>NC_064628.1:879901324-881290490 GCF_023864275.1 Schistocerca cancellata
ATGTTGGCAGATAGAGTGCGCGCATGCGCAGAAGCGTCTGTGTGACTCCGGCACTGCCGTTATATCGTACAGTTAGATCACGCGGCACAGTATTGCAGTTCATATTGTTCGTGTGTGCGTGTTTCTCAGTCGTTGCACAAAGAAAATATTCAACCAAGATTACATATGAAGACTACATTCTATGACAGGTAACTTAGTTTTAAATTTACAATATTTGTTATCACACAATACAACTTAGATTGTTGAATGTTCTTAGTTACATAGTATTGTTTTGAAATACTTCAAAGAAAAATGTCCATATGTTTCAGGTGCGTTGACCTATACACATCGTGTCGTTATTACAGTTCATATTCATCTGCTGCACAATAATTTTTTTTACAGGTTAGTATCGTCGTGGTAAAGTTTTTTTGATCACAGTAACATCGTTGTATAACAACGTGATTAATACATAAGCGTGTCCATTTCCCATTTCCATTATAGTCGTTGTGATGCAGTTCGTTGTGACTAAAGGCATTGCTCATTACAGATCAGACGTGACCCGTCGAGTAATTGGTCCACGTGCAGTTCGTTTTTTTTTTTTTTTACATTCCGTGGAAGCTTGGTTGCAGAACCTCGGACGGCACATAGCTGGCGTCGATCCTTGGACAGTCCAGGTAAGAGTGTCCGTCACATTTCGAGAACATTTCATTCCCTGAAGTTCCAACCAAAATTCTTCCACCCGTCGTGTTGTTTTCTGGACAGGCACTTTGTGTACATTTAATCCAGTTAACATCTTGAAGTTAGGCACTGTAGTAATGTCACTAGACGATGCACGAATTATGCACTTCACATTTTCAGTTTTTTTTTTTGCTGAATATAGCTCACCTAAATGTTCGTAGTTATTAATCAAAGAAATCATTCATCGCGTTTACATAGATACGCTGCATAATGAATGGCATTAACCGTTTCTTTCACATAGGTTTCTGCGTAGTTGCAGAGTTAGTAATGTTCGTTAATGTCCGTGAACAGAGGTTCACTATGCAATGTCTTTTTGGCACTCGTTTTGTTCAAATTTTTTACATAGTAACAGTTACATGATACATCAGTTAAAAAAATAAGTAATTATACATACACACGTCACATATTTTCTTAGCATAAACACAATACAGTTGCACATAAACATGTTTGCATCATCATTACATAGCTATAGGTTATTACATTATGTCACGTGATGTCATCTGAAATTAAGATAGGTTAGACACAACATTCATTACATCAGTAGGCAAGACCAGGCGTTTTCACTACTCAATAAATATTCAAAATAGTAAGAGAGAGAAAATGTTCGATTCCTCGCGTTTTTTGCGTGTGTGTAGAGTGTCTGTGTGGCCTTGACTACTGATAGATGCTTTTCGTGTTGAGAGATGTGCGTCTAATCTATTTCTCAAAGTAAAAGATCGCTTCACAGATGACGTCTGTCGGTTCGTCAGGTGTCATACCAAGTCAGTGGTACCTACAATAACAAATGTTCCGTGAAAAATTAATATAACATTCACTGCTACGTAATCATAAATTTTATTTTGATATTCCGTCTTCCAGGTGGTGGCGCGCGCTGAAAGAAGAGTTCTTCTGCCTTCAACTGCGACTCTGGAACCGCTGAAATGAAAATTTCTACACTACTTATTATCTGTGTTGTAACAACAGAGTTTTTCGAGTTGCTTAGCAATATTTTGATGGGTATGACTTTGACATTATTCAGCATGAAATGCTCTAAGATCTCGGTGTGCGTATTTTTCTAAAATTCTTTGAAGTGTGCCAACGTGTTCCTTCCAAGACTGTGTAGCTATCAGTATATCATCTACATAGTGTGTGACTGTCTGAACTAAATCGTCGCCAAGCACGGTATCCAGGGCTGTAATGAATACCCCAGAGCTGACATTCAGTCCGAAAGGTAGAACACAAAACTGATAGGTTCGCCCCCCGAACATAAATGCAGTATATTTCCGTGAATCAGGAGTGATACCCACCTGCCAAAACGAATTAGCGAGATCTATTGTGGAAAAATATTTTGCATCTAGAAATTTCTGTAATTGCTCTTCTAAATTTTCGGGTTTTGTGTGAACCGGTAAAATTATTTCATTAATTGCTTGTGCGTCTAACACTAACCTAATGCTTCCATTTAATTTTTTGACAACAAGTAGAGGACTACAATAAGGTGAGGTGGATGGTTCAATGACCTTCCAGTCTAACATTTGTTTTAATTCTTGCCACACAGCAGGTCGTTGAGATAACGGTACGTTATATGTCTTGTGGTAGAAGATCTTGTGAGGCTTAACTTCAATCTTGTATACATACGTGTTGATAACACCTAATCGTTTGGTAAAAACTTGTAAATATTTGGATAACACTTCCTGTAGTTTTATACGTTCATGTACACTGAGAGCTGTAGCTTCACTTATCTTATGATCAAGCAATGTTTTCAAGTCCATTAGCTCTGTGTCAGATGAGTGTGTTTGCATATCTTGAATGTCATTGTCAAGTACTAACTGAACCTTGTACCCTGTACAGTGTTTGTCATGCTTTAGAGTTCTCCTGTCCAAATCAATAATAATTACACTGCCTTAATCATTTAAAATACATTTACCTTTGGAGAAGTCTATAATAGAGTCCTTCTCGCTCATAATATCTATTCCTAATATGCAATTTGTCACAAGGTTTTGTACAACCAGGATTGGCCATTGTACGGTTCCATTACCTATTTTAATGTTTACAAAAACTTGCTTCGTAACCCTACATGACTTATTACCTAGTGCAGTAGTTATTTTACAGTTTTGGGCAGGAAACTCAGGCACAGGTTCCAATTCACACATCTTTTTATAGAAATTAAAAGACAAAACGCTCACAGCTGCACCTGTATCTAGGATAATAGTAGTTGGAATCCCACCTACTACACCAGTAGTAGATGCTAAAACAATTTCATTTGTGTTTGAACGACATTGTGTACTGTCTTGTAAAAGTTCATCTGATATATTCTCATTGTGGTTGTATCTTATAAATAAAACAGGTAATTTTTGTTTAGAATTATTCTGCATATCATTATTCTGTTGTTCAAGTGTGGTGTCAAATAACTGATTAACATTGCAGTCGCCCCGCAAGAATTCTTCAGCCACGACCTGGGGCATAGAAGTGACTGTTTCTAGTTTGTCGGATTAGCATTTGTACTAGGTACTGACACAGATTGAGGTTGTGCATCAGGTGTCATTTCTATTATATTCACATTCGGATGTTGCCTATTATGATCTCCAAACTTTTGCGGTTGTTGTTGCTGTTGCGCATTATAACTTACCTGTCGGTCGTAAGGTATGCTCCAATTTTGTCCTGGTGGCTGCTGTGGTAAAGCAGAGTTTGAATGGAAGTACTGATCGTTACGAGTCCAACCTTGATGCTGTCTTGGCTCGTAGTTATTATTATTTCTATTTCTGTTTGTGTTTTTGTTGTTGCCTTTGTATCCGTTGTTACCGTTGTAGTTATTACCGCGGTGCCTTTTGTATGGATTGCCGCATGAAGTGTTATTACTGTTGTAACTATTGTTTGTATTGGAATACGCGTGTTGATTTTGATTTTCGTATTGAAACGGCATGTGAGTTTGCTGTTCTTGCTGTACCGCGTATCCAACTGTAGGCGCGCCAGAATTGAGTTGGCAAGCCTGCATGTTTGCATACCACTAGTGTAAACATTGTGGCTGCTGTTTTGCCGCGCGAAGCGCTGATCTTCAAGTAACATGTCAAACGAATCTAAGGCTGTTAAAAAATAATCTGAATCGTCATCCGGGATATGTAGGAGTTTTTCTTTAATGTTGAAAGGCAATTTGGCCTTCAACGCACGGAGTATATCACGCGTTGCGACTGGTTCGTCTAAAAAGTGTCCCATGTTCAAGTATTTTTCAAAATATCTGCGTAAGTTGCCATTTTTACTGTTAAAAATTTCAGGTTCTAAAATTTGTCTTCTGAGTCGCTCCTGGACGGATTGCGACCAGAATTTGTTCAGAAAAGCACGCTCAAACTCACTGTACGTGGTACATACGTCAGCTTGACTGTATGCCCAGACAGCTGCATCGCCTTGGATGTAACCGACAATATATGAAATCTTTTTCCGGTCACTCCAAGTGCGTGGAAATGCGTTACTAAAAGATTTAAGAAAAATCACCGGATGAATGGTTCGTTTTTCTGGGATAAAAATCTGAAATTGCCTGTGTTTCATTAAGCTTTCTTCTTCCTTCGCATTGTGATATGGATTTATTCCACTGTAATTACTGGTATGTTCAGCTGGCGAGTAATTACGATAATGTTGCTGTGGTTTACCATGATAATAGCTTGTGTTTGTGTTTGCACATCGTGGTATGTGTTGTAGTCGTGGTGTGTTTTGTTCTTGTGTGTTTTTCGTGTGCGGTATGTGTGTGTCATACTGGAATGTATATTGGTTCCTGAACTGTGCATTTTGACTGATATTTTCGTTACATTCAGACTGTGGTCGATCGGTGAATTGTCTCATGGGTGCAGTGACGGATTGTACTGCGTCACTGATCAGCTGTTTGTTATTAGTAATGTATTGCGCTACGGAGTCGTGCACAATTGTTGGTAAATTTTCACGTAAGCATCTGTCAAAATGTTTGTCTTTGTTCACTACCCAATCATGAAATTCTTTATTAATATTTTGAAAATGAGCTGTGGCATCAGATTGTAAGATGTCAGTCAGGTGTTGTTCAACATTGTCAAATTTATTCTGTACGTCAGTAATTCGTTTTTCAAGGTTGTCATGTACTGAAGGATATGTTTGAATTTGTTCAGTAAGAACTTCACACGTGACATTAAGGTTTTTTACTTGTGTCTGTAAAAGTGCTACGTCAGTTGTAGTCTTTTCTTGTCTCGTATTAAGCTGGGAAAATTTAGTACTGAGTTCAGTCATCTGTTTGGTCAGTGTGGCCTCTATAAGTTCCACATGTTTACATAAAGTGTCATTACCTGTCTTGAGTGCTATGAGGTCAGATTTAATTGCGTCATTTTGTGTGTGTAAGGTTGCCATGTTTTCGGCGTTTTGTTTCATTAGCATTTGTAACATGTCGGCAATGTTTACTGTTTGCAAGGTCTGTGCCCCCGTCGCGTCATTAGACGTGACGTCATGCATCAACATGGGCTCTGACTGAAACTTTGAAATTTTTGTAGTGGACGGCCTATTGCCAAAATTTCCGTCAACACTTGCGTCAATGTTTGATAAATCGTCACTACCGGTTGCTGTCGTAAAGTCATTTTCTAACATTTGTCTCTCGTCCGAGTCGGATTGCGTCTGAATAGTACGTCTTTGCTGTTCCATTTTTGCGTATTGATTTCTAGTTATTACCATGTCACACGTGATATATGTTTCAAGAAAATATTTGACACTGATTTTAAAATAAAATGCAGTTGAGCATGAATCGCTCGTAGCAACAATGGCTGTCTGTTAATTTAAAAATATAAACTGAATTTGAGATTATTGGTAATGGCTGCTGTCCATGTTACTACGTATCGTACAGAAGTCGGCCATATTGTACACTCGTGTATTGGTATTGTTGCATACGTTATTGTTTAAGGAAAAGTACTGAGAATGAAATTTATCACTGAAAACTGTTATGCACGAAAGAAACACTACAGAATCTACTGAAAAGCTAATACACTGAATTATACGTCTGGTCAAGCCTGCTAATGCAAAGATGCTGCGTCTTACCTTATTTTGCTGGAAGTTTCATTGCGTCTTCCCGCAAAATTTTAGAATTGGAAAATATCTTCAGATTTTTTTGTTATCTCTCATACATTCACGTCCAGGTCCAGAAAGTTGATTTTTCACATGAAACAAAGAGAACAATGTAACAAATGACAAAATAACAAGTCCGACACGCAGTCGCCAATATAAAATAAATAAAATAAAAAATATTATTTAAATATTAATTATTCTATCTGTATGATGGTGATTGTGATTGTAATAAATATTTGCTTATCTGGAACGTGGACGTTTAATTATTCGGTATCAGACGCTTGACAATGGCTTTCTCATAAAGGCAATGTTACTCGTAGTTGACCGTGAAATAAAACTGAAATAATCGGACTTCGTAAATAAATCGTTTCCAAAGACTGCTGCGGTAGGTGCGGACTCATAATCTAAATCTCAATATTTCAATAATTTGCCAGCCATGCCAATACGTCGTACAGAGGTGATTGTCTACTAAACATAAAAAAGTTACACAGTTAGTTAAATCAGATATATTCAATGAATAAGCCTACAGTTCATAATCCTACTTACTTTTATAAATATAAATTCTTTACAGAATCGAGTGCCTAGTCTGGTTGCAACTCGCAGTATTCTTCTATAACATGAAATATGGCGGTGTGCCAGACAATAGAATAAAATACGTGCTTCTCGCACCACTTCTACCAGAGCTCTCTCCTTTTCTTAATCAAACATAAGAGTAACGTAATTGTGCTTTTGTTTTATCAGCGACACAGCGCTGCAGTTGTGTGCCATAGGCTTTATTTATTTGTCACTGATTATTTATTTAATTAATATTTCGCGTTTCCGAGGAAACTCACGCTCGGCATGCAAATGTGCCTTTATAATGCCTACATCGAAGGTGGGGGACCCACTTTGAACAAATAAGCACGCTGTGCAAGTTGTCAAAATAAATGAAATACATCAAAATCCGTCCTTCATTTGGCTTTTGTGATCACAAGTACAGTAAATACAATCTGTTTTCTGTTTCTCATACATTTATTCTGGTTCATCATATGCTTTTTGTATTTAAGTGCCCCGTAGCAAGGAATCGTTAATCTTCTCCGAGATCAGTTGCAGTTCATTTGCAGATTAAGTAGGCTTATAATTTATTGCAAGCGAGTAGTCTGCAGCGGTTTTCGTATTGTTGTAGTCAGACTGGGGGGGGGGGTGACAAAATATCTTTGCACTGGTAACAGTTCTTGCTATTTTAGCATATTTACGTGTCATCAATCGCCATTTCTACTTTCCCATAAGATAATGTGGTATCATTATTCTGGATGGAATTGCATCCATAAGCGCTGCAATCTACCTCAATAATATTTAATCACATTGACTACTTTCCTTCATCCATTGATAGCCAGAGTGATAAAGCGTCATTCAGACACTGTACGGTGCCTTATTTTCTTGAAATATTATGGTTGATTAAACTGCACCAAATAGCGGAATAGTTGGTTATGAGGGTGTGATCACACTATTTTCAATTTCCTGGAAGAATTTTTTGGATCTGGAACAGCCAGCGGTGCGCATCTATTGTTTTTCCTGATTTATGTAGCCTCGATCGCGCTCGAAACGATGTGGGTTAAAGTAAACAACATCGACTACCAGTTATATGCTCTGCAATGGTCTCCCTCCCCCAGTATGTACTTTCTAAGGGATTTACTCACCTCTGTCTATGCAGTAACGTATTAATTATAAAAACGACTTGCCGTTGTGATCTAATTTAATATAATCTCCTGTCGAAAATAGTTAAAGAAGTATGTCGTACGGCTAAAAACATTGATCGATTACACTTTTATAGCGGTGGTGACGGTACTCTCCGACACCACAAAGTACCGCATCACAGTCGATAAGCCGCGCTCGAAACTCTCGTAGCGCAGCAGCGTGTGGTTTGGCAGCACAAACTATACCGAGGTCCGCCAGGGGCCGCAGCTGCCAACCCATGGCATCAAGTTAGTAGTACACTACTGGCCATTAAAATAGCTACACCACGAAGATGACGTGCTACAGACGCGAAATTTAGCCGACAGGAAAACGATGCTGTGATATGCAAATGACTAGCTTTTGAGAGCATTCACACAAGGTTGGCGCCGGTGGCGACACTTACAACGTGCTGACATGAGGAAAGTTTCCAACCGATTTCGCATAGACAAACAGCAGTTGACCGACGTTGCCTGGTGAAACTTTGTCGTGGTGCCTCGTGTAAGGAGAAGAAATGCGTACCATCACGTTTCCAACTTTGATAAACGGATTGTAGCCTATCGCGATTGCGGTTTATCGTATCGCGACATTGCTACTCGCGTTGGTCGAGATCCAGTGACTGTTAGCGGAATATGGAATCGGTCCGTTAAGGAGGGTAATACGGAACGCCGTGCTGGATCCCAACGGCCTCGTATCAATAGCAGTCGAGATGAAGGGCATCTTATCCGCATGGCTGTAACGGATCGTGCGACCACGTCTCGATCCCTGAGTCAACCGATGGGGATGTTTGCAAGACAACAACCGTCTGCACGAACATTTCGACGACGTTTGCAGCAGCATGGACTATCAGCTCGGATACCCTTGATGCTGCATCACAGACAGGAGCGCCTGCGATGGTGTACTAAACGACGAACCTGCGATTGGCAAAACGTAATTTCTTTGGATGAATCCAGTTTTTGTTTACAGCATCATGATGGTCGCATCCGTGTTAGGCGACATCGCAGTGAACGCACATTGGAAGCGTGTTTTCGTCATTTCGTCATTTCTTCTACATTATCTCTTTCCTCTTTTTCCTGTAATTTCATAGTGCAGATTCTGTGCAGTTACAGAAAGTAGGAACTGATATTTAAGGCGAGAAAATTTCGTTAGTAATTTTGCCCTACGAAAATGTTGGTTTTCGATTTTTAATCTAGTTTCAGATCAACAAAAATACTTCACAAAATACATCCGTTTTCTCTCACAAACTGCCGAATTAAATATACCTGCAGTTTCTCCTTTTTACTGGCGTATCACCGGTCGTGATGGTATGGGGTGCCATTGGTTACACGTCTCAGTCACCTCTTGTTCGCATTGATGGCATTTTGAACAGGAGACGTTACATTTCTGATGTGTTACGACCCGTGGCCCTACCCTTCATTCGATCTCTGCGAAACCTTACATTTCAGCCGGACAATGCACGACCGCATGTTGCACGTCCTGTACGGCCCTTTCTTGATACAGAAAATATCGACTGCTGTCCTATCCATCACATTCTCCAGATATTTCACCAACTGAAAACGTCTGGTCAATGGTGGCCGAGCAACTGCCTCGTCACAATACGCCAGTCACTACTCTTGATGAACTGTGGTATCGTGTTGAAGCTGCATGGGCAGCTGTACCTGTGCACGCCATCCACCCTCTGCTTGACACAATGTCCAAGCGTATCAAAGCCGTTATTACGGCCAGAGGTGGTTGTTCTGGGTACTGATTTCTCAGGATCTATGCACCCAAATTGCGTGAAAATGTGATCACATTTCAGTTCTAGTATAGTATATTTGTCCAATGAATACCGGTTTATCATCTGCGTTTCTTCTTGGTGTAGCAATTTTGGTGGCCAGTAGTATAGTAGTAGTACCTTTATTCATGTGTAGATCTCCTTTTACAAAGATATAGGTCATTTCAAAGTATTTACAAGTTTAGATCAATTTGAAATAAGGTAATTTGTATAATTATTAGATTTCCTAATGGTGTACAATACTTTTTTTACAAATAAGTTATTAAAATAATGTAATGCAACACCATTCACTATCAGTCACTGCACGCACTACACACACCTTATTCATAACACTTCACTTACACACACACACACACACACACACACACACACACACACACACACACACTAGTTATCTCTGGGCCATTTTCTTTACCGCAACTTCCCATTTGATATCCTTAAAAACTGAGTAAGCATCCCTCCATAATGAGTGAGATGTTGAGCTCAGAATGAGGAAGAGGTGTTAGTATTGTGCTATGCGTAGCTTGGGCGTAAGTATTTCTAGAAAGGCAAAGAGAATGAAAAAAACCTAAGGTGAAGGTGTTATGTGGTATGCTGGATGTTTTAAAATCATTATTATTATTTATTTGCACAACATTTTTTATCAAACTCCTACTCTGTATTGTGTAAGTGACCCTTCAATGTATAAAATGTATTGCATAACACGTACTTTCTAGCTGCCTTCTTAAATAAGTGTATTTTTGCAATTTTTTAATCTCTTTTGGTAATTTATTGTACAGTTTTTCCCTTGGTAGAAAATGCTGTTTTTGGTTTTATGTTTATTTTTTCTTGGTAAATGTAAGTTCAGTGTATCTCTTGTTAGCTGGCTGGGGTGGCCGAGCTGTTCTAGACGCTACAGTCTGGAACCGCGCGACCGCTCCGGTCGCAGGTCCGAATCCTGCCTCGGGCATGGATGTGTGTGATGTCCTTAGGTTAGTTAGGTTTAAGTAGCTCTAAGTTCTAGGGGACTGATGTCTTGAGAAGTTAAGTCCCATAGTGCTCACAGCCATTCTTTCTATCTCTAGTTGTATGGTCATGGAAAGATTTGTTTGTGCAGTAATTACCAATGTAATTTTGATGTGTATAACTTACTGGTAAATGTATGCAGTTGAAATCCCCAATAGTTGAACAGATCTTTACAATGAGCTCGACTAGTATTTTTGGTTATTATTCTTATGGCTCTTTTCTAGAGTTTGAAAACTGTGTTCATGTTTTATGCGTTTGATCTCCAAAAAAGAATGTCATAGCTAAGAACTGAGTGTACATATGAAGAATATGTAACTAAAAGACATTGCATGTTATACACTGATGATAGGATTATAAGGGCTGATGACATTGTGTTTGCAAGTACCTTTGTGTGTTCACACCACTTCAACTGAGAATCAATATTCACTCCTAGATATTTTGCATTTCTTACACAGTCTATAGAGGTGCCATCTACATTTAATTTAACATTGACATTATCCCTCTTCAAACTGGAAGTCATGGCGTTAGTTTTCTTTATGTTCAATGCCACTTTATTGCTTATTGATTAATCATAAACTTCATTGAGAGTTTCATTTGCTTTCTCGGAAAGGAGTTCTCTTGTTTTCTCTTTATGGACAACGATTGTCTCTAGTTACCGCCGAGTCAACAATCTGCGTGTTCGTCAGTCGTCTGCGAGACTGGCCAGCTCTGGACTCTACGTAGGTATCACTCTGAGGCACAGTGGTAGGACTTTAATGCTTTAGATGACTTGTAATAGTTTCAAACGTGTAATTGTCCTGGACATTTTACAAGAAGCATCATCCTCTAAGTTGAGTGTTTCTTCACATTATTAAAAACATTATTTTATTACTAATTGTTGGGAATCTCTCTGATTGAAGATAATCCATGCCGACCATCTGCATTCCCAACAATAAGTATCGATTTCTTTCTTACATTTCGCGAAAAAAACCGTTAAGAATCGTGGTTTCTATACCCCAGTAACATTCACTTTTCCATAGATGCTTTTTGCTGTAGGTATAGCACTCGAAAAATCACAAACTACATGTTTTGAAAAAATAAAAAATACTGCTTTTCAAGATGTACTGATTTTTGGAATAGAGGGCCCACGGTAATTATTTACGTCTTCTCAGTGAATGGCGCTACAGTAACGGTTTTAGGTTCATTTTCTACGCAACGAGCCATACTACCATGCCAGTAAATAGTTTTTAAGCTTTTATTCTTTGTAAGGATCAAAAACTTACTTAGAATAACTTGTATTTTTGTTGGGACATTTTAACTGACGCTCTCAGCGTTTATTTTATGAAAAAACGTTCAAGAAAATAAATTTAGCACACCTCCTAACATCGAAGCAGACGAAAACTGTTGATGCTTGGAACAAACTTCTCATCGAAAGGGTTCTTAAGTTAAAATGTGAAAATGATGACGATGATTATCTTGATTCTTTATACATATTTTTTCAGGAAAAGGGTGGAAAGCAAGATAAAGAAAATGAATAAGAAGACTCTCCAATTAAAAAAAGGAGGATTTCATTCGATAAATAATTGTATCAGTATAGGACACGCGTGTAACATAGTTTTCATTATAATGATTTTCTACATGTTTTATAGGCATTTTTATTATTAAATATTTGTGTAATAGATCAAACAAATTTACCCTGCTAAGTTTCATTTATTTAATTTTTTACCAAATATGGTTTACTACTGAAGTAATACGGTAAGTGTAAAAGCAACCAGCAACAAATATAACTTAAGTATCATTAATAAATCAAAACATTTTATGCATTACAAGGAAAATGATGTAATAATACAGATTTATGAAAATGACGATAAACGTAAACAGAATGTAAGCTAAATAAAAATTAAATATTTCTGGGGGCAGTTTGCTTGTAAAACGAAAATGACTGTAACGTCGTATTTATTTTGTCAGCCTTCTCCGGAGCACGTACAAATGGATTTTGGTTTGTGATCCAGAAAAAGAGATATCAAAGTTTATAAAAATGCGGACCGTTTCAGATCAGTTTTCAGAGCGAGCGAGCGCCGCTTCCCCGCACTCTGCCGCCCACTCCAGCTGACACACTCACTGCTTGTACGTTTCACTTTATTACTCTGTTATTAATACTGAAAATCAATAAAACATACCCCAGCATTTTTTCTCAAAAATATAAGTATTCAACACTAATCTTCATAAAACGAATCGCTGTAAAATGTTAATTGCGTCCACTACATTTGTTTAAAAAACGTTATACTGGCTCCAGAAGGGCGTAGAAAAATATCCTTCTTTTAAATTCGTGACGAGAGTCAGTAATTTCTTTCTTTAAAAGTTTTTCCATAACACAGTAAGTGAAGTAGGTAGCTAAGTGTGGTGTCACCGCCAGGCACCACACTTGCTAGGTGGTAGCCTTTAAATCGGCCGCGGTCCGTTAGTATACGTCGGACCCGCGTGTCGCCACTATCAGTGATTGCAGACCGAGCGCCGCCACACGGCTGGTCTGGAGAAACTTCCTAGCACTCGCCCCAGTTGTACAGCCGACTTTGCTAACGATGGTTCACTGACCAATTACGCTCTCATTTGCCGAGACGATTGTTAGAATAGCCTTCAGCTACGTCATTTGCTACGACCTAGCAAGGCGCCATTACCAGTTACTATTGATGCTGTAAAACATGTACCGTCAAGAGCGATGTTCACCAATTATGGATTAAAGTTAGGTATTCCAGAAGCTACGTACGTATTTTGCTAGCCTCAATTCCTTGTCCTGTTCCAGACCTCACGCCAGCCTGCGTGAGCTTAAACGCGTGCCTTTCGGCTTCCTCATAGTGGGTTGGCTGTCTTGCCAATCCACAACACTAAGTAAATACGCCAACAAAAGTG
Source organism: Schistocerca cancellata (assembly GCF_023864275.1). Lineage (NCBI taxonomy): Eukaryota > Metazoa > Arthropoda > Insecta > Orthoptera > Acrididae > Schistocerca > Schistocerca cancellata. Next base: position 879,914,469 of record NC_064628.1, read on the forward strand.
CAAGTTTGCCGAAGCCATTTTTTGATCGTTACGATTAACAACATTTAAAAAATGATTTAAACACACGGTAACGTATCTCTTTGCCAAAAAAATAAGTCTACAACCGTTGCAGTAGGGTCAACCGTTGAGAACATCTCACCAGTTATCGAGAGACCCTTTTCTTGAAAAAATCAATACATCTTGATCTCGAAAAATAATTACCTTTTTTGAAATTTTCTTTTGTTACTTACAGCATTATATACTTAAAGCAAATAAATATGGGACTCTTATTGTTAACGAGTTAAAGAAAACCCGATTTTAAAGGATTTTTCGAAATACTTATAAATGTAATAAGCAGTCAATACTTATAAAAAAGCAATCGATAGATACGATTATACTCTGAAACTTTCTTATCTAACATTTTCGATTGAAGATATAGTTTTTTAGTTGTTTAATCAAATGTGTATTTTCCAAATTTGCAGAGTTTTTCGACAATGTTCACCATCTTTGGTCGAGGATCGTGAAAAAGAAACTCTGTTCACAATATAATTTCCTATAGGCTCGCAACTTTTATTTTCAGGTAATAGTTATTGCAAATTTAACATTAGACTGTCACAGAATTCTTGGACTATTACATGTGGACGTTAGTGCAGTGGTGCTTCGACCTGTTGAAAAGTGTAGTTTTCGACACATTCTCGAAACTGTGGATGAAGTCAGATCTCCAACGTACGTAGCCTGGTATACATGATGCCCGCAACCGTCGTTTCCGCGAAAAACAACGGGTCGTAAATCTTAATTCTGGCAACGATACAAAACTTATGAAGCTTCGGAAGGTGTCTCTCATACTAGAGTGTGGTATTTGTCTGCTTTATTCGCAATATTCTTGCGTTGTTTTGATTAAAAGAATCATAATTGAGCACTACATGTGAAAGAAAACTGTTACCTTCTATCTCCACGCACAGAATGAATTCTAAAACCTCGTAGCAAAGTCGAATGCTACGTGTGTCTGATAGATGGCACACAGTAGTTTGCAGATGTTTCCGTAATGAGATTTTCACTCTGCAGCGGAGTGTGCGCTGATATGAAACTTCCCGAGTTCGAGTCTCGGTCGGGCACACAGTTTTAATCTGCAAGGAAGTTTCATATCAGCGCACACTCCGCTGCAGAGTGAAAATCTCATTCTGGAAACATCCCCCAGGCTGTGGCTAAGCCATGTCTCCGCTATATCCTTTCTTTGAGGAGTGCTAGTTCTGCAAGGGTCGCAGGAGAGCTTCTGTAAAGTTTGGAAGGTAGGAGACGAGGTACTGGCAGAAGTAAAGCTGTGAGGACCGGGTGTGAGTCGTGCATCGGTAGCTCAGATGGTAGAGCACTTGCCCGCGGAAGGCAAAGGTCCCGAGCTCAAGTCTCGGTCGGGCACACAGTTTTAATCTGTGAGGAAGTTTCATATCAGCGCACACTCCGCTGCAGAGGGAAAATTTCATTCTGGAAACTTTGGGACTGTTAGTTTTTACGTAGTAAATCTATCTCATGACGCATCCTCCGATAGCTCATAATCAATAACGCCAATACACAGGCAATTTATACAGGATGTTCACACCGACAGTTCCTGCATGTTCTGTCTTACCCTGCATAATTATTATCCCCTTATTCATGACCGAGTTCCTACAAAAACACGAAAAGAACTGCGAATTTACCAGTGGCAGCATTATGAGAGAATACAACAGTATAGGAGGTCGCGTTTACTTAAATGAAATGGGAAGCAGCAGTCTTACTAAACTAGTACATAAAACAAAATAGAAAACTGTTTGTAGCGAAACAGAATTGCAAAAATTGACAACGCATTTTTTAAAGGAAATCTGCAAACAATGATTTTACAATAAAATCTACTGTTCGTTTAGATAGCATGTAAAGGATATCTAAGGACAAATGATAAATATTCAGAAATACGGAACTAACGATCTTTCAAAGCAAAGGCTAGTAAACATGCGCTCTAAATTGCATGCCTAAGAGGTATGAGCACTTCCTCATTTTTAATGCCGTTAAGCAAATACTTTCCATTGCAAACTCTTTGCTTTCCATATTATTCGGGGTGATAAAGCGCACGAAAACAAGAAAAAATATCTAGTAAAGATATGTTTTAAAATACATACCTTAAAAGCATACCTGCTCAGTTTGTTCGGCAGAAGAGATATGCTTTACATCAGCGAAGATGAACAAGTGAACATAGCTCGCAAGGTAGGTACATTAGAGCAATTGTTTCTTGGACCTTTTTGTATTTGTCCATACTAGCTTCGCTCGTAATATGACAAGAAAAGAGCTTGCAGCGGAAGAGATTTGTTTCATACGACGGTTGCCCAGAAAATAATGCACCACATTTTTTTCTACAAAAATTTTTTTTGAACGTAATGAGAATTACACACACGAAAGAATGGCATTTTATCAACACACCTTATTTTTCTATGTAATCTCCATCCCGCTCTATGGCCTTCCTCCATCTGGAAAGAAGGGCGTGTATGCCCCGTCGGTACCAAACCTTGTCCTGGTGGCAGAGCCAGCACTTCACTGTGTGAATCACCTCCTCATCGTCCTCAAAATGTCTTCCACGAATGGCATCCTTTAATGGTCCAAACAAGTGAAAGTCCGAGGGGACTAGGCCAGAGCTACAGGGTGGGTCTCCCCGACCGTTGCAAATCGTTTAGCACCGCCGATCCGCCTTCTAATGACCTCACCCTCCGTGCCCAGCGACTAACTGTACTTCTGTCGACAGCAGATGCTCCATAAACTCTGTACAAGCGATTGTGAATATTTCCCACAATTACTTTCTCTTCAGTGATAAATTCAATGAGGGCACGTTGCGTGTAACGTACATCATTTACAGACGCCATTTTGATACTGTCCTGCAGCTACGCTGTTTGTCGGATGTGACGGAAACATGGCACGCTCACTCAGGAGACTTCACATAATACATATGTAACGTTTCGAATTCGTAGCATTGTTTTCGGCTGAGAAAAAATGCGGTGCTTTACTTTCTGGGCAACCCTCGTAGTATCTAAAATAAAGAAGTGCTCTTAGCTTTTAAGGCATGCTTTTTAGAGCGCATGTTTGTTAGGCACTTTTGCCTCGAATGGTCATTCCTGTCATATTCCTGAATACTGACGATTCTTCCTGATATACAATTTCCAACACTTCGTTTCCATAAAATTGTCTTCGGATCTGAGTATGACAGTTACAAGTGTAATCTGTCAGCTTTTATAAGCAAATGTACACCATACATCACAGGACAATATTGTTCTACAACGTAGCGTGTAAAGTCGTTAACAGGGAACAGTAGAATGTCAACAGTTGCAACAAAAAGGCCATAGCACGGAGCACGGATGCTCATATGAGGACTAAAGCTCGGTTAACAATGTCACATTAGCCCCAAATTTCACTGCAATTCTACTCAATGCCATCGTGGACGCGTCAAACTACGGGAAGGACGTGATAAATCCTCTTACCCTATTTAATCCCTTTCTCACACCTCTGCAATGGAGGCACAGCGGCACCCAACGTTGGAATCACGCAGTTTTCTTCTGGGTGGCCGAGGAAAACATTTCGGACACGCTGCCGCTCAGAATGGGCACGAAGAGCCCTCAGGATGTGGCGTAAGGGGCGTCGACAAAACGATCCCTTCTGTTGGGGTATTGATTCACACACATTTCGAGGTCGAAAACGCCAATTTGCACTGTGATGAGCGACAGTATGATTTTGGTAACAACGTACGACAGTGCTGACGTCCCCATGATGATTAAACATCACTCTAAGGACACCATACGTGTGCAACCCTGTCTAACTTCTTTGGAGTGTACCGCGAACACAGATTCCGGTCTTGTGTACAGGGTGAGACCACTAGGAAGTGTCTGAAACAATTCGGCAAAATTTCAACATGATCCAAAGCAGCAAATGGTGTTAACAGTTTTCCAGCTGTCCTGCTTCGCGCCCTCGCGTAGAATGACCATCGAGGAGTACAACATTGACATGTACCAGAATTGAATGGAAAAGGAGCGCTCTACGACCACCAAGTTCGGAAATATTCTCGGTGCCATCAACGCATCTTTGTTGAGCGTATTAAAAATACTCCCGTCAGAAGTTCGATACCAATTCAGAGGTAGTTCGTAGCTAGTCTACGACCTAAAGGTAGGCAACCCAACGTTAGGTATGTTAAAGGGGCTGCCTACCCCCAGCTTAAGAGCAGCTGTCACGCATCACTCAGCTGAACGGATGTAATCTCTGATCACTTTCGGTGTGGTTACAGGTCCACGATGACCTTAAAATAGGGTTGTTCGACGGAGGCGTCGTGAGTGTTGAATGCCGTCAATAGCGTAGGCTTTTCGCTCATCACGCAGTGAACTGTCGTTTTCGAAGGCGAAACGTGCGGGAATCAACGCCCCAAGGAAAGGGGCGGTTTCATTGACGTCAGTTACGCCAACACCTGACGGATTTTCATGTCGATTCTCAGCGATGTTCGGTCTAAAATGTTTTGCTTGAACACCTGCAACAAAACCACGTGACTTAAACACTCGTTATCGTCGATCTTACCTCCAACACACAAGTGTGTGAAAAAGGAGTGAAGTGTGGATAAGAAGGGGTTTGACGACCTTCGCATCGTGTGATACGTCCACAATGGCATTGGGCAGAATTTTGGTGAAATTTGGTGTCAATGTGACGTAGTTAACCCAACCTTAGACCTCTCATGAACTGAGCTGTGCCCTTTTTGTCGTACGTAGCGACACATTTCTGCCTGAAACGTCACCGTGCCCGAAGGTGACATCGCAGGTTGCCACACTTAACAACCATTGCCCATTGCAGAGGAAGGATTAATTTTACTTTTAAATCACGTAGGTATTCCAACTGAGAGAAAAAAGTAATGACCGAAACGAGACTTGAACCTGTTTTGAGCGCTAATGATTTTTTCCATCTTTATGTCTTTTACACCTCACAGAAAAGCTAGTGTAACATGCAGCCCCGTTTCAAAGATTCGCGTCGGCCACGAATCGAACCGTAGGCCCTCATATGGCACACATTCTACCACATAGCCAAGCCTCCCGTGGAGAGAAACTGCCCTTACTTTAGCATATTGAAGATGGTCGGGAAACTTCACAGTCGATATTTTCGAGACTTTTCGAGAGTTGCAGTGAACGGCTTCTGTTGAATGATATTTGAGTTGCGAATTTCACGTACCGTATATATAAAAAGAGGTCACCCGTGGTCTAGGGGTAGCGTCTTTGATTTATAATCAAAACGCCACTGCCTAAATTTTGATAAATAATCAGCATTGGCGACCGAAAACTTCCGGCATAAGAAGTCAGCCTCAATCTGCCAACGGCCTTATCAAAGAGTGCGGAGGAGCGGATAGAGGTTCAGGGCACTCTCTTGTCCAAGGGGTGGGAAATTGCCCCTAAAGGCGGAAGAATCAGCAACGATGAACGACATGAGGATGTAGAAGGCAATGGAAACCACTGCATTAAAGACACGTAACGTGTATCCACAGATCATGTGGCCTGTAATTGAAGAAGTGTCATGATGATCTCTCCATTGGCAAAAGATTCCGGAATAGTCCCCCATTCGGATCTCCGGGAGGGGACTGCCAAGGGGGAGGTTACCATGAGAAAAAGATTGAATAATCAACGAAAGGATAACGTTCTACGAGTCGGGGCGTGGGATGTCAGAAGCTTGAACGTGGTAGGGAAACTAGAAAATCTGAAAAGGGAAATGCAAAGGCTCAATCTAGATATAATAGGGGTCAGTGAAGTGAATTGGAAGGAAGACAAGGATTTCTGGTCAGATGAGTATCGGGTAATATCAACAGCAGCAAAAAATGGTATAACAGGTGTAGGATTCGTAATGAGTAGGAAGGTAGGGCAGAGGGTGTGTTACTGTGAACAGTTCAGTGACCGGGTTGTTCTAATCAGAATCGACAGCAGACCAACACCGACAACGATAGTTCAGGTATACATGCCGACGTCGCAAGCTGAAGATGAACAGATAGAGAAAGTGTATGAGGATATTGAAAGGGTAATGCAGTATGTAAAGGGGGACGAAAATGTAATAGTCATGGGCGACTGGAATGCAGTTGTAAGGGAAGGAGTAGAAGAAAAGGTTACAGGAGAATACGGGCTTGGGACAAGGAATGAAAGAGGAGAAAGGCTAATTGAGTTCTGTAACAAGTTTCAGCTAGTAATAACGAATTCCCTGTTCAAGAATCACAAGAGGAGGACGTATACTTGGAAAAGGCCGGGAGATACGGGAAGATTTCAATTGGATTACATCATGGTCAGACAGAGATTCCGAAATCAGATATTGGATTGTAAGGCGTACCCAGGAGCAGATATAGACTCAGATCACAATATAGTAGTGATGAAGAGTAGGCTGAAGTTCAAGACATTAGTCAGGAAGAATCAGTACGAAAAGAAGCGGGATACGGAAGTACTAAGGAATGACGAGATACGTTTGAAGTTCTCTAACGCTATAGATACAGCAATAAGGGATAGCGCAGTAGGCAGTACAGTTGAAGAGGAATGGACATCTCTAAATAGGGCCATCACAGAAGTTGGGAAGGAAAACATAGGTACAAAGAAGGTAGCTGCGAAGAAACCATGGGTAACAGAAGAAATACTTCAGTTGACTAATGAAAGGAGGAAGTACAAACATGTTCCGGGAAAATCAGGAATACAGAAATACAAGTCGCTGAGGAATGAAATAAATAGGAAGTGCAGGGAAGCTAAGACGAAATGGCTGCAGGAAAAATGTGAAGACATCGAAAAAGATATGATTGTCGGAAGGAGAGACTCAGCATACAGGAAAGTCAAAACAAACTTTGATGACATTAAAAGCAACGGTGCATTAAGACTGCATTAAGAGTGCAACGGGAATTCCACTATTAAATGCAGAGGAGAGAGCAGATAGGTGGAAAGAATACATTGAATGCCTCTATGAGGGTGAAGATTTGTCTGATGTGATAGAAGAAAGGAGTCGATTTAGAAGAGATAGGGGACCCAGTATTAGAATCGGAATTTAAAAGAGCTTTGGAGGACTTACGGTCAAATACGGCAGAAGGGATAGATAACATTCCATCAGAATTTCTAAAATCATTGGGGGAAGTGCCAACAAAACGACTATTCACGTTGGTGTGTAGAATATATGAGTCTGGCGATATACCATCTGACTTGCGGAAAAGCATCATCCACACAATTCCGAAGACGGCAAGAGCTGACAAGTGCGAGTATTATCGCACAATTAGCTTAACAGCTCATGCATCGAAGCTGCTTACAAGAATAATATACAGAAGAATGGAAAAGAAAATTGAGAATGCGCTAGGTGAGGATCAGTTTGGCTTTAGGAAAAGTAAAGGGACGAGAGAGGCAATTCTGACGTTACGGCTAATAATGGAAGCAAGGCTAAAGAAAAATCAAGACACTTTCATAGGATCTGTCGACCTGGAAAAAGCGTTCGACAATGTAAAATGCTGCAAGCTGTTCGAGATTCTGAAAAAAGTAGGGGTTAGCTATAGGGACAGACGGGTCATATACAATATGTACAACAACCAAGAGGGAATAATAAGAGTGGACGATCAAGAACGAAGTGCTCGTATTAAGAAGGGTGTAAGACAAGGCTGTAGCCTTTCGCCCCTACTCTTCTATCTGTACATCGAGGAAGCAATGATGGAAATAAAAGAAGGTTCAGGAGTGGAATTAAAATACAATGTGAAAGGATATCAATGATACGATTCGCTGATGACATTGCTATCCGGAGTGAAAGTGAAGAAGAATTAAATGATCTGCTGAACGGAATGAACAGTCTAATGAGTACACAGTATGGTTTGAGAGTAAATCGGAGAAAGACGAAGGTAATGAGAAGTAGTAGAAATGAGAACAGCGAGAAACTTAACATCAGGATTGATGGTCACGAAGTCAATGAAGTTAAGGAATTCGCTACCTAGGCAGTAAAATAACCAGTGACGGACGGAGCAAGGACGACATCAAAAGCAGACTCGCTATGGCAAAAAAGGTATTTCTGGCCAAGAGAAGTCTACTATTATCAAATACCGGACTCAATTTGAGGAAGTAATTTCTGAGAATGTACGTCTGGAGTACAGTAGTGAAACATGGGCTGTGGGAAAACCAGAACAGAAGAGAATCGAAGCATTTGCGATGTGGTGCTATAGACGAATGTTGAAAATTAGGTGGACTGATAAACTAAGGAATGAGGATGTTCTACGCAGAATCAGAGAGGAAAGGAATATGTGGAAAACACTGATAAGGAGAAGGGACAGGATGATAGGACATCTGCTAAGACATGAGCGAATGACTTCCATGGTACTAGAGGGAGCTGTAGAAGGCAAAAACTGTAGAGGAAGACAGAGATTGGAATACGTCAAGCAAATAATTGAGGACGTAGGTTGTAAGTGCTAAACTCAGATGAAGAGGTTAGCACAGGAAAGGAATTCGTGGCGGGCCGCATTAAACCAGTCAGTAGACTGATGACCAAAAAAAATATATATAAAAATTATAAAAATCTGATTGTTATGTGGTGAACTTCTCAGTTGCTTTAACATTTCAGTTAATGGTGTTCGATGTTATTTGTTCATTTTCAAACGACGACGTCCGTCAAATCTACATCATTAGTCAAAATGCAAAATACAAATTATTAATGTATACAGTTTTCGAGAATTCTGTGAGAGCAGATAGAAACGTTTCATTATAAAGGTTACAAAATGAGTCAGTCGTTGTTCCTTTATGAATGAAACAATTTCATAGAATATAGCTCATACATTTCCAACAATTCTCAACCGTTCACATTTGAACTCTATGTTTACTCGATGATAATAGTTATTACACATTGATTCATCTTTTAACGGAACGTTGTTACCAGTATTTGACAGGCAATACATGCGTTCAGTTAGTATTGTTGCACGCTCGATTCATTCAGCGAGTTTAATTCCTGCAGTCCTAACCGCTTGTACTGGGTGCGCTACTCTGCGTACTCTCCGAGATTCATTCCGCCCTGTTGCATAACTGCCCTAGAGGTGGTGGGAGTAAGTGCGTCACTACAACTTGGACGACACAAATCTTTCGGTCAGACGGGGCATTACGGAGCGCAGGTGGCGTGCGCGGCGGGTTGCCTAGCGCGCTCCCCGCAGGCGGCCGGCTTACGTCGCAGCCCACTTGCTTGCGGGTTTATTTCTCACGGCGGTGCATGCCCGGAATAACGAGGCGGCGCGGCTAAACGTGACCGCCGCATATTACCCCGGGGTAACAGAGAGGCGCGCCCAACTTTGAGGCAACTCGAGGCTGCCACCAAACTTTTAATATGTATATTTTAAAAGCGCGCGCTTTCGGCAGACCTCGAAGAGACTGCCGCTATTGCAAGTGGCTTTTTGCCGCAGTGGAAGCTCCGGGCTGCCTCGGACAGTCCAGGGCCTGCCGACTTTGCTGTGACACAACCATGTTCCGCACGTGGCTGCAGGTGAAACTAGTGTAGCGCGACAGCTGTACCTTGAAACAGGTTTACTCTCTTATGTTTCTTTAACACGTTACGGTGACGCTACTTCCTCAACTCGATATATACACTAACGGAAAAAAATCTCAACCCTAAAAAAATTATTATTGTAATGAAATTTCCGGAACACATTTAAATAGGTATCACATTTCTGTGACTAATATCGCAAGATCACAGGTTAACGTAAGTGCGAGAGAAACCACTGCCAGTGCTGTTTTTCTGGGGGAACGCTGGACGATGCGTACCCCTAAACTTTGTGGTCGACATAGTAATTTTTCTACGATTTTGAGAACTTGGAAGAGTGCCAAGGATTTATTTCACGGACGTAAATTTTTATTTCATTTTGTCGTGCTGGTAATTGCAATGCGAACGATACCAGTGCAGTGTTTGGTGGGAAAATCGACGTCATTGACTGTTTCAAGCATTTCGAAGCTGCGGCAGCCGTTCTCGACAACTGATTCGCTGGCAGCCAGGTCCACAAGCATGTAGTGCCCTCGTCCGTTATTAGTGGGCGATGGTAGTGCGTACGCTCAAAGCCGAGCTACCGATAGATGTCTCTACGGTCCCGGTACCATGATCCTTCGCGATTCATTGCCCTCTATATTTTGTTGTTCTTTATTCGTTTGCGTTTGCCGTTCCGTTTGCTGTTTCATTTGAGGTGTGTTATAGGTCAATTGAAGTGTACGATACCATTTTCTTTTATTGTTCAGGGGTTGATGGGAATCGCATGCTTCATTTGAGTTGATGTAAACTGAAGTGTTCGATACATTCTCTTGTATGTTTGGGTGTTTCTCGGTATCGTCTGCTTCATTTGAGCTTTAAAGCCAACTGAAGAGTCCGATACCATCTTTTTTGTTCGGCATGTTGATGACCTCATGGTTGAAAGCAGACAGGTGGTATGCTATGCTTCAGTCATAAGTAATTTTCGCTGGATTATATCCAATGTCGGAGTGCCCTCAAACTTTTTTTAGAAAAAAAGGACTGGCCATTGCAAATGTGAAATACTGCTACATTAATAACCGGTGTAACCACCAGATTATTGAATGAAAGCACACAAACGGGCATGCATTGTGTTGTACAGGTGCAGGATGTCAGTTTCCAGGATGGAGTACCAAGCCTGTTGCAACTTTCGTTTATATCGCACAACCCTTCTTGGTGCGGCGATTTTCTTTCCGTCAGTGTATACATGTACACTACTGGCCATTAAAATTCCTACGCCAAGAAGAAATGCAGATGATAAACGGGTATTCATTGGACAAATATATTATACTAGAACTGACATGTGATGGTTGTGGATGGCGCTGGAGCTGCCGTCCGATGATGTTCCATATGTGCTCGATAGGAGACAGATCTGGTAACTGAGGGCGCCAAGACAACGTGTCAATACTAAGTAGAGCATTTTGGGTTACAACCGTGGTTATCCTGTTGGAAAATATCCTTTGCTATGCTGTTCTCGCGTGGCAGCACAGCAGGTCGTATCAACAGACTGACGTACAAACCTTCACCCATGGTGCCTGGGATAACAAAGAGAGGGCTCCTGCTGGCATACTGAATCACACACCAGACCATAACTCAAGGAGTAGGTGCAATGGGTCTGGTACGCATACAGGTTGGTTGCAGGCTCTCGACTGGCCTCATTCTAACACACAGACATCACTGGCACCGAGGCAGCACCAGCTTTCATTAGAAATAACAACAGACCTCCACCTTGCCCTCCAGTTATCTCTCGCTTGACATGTGAAGTTGCAAATGGCAGTGGTTTTGGGTCAATGGAATGAAAGCTGCAGGACGCCGGCCTCGGAGCTCTCTTAAAGTAACACATTTGTAACAGCTCGTTGTGTCACTGTGATGCCAACTGGTGCTCAAATTGCTGTTGCAGATGTAGTACAATGTGTCAGAGCCATACGCCGAACAAGATAGTTTTCTCTCTCAGCTGTGCCACGTGGTCGTCTGGAGCCAGGTCTTTTTGCAGCTTTAAATTCTCTTGACCACCGCTGCCAGTAATCATGTACAGTGGCTACATTCCTGCCAAATCTTTCGGCAGAATCATAGAAGGAACACCCATCGCCTCGTAGCCCTATCATACAACCTCGCTCAAACTCAGTGAGGTGTTGATAACGGCGTCTTTGTCGCGCTAACTGCGCTCTTGACTAACAGCAACTCACCACGTCCAATCTCAAAGTTAATTAACGCTCACAACCTTTTAATCGTGTATGTAAAGCAAATGTGATTACATCCTCATCGCTACTACGGCTACCCACATGCGATTGCCGTAAAATTTCAACAGATTTCATGTTTCAGATGTACAAGCAGGTCTACCAACTTTCGATTACATCGCACAACCCTTCTTGGTGCGGCGATTTTTTTTCCGTCAGTGTGCATATGTACACTACTGGCCATTAAAATTCCTACACCAAGAAGAAATGCAGATGATAAACGGGTATTCATTGGACAAATATATTATACTAGAACTTACATGTGATTACATTTTCACGAAATTTGGGTGCATAGATCCCGAGAAATCAGTACCCAGAACTACCACCTCTGGCCGTAATAAGGGCCTTGATACGCCTCGGCATTGAATCAAACAGAGCTTGGAAGGCGTGTACAGGTACAGCTGTCCATGCAGCTTCAACACACCGCACTTCATCAAGAGTAGTGACTGGCGTATTGTCACCAGCCAGTAGCTCAGCCAGCATTGACCAACCGTTTTCAATTGGTGAGCGATCTGGAGAATGTGCTGGCCAGGGCAGCACTCGAACATTTTCTGTATCCAGAAAGGCCCGTATAGGACCTGCAACATTCGGTCGTGCATTATCCTGCTGAAATGTAGGGTTTCGCAGGGATCGAATGAAGGGAGAGCCACGGGTCGTCACACATCTGAAATGTAATGTCCACTGTTCAACGTGCCGTCAATGCGACAAGAGGTGACCGAGACGTGTAACCAATGGCACCCCCATACCATCACGCCAGGTAATACGCCAGTATGGCGATGACGAATACACGCTTCCAATGTGCTTTCACCGCAATGTCGCCAAACACGGATGCGACCATCATGATGCTGTAAACAGAACCTGGATTCATCTGAAAATATGACGTTTTGCCATTCGTGCACCCAGGTTCGTCGTTGAGTACAACATCACAGACGCTCCTCTCTGTGATGCAGCGTCAAGGGTAACCGCCGCCACGATCTCAGAGCTCATAGTCCATGCTGCTGCAAACGTCATCGAACTGTTCGTGCAGATGGTTGTTGTCTTGCAAACGTCCCCATCTGTTGACTCAGGAGCCGGCCGGAGTGGCCATGCGGTTCTGGGCGCTGCAGTCTGGAGCCGACCGACCGCTCTGGAGCCAAACACGGATGCGACCATCATGATGCTGTAAACAGAACCTGGATTCATCTGAAAATATGACGTTTTGCCATTCGTGCACCCAGGTTCGTCGTTGAGTACAACATCACAGGCGCTCCTCTCTGTGATGCAGCGTCAAGGGTAACCGCCGCCACGATCTCAGAGCTCATAGTCCATGCTGCTGCAAACGTCATCGAACTGTTCGTGCAGATGGTTGTTGTCTTGCAAACGTCCCCATCTGTTGACTCAGGAGCCGGCCGGAGTGGCCGTGCGGTTCTGGGCGCTGCAGTCTGGAGCCGACCGACCGCTCCGGTCGCAGGTTCGAAACCTGCCTCGGGCATGGTTGTGTGTGATGTCCTTAGGTTAGTTAGGTTTAATTCGTTCTACGTTCTAGGCGACTGATGACCTCAGAAGTTAAGTCGCATAGTGCTCAGAGCCATTTGAACCATTTTTGTTGACTCAGGGTCGAGACGTGGCTGCACGTTCCTTTACACCCATGCGGATAAGATGACTCTCATTTCGACTGCTAGTGATACGAGGCCGTTGGGATCCAGTACGGCGTTCCGTATTACCCTCCTGAAGCCACCGACTCCATATTCTGCTAACAGTCATTAGATCTAGACCAACGCGAGCAGCAATGTCGCGATACGATAAACCGCAATCGCGATAGGCTACAATCCGACCTTTATCAAAGTCGGAAACGTGATGGTACGCATTTCTCCTCCTTACAGTAGGCATCACATCAACGTTTCACCAGGCAACGCCGGTCAACTGCTGTTTGTGTATGAGAAATCGGCTGGAAACGTTCCTCATGTCAGCACGTTGTAGGTGTCGCCACCGGCGCCAACCTTGTGTGAATGCTCTGAAAAGCTAAACATTTGCATATCGCAGCATTTTCTTCGTGTGGGTTAAATTTCGCGTCTGTAGCACGTCATCTTCGTGGTGTAGCAATTTTAATGGCCACTAGCGTATAAATGTATGAAATAAATGAAATGAAACTTTACGAGTTGAGAGAGTATAGGGTGTGATTTTAGTCATCACAATATCGATTCAAAGTTACAAGGAACCTCGCAGTATTAGTGCACTTATCAGTATGACGTTCCACCCACTGTGATTAGGATGCCTGCACTCATTTCGGTACGGTGTCATGAAGCCAAGTTGGCCCACTCCTGATGCGACTGGTCCCACCTCGTCCCACACACATTGTTTCAGGGACAGATTTGGAGACCTTGCTGCCCGCTGGAGTCTCCCGTCACCGCGGAATCAGTTCATAGAGCCGCGTGCCACTAGTGGGAGAGAAGTTATTCTGAAAAATGACATCTCAGTATTATCGAATAGGAGCTAACACATGAGAACTTAGGAAGTACGTGACTTACCACCGCTCCGAAGGAGCTCCGTCAGACTCTACTAGACTTGACCTGAAAACATACTTGATGCCTCCCCACACAATGGCTCCAGCAATAACACCACTGTGTGTCTCCAAACCATTGGAAGATCGGGACCTATACCCAGGTGCCCATGACGGTCACCGGGAGTAGTGCTGAAACGTTATTCATTGCTAATCACAGTGCGACGTCATCCATCACCATTCAAGATCCCATCTCAATGCACCGCTCCACACAGTTGTTTATGTTGTTGTGCTTGTGGCAGCTTGCTTAAAGAACTATTATTACTTAATCCGCCTACTGGTAGGGGCTAAAACAGAATGTTGCAGAATATCCACTACTAGTTCTCGAATGGGAGGTGCAGATGTTGTCCTCCACACTTGTGGTGGACAGACGTGGTCGACAGGAATCTTCACGATGTATCTGCCATCCTTAATGCACCCATGCAGGTCAATATCAAGCAACTGTCAAATCCAAATGCCACACAAATCTGAATATGTCACGATTTGATCAGACAACCAACTCTGGACCCACAATGAGGTCCCTTTCAAACACTAAACCGTGTTAATAAAACTGTCTCATACGACTACATGGTATGTCTGTGTCTTTCTTAGTGGTCATTAAACTCGAACTATACTAATGTAGTCGGTCCGGCGTTCTACAGGTCACAGAGAATGTACACTACTGGCCATTAATATTGCTACACCACGAAGATGACGTGCTACAGACGCGAAATTTAACCGACAGAAAGAAGATGCTGTTATATGCAAATGATTAGCTTTTCAGAGCATTCACACAAGGTTGGTGAAGTGTTGGCAGAAGAGCCAACACTGTGTTGCTATAGTAGGCCGAAATGCACGCGTTTAATTACACGCTGACTGGCGTGATGTCTGGAACAGTTAGGGGAATTAATAGTAGCAAATAAAGTACGTAGTTGATATAATACTTAACTTTAATCCACAATTGGTGTACATCTCTCTTGTTACTACATAAGTACTATCTCAATATCTATACTGGTAATGGCGCCTTGCTAGGTCGTAGCAATTGACGTAGCTGAAGGCTATGCTAACTATCGTCTCGGCAAATGAGAGCGCTATGGGTAAGTTCCATCTCTAGCAAAGTCGGCTGTACAACTGGGGCGAGTGCTAGTACTTCTCACTAGACCTGCCGTGTGGCGGCGCTCGGTCTGCCATTACTGCCAATGGCGACCCGCGGGTCCGTCGTATACTAGCGGACCGCGGCCGATTTAAAAGCTACCACCTAGCAAGTGTGGTGTCTGGCGGTGACACCACAGTTGGCGCCGGTGGCGACACCTACAACGTGCTGACATGAGGAAAGTTTCCAACCGATTTCTCATTCACAAACAGCAGTTGACCGGCGTTGCATGGTGAAACGTTGTTGTGATGCTTCGTCTAAGGAGGAGAAATGCGTACCATCACGTTTACGACTTTGATAAAGGTCGGATTGTAGCCTACCGTGATTGGGGTTTATCGTATCGTGACATTGCTGCTTGCGCTGGTCGAGATTCAATGACTGTTAGCAGAATATGGAATCTATAGGTTCAGGAGGGTAATACGGAACGCCGTGCTGGATTCCAACGGCCTCGTATCACTAGCAGTCGAGATGACAGGCATCTTATCCGCATAGCGGTTAGTGCAGCCACGTCTCGTCTCGATCCCTGAGTCAACAGATGGGGACATTTGCAAGACAACAACCATCTGCACGAACAGTTCGACGACGTTTGAAGCAGCATTGACTATCAGCTCGGAGACCATGGCTGCGGTTACCCTTGATGCTGTATCACGGACAGGAGCGCCTGCGATTGTGTACTCGAGGACGAACCTTGGTGCACGAATGTCACAACGTCATTTTGTCGGATGAATCCAGGTTCTTTTACAGCGTCATGATGGTCGCATCCGTGTTTGGCGACATCGCGGTGAACGCACATTGGAAGCGTGTATTCGTCATCGCCATACTGGCGTATCACCCAGCGTGATGGTATGGGGTGCCATTGGTTACACGTCTCGGTCACCTCTTGTTTGCATTGACGGAACTTTGAACAGTGGACATTACATTTCAGATGTGTTACGACCAGTGGCTCTACCCTTCATTCGATCCCTTCGAAACCCTACATTTCAGCAAGATAAAGCACGACGGCAGGTTGCAGATCCTGTACGGGCCTTTCTGGATACAGAAAATGTTGGACTGCTGCCCTGGCCAGCAAATTCTCCAGATCTCTCACCAATTGAAAACGTCTAGTCAATGGTGGCCCAACAACTGGCTCGTCACAATACACCGGTCACTACTCTTGATAAACTGTGGTATCGTGTTGAAGCTGCATGAGCAGCTGTACCCATACACGCCATGCAAGCTCTGTTTGACTCAATGTCCAGGTGTATCAAGGCCGTTATTACGGCCAGAGTTGTTTGTTCTGGGTACTCGTTTCTCATAATGTATGCACCCAAATTGCTTGAAAATGTAATCACATGTCAGTTCTAGTATAATATTTATGTCCAAAGAATACCCGTTTATCATCTGCATTTCTTCTTGGTGTAGCAATTTTAATGGCCAGTAGTGTAAATTTGTCACTTACACACCCACCAATGATGTGTACGTGAATGAAGTTACATTGATATTCGACCACGTCTCCTGGCTAGTTGACTTTTCTTGTCATCCAGTATATATGGTGTGTTAGCAGTGTAAGAGCAGACATTTTTGATGGTGACCCAGGACAGTGTACTGAACAATATTACATCAGTATTTACTTAATTTGCAGACTGCTAGTTATAGCTATCAGCAGTAATAGGTTTTCAGGTTGTTTAATACCTCCAAGTACATATGGAAAGAGAAGGGCTCTAATGTTTACTTTTTCCATAGGCAGCACGTCAGGAATTGAAGTCCGTACACGCGATCGCAAAACTGTTGCTCGATACTGCACCTCGTGGTCTACGTAGTGGTGCCATTACGACCGTGCAGAAAACACTAGACAATAAATTACACTGAAGAGCCATAGAGACTGGTACACCTGCCTAATATCGTGTAGGAACCCCCCCCCCCTCCCCCCCCTCCCGAGCACGCAAAAGTGCCGCAACACGACGTGGCATGGACTCGAATAATGTCTGAAGTAGTGCCGGAGGGAACTGAAAAAATAATCGTGCACAGCTGTCCTTAAATCCATAAGAATACGAGGGGTTGGAGATCTCTCCGGAACAGCACGTTGCAAGACATCCCAGATATGCTCAATAACCTTCATATCTGGGGCGTTTAGTGGCCAGTGAAGAAGTTGAACCTCAGAAAAGTGTTTCTGGAGTCACTCTGTAGCAATTCTGGAAGTGTGGAATGTCGCATTGTCGTGCTGGAATTGCGCAAGTCTGTCGAAATGCACAGTGGACATGAATGGATGCAGGTGATCAGACAGGATGCTTACGTATGTGTCACCTGTCAGAGTCGTATCTAGACATATCAGGAGTTCCATATGGACTCTAACTGCACACGCCCCACACCATTACAGAGCCTCTACCAACTTGAGCTGACATGCATGATCCATGGATTCATGAGATAGTCTCCATACCCGTAGAAGTCTTTCCACTCTATACAATTTCAAAGAAGAGTCGTCCGACCAGGTAACATGTATCCAGTCATCAACAGACGAATGTGGTGTTGACGGGCCCAGGCGAGGTGTAAGGCTTTGTGTCGCGCTGTCATTTGGGTGCCGAAAGTCC
Source organism: Schistocerca cancellata (assembly GCF_023864275.1). Classification (NCBI taxonomy): domain Eukaryota; kingdom Metazoa; phylum Arthropoda; class Insecta; order Orthoptera; family Acrididae; genus Schistocerca; species Schistocerca cancellata. The sequence goes on from NC_064628.1 coordinate 879,932,439, forward strand.
ATATCGATGATGTTTCGTTGGATGGTTTGCACCCTCACACTTGTTGATGGCCAAGCATTGAAATCTGCAGAAATTTACGAAAGGGTAGCACTGCTATGATGTTGAACGATTCTCTTCAGTCGTAGTTAGTTCCCTTCTTGCACGGTCTTTTTCTGGCCGCAGCGATGTCGTGGATTTGATCTTTTACCGGATTCCTGATGTTCACGTTACACCCGAGAAATGGTGGTACGGGAAAATCCCCACTTCGTCGCTACCTCGGAGATGCTGTGTGCCGTCGCTCGTGCACTGACAATAACTGCCCGCTGAAAGCCACTTGAATCTGGATAACCTACCACTGTAACAACAATAATCGATCTAACAAATGCGCCAGCCGCTTGTAGTATTGTATAGGCGTTACCGACTGCTACGACGTATTCTGCCTGTGTACGTACCTCTGTATTTGAATATTCATCAGTATACCAGTTTCTTTGTTGCTTTGATTCATGTGACATGTCTGCGGGCAGTATGCTAGACACGAGATAAGTAACTACATATTACGGTACCAATGAGCGCAATATCTACACCTATAACCCTAACACCTTGTATATCGATACTGGAACTGCTAACCAGCAGTGCTGAACGAAAACGAGCTGGGCCGACATACTTTGTGCACTCTTTCGTCAGTCGTTCAAGAATGATCTCTCTTTGAGTGCAAAGGCGGTCAGATGGTTTGCCAAGAGAGTTCGATTCACAGATTTAAATTTAGGTCATTCCTCTGTAGTTGTTTGTCAGTCGGCGGTAGGTAGTCCGTGGCAATGGTTTGTTCGTTGTTCTGTCTTAGTTTGGTGTAGTAATTGCATTCAAGTTGCAGCTGTTTTCTGATGAGGCCTCTACACGTTTTTGGCTTAGGGAACGCATTGGTATCGCAATCTTGCCCACTCACTTGAGACAAGAAATCGCAGTCCCGATGTTGAAATTATGCACAGTATTCCTTCTGCTTTCTGACTGAAACCTGAACTTAGGCTCTCTGAATGGTTCAGAGTACTGTGGCCATTTGAACCGGAATATTTCACATCACGAGATCACGTAGTGTTGATCAACAACTCTCACAGTGCACTAGCCTGTCTTGCAAAAGTTATTTTGAAGGACAAACTGATTTTCTAACAAAGTTCGTGGCATATAACTATTTATCCCGAGATTTACTTCGTATTTCTTTCACCGCGAGTTTAACTATGTTCACATCCCGCAGCAAACAGTGCTATGCGCTTTCTCCATTTGTTTTGCACAGATGACTGGGTGTTGTGTGCCGTCTTTAGGTTAGTTAGGTTTAAGTAGTTCTAAGTTCTAGGGGACTGATGACCATAGATGTTAAGTCACATAGTGCTCAGAGCCATTTGAGCCATTTTTTGTTTTGCGCATTCCACAGCGCCGCTAGCGTGTCTCCTTTTGATGTTAAGTGGTTTTCAGTGGACAAAACTGAGTTCCCGGTGACAACCAGCAGGACAATCAGTACTCACTGCAGATCGTATATTATTAGATTTTTCACTAAAAATCCACAGTTTTTTTTATTTATTTTATTTTTTTTCATCAGTCTTCTGACTGGTTTGATATGGCCCTCCACGAATTCTGCCCAAATGGTGACAAGTCAGCTTGACTAGAAGAAATCGTTAATTAAAAGTCTTTTCCACAGTAAACGTATAACTTATTTCTTATTTTTTTATTTCACTACACGAGTTCACGTAGTATTGATGAGCAACTTCAGCAATGTTCATAGATGTGGCGATTTATGCAAACAGCGCCCACATGTGCATGGCACTGACGATTCCTATAAGTATGGCTCCATTTAAAGACTTCGTTTTCATCAAAAATTCTTAACTAAAAATTTAATAATTCATTTTTGAGGGCTAAACAATCACTGTGTTGTGTTCCGTTGGCATTTATATTGTGAAGCTTAACTGTTGTTGCCACACTGCACATGTGCAACAAAAGAATATGGCCAAACATTCAGGAAAAATTCCACACACATAGAGAAATAACATCTGTTGTACATATATCGGTCAAGAAACGCTTTATTTCCATGTTAGACCTCTTTTTATACTTTTTTCACAATCACATCAAGAACGGACAAAGTGATCAGACTGTAAACTTTCAAAATCAGCGAGTATGGGCTGTCGAGAATCCTGACGAAATTGTGCAATTGCATGATCAAAAATACATTTCTGTCAACGCTTGGGCGGGCATTGTTGATAATTGTTTGTTAGGAGATTGTATTTTTCTACCGAGGATGAACGTAGAAACTTACCAGGCTTTCTTAGAGAACACTGTACCTGTTCTGCTCTGCTGAAATACACTACTCGACATTCAAATTGCTACACCACGACGATGACGTGCTACAGACGCGAAATTTAACCGACAGGAAAAGATGCTGTGATATGCAAATGATTACCTTTTCAGAGCATTCACACAACGTTGGCGCCGGTGGCAACACCTACAACGTGCTGACATGAGGAAAGTTTCCAACCGATTTCTCATACACAAACAGCAGTTGACAGGCGTTGCCTGGTGAAACGTTGTTGTGATGCCTCGTGCAAGGAGGAGAAATGCGCACCATCACGTTTCCGACTTTGATAATGGTCGGATTGTAGCCTATCGCAATTGCGGTTTATCGTATCGTGACATTGCTGCTCGCGTTGGTCAAGATCCAATTACTGTTAGCAGAATATGGAATAGGGGGGTTCAGGAGGGTAATACGGAACGCCGTGCTTGATCCCAGCGGCCTCGTATCACTAGCAGTCTAGATGACAGTCATCTTATCCGCATGGCTGTAACGGATCGTGCAGCCACGTCTCGATCCCTCAGTCAACAGATGGGGACGTTTGCAAGACAACAACCATCTGCACGAACAGTTCGACGACGTTTTGCAGCAGCATGGACTATCAGCTCGGATACCCTTGATGCTACATCACAGACAGGAGCGCCTGCCATAGTATACTCAACGACGAACCTGGATGCACGGATGACAAAACGTCATTTTCTCGGATGAATCTTAGTTCTGTTTACAGCATCATGATGGTCGCATCCGTGTTTGGCGACATCGCGGTGAACGCACATTGGAAGCGTGTATTCGTCATCGCCATACTTGCATATAACCGTTCATCGTGATGGTATGGGGTGCCTTTGGTTACACGTCTCGGTCACCTCTTGTTCGCATTGACGGCACTTTGAACATCTATGTTTATGAGCGAGACAAAGCGTGTACTTCATGCACGATGGAGCTCCTCCTCGTTTCAGTGTTAAATGTTCGTAGGCTTCTAAATAGCAGACTCTGTAACTGATGGTTAGTTGGAGGTGGAATTTTATTTGCCGAGGCATTTGAAAGCTAATGTGGACGGCACGCCGGTACAAGGTAAATAGAGTAATAGTGCTCGTGTTGTGGAAGGCTGTGACAAAATGCACAGCTCTCCAGGAAAACAAATGCTTATCAGGGAGTCAATGCGACGGAGTGTTGATGCACGTATACTTGCTGATGGAGGGCATTTTGTACATTTCATTCAAGAAAGTGTTTCATACTCTGCTGATGCCTTATTTTCCTGCATGTTTCCCAGGACTAATGTGTTGCAGAGCTACAGAAACTGAGCTCCAACATGGAAGTAAAGCGTTTCCGTAAGAATGTCGATGTAGCAGTCTTTCTGACTCTACGTGTGAGGAATTTTTCTGGAAGTTCGGGCATATCCATTCATTAGACCATAAATTATCAGATGTTTAATTAAATGAGCCTTCCGGGTAACTGGCACCAAGCATTACCACCGCAAGTAGAAACGATAGATAACAGTTAACTTTAAGCCTTTAAAGAAGAAATTTTAAACCTTTAAACAAAAGACTTTTTGTTTTATCCATACACTGATTGAAAAATAAAGTGTTGCAGTACGAAGAACCTGTCCGACTTTGCACAAACTTTGAGGAAATGTTCAGCTCATGAACTGATGTTCGTCAACTACACCTATGTGAAACGTTATCCCCACAGGCGTAACCGAGCGAGGTGGCGCAGTGATTAGCACACTGGATTCGCATTCGGGAGGACGATGGTTCAATCCCGCGTCAGTCCGTCCTGATTTGGGTTTTCCGTGATTTCCCTAAGTCGTTCCAGGCAAACGCCAGGATGGTTCCTTTGAAAGGGCACGGCCGATTTCTTTCCCCTTCCTTCCCTAATCCAATGAGACCGATGACCTCGCTGTTTGGTCTCTTCCCCCAAAACAATCCAATCAAATCCACAGGCGTATAAGCCCTCTTGTATTTCTTGTGGTACGGAAGTAAACAATATCTGAACGTCATCTTAAGGAATTTGTTGCCTTTGCTGAAACACGTGCTGCATCAGTTCATGAAAGTTGCTGGAGGTTAGTACGAACTTATACGACCTCCCATGACACGCTAGATGTTGTGTGTGACAAATCCGGGGTCTGGGCAGCTCCGTGAAGGATCAGTACACTCCTAAAGGCGTTTGTGATCATGCATTATCCTGTTCGAATATACCTTTTAGCGCCAAACTTATGAAGGATATGACAACTCTTTTTACTATTGTTATCACACACGGGGGAACAGTCATACAACATAAACTAGAACGTTTATTTCACCATTTGCGGGTCACGAAAAGTTTTCTTTCCTTCAACATCTCCATGACGAGTATACTGTGGACACTCTCGTCATCCAAGATGACAACAACAGTGTTCACATTCCTGGTCTGCACTCAAGCACCCTATCGAACCGTGACTGGCTCACAAAATCACCCGGTGTTAATTTCATAAAAGATTTCCCGGACAATTTAGAACAGCAGTTAATGAGTGGCAACCAATATTTCCGAAATTTTGTAGCACTGAAAGACCTATTCATGAATGAGTGTCTTCAGCCCGACATGACAACAAAACGGATATTCTTGTTGGCCTGTAGAATATATGAGACTTTCAGAAAAACACCGTCCACACAATTCCGAAGACAGGAAGAGCCGACAAGTGCGAGAATTACCATACAGTCAGCTTAACAGATCATGCATCCAAGTTTCTGACAATAGCAATATCCAAAAGAATGGAAAACAGGATCTGTTGGATGACGATCCGCTTGGACTTAGGAAAGATAATGGCACCAGAGGTGCAGTTCTGACGTTGCGGTTGACAAAAGCAAGACTAGAAGAACCCCAGGGCACTTTCATAGGATTTTTCTATCTGTAAAAACGTTTATACAATGCAAGATGGTCGAAATTCTGAAAAAGAAAAGCGGTAAACTATAGGGAATGATGGGTAATGTACAATACGTACAAGAACCAACAGGGAATAACAAGACTGTAAGACCAAGAACTGAGTGCTCGGATTAAAAAGGGTGCGAGATAGGGAAATAAAAAAAAGTTAAAGGGTATGATTAAAATTCAAGCTGAAAGGATACCAATGATAAGATTAGCTAATCACATAGCTATCCTCTGTGAAAGAGAATAAAAATTACAGGATCTATAATATGGAATGAACAGTCCAATGAGTACAGGATATGGATTGAGGGTAAACAGAAGAGAGTCGAAATTAATGAATGCTAGCAGAAAGGAGAGCAGCGAGAAACTTAATACCAGAATTGATAATCACGAGGTAGATGAAGTTACCGAATTCTGCTGCCTAGGCAGCAAAATAACTCGAGGTGGGCGAAGCAAGTAGGACATAAAAAGTTGACTAGCAATGGCAAAAAGGGCATTCCTGGCCAAGAGGAGTCTACTAGTATCGAACATAGGTCTTTATTCGAGAAAGAACTTTATAGTAATATATGTTTGGAGCATAGCACAATATGATAGTGAGATATGGACTGTGGGAAAACCAGAACAGAAGAGAATCGAAGCATTTGAGATGGGACACTGCAGAAGAATGTTAAGAATTAGCAACAGTGATGAGGTAAGGGATCAGGACGTTCTCCCCACAATCGGTGAGGAAAGAAATGTATAAAAAGCACTGAAAAGAAGGGAGAGGATGATAGGACGTTTTTTAAGACGTGAGGGAATAACTTGCATGGTACTAGAAGGAACTAGAGAGGGAAAAACTGTACACGAATACAGAAATTGGAATACATCCAGCAAATAACTGAGGATGCAGGTCACAAGTGCTACTCTGAGATGAAAAGGCTGAGAAGGAAGAGAAATTCGTAGCGGGCCTCATCAAACCTGTCAACTGACGCCAACGTCAAGTTTACAGACCGTGTTACATGGTATTAGCACAATATCTTCTGAGGCGTTAATGATTTTTTTGTTTGGTGTGCTTATATGCAGCAAATTAACAGTGTAAAAAACCTAGGAACCTGAGGAACAGGACAGTTAGACAATGAATCACCTCTAGGTTTACAAAACAGTTTCAACATTCACCCACCTACTCATTAATATCGTATAATCACCATGCCACACTTCCTACACAGAAATCGAAAGGAATAGGAAGGCGCTTGAAAAAATATTTATATCATGCGGTGGGTAATGAAGAATTCGGCTATATGAAAGCTTCGAAAAAATTTTCAAGTACGAATTACTATATGACATCAAAACTGCATGCGCCAATCTACGGCTATTAATTTGAAAGAATGTATGTAGCAATTTCCCGAGTGCCTCAGTAATCCAATGGTTGCAGGATAGGTTGATTAATCATGGGCACAAATGTTATCAATACATTCGACCTATAATTTTTGAAACATTTTTTAAAAGAACGTACTGTAGCCAAGATGGGGTAAATATTTATTTCCGACAATCGGTTTCCACAGGCTTTGCTATCATCTTCTGATCTTCAAAAAATGTTGTTATAAAACGTGTTCATTGTAAGTTGTAACCTCATGCCATGTTGCCATATTATTAGATACATTGTAGTACATTATGCAAAGGTTTAGTAGAAATGAAACGTTTATAATGAAAAAGCACCTTGTGCACATGGCCAAATATGTTATTTTTGATTATAAAAGTTCTATTTTTGACAGACCTTTGCTGTTTCCTATTTCTCAGGATGGGAGATTTCAGCTTTAAACAATGAAAATATCACAACCTTGTATTAGCGGTGGATTTCAGTTGCTGTTCATGCCAAAGCATTAAATACCAATAGAACCCATCAACTTGAACTTACCTTTTTCTTTCACATATGTGAATTCCTCTACTGTCCCAAACTCTTCATCTCAGAATAGTACTTTCAACCAACTTCCTCAATTATCTGGTGAATATGTTTCAATCTTTGTCATCCCCTCCAGCTTTTACACTTCTAAGCTCTCTCTCTCTCTCTCTCTTACACGAAAGTTACTCCCTGATGTCTTAATATACGCATTACCACATTGTCCCTTCTTCTTGTCAGTATCAGTGTCGTGTTGCTCTCCCATTTCCATACAGTGCGGTGTTCCAAATGTAGATTTTCAGATATTTCTTCCTCAGATTAAGATCGATGTTTAATTCTAGCCGACTTTTCGGTCAGGTATATCCTCTTTGTCTGTGTTAGTCTGCTTTTTGAGCCATCCATCCTTGTCTCCACCTTACAGGCCTTCGATGTAGTTGTGTCGTCTGTTTATCCTTTCTTACGCACACGTTAGAGATGTTTCATTTGCATGTTGTGCATTAACATCTTATATATACTGGAATGGAAATCCACTGTGGATCGTTCATGTTATTGACATATCGTTCACGTTAAATGGTTTAGGTAAACTACAGAAAACCTACACCTTGTTTTTGGACGCGATTTCAATACTTTACTCACCTTGGCACTACTAATGATACCAGTAGAAAGTAACAATAAAGAAAACAGCGTTGTGTTTGCCCCTTAGACTTGTCACGGTTCATATTTTTCACCGGCTGAAGTTGGAAAAATCTCTAACCCGGGGACACTGTAAGTGTATCTTACACATAGTTAAGGAGGTTAATATTTCAACAAGGTCTTTCCTCATTTTTTTGCAACTTTCTAAATGCTTTGCCTCAATCTCTTCGATGTCAGTTGGAGCTAAATTCTACCGTCACGTCCTCCCAACGAAGTTTCCAGAGTGTTCACTCGGTGGAGCCATCGTTTTGTATATGCATGCCTCTCCATTTATTTTGAAAAGCAATTAAGAATTCAGTTGCCTCTCCATTATCTCAGGAAACGCCTCAGCAAGTGCGTGCGAGAGCGAACTGTGCAATTTAATTTAAATTTGTAAATATTCATGGTGATAAAAGTTTCAGTTTCTAAAAGAAAATTAATGGAAATGATATCTAACAACGTTTGAATAATAACAAACAAGTAAGTGAAAGTATTATTTTTGAATTGGTGGGGTCCTTCAAATCTTGCTGAACTAATATAGTTTATGTGTCGATTTTCTTTTATTTTTATTTTCTTTTTCTGAAGTTCAGATGTCCCCTAAATCACATCATACGAATGTTAGCGCCATGGTTTCCAGCATCACACACGCTCACTAACCCACTTCCTTTTTAATGGTTTAATTCGTCTTAAGCTTTTTTAGTGTAACAAAGCAACATTTTAACAACTTAAAAAAGATTTTATTGCTAGAACAGTTTTTTACCTGTGTGTCTTTTACTTAATTGTATATATATATATATATATATATATATATATATATATATATATATATATATATATATGTGTGTGTGTGTGTGTGTGTTTGTGTGTGTGAACATTAGTGAAATCTGAGAGTGCACACCACAAATATGTTTTTGTGTCGTAGCTGCACCCCACTTTGCTGTGAACAATAGTGCCGTGAATATTATATAGCGTGGTTAGCACAATTTTGTTATACTTGTTAGATGATGCCTAGCTAATTTTGCTTATAATTTTTGACAATGCTACTCTGACTTTATCTTGTTAAGATACTGTAAGGCTTCATTTTTCTTAATCAGGTAAGTTTTCATCAGATTTTTAAGCTCAAGTTTCCTCTGTAAATAAAATTAGTACCTTCTTCATTGACTCATGATTTATTGTTTACAAGGTGTAGATTATCCAGCAGTCGTGTTTCGTTTATTTTTTCTCTTAAACTTGAAGATGGTTATTAAAGACCAAAATCGATAGCCTGACGACAGTTTCTTTGGTCATCGAGTGAAATTCAAGAAATAAATCATGTTCATCGTGTATCACTGTTTTTATCCACGACACTGTCGCAGTTTATAAAATTGTGAATGTATTGATTGTCCATTTTTGTCATCAGCCTTATCGTTTTCAATTACATCTTTAATTGTGTATGACAATGGACAGATAATCAGCCTTCTTCTTCCCTCTTAGGTGTAGTTCCGCGTCCCGTACGCTACAGTGTGTCGCTAGTGTCGGCATAGGAGCGAGAGAGACAGCTGAGGAGCGAGTGAGACGGCACAGAACTGCTCTGCGCTGGACTGTCCCGCGGTCAGTTCCAACGTAAAAAAAATAATAGCGGAAGCGCAGCTCTGTAAAAGCGGTCGATAAGCGATAAAACAAGCAAACCATTTGCTATTTCGGTAACAATTAGTGTTCGTGTGGCAGAATTACTATGCAAAGCTTTAGAAAACAATGTCCAAAACAAGAATTGAAGAACAACTTAGTAGTTTTGTGACCCACGGGTTGATTGTATTAGTATTGCACATGAACACTCGTCATATGTACATAAGCGTGTTCTGAAAGATATATCAATTCCTTGAATGGTTCAAATGGCTCTGAGCACTATGGGACTTACGTTATAAGGTCATCAGTCCCCTATAACTTAAAACTATTTAAACCTAACTACCCTAAGGACATCACACTCAACCATACCCGAGGCAGGATTCGAACCTGCGACCGTAACGGTAGCGCGATTCCAGACTGTAGCGCCTAGAACCGCTTGGCCACTCCGAGCGGCTTTCCTAAATGAACCAATGTCATAAATATACTATTTTCGAAATAATTTTACATAACGGGTATAGAGACTCATTCTTACCGTTTGTAGTTTCAAGTAAATATTTTTTGTTGTACTTCATTCTACATCATTTTGTACCCATTTTCACAGTTTAGACATCGGATCATTAGTTTGCTGTTTTGCACGCAATGATTTTGTCCGCAGCTAAGGGTCCTGCGGTAGCGTTATCGCTTCCTGCGCTCGTGGTCCCTGATTCGATTCCAGACGGGATCAGGGTTCAAATAGTACAAATGGCTCTGAGCGCTATGGGACTTAACTTCTAAGGTCATCAGTCCCCTAGAACTCAGAACTACTTAAACCTAACTAACCTAAGGACATCACACACATCCAGGCCCGAGGCAGGATTCGAACCTGCGACCGTAGCGGTCTCGCGGTTCCAGACTGTAGCGCCTAGAACCTCTCGGCCACCATGGTCGGCGGGATCAGGGATTTTCCCTGCCTAGATATGACTGGGTGTTGTTGTGTCGTCTTCACGAACATCATTCATCCCCATTACGGTCTGAGGAAGGCAATGGCAAACCACCTCCACTAGGACCTTGCCTAGTCGGCGGTGCGGGTCTGGAGCGCATCGTCCCCTACGATCCTCGGTGTATGGGACAACATCATCATCATCACACAAAAATTTTAATTAACCGAGTTTGAAAATTTATGAAAATAACAGAATTAAGGTTATAATGACCTTTAATCCTTACAGTCAACATTGTTAAGGAAAACAATTAATATTTTACACCTTTTTGTTTTTCGAGGAAATGTTTTTGTCTAGATTTGGTACAGTATTTCTCATAACCTCAAAGAATCAGCCTTATTTTTGTCGCTAAGTAGTGAACGGTTCTTAGTTTTAGCAAGCTTCGAAAGGGAGAAAAAGCGCTCACGTGGAGCCAAACACTGAGAGAACTTTGACTTTGTGCTTGTGCAAAAGTGGATACTTCTCTCGCGGAAAGTAGCTGTAAAAGCCATCCAAAGTTTTACACATAAGAAAGCGGTTCTTCAGGCGGATACCGCACGGCCGATCAGTCAGCTCCAGTTGAAACACTTGTGACACGTCCTCTGCCCGAAGGGGAAACGGGTGAAGAAATATATTTAAGGCCGATTGAAGCTCACTTATCTTCAAATATTTATTTTCAGACTCTTTCTGTAATTCTCCTCACGCTACTGTTTTTCCTACAACATAAGCTTTGTTTGAAATGCTTGAATCCTCTGCACTAGCCGGCCGGGGTGGCCGGGGTGGCCGGGGTGGCCGGGGTGGCCGGGGTGGCCGGGGTGGCAGGTTCCAGTCATGCCTCGGGCATGGATGTGTGTGATGTACTTAGGTTGGTTAGGTTTATGTAGTTCTAAGTTCTAGTGGACTGATGACCTCAGAAGTAAAGTGCCATATTTCTCAGAGCCTCTGCACTAAATCAACAACAAAGTGATTTTCTCTTTGGAGTGAAATGTCTAAAGTATTTAAATGATGAGTTAGGTCACTCAAAAATGCCAAATTCGCCACCCACGAAGTAATTCTTCTGGACGTCCTTTCATTTTCAAAAAGGTATTGATTTCGTCCCTCAATAAGAAAAACCGATGAAGCACGTTCTCTCTACTCAGCCATCTTACTCCGACGTGTTAGGGGATGTCTGGGTATTCCGCTCAGCCAGAAATTAATTTGGCAATGTGTGAGGCCATACGAGCGAAGATAATTAACCGTTCGAACAACTATGTCCATAACAAATGGTTCAAATGGCTCTGAGCACTATGGGACTTAACTTCTGAGGTCATCAGTCCCCTAGAACTTAAAACTACTTAAACCCAACCAACCTAAGGACATCAGACACACCCATGCCCGAGGCAGGATTCGAACCTGCGACCGTAGCGTTCGCGCGGTTCCGGACTGAAGCGCCTAGAACCGCTGGGCCACTCCGGCCGGCTATGTCCATAACACTTTTGTATTCACAATCTTCGCAGAAAGTGGCTCCTGGTGTATCAGACAATGGACTGCCGCGAATAAGGAACAGTCGACTACAGGCATTTTTGGCCCGACATAACTCAGTAATCAAGTGCGTAACCCTCGTAGCGCGGGGGCTGCATCCGTTGTTACCCTGGTCAGGCGTTCCCATTTAAACCCACTGAATCGAACACGTTCTCCACGGCTAGAAAAATATCCAAATCTGTGGTTGTGTCTTTTAATGGTATAAGGTCGAGAAATTCTTCGGTGACACGCAGATTGTCGTCGACCCCCCGAATGAGTATGGCGAGCTGATATATGTCCGCAACGTCCGTGGAATCGTCAAGAGCGATAGAAAATGAAACGAAGTTTGTCACTCTCTCCAATAATTGCTGCTCCATATCTGCGGTCGAATCTTCGACTCGGTGAGCAACAGTTTGAGGCGAAAGAGCCATTTTTTTTTCAAATTTTTTCGTGAGGTCTGCTGGACAAATATAAGTCGCCGAGGTGACCGGGCAATCCTTGATGAGATTCCCTGCCGCACGGGATTTCCCTGCTTTCGCAGTTCTCAGAGAGCATTTATAAGTTGCGTGCCAACTTTTCCCACCTGCTTCCACGTCAAAAAGCACCCTTACAATTAATTCTTTACAATTATGTTTTTAAAACATTTTAATCATTTTAACATTTAATTGTTTCATTCATTAAAACAACAATAAAAACTAACCAAAAAAGATTGGTATTAGGTGCGTTTTCCCCCAGTTCCTCTGAAAAGCGGTCACGTCGCTAGCAAGGACAGCGAAATGTGGTCGCAAAACAAATTTATATTTATTGGAATATTTGAGTTTTAATTAATTGAAAACACAGATTGAACTACAACAAATGTTTTCCCATCCATCAAAACACAAATACACAAAAACAAGTAATGAGTCTTAATGGCACTTTACTATCCGAGAGAGCGTGTGTGACGGCTTTTCAGAAAGTGGCAAAAAAAAATAACGCGTGTGAAACATCTTATTATGTGTGTGCGACGCGATTTAATGCAACCCAGATATTAAAATTAACCCAAAAGAAATGTTCCTTGTTGCTGACAATCTGATATTCGGTAACTGGCGTATTGCTAAGTGATATATCAGATTGTAATGTTGTGGATTGGCAAGAGAGCCAACCCACTACGAGAGGAAGCCGAAAGGCATGCGTTTTAGCTCACGCAGGCTGGCGTGAAGTCTGGAAGAGGTCAAGCAAATTAGACTAGCAAAAAACGTAAGTAGCTGCTGGAATACTTAACTTTAATCCATAATTGGTGAACATCGCTCTTGACGGTACATGTTTTACAGCATCAACAGTAACTGATAATGGCGCCTTGCTAGGTCGTAGCAAATGACGTAGCTGAAGGCTATGCTAACTATCGTTTCGGCAAATGAGAGCGTATTTTGTCAGTGAACCATCGCTAGCAAAGTCGGCTGTACTACTGGGGCGAGTGCTAAGAAGTCTCTCAAGACCTGCCGTGTGGCGGCGCTCGGTCTGCAATCACTGATAGTGGCGACACGCGGGTCCGACGTATACTAACGGACCGCGGCCGATTTAAAGGCTACCACCTAGCAAGTGTGGTGTCTGGCGGTGACACCACATGTAAAATATGGTTTTCTTTATCATCTTTATAAATAATAAAGAGTCATACGAGAGGAAAGACTTACGTCACTGTAATGCTGTTTGACATTTTCTTTCAGTTCTTCAAACTTTGACTGGCGCTCCTCTTGGGATAAATTTTCGGACTGATTTTTGTGAGAGGTGCTAAAGTGCCGTTCAGTCGAGTACTTTTTTTAAGTACATGAGGTTCCGATGACGTACTAAGCATTTGGCGTGAGTTTCGGCAGCAGTACAAAAGATATTAATTTCCCACTCGAGTTTAAATAGTGCGGATACGCCGCTGCTCCTTTTTCTTTATCTACTGCTGTTGACCAGTTGACCATCCATCTCGATCCACTGTAGCCTTAAGACTGTTGGCTGACGGCTTTGTGTCGTATCAATGCTTTTGACCGTTACTGCCGCAGCGGTCTGTCTTCCTTACAAAGCGCGCGTACAGTGCCATGGCGAGGCGCGGCGGGCGGACCGCACCGTGAGAATTTCGAGGAGAAGGCACTAGAACAAGCCAAACAAAAACCAACTTGTTTCTTCCGCTACGTAGACGACACGTTCGTTGTTTGGCCACACGGACGGGACAGCTTAAATGAATTTCTGGAACACCTCAACTCGCTGCAGCCCGAACATACAGTTCACGATGGAGGTGGAGCAGGATGGTGCCCTACCGTTTCTTGACGTCCTGGTGAAACGGAAACCTGACGGCAAGCTGGGACACAGTGTATACAGAAAACCTACACACACCGATTTGTACCTAAACGCCTTCAGTTGCCACCACAGCTCCCAGCGTGAAGGCGTTTAGCGCACACTTGTTCACAGGGCACGATCGATCTGCGATCAGGAGAGCCGTCCAGCAGAACTGCAGAACCTCGAGACAACATTTCAGAAAAATGGGTACAACCAGAAGCAAAAAAGACACACGCTCACACAGACTGAGCCAAGAGAACAACAAGAAGAAAGAGAAGAACACAAGTCATTGACGTGCATTCCGTTTGTCGGAAATACCGCAAGAAAAATCGGTAGAATCCTGAGGAAACACAATGTGAAATATGTATACCGACCCGCTGCAAAAACCTTGACTCTGTTGGGTCCAGTGAAAGATGACCTAGGCCTTCGAAAACCAGGCGTTTATCAAATTCCCTGCCAGTGCAGAATATCATACATTGGGGAAACAGTCCGCACCGTAGAAGAGACGTGTCGCGAACACAAGCGCCATACCGAATTACTCCAGGCCAATAAATAAGCCGTGGCTGACCATTGTATAAAGACTGGCCATACTACGGACTATGTAAAAACAAAAATACTCTGTCAATCCTCCTACTTCTGGGACTGCGTTATTAAAGAGGCCATCGAAACCCGACTACAGAACGATCTAATCTAATAAAGACAGCGGCCTTCAACTTAGTCAGGCTTGGAACCCTGTACTCAGCCTGGAGAGACAGATGCGGCCCCAGAGATCGAGGACCGCCCCCGACGGCGGCAGCAGGGAGACTGCAGACCCCAGTTCAGACCCAGGCGCCGCTTCCCCCACCACCTCCAGTAGCGGCCGCGCCGGCCGCATCGAAGACACCAGGATAGGAACGGTGGAGGGGGTAACGGCTAGTATATATAGGTCGCCGAGAGGAACAGCACAGTATTCGTCAGGAACCGCCAGAAGATGGCAGCGTGTACTTCCGCCTAAATATTGTGGAGAAATTACGACGGTACCCGGTTGGATACCCGAGAACTGTTCAAAAAGACCAGTACAAAACTCACTGAACTCTCCTGACATACCCAGTCTGTTGGTACTCCTTCTCTGCTGACAACGCAACACTCCCCGCCTCCTTTTATGCTGGTGGTCAACCTCATGTGAAATTTAGTACCAATTTCCGCTGAAGACAGGAGTACCCGTATACTATTCATCAGATAGTGGGTATTGTCGTTCCAAAAGACATGCTACAGTGGTAACACCGGTTTCCGTCACATCACCCGAGTAAAGTGCTTTAGGGCTTGGCTAGCATCTACATCTACATCTATACTCCACAAGCCACATGACGGTGTGTGGCGGAGGGTACCTTGAGTACCTCTATCGGGTCTCCCTTCTATTACAGTCTCGTATTGTTCGTGGAAAGAAAGATTGTTGGTATGCCTCTGTTTGGGCTCTCATCTCTCTGATTTTATCCGCATGGTCTCTTCGCGAGATATACGTAGGAGGGAGCAATATAATGTTTGACTCCTCGTAAAGGTATGTTCTCGAAACTTCAACAGAAGCCCGTACCGAGCTACTGAGCGTCTCTCTTGCAGAGTCTTCCACTGGATATCTATCATTTCCGCAACGCTCTCGCGATTACTAAATCACCCTGTAACGAAGCGCGCTGCTCTCCGTTGGATCTTTTCTGTCTCTTCCATCAACCCTATCTGCCACGGATCCCACACCGGTGAGCAGTATTCAAGCCGTGAGCGAACAGTGTACTGTAACCTACACTCCTGGAAATGGAAGAAAGAACACATTGACACCGGTGTGTCAGACCCACCATACTTGCTCCGGACACTGCGAGAGGGCTGTACAAGCAATGATCACACGCACGGCACAGCGGACACACCAGGAACCGCGGTGTTGGCCGTCGAATGGCGCTAGCTGCGCAGCATTTGTGCACTGCCGCCGTCAGTGTCAGCCAGTTTGCCGTGGCATACGGAGCTCCATCGCAGTCTTTAACACTGGTAGCATGCCGCGACAGCGTGGACGTGAACCGTATGTGCAGTTGACGGACTTTGAGCGAGGGCGTATAGTGGGCATGCGGGAGGCCGGGTGGACGTACCGCCGAATTGCTCAACACGTGGGGCGTGAGGTCTCCATAGTACATCGATGTTGTCACCAGTGGTCGGCGGAAGGTGCACGTGCCCGTCGACCTGGGACCGGACCGCAGCGACGCACGGATGCACGCCAAGACCGTAGGATCCTACGCAGTGCCGTAGGGGACCGCACCGCCACTTCCCAGCAAATTAGGGACACTGTTGCTCTGTTGCTCCTGGGGTATCGGCGAGGACCATTCGCAACCGTCTCCATGAAGCTGGGCTACGGTCCCGCACACCGTTAGGCCGTCTTCCGCTCACGCCCCAACATCGTGCAGCCCGCCTCCAGTGGTGTCGCGACAGGCGTGAATGGAGGGACGAATGGAGACGTGTCGTCTTCAGCGATGAGAGTCGCTTCTGCCTTGGTGCCAATGATGGTCGTATGCGTGTTTGGCGCCGTGCAGGTGAGCGCCACAATCAGGACTGTATACGACCGAGGCACACAGGGCCAACACCCGGCATCATGGTGTGGGGAGCGATCTCCTACACTGGCCGTACACCACTGGTGATCGTCGAGGGGACACTGAATAGTGCACGGTACATCCAAACCGTCATCGAACCCATCGTTCTACCATTCCTAGACCGGCAAGGGAACTTGCTGTTCCAACAGGACAACGCACGTCCGCATGTATCCCGTGCCAACCAACGTGCTCTAGAAGGTGTAAGTCAACTACCCTGGCCAGCAAGATCTCCGGATCTGTCCCCCATTGAGCATGTTTGGGACTGGATGAAGCGTCGTCTCACGCGGTCTGCACGTCCAGCACGAACGCTGGTCCAACTGAGGCGCCAGGTGGAAATGGCATGGCCAGCCGTTCCACAGGACTACATCCAGCATCTCTACGATCGTCTCCATGGGAGAATAGCAGCCTGCATTGCTGCGAAAGGTGGATATACACTGTACTATTTCCGACATTGTGCATGCTCTGTTGCCTGTGTCTATGTGCCTGTGGTTCTGTCAGTGTGATCATGTGATTTATCTGACCCCAGGAATGTGTCAATAAAGTTTCCCCTTCCTGGGACAATGAATTCACGGTGTTCTTATTTCAATTTCCAGGAGTGTACTTCCTTTGTTTTCAGATTGCATTTCCTTAGGATTCTTCCAATGAATCTCAGCCTGGCAAAAGCTTTACCGACGATTAATTTTATATGGTCATTCCATTTTAGATCACTCCTAATGCCTACTCCCAGATAATTTATGGAATGAACTGCTTTCAGTTGCTGACCTGCTATATTGTAGCTAAATGATAAAGGATCTTTCTTTCTACGTATTCGCAGCACATTACACTTGTCTACATTGAGATTCAATTTCCATTCAATGCACCATGCGTCAATTCGTTGCAGATCCTCCTGCATTTCAGTACAATTTTCCATTGCTACAACCGCTCGATATAGTACAGCATCATCCACAAAAAGCCTCAATGAACTTCTGATGTTATCCACATTTATATATATTGTGAATATCAACGGTCCTATGACACTCCCCTGCAGCACACCCGAAATCACTCTTTCTCCGGAAGACTTCTCTCCATTGAGAATGACATGCTGCGTTCTGTTATCTGGAAACTCTTCAATCCAATCACACAATTGGTCTGATAGTCCATATGCTCTTACTTTGTTCATTAAACGACTGTGGGGAACTGTATCAAACGTCTTGCGGAAGTCAAGAAACACGGCATCTACCTGTGAACCCGTGTCTATGGCCCTCTGAGTCTCGCGGACGAATAGCCCGAGCTGGGTTTCACACGATCGTCTTTTACGAAACCCGTGCAGATTCCTACTGAGTAGACTTCTAGTCTCCAGAAATGTCATTATACTCGAACATAATACTTGTTTCAAAATTCTACAACTGATTGACGTTAAAGATATAGGTCTATAGTTCTGCACATCTGTTCGACGTCCCTTCTTGAAAACGGGGATGACCTGTGCCCTTTTCCAATCTTTTGGAACGCTACGCTCTTCTAGAGACCTACGGTACACCGCTGCAAAAAGGAGGGGGGGGGGGGGCAAGTTCCTTCGCGTACTCTGTGTAAAATTGAACTGGTATCCCATCAGGTCCTGCGGCTTATCCTCTTCTGAGCGATTTTAATTGTTTTTCTATCTCTCTACCATGTATTTCGATATCTACCATTATGTGATCTGTGCGACAATCTGGAGAAGGAACTACAGTGCAGTCTTCCCCTGTGAAACAGCTTTGGAAAAAGACATTTAGTATTTCGGCGTTTAGTGTGTCATCCTCTGTTTCCATTTTGGGCACAACGTGTCTGGACTGGGCACTTTGACGAGTCACCGTCTAGGTCTGTCGAGTGCTGTTGGAAAGCGGTTTGCTCTCAGGCCTTGCGACGCGAACCGAAGAGTTACATAACTGACAATGAGGAGTAGCGGCATTGACAATGGCTGGGAGCGTCCGGTGACACCGAAGGAATTGCGATGATACGGCGGCCTGTCGGTACCTTTGGTCCGTTACGGCCTGTTCAGATTGTTTTTGTATACTATCGTCCAACATTTGCAAACATAAAGAAAATAAAATTATGTTGGAATCAACACTATCTCAGTGACAGGTAAGAATATTTTCTCTTTCCTTGCGAGTTTATACTTTAAATTTCAGTGGCGTTTCTCCATTTCTCTCTCTCACTCACAACTGCACAGTATTTACTTGCTTCAGAGTTGTCATCAAAACATATAAAGAGACTGTAAAAAAACAATGGCTGCATATTTACCATCTCAGACGAATTGCTGCTATTTTCATGTCATAGACGTGTGTAGACCGGCTCGAAGCTTAATACGTTCCATAGAGATGCAAGTACATAGCTCGTAGGTGCGACATTATACGTATGTTGCCAGTCTGCTGAATGGAGAAACAGTATCAGTGCTGAACGATGGGTTACCGCGTGGCAGAAGCAAAGGTTTATGAAAAAACCGTTGGAGTTCTATATTTTAAGGCCACGTTATAGAATCTGACTGCTACAGCCGCTGTTGCTCTGAAGGGTTCAAGCTATCTTCATACCAAACTTCATCGAAATCCGTTCAGTGGTTTACTTGCGGACACTTAACAGGCTGACTTACTTTAGCGTTTACAAAAATTTCAAACGCGATATATTGTTTTCTCCCTGATCCGATTTTGATTAAATAAACCCTACACGGTGCCCATGGCTATGCATAAATATTCATCTAATAGTTTTGGAGAAGCGTCTTCAAACACACATAGAGGCAGACACGACAGTTTTACAGATTTACAATATTCTCTCACATTAATCTGACTGAAATCTGGCTGTCGCAGTACAGAGTGGATCAAGTTGTGGAAAGGGGCCAAGGTAGTTACTGAAGGTTATACAAGAACACATACCTGTATTTCTCGAACAAATGCACAGTTTTCTCTTTAAAACAACAAAGATCAATTCATGGCTGAGGACCCAAGGAACTTCTACAGAATAAGTTTAAATTATTCCTTTTAAAACACCAGGATTTAGAGTAACGGCTGAAGGCCTTACTAAAGTAAAATTGCAATATGTTCTCCGCTAAAGGCCGAAATTATATTTGAGATCAGCTAAGGAAATTCTTTGGAAGCCAAGCATTTACAATTTTCGGATAAGGGCCATATTAAGGAAAATTCAAATAAATTCTTCGGCTGAAAGCCCAATAATTTGTCTTTTTTTTACGTAATAAAAAGAGAGCCTTTAAAGATAACCTTTTACACAGTACTACAAAAACATCTTAAGAAAACTTGAACTATCTCGTCGGCTGAAGTCCCAAACAAAGATAAACATTTACAGAACACGGCTGAAGGTCGTTTCAAGGATTCCAGACAAGGTTTTACATTCCAGACAAGGATTTACATATTAAAGCCACAGATTCTGAAACAAACACGGCTGAAATCCTAAATACAGGGCAACAATGATTTTAAATGAAACACGGCTGAAGGTCATATACACTCCTGGAAATGGAAAAAAGAACACATTGACACCGGTGTGTCAGACCCACCATACTTGCTCCGGACACTGCGAGAGGGCTGTACAAGCATTGATCACACGCACGGCACAGCGGACACACCAGGAACCGCGGTGTTGGCCGTCGAATGGCGCTAGCTGCGCAGCATTTGTGCACCGCCGCCGTCAGTGTCAGCCAGTTTGCCGTGGCATACGGAGCTCCATCGCAGTCTTTAACACTGGTAGCATGCCGCGACAGCGTGGACGTGAACCGTATGTGCAGTTGACGGACTTTGAGCGAGGGCGTATAGTGGGCATGCGGGAGGCCGGGTGGACGTACCGCCGAATTGCTCAACACGTGCGGCGTGAGGTCTCCACAGTACATCGATGTTGTCGCCAGTGGTCGGCGGAAGGTGCACGTGCCCGTCGACCTGGGACCGGACCGCAGCGACGCACGGATGCACGCCAAGACCGTAGGATCCTACGCAGTGCCGTAGGGGACCGCACCGCCACTTCCCAGCAAATTAGGGACACTGTTGCTCCTGGGGTGTCGGCGAGGACCATTCGCAACCGTCTCCATGAAGCTAGGCTACGGTCCCGCACACCGTTAGGCCGTCTTCCGCTCACGCCCCAACATCGTGCAGCCCGCCTCCAGTGGTGTCGCGACAGGCGTGAATGGAGGGACGAATGGAGACGTGTCGTCTTCAGCGATGAGAGTCGCTTCTGCCTTGGTGCCAATGATGGTCGTATGCGTGTTTGGCGCCGTGCAGGTGAGCGCCACAATCAGGACTGCATACGACCGAGGCACACAGGGCCAACACCCGGCATCATGGTGTGGGGAGCGATCTCCTACACTGGCCGTACACCACTGGTGATCGTCGAGGGGACACTGAATAGTGCACGGTACATCCAAACCGTCATCGAACCCATCGTTCTACCATTCCTAGACCGGCAAGGGAACTTGCTGTTCCAACAGGACAATGCACGCCCACATGTATCCCGTGCCACCCAACGTGCTCTAGAAGGTGTAAGTCAACTACCCTGGCCAGCAAGATCTCCGGATCTGTCCCCCATTGAGCATGTTTGGGACTGGATGAAGCATCGTCTCACGCGGTCTGCACGTCCAGCACGAATGCTGGTCCAACTGAGGCGCCAGGTGGAAATGGCATGGCAGGACTACATCCAGCATCTCTACGATCGTCTCCATGGGAGAATAGCAGCCTGCATTGCTGCGAAAGGTGGATATACACTGTACTAGTGCCGACATTGTGCATGCTCTGTTGCCTGTGTCTATGTGCCTGTGCTTCTGTCAGTGTGATCATGTGATGTATCTGACCCCAGGAATGTGTCAATAAAGTTTCCCTTTCCTGGGACAATGAATTCACGGTGTTCTTATTTCAATTTCCAGGAGTGTAGTAAACATAAAACAGTGTTGATACACGGCTAAAGGCCTTGCTCAGTACTTGCGACAAAAGAAAATCAAAATTACCAACAACAGAACAGAGGTGCTCACAAGTATTCCAAGGGTCGGTCAGGGGAGGAAACTCTAACAACAGTTTAGGTGACACAGGCAGCCAAGCGCAACACTAAATAACTGGGTGGCAACACGACCTGGGGACGACTGAAGAACCAACCAACAACCTAATCAATTCCCCCTGTCACACCCGACCAACTGCCTACTCCAGTACGCACACAGCATTTATCTGCTCAGTGGAAATCACAGAACGACCAACTCAGGCCGTTCCCACTCAATGTACGTGTGTCGGCAACGGTCGGTCGAGCTGACTGCAGCTGTAACTCCACTCAACTCCATGTCCGTTCAGAACTCGGAGACACGGCGACCCGGGGACACTGGCTCGGACTCCACCATGCAGATGTAGCTCTTGCCCACTGGCCACGACATCTCTGCACAAGGAAGGAACCGACCCACTTCCGGCAAGATGACCAACTGACGAGGCCCAGAAACTGGCAAAAGACCACATACACATCGGCCAATGAGACGACCGGCCGAACGACCAACCAACGCTCGTTCCCGCTCCAGTCTCCTTCCGCCGGACAGTACATGTGTGTCCCCAGCGGTCGGCAAGTACTGGCTGTCCGCACCTCACTGGCGCTTCGTACCCGATGCTCCTTCGTCCTCGACCGCTGCTCCGTCCCCGACTGCTGCTCCATGCCCGACTGACTTCCAGATAGACTTGGCCACTGTTTCTATGTTTCGATACAGTGTATCGATACCTGGAACTGTTTCAGTGTTTCGGAACGGCTATGGTTCACTGTTTCGAAACAATGGTGTTTCATTCCGCCCCTGTCTCGGATCTCGAGCCAGACACAGAAACTGTATCGTTGTTTCAAAATAAGACTGTTTCAGTCCACCTGCGCCTGGAACGGACTAATTGTATCGAAATAGTGATGTTTCATTCCGCTCTGTGCCGGACGAGATTCGGGCTCGGCACAGGTACTGAAACACAACATACCACTTCATGTAACACTTTCAAGAAATTTTTTGACAAGCAATAGCATGAAGCTCAAGATATCCGAAAATAAAGCTTCGTTTCTAGCTGACTGTCCTATTCCGAAATGGCGTAACATCTACTTTATAAACACTAACCAAACAATAAAACAACGCATACTATTCGCATTCAAAATAATAAATACGTGAAAATCATTCAGTTAAATTACACTTTTCTTATAACATACGCTTCTCTGTTCATGTACAGTAATCATATTAAGAAACGCAAGTAAGACAACAACATTTTAAACAAAAAAAAGGCGTAGAGTGACAGTTATTAGACATGTATATAAATTTGATGTAGGTATAATTGCAAGCAATCTGTTTGACATATCACTGATAGTGTAATTGTGAACGGGAAGCATCGCAAATTCATAGTAACGGTTCGAAACACCTTGGCTCAAATGGCTCTGAGCACTATGGGACTTAACATCTGTGGTCATCAGTCCCCTAGAACTTAGAACTACTTAAACCTAACTAACCTAAGGACATCACACACATCCATGCCCGAGGCAGGATTCGAACCTGCGACCGTGGCGGTTACGCGGTTCCAGGCTGAAGTGCCTAGAACCGCACGGCCACACCGGCCGGCTGAAACACCTTGAAACACAATTTTTTTTTTCTGTTATATTTTGTTATTTATCCGAATTATTTGTCGTTATTTGTGAGTCTATAGTCACTGTGTCTATTATCCACAATGATTCCCTTTGTGTGCATGGAAATTAGCAGGATGGGTATATTAGCCATACTAATGGAATGTGGGAATCCCAGTAGCATATCTGTTGTTTCTGCAGTTTGCTCCCACCTCCAGTTCCGTTCGTGGTGGTTCTTCTGTCTTCAGCTAAGGCTTTCCTCAGCCAATTGAAAAGTATGAAAGTCACATGACACAAAAGCAGCGCATTTGCTGCAGGAAATACGAAACTGCCAAGACGCATAAGTGATATTTTCATACTTTCTGCGATATGATTAGCGCTCTCGCACCTCATTTGTGTTTATATGGAGGTACTTATACAGTAGACATTCAAGATGATAAAATGTGTAGGTTTATTAGATTACAAAACATACTGTTTCACTTTTTCGAAACAGCGTATCGAAACATTGCATTGTACTGTTTCATTTGTTTCGAAACATTTACGTGTTTCAGTTTGCCCATCTCTACTTCCAGACATATGACGACCAGGAAATACTATCGGTCGCTCTAGAGCGGGGCGGGCAAGCGTTGCACGCGGCTCATGAGCACACGGCGTTGCACGTGTGCTGCTCGCGTGCAATCGTCAAACGGGACGGTGACGACAGCCGGCAGGTTGCGGCAGTGTAGTACCAGGCTAAGCTGCGGACGTTGAAGCGAAGCGACCACTACGTAGTGAACGTTGTATTTCAAGAATCGGAAAATGCAGAGTGAATCAAGGAAACGGAGAAGTGGGGATTTGCTATCTTTTAAAAAGGAATGGGAGAATCATTTTTTCTTTGTGCAAAAACGTGAAAATTCGAAATGTATAATATGTGACAGTATTCTCGCTGGTCAGCGGATGTTTAATATTGAACGCCATTATAATAAATTTCAATATGTTCCCGTACTTTGTGCAATATAAGAGGAATTTCTCAAGCGATTTGGGGATATATCATACTTTTCCCAAGGTTTTGAATAGTTCTCGAGACAATTTGCTGTTTCTGTAGATGAGATTCATCCCAGTTTGCAAACGGAATTAATAGATCTGCACTGTAGATTCTACAGGATAATTCTCGTCTGAGAGACAAGTTCCTTTTGGCATGACGTTAAATAGATATTTATCACGACTTTCCACAGCAAGAGTTTCCTCGTCTTCATCGTGAAGCCGCGAAGATAATGTCAATGTTTGGCTCGACATACGTTTGTGAGAGATTTTTTCTGTCATGAAAATTAATAAGAGCGAACATCAGTAATGAAAATTTACGTAACTGTTTGCGTTTGTCTTATGTAGAAATTTTGTTCCAGACATTAAAGACCGAGCGAGGTGGCGCAGTGGTTAGACACTGGACTCGCATTCGGAAGGACGACGGTTCAATTCCGCGTCCGGCCATCCTGATTTAGGTTTTCCGTGATTTCCCTAAATCATTCCAGGCAAATGCCGGGATGGTTCCTCTGAAAGGGCACGGCTGACTTCCTTCCCCATCCTTCCCTAATCCGATGAGACCGATGACCACGCTGTCTGGTCTCCTTCCCCAACCAACCAACCAACCAACCAGACATTAAACGTATTGTAAACTCCACCTGTGATAATTAAATAAAACGTATCGTAGGTAAAAGGCACTCTTTCTAACCATGATTTCTTTCAAGCACTCCTACTAACCGTATTCCTTCATTCAATAAAGCAAGCCAGGAAACAAAACGCATTACAGAGGAAAAAGCGGAGAGACGGTATGGTGGAGAGTGCAGAGAAGCGGGTGGCCAGCTTGCCCCTGTGTGCACGCAGAACACCTGTTAACTGCACACGTGCAAGTGCATCGCACACGTGCGGGATTCCTGCCCGCCCCTGCTCTAGAGATAGTACGACAAAGGCCTTATCGACAGGTATTGTGGCTGCCACTCACGGGCAGGTAAGGCAGGAAGTTAGTGACGCCAGTATATGGAATAAGAAAACGAGGTGACAGTAAGGTAAGAGAAGATGACAAACAATAAACGGAACGAACACGAGCCGTGCACGGCTCCGTGACCAGTTGTGAAAAGCATGGATAACCACCTTTCGCATCGCGGACCGCTGCGAGACGTGTAGACAGAGAGTCAGTGAGTGGCCAGAAGGTATCTACAGGGATATGTAGCCATGCAGATGCCGTGGCCAGATGCGCTACGTTTCTCGGTTGAGAATCCATGGTGCCAACAGCCCGGTCGAGATAGGCCCACGGATTCTAGATTGGGTTTAAAACCGGGGACTTTGGTGCTCAGTGGCGCACGGTAATCTCATTCTAGTGCTCTTCGAATCGCGCACGGACACTATGAGCTGTGTGAAACGTCGCACTGCCATGCCTGTAAACGCAGTTTCGCCGATAAAAACCAGACTGCATTTATGGGTAGGAGTGGTGCCTAACGGCAGATGGATACATGTGTTGGTCCGTTGTGCCTTCCAAAATGATGAAATCACCAAGGGAGTGCCGGCCGCTGTGGCCGAGCGGTTCTAGGTGCTTCAGTCTGGAACCGCGAGACCACTACGGTCGCAGGTTCGAATCCTGTCTCGGGCATGGATGTGTGTGTGATCTCCTCAGGTTAGTTACATTTAAGCAGTTCTAAGATCTAGGGGACTGATGTCCTCCTATGTTAAGTCCCATAGTGCTCAGAGCCATTTGAGCCGCCAAGGGAATGCCACGAAAACATTCCCCAGAGTGTAAGTTCCCTCCTCCGGCCTGGATCCTTCGGAAGATTGTTGCAAGGTGTTTCCTTTCAGACTTTTCACTCCCAATGGAGCATAAAATTATAGTCATCTGAAAAAGCCACCTGTCGCCTTTCAGAGGACGTTCAGCTGCCGTACTGACATACAAAGTCCACGCTTTGTCGCCTATGAACAGCATTCAGCGCAGATGCTTCGTCCAGGCGCGTTCTGCGGAGGTCTATACGCAACAATGTTCGCTGAACGGTCGTTGTGTAGACACTGTTGGTAGGCCCTTGGTTCATCTGGACGTTACTCAACAGCTGCACATCTATTCGTCCATACACACCCGTCGTTCCCTCCTCTCTTCTATGGCCCATACTTGCCACGGGACTGATTTTGGATAGCGCCATTTTGCCAAGCACGACATACCATGGCGGAACACGGATAGTTTACAAACTTAGCCATTTCGCAAATGTTTCACCGTTGAACCGAAAGCCAATGATGATGCCCATTTGGACGTCTGATAAGTCGGATATATTGCTCTGTTTCCGCATTACGAGAACGACTGCACCATTTTACACGTCCCCCGTTCCCCCTGACACATTTTATGAACCCTTCACAGCTAGTGGTGCCACCTGCCGTCTATGAATGGTTGTACGATGACGTCGACCGTAGGTGCTAGTTCGATTAATGTGTCTCGACCGTGTATTATTAGTACAGATAAGCTGTGTTCAACTGATTTACAGAGTGCTTTTGTAAGACGTAAAAAAGTAGAGCTTAACGCGCAGTGCCCTAGAGTGTCAGGCGGAGGGTCAACCAAGCCCTTTTTTAATTAGCGCAGCTGCATAACAGACGTTGATCTGATATTCTCAGCACATGATGAGTAATGTATGAAGTGCTACGCATGACGAAACGAAGAGCAACCCGACAAATCTGTAGCAAGGAAGTAAGCAACTTCAGAGCTGAAAACAAAGAGCAAGAGGAAGGAGAAGAAGGCGAAGGAGAAAGTCTGCAGCGGGCAGTCAGAATGTGTATTTTAGGCGGTTTCCCACTCTAGTTTAGGGAGATTCTAAGCCAGTTAACAGTCGCCCCCAACCTGTCTCTGTACCATCCCACTCTCGAATAGCGCTGAGGAAAAATGAACACTTAAATCTTGCCGTGCGAGCTCTGATTTCTCTTATTTTATGATGATGAGCATTTATCCCTCTGCAGAAAATATTTTCGCAGTCCAAGGAGAAAGCTGTTAAGCCAAGTTTCATGAGAAGTTCCAGCCTCGCCAAAAAAGTCTATGTGTTAATGACTGCCGCCTCAAATGTACGTATCATGTCCGTAGCACTCTCTCTTCTATTTCGCTGTAGTACAAAACGAACTTTCAACTGATTTATAGAGTGCTTTCATTGCAACCTTTTTGGCAGGACGTAAAAGGTACATCTTAACGCGCAGTGTCCAAGATTGTCAGGCGGAGGGTCAGCCAAGCCCTCTTTGAATCAGCGCAGCGGCATAACAGCCGTTAGTTTGATATTCTCAGCACATCACGAGTAACGTAGGAAGTGCTACGCACGAGGAAATGAAGTGCAAGCCGGACAAATCTGTAGCAAGAAAGTAAGCAACTTCAGAGTTGAAAATAAAGAAGAAGAGGAAGGAGAATAAGGTGCAGGAGAAAGTCTGTAGCGGGCAGTCCGAATGTGTATTTTAGGTGGGTTGGGTTGGGTTGTTGATGGGAAGAGACCAAACTTCGAGGTCATCGGTCTCGTCGGATCAGGGAAGGACGTGGAAGGAATTCGGCCGTGCCATTTCAGAGGAACCATCCCGGCATTTCCCTGGAGCGATTTAGGGAAATCACGGAAAACCTAAATCAGGATGGCCGGACGCGGGATTGAAACGTCGTCCTCCCGAATGCGTATTTTTGGCGGTTTCCCACTCGAGTGTAGGGAGATTCTAAGCCAGTCAACAGTCTCCTACTTCTGAAACACAATATGCAAAGAGCAACTCCCAGAGCGAAGTTTACACAATTCACCGAGTTGCCGCACACATGGCTTCACTTCCTTATTTTACCTGACGACTTTGTGACAGAAAGGACATCCAGCCACAAAATTAAAAGAAAAGTAAATCTCCCATCAACTCAACGTCATGCCTGGCAGAGGGGATCATCAGTTGCCTCCAAGCTATTTCTCTACCATTCCACTCTCGAATAGCGCTGAGGAAAAATGAAAAATCTTTCCATGCGAGTTCTGATTTCTCTTATTTTATAATGATGAGCATTTCTCCCCCTGCAGAAAATATTTTCAGTTCAAGGAGACAGCTGCTAAGCGAAGTTTCATGGGAAGTTCGTGCCGCGCCAATAAAGTCTTTGTTTTAATGACTACCACCTCAAATGCACATATCAAGTATGTAGCACTCTCTTCTCTATTTCGACATAGAACAAAGCAAATTGCCCTTCTTTGGACTTTTTCGATGTCCTCCATCAATCGTAATTGATGCAGATACCACATCACACAGCAATAATCCAGAAGAACGCGGACAAGCATAGTATAAGCAGTCTCTTCAGCAGACCTGTGGCATTTTGTATGTATTCTGCCAATGAATCGTATTCTTTAATTTGCTATTTCCCCACAACTTTATCTACGTGATTGTTCCGATAGTAGTATACGAATGCCAATTCTGGCTCAGTGAGCATATTGGACTAAAAATTCCATGATATAAACCAAGATTCTAATGTTGCAGTAACCCCACACAAAAAAATTATCTGTACTCACAAAAAAATTACAAATCACTAATTCTATAATTTATCCAGATTCAATAACATGAATTGGATGATGTTTATTTTGTTTTTTATCTCAATAAATATAACGTAATCCAATATTTTATCTAGTTTATCATCATCATTGGTAAAAATTTTAGTATAATGATCTGGATGAGAAATTTTAAATTTATCATCTAAAAGTAATAAAACTTTTTCACCATACTTAGTTGGTAAAACTTCAGCTTTTGAAATGACATACGTTTTATGTTTTTTATTTTTTTATGTTGTTGATTTTTGAAAATCTAAAGTTTTCAGTTTTCATGTTCTTCAGTTTTCCAAAAATATTTTAAAATGAAATTGAAGACATGAAGTTAAATTTCCTTCAACGTTTTTCCTAATTTTTTGTTCATTTATGTAATGAAAAATTTTCACTAACCATTCTATATGTGAATCATAAGTCAAATTAATTTTACAGTATGTTATAACCTATGAAATTGTACCATTAGGTATGTTTTCATTAAAAATGAATATAATTTCATTGTTGTTTCTTGAGTAGTTACAACATTCATTGTTCAGGACATATTCATGTTATAATAAGGATAATTTTGAACAAAACTCAATGGACTCACATTTATATAATTATTATATTGGGTTATTCTATTAAAAACCCTAAAAGCACAACCTTTTGAAAAGCTATTTGAGAGATCAAGATTCCAAAATTTTTGAAGAAAACTTGATTGAATAAAAAAGAATCATTAAACTTGAAAATAAAGTAAGGCATATCAAATTCGATAGACTTATAATAATTAGTAATATCTAGTTCAAAATTTCTTTTTACATGTAACCATGCATATTCAATTGTTTGTAGTTCAGAGCAAGAAACTGGAATATTTCGATTTTTCAGTCTTTTTTGTTCTAGTTCAGGTAAACATTCTAATTCAAATTTAACAACAGGAACCCGAATTTCCATACATTTTACAACAATTTTACCTTCTTTTGGAAACATGCTATTACCATTAACAGTAGGCCAACGAAGAATAGAATCTTCTTGATCATTTCTTGAACTCCAAGTGAAAGTCACACTTAAATTATCCTCCTTATAATTTTTAAAAATCCACAAAATAATAGTAACAGATGAAGTATTTCCGTTTGTTTAGTTTTAATTTTACTGTTCTTAAGAATATGCCCTTCCACACTTAATTCATTTCATAGGGGCAAATTCAATCAAGAGTTGCTGAAAAAATAAATGGATGTTCTATTCCAGATAAAATATTGTTTCCTTGTTTAATTATAATAAAATCAAAGAATTGTAATACATAATTATCAGTTACATTAATATTTGAATTACCATTGTATGATTAAAAATCTGTTCCATCTGTGTTGATAATGCCAAATAGCATATACAGTTGTGAGCAATTAGGATTAATCCATCCATCACCAATATTAATATTAATTTCTGTTTCCTTGTTAGGAAATTTTAAATTATTTTTTTGTTTTCACATTAATGGGAAATGAATAAAATTGTAAAAACTCGTTATTACTCATAATTTATTAAAGGAAAAATTTAGTAATTCATTTCTAAAACAACTGTTACATAAGCAATGTTGAAGTCAATTAAATTATATTTTTCATCAGTTATAGTTATTTCTAAATTTTCTATTTCATCATGTCTTTTAAAAGTACACTAAAATTTCAAGTTAACTTTAATTGCTCTTATTTGTATTAAAATATTATTTAATTTGGTGATTTTTTTAAATGTGATCAAGAATTCTGGTGGCTCGACAATAGTATCTTTATTATTAATTCTGTAAGTTATTATTAAAATCACAAGCTTTTCTAGAAATTTGTTTGGGTGATTTAAAGAATTCATCATCCTCTAGAAAATTGAATCCTGTTAAATTTTTATGATAATTGCTTGCTTAATTTCTTGATATTTTTTACTAGAAGCTGTTGAAAATAATTCTCATTATTGATATTATTAATTTTAAGCTCATATCTATTGATAATATCGATTAATTGTTGTTTATTTAGATCAGAAGGATTATTTAATTTTTTGTTTTACAGATAGTATGTTGATCTACAGTTTTTTTATTCAAATTGTTATTGTTATTAATTTTAACTGCAGATATTTCGATACAAGAAATTAATTTACTTTTTGAACGTTTAGAATATTTTTTTTCGTTTTACAGATTTTATAAAGATCATTAACAGATTTTTTATTGAAGTCACTACTGTTATCTTTGTAATTAATATTGTCAACAGGATTTACAATAAGAAAGATTAAGTTTTGTTTGTTAGGTTTGGAGTAATTCCATATTTTTTTGTTCCTCAAATTTATTGAAGTTACTTTATATCCTTATATTTTAGTTCTCTCTTCTTCATTTCTTTATTACTGAATAAATCAATAATTCCATCAGATGTTATCTAGTTTATTTGAATAACCATATTCTTTACAAAAAATTTTAAATCAATATAATGTAGTCCATATTTACCTTTACTATAATTTTCTAAGTTTTGAAATAGCTCAGCTTTGGTGTTCATTTTGTTTTGGTTTTATTTATATAGAAAAAAATTAAATTTTCGAGATTTAAAACATTAAAATGTACCTCTGAGTTTTTTTAATTTAAATTTAAATCGATGTTACAGACAGGCAAAATTTGAAAGAGCTTATTTATAAAGAGGAAAATCTACATGAGATTTTTATTTTATAAATAAATCAGAATTTCGTTTTGTGTGTATAGACAGATGAGGTTTGATGGCGCTTATTTATAAAAAATAAAATTTATTAAATTTTTAAATTTTAAATGAGTATTTGGTTTTCTCGATATAGAGAGATGTGGTTTGGTTGCTCTTATTTATAAATAATGAAATTTCTTTGATTTTTAAACTTTAAATGAGAATTTAGTTTTGTCGGTATTGATACATTTTTGGTGAGGAGGCCGTGAGACATTAGAATTTGGTTTATATCTAGAAATTTTTAGTCCAGTATGCTCTTTGAGCCAAAATCGACATTCATATCCTACTTCCAGTTTAAGTTTTTCGTTATTGAAATCCCTGTGTATTTTATTGAAAAACAGCCTTTAGATTAATTTATCATGCAACCGAAATTTCGCAGATTCCTTTTAGTACTCATGTGGATGACTTTTTATTATTTAGAGTCTATTGCCACTTTTCACATCATACAGATACCTTATCTGAATCATTTTGCAATTGGTTTTGGTCATATTATGACTCTGCAATACGATAAATGACAGCATCATTTGTAAACAATCTAAGAGGGCTCCTCAGATTGTATCCTAAATCGTTCAGGAGCTCAGGAACCTCTCTTTCCTGGGGAATATTAGATATTAGTTCTGTTTTTTCCGAAGACTTTCCATTAATTATTACGATCTGCCACCTTTCTGACAGGAAAGCAAGAATCTAGTCTCACATCTCAGACGATACTGCATAGACACGCAATATTTGACTGGTTTGACTGGTGGTCGTTTTTGTCGAAAGACTTCCGGAAATATAAAATATGAAACCAAATTCACATCCTCTGTCGACCGCACTCGTTACTTCGTGATAGTAAAGAACTAGTTGTGTTTCAGAGTAACAATATTTTCAAAATCCCTGCTGAGTCTCTGTTAATCAGTCGTTTTCATTGCTGTGATTCATAATATTCGAACACAGTAAGTCCCAAAATCCTAGTGCAAATCGACATTAGTGATACGGGTCTGTGATACAGTGGATTACACCTTTCTTGGGTGTTGGTGCGAGTTGTGCAACTTCCCAGCCTTTAGCTTTGAGCGGTTGTATATGATGCCTAAGTATTGAAATATCGCGAAAACAAAAACTCACATGTACAACGAGATAAACGGAGAGGGACGTGTATTTCCGCCATCTTTCAGAATCGTTTGCAGTTGAAAGCAATTTATAGGCTTTAATAAAAGACAGGTTTTATTGTCGTGAGTACTGAGTTGTAATGTTTCATTGGCCTTACTTGAATTTATTTTATTTTACTACCAAGAGGGTTCTACTCTTTTTTTTTCAGATACTGAATCGTCTCCGCTGTAGCGACGAGGGCAATGAATTTCTCCAGCGAGGGCCCTCCTTCCCACCCATGCTTCCCGATAATCGCATCCAATCTCCGGTCAGCCATCAAGCGGAAATCGGACGGCGTCGTTCGTCTGCGAAGGGCAAACTAAGGGTCAAGAGTGCAAATTATCGAATGTTTCACGGATGAAGAAACTGAGTTTTAGTTAGAAGGAAAAAAAATTGCAGCACTGAAACGTAATTTGAAGGGTTTGCTTGTCCGTGAGTATTAAAACGGAATAGCTGTTATTATAAAGGTAGCGGTTGATGAAGGAATACTAAATTTCGCTTATGGTCTAACAATGTTTATCGGTTTGGAATGAAACCAGTTAGTCCGGTGTACTAAACCTTTTTATGGTTCCTCTCGTGAAAGGATGATGGGTATCGTAAATCTTAATGGCAGTGAATGCGGAACCTTCGGTTACCACTGTTTGTAATTACTTTACCGTAGAGTTGATTGCTCGTTTTACTGCTCTAATATGCAGCTGTAACCCAACACTGCGCGATTAAACTTAACAACAGCGAAATGAATAGTGTGCATAATATTGTATTACAATGGCGTCAAAGGGATGAAACTTGGCCGTACAACGTTCGTTCAAAAAATTCCGGAAATTTGACTACAAAATTTTCCTTCAGCTACCTTTTACTTATTGTGCATAGTCTCCTTCGAAATACTCACCTCTACAACTGATACACGGCTCCCAACGACGTTTCTACTTCCGCAGTCTTTGTACTACTCTTGTGGAGGGCGCGAAGTGCCGTCTGCCAAGTAATTTTGCTTTACCTCGTCTATAGTTGCAAATCTTCATCCTTTAACGGGGTCTTCAACTATGGAAATAAAGAAGTGCAAGGGGGTAAGTATGGAGAGTACGGAGGAAGCAGCGCAGTGACTTCGAATTTTGTGCAGTAGTCTGACGCACCAACAGGGAAGAATGGGAGGGTGCGTTATCGTGATGCAAGTGCCATGAATTGTCTCGCCACATTTCAGGCTGTTTCCTTCTCACACTTTGTCGCAGGCATCGTAACACGTCCCTATTCCACCATCGATTCACAATTTGTCGCCGGCCAGTGTGGCCAAGCGGTTCTAGGCGCTACAGTCTGGAACCGCGTGACCGCTACGGTCGCAGGTTCGAATCCTGCCTCGGGCATGGATGTGTGTGATGTCCTTAGGTTAGTTAGGTTTAAGTAGTTCTAAGTTCTAGGGGACTGATGACCTTAGAACTTAAGTCCCATAGTGCTCGGAGCTATTTGAACCACAATTTGTC
This sequence comes from Schistocerca cancellata, assembly GCF_023864275.1. Classification (NCBI taxonomy): domain Eukaryota; kingdom Metazoa; phylum Arthropoda; class Insecta; order Orthoptera; family Acrididae; genus Schistocerca; species Schistocerca cancellata. The sequence continues at coordinate 879,966,564 of NC_064628.1, forward strand.
CCTGTGGCACGAATTCACGATGAACTAATGCTTCAAAGTCAAAGAAATCTAACAGAATGGCTTCCACATTTGACCTCACATGATTAGCTTTTTGGTATTTGAGAACCTTCCCCGACCCACTGTGAAGACTGAATCTTCGTGTCAGCATCATAACCGTAGACCCACGTCTCAGCAAGAGTTATGAATCTCTTAAGCAGCATCTCATTCTCATTTGCGTGATCCAAAGCTCTTCAGAGATTGCGTGACGAAGGACTTTCTGATCCTGACTCATGAGCCGTGGGACGAACTTGACAACTCAATGTTCTCCAAGATGCTGTGTCAGGATTCCATGATATGATCCAACTGAAATGTTAAATTTTTCTGAAATCTCTCAGACAATCAGTCTTCTATTGGCACACGCAATTTCGTTGACGTTCCTGACGAAAGGCGTCTTGAACGAGCGTCACCTTTAACTTCTCTCCGGCCATTTTTAAGCCGTGCGAACCTTTCCCAACAACACCGGGTACGTCTTAAGCACTCATCGCCGTAGGCTTTCTGCATCATTTGGCGTGTCTCTGTAAGGGTTTGCTTGAAATTCATGCAAAATATAATGCAGAAGCGTTGCTGCTATAACCTTGTCATCTCGAAATTCGTACACTGTGCCACACAACGTCATTCTCAAAGCAGCACTGAACAGTAACTAACAGACGCACAACATTGAAACTTGCGGCAGTTACACATTAAACACAGGCTTCTGCAGGAATGCCAACCGCATTTCGTTCCAACACGCCATTGGCGCTAAATTACGAATGTTCCGGAATTTTTTGACCAGACATCGTATGTAAGAACTTTCTAGAAAGCATGAGATTTCTTTCTCTATCGAAAACAGTCTTTCATTAGTAAAATTCTTGTTTTTTTTAACTGTGTATCGATTGGCACAGCCAAACAAGATGTCGCTAGAAATCACTCTTTTCGGGCGTCATCGGCCGTCATCTTCGGGTCACCAAGGTACAGAAGCGAATCGCTGATGCGGTAACACAGAGGAGGCACGTTACAAACGAATTTGTTTGTATAATGTGTCTGAAGCACCTGATGGACATAGGATTAGCCATGTTAATGAGCTGTTGCTCACATGCTGTGAAAAGCCGGCCGGAATGGGCGGGTGGTTCTAGGCGCTACAGTCTGGAACCACACGACCGCTACAGTCGCAGGTTCGAATCCTGCCTCGGGCATGGATGTGTATGATGTCCTTAAGTTAGTTAGGTTTAAGTAGTTCTAATTCTAGGGGACTGATGACTGATGTCCCATAGTGCTCAGAGCCATTTGAACCATTTTTGAACACGATGTGAAATGGGTGAGCAGAATAACAAATATAGGCATAAGTATTTCTAATCCAAATACACACATAAAATTACAATAACATCTGAAACTGGTCAGTATGGTTTGATTACTGACCCCGTAAGTAGATGACCAGATGTGGCACTGATATGTAACTAGGGGACTTGTTTGCAAACAAATTTGATCCATTCATTCAGGGTACCCGCTGTTGCCAACAGTATCCCCCATTTTACTTTTCACGCTCATGTTCGCATTCATTATTGCTCGGTTCTTAATTTTACATTAAGAGTGATTTACAGCTGTATGGACAGGTTTACTGACGAAGAGTTTGTAGATGTGCAGCATGTGATGACGTTACTGAATGATTTCCAAGAAAGGCACAGCGATGCTATGCTCAGCTGTTTCCGCAGATACAGCACTGACATGAAAGTACGTTTGCATATGACGCTTTTGCAGTACTCTGTGTTCTGTATGTTATAGTGACTACATATTACTTTCTTTTTCTTTATTATGAACGTATTTTCACAAAATGGTAATATGCACCATTAAATACATCTGATACGTTTCCATGACTGAATCGCTTACTCGATTTTGATGAAATTTGCGCTGGAGATAGCTTGAACGCTGAGGAAGAACAAAGAATCATTTAGAAAACGTGTGGTACAAGATATTTATCTATTTGAAAAATACTGGGTCTCTTTGAAGAAGCAATTTACTCTTTGACTTCTGAACTTCGTCATATTTCTGAAAATGCTTTTATTCATTGATATGTTCTAAGTAATACGATTGAACGTAACGAATATACAGTCGTCGGCGTGTTTAATCGATACATCCATACTAATATTATTAAATGTGAAAGTAATTTCTCTGCTACGTTTTCACGTCCAAAGCAATGAACCGATTTTGATCAAATTTGCTACTGAGTTAGCTTGAAATATAGACAAGTTAAAAAAAATTTCCCTTAAATTAATCGGGAGGACTGAAAGACCTGAGTCGAAACAAGGCCCACTTAGAAGAAAGATTAAGGAAAGGCAAACCTACGTTTCTAGCATTTGTAGACTTAGAGAAAGCTTTTGACAATGTTGACTCGAATACTCTCTTTGAAATACTGAAGGTGGCAAGGCGAAAATACAGGGAGAGAAAGGCTATTTAAATTTGTGCAGAAAGCAGATGGCAGTTATAAGAGTCGAGGGGCATGAAAGGAAAGCAGTGGTTGGGAAGGGAGTGAGACAGGGTTGTAGCCTCTCCCCGATGTTATTCAATCTGTATATTGAGCTAGCAGCAAAGGAAACAGAAGAAAATTTCGGAGTTGGTATTAAGATCCATGGAGAAGAAATAAAAACTTTGAGGTTCGCCGATGACATTGTAATTCTGTCAGAGACATCAAAGGACTTGGGAGAGCAGTCGAACGGAATGGACAGTGTCTTGAAAGGAGGATGTAAGATGAACATCAACAAAAGCAAAACGAGGATAATGGAATGTAGTCGAATTAAGTCGGGTGATGCTGAGGAAATTAGATTAGGAAATGGGACAGTTATAGTAGTAAAGGAGTTTTGCTATTTGGGGAGCAAAATAACTGATGGTGGTCGAAGTAGAGAGCATATAAAATGTAGACTAGCAATGGCAAGGAAAGCGTTTCTAAAGAAGAGAAATTTGTTAACATCGAGTATATATTTGTCAGGAAGTCGTTTCTGAAAGTATCTGTATGGAGTGTAGCCATGTACGGAAGTGAAACAGGGACGATAAATAGTTTGGACAGGAATAGAATAGAAGCTTTCGAAATCTGGTGCTACAGAAGAATGCTGAAGATTAGATGGGTAGACCACGTAACTAATGAGGAGGTATTGAATAGAATTGGGGAGAAGAGGAGTTTGTGGCACAACATGACAAGAAGAAGGGACCGGTTAGTTGGACCTGTTCTGAGGCATCAAGGGATCACAAATTTAGCATTGGAGAGCAGCCTGGTGGTTAAAAATCGTAGAGGGAGACCAAGAGATGAATACACTGAGAAGATTCAGAAGGATGTAGGTTGCAGTAAGTACTGGGAGATGAAGAAGCTTGCACAGGATAGAGTAGTATGGAGAGCTGCATCAAATCAGTCTCAGGACCAAAGACCACAACAGCAACAAAAGAATCCGCCCCTAGGAGAAGGTGAAATAATGAACTTAAACCGTGTTTCATAATGCGTAATGTACACATTGTATAGCGCATAGTTGTTTCAGGATCACCATGCACATCTACGTGCTCCTGTCCATGCCCCTCCACAAGCACCAGACGGTAGCGACACTGCACGTGCCGCATCATCATGCACTCGGGCAGCTGGGTTGAAGGGAGGAGGGTGCGTATCACCAGCTAGCCTTACTTGAACAGACAGATACATGTGGGTTCCGATTAACAGGTCAGGAGTTCACTACACAACTCGGGTATCGAGGCTGTGAGGAAGGGACTGGACAGATTTTGAGGTTAGAGGGTCTCAGGAAACCACAGGGGGCAAGTAAAACACACTAAGGTAGTTGTACAAACGATCGGTATTGCACTTGTAAATTGTCGTGGCTTTGTTGGGAAAGAACCAGAGCTCCAAGCCCTAATATATATATCTACTGAAGCTCAAATAGTCACAAGTACAAAAAGCTGGCTAAAGCCGGAAATAAGTGCAGCCGAATTTTTTTCAAACGATGTAACAATGTTCAGAAACGATAGATTAAATACAGTCGGTGGTGGAGTATTTATTGCTATCAGAAGTAGTTTAGCTTGTAATGAAATTGAAGTAGATAGCTCCTGCGAAATACACTCCTGGAAATTGAAATAAGAACACCGTGAATTCATTGTCCCAGGAAGGGGAAACTTTATTGACACATTCCTGGGGTCAGATACATCACATGATCACACTGACAGAACCACAGGCACATAGACACAGGCAACAGAGCATGCACAATGTCGGCACTAGTACAGTGTATATCCACCTTTCGCAGCAATGCAGGCTGCTATTCTCCCATGGAGACGATCGTAGAGATGCTGGATGTAGTCCTGTGGAACGGCTTGCCATGCCATTTCCACCTGGCGCTTCAGTTGGACCAGCGTTCGTGCTGGACGTGCGGACCGCGTGAGACGACGCTTCATCCAGTCCCGAACATGCTCAATGGGGGACAGATCCGGAGATCTTGCTGGCCAGGGTAGTTGACTTACACCTTCTAGAGCACGTTGGGTGGCACGGGATACATGCGGACGTGCATTGTCCTGTTGGAACAGCAAGTTCCCTTGCCGGTCTAGGAATGGTAGAACGATGGGTTCGATGACGGTTTGGATGTACCGTGCACTATTCAGTGTCCCCTCGACGATCACCAGTGGTGTACGGCCAGTGTAGGAGATCGCTCCCCACACGATGATGCCGGGTGTTGGCCCTGTGTGCCTTGATCGTATGCAGTCCTGACTGTGGCGCTCACCTGCACGGCGCCAAACACGCATACGACCATCATTGGCACCAAGGCAGAAGCGACTCTCATCGCTGAAGACGACACGTCTCCATTCGTCCCTCCATTCACGCCTGTCGCGACAACACTGGTGGCGGGCTGCACGATTTTGGGGCGTGAGCGGAAGACGGCCTAACGGTGTGCGGGACCGTAGCCCAGCTTCATGGAGACGGTTGCGAATGGTCCTCGCCGATACCCCAGGAGCAACAGTGTCCCTAATTTGATGGGAAGTGGCGGTGCGGTCCCCTACGGCACTGCGTAGGATCCTACGGTCTTGGCGTGCATCCGTGCGTCGCTGCGGTCCGGTCCCAGGTCGACGGGCACGTGCACCTTCCGCCGACCACTGGCGACAACATCGATGTACTGTGGAGACCTCACGCCCCACGTGTCGAGCAATTCGGCGGTACGTCCACCCGGCCTCCCGCATGCCCACTATACGCCCTCGCTCAAAGTCCGTCAACTGCACATACGGTTCACGTCCACGCTGTCGCGGCATGCTACCAGTGTTAAAGACTGCGATGGAGCTCCGTATGCCACGGCAAACTGGCTGACACTGACGGCGGCGGTGCACAAATGCTGCGCAGCTAGCGCCATTCGACGGCCAACACCGCGGTTCCTGGTGTGTCCGCTGTGCCGTGCGTGTGATCATTGCTTGTACAGCCCTCTCGCAGTGTCCGGAGCAGGTATGGTGGGTCTGACACACCGGTGTCAATGTGTTCTTTTTTCCATTTCCAGGAGTGTAGTATGGGTAGAGGTTATACTTGACAATCAGACTAAACTATTAATTGGATCGTTTTACCGACCCCCCGACTCTAATGATATAGTTGCTGAACAATTCAAAGAAAACTAGAGTCTCATACCAAATAGGTACCCTACTCATACAATTATAGTCTGTGGTAATTTCAATCTACCCTCGATATTCTGGAAAAATTATACGTTTAAAGCCGGTGGTAGGCACAATACGTCACCCTAAATAGTACTGAATGCTTTCTCAGAATATTATTTTGAACAATTAGTTCATGAGCCCACTCCAAGCGAAAATGGTTGCGTAATCATACTTGACCTCTTAGAAACAAACAATCCTGGACAAATAGGAAGTATCGTGACGATTACAGGGATTACCGACCACAAGGCAGTTGCTGCTAGGCTGAATATTGTAACACCTACAACTATTTAAAAAAACGCAAAGTATATCTATTTAGAAAAGCTGATAAAAATTCTCTTAACGCCTTTTTAAGAGACAGTCTTCACTCCTTCCGAACTGGTAATGTAAGGGTAGAAAAGATGTGGAATGATTTCAGAGAGATAGTATCGAAGGAAATTGAGAGATGTATACCACATAAATTAATAAGTGATCGTACTCATCCCCCATAACACTCAAAACCTGTTAGACCCCTGTTGCAGAAGCAACAGAAAAAGAATGCCAAATATAAGAGAACGCAAAATCCCCAAGACTGGTAAAGTTTTGCAGAAGTTCGAAATATATGGCGTAATTCAATGCGAGAAGCTTTTAATAATTCCAACAACGAAACTCTGTCTCGGAATCTGGTAGAAAACCCAAAGAGATTCTGGTCATACATAAAGCACACCAGTGGCAAGACGGAATCAATACCTTCACTGCGCGACAACAACGGTGAAGTAACTGATGACATTGCCACTAAAGCAGAGTTGCTAAACACGGTTTTCCGAAACTCCTTCACCAAAAAAGACGAATATTCCTGAATTCCAATCAAGAACAATTGCGAAGATGGGAAACATAGAAGTAGATATTCTCTGTGTAGCACAGCAGTTCGTCCAAATTGCATATCAGTCAGGTTTCTTTCAGAGTATGCTGATAAAGTAGCTCCATATTTAACAATTATATATACAACCGCTCGCTCACAGAAATATCCGTACCTAAAGACTGGAAAATTGCTAAAGTCACACCAATACGCAAAAAGGGAAGTAGGAGTAATCCGCTGAATTACAGGGCCATATTATTAATTTCGATTTGCAGTAGTGTTTTGGAACATATACTGGCTCGAACATTATGTACTGCCTCGAAGAAAACTATTTATTGACACATAGTGAGCACGGATTCAGAAAATATCTTTCTTTTGAAACACAACTAGCTCTTTATACTCATGAAATAATAAGTGCTACCGATAGGGGATGTCAAATTGATTCCACATTTTTAGATTTCCGGATGGCTTTCGACAGCGTACCGCACAAGCGTCTTCTGACCAAACTGCGTCCTATGGAATATCGCCTCAGTTTTGAAACTGGATTCGGGATTTCCTATCGGAAAGATCACTTCGTAGTAATAGACGGAAAGTCATCGATTAAAACGGAAGTAATATCCGGCGTTCCCCAAGTAAATGTTATAGGCCCTCTGTTGTTCCTGATCTATATAAACGACATAGGTGACAATTTGAGGAGCCTTCTTAGATTGTTTGCAGATAATACTGTCATTCACCGTCTTGTAAATATGGCCAGAACGAATTGCAAAATGATTTAGATCAGATATCTGTATGGTGCGAAAAGTGGCAATTGACCCTGAGTAAAGAAAAGTGCGAAGTTATTCAGATGAGTTCTAAACGAAATCAGCTAAAATTCGATTACGCGATAAGTCACACAAATCTGAAAGCTGTAAATTCCACTAAATACTTAGGGTTCAAATGACTCTGAGCACTATGGCACTTAACATCTGTGGTCATCAGTCCCCTAGAACTTAGAACTACTTAAACCTAAGTAACCTAAGGACATCACACACATCCATGCCCGAGGCAGGATTCGAACATGCGACCGCAGCGGTCTGCCGGTTCCAGACGGTAGCGCCTAGAACCTCTGGGCCACTCTGGCCGGCTAAATACTTAGGGAATTACAAATAACCTAAACTGGAACGATCACATAGACAATGTTGTGGGTAGAGCAAACAAAAGACAGCGATGGTGCAACAGGTGCAACAGGTCTACTAAAGAGACTGCTTACACCACGCTTGTTCGCCCTATTCTGCTCCCTGCCGCCGTTGGATAAGCAGCTGCCAGCAGCAAGTCGTATACTCTTACCACACTTATTTGTTACATAGTTTAATTCTTAATTTCTTTGCGTGTTTTTGGTACTTGCATTGTTTAATTCATAAATTTCGGGCGTATTATAGTATTTGAGAGTTGTAGCATCGCGTTTTAGTACCTGAATAGTGTAAAATCGAGTAGTCTCCTTCCGCCGCCGAGCAGTGTGTCAGCAGTGCGCAAGTAGCAGCATTACTGCATTTACTAGGCAATCTTGTATTTTAATAACCGCTTAAATTTCGTGTCGACTTGTTTGTGCTCTCTGTAGATTAGTTCAGACGTTCTTTGCACAACAGTTTTTAGCATGGATAGGGACTGCAACTGCTGTGTTCGGATGCGAGCTGAGTTGGCATTCCTTCACTCCCAGCTTCAGGCAGTGTTGGCTTCGGTCACACAGCTTGAGACTGTTGCCAATGAGCATCACTGTGGGGGTCCGGATGGGGGTTTGTCGGGGACGGCCTGCTCGTCCCACGCATCCACCGATCGGAATACGACTGTGGCTGCCCGGGACACTGCCCACATTGAGGTTGATCCCTCACTTGTGGTTGAGTGGGAGGTCGTCTCGAGGTGTGGCAGGGGGCGAAAGAAATTACTGGTAGTTGGGAGCTCCAACGTCCGGCGCGTTATGGGGCCCCTTAGGGATATGGCAGCAAAAGAGGGGAAGAAAACCAATGTGTACGCCGTGTGCATACCGGGGGGAGTCATTCCAGATGTGGAAAGGGTCCTTCCGCAAGCAATGAAGGGTACAGGGTGCACTCATCTGCAGGTGGTCGCTCATGTCGGCACCAATGATGTTTGTCGCTATGGATAGGAGGAAATCCTCTCTGGCTTCCGTCGGCTATCTGATTTGGTGAAGGCTGCCAGTCTCGCTAGCGGGATGAAAGCAGAGCTCACCATCTGCAGCATCGTCGACAGGACTGACTGCGGACCTTTGGTACAGAGCAGATGGAGGGTCTGAATCACAGGCTGAGACAGTTCTGTGACCGTGTGGGCTGCAGATTCCTCCACTTGCGCCATAGTGTGGTGGGGTTTCGGGTTCCGCTGGATAGGTCAGGAGTCCACTACACGCAGCAAGCGGCTACACGGGTAGCAGGGATTGTGTGGCGTGGACTGGGCGGTTTTTTTAGGTTAGATGGCCTCGTGCAAGTACAGAAAGGGCAACAACCCCAAGGGTGGGGGAAAAAGTCAGGACATGCGGGGACCAAGCAGCAATCGGAATTGTAATTGTAAACTGTCGAAGCTGCGTTGATAAAGTACCGGAACTTCAAGCGCTGATAGAAAGCACCAAAGCTGAAATCGTTATGGGTACAGAAAGCTGGCTTAAGCCAGAGATAAATTCTACCGAAATTTTTACAAAGGCACAGACGGTGTTTAGAAAGGATAGATTACATGCAACCGGTGGTGACGTGTTTGTCGCTGTTAGTATTAGTTTATCCTGTAGTGAAGTAGAAGTGGATAGTTCCTGTGAATTATTATGGGTGGAGGTTACACTCAACAACCGAGCTAGGTTAATAGTTGGCTCCTTTTACCGACCTCCCGACTCAGCAGCATTAGTGGCAGTACAACTGAGAGAAAATTAGGAATACATTTCACATAAATTTTCTCAGCATGTTATAGTCTTAGGTGGAGATTTCAATTTACCAGATATAGACTGGGACACTCAGATGTTTAGGACGGGTAGTAGGGACAGAGCATCGAGTGACATTATACTGAGTGCACTATCCGAAAATTACCTCGAGCAATTAAGCAGAGAACCGACTCGTGGAGATAACATCTTGGACCTACCTGAATAGGGAAGTTAATAGGAATAAAAAAAAAGGGAAGAAGGTTTATCTGTTTAGCAACAGTAATAGAAGACAGGTTTCAGACTACCTAACAGATCAAAACGAAAATTTCTGTCCCGACACTGACAATGTTGAGTGTTTATGGAAAAAGTTCAAGGCAATCGTAAAAGGCCTTTTAGACAGGTATGTGCCAAGTAAAACTGTGAGGGACGGGAAAAACCCACCGTAATTCAACAACAAAGTTAGGAAACTACTGCAAAAGCAAAGAGAGCTTCACTCTAGGTTTAAACGCAGCCCAAAACCTCTCAGACGAACAGAAGCTAAACGATGTGAAAGTTAGCGTAAGGAGGACTTTGCGTGAAGCGTTCGGTGAATTCGAAAGTAAAATACTATGTACCGACTTGACAGAAAATCCTAGGAAGTTCTGGTCTTACGTTAGATCAGTAAGTGGCTCGAAACAGCATATCCAGACACTCCGGGATGATGATGGCATTGAAACAGAGGATGACACGCGTAAAGCTGAAATAGTAAACACCTTTTTCCAAAGCTGTTTCACAGAGGAAGACCGCACTGCGGTACCTTCTCTACATCCTCGCTCAAACGAAAAAATGGCTGACATCGAATTAAGTGTCCAAGGAATAGAAAAGCAACTGGAACCACTCAACAGAGGAAAGTCCACTGGACCTGACGGGATACCAATTCGATTCTACACAGAGTACGCGAAAGAACTTGCCCCACTTCTAACAGCCGTGTACGGCAAGTCTCTAGAGGAACGGAAGGTTCCAAATGATAGGAAAAGAGCACAGGTAGTCCCAGTCTTCAAGAAGGGTCGTCGAGCAGATGCGCAAAACTGTAGACCTATATCCCCGACGTCGATCTGTTGTAGAATTTTAGAACATGTTTTTCGCTTGCGTGTCATGTCGTTTTTGGAAACCCAGAATCTGCTCTGTACGAATCAACATGGATTCCGGAAACAGCGATCGTGTGAGACCCAACTCGCTTTATTTGTTCATGAGACCCAGAAAATATTAAATACAGGCTCCCAGGTAGATGCTATTTTCCTTGACTTCAGGAAGGCGTTCGATACAGTTCCGCACTGTCGCCTGATAAACAAAGTAAGAGCCTACGGAATATCAGACCAGTTTTGTGGCTGGATTGAAGAGTTTTTAACAAACAGAACACAACATGTTGTTATCAATGGAGAGACGTCTACAGACGTTAAAGTAACCTCTGGCGTGCCACAGGGGAGTGTTATGGGACCATTGCTTTTCACAATATATATAAATGACCTAGTAGATAGTGTCGGAAGCTCCATGCGGCTTTTCGTGGATGATGCTGTAGTATACAGAGAAGTTGCAGCATTAGAAAATTGTAGCCGGCCGGTGTGGCCGTGCGGTTAAAGGAGCTTCAGTCTGGAACCGCGTGACCTCTCCGTCGCAGGTTCGAATCCTGCCTCGGGCATGGATGTGTGTGATGTCCTTAGGTTAGTTAGGTTTAAGTAGTTCTAAGTTCTAGGGGAGTGATGACCTCAGCAGTTAAGTCCCATAGTGCTCAGAGCCATTTTTTTAGAAAATTATAGCGAAATGCAGGAAGATCTGCAGCGGATAGGCACTTGGTGCAGGGAGTGGCAACTGAACCTTAACAGAGACAAATGTAATATATTGCGAATACATAGAAAGAAGGATCCTTTATTGTATGATTATATGATAGCGGAACAAACACTGGTAGCAGTTACTTCTGTAAAATATCTGGGAGTATGCGTGCGTAACGATTTGAAGTGGAATGATCATATAAAATTAATTGTTGGTAAGGCGGGTACCAGTTTGAGATTCATTGGGAGAGTCCTTAGAAAATGTAGTCCATCAACAAAGGAGGTGGCTTACAAAACACTCGTTCGACCTATGCTCGAGTATTGCTCATCAGTGTGGGATCCGTACCAGATCGGGTTGACGGAGGAGATAGAGAAGATCCAAAGAAGAGCGGTGCGTTTCGTCACAGGGTTATATGGTAACCGTGATAGCGTTACGGAGATGTTTAGCAAACTCAAGTGGCACACTCTGCAAGAGAGGCGCTCTGCATCGCGGTGTAGCTTGCTCGCCAGGTTTCGAGAGGGTGCGTTTCTGGATGAGGTATCGAATATATTGCTTCCCCCTACTTATACCTCCCGAGGAGATCACGAATGTAAAATTAGAGAGATTCGAGCGCGCAAGGAGGCTTTCAGACAGTCGTTCTTCCCGCGAACCATACGCGACTGGAACAGAAAAGGGAGGTAATGACAGCGGCACTTAAAGTGCACTCCGCCACACACCGGTGGGTGGATGGCGGCGTTAAATGTAGATGTAGAGTATTGCTGTGCCGTGTGGGATCCACATCAGATGGGACTAACGGATGATGTAGAAAAAGTTCAAAGAAGGGCAGCTCGTTTTGTATCATCGCGAAATAGTGGAGATAGTGCCACAGACATGATACGTGAATTGGAGTGCCAATTATTAAAACATAGGCGTTTTTCATAGCGACGGGATCTCCTCATGAAATCTCAATCACCAGTTTTCTCCTCCGATTGCGAATACATTCTGTTGGCGTCCACCTACTTAGGAAAAAATGATCATCAAGATAAAATAAGAGAAATCAGAGCTCGCACAGAAAAATTTAAGTGCTCGTTTATCTCGCGCACCGTTCGAGAGTGGAATGGTAGACAGGCAGCTTGGAGGTGGTACATTGGACCCTATGCCAGGCACTTAATTGTGAATAGCAGAGTGATCACGTAGATGTAGATATAGATGTGACGGCACTCCAAGTGGAATACCTTACTTACTCACCACTACTCATCATTACCAAACCACTGATATATGAGTGCAACCATGGGTAACTGCTAGTAAAATATAATGATACAATTATTTTGTAACAAGCCATGGAAGGACACAGGTCCCTTACACCAAAGAACTAAGAAAAATCCCAAAAAAACTTCTGAAATACTGTGAAATACTGAAGCTCGGCTTCACCTTTTAGGAACCACAATATGCCAATTTCATTGGCGAGGTAAACATTTCTGCAGCCACAGTAATGAATGCATAATTGTGCAGCTGTGCTCGACTCAGAGATTCGGCAGTTCGAACACTGACGGTGGAAAAAGGTTTTCACCGGCAGTTATTTGGCTGGCTAGGGGAGGAATGAATTAGCGCAAACACCCTGGATTAAATTCCACACCTCTCCACAGCGTCTCTTTAAGAGAGGGCATGTGACACTGTTACTAGAGATCCATCTGCCGGATGGGGATATCAAGTCTGGCGACCGACCTTGTACTACTTGAGAAGATCATGGTGCTTGCCAGCACTGTCGTTCACACTCTCACTTCATCATCATCCGACAACTAAAATACGATAACACGGAATACATGCTCATTGCATTCTCCTACATTCAACAAACACACGTAACTCACAAGTCTCACACTTTGCAACGGAAAGGTGCCATTGTATACGAAGGAAAGAAAATATTTCCAGTCAGGCAGCTGAACTCACTGCCAACCAATCATGTGATACAACAATCAGTTGGCAAGGTAACTGCTAGCTTTCCAGCTCAACAAATACAAATAGTGATTAATGTCAATAGCAAACGAATGATCGCGATTATCAGAGTAGAGCATGGGAGAATGGATTGAGCTTCACATTGCACTTGAAATAATTCAAAGGCAGTACTTGAGAACGCAGCCATGTACCAGTTATAATCAGAAGCCGTAACAGTTCTCAACAATTCATAAACAAGTGGAAGAAAGCACAAGAAATTCTCGTTTCAAAAAGGATACATATTATTATAGGTCTATATCACCGACGTCTTTCTGTTGCAGAACTATGGAACATATTTTATGCTAACGCACTGCGAAGTTTCTAGAGAATAATACTCTTCTCCGTAGAAACAACATAGATTCCGTAGACTTAGATCTTGTGCAACACAGATCACCCCGTTCGTCCGTAAAACGCACGGCTGGTCTAGACAACGGCGCCTACTTTGCAGGCGAGTTCCTTTACTTCCGGAAGATATTAGATACATCAAGTTTTTGTAGGTCCATCCTTCTGATTGGAGGTTTGATATCAGATACAATTCCGCGTTATCGTTTAGTTAACAAAATATCAGTACCGAATCAGTTTTGTGATAGGATCAACGCTTTTTTCTGGACAGAACTCACTACGTTGTTCTTAATGCGATAGAATCGATAGATGGAATGGTAATTTCTGGAGTACCTCGTAGTATAGTTATGGAGTCGTTACTGTCAACAACATATGTGAATGTTTCAGCAGATAACGAAACTGAAAGGTTCATGAGGCGTCTTACAGACGTCACTATTGAATGGAGAAAATTCGCAACACCGGCGGTGAGACCTGAGAAGAATCGATGATTGGTGCATGGCCAAGTACTTGGCCCTTAACGTAAATAAATGTAACGTAAATAGGAGAAGTGATTCCTTACTGATCGATTTCGCTATTGGTGAAAAATGACAGGAAAGAATTGAAAGTTGTATGGGCATTGTGCCCCGGATCTGCGTTACGAGATGCGGTTGCTATAAAAAGTAGTGTGGCATGCTACGCATCATTACTGAAAGGACGTTAGCTAAATTACCATTAAACAGCACACAGAAAACTTATAATACTATATAAAAATGACATAGCTTCTCTTAGATATTAAATAAGTCTATAGTTACACAACACGGACGAGTGCAAAGGTCAATACCCTCCCAGAATAACAACTGATAGTTTAGTTTGGCCACTGTGCACAACGATAACACCGACACAGTGAGAAAAACAAACTTAGGTACACACCACGTTGTATTTGTTATTACGAGGTCGCTGAACCATGAAAAAATTGCAGTGCAATTAAAGTATTCTGAAATCTGAATATAATAGTTTTTTTCTAAATATGGGCACAGTTCACAAAAAAAAACCTCCGAGAGCAAAGTTATTCATACTCTCCATTTAACTGACACAAAATGACGCTAACACTTATGTGGAAGGCTGCATGGAAAAGACACAACAAAAGCTGCTAACACGTTCAACGTTAATGAGAAAAATATACAACACAAGATCGTCCCAGAATAATTACCGAGCTGCTCGGAAAATTAGTCGTGCTACTGCACAACGCAACACTTACATTCATCCAACGTAGTAAATCGTATGCCCGTCGGCTCTAGACAGTAGATGGGAAACCAATAGCAAGGTGAGGGGAGACGAAATGTCACGAATTGTTGATCTCATCCCTCAGATTCCTCCATTTAATAACTTTCTGCATGGAGGGGATGACTCAGTGCTCTTGCCGCTGTGACAGGCGACGCTATCGCTTATTTCACGAAATCAGTGGAACGCTGCAGAAACTGTCGACTCTTCATGTTCAGAATGCTCTTCAAAAAATACAAGGGTGGGACTAGCCTGCAGAAGAGTTTCCTCGATTGTTCGGCTGCTTAGCGCGGAGGTGGAGTAATAAGTTCTATTCAATAAATAAAATAAAATAAAAACTACTTTCTCATGCTGGTCGGGCAGTGTCGCAGCGCCGTTCTTGGATGTTCATACTGAAAATTCAAAAAGTATCTTGCTCAATTATTTTTTGAGGATAGCAGTGGCAGCATAATATCCTCATTTCCTCAGTGGGGACAGATACTAGCTACGCCGATTCAGTGACTGCATTCTGCCGACAAAGAGGAAACTGAGACCACACCTTGAAGGCACCTTCTCAGTGAGAAAAACACAAACCTATCATCCCAACGCCACATGTCGAGTGCTCTTAATGAAATAATCTCGAAATAGTGGCACAAAATTGAAACGATATAACTTAGCGATATTTTACATTAATGTCACACAGTAACTAGCGTAAAATATGACCATCGAGAGCGACCTAAAGCCCAATGATCAGTTAATACAACTTGTAGCAAAGGCAGTGAGCCGTGGTAAATATTGCTGTTTTGAAGAGTGCGCCACAGCGCGTGTTGTGAAGTAGTCGCCCTCCGTTTCTGGCGATGGCGCCGCTGTGGCAATCGCTGCTTTGGTGTCTCCCTCTGGTGGGAAAGGGGAAAGGTTGCCTGTTCACGTGCATTTAAGGGGCGCTATGAGCTCGCCAGTCCGCTGTATCCCTCCCTCTCTCCACCTCCACACCCTCCATCTCCTTCATCAGGGCAATTTCCAACGCCTCCCCCTCCCGGATGACGAACTTCGCCATGACATCTACCCTTCCTTCCAACTATAAACTGGCCTTGTTCCCCCCCCCCTCCCCAAGGCACCCTTTCCTCTTCCCTCCTTCTCCCCGAGCGGATTTTCCTCCTCCTCCCCCCACCCTGAGACCCTGCACCCCATAATTGCCTCTTTCCTTCCCACATCCCTCCCTACCTGGTCCCCTTCAGCGCGCCCCCCGCTCATCTCCCCCATCTCTTCCCCTCCCTCCCTTCTTCCAGTCTCCCTCATCTCCTTGCGCCTGGCAGATCCTCCGTTTTGATCATCGTCAGTGTGCCACATCAGTGTTGTGTTTAGTGCTGTTTCTCCTGTGCGTCAAGAGGTGTAATTTTAATTGTGTGCTGCCTTGAGGTTCGCCGTCAGTGTTTGTTATGTGCTGCGCCATCCGTCAATACCTTTTATGCTCCAGTCATACTGTGCCTTGTGTTCTTTTAATTGTCGCAGTGTGTGGCTTTTTGTGTGTGCTACTTTTAAACAGTTTTTTATCTCCATTTTACAGTCACACCATTTTTTTATCTATTGCCTTCCATGATGTTCCTCTTTTTTGTATCTATGTTCACCATATTCTCTCCGTTGTTATTTTTAAATGTCTTCTATTGTTTGTTCTATGTCTTTTGGCTGAAGAGCAGCGCATATGCTGCTGCCAGCCCGCCCCGATGGGGAATTGAAATACAATAAAGAAAAAAAAAACTCGCCAGTCGGTCAGTTGGTCAGTGGGAGTGATTGTGGGTCAGTCAATCGTCACCAGTTGCTGGTCTGTCTCTCGTCCGCATTTGTGCGGCAGTTAGTGTGTGTCTGTCGTCTGGAGTGCCAGTATGTCTGTCGTTCGGATCAACCTTTAAGGCCGGTTGGATCGATCGGTTGGTCAGTCGCGCACTGAGACACAAGATGCCTTGTCCGTCTTGAGCGTCGGCCCACATGAGGTCGCCACGTGAAGCCAGTGGGCCGCGCAGTATGGCGAGGGATAATGGCTTTGCGGTCGACACGAGAGCAACAGGAGTCAACCCACGACATCAGTCTGGCCGGTGCGAGCTACGACGCCGTGGTGTAACTGTTCTCCGAGCGCTTCTAGGCCCCTTCAGTTACTATCTTGCTCGGTCCTTTCCTGGTGCAGGGATATCGTTTTGCCAGTGGGCGTGTTTCCTCTGCATGGTTGGGTCCGAGCCGGTATTTCCGCCGTCGTGTGTCTGGGAGTGAGTGGGAGACGCACCAGCAGTGCAGTCGCGACGGAGCAGCGGGCAGTCGGTCGGTTGGTGCGCACCAGGAAAGACGGGAGATCGGCGTGCCTTCCTGCGTCCGTTGAAGCGTCTGGCAGCGGACGGTTCGGGAGAGAGATTTGGGGGTGCTGCTCCAGGTCTTCTCCAGAAATCGCAGTTCATTAGAAGTTAGGTGATTGGTGATGTGTGATTTATTCTTGTTAAATTTTACTTCTTTTCTTGGTCAGTCTCTCGTCCACAGTTTGCTCGTCTGTCTCTCGTCCGTATTTGTTAGGCAGTTAGTGTCTGTCTATCGTTCGGAGCTGCCTCTGTCATGTTTGTCGGATCCGGTGTGTTAACGAATTTATTGCTTGAAGTGTAACGGCCCAATTTCTGAAATAAGTTTTTATCTTGCCTATCTTGAGAGGCGGTATATGTGTACTGTAGAGCATGTTTGGCTAACCTTGCATAATTTTATGTAAGGTTGCATTTCATGGGCTTTTCTTTAAATGGTCATTTTAGTATATAAGGTTGCCACCCTTCCACCGTAAGACTTTTCTTAGAAGTTAAAATCAAGTTGCACCTTCGGTGGCAAGTTAAACTTTTAATTTTAGTGTTTTGTACTATTTCCATCCCTCCTATGGGGCGCATAGTTTGTGTGCTTGTGTGAATTGTTAAAACTTTTAGTTTAAAGTGATCTGGGGTGTTGCAGATTTGCACCTGTGTAGTCTTTCAGAGGTTGTTGTGAGCGGTCGTGACTACGGCCGTGGCAAATGGAGCGGCAAGGTTCTCAGACCGAAAGCTCATACACTCAAAAATTTGTTTCTTTCTGCCTCTGAATAAATTGTAACTTGATATTTAGACGTTGCTTTCTGCTTACAATTTTTAAATATGTTTCTTAAAAAAGGCTTTTAGGAATAAAATTGCCATTTGTGAAAGGCAATTTCATTTTGATTTCATCAGTTACTCCCTGACAACTACTTCCACGCTCACATAGTGTGATTAAATGTGTTAATGTTCTTGATGAATCGCTAGTAAATAAAGTAAATTCTTAAGAAAAGGTTTGAAAGAAATTCACGGTTCAGGCAGGTACCATGCTGAGTCTCGTTAAAAGAATAATAGAGAAATGTAATTCACCCATGCTAGTAACGGTTTACAAAAGATTTCGTCAACTGGCTCTTGAGACTTGCACATCAAGCTGGGACTCATACCATGTTGGATTACTACAAGGGTGAGTTGAAAAGTAGTGCCTCAGAATGTTTTAATTGGAAACTCTTGAAGCTTTTTAAATAAAACAAATGTTCTTAACAATCTGTACTTCTAATCTTCGTGACTACGCATTTATTTCTCACCACCGCACAAAACACATTTCTCACGACGAGAGACTGGTTTGTTGATACCATCACTCTAGAATGCTTGACTTCGTTGACGGAGCCACAACCTCACCTCTGCTTTCACAAAATCATCACTATCAAAGCGAGGCCCTCGAATGTGTACCTTAAGTTTTGGAAACCAATGAAAATAGGATTCAGCCAAGTCCGGACCGTATGTGGACGATCTCCTTGAATTCGAAAGTCGATTATAGCATGCTGTTTCTCACGCACCGGCATAGTTAACGTTATGCACCGCCATGTTACAACCCTCTAGCGGCAGAGAGTTTTTAACTTGCGTCAGCAAAGCGAGCAAGTCGACCGAGTAATATGCATGACATGTAATATCTCAACCGGTATTGAGAACGGAAGTAAAAATTCGGAGGCATTAGTTTTCAGCAGACCCTCGTAGAAGACATAGAGAAAATACAATCAAAAAAACGGCTCCATTCGTCATGGTATCCATTAACCGGTGAAAGAGCGTTACGCAAATGCTCAACAAGCTCAAACTGCAGATGCTACTACAGTGGCGTTGTGCATCACAGGAAGACTTGCTATCGAAATCCCAAGGCAATACGATCTGGAAACAGTCGGGCAACATATCACTTCCTTGTACACACATCTTAGGAAATGGGCACAATGGGAAAAACCGAACAAATATAGCCCATACAGAAGTTTAATGACATTCGTCCATTACCAACAGTCCGCCATTCATTGACAGAACAAAGAATGGGGCGAAATAACAGCGGTACCAGAGGTCCACTCTGGAACACTCTGTAAGGTGGCTTGTGGTGTATACTTGTAGATGTAGAGAAAAACAACCTGCATTACATTAAGTCACAAAGGAATTACAGACATTGGCTACGAGCGGGCATTGATTGAAAACAGAGCAAAGACCAGTCGTGTAGAATCAGAATTAAAAGTGCTCCTGTTGTAGCACAAAAAGCGGCGAATATGCGCTGGGCAAAGTTAAAGAAGTAAACTTCATGACATATCTTGTAGATACAAAGACATTTAAATCAAAACATCTTGACAAATTCGTGCTTTTCTAGTTGTTAGTACTAGTAACCATTTCATGTAATATAATGCATCGTGTCAAATATAGTAACATGATACAAGATGTCATGTCGTATAACATGGTGCGCCAATTTTATCAGCTATTATAGATGCACCGCAACTCACGGATATTTCTATTGTCGATGCATCACATTCTCTGCAAGCAAATAAATTTGTTCTTATACATCCACACCATACATGGAACAGGGTGTAGGTCTGAGAGGACTCACTGCACTGAAAAGTAAAGTTAACCCCTAAAAAAGTACGAATATGACTAGATGTTTTGATTTAAATGTCTTTGAAGTTTCAAGATAAGTCGAAAAACTAGCCCCCTTCTCTAACAGCCCTAAGTCTATCCATAATATATTCATCTTTTTTGTGCTACGATAGGAGCATTTTTCATTCTGGTTCCCAGCTTCTGCTCTATCATTTTCACAAGCGACCGCTCTAGCAATGAAGATTTTCGTTGACTCGGGGCGACGACTGAACCGGTACAGAATCTTTTATTGTCCTCCGAACCATGCTGCTTATATCATGACGACGGATAAAGCTTTCACAAAAAGAACATGACTTTCTTGAATTATATATACTTGGCCATCTTCTTACAAAATTTGAGCTGATTCAGGCACAACTTCTGAAACAAGAAATGGTGCGCATAAAAGGACACAAAAAACTCTTTTTTTGCACGTAAAATCCGAATGACGCAAAATTTATGAATGTGAGTTTTATATTTTATCGCAGTGATGCATTTTGTATTTAATTAATTCATTTTACACCGTCTCCGTGGAATCAGTTGACGTAAGATCGAATTTTACTTTCAACATTTATCTCGAATTTAAACCACCGTATCTCAACCATTAATTAAGATTACTGTCCGCCCCCGGTAGCTGAATGTTCAGCGTGACGGATTGGCAGTCCTCTGGGCTCGGGTTCGATTCCCAGGTGGGTCGGGGAATTTTCTCCGCCCAGGGACTGTGTGTTGTGCTGTGCTGATCATCATCCTATCATCCTCATCGACTACAGGTCGCCGCAGTGGTGTTAAATTGAAAGACCGGCAACTGGCGAACGGCTGCCCGACGGGGCGCCTTAGCCAAACGAATAATGAGGCAGCGTTGTGTTCCCTGTCTTAAGGTACATCAAATAAGTTGTGGGGTAGTTTTATTTTTCCGACATTGTGCATACATCAGCTTGGCCACACACATCCCATTCTCAAATATGTACAATTTCCAGGAAACCTTCCACACAAAGGCTGCATGTTTGCTGTGTGCTGCAGGCCTAACCCCAGAATAACACCTGAATCCCACGATTCATTTACTGAAGTTCTGAAATGATGGCAAAGTGTGTCTGTACTTTCAAACTGCCGAACATTATTTGGTCCATGTGTTCCTTCCGATCTTGATGTTCCTTTTTACTTGTTACAAAACGAACTGCAGATGTACTAGGCTTGTTGCCAATAAACTCGCTGTATTATTAATACTGTAAGGAAAGTTATTTCGGATGTTGTCCAAGCAGAAACAGCCACAAGATGTGTTCTGTAGTGAGGCTCCTTAGAAATAATCCACTCAGGTGTAGTCGACGTTCCATCATTACTGAGCACTTGGTGATTTAACAGCTGTACGTGAATAGAAAAATCAGACACTTGACACCTAACACACAATAAGGAACAGGAAGAAAGAAGTGGAGAGCAGTCATATTGCAAGCCGTTGAAAATGACAGAACGTGGCTACTACGGAAAAAAAGTGTAGAAAATATGCAATGCAATAAAATTAAGGTATTGGTGTTTTTTCTTTATTCATGAACCAAAACCTGTAGTTATGGTTCAATTACAAGACAATGAGTCTTTCAGCACTGTAACAATTCCATGTCGAACACCAGAGACATGATGAAGGAAATTGAATTAAAGCTGTGTTCTAAACTGGTAGGGAAGCGAAACACCTCAACAAGCGTGGCCACTTCCATAAAACTAAAAGTGTGATTCTTGTTAGAACTCCACAGATAAATGACCATCTACTCGTTTCCTAAAGAGGGAGGTTTTCGCCCAGAGAACAAGTTTGTAGGGTAATTCCTGAACCCCATTCACGTCATAGAGTTTGGATTTGGAGTTAATCGGTTGATAGGTGTGAATTCGGCGTAGCTGAGAGCAATGTGTAACACTGTCAGTCATGACATACTGCACGTTATGCTTTACAACCTGATCAAGCACTCTCACATCACAAAGTATACAGCCGCAAGATTTTTCTCCCGTGGTTTCTGGAAGGCGGAGTCTCGAATGGGCACGTTGAAGTGTTAGATTACCTAGCACTTGAAACACAAACCGCATTGAATGTCATGGAAGAAAGAAACACAATTAAATTTCATTTACGTTCTATAACAACACGTACATTATGTGATCAAAAGTATCCGGACACCCACAAAAACTTACGTTTTTCATATTGGATGGATTGTGCTGCCAGCTACTTACAGGTACTCCATATCAGCGACTTCAGTAGTCATTAGACATTGTGAGAGAGCAGAATGGGGCGCTCCGCGGAACTCGCGGACTTCGAACGTGATCAGGAGATTGGGTGTCACTTGTGGCATACTCCTAAACATCACTAAGCCCACTGTTTCCGATGTGATAGTGAAGCGGAAACGCGAAGGGACACGTACAGCACAAAAGCGTACAGGCCGACCTCGTGTGTTGACTGACAGTGATCGCCGAAGGATGAAGAGGGTGATAATGTGTAATAGGCAGACGTCTATCCGGACCATCGCATAGGAATTCCAAACTGCGTCAGGATCCATTGCAAGTACTATGACATTTAGTCGAGAGGTGAGAAAACACGCATATCATGGTCCAGCGCCTGCTCATAAGACACGCATCACGGCGATAAATGCCAAACGACGCCTCGCTTGGACAATTGAACAGTGTAAAATCGTTGTGTGGAGTTACGAATCACACTACACAATGTGGTGATCAGATGGTAGGGTGTGGGTATTGCGAATGCCCTCTGAACGTCATCTGCCAGCGTGTGTAGTGCCAACAGTAAAATTCGGAGGCGGTGGTGTTATGGTGTGGTCTTGTGTTTCATGGAGGGGCTTGCACCCCTTGTTGTTTTGCGTGGTACTATCACAGCACAGGCCTACATTGATGTTTTAAGCACTTTCTTGCTTCCTGCTGTTGAAGAGCAATTCGGGGAATGCGATTGTATTTATCAACATGATCGAGCACCTGTTCATAATGTCTCCAACTAGACGAACAAAACTGCCTGTGGCGGAGTAGTTACACGACAACATCCTTGTAATGGACTAGCCTGCACGGAGTCCTCACCTGTACCCTATACAACACAAAGGTGTCTTGGAACGCAGACATCGTGCCAGGCCTCACCGATCTGCATCGACACTTGTCCCCAGTGCACCACTCCAGTGAAGATTGGGCTGCCATTCTCCAATAAATCTTTCAGCACCTGATTGAACGTATGCCTGCGAAAGTGGAAGCTTCCATCAAGCCTAAGGGTGGGCCAACATCATATTGGGTTCCAGCATTACCGACAGAGGCCACCAAAAACTTGTATGTTATTTTAAGCCAGGCGTCCGGATACTTTAGATCACATACTATATGCTTTCCTGTCTCTTTTACTTTGCTTCACTTGATTCGACAAAGACTATATAGGCTTATTCAAGTATTTAAATGTTACATTTTAGGTGAATACGGCCATTCTCTCAGTCAACTATTACTTATCCCGCTCTGTAGAAAATGTGACCGTATTGAGGTATAAATCCCATAATTTAGCATTAGGAAACTTCGGATATAGCTCTGGTTTTAATATTTAGTTAGCAAAAACTGTAGCTTTTGTAGGAACAGAGTTGTGATAAGAACTCATAATCTTTTGCGAGTGTCTTGAGACTGTATTCGAAGCCTGCTCTGTTAATATCTACAGTGGAAGGTGTGTGCACGTTCTCTGACAATCAACAAAGCTCAAACTTGCACAGCACGTGTGCAGAAGGTCGATTTATGGGCCTTTCGACCTCTATATAGTGAGGTGCCACAAGGCACCGGCTAGTGATATGCACATACACAGATGGCAGTAGTGTCGCGTACACAAGATATAAAAGGGCAGTTCACTGACAGAGCTGTTTCCTCCCCTTGCTCCTAGCTTCCAGTACTTGGGCCACACCCCACCATCTGCACTTAACACTCCCATCACTACACAGGACATCAGCCTCACACTCCGCACTAAACGCAACACTGCTCCCGGCCACGACTGCGTTACCTACCGCCACCTCAAACACTGCCCTCCCTCCTTCCTTTCCCTCCTTGCCACCCTCTACAATGTCATCCTTGCCACTGGCTTCTATCCCGACCTGTAGAAAACCTCCCGTATCCTGATGTTCTCCAAACCCAATAAGCCTCCATCTGATGCCTCTTCCTATCGTCCTATCTGTCTCACATCGGTGTTCAGCAAGCTCTTGGAATCCATCCTTTCCCGGCGCATCCAACTCCACCTAAACCACCTCCTCCCAAACACCCAATGTGGCTTTCGACCTTCCTTCTCTGCTGATGACCAACTCCTCCGCCTCACTCATCTCCTCTCCCTCCAGCTTAACTCCCGTCGCTCCGCCATTTTTGTCTCACTTGACCTCGAAAAGGCCTACGACCGTGTCTGGCATCCCGGTCTCCTGTTTAAACTCCAAACCTACGCCCTTCCTATCAACTACATCCGTCTGATGGCCTCCATCCTCTCTCACCGCCCCTCCTATGTTACCATCCATCATGCCAATTCCCACACCTTCTACCCCTCTGCAGGTGTGCCCCAGGGTTCTGTCCTCTCCCCTCTCCTGTACACGGCAGATATGCCCCAGCCCCCCCCCCCTCCAGTACACCTCTTGCAATATGCTGATGACACCGCATTCCTCGCCCTCGCTCCTACCCTCCAACGGTCCCAACGCCTTCTCCAGAATCACCTTGACCTTTTTGCTGCGTGGTGTAACCTGTGGCTCCTGAAACTCAATCCTTCCAAGACCCAGGCAATCATCGTAGATCGTACCACTCGCTCCTTCCGGCTCCTGGATTTCTCCCTTACTGTCTGCGCACGTCCTGTCCGCCTCACCCCCACCCTCACCTACCTTGGCCTCACCATTGACCGTCACCTCACCTGGATCCCTCATCTCCGCTCCATCCAATCCAAAGCCCACAACCGCCTCCGACTCCTCAAACTCCTCTCTGGCCAGACGTGGGGGTTGCACCCCTCTACCATCCTCCACACCTACAAATCCTTAATCCGTCCCATCCTCTGTTATGCCAGTCCTGCCTGGATATCTGCCCCCCCCCAAATTCTATAAGTCCCTCCAAATCCTTGAGCGTCATGCATTCCGCCTCACCTTCCGTATACGCCTACCGTCCCCCACGCGGATCCTCTATGATCTCATTCCTTTCCCCCATCTGCTCCTATTCCTCGAACATATCCGCATCCTCTACACCTCCCGCCGTCTTGAACCCCCTCACCCCCTGGTTGCTCCTCTCCTCTCCCTTCCCCGCCCCCTGCCACGTCTTCACCGTTGTGTGCCCCCTACCCTCCATCTCTACACCCTACATCTCCTTTCCCAAGGTGGCTTCCATCAACTCCCCCTCCCGGATGATGCCCTCTCTCCCTCCATTTATCCCTCCTATCAACTCTGATCCTCACTCCCCCTCCTTTCCTCTGTCCTTTTCCCGGGCTCCCTCTCCCTCCCTTCCACCCTCTTTCTTCCCCACCTCCCCTCTCTTTGCCCAGTTCTCTCCCCCGCGTCCTTTTACTTTTCCCTCCTCTGCCTCCTCTCATTCCCTCTCGCGACTGCCCTTCTCCCCCCTTTATTAGTCCTCTCCCTCCTTGGTTTCCCCCCCTTTTCGTTTTTTTTCCTCTCCTCCCTCCTTGTTTTTCCCCTACTCCAGGTCCCCGCCCCCCCCCCATCTGCCTTGGGTCGGGAGTGCCATCTTTGTGCCGCCTTTCGTGCAGTGTTTTACAGTGTGTTTTTCCAGTGCGTGCTCCGTGTTGTTTCTTTTGAGACGTGTAGCGAACAGCCATCATACTGTCGCAGGGTGTGCTTTTTATTACTTGCGAACGGAAACCAAACTGTCGCCATGTTTTTTTAATTGTGTGTCTACTGTGTTACTTGTCTGATTCCTGTGTCTTTTATCTACATTGCCAACCCCCTTTGCTTTCTGTTTTAACTTTCCGCAATTTTACGCCATTTTTCACTTTAAATCGCCATTTTATCGCCTGTTTTTTGTTTCTTTCTTCTTCCTTTATTTAAAAACAAGTCTGTAGGCTGTAGAGCAGCGTACTAAGCTGCTGCCGGCCCGCCCCCTTCGGGGGGAATTGAAAATCAATAAAGTAAAAAAAAAAAAAACAGAGCTGTCACTTGCGGTCAGGTGATACAATGTGATAAGGCTTTCGACACGATTACGGT
Source organism: Schistocerca cancellata (assembly GCF_023864275.1). Classification (NCBI taxonomy): domain Eukaryota; kingdom Metazoa; phylum Arthropoda; class Insecta; order Orthoptera; family Acrididae; genus Schistocerca; species Schistocerca cancellata. The sequence goes on from NC_064628.1 coordinate 879,992,448, forward strand.
CGCGCGGCGGGAATTAATGGACTTTGAAACGCGGCTGCTAGTTGGAACTAGACGCATGGGACATTCCAACCCGGAAATTGTTAGGGAATTCAATACTCCGAGATGCAAAATGTCAAGAATATGCTGAGAATACCACATTTCAAGTATTACCTTTCACCACGGACAATGCAGTGGCCGATGGCCTTCACATAACGACCGAAAGCAGCGACATTTGCGTAGACTTGCCAGAGAAAAAGGACAAGCAATACTGCGTGAAATAACCGTAGATATCAATCAATGACGTACTAATAACGTACTAATAACGTTAGGACACTGCGGTGAAATTTGGCGTTAATTGGTTACGCCAGCGGGCGACCGACGCGAATGCCGTTGCTAACAGAGTTACATAGCCTGCAGCGTCTCTCCTGGGCTCGTGACTATATCGGTTGGACAGTAAACGACTTGAAAACCGTGGCGAATAGGGTAAGTCCTGATGAAACACTGGTAGCAGTTACTTCTATAAAATATCTGGGAGTATGCGTACGGAACGATTTGAAGCGGAATGATCATATGAAATTAATTGTTGGTAAGGCGGGTGCCAGGTTGAGATTCATTGGGAGAGTCCTTAGAAAATGTAGTCCATCAACAAAGGAGGTGGCTTACAAAACACTCGTTCGACCCATACCTGAGTATTGCTCATCAGTGTGGGATCCGTACCAGGTCGGGCTGACGGAGGAGATAGAGAAGATCCAAAGAAGAGCGGCGCGTTTCGTCACAGAGTTATTTGGTAAACGTGATAGCGTTACGGAGATGTTTAGCAAACTCAAGTGGCAGACTCTGCAAGAGAGGCGCTCTGCATCGCGGTGTAGCTTGCTGTTCAGGTATCGCGACGGTGCGTTTCTGGATGAGGTATCGAATATATTGTTTCCCCCTACTTATACCTCCCGAAGAGATCACGAATGTAAAATTAGAGAGATTCGAGCGCACACGGAGGCTTTCCGGCAGTCGTTCTTCCCGCCATACTCAACTGGAAGAGGAAAGGGAGGTGATGACAGTGGCACATAAAGTGCCCTCCCCCACACACCATTGGGTGGCTTGCGGAGTATAGATGTAGATGTAGATGTAGATGTAGATTTCAGTTGGCAAGAGCTGATGGCAAGTTTCGAGTGTTTCCAACGAGGCATTGTGCAAGCCGGTGGTGGCTCCGCAGTGGTGTGGATAGGGTCCCCAGTTTTGTTCGGCTACTTGGAGACCATCTGCAGCCGTTCATGAACTTCATGTTCACAAACAACGAAGTCATGTCGGGCGCTAGGTCAAATTGTTCAAGTTTGGTTTGAATAACATTCTAGACAATTCGAGTGAATGATTTGGTCACCGAGGTGAATCCCACCGAACATTAATGGGGCACAATCGAGTGGTCAGTTCGTGCACAAAATAGTGCACCAGCATCACTTTCACAATTACGGACGACTACAGAGGCGGTATGGTGTGATATTTTTACATGGGACTTTCAACAACTTGTTGAGTCCAGGATATGCTGAGTTGCTCCACTACGCTACGAGATTAGGGGGTATCCCACGACTTTTGTCACCTCGGTGTTTGCCGATCAGCAAAAAAGTTTTGTATGCAAATTGAAGATTGAGGGAGGAGAAAGGTAAGGAAAGGTTCAAATGGCTCTGAGCACTATGGGACATCATCTGAGGTCATCAGCCCCCTAAACTAAGAACTACTTAAATATAGCCTAAAGACATCACACACATTCATAACCGAGGCAGGATTCGAATTTTAGACCGTAGCAGCAGCGCGGTTCCGGACTGAAAGGAAAGGGAAGAGGTTATTCAAGTCAGCTGTATCGCGACATTACGCGGGATCAGAGGCGAAGCGCGAAAATGTGCCCTGGACCGGAATTAAAACGCGTGATCGCCTGCTCACTAGGCTTCACTGCGCCACACGGACCCAGTGATTATCGCAAATGCGCGGAATATCTCGGCACCCCTCTGGGCCGAGCCACACTCGCATCGAGCGTCACCTGTCCGCAGCCCCTGTCCATGCCCTCAATGTTCGCTACTCAAAAGGGTGGACGTAGTTGCGAATCCGAGGTAAATCAGTTACATGAATGCATGGCGTCTATTCTTTCGGACAAGTCGGAAATAACACACAGCACGTATTTTCGGGCATGTCCGAAAGAGCAGACACCACGCATTCATATAAAAGAAGTACTGATGCATTTCCTTCATCAGAAGTATTCGAAAGAGGATTTAGCGTAGTTAGATATTTACTAACAAAGAGAATAAAGAGAGAGCCGATAATCAAATGTGCTGATTTAGGATGCTTTTGAGAAATGTAACATAAAATATAAAATAATTTGTATCGTTACACAGCTCTGCTCTATCACTAATAATGGGGAAGTGTGTTGAACCAAGGGAATAGTACATTTAAGAACATATGATGTTTCCTGGTCGGTGTTTCAGACTAGCGACTAATTTTAGAATCACGTAAAGCAATGGACGCTAGAGAGAGCCAAAAGCAGTTTCCCGAATTGTCTGTTATTTTGTTGTTGTGATTCATAAGGTAGTGTGTTGTGCAGCGTTTTTTTATCTTTTTTCTTTTTTGACACACTGTAAATCGAAGCGCCATCGTCGACGACGATCCAGAATTCATTTGGAAGGTAATCAGGTGCTTGGTTTGACTTTATTATAAATAAACGTTTGGGATTAACTTCTTAGGGGCTGTACAGACAGTTGGTGGAGTGGGTTAGGATGTCATACTACGAAGGAACGTAATAAATTATACCGATGCCATGGGCGGGGCATTGTCTTTTCCACAGTTCTTATGTGATACACTGAGTTACGCAAAGTGCCTCCTTTGTTGTGCAAGATCGTCGTCCGCTTGCGAACTGCAAAATTTTGGAAATTTGTGGTAAGGTCTTATGGGACCAAACTGCTGAAGTCGTCGGTCCCTACGCTTACACACTACTTAATATAACTTAACTTACGCTAAGGACAATACGCACACCCATGCCCGAGGTAGGACTCGAACCTCCGACGGGGAAAGCCGCACGGACAGTGAAAAGGCGCCTTTGACCGCGCGGCAACCCCTCGCGGCTTTCAAATGGTTCAAATGGCTCTATGAACTATGGGACTTAACATCTGAGGTCATCGGTCCCCTAGACATAGAACTACTAACTAACCTAAGGACATCACATACATCCATGCCCGAGGCAGGATTCGAACCTGCGACCGTAGTAGCCGCGTGGTTCCAGACTGAAGCGCCTAGAACCACTCGGCCACAGCGGGCGGCTCCCTCGCGGCTTTGCGAACTGCTTCTAGTACTGTATCCATATAGAGGGCGGCGTGAAAGTCAAAGATGCTAGTATAACGGCTGGCACAAACTATCCATCTGAGTATCATATTATGTAACACTTTTAGATGGCCAATTTTTGGTGGACTGGAAAGACCCCAGATCGAGGTGGCATACAGCATCTTAGAGAGCACAGTCGCCTTATACAGTATAATCGAAACTCCGCTGTGGTGCTGTGCTCACTACTCTTGAGAAAAGGGAGGAGTTTCTTGCCCGTGTCAGAAGTTTTCTTCCTGAGAGGATCAACATGTTTATGAAGAAAGAAATGTTTGTCCAAATTGACCCCAGGTAAGTCAGCGTCCCTCCCCCCCCCCCCCTCACCGGGATATCACGCCCATATGCAGTCTCAAGTTGGTAGGCATCAAGAGGCATTTCTTGCTGAAAAAGACGGCTGTCGTCTTGACGGAATTTAGTTGCACTTTATTGGTTTTGTAAATATGATGAGTTCTACATATTTAGATGCTGTATAAATTTAAAGCTATTGGGAGAATACTGTTAATTCTTCATTTAAAGAGTGTTATGCTGAGTAAAATTCAGTACATTTTTAATACAAGTTAATTAAGAATGTGTTTTGAACTCGTATTACAAGGACATGTTAAGCACCTAGCTAAATGCCGGCTGGAGTGACCGAGCGGTTCTAGGTGCAACAGTCTGGAACCGCGCGACCGCTACGGCCGCAGGATCGAATCCTGCCTCGGACATGGATGTGTGTGAGGTCCTTAGGTTAGCTTTAAGTAGTTCTAAGTTCTTGGAGACTAATGACCTCAGATGTTAAGTCCCATAGTGCTCAGAGCCATTTGAACTTAGCTAAATAGCTGTTCACCTTCCCTTTCTTGGTAATACCTGTAGTAATGCAAAGATCCAAAGGCTCCCACAGTGTTGCTGATTTGTTACGACTTCTGCCACTGTTTCAACATATGTAAAGGTCAGATGATGAACAGAAGTGGTGAACGTAAGTCGCAGGAAAATTTTGACTTTTAAACATGCCATGCTGCTTGTTAATGGTTTTCCACAGTGCACAATGTTAGCCATATTATGTTGTCTTTCATTTGTGCTCATATCATATAGTACGACAACTTGTCTGTAAGAACAGAGATTACGTGTCACAGACAGGTTAGATGTATTTTAACACGTAAGTAATGTTTTCATTTACGCAATAACTTCTCCTTCCTAACCCTACACTGTATGATGTGTACGCTCTACTAATTTTCAGTTCAACATGCACTTGAGAATGGTGTAAAGCCGAAATCACTATTGTGTTAAAATAAATGAACAATTAACAGACAAATGGCGGAAATTTCTTTAAAAAAGTAGTTACATAATGTGCGTATGGTTAAGCCATACGTCATCTGTCGTGCATCTTCTCGTACTTTGAAACGGTAGAAATTCTTCTGCCTTGGAAGAAAATGTTTCAAATGGCACTAAGTATTATGGGACTTAACATCTGAGGTCATCAGTCCCCTAGACTTAGAACTACTTAGACCTAACTAACCTAAGGGCATCACACACATCCATGCCCGATGCAGGATTCGAACCTGCGAGCGTAGCAGCAGCGCGGTTCCGGACTGAAGCGCCTAGAACCGCTCGGTCACTGAAGCTGGCTGCCATGGAAGACATGAGATTTGCAAATGTAGTGACGTTTAATCTCTTAACGGATTTCGCTGTCTTGACTTGTGAAATCTGTGTTATTTGCCAATAGCTTCTATTTCAGAAAGTTTTTACTTGTAATTTGTTTATGATAGTACTTCTTCTTACTTTTATTTCACTTTCTGATTACTGGTGTGCAGTAGATTTATAATGTAACACTGTTAATAAGACCTTCTAGATTTCAAAAATGTATATCTGAGTAGAATACTTATTCTAGGTACATGACCATGCTGTAACTTGGAACAGGTTTTCACATTTGGATAACCCATACTTTTTCAGAGTAATTTTTGTAATTTTAGTAAATAACAGCAGCATACATAAAGTGATTAACTGTCTTTTCAAAATGAGATAAGATAGGTATTAAACCCCTAATACGGCGTTGGCTAGAGGCGAAGGTCTGAAAAGGATTCTAAGGTACAAAATTAACGCATATTATATTAATTTTTAAAGTTATGAATAGATCAATATCGTAAATATCTTCATATAAACAATCATTAATAGCCTCTTAATTTTCCGTACGTACTGTAGCATACTCTACGTAAGAAATACACAAGTGAACCACTAACTGAAACGTTGCCAATGACCAATGAAAAGATGTTATCTATACAGGGTGTTACAAAAAGGTACGGCCAAACTTCCAGGAAACATTCCTCACACACAAAGAAAGAAATATGTTATGTGGACATGTGTCCGGAAACGCTTACTTTCCATGTTAGAGCTCATTTTATTACTTCTCTTCAAATCACATTAATCATGGAATGGAAACACACAGCAACAGAACGTACCAGCGTGACTTCGAACACTTTGTTACAGGAAATGTTCCAAACGTCCTCCGTTAGCGGGGATACATGCATCCACCCTCCGTCGCATGGAATCCCTAATGCGCTGATGTAGCCCTGGAGAATGGCGTATTGTATCACAGCCGTCCTCAATACGAGCGCGAAGAGTCTCTACATTTGGTACCGGGGTTGTGTAGACAAGAGCTTTCAAATGCCCCCATAAATGAAAGTCAAGAGGGTTGAGGTCAGGAGAGCGTGGAGGCCATGGAATTGGTCCGCCTTTACCAATCCATCGGTCACCGAATCTGTTGTTGAGAAGCGTACGAACACTTCGACTGAAATGTGCAGGAGCTCCATCGTGCATGAACCACATGTTGTGTCGTACTTGTAAAGGCACATGTTGTTGCAGCACAGGTAGAGTATCCCGTATGAAATCATGATAACGTGCTCCATTGAGCGTAGGTGGAAGAACATGGGGCCCAATCAAGACATAACCAAAAATGCCTGCCCAAACGTTCACAGAAAATCTGTGTTGATGGCGTGAATGCACAATTGCGTGCGGATTCTCGTCAGTCCACACGTGTAGATTGTGAAAATTTACAATTTGATCACGTTGGAATGAAGCCTCATCCGTAAAGAGTACATTTGCACTGAAATGAGGATTGACACATTGTTGGCTGAACCATTCGCAGAAGTGTACCCGTGGAGGCCAATCAGCTGTTGATAGTGCCTGCACACGCTGTACATGGTACGGAAACAACTGGTTCTCCCGTAGCGCTCTCCATACAGTGACGTGGTCAACGCTACCTTGTAAAGCAGCAACTTCTCTGACGCTGACATTAGGGTTATCGTCAACTGCACGAAGAATTGCCCCGTCCATTGCAGGTGTCCTCGTCGTTCTAGGTCTTCCCCAGTCGCGAGTCATAGGCTGGAATGTTCCGTGCTCCCTAAGACGCCGATCAATTGCTTCGAACGTCTTCCTATCAGGACACCTTCGTTCTGGAAATTTGTCTCGATACAAACGTACCGCACCACGGCTATTGCCCCGTGCTAATCCATACATGAAATGGGCATCTGCCAACTCCGCATTTGTAAACATCGCACCGACTGCAAAACCACGTTCGTGATGAACACTAACCTGTTGATGCTACGTACTGATGAGCTTGATGCTAGTACTGTAGAGCAATGAGTCGCATGTCAACACAAGCACCGAAGTCAACGTTACCTTCCTTCAATTGGGCCAACTGGCGGTGAATCGAGGAAGTACAGTACATACTGACGAAACTAAAATGAGCTCTAACATGGAAATTAAGCGTTTCCGAACACATGTCCACGTAACATCTTTTCTTTATTTGTATGTGAGGAATGTTTCCTGAAAGTTTGGCCGTACCTTTTTGTAACACCCTGTATATAAATAAAAATCAGTTGTTGCATGTATGAAAGGTCATCACCTGAGAACAGCTCCACATATTTGGCTGATTCTTTCTTGATTGAATTTCTAATTGGCAGGGCAAGGTTTCTATACAGAAAATTTTTGGGAAGTTAGCCGGAAATGTCGGAAATTTGAATGGTATTTTTGTACGAAAATCTCATTCAGCCGTTCTGCAGTCGTGTTTTCATGAAAACAACAAATTCGCAATGAATATTGATATTTTGGGAAAAACAATAAAATTGAAAGTGATATTTCAGTGTGTTATCTGTGGTGATCATACGGTATGTTCCAAAGATTCAGTTGATTTCAGTTAATTTCTTTGGAAAAAATGAAACCAGTGAGGCATCGGTACGTGATAGTCAAGAAGACTGACAAAAAGTGTAGACAACGTTTGGAAGCAAATCGAATAAGCATTTCTCAAGCGAGAACCATTATGACTCTGGAACAACGAATATACTCGCTCTGTTGGAGCCTACGCACAAAATAATGTGGAACGTCGACGAAACAGAGGGTCAGATGTGACAATTCGAACTGAACATTTGGCGTTTGGATACGATACAACAGTCAATTACGCATGAGGTGTATTGATCGACTTCGGAACAATGAACAGTATTTGTCAACACTGAAATGTTTTAAAGTCAAGACACGACCATCAAGATTATGTTGTGTGAGCCGAAGATCAAATTACAACAACTGTCATCGCCACCAGAGCCACTGGCGTCATTGTTGGCTGACAAAAACTTCCATCGGAGCATTTCCAGCAGAATATACAAAGCAACAACAGTTCCCTCCATATGACACCATTTGGGGCGAAAATCATCGAAGAACGATGTTTTAACCCATCTTTTAAGGTAAATTCTTTTTCAGATGCATCAAACGTCACATATACACACGCATAACACAAACAGACATAAACGATTCGCAAAGTTTCACCGCAGGTTATAAACAATGAATTGCGAGTCATTTCATTGCAATAAATTTATGATCTAACTGATATTGTTTTGTTTCAGTTCACACTAATTCAAGGAAAGATTCGGTTGGATGAATCCCTTCTCAATTGACTGCTTTGCTGAGAGATAAAGCTCAGTCTAAACCGCTGGAAGAACAGACATGTTTCACAATAAACAATTTCTGTTATACTGGTTGCGACAAAGAAGATATTAAGCTGTGCGATGAAGATGTGCGGTTATCTTTTCATTTTAGCAGTCATTTTTAACAGAAAACGAGAAAGTTATGTTTATGGCTATCTTTATGATCGTGCCTGTTCGTAGATTAAAACCATGCGAAATATTGTCATTGAAGCTGCTACTTTCGCAGATTCAGCTGCTGTAAACTTTTCCCTCATACCCCATTTACCAATGGTTCCAAACGATTTCGCCATTTATTTTGACTTTACTCACCATCAAGCTTCCGTTTCTAACAACGATAAATAACGTCAGAGAGAGGACGGAAGAAATAGATATAAAGAAGGGAGGAGGAAATAGATAGAGATAGTGTGGGGTAAGAGACGTACATGGAACGGGAGGAAGGACAGAGATGGGTGGTGGTGGGGGGGGGGGGGAGGAGGAGATGAACAAAAGGAGGTGAGGAGCAATGGGAGTGGGGGGAAGATTAAGAACCATATCCAACCCCTATACATACTTACCAACTGCGAAGCATTGTCGGGTTCGCTAGTTGAGTGAAGAATGCAAGTCGATGTAAGTTTTCTGGGAAGGCAGCGTGATTACTTATCTTCGAAAACAGGATAGCTGTTCACAAATATTCGGGAACCTATGAGCTACAAACCCTCTTTTTCATTTATTGTTATGTATTACCTGTCACAGACTTTTATGTTTATTTTTCTGCGTTTGATAACAGTTAAATATTTTAAATAAAATCAAAGTGAATGGAGGAAGTTTGCACTGAGTATTGTCTTTTACATTTTTCTCGGTCCTTTGCCCAGGAACAACAGTGATACGGATTTTTCTGATGCATTCTCTCCCATTTTTATTTTGTTCTTTTATTTTTGCCACAAATGAGCTTTAAACAGCCATGTTCCTTTCAACCGACCGGAAATGTTTGTTCGCTTATATTCAGCGGACAGAATTCGCAGCGCTTATCCCACAACATTGCAATGATATTTTCGTTTGTTTTAATACTTTGAGTATTTCTCCTGTGAGCGGAGAGCTAGGACGTATTTATTTGTTTCTATTCAGTGGTCGTAGCGTAGATGAAATACTGATTCGTTTAGCAGATCGTCGTATTACACCATGTCTGTATGAGTTTGTGTCTCTCTCTCTGTCTCTCTCTCTCTCTCTTTCGAGTCCATTTTGTGGTACATATTCACTGCACTCGGTTTTTGGATAGTTTACTCTGATGTGCTGTATTCCCATCTTCCTAAGTGTGATAACGTTCTCGACAATGGAACTCTGCTCTGTGGTAATGGATCCTAATGACGGAAAGTTTGAAATTGGAAACGAACGATTTACGCAGGACCTGAACTACGATACTATTAACACTGAAATAAATTGAAAGTAAGGCCATGGGGAAATCAGTATTGAGCAGAATATATGTATCCTTATGTGGAGGTTCTAATATACTGGATTACATGTCAGCTTACGCCTGTGAGCTGGTGAGATGAGCTATGGTGGAATATTTACTGAATGTTGCAATATCAGAAATTATAGGGTACCTAAAGAATGCTTCGAGACCAGTGAGATTTAAGCGGAATGTAGATAACCTGATCCACAACATGTAATGGACAAAAGTTAGAAAGTTTGGTATTTCTTAATTTCTATCAGCAAATTAAACTGTATGATACACTTATATAACGAATGAACATCATTTCAGATCATTTAAATGTGATTGACTGAAAATGTGAGTTAGTTAGAAAACTTGAAGTTGTGAATTAACATACCGTCGCAAATTTCAGGAAAATTTATAATTTCAGTCTCGTGATCGCATTATTACCTTCCCATTGTTGTAATTAAACAAATAATTAATTATCAAACTTGTTAAATTTCGACTTACCTAAAAAACAGACTTTTGGAAAAGTTATCAGTTATCTGACGTATTTAATGTGACTTATGCACTACACGTATAATGTCAATAACGAAAATCTAATTACATCAGTTTTAATTAACTTTTCCACGAACGATTATCGAACATTCATATGTAAGTACTATTGATTTCAGTCATAATGATACTACAGAACTTTAACCTGAAATTTCGTTTTGGAATTTTGTACTGCACCTCTGTTAATGTTAGGAATAAAATCCAACGTGAATCAAGATGTAATTAATGATTTTATGGGAGGAATAGCTATTATTCTGACTTGGCAAGACAGCGAAGCCACTATGACCGGTAGCCGAAAGGCACGCGATTAAGCTCACGCAGGCTGGCGTGAGGTCTGGAACAGGACAACGTAATTAATATAGCCAATAAGGTACGTTGCTGCTGGAATACTTAACTTTAATCCATAATTGGTGAACATCGGTCTGACGGTAAAGGCATCACAAGATAAATAGCAATTGATAATGGCGCCTTGCTAGGTCGTAGCAAATGACGTAGCTGAAGGCTATGCTAACTATCGTCTCGGCAAATGAGAGCGTAATTTGTCGGTGAACCATCTCTAGCAAAGTCGGCTGTACAACTGGGGCGAGTGCTAGGAAGTCTCTCTAGACCTGCCGTGTGGCAGCGCTCGGTCTGCAATCACTGACAGTGGCGACACGCGAGTCCTACGTATACTAGCGGACCGCGGCCGATTTAAAGGCTACCACCTAGCAAGTGTGGTGTCTGGCGCTGAAACCACAGCTATTGTAAGTTCATAACCAAATTTCCACACAAAAGTCAAAAAAACAATGTTAAGAAATTCATTCAGAATGAATCATCATTTATTATCTTTAAAACCGTACTAACAGTAAACCATTTATTTTTCATAATAAATCCGTAAATTTGAATGTTTTTGACAATAGTATATAGAGCATACTTTCTTAACATAGGGTATGTACTGAGCGGTCCAAAGCGTTTGAAGTCCGTGGCAGTTTGGCCGATGTAATGGCGCAAAACCTGTAACGGTTTACGGAATTTTTTAAACAGACCTGGTATGAGTTTAGATTTATGTAAATTGCTTATGGAAAATACGTTTGCTCTTACAACGATTCATCGGTGTGTTGGAAAATATTATTTTAACATCCAAGTTTTCATGACGTCCAAAATCCAGGCAGATCTGCAATATAAATCCACTAACGGACCTCTCGTAATGACAAGTATTTTAGGAAAAACTGCAGTTGTAGTAACAATAGAGTGTGAAGGATCTTTGCCTAGTGGACAATGTGAATATCTTCCAGTTGTGAAACTATTTGAGAGGTAAAGAAATGCGTTGTAAGCAGAAACTCTGTCGCTATCCCCATTCCATGTTCCATTCGTGAGTGGCGTACTGGAAGGTGTATTGTTGATAAGCGACCGCTGTGTCCTGCAGAAGATCACGCAACTACTCCCCAAGTAGATATCCATCCGACAAACGTGAATAACTACTCACATGCAGGAACTCAATACAATCGTCGGGTAGCATCAGGACAGTGTCTCAACAGCGAAGAAGAGGAAAATTATACATAATACAAGTGACGTTAGTCAGCCATCACTGGATTTAGGACTATACCAGTGTTTAAAGACAGATTAGTGCAAGTGAACGCTGAACTACACTCAATCGCCAAAGAAACGTATAGTCATGTGTATTCAAATACAGACATATGTAAACAGGCAGAATACGGCGCTGCCTTCGGCGATGCCTCTATAAGACAACAAGTGTCTGCTGCTGTTGTTAGGTCGGTTAATGCTGCTGCAATGGCAGGTTATCAAAATTTAAGTGTGTTTGTACGTGGTGTTATAGTCGGCGCACGAGCTTTGCAACACAGTATCTCCGAGACAGCGATAAAGTGGGGACTTTTCCGTACGACCATTTCACGAGTGTACCGTAAATATCAGGAATCTGGTAAAACATCAAATCTCCGACATCGCTGCGTCTGGGAAAAGATCCTGCAAGAACGGGTCCAACGAGGACTGCATAAAACCGTTCAAAGTGACAGAAGTGCAACCCCTCCACCAATTGCATCAGATTTCAATGCTGGACCATCAACAAGTGTCAGCGTGCAAACCATTCAACGAATCATCATCGATATGGATTTTCGAAGCCGAAGGCCCCCTCGTGTACTCATATGACTGCACTACACAAAACTTTACGCCTCGCTGGGCCCGTCAACACCGACATTGGACTACTGATGATTTGAAAAATGTTTCCTGGTCGGACGAGTCTCATTTCAGATTGTAACGAGTGGATGCACATGTAAGGGTATGGAGACAACCTCATGAATCGTTCAACCCTGCATGTTAGCAGAGGACTGTTCAAGCTGGCGGAGGTTCTTTAATGGTGTGGAGTGTATGCAGTTGAAGTGGTATGGGACTCCTGAAATGTCTAGATACGACTCTGATAGGTGACACGTACATAAGCATTCTGTCTGATCACCTTCGTCCATGCATATGCATTGTGCACACCGATAGACTTGGGCAATTCCAGCAGGACAATGTGACACTCCACGCGTCTAGAATTGCTACAGAGTGGCTGCAGGAACACTCTTGTGAGTTTAAACACTTACGCTGGATACCAAACGCCCCAGATATGAACATTTTTGAGCATATCTGGGATGCCTTGCAACGTGCTGTTCAGAAGAGATCTCCACCACCTCGTACTCTTACAGATTTATGGACAGCCCTGCAAGATTCACGATGTCAGTTCCCTTCAGCACTACTTCGGACTTTATACGAGTCCATGCCACGTCATGTTGCGGGACTTCTGCATGCTCGCTGGGGCCCTACACGATATTAGGCAGGAGTGCCCGTTACTTTGGCTCTTCAGTGTATGTTGTTATGTGCAGCCTTCATACTCGAGTTAAGTACTGTAAAACTGCTATCAGTGAATCATTACCAGTTGTTGCCATAGCTAGCGCGAATCCTATTTGCCGCGGTCATGAATCCGTGTAATTTCTGCGTGCATGCTACTCACAGCATAAATGAAACTACTTCTGTGATACCGGGTTCTCTACCTGCCACATTTAAATGTATTCTCGCAGACATACCCGGCATTGCCAGGAATTCATTTCCCAGTTTTCTATTAGAAACTAAAACAAAGAATGAAATGTATTTGTAGTGTAACATCGAAAAAATTTCGTTTCCTTTGCCGGCCAGCTGTGACCGGGTGGTTCAAGGCGCTTCAGTCCGGAACCGAGTTACTGCTACCGTCGCAGGCTCGAATCCTGCCACGGGCATGAATGTGTGTGAAGTCCTAAGGTTTCTAAGTCCAGGGGACTGATAACCTCAGATATCAAATCCCATTCTGCTTAGAGTCATTTAAACTTTTTTTTTTTTCGTTTCCTTTATTCGTGAAAACATCTTTGAAATTTTGCAGCAGACTCAGTGTGAGATGATGTAGGACGGTTTCTATACTCTGGGCACAGCTGCTTCTAGTGTTTATAACGCGATTTTGTAAACGTCTCTGCGAGGACACCTCTTCACAACTCTATAGATGGCTGTTGTTTCCACCTACAGCCGTCTGCGCTTAGCATTTGACATCTGCCAAAAGCTCTGTCAGGTTTAAGGGATTTTCTGAAGTTGATTCGACTTAAGAAGTGTCTTAATAGTAAGAAATATAGGTATTAAAACTTCATGCATGGTGCGGTATTTTTTTCACACTTCTCAATGTTTATGACGTCATATCTCTTGAATTACCTGCTGTACAATGACGTGTTTGTGTAGGTACATTCACTGGCAGAAGTGAACACCGGCTGAAAAATGTGTTGCGCATACAGTTAGGAATAAAGCAGTGATGAATTGAAACGTCAAGCACAATGCTATATTTTTTCACAGATCTCCTGAACTATGTGGGGTATCCACGAAGTCTTCCCACTTACTAAACGAAACTGTTACGAAACGCGCTACTCTCCTTTGAATCTCTGCTTCGCCTATCAATAACTCCTGGTAAGGGTCCGAGATCGGCGTGAAAACATCAAGTACCGGCCGAACAAGAGTTTTGTAAGCTACCTCTTTCTGCGTGTCGATGACACTTCCTGAAGATTCGTCCAATGAATATCAGTCTGGGACCTGTCTTTCTTACGATTAGTACCATGTGGTTGTTCACTTTAAACCGCTCCATACGCATGTACCAAGATATTTTATGGGTATGAAAGCTCCCAGTGATCGTTTAGCATTCGTGTAATCCAATAACAAGAGGTAGCCCCATCTGTTTATGGGTATTTCGTTACTTTAGTTAAATTGATAGTCAACAGCCCATCCTTGCACCATTTGTCAACAGTAGGTCATCTTGGTGTTTGCTACAACATCCTAACGTTGCGACCTCTGTGTACAGAAACGCGTCGTCCGCGAACAGTGCCGTCATCCACTACGTCATTGCTTTACACTATCTGATCAAAAGCATACGGGCAGTCTTGTGTAACGCGGAGTTGATCACAAGTTGTCACTAGAAGCGGACCCACCAGTATGAAACGACACCGTGCTGTGAGTAGTGAACCAGTAACAACTGAATGTATAGGTCTTGTCTTTGGTCGTCACCTAACAAGGAGACGTCCCCAGCGATACGATGGAATTCTTGAAACTGTCTATACTGTGACGTGGGTGAAGGTCTTATGTAATGTATCACAAAATGCAGCCATTCACCGTGGTGAGCCCTCGTTTGCGAGTAAGTGACGAAAAAAATTCGGAATTTTGTGTGCAAAGTTGCGTTATACAGTCTCGTTGCGTGGCTAATTGATAGGATAACAGCTTCACCTGCAGTAGGTGTTGGGTCAGAATCTCTTCAGGTGCAGTAACCTTTAACTTCTATTCTTTAAATCTTGACTTTGATCATTTTTAGACATTCAATTTACTTAAATATAATTTTCCTTTCCTTTGTCACATACTTTTAATCGTAATACCAACTTCTTCATTTGCTCTCATTTTCCTTCCCATAGATCTTCGTTTTGGTATTTTTAGTTGTGCATAAAATTAATTTCGATTTAATTTCTTTTCTTTTATAACTCTGTTTCATCGTCCACATTATTGCGTCGATTATACCTATTTCTCATTTTGCTTGAATTTCGTTTTCTTTATAATCCCATCTTTCACTTAAATTTTCATCTGTGTTAGTACAGTAGGTATTTAGGTTACGTTTTAAATGTTTTTATGATGATTACTGTACCAAAATATTGCACATCTACTAACAAAAATACATTTTTCACACCACTGCACTTATGTAAATAAATTATTTCGGCTTTTGTTTTTTAACTCATAGATGGGAATTTTCAAATTATTGAGTATTATAATAGGTAAACTATAATAAAATTCATATTCATAAAAATTCCGAGTGAAAAAGAATGATGTAAAGAAAATACGAAAAAAAAAGTTCATACAGTGGGTAAAATGTGACACAGGAATAGAATAAACAATTACTCTTAAACCAATTAATTGAATAAAAATAATTATGTAAGTAAATTTGATAAAGATTTAAAAATAAAGAAGTGGTACACCTGACGAGATCCGAGCCTAGAACCTTGTGCATTGTCCTACCCATTATGCCACACAATCAAACTAAACAGTGCACATTTTCTACAATCGAGTGTTACACAAAATTCCTAATTCCTTCCGTGAATTACTCTCAAATGAGGACCCACTAGGGTGAATGGCTGCAATGTGGAATTTTAACTAAATCACCGTCAAGAAGTTAACTGCATCACCGATAAAAAGTCGATTGCACCGCTGGAGACCTCACCTTGTAAGTACCAAACCCATCGAGGACTTCCAGCCCTTCTACAGACGCCACGGTCAACTGTCTGAGAAGTGAAGCGGAAACACCAAGGAGCAATCGCAGCTGAACCAAACCAGATAGACCTCTTGTAATGACAGAGAGCGACCTTACAACAAAGAACAAAGGAGCCGTAAAAAGTAATGTAAAGTCAGTGGAAGGAATCACTCGTGGTTCCAAAGTGCTGCCAGCGGTCCAGCTAGCACAGTGGCTTGTGCGTAGGGCGGTAAAGAGAATGGGATGGAATGGTCTGGCAGCTCCTGCTAGGCCACACATTTCTGTAGCCATTGCTAAGGGACGCTTGCGGTGGTGCAAAGAGCGACGTCTCTGGACGGTGGATGACAGGAAACGAGTGATGAATCACGTTACATCCCGTGGCAGTCCGATGGGCAAGATCGGATTTGGTGAATGCCAAATTGGGGACAGTGAAGTACGCAGGGGGTTGTTTTACTGTATTAGGACGTTTCTCGTGGTTAGGGTGGGGGGAACCCGGAACCTAAAAATGATGAAATTTTGGGTTTTCAGTTTATTGTGAAAAAAAAATACTACATATGTTCCTGTTTAAAATGACATATTAATCTTACCTGTAGCTCAACTCCAAGTACTGAAAATATTATTTTCAATAATGTGCTGTAAAGGGCATGTCCCGACATTGAATTTCCATAGATACATGTTCATTGAAAACATCGTTTTTGAAAACTTCTGGTCTTTCCAAAGACTTTATATTATATTGGCAACACGATTTGATAGGCAATTGTCTTGTCTGCGTATTGTAGTTTTTCGATACTGTTGTTTACATTGAGCATTTGGTGGTTATTGCACGATTTGTGTTGTATTTCTATTGCGTAACTGGAACTTATCAAATATGCCTCGATTTAGTAACAGAGTTTGCAAGAGGAAGAAGCCTCCTCCGAGGTACACTAGTAGAACTGTGACAATTTCTCCGACCTTGGGAAATGATTCTGAAAATAGGGAGGTTATTCATGAAGTGAAATCTGCTCCTGTCTCTACCACAAACAAGAAGTTGCATGGATCAACTGAAGAATACTGCAGTTTGTTGGAGAACTGCAGTGAGGATAAGGTGAACGAAATAATTAACATTGCATTGCTCTCAAAGGTGGTTGAGAGTTCAGTACTGTGTAAGGAATGTTGCAAATTGAGTATGTCAGTAAATGTCAAGCGACACATAGGACTTGCAAAAGCAGTCTGTCTCCATTGTACTAGTTGTCATTACAGTGTTTCAATTTAGAATATATCGAAATAGGCCAAGGTGAAACCAATAGTGAGAAAAGCAAGTACTATGGTGTAAATATTAGATGTGTTTATGCTCTAAGGTCAAGGTAACTCTGCTGGTTAAATGTTTTGTGGTGTAATGAATCTACCACCACCACCAACGAAATTCTCAAAATATAACTCGGTTGTTGGATCCTGTGGTGAAGATATTGCCGAAGAATCCATGAAAGAAGCAGTGGAGGAGGCTGTGGCGGTGAATGAAGAAATTCCAGATGTTCAGAATCCTCGGGACCTGACTATCGCTCTAAATGGTACGTGGCAGAAACGCGGGCACACTTCACATAATGGGGTAATAACGGCAACAAGTGCTGATACTACAAAAGTAATATATGTCGTAATTAAATCCAAGCACTGTAGGTGTCCTAAAAGAGTGAAGGATGAGCATGCAGAAAACTGTCGAAGGAATTACAGTGGGTCTAGTGGGGCCATGGAAGTTTCCGGTGTGAAAGACATTTTCAGTTGCTCTCTTCTGTGGTACAAGGTCAGATACCTACAGTTCCTGGGTGATGGTGATTCGAAGTCTTTTGCTGCTGTATCTGAGCTGAAACCTTATGGAAATGATGTTACCATTACTAAACAGGAGTGCATAGGTCACGTTCAGAAACGTGTGGGAACAAGGCTGCGTCGAGTGAAGACCACAATGAAATGCTAAGTGCTCAGTGATGGAAAACCTTTGGGTGGAGCTAAAAGATTGACAGACGTGGTAATCAACATATTACAGAGAGACTGTGGACTGGCAATAAGACAAAACACTCACAGTGTTGATGCAATGGAAAAGGCTGTAATGGCACTTTACTACCACACCTTATCGACTGACGAGGAACCGCTACATGGACCATGCCCACAGGGACCCAATTCCTGATGCAAGTACAACAAATATCAGGGATCTGAACTTGTATACAGGCATCATCACAGTCTACCAGAAACTGTCACGAAGGCTATAAAACCAATTTTCAGAGATCTTTCTGCAACCGAACTTTTGAAGAAATGTCTCTATGGACGTACATAAAATCAAAATGAGAGTGTGAATAATGTAATTTGGACCAGAATCCCAAAAAATGTGTTTGTGGAAATTCATACTATTCGTTTTGGAATATATGATGCCATTGCTACGTACAACAAAGGTGACATTATAAAGTGCAATGTGCTGCAGAAGTTGGATGTGATGCCCGGAAAGTATATGGTGAGTGCAATGGTGTCGATAGACAATGAGAGGAAATGGGATGCTGAAAGGAAAGAAAAGGAGTGTGTGAGGCAAGCCAGACAATGAATGAAAGGTGTGAAAAGAAGGCTAGATGGGGAGTTGTCTAGTGACAGTGAAAACCCCTCTTATGGTGCTGGACTCCACTAAAATGTTAGTGAAGCATTGAAACTCGTTTTCCGCAAGTGCACTCTTTTGCATATAAGGAACATTTTCTGCTAAACTATTAGAGATAAAGACTTAAAATTTTCAAGGAATGTAAACAGTGCCATTATACACCTTGTATCATAGCCTTTTTGTGATACATAATGGATAACAGATTTAATTTCAAAGATACTATGCCAAAAAATGTGTCAGTTATTTTCAGTAACAAAATAATTAATATCTTCTAAAAAAACACCAATAAATTAAAATACATATGGTATATGGTATTAAATATATGTAATATTATACTGTAAAAATTTCATCATTCTGGTGTTAATAATTCATAAGAAAATGTTCCTTACATTTAACATTGGAGGTATAGGACGTTCCGGGTCCCCTTAAGATAATGCTGAATGCGGAAGCTCAGGAAAACATTTTACGGCATTGTAAACCGAGTACATTAGAGGAACATTTCGGAGATCTTCTCCGAAATGTTTATATATCAGCATTGATATATTGTTTATATCAGCATATACATTGTTTATATCAGCATGAGAATTCACCTTTTCATCAAGTAGTATGCGTGACACAGTTGTTTATGGACACCACTCCTGAAACGGGCTGACCCACCAACACTCCCGACTTGAAGCCAACGAAACATCTTTGGCATGAGTTTGAACGTCGCCTTCGCTTCACACTCCATCATTACTGTCACTGGTTTCTGCTGTTGAGGAAGAATGTATCGTCATTCCTCCCAAGACATTCAAACACCTCACTGAAAGGGTACCCGGCACATTTCAAGCTATTATAAGGACAGAGTGTGGACACACATCATATTAATGTCCACTAGTAGGTGTCCTGATACTTTTGACCAGGCAGTGTATATTTCAGGACAGTAATAGTCCTACAGCATAATCTTGGGGTAAGTGTGAAACGATTCTCAAGTCTAAAGATGTTGCTCCGATAAGAACGACAGGCTATGTTCTGGTTACTAAGAACTCTTCAAGCCAGGCCCAGTGGTGGCCTGCTAGTCCATACTTCCATATTTTGTTAATTGCATGACTGTTACTACAACAATAACTGTTAAACTCCAGGAAAATTGAACAATGTCCCATTTGCATTACAAACAGTGGCCACATGCGTCAAGCACTGTAACTCTAGAAGAAAAAAGAACGAAGCGTAGATCAAATAGAGGCTGGTACTACTGGAAGTTCCATGGAAAATTGAACATGTTCGTGAATGACAGTAATTATTAACGATACACCTGGTTATCAGTTAAAGTATTAGATGTGTGCCTAAGTGCATAGTATTGTTTTTTTTCAATTTCTTGTTTGTAGTTGTTGCCATTTGCGTTTTTTGTCATCTGGAGATAGCGAGTGAAGTTGTGGACGCTAGAAAATGGAGTGCCAAGTGGAGAAATCGGAACATTTCCGTCATATTCTTCTGATTGAGTTCAGTAGAGGAGTGACAGCAGCGGAGCAACCAGAAACATTTGTGCCATGTATGGGGATAATGATATTCAACAGAGAACGGCAAGAAAATAGCTTTCCCGTTTTAAGGAGGGTCGTTTTTAGCATTAGTGAGCCTCTACGTTCAGGAAGAAGTTGGCGGTTTGATGAAGCTCGTTTAAACGCATTAATCCACAATCATCCTTGTCAGTGTACTACAGAACTGGCACATGTGATTAACTGTGATCATTCTACCAGTCTGAGACAGTTGCATGGGATGGGAGAGGTTCATAATTAGGATATATGGATACTGCTTTTTCCATCATCTGGTGTCCATACGTGCCTCTCTGCTTGCTCGTCTTGTGAGCACTGACAATTCCTATGCTGTATCGTTAGTGGTGACGAGAAATGATGTAAGGAAAAGAAAGGAATGATTGAGCCCAAACAAAAAGCAACAACCTGTACAACGATTGGGCGCATCCGCCACTGATAGTGTTTTGCAACTAGTGGAACAGTGCCAGTGTGGTGTACTACGAATTGATTCCTCAAGGTGTAACCGCCACTGCCGACATATATTGTCAACAACTGATACGTCTCGCAGACGCAAACAAAGAACAACGACGAGGAAGATTGCGTGAAGTGATGCTACTCCATGATAACTTCTGTCCACATTCTGCTAGACTGACAAAATACTCTATACAGTATTTTGGTTGGGACGTCATTCCACACCCATCTTATTCATCTGAACTTGCGTGCTTAGATTTTCACCTTTTCTGCTCTCTATCGAACAAATTTCAATGAACTTCTTTCCGGATGAAAATGCAGTCCGGACATTTTTCGACGAGTTCTTTGCCTAAAAACCAGTTACCCGAGCGTTGGCAAACTGTTCTAAATAGTGCAGGAGTATATATGAGGTGCATTCAAGTTCTAAGGCCTCCGATTTTTTTTCTCCGGACTGGAAAGAGATAGAAACATGCACATTGTTTTAAAATGAGGCCGCGTTCATTGTCAATACGTCCCAGAGATGGCAGCACCGTACGGCAGATGGAATTTTACCGCCAGCGGCGAGAATGAGAACTGTTTTAAATACTTAAAATGGCGACATTTTCCTTACTTGAACAGCATGCAATCATTCGTTTTCTGAATTTGCGTGAAACCAATTGAAATTCATCGACAGTTGAAGGAGACATGTGGTGATGGAGTTATGGATGTGTCGAGAGTGCGTTCGTGGGTGCGACAGTTTAATGAAGGCAGAACATTGTGTCGCAACAAACCGAAACAACCTCGGGCTCGCACAAGCCGGTCTGACGACATGATCAAGAAAGTGGAGAGAATTGTTTTGGGGGATCGCCGAATGACTGTTGAACAGATCGCCTCCAGAGTTGGCATTTCTGTGGGTTCTGTGCACACAATTCTGCATGACGACCTGAAAATGCGAAAAGTGTCATCCAGGTGGGTGCCACGAATGCTGACGGACGACCACATGGCTGCCCGTGTGGCATGTTGCCAAGCAATGTTGACGCGCAACGACAGCATGAATGAGACTTTCTTTTCGTCGGTTGTGACAATGGATGAGACATGGATGCCATTTTTCAATCCAGAAACAAAGCGCCAGTCAGCTCAATGGAAGCATACAGATTCACCGCCACCAAAAAAATTTCGGGTAACCGCCAGCGATGAAAAAATGATGGTGTCCATGTTCTGGGACAGCGAGGGCGTAATCCTTACCCACTGCGTTCCAAAGGGCACTACGGTAACAGGTTCATCCTACGAAAATGTTTTGAAGAACAAATTCCTTCCTGCACTGCAACAAAAACGTCCGGGAAGGGCTGCGCGTATGCTGTTTCACCAAGACAACGCACACGCACATCGAGCTAACGTTACGCAACAGTTTCTTCGTGATAACAACTTTGAAGTGATTCCTCATGCTCCCTACTCACCTGACCTGGCTCCTAGTGACTTTTGGCTTTTTCCAACAATGAAAGATACTCTCCGTGGCCGCACATTCACCAGCCGTGCTGCTATTGCCTCAGCGATTTTCCAGTGGTCAAAACAGACTCCTAAAGAAGACTTCGCCGCTGCCGTGGAATCATGGCGTCAGCGTTGTGAAAAATGTTTACGTCTGCAGGGCGATTACGTCGAGAAGTAACGCCAGTTTCATCGATTTCGGGTGAGTAGTTAATTAGAAAAAAAATCGGAGGCCTTAGAACTTGAATGCACCTCGTATTATTGACGATTCAAATCTCTCTTATGTGTATGTTTCGTGTTTATTAATCCCACGGGAAAACACTGCGAAGGTGTGCACAATCTAAATACTATTATAAAAGAGTGCACTGTTAATCAAGCAACACAACTAGCCATCTCTCGTGCCCTACAGAAACTGTTTTTTCATAATATAGCTGTAATAAGAAAGGACGGACGAGCTACGCTGGATTTGTTAAAAATTCGAGGAATCACAAACTTCTTGTTGACGAAATAAGAAATTAAAATCGGTAATTGCCTCAGAGGAGATGACTCCTGAACATCGAATGGACAATAGTCCACAAGCGTTGTTCGTGCGAAAGAATTAACAGACAAGCTCGTCAAAGCTGTAGCTCCAGGAAACGCACTGGAAGGCAACAACAGAATTTCTGTGTCTGTGATCTAAAGAAAGTCAATAATCACTGTTAAAAAATGAAAAAGAGAATAAATAAAAGCTGCAAAAGATTCTTTCGACGTTTCAGCACCGCCTATCCAAGAAGTTATCACTTTAACAAGTCCACTGGACATTAATGCCGAAAATGTGATGATGTGGATTGGTTGTAACAGTCGGACAGTCCATGTGAAGGCTGAAGGTGGACAGCCACACTTGAGGCACCAGTAGCATATGTTATTCCCACTCACCTTGCGTCTTCTATAGCTGTGTTCCCTTATCGGAAGATGCCACACGGTGGTCGGTTCGCTTATGAGTGTAAAGCCCGTTTTGCACGAGAGACTGGTCAAAATCGACTGCTAGAAATACGTGCGCTTTTCGTGCTTGCATTTGAATCAGCAATCAACTACGTCGTGTGTGTGTCTATGACATCAATGGTCTATAGATTATGCCAAGTGTGGAAATCTAAGTTTTCGACTCTGCTGCAGACTGCGCATGCGTAGAGACAAGAGACTATGGCGATGTGTACTAACATAGAAAGTTATGACCTATTCTGGTCAAGCTCGCTCCTGTTACAGAAACGGATTTCGTGCTTTAATGTCTTCTTAACCTTCGTTATGTTATTTGGTAGCAATTGAAAAGTTACACAAGGTCTTGGTTTTTTTTCTGTCTAGTGGTCTTCTAGTCTATAAGAGAGACGAAATATCTGAAAGAAAAACAGAATTTACGTTCTACAGGGAAAGAGCCTACACTACGGATAAATAAGAACATAACCTTCTAAGCGTCGTTAGGGAAAATTATTTCAACAGTGAAAAATTAAAAATTCTTGGACGAGAAAAGTAATTTTGGTTGTTATTTAACAGTTAGCAAGAAAACAAGATACATAGGATAAAGCATAAAGGAGCTCTTTACTGCGATCTTCATATTGTGTGACGTGTTTGCAAGAACGTATTTTCACCAGCAAATAAATGTATATGTTCCGAAATCTTTGGATGACACTTTTCGTCTTCTGTCCGTTATCAGAAATGTGAAAAATTTATCACACGACATTTGACAAGCTATGAATTCCGCTTCGGTCGAGACTAACCTCTACTGTCTTTGTTTGTTCCTACATTTTGTTACCATACTTCGAGTTTTCAGTAAAAGGATAGTCGCTCATAACTTCACTTTCACCATTCCGATGTAAAACTTCACAGCAGAGAGCTCTCACAACACGAGCAATTTTGGTGATGACGTGTAACCTAAAATGACCACTCAAAACGGAACGCTACGGAAACAGAGCGCTAGGGGCGCTGCTGTAGGCACACTTGTCTCGAGCAATCGACTGAGACAAGGAAGTCGATTGTGTAACAAGAGCTTAACCTTGACAGCAACGAACAGGAGTGTAATTTTCAGGGATGACTTTTTATTTTCCATTAATTTCGAGTGTCCACCAATCAGATGCACTGTGAATCAACGATAAACAATTGAAAAAGGATAAAACGCTCCACAACATCGCGATCGCCCTGGTTACTGACTGAACTATATAAATGCAACTACGACCTCATGGTGCAGACCACACGGCACCTTTAGACTGAAGCTAATCCTTCTCGTCAGGCCGTTTTCAAGTTTCTTTTCTCAAAAGTAACCAGAGTCCGGAACAAGTGAAGCTTTCGTATGAGGGAGTGTTCTGGACAGCCAATACGAGACGACGTAACGTATTTCTCCATCGTTTCATGTGACCGACCACACACGCAAATGGTAATCACAACGCAGTGTGTGTCGCCAAGTTTAGTTTACCGCATGTTGCAGATTAAATCAGATCTCAGCATAGAGAATATGAAACAGAAACATTAATTATCTAATCTTACGAATTTCTGAATACCGTCGGTTCAGGCCAGCCCTAAGTGCTATTTGTATACGTGCAGACGATGACCAAACAGATCACCGTTTCGGGATTTGCCACTAACTGAATAATGGCAGCGACGAACTAAGAAAGAGTCTTACACCAAAGGAAGGGAGCAGGCCATGATTATATTGTTAATCATAGTAGAAAATAGTCGTTCTGCCTGAAAACCTTAAATAGCAGAGACACTTATTCTTGTATGTATTTCTTTTATTTGGAACATGGCTAAAAAGAATAAGAAACATACTGAAGTATAATCTTAGTAATATAATTAATTGCACACTTCCATAGATACTACTACAATTCGTTATATTTCAACATATTCTTCAAATAATTTGTCTGAAAATCAAACGTAAACATGCTCGCGGAACAGGTCAGGTTGACTGCAGGATGGGCAAGACGCTGTAACATGACCGTGAATTCAACTAATTAATAAAAGCTCCTAATTAGAAATGAGGAGCATAAGGCAGATCTGACAAAATATGGCGTGTTCCAAACAGCCAGCGTATTCATGACGCACGACTACTTTACAGCCACAGATACGTGTTGAAAAAAGGAGCTGCTGGTAAGAACACGTACACTTGACAGAATGGGACGGCCTAATTAACTTTATGCTGTAATGAGCAGCATTCCAAACCTCCATGTCAAACGGAACAACACACTTCCCTAGCAACACAGCACACGAAACAAGACCCAATTACCAGAAAATACAGCGTGTATGAAAGATAGTCGACTTTGCACTGTTTCAACATGCTTGCCGTGGAAGTCTGAGAGCGTTGCTTCGAATCTTGGCCGCATTGCAAACACGCAGGAATCCGCGGACGGTGACAGTTCTTTATAGTCCTTATCAGTGTTCGCCTCCACAGCTGCAGTTAGTCCAAAATTACCTTAGAATTGACAGCGAGATCGGGCCGGTTGGAGCGGAAACAAACGAGGCAGATCCGGACCACTTTCCGCCAATACCACGCTACCTGTAGCTGCAGCAAATCCCCGAAGTTGCCAAACCTTTACCTACACCACAACACTTCGTAACCGCAGTGGGCTTCAGTTGCTGCCAGCTTGCTGTCCCGTGTGATCGTTGCGACCTGTGAATTTCTGTGAGTTCGTTTTTACTGTTGTAGGATTTGGTACTGTTATTAGTCGTTACCGTTATTTGTTGTTAACGTTATTTGTGGTCACCGCTATTCGTTGCTACTGTTATTCGTTGTTTGCGTTATTCATTGTGTGGTACTCAACGATGTAAGTGGAAAGTTCGTCGAATGTTGTAAGTGGAAAAGTCGACATCGTTCTTTTGGCCAAGAGATTGCCATACGAGGTCAGTCGAGAGAAATGGTTTGCGCGATAGGTGCCTCACGTTGAGATTGATACTCTCAATGGTGGCCCGCTGCTCTCCGTTACCACAGTGATTGACAGAACTGCTGCGGTTCTAAATATAAACAAAAACACTGTTGCGAAGATTCGGAAGGAAATGTTGACAAAGAAACTGAAGCTGAAAAACCATTGAAACTTAACACCCCCTGGGAAAAAACGTCGTAAGAATAAGCGATTGTTCTCGCAGGAAGGAACATCCGACGCTCAGGAAGCTACTGGTCACACTTAAAGAATCAGAACATTTTCGAGGCAGTCGGATGTCATTGTCCATAGTTTTATACAATCTTGGCTTTCACTATAGACATTTCTGGTGCCCTAAGCTCTTGATGGAGAGAGAAGATATAGGTGCACGCTGATGCCGATATTTAAGGGACATTCGTATCAAAAATAGCGACGAAACGGTGTGACGTGACGAAACGTGGGTCAATTCTGGTTGCTTTGTCAAGCAGGACTGGACAGACAACACAGCTAAAGGAACAATGGCAGTGCCTTCTAGCACGTGTGACAGACTCATTCTCCTTCTTCATGCAGGCACGTCGCAGGATTTACTTCTAAACAGTCTCTCGCTTTTTAAATCAATATACACAGGAGATTATCACGAAGGAATGACCTCTGAACAGGCAACAGATGTACTAGATAATGCTCCTTACAATTCAATTGTTGACAACGCACCTACCACCGAAAGGACGAAATGATTGACTGGCTTCAGCGTCGTAACGTCGATCTAAGTGACGACCTTAAAAAAAATGGAGCTTATGGAAAAAATATCCCTCCATATGCCACAGTTCCATCTATACGAAATCGACGAACTGGTAAAAATCATACAGTCGTTAGCTTACCATCTAACCACTGCCATTTCAACCCAATAGAGTTAATATGGGGCCAAATTAAAGTTTACGTTTCGAGGAATAATTATAAATCTATCCTCTCTGCACTTAAAGCACTCACAAGAGAATCTTTCAGGAACGTCACTGCTGAAGATAGGAAGAAGACCTCCGAACTGCGCAGAGCATCATGTAAAGAGCATAGCAGAAAGAAGTTCTTTCGTAAAATTCAGTGGACGCTATGATAATTTCATTTAATGGCAACAGTGGAAGTGAGAATAACAGTGACAGTGGTCATGCATTGCAAGATTCCGTCACAGTGACGAAAGCAACATCAGTGGAGTTTTTCCACTATCCCTGTAGAAATGGAGCACAGTTTACATCTGCAAGTGCCTAGATAACAAAATAATACTGTCGTAAGTTTTAAAATTTCAGTACAAAGTCCTTAATAGCAACTAATTTCAAAGAAATCTCATTTCACGAATTCAGTACGCATCACACAAAATAAATATTACTGTTTACAATACAACTGCTGTAATACTGTATGGGCCCTGTTATTTGTATCGCGTTTTTTTCTTTCTAAGCAACAGAGGTTGGGCCATTTAACATACGATTTTCCACCGTGATAAACAAGCTTAATCTTATTTTTGGTTGCGTTAGAATTAAGTAGGCAGATAAGAAAAATTAAGGGGCTCCGGAACGCCCTATACTTGCAATGTTAAAATAATGCTAATAAATTACATCTTTCCTCACAAAGTATTTGAGGTAGGAAGTTGAACTTTTTACAGATTATTTATTGGAATATGGGCTACAACTTAACACAGGGATTTTACACAATTTTAGTTCAG
The DNA here is from genome assembly GCF_023864275.1 of Schistocerca cancellata. Taxonomy (NCBI): domain Eukaryota; kingdom Metazoa; phylum Arthropoda; class Insecta; order Orthoptera; family Acrididae; genus Schistocerca; species Schistocerca cancellata. The sequence continues at coordinate 880,020,121 of NC_064628.1, forward strand.
TTATTAAAGATGATTTTTTTTCCAATTGTAATGAAAATTCACAACATTTTTTGCAATTTTTTATTTATATATTCAAAAATATACAGTTTTTTGGAGAAAGGCTGTGTTAAATTATGCAGAAGGTACTGTGTAACATATACTGAAATTCTGAAACAAATATGTTTGGATGACCCTTAGAAAACATGTAATTAGTATGAGAAAATAAAAGTTTTGGGAATCGAGCGACAAAGATTAGATTAACTTTTTAGTGCATTCCAGGTCCATAGGATGGATTATCTTCATCCTCTGCAAACTCCTCCTCCAGCTTCCTCTTGTTCCTCCTCCTGTTTGCTCTTGCTTGTATTTCTAGACTCTTTACAGCCCTGTCTGCAGCCCAAAGGCGTTCCTTGTCTAAAGCAAGCACCGCTCGTACCATGTTAGAACCTATCTTCATTCCCATATTTCTAAATACCTTGCACCTTACAATGTTGCCATCATTGAAAGTCGCAACAGCATCATACACACCAAAGTGAAGTGTTTCTATTCCAACAAATACAGTCTTGGGGATTCTCGACCATATAACACTATTTACACTTTCATTGGGGTTTTGAGTTTTTCCGTGAATACACTTTTTCAACAGTTCAGGTGCTGCTAAGTCTCTGAAAATAGGTTTAGCCACAACACATACTTTATCTCACATCATTAAAATGTACCTGATGAACACGGACGTTAATAATAACACCATTTGACAGCAGTTTAACAGCGCCACAGTGGGTCACGCCCATGTAGAACACATTTCAAAAAAAATTTAAAAATAGTTGTAGTCTTCGGAATTGAATAAATTATATATCTATTAAAAGGTAATAGTCTGCAGATTCAGAAAAATTGAACTTTTCATGATTTTGAGCCTTTCCGGAGCCCCTTAATAACAGTTTCACTGCAAACCTACAGCGATCTTTACGGGCGCCCGATTAGTAGTTGCGCGAGTGGACCCTTATGCGTCGTATTTAACTCAAATTATCTCGCATTAGAGATCTCCAACAGAGTTCTGCTTTCGAACATATGAAAATATGATGTATTCTTAAGGTTTCAGTCACATGATGTATTCCCCTAACTTCAATATCGAAAAAGCTTCCGCGTGTCGAAAATTTGGAAACGTCGTGAGAAAACTTAGTTTCGTAGACTGCCCTAATATCGTCTCAATAATTTGTTCTCGCGGATAAAACTAAAATTAAAATGCAGTGTAACTCTTTCAGGACACGCTTATGCAGTTTCGATATTTATAAAGTGAACAGTTTGCCTGCTTGAGAGAGCTAAATGAAATGTAAGATTACGCTTGGGATTCGTGCTGGACGTGGCACCTTTGTTCTGCTCGTCCACGTACTCCAGTCGAAATGTCAATCCTAAAGTAATTTATGGGTGGTCAACGTTTTCAACTAGCTTAAATAGGATAGAGGTTCAGTTCCTGGTTTTTCCTTGGTGGGACGAATTTAATGGTGTGCATTCAGTCCTGTGCAGGAAATTTAGATCCTGCCTACGTAGCAAGTAGTGACCGCAAAGTATGGCAAACTGACCACGGCCGGGAGAGTGATGTGTTGCGCCCCCATTTTGTATCCAAATAACGCCATTCGCATAGGATGACACCGTAATATCCCTCTAATTAACACCTTCAACGAAGCAAGAAAATATCGATATCTAAATACTAAACAATTACGTAATGCATAAGTACCATATACAATACAATCAGGTGACACAAGGTCATGGGATACTTCCTAATATCGTACCCAGCCTCCTTCTGCCCAGCGTAACACAGCAAATCGACGTGTCATGGACTCAGCTATCTGTTAGAAATCCGCTGCACAAATATTGGGCCATATTGTCTCCATAGCCGTTCATAATTGCGAAAGTGTTGTCGGTGCAGCATGTTGTGCCCGAACAGACCTCTCTGTTATACCCCGTAAATGTTCGATTGGATTCGTGCCGGTCGTTCTGTGTGGCTAGGTCAGTCGCTCGAATCGTCCAGAATGTTATGACATGGTCCACTGTCATCCATTAAAATTCCATCATTGTTTGGGAATATTAAGTCCACGAACGGATGCAAATGAGGGAGCCGAACATAACTATTTCCAGCCAATGGTCCGTTCAGTTGAAGCAGAGGACCCAGCCCATTCCATGTAAACGCAGCCCACACCATTACAGAGCCACAACCAGCTGGCTGAGTGTCTTGTTGACAACTTAGGTGCGTGTCTTCGTGGGATCTCTGCCACACTCGAATCTTACCATCGGCTCTTACCAACAGAAATGGCGACTCATCTGACGAGGTTCCAACCGATATGGTCACGAGCCTAGGAGAGCCGCTGGAGGCGATGTCGCGCTCTCAGCAAAGGCACTCGCGTCGGTCGTCCATTAACACCAAATTTCGCCGGAATTTCTATACAAATGATTTCATCTTGCGTTCCAGATTCATTTCTGCTGTTACTTCAAGTAGTGTTGCTTGTCTGTTAGCACTGATGAACCTTCGCAAACGCCGCTGCTTTCGGTCGTTAGGCGAAGGCCGTCAGTCAGTGAGTTGTCGGTGGTGACAGATAATGCTTGACATTTGGTATTTTCAGCACGCTCTAGATACTATGGATCGCGGAATATTGAATGCTCTTATGATTTACGAATTGGAATGATTCATGCGTCTAACTCCGACTACCATTCCGCATTCAAAATTTGTTAATTGTGCGGCCGTATTGACATAGAAAACATTTTCACATGAATCACCTGAGTACAAATGGCATCTCCGCCGATGCACTGCCGTTTTATAACTTGTGTATGCGATACCACCGCCATCTGTATATGAGGATATCGATATCCCTTTTGACTTTTGTAACTTCAATGTAGTGTAGGACGAAAATTTATATTTGCTCTCTATGATTCCTTTTGTGTATATGTTTTCGAAAGGTGAGACGATATCAGAGAAGTTCTACTGCGTCATTCGAAGCAATAAGACGCTTTTTGTTTATTCGTCCATCAGATAACCGCTATTACAAGAAGGCATACGAAAGCGGTGGCGTATTTCACCTGTTTATCGTGTAAAATCAGATGTGCGTAAGTATGTACGGTATCCATGCATGGATGGATGGATGGATGTTCAACATCTCCTAGATTACTGGATCGATTTCAACCAAAGGTGGTACAAGTATCACTTGCCATCTCAGAAGAAGCATGTGGGCTCAAGAGCCACCTGTCTCTCAAAGATATAGAGGTGAAAAAGACACCTAACGCGACTCTTGCAGGTACCCACACTAAATTCATGCAGCATATGATAATGTGCACACTTAACTGCTTCCAGTACATTTTACACATAATTTAAAACCTTTACGAAACATTTTCTCGTTGACGACCAGAAAATGATAAAAAGGAAAAAAATTATCGCTTACTACATTTTCCCTGTTAATTCAGTAAATCTTCAGCATCTTGTATGACGTTTTAATTTATTACTGCTTCACTGCGAACTCTTTTCCGCAGCACATTTCGTAGACAGTAGCCATATATACATCTAGGTATATGTACAAAATTATATAGTTGTTCACACCGAACAATGGCCAGTGCAAACCAACCACTACCAGAATTTCTGGTAGCGACGTCCAAGGTTAAATTAACCGTGCATCCACGAAAGAATATGGGTCCATTCAATATAACAGTCTGTGCAGTTCCATTTCCTCCAAGTTTATTTTCCGGGCTAATAATATGTTTGTAGACAGGCATGCGGTGGCGGCGTAGACGATACACACGTCGACGAGGTATAGTGCTTCAATGCTGTTGCAGATAGAGCTCACAGCGGAATGATTCCGCTGACATGCACTGCCCGCTTATATAGAGAGCGAGCGACCTCGATTTCGTAAGGCGCTGATAACGGATGTACACTTTATTAATAATTGTAGTACAGAGTAATATCTATAGTTACAGTTACATTTTCTGCAAGTACTCCAAGTCCTTTCATCCACACATGCATTTTTCCATCATTACTAACTTTTATACAGGAACGAGTATACAATGTAAATGGCATATTACTATAAACGTAACTACGTCTACTTTGGGTCTTCGGGTCGATACCACAATGCCAGGTTTTGTAGGCGATGACATCTCGATCGGCGAAAGATTCCAGTCCAGGAAGTGATGCATTTTCACACCGAAAAAATTCGAAAGCATTGTGCCTCACGGCCCGCTGAGCGCCTAGCGAGTCGGTGACGCAACCCGCCCGACTTGGACCGGCGTTACTACAGCACGCGTACGGGTAACGCCTGCCTGTCCGCGCTCTCAGAGTCTAAGTCCGTTATCAGCGCCTTAGCCTGGAAAATAAACTTGGAGGAAATGGAACTGCACAGGCTGTTATATCGAATGGACCCACATTCTTTCGTGGATGCAGCGTTAATTTTACCTTGGACGTCGCTGCCGGAAATTCTGGTAGTGGTTGGTTTACACTGGCCATTGTTCGGTGTGAAAATGCATTACTTCCTGGACTGGCAACTTTCGCCGATCGAGATTTCATCGCCTACGAAACCTGGCATTGTGGTATCGACCCGCTGAGCGCCTAGCGAGTCGGTGACGCAACCCGTCCGACTTGGCTCGGCGTACCAGAGTACGCCTGCTGCGAGTATTAAAGAGATACGGCGTCATAAACAATGAGATGCCAGAAAAAAACTACGTTTTCTTAGAACGCAAATTACGCATACCACACAATACCGAGAATATACTTATTTGATAATGAGAGCCGTTAGCTACTTCCAATAATCTTTGAACATAATTCCAAACATTTTCTAAACATTTTCTCGTATAAACGTTTAACGTCAATTTTTGAACACAAGAACTCATTTGTAAAGTTATCAGAAGTTTGATGTTGTACACAGAGGAGATTATTGGTTAATTACTACCAGAAAGATAGACACCTACCATCCACTGGGATGAGAATGAAGGGGGGATGGGGGGGTGACATTGAAGTACTTTGTACACAAGTAAGATTCCGCATTACCTCTAGGGGTGAGGGTTTGGATTAGAAGATGAGAAGCGGTGACTTAAACACGGTCGGAAACGACCTCTTAGTTTTTATTTCCTCTATTAAGTTGGCTTGGAATACATTAAAAATTATTAAGTGCAATTTGTCTATTATCTGTGCTGTTCAGTGTGTCAACCAGGTCGCGAGAATGAACACTGCAGTGAGCCAATAATTTTGTCAACCTGTTTCGGGACCTAAGATCAAGCCACACGGCTCAAAACCACAGCTAAATTTAAAAGCCTCTTTGGTGCTGTATGGTGTAGGACACCAGAGGATCATACATATAAGTGTGCAATAAATGCATGTGTTCAACATCTCCTGCGCCTCTGAATCGATTTCAGTCTAATTTGGTAGGTATATTACAACCTGGAAAGAAACATTGTGGGATAAAAAACTACCAAATCACTCACTCGTACGGGGGTGAGGGTAGTAACAGGATCAGAGACAGAGCGGAGGGGAGTGGGAGGTGCGCAGAGAGAAGAGGGACAAGCAGCTGGACGAGAGGGCAGAAGGGGGTGGAGAAAGAGGGGCGACGATTGTTTGAGGAGTATTATGTTTGAATTTTCTTGTAAAATAAAAGCAATAACAGACCTCGGTCTCAAAAAAAAAGTCTTTTGACCTAGATTTCAGCACTACTATGAGTGCCTTCATCAGAATTAAAAGAATCAAACTGGTCTATAACTTAAGTACAAAAATTATGGGAATTTTTTTTTTGTATAAGTGTAAGTACTGAGTAACACTAGAAGAAAGAAGCAGTACCTACATGTTACGTATAAAATAAATATCAAGCGATAAAGCTATAGTCATATTTTTTTTTTTTTAAATAGAATACACGGAAGGCAAGCAACTAAGGACTGTCCACAGCAATTTGCATCTGTTCATCAAACATAACAATGAATGGTTACAACACGTTATTTTTTAAATTCAAATTTTTCATGTCGAAACGAATCTGTCCTTTTTGTTACACTACTGGCCTTTAAATGCTACACCACGAAGATAACGTGCTACAGGAAGAAGATGCTGTTATATGCAAATGATTAGCTTTTCAGAGCATTCACACAAAGTTGGCGCCGGTGGAGACACCTACAACGTCCTGACATGGGGAAAGTGTCGAACCAATTTCTCATACACAGACAGCAGTTGACCGGCGTTGCCTGGTGAAACGTTGTTGTGATGCCTCGTGTAAGGAGGATAAATACGTGCCATCACGTTTCCGACTTTGATAAAGGTCGGACTGTAGCCTATCGCGATTGCGGTTCATCGTATCGCGACATTGCTGCTCGCGTTGGTCGAAATTCAACGACTGTTAATAGAATATCGAATCGGTGGGTTCAGGCGGGTAATACGGAACGCCGTGTTGGATCCCAACGGCCTCGTATCACTAGCAGTCGAGATGACAGGCATCTTATCCGCATGGCTGTAACGGATCGTGCAGTCACGTCTCGATCCCTGAGTCAACAGATGGGGACGTTTGCAAAACAACCATCTGCACGAACAGTTCGACGACGTTTTCAGCAGCTTGGACTATCAGCTCGGAGACCATGGCTGCGGCTACCCTTGACGCTGCATCACAGACAGGAGCGCCAGCGATGGTGTCCTCAACGACGAACCTGGGTGTACGAACCTCAAAGTCATTTTTTCGGATGAATCCAGGTTCTGTCTACAGCATCATGATGGTCGCATCCGTGTTTGGCGACATCGCGGTCAACGCACATTGGAAGCGTGTATTCGTCATCGCCATACTGGCGTATCACCTGACGTGATGGTATGGGGTGCCATTGGTTAAACGTCGCGGTTACCTCTTCTTCCCATTGACCGTACTTTCAACAATGGACGTTACATTTCATATGTGTTACGACCGCATGTTGCAGGTCTTGTACGGGACTTCCTGGATACAGAAAATGTTCGATTGCTGCCGTGGCCAGCGCATTCTGCAGATCTTTCACCAATTGAAAACGTCTGGTCAATGGTGGCCGAGCAACTCGCTCGCTACAATACGCCAGTCACTACTCTTGATGAACTGTGGTATCGTGTTGGAGCTGCATCGGTAGCTGTACCTGTACAAGCCATCCAAGCTCTGTTTGACTCAATGCCCAGGCGTATCAAGGCCGTTATTACGGCTAGAGGTGGTTGTTCTGGGTACTGATTTCTCAGGATCTATGCAACTAAATTGCGTCAAAATGTAATCACATGTCAGTCCTAGTATAATATATTTGTCCAATTAACATCCGTTTATCATCTTCATTTCTTCTTGGTGTAGCAATTTTAATGGCCAGTAGTGTATTTTCTTGAAAATTATAGTCCTTCACAGCGATTTAAATAAACTTTATTGAATATCTTAGCGATTACCCTGCTTTCCATTTTTTCATCATTTCATTAACTCATGAGCTGTATGGTAAAATTGCATATAAATAAATGGCAACCTGTAAATGCAGCGATATAGGCTCCAAATTCGGACATTGCTCTGCCGTTTAGTTAACACAAAATTTCCCGAGATAGGAACTACACCACAAGTTCAGCGTAGTGGTCAGTAAGTCCTAGACACTACCCTACCTCTGACTGATATTTTGCGATAGCGCTGTAGCCGTGAAAGTGTGTCTGTAGACGTGCTAGTGCGAGATGTAAATAAATATATCAGGTGACGGCAGGAAACGTAAAGTACTTCACAAGCATTCAAAGGGAATTGTTTACCATGTTTAAAGAATTTTGAACGTGAATCCAAAAGTGGTACTCCGATTGTTAACAGTTTTCGTCCAAATGAACGGACTGCAGAAACATACGGTGTCCGTATGGGGTAATTGTAAGAGCTGTAGAAATGTTACGAAGATTTGATTTCATGTCCCCTTGAAGCGTTCAATTTGTAAGAATCCAAAGCCTGCTTTTATCTCTAATATGTGAATTTTAGTACAGGTCCTTATCCACAGGTGATTAAATCTTGAAAATCATTAAATATCAAAATTTGGTCACGTGACTGAAAACGCTCTCTTATGGTCTAAACCCCTGGTGAGGCTAGAAGTTAGTTGAAGCTATACATGTATTGCAGGATTGTCAGCCGAAGTTACTAGTTCTTTATGTACATTTTCGGCAAATAGTTTTGCTACTCAATGGTGAAAAACGCATTTGCAACTTTCAAGTAACAATATAAAGGCATTTCGTAAACGCTGATAGTGGAAACCTTACGAAAGTTGATACGTTTACGCTCCACTCACTTAGAGCGGCGATGTGTGTAAGGACGGACATTCTTTTCCATGCTTCCTGCAGAATCGTTAAATTCGCTCAAAGCTAAAGAATTTAGAAGCTTGGGAAATGGGTCCGTATCTTACATCTAGATTTTCGACTGTCGTTCACGAACTACGAGCTAAAGAACAATAAAACTATTCTTGGTATATCTTACTGCTGATTTCCAATCTAAAACACACTTAACAGTTACGCCGGCTATAGTACCCTCTCTGTGGCTCAACGTATAGCGCATATAACTGCGAATCAGAGAAACGCAGTTTCTAATCCTGGATCCGTCGCTTTTTTTAATGTCTTATACGAAATGCGAAAATAGCGGTAGCAAGAACTCATTGTAGCAGTTGTTTCTATAAGTAATCGGTAACCTGTCACTCTGCCAACTAGCTACCAAATAAGTGCAACGAAGCCGCCACAACGATAAGTTTTACTACAACTTAGTGTCGTTGAATGTTGATATCCTTCTTTGTAACAGTGCGAAAGCGTGTCTCGTAGGTACATGAAAGTTAACATCAGAGTGCAAGATATTTTTAATTAAGTAAGGGAATTTAAGCATGCACGTGGTGGCATTTTCACGATGCAGTACAACCACTTTTTACTCACCTTCTCATTCTTTGGAACACTCAAAAAGAATTTTTCAAAAGTTTTTATGTTCGTACTTGTGCAATGTAGTACTACACGTGGTGTCACCGCCAGACACCACACTTGCTAGGTGGTAGCCTTTAAATCGGCCGCGGTCCGTTAGTATACGTCGGACCCGCGTGTCGCCACTATCAGTGATTGCAGACCGAGCGCCGCCACACGGCAGGTCTAGAGACACTTCCTAGCACTCGCCTCAGTTGTACAGCGACTTTGCTACCGATGGTTCACTGACAAATGACGCTCTCATTTGCCGAGACGATAGTTAACATTGCCTTCAGCTACGTCATTTGCTACGACCTAGCAAGGCGCCATTACCAGTTACTATCGATGCTGTAAAACATGTACCGTCAAGAGCGATGTTCACCATTTATGGATTAAAGTTAAGTATTCCAGCAGCTACGTACGTTTTTTGCTAGTCTCATTTCCTTGTCCAGTTCCAGACCTCACGCCAGCCTGCGTGAGCTTAAACGCGTGCCTTTCGGCTTCCTCATAGTGGGTTGGCTGTATTGCCAATCCACAACACTACAAACCATTTGCAATCCGTTTTCCGAAACGTAAATTCCAAAACAAGACATCACTGTGATATAGCTTTATGACAACAGGAGCAGTAAGATAGGCAGTGACGTCACAGGCATCGCACGGCTCGCATGGAGCGTTTTAGCGGGCTTTCAAATTATTTGAATTTCTTTTCCGTTGTTATAAAATGAATACTGAAATTCAAGACGGAAAAATGTATGTTATGAGCATAAAATGACGTAATTAACACGGTTTCCAGAAAACCATCAAATAACGTATTGATATAGAGGTACAGGTTCCTAGTGTAGGTAACAATGACTGAGGTTAATGACGAACAGGGAGCCAGAATTTTACACATGTAACATACCTATTTCGATTCAGTAAGAAGTCACTGCAGCTGTCTTGTTAGGCCTAATCAACTTTTCTAGACTAGCCTGATCTGATTAGTCTTACGGTTTTCGATGATGCAGAGACCACGGTGTTGACCTCTATAACAATGATCCTAATCCGTTAGGTCCATTTATTAAGAGAGAACTCTGACAACTTGCAGCCGATTATGGGGCAGGTTCTCGATGTTACACTCTGAGGAAAAAAGAGCCTAAAATCCGGATGCAGGCTGGCCAGTCTAACCGCCCCTTTCTTAATGTGTCAGACGAATTTCATCTGGGACCCACTTGCCTCCCCGAATCCCGGCAGCGACTTGCAAACGAGACACTTCAAATGCATTATCCCATTGTGACGGAAGTCGGTAGAGATGATATGCAAACAAAAAAATTGTTACAATATCAAAAAAATGCCTGATTTATTCAAGGGAAAGAATTTCACAATTTGAGCATGTCAATAAAGCGCTGGTCTACCTCTGGCCCTTACGCCAGCAGTTATTCGGCTTGGCATTGATTTACAGACTTCCTGGATGTCCTCCTGCGGGATGTCGTGCCATATACTGTCCAGTGGTCGCGCTAGATGGTCAAAATTCTAAGCTGGTTGGAGGGCCCTGCCTATAACGCTCCAAACGTTCGCAGTTTGGGAGAGATACCGCGACCTCGCTGGAAAACGCCGTGTTTGGCAAGCAGGAAGACAAGCAGCTGAGACAAGCCAAGGGTGGCTTTCCATGAAGGACAACAAGTCGATGTCCTGAGGTGCTGTAAGTATGCAGCGGATGACAATCGAAGGGCTCCTGCTAAGAACTGCCACCCCAGACCGTCGTTCCTGTTTGTCGGCTCCTATGACGGATGACATTCAGACTGGTATCCCACAGCCGTCCGGGGCGTCTCCATACAGGTCTTCGGCCTGCAATCGCATTGGCTGGAGAAGAATTCTCTTCAGTGACGCTTCCCTTTTCGAACTGTGCCCCGATGTCCAGCGGGGGCTTGTCTGGAGTTTAGATAGATATCCAAATAGATGACAGATACCAGGTCGATTTTAGACATACGCGAATTAACTTGCCCCCCTTCTTGCAGCGGTGTACCGTAGGTCTCTAGATGGTCCTAACTTTCCAAAAGATTGGAAAAGGACACAGGTAACCCCGTTTTCAAGAAGGGACGTTGAACAGATGTGCAGAACTATAGACCTATATCGTCGATCAGTTGTAGAATTTTGGAACACGTATTATGTTCGAGTGTAATGATTTTTCTGGAGACTAGAAATACACTCTGTAGGAATCAGCATGAGTTTCGAAAAAGACGATCGTGGGAAACCCAGCTCGCGCTATTCGTCCACGAGACTCAGAGGGCCATAGACACTGGTTACCAGGTAGATGACGTGTTTCTTGACTTCCGCAAGGTGTCTGATACAGTTCCCCACAGTCGTTTAATGAACAAAGTTAGAGTATAAGGACTATCAGACCAATTTTGTGATTGGATTGAAGGGTTCCTAGACAACAGAACGTAACATGTCATTCTCAATGGAGAGAAGTCTTCCGAAGTAAGAGTGATTTCAGGTGTGCCGCTGGGGACTGTCGTAGGACCGTTGCTATTCACAAGTATATCGGGATGATGTAACAATGGAAAATTGTACTCAAATGCAGGAGGATCTGCAATGAATTGACGCAGGATGCAGGGAATAGCAATTGAATCTCAATGTAGACAAGTGTAATGTGCTGCGAATACATAGAAAGAAAGATTCTTTATCATTTAGCTACAATATAGCAGGTCAGCAACAAGAGGCAGTTAATTCCATAAATTATCTGGGAGTAGGCACTAGGAGTGATTTAAAACGAAATGGCCATATAAAATTAATCGTCGGTAAAGCAGATGCCAGACTGACATTCATTGGAAGAATCCTAAGGAAATACAATCCGAAGACAAAGGAAGTAGGTTACGGTACACTTGTTCTCCCACTGCTTGAATACTGCTCACCAGTGTGGGATCCGAACCACATAAGGTTAATAGAAGAGATAGAGAAGATCCAACGGAGAGCAGCGCGCTTCGTTACACGATCATTTAGTAATCGCGAAAGCGTTACGGAGAAGATAGATAAACCCCAGTGGAAGACTCTGCAAGAGAGACGCTCAGTAGCTCGGCACGGGCTTTTGTTGAAGTTTCGAGAACATACCTTCACCGAGGAGTCAAACATTATATTGCTCCCTCCTACGTATATCTCGCGAATAGACCATGAGAATGAAATCAGAGTAATTAGAGCGCACACAGAGGGATAACGACAATTTTTCTTTCCACGTCAATACGAGACTGGAATAGAAGGGAGAACCAATAGAGGTACTCAAAGTACCCTCCTCCACACACCGTCAGGTGGCTTGCGGAGTATGGATGTAGATGTAGATGTACCTGGACAGCGACTGGATACCAACCTGACTGCTTTCTCTATCGTTTCCGTGCTGTGTCTTTAACCCTGGAGCAGGCGCGCGCTGTATCGTTACGAGGTTAGGCGCGAGGGGGGACTCCTATCCCCCATTTGTGTTTCTTAATTACTCATTGAAGTGATTATAAAATGTTCCTCAGTTATTTCTTCTATGTTTGTAAATGTACAAGGATGCAATTAAAAAACAAATTTCCAAAAAAAAATTTCAATAATTTATTTGAGAGACACATACGGTATGCAAATGAGACAAAATATCCTCCTTTTACAGTTATGACACCATTTTCTTTCTTCCTTCCACACTCGTAGCAACGTCCTTTAGAAACTTCTCTGGGATTGTCTTGTGGTGTAACTGTTGAATTTATGCCTTGTAAGACACGTGGAAGCCGCCGTAATTTGAGGAACAGCAGATCTGTACTGAATTTGACGTTTCATCATTTCCCAGGCCAACCTCTACAGAAACTCCTTTCTTTTCAATGATTTAGGTGTTATAGAATTTTCTCGGTATGTGCGCAGTGCGTTCATGGCAAAAACATTAAGTAAATTAGAGTAAACAACCATAGGCCACCTACGAGTGTTTCGCAACACATCATTTTTTTGAATTAACTGATCAAGTGAATCCACTCCAGTCTTTGCCATATCGTAAAAAGTTACAGTTTCTGGTTTCAGTGAATCTCTTGTATCTTTATCAATGGTATCATCATGATGTAATGTAGATATCAAGACAACAGCTTGATTAATTTTAGTGCAGTCTGAAACTAGGGTACAATTCTCTTGGAAGCCAAACAACGAATAACATTGAGGTCTTTGCTTATTAGGTAAAAATTCATTGGGGAATTCTGGAGCGTTCAAATGTATGTCAGTCCTTTGTCTTCTAATAGCTTCGTAGCCAGTGGTATATTGCTGAACCAGTTGTCATCAGTAATGTTACGGTGAGCCCCGCTGACATTTTCCACCAATATCATTACTACATCTGTAGGAGAATTACTGTGCTTGAAAGGACCCTCCGGCTGAGTGGCAGTTGAAAGTACAGGCAGTTTTACCATTTACCAAAGCAAATGTCTTATTGCCGTATTTGGCGGGCTTTTTAGGAAGATACTTTCTTAATTGGCATTTTCCTAGAAAAGAAAGTAACTGTTCATCGACAGTCAAATATTTACTTGGAACAAAGTGTTTTGAAAAATTATGAACGACAGTCTCAAAAATGTCTCTAATTGGGGCACATTTATCAATTTCTTTTCATCATAAAAACATAAATATCTCAGACAAAATTTAAATCTTTTTTTCACTCATAGTTAGGTAACGGGATTCTAAGCCGTTTCCTCTATAGTTATCCCAGAGCGTGCTAGTGTTTTTTCTAGAAGTTCTAAGGGTTCCTATTACGTAGAGTATGCCAAAAAGTGCTCTTATTTCAGTCTCATCAGTGAATCTAGCACTCTATGTCTCTGCAATTTTCTTTACAAATTTCTTACATAAAAATTTGTGCAGTTGACTACAATTTTGTAAACACTGCTGTCTAATAAGATCTAATATCTTCAGCAAGTATTGCTGATGCTTGAATCTTGGGGCCAGGTAGATGAGTTATTATATTCTCTGACCTTGTTCTCACGTTTCTTTTAGGAAAAGACTTAGACCATTTCGTTTTACTGTCTTTGCTAGTATAATAGGAAATACTAGACTCGCCGTTCTTGTTATCGTATTCATCTGCAGATTGTTCAGTTTCAGTAGCATGATTGCTTTCCAGTAGTTGATCATCTTCATTTGAATCAGATTCTTCAGAATCAAATACGTCATTTTCATGAAACTTCCTGGCTAATTAAAACTGTGTGCCGCACCGAGACTCGAACTTGGGACTTTTGCCTTTCACGGGCAAGTGCTCTACCAACTGAGCTACCCAACCACGGCTCACGCCCCGTCCTCACAGCTGTACTTCTGCCAGTATCTCGTCTCCTACCTTGCAAACTTTACAGAAGCTCTCCTGCGAACCTTGCTGAACTAGCACTCCTGAAAGAAAGGATACTGCAGAGACATGGCTTAGCCACAGCCTGGCTTGCGAAAGGCAAAGGTCCCGAGTTCGAGTCTCGGGGCCAGCACACAGTTTTAATTTGCCAGGAAGTTTCATATCAGCGCACACTCAGCTGCAGAGTGAAAAATCTCATTCTGGACGTCATTTCATCACTCTCTACATCTTCTTCGAGCCACCTCATCCACACTTCAGAGTCGGATCTGACATCACTGAAATAAAAACATGTTTATGAGTATCAGTTTCCTCAAACTATAGTACATGCTGAAGACTACATAAGAATCACTTTTGTTAACATAGCTATTTTATTCAGATTAATAAAAATTTTAAATATAGTAGTTACAACGATTTTAGTATGAAAAATGTTGAAAAATAGCAAAGCACCTACCTTAAGAAATTGTTACGCAGACAGGCGCGTGGTGGAAGCTGGACCCCAATTCACTTCAACGTCCTGCTGGTCTCTGTTTAGCTATCCAACTGATGTTAACTGTAAACGGATCTTACACAATGCAGCGATTTGAAAAGTACTAGCGTGGGAACGCTGCAACTTTAAGCGTAACGGAAATAATCACAATGTAAAACTGCTGGCTGACAGGTGTACCCCACGCGCCCACTGGGTTAACGACTGTAACCCAGTTACGTACAGTTACAATTGTAGCTACAAAACATTTTTCAATTAAGACAAGCGTATTTTAGTTTCAATTAAAGATGGATTTTCTCAGTTACAGAACAAATCCACATTCATAGTGCGAAAAAGTAAGATAATATTTCAGAAAATACTGTAGAAAAATTAATATAATATCTGAGGTGTCGCAAATGAATATACTCCGCCAAGTAACATTAATATGTGATTTGTCAACAGCCTGAATAACCACCTCTTGCAGCGGAGACCGCAGTGAGACATGCAAGAAAAGTGTCAGTGGGGTTCTGTAAGATACTGACAGGGATGCGGAGCCATGCCGATTTCAATGCCGTCGTCAGTTGCGCAAGTTCGCTCGGTTGAGGATCCACGGCGTGTACAGTCCGATCGAGGTGGTCTCGTAGATTGTCGATTAAATCCGGGAAGTCTGATGACCAGGGAAGTACGGTAATCTCATCCTGGTGCTGTTCCATTGTCCTGCTCGTAGATGCCGGGAAAAATCGAACTGCATCTAGAGGTGTACATGGTCTTCAAGGATTAATGCATACTTTTGTTCACTGACTGAGCCTTCCAGAACGACGAGATAACCCTGGGAATGCCACACTCCCTCCTGTTTGCTTTCAGACGTTTCACGCGGTACACGCCAATGGCCATCTGTCCGATGGAGCGTTCAACGTGATTCATCTGAAAAGGCCACATGTCCCCACTCAGTGGACGTCCACGAATCAGACGCCTGCTGCGGAGGCTCTCTCACAGAATGTTCGCTGAGCGGTAGCCCCTTGGTTCATCCGGGGCGTCAGTCGTTCAACAGTTGCACGTCTATTGACCCGAAACATCTCCACAGTCACCGTTGACACCTGTCATCTTTATACTTACATAGATATAGTTCTGGCAATACCGGCCATGACCTTCTTCTGTGAGTATGCACACATATTCCCCGAACTCTTACGGGACTTGGTAAGAATGTCTTCCACGATTAAAGAGTGTGTTAGGGTTGGACACTACGAACGTAGTGTATGGACATACAAAGTGAGAATGTGGGTCTCGCGGGAGGCGTGCGCGAGATAGTCCCTGCAGTCGCACTATCCTCTGTGTCCTCTGTGGTTCAGATGGATAGAGCGTCTGCCAAGTAATCTGGAGATCCTGGGTTCGAGTCCCGGTCGGGGCACACATTTTCACCTGTACCCGTTGATATATATCAACGCCCGTCAGCAGCTGAAGGCATTAATATAATTCTAATTTCGTTCCTGTCATCTTTGGCCCTAGTGCACCACAGTTTCGACACTATTTTGCCATGCACGTTTCACTTTAACCATGGCGGCACACGAACAGTTTACAAATTTAGCCGCCTCGCAAATGCTTCTATTCTTGGCCCGAAAGCCAGTGATTATGACCTTTCAGGCGTTTGACTGCACTGTTTTCCGCGTCCCCTCCGACAGGACTTATATACCCTCCACTGATAGTACTGCCTCCTGCTGTCTATGAGTGGTTATTGCACGTTGAGGTCGAACACAGGCGGTGAACACATTAATGTGGCTGGACCGTGTAGTTGCTACTAGAAAAATTAAATGAACCATTATTTCTAAGTCTGTATACCTCAGTACATTAGACTAGTTTCCACTGCTAATCTGTTGAATCAGTCAAAAGATAAGGCTGTGAGACGAGTTTGCAATTTATTTCCAACGTTGTTTAGCTTACACGCCGAAGAGATGATGCAGGACAAAGAATAAAAAGTTAATGGGAAGAGACCATAACGCTCGGCCTTAGAATTGCTCTTAAAATGAATGGATAACGTGGGCTGCTTAGCACTGAATATGAATTAAATGTTAGCGAAACAAATGTCAAACTGATCAAAATTTGAACAAAGTAGAACGACTACTCGCTTGAAACCAAAGTTGCGAACGACTTGTTGTGTAAGAATTTAGAGAATATTGATGTCTATGAAGCAAAGCTGCACGGAGTGACCACAGTTAGGAATGTGTCAGAACTATACTACCTGAAAAAAGTGTGCTTACACCTATTAGTGGTCATTAATATAAGCGTTATCCACCATGATGGCTTGAATTCTGCTGGCGATAATTTCAGCTGGGTGTATGAATGTCTGTAGAAGAATGGCAGACCATTCTTCCTCACGAGCATAAATCAGAAAGGGTAGTGATGTTGGGTGGTGGGGTCTGGTACTGTTTCAACGCTCTAACTCAGCTGACAGCAGCTCCATTGGTTTCAGTTCGTGAATCTGCGAAGGCCATTCCGTTTTAAGAACGCTATTGTCCACAAACCATTACCTCACACATGCTACTTTATGGCATGGTGTGTTTTCATGGTAATACATACAGCCATAGTTCATTAACGGTTTCTCTGCTATACGCATCACACAATGCTCTAACGTGTGCTGATACTCTTCGGTATTTAGCATTCTATTACGTGCTATTAGGAAGTTATGTCCTAACCACGAAAAACAACCCCATACCGTAACACCACATCCTCTGTACTTCATAGCTGGCACTACACATGATGGCAGGTCGAGTCCTCCGTGCATTCGCCAAACCCAAACCCATCCGTAAGACTGCCACAGGTTTCATCGCCAGAAATCACTCATTTTATTATGAACTGTCCAGTGGTGTCTCTCGTTAAACGATCTCAAGCATTGCTTAGAGCTGTCCACAGAAATTTCTGGCTTATGGACAGCTGGTCGATCATTGGACCCTATTCTAATCAACTCTTTACGCCCTGGAATTGAGCTTGCTTGACTACTGGTAGCAGTTTGCAATTCAGGAGTGATTCCTTCCCCTGATATCGTGCGACTCTTACAACCACCCTCCGCAGTGCTCGACGGTCCCTATCCCTTAGGCATTCCTTGCCTTCGTTTAACTGCTGTACTTCACATTTTCCCTCCGCAATCACAGCAGTCGACTTGAGAAGCCTTGGAAAGCTTGAAATGTCCGTGACGGAGTGTTTATCCAGGTGACATCCAAAGACTAGCCCACAGTCGAAGTGACTAAACTGCGCTAACCGACCCATTCTGCTGACCTGCTTCTCTGCTGACGACACAATGCTCTTCACCTTCTTCTATACTGGAGGATTCGCCTCTCCTCACATCTTACAAAGCGGTATTCCAAACACTTCTGGCTAGATAGTGTACATTGACACAGGCTGGTAAAACACTTTCTTTGTAAATGGGCTGTACCGAGGAATAAGTTCCCTAAAATGTAAGCCACGCAAGACTCTCAGAGAGAAATCGGCATGGAGGCTGTAGTATCCAGTCGCGATCCAACTTCTGAGTTGCGTAATCAATGTAAGGGTGCGACGCTGACAGTAAACAAGATGTGGTAAATCGGAAACAAGTTACTGCACTCACTGGGTAGGTTACATAAGGTGTCCATGGCGACGTTAGTCTCTCGCAGAGAAGTCGGCATTCAGCCTGTAGTATTCAATCGTGACGTTTATTCTGTATCGCATCGTTAATATGTGGGTCTCAGAGTAAACGTAAATGAGATGTGGTGAATCAGAAACACACTACTCGACTCCCAGGAGAGGTATCATAGCCACGTTAGTCCCTTGGAGAAAAGTTGGCATGGAGTGTGTAAGATCCAAAAGCGGTATAATTTCTGTGTTGCGTAATCAATGTGAGGTTGCGACGATGAGAAATAACAGGTTGTGGCGCATCGGAAACAAGATACTGGACTCCCTGGGTAAGTTACATAAGGTGACCATGGCGACGTTAATCTCGTGCGGAGAATTCAGCGTGGAGCTCGTAGTATTCAAAAGCGATGTAGTTTCTGTATTGCATCATCAATATGTGAGTCTGAGAGTAATAGTGAATGGGTTGTGGTGCATCAGAAACCAACTACTCGACTCCGAGGAGAGTTTCCTTGCGGTAACCGTAGCCACGTAAGTCTCTAGGAGAGAAGTCGGCATGGGGCCTGTAGTATAAAGTCGTGATCAGATTTCTATTTTCCCGGTCGCAGGTTCGAATCCTGCCTCGGGCATGGGTGTCTGTGATGTCCTTA
This sequence comes from Schistocerca cancellata, assembly GCF_023864275.1. Lineage (NCBI taxonomy): Eukaryota > Metazoa > Arthropoda > Insecta > Orthoptera > Acrididae > Schistocerca > Schistocerca cancellata. The sequence continues at coordinate 880,039,020 of NC_064628.1, forward strand.
GGTTAGCTAGGTTTAAGTAGTTCTAAGTTCTAGGGGACTGATGACCACAGCAGTTGAGTCCCATAGTGCTCAGAGCCATTTGAACTATTTTTTTCTTCTATTTTCCGTAATCAATGTGAGAATGCGACGATGACATTAGGTTGTGGTGCATCGGAACCAAGATTCTGGACTCCCTGAGTAGGCTACAAAAATGACCGTGGTGATCTTATTCTCTCGCGGAAAACTCGGCATGGAGCCTGTAGTACTTAATAGGGACGCAATTTCTGTGTTGCATCGTCAATATGAGGGCGCAAGGGTTACAGTAAAATGAATGTGGTGCAACGGAAACAAACTACTCGACTCCCAGGTGAGGTACCAAGTATTAACCATAGCACCGTTAGTCTCTCGGAGATAAGTAGGCATGGAGCTTGTAGTAGGCAATCACGACTGAATGTGTCCATCTTCAATGTGAGCAAGCGAGGGTGATATTAAACAGGTATTGGTGCTTCAGAAACAAGCTACTGGCTCTCTGAGTAGGTTACATAGCTGAACGTTGCTTCGTAACTCTCTCGCAGAGAATTTGGCATGGAGCCCGTAGTATTCCATTGCAATGTAATTCCTTATTGCATCGTCAATATGTGGGTCTGAGAGTAACAGTAAATTCTATGGAAGCAAACTAACTGAAAACCAGAGAAAAGGCAACTGATGATTTTAAAAGTACTGATAAAAATGTCGTGTGACTAGGGCCTCTCGTCGGGTAGACCATTCGGCGGGTGCAAGTCTTTGTATTTGACGCCACTTCGGCGACTTGCGCGTCGATGGGGATGAAATGATGATGATTAGGACAACACAACACCCAGTCACTAAACGGAGGAAATCTCTGACCCAGCCGGGAATCAAACACGGGCCCTTAAGGTTGACATTCTGTCGCGCTGACCACTCAGCTACCGAGGTGCGGACCAAGTAGTGGTATGGAAGAAAGTTAAAAATAAAGTAGGCACTAAAATTATGAAATGTAGACGTACTAAAGAGAATATGCATGAAAATGAATTGATGAAAGGAACAGATCAATGGGACGTCTGACACGAAGTAGGAGGACAGACTAGAATATGCAAAATAGATTATAGAGTGTCTTGGGTGTAGTAGTCACGAAAAGAAACAAAAAATACGTGAGACGGGAAAAGATTGAGGAGAGCAAGGCTGGCGATCTGCTTGGCTTTATCCGTCTCCGTAGCCGAAGTCGCTAACGCACCCCTGTGATGCGGGGCTCGACTCGGAGGTGCATGTGTTTGAATCCTGGCAGTGCAAAATTTTCACTGCCAATATTTCGGTGGCAAGGAGAGGACAGGTGGCGGCCTAAACTTACTTGTCAGCAGTCAGACTTCGCCATAATGTCCTGGATTTCCAAACCTCTGTCGTGTCCCACTGACGTGTCCTGAGAGGGAGTGGAAGGACTGCGTTGGTGCGCGTCAGAGAACTTACTTGGCATGAGGTCTCGGTGGTGTGGGCCACCAACTCCTCGCTGCTCCGTTGTAGAGAAGGCTGCAAGGTGAGCTAGAGTACGGAACTCGGATAGGATCTTAGGGAAGCTTTCATGTATGAACACTCGATGTATAGAACGATTATACTGGAAGTACCCCTGGCACTTGTGATTCAAATAAGATTCTATACACAGTCTCCAATGATTGTCTGTCTGGCTATGCAGTTGCCATTCCTAACTTCCCAAACCTAAGTCCTAATACAGCAGAGACGAGCGCACCAGACTAAGTGTCAGCTATGTCGATTCAGCCTCAGTCGCTACTTGTTGCTGTGCTCAATACTCTCCTGCAACTCTTGCAGCATCCCGACACACAGGAAAGCAAAATCAGGAATAAAAGCGATTACGATAAAACGCAGAACCCGAGAGAATTTAAAAAAGACGATCGCGTATTACTGTATGATGAAAGCGTGCGTCGGGGACGCTCAAGGAAGTTAGACAGCCAGTGGCGAGGACCGTTTACTGTAGTAGATGTACAGGGACCGAACGTGATAATTAGACTGAAAGGAAATAAATGTATAAAAGTGCACGCGAATAGGCTGAAGGAATTTTACTAAGCAGGCAAGAATATCTTTAGTTGTTCGTGGTAGAGGAAGTGAACAGAGTGCAGGCGATAGCAAAACATGAGAGTGACACGTGCGTTTCTATTACAGACGCCACTGATGAGGGCTTTGTCGATGACAGCGATATTCGGGAGTATATGGCAGGTCGGACTCGCAGGACGCGAAGCAAAGCCACAAGATGTAAGAGTGCAAAAATTCCAGTCTGCACCAGGAATGTTTTACGACAACCAGGGCAGTGTGAAACTATACAGCACAACGTGGAGAGAAGGTTCTAGCACCCCCGAACTTTGAGCCCTGAGTAGGCTAGTCACGCGGCAGCATGTGATGCCTACGTGATGAACTAGCCATTTTCCACTGTTTACTGCGTCCAAGGTTCGCCACTAACTGTGCTTGAGCCTATAGATACTGCATACTCCGCTCTTGTTAGTCGAGTACACATTACACATTACACATGAGATAGTCTGGTTACGTCCGCTTCGCTTGATCTGTAGCAATAATTTTCCAGCCTACAGCCTGCATGATTTTAATTCTATTTTCTACTATTCGCGACACCTCTCCGCTGAGTCTCACGAAGTGAGGCCATGTGTCACTTTTGAGGATGACCCATCCGCCGAATGGGAACGTTAAGCTCGGCTGCCATTGTGAGCTATTCGAGAGGGGTACGCCTTGGGCCGGCGCCTGCTATCACCCCCTCCATTCTCTCATCATCATCATCATCATCATCGTCGTCGTCGTCGTCGTCGTAAAACACAAAGATATCACTTTACTGCACACAGCCATTATACTCACTTTCACTCTGCAAATACATATAAGACACCGCTCTTACATCTCCGCAAGGAAAGCAGCCAATGTGCGCGAACAAGAGCACCCTTTCCGACAGGCGGCTGAATGCACTCCATGGTAAATCCAACCAACAATGTTATACGACATTTACTGTAACGGGAAGGACCGGCCCCACGGGGTTTCAGATGCCTCATACACTGGTTTAATACATAGACCTACACATAATTTGAGGAGCGCCGGAACAAAACCCGATAAATTCGCATTTGCTTTCAATACAGAAAGTAACAAATAGTGATCTCTAAATGGCTCCATAAGCTATAAAAGGAAAAAACACACCATAAAACATAAAACACTTGATGTCGCGTTGTGCTGAAAATTATTTTGTGGCAGCATGTATTATAACTTACAAGAATAATATACAGAAGAATGAAAATTGAGAATGCGCTAGGTGACGATCAGTTTGGCTTTAAGAAAAGTAAAGGGACGAGAGAGGCAATTCTGACGTTACGGCTAATAATGGAAGCAAGGCTAAAGAAAAATCAAGACACTTTCATAGGATTTGTCGACCTGGAAAAAGCGTTCGACAATATAAAATGGTGCAAGCTGTTCGAGATTCTGAAAAAAGTAGGGGTAAGCTATAGGGAGAGACGGGTAATATACAATATGTACAACAACCAAGAGGGAATAATAAGAGTGGACGGTCAAGAACGAAGTGCTCGTATTAAGAAGGGTGTAAGACAAGGCTGTAGCCTTCCGCCCCTACTCTTCAATCGAGGAAGCAATGATGGAAATAAAAGAAAGGTTCAGGAGTGGAATTAAAATACAAGGTGAAAGGATATCAATGATACGATTCGCTGATGACATTGCTATCCTGAGTGAAAGTGAAGAAGAATTAAATGATCTGTTGAACGGAATGAACAGTCTAATGAGTACACAGTATGGTTTGAGAGTAAATCGGAGAAAGACGAAGGTAATGAGAAGTAGTAGAAATGAGAACAGCGAGAAACTTAACATCAGGATTGATGGTCACGAAGTCAATGAAGTTAAGGAATTCTGCTACCTAGGCAGTAAAATAACCAATGACGGACGGAGCAAGGAGGACATCAAAAGCAGACTCGCTATGGCAAAAAAGGCATTTCTGGCCAAGAGACGTCTACTAATATCAAATACCGGCCTTAATTTGAGGAAGAAATTTCTGAGGATGTACGTCTGGAGTACAGCATTGTATGGTAGTGAAACATGGACTGTGGGAAAACCGGAACAGAAGAGAATCGAAGCATTTGAGATGTGGTGCTATAGACGAATGTTGAAAATTAGGTGGACTGATAAGGTAAGGAATGAGGAAATTCTACGCAGAATCGGAGACGAAAGGAATATGTGGAAAACACTGATAAGGGAACGGGACAGGATGATAGGACATCTGCTAAGACATGAGGGATGACTTCCGTGGTACTAGAGGGAGCTGAAGAGGGGAAAAACTGTGGAGGAAGACAGAGATTGAAATACGTCAAGCAAATAATTGAGGACGTAGGTTGCAAGTGCTACTCTGAGATGAAGAGGTTAGCACAGGAAAGGAATTCGTGGCGGGCCGCATCAAACCAGTCAGTAGACCGATGACCAAAAAAAAAAAAAAAACTGTAACGGGAAGGACCGGCCCCACGGGGTTTCAGATACCTCATACACTGGTTTAATACATAGGCCTACACATAATTTGAGGAGCGCCGGAACAAAACCCGATAAATCCGCATTTGCTTTCAATACAGAAAGTAACAAATAGTGATTTCTAAATGGCTCCATAAGCTATAAAAGGAAGAAACAAACCATAAAACACTTGATGTCGCGTTGTGCTGAAAATTATTTTGTGGCAGCATGTATTACAACTCCAGTATCTCTCCCCTACAGCTTAAGCACGCTTAAACACGCGAATGTGCTGTTCATTTTTGGAACACAACCTACGACCAGCTTAGAGACCGAAGTGACGACACTTTCTGCAGGACCTGACCATCATTTTGTAGGACAATGCTCAAGCACGTACAGTGCAAGCTGTTACTGATTTGTTTCATTGATGGGATTGCTAAGTGTTGTACCAACTACTGCACTCCCCTGACCTAAGCCCTCGTAAGTTCAACTCGATTTATAAACTGAAGGAAACACTTCACGGCATTCGCTTCAGAACTGCTACGAATTCGTCGGTTAATAAATCGCACCACTCCAGCTGTCAACACAACTGGCACTGCTAAGAGTATCCTATGACTTTCCCATCGCTGGCAACGGGTTATACACAACGCTGGTGACTACTTTGAAGGTCAGTAAAACTTTGAAACACGCATGTATTTTGTACGAGCTGTAAATAAATAGTTGCGAGTATTAAAGTTCCAACCTTCGTATAAATTTTCCGTACCATGTATGAATTCTACCTACCCTTCGTTCATTTCCACTTTAAACTGTTGGACGATGGAATAAGGATGCGACTTCAGAAATCTTACTGTTCGTACCACCAATTGCTTCAAGTGTTCCATGTCTGGAAATGTAGCATAAGTGCTTTTTGATGCACAGAAGAATGAATTCCCTATGTCGATCGCTGTAATTGTTTGCTCTTTCTTTGTCATCTAAGTGCTTAAATTCCTTCTGCATGCTACTGAACTGTTGTTTCATAGCAAATAAGCACTTCCTGTCGCTTACATAAACTGAGAATTCTCATCCCTCTCTTCTGTGATTTCTATTCATTTAAAAAAATTGTGAATACAGATCGCTAGACTGCCTCTTTTTGTGCAAACAGCCACTGGACCTGTGAACTTCCAACATGCGAAGAGCAAGTAACGAAAGGTAAATAGCGCTAACACCACGATTCTACTGAGCTCAGAGAGTTGTGCCGACAACAAAAAGCTGCACTGCAATGCTAAATGAAATGTCGCGCTGCTCCAGGTACTTTCGAGGAGGACCGAGCAAAGCTGAGTCACAGGCCATGAAGTTTGGCACGCGTCATAGCAGCCATGAGAGCATAGCATGTTGACAAAACGGTGACGTAAGGAATGTTGAGTCTGTCCGAGAAGCGTCCTTGGATAGTCGAAGCCGTTAAAGACACGGCTCGCAGAGGAAAAGCCAATTTCGAGTTCCGTTCGGGCAAAAATTTCGCTGTCACCAGCCAATTGCGCAGTTGGAGGTTCACCGTATTCACAAATGTGAATATAATCCCTTTACTTCATACAGCTGACGATTGCAGCCGTGCCTGTTCCTTTCGACACGCATCCTTGTCTGAAGGACATTGCAGAGTGCATCAAACGAGCACAGGCACTGAAATATAGTGAAAACGATTTCGATTCTCTGTTTCCGTCTTCTTCATGAAACCTGTAGAAGCTATCTTGTAACCTGTGTAAATTCCTTCTTATTATTGCTAGATCAATAGTAACATATTTTGTCCTTCAAACACCCTGTTCGCTGCTCAGGAAAGGTAATTACTCGATAGCGAGTAATTGAAAGAAACGGCTTGCTCTCAGCAAACACTCAACAATAATGTCTGAAAGTTTTCCGCTAGAATTCACATCCACCCCGCATACAAGGATAATTAATTTTGTCCGACGCAAGGTAGTAGCGTCCGTTGACTTTATGTATGCTATCAGCTTCCTGATCAGTGCGAGTTTAATTCTAGTATGTTGATACTCGGTGGTCCCACAAAATTAATTTGGCGATTACTCAGTAAATATTCATTTTTAAACTGAAGTCAGCGATGGTATTAGCACAGACTAAATACTGATCGGTTGTAATTTAGGTTACTCCGGCAGAGAAAGAAAACTCGCTTTTTTAAAAGATTGTGTCTTTGTATGTGTAAGACTGATGGCTGACCGTCTAACATTTCATACATCGAATATTAACCACACTGAAAAGGATACTGCATCCTATGGGACCAGCTGAACCGTGTACGGGGAAAGGCGAGAACTTGAGCCCTAGCTTTTCATGTGGACTGATTATTCAGGTGATGCATCACAACACATTTTGCGATCTGATTTAAACGTTCTACAATTATTAATTTTTTTCCTTGGTGATATTCTTCCATTGCGTAACTTTACTTCGTTGGCAAAACTGCATTCACAACCCACAAATAAAATTAATACATATTCATAAATTTGGACTCCTGTATAATTTACAAAATTTGAGAGTTTCTGCTAAATGAAATACTATAATACATATGCCATTAATTTGTTTGTTACTGATTTCATCCATTTTTCATCCATTTATGCATCGCTACCTACAAGGTAACGTGCAAAATACCAAATGACTGTCAGCGGTGTGTCCCAGCACCACCATGTTCAGTTAATTTTACATGCGAGTTTTGCTAGTAAATAATTAATTTGGTGTTTGCTATATAACAGAAGGAAGTTTTTCAACTCTTTGATGGTTCCTGCAGTGTACACATAACTGTTCATTTTGAACACTTTTTCTGCCAGTGGTTTTCGATGACCAAAGATACATGCGAAGATCTTTCTCCTGCTTACAAAGATTATTGCTGGAAAGAAGGCTTCAGTCTTCGAATTTCATCTCTCCAACCATCAACTGTCAACAGTTAGTTGATGGCTGGAGAGAAAACACTGCGGCTACAAGTGGTCTGCGAAAACGTGTTATAGACGTTGTCCATTCATTCACATACAGCCTGAAAATGGTGCACTGAAGCATCGAAATCGGTAGTCATTCAATAAATGACGTCATAAGGACGACTTTAGGTGTTTTATTTTCTTACATAAGTGAACGGCCGAAGTACCCCAGACCCAATCACAAGGATAGACATACAAAAACTATTCTACAAATGGTTCCACATGACAGACATGGTTAATACGCAGAGATTTCCTTGATTTCAAGAAATCGAGATCCAGTGTGCTTATGTGAGCGGTCCTGCGGATTCGGACAGGTCCACTGTCGACTGGGTAGAATTTGAGGTACAACTGTTTTTGCTTGTCAGATAGCCGGAAACTTTTAACCAACACCTTTTTAAAAGTGCGGAATTCTCTTACTCTTTCCTGTATATCCCAGATCTCTTTCCTCTTTACTGCAGAATCACGCAGCCTCCTGAGTACCAGGTCAACAATTTGCTCGTTTTGCATTCAGGTTCTCGGGGGAAAGTCTACGACTTCGCGGATTAGATCTGTAGGTTACCTGTTGTTGAGAAGTCACTGGTGTTATCTTAGTGACTCCATGTACCAACTCGTTCATCACGGTCTGGAACATCCCACGTAGCACGTCGTTACGCGCAGTATATACGGGAAAGGTTTACCAGGCTTTTCATTATTCCCTCTTCCGGAGACCATTGGGAATGCCCATTCGAGGCACATATTGGTTTAACCCTGTATTTTCTCAACATAGCTTTCCATTTCTCTGACCGAAACTAGGGTCCGTTGTGGTAGATAACCCTATCTACATGACCTATCTAGGTGAGGAAATCTCTGCAGAAGGTTCTGCACATCATCTGTGCTGTTGCCTTTCTCAGTGGGTTTAAAGTGACATTCTCGGACGTCAGTTCCACTACTACCAGGCTGTAACTATATCCTCTACCTGTGCACAAAAAAGGGCCCATTAAATCGTCCACAGTAAGAAGTTTTAATTTGATTGGGAATATGGAATGCAGTGATGCCTGTATTGTCACCAAATCAGGCTTTGATTTCTGACGGGCCTTACTCACCTTCAAAACCTTCCGAATTCGTATGTCCAGTGGAACAGTGTATGTAATTTCAGATAACGTTTCCTGCCTCGAAAATAAGCGTAGTTAAGGTGAGTGTGCCAGATAATCTTGTTAATTAGTTCATCTGCAATACAAACACACCAAGGCGCTCCTTCTCCTTCACTGCAAAAGAACAAGATTCCCTCCTGCAATAGGTAGAATAGCCTGAACCTAGTTCTTGTCCTGTCCTTTAACGTTTTCTTCGGAGCAAGCAGAGTTGGATCTTTCTCTTGTTCCATGCTGACGTCCTTAAGGCTCGTGTTCTTCTTAAGGCTGCAGTGTTCTTCTAGTGAGTTCTCTCAGACTAGTGAGACCGTGATGACGTTCCCCTCACCTTGTAATAGTAAAGTCGTCCTCCTGTAGCAATAGCGCCCATTGTGGAGCTTCGTCGTGAGCAGAAACTCCAAGGCTTTGTGATCGGTGAAGACTCTCGTTTTTCTCCCTTACAGAAAGAATCGAAATTTTTGGAAGCCAAACACGACCACTAATGCTTCCAATTCAGTTACTGAGTAATTTCTCTCGCACTTACTGAGTTCAAGGCTTCCAAACGCAGTGGTCTTACGCACCATGTTCCCTCCGCAATGATATGTCTAGAAGATTACTAAATCCAGACCAGAGTATGTGCTGTCCGTTACTTCGTAAAATTCCTCTGCCAGGTTGGGGTGCAACAGAATCGGTGCATTAACCAGCGCGGTTTTGAGGGTCCGGAATTCATCTTTCGCCCCATAGTCCCAGTCCCACAGCTGACATAATAGCCATTTTCTTCACGTGAATGTATCTCTTTTGGATATTTGCACTTTGAGAAAGCCACGAAGTTGTTTCTTAGTTGGTGGCATTGAAGATTTTGATGTCGGCTTAATCTTCTCCGTATCTGGCGAGATTCCTTCAGCGGTAGTGATATGGCAGAGGAATTTTGCGTATGAGGTCCCAATAGACAACATCGTGATGTTGCCACTTGGTTTGTAGTACTTCCCTTCACATTGTGCCCTTCCACATCGGTTCCGCAATTAAGAGATTGTCCACATATTGGGTAATTCATTTTTCTGGGACTACTTAAAGGTGCCATAAAGTCCCCTAAAGAAGGCAGCTGAGGACACATTTAATCTTAAAGGTAGCCTTCTCAATTAGTAACATTTACTGGAGGCGAGGAACGCAGTGTATTTCCAGCAGTCTGGGTGGCGTCTAATTTGCCTGAAAGTGGACCGTAGGTCGACGGACGAGAGTACTGTTACTCCACGGAAGTTTGGTAGGAGCTCCTCCAGGGTGTCGAACGATATGTTTCTGGTTCTATAATGGTGTTAATTTGGCGACTGGTGACTCAGATTTACCGGCCTCATAGCAATCACATTAACTAGTAAACCTGCCATTTGACCACGTGTCTCACGTGCCTGCTAAATTGATTTTGAACTTTAACCCGTATTTGTTGCTGATAGTCTGCATTACAGGTTACCATATCTATTAGAATCTAAATGATTCTGAATCCTGAACAGTGTTAATGAAATGGTGGCCCTGACATTATTTTTCAGTTGTTGATGGATCATAAATATATTCAGACAGGACTGATCATTTATATAAGTGATTGGCACAAGTTCATTGATTAAAATTTGGAAAAACTTACATGTTGAAAAATACGACAAAAATAAACATGATCTAACGGTAGTGCAAATATGCAATGAACAGATGACAACCATGTATGGCGGCTGGTTGGAAAGGACTAAGGTTTGTCTGATTGAACTATTTTACTTTGGTTCTAAATATGAATAACGCAATCCGAAATTACTGTATGCTGAATAAGCCTCAATGGATTTATTCTACACAGAACTTGCACTACGTTGGTGCATTTGAGAACAATTGGAGGGATTGTGATGCTGTCTGCCCTAACAGGCCGGAGTACAGCACCCCCTTTCCTCGATGTGCGGCGCTGCCGCGGCTGTCGTTCGCGGTTCAAGCGTCTGCAGAGCAGCGACTTGAGGTGCCCGCAGTTCCCTATCGTGGGCACGAAACATGCAAACGCGCTGCTAGCGATCTGTTAGTCGGATCGAAATTACTCTCTAACGGAGCCTGGAACTCTCGGCAGATTCAAGCGTAAGAGGCTTCCGTTCGCCCGTCATACAGTGGACCAGTTTGACTCACTTATACGGCAACGCCTAAGCGGCAGACCTGTCACTAAATTGATTTTTTGTATGTCTAATTCCACTGGGAACCGTGTGCACCACGACCGTGTTGTTGTCAATATATTTTGGATAAATGGCGGCATTGGTCATAAATAAAGAAATCCTTAATTTTAAAGATCGGTTTCGGGCACTGTGTGACCATCTACATTGCTAAAAATACATAAGACTCATCAAACATAAGGATCTTAATACAAATGTGGCCCTATTTATAACCACCATAAAAAAACAGAAATATAAAAATATATGGAATTACACAAATTCTCATACATACTCATCTCGCAGCAGTGTAGCATAACCCTAAAAAACGTAAAGAACAATTTCTCGACAGGTATTCCAGTACCAATGCTGAGAAATGCGAGTTTGTACGCTTGTGTGCGAAACTAAAGGATGAAAATAGCTCTTGTATGGTGTGTCACTGCCAAGTAACATACACTATGTGATCAAAAGTATCGGGACACCTGGCTGAAAATGACTTACAAGATCATGGCACCCTCTATAGGTAATGCTGGAATTCAGTATGGTGTTGGCCCCCCATTAGCCCTGATGACAACTTCACTCTCGCAGGCATACGTTCAACCAGTTGATAGAAGGTTTCTTGGTGAATGGCAGCCAACTCTTCACGGAGTGCTGCTCTGAGGACAGGTATCGATTTCGGTCGGTGAGGCCAGGGATGCAGTCGGCGTTCCAAAACATCCGAAAGGTGTTCTGCAGGATTCAGGTAAGGACTCTGTGCAAGTCAGACCATTACAGGGGTGTTATTGTCGTGTAAACACTCCGCCACAGGCCGTTCATTATGAATAGGTGCTCGATCGTGTTGAAAGTTGCAATCGCCCTCCCTCAATTGATCTTCAACAGTGGAAGCAAGAAGGTACTTAAAACATCAATGTAGGTCTGTGCTGTGATAGTGGCACGCAAAACAACAAGAGATGGAAACACCCTCCATGAAAAACGCGCCCACACGGTAACACCACGCCCTCCGAATTTTACTGTCAGCACTACACACGCTGGCAGACGACGTTCACCGTGCATTCGCCATACTCACACCCTGGCATCGGATCGCCTCATTGTGTGTGATTCGTCACTCCATACAACTTTTTTCCATTGTTCAATCGTCCAATGTTTGCGCTCCTTACACCAAGCGAGGCGTCGTTTGTCATTTACCAGTGTGATGTCTGGTTTATGAGCAGCCGCTCGACCATGAAATCCAAATTTTCTCACCTCCCACCTAAGAGTCATAGTACTGGCAGTGGATCCTGATGCTGTTTGGAATTCTTGTGTGATGGTCTGGATAGATGTCTGCCCATTAGACATTACGGCCCTTTTCAACTGTCAGCGGTCTCTGTCAGTCAACCGACGAGGTCGGCCTGTACGCTTTTGTGCTGTGCGTGTCCCTTCACGTTTCCACTTCACTATCGCGCGGGAAAGATTGTTCAGGAGTGTGCAAATCTCGCGTACAGACGTATGACACAAGTGACACCCAATCACCTGACGACGATCGACATCCGTGAGTTCCGTGGAGCGCCCCATTCTGCTGCCTCACAATGTCTAATGACAATTGAGGTCGCTGATATGGAGTACCTGTCAGTAGGTGGCAGCACAACGCACCTAATATGAAAAACCTATGTTTTTAATTGTGTCCGGATACTTTTGATCACGTAGTGTAACTCTATACTGCTGCAGTGTAGTACAGTACAGTAGGTAACTAAAAGAGATACGCAATGAGATGAACACAAAAGACACAGTTCTTACAATATTTACAGTGACGTCTACGTGATTCGTGATGGTGTTATAGCCGCGACCAACCGGCGAGTGTGGACGGCAGAGAATGAAGAAGCGAAGCCGCCAAGCGGGGGAGCCACTGGAGGTATAGCTGACTACGGGCAGACAGGACAGACGAGAGAGTAGAGGACGACAGCCATTACTATCGATCACGTCACAACACGAGGCAAGCGAGGTTTTTTCTTCTTTCCTTTATTGTAATTTCATGCCTTGTATGAGGTGGGCCATCAGCGACCTACATACATCGCTCTTCGGCCAATAGATTCAACAGATACACATAGAAGACATGGAACATAAAAAGCATGGTAATACATGATGATGAACATAACATGATAGAGGAGAAGCCATTCAACAGAAGGCACCGCGTACACAATTGTGGTCAACGCATGGAAACACTGGAGACGATCATCGACGAAGCACTCACACATTGATGGAAGGGTGGGGGGGGAGGAGGAATGCAGCAAGTGGGAGAAAGAAGGAAGAGTGGGAGCAGGGGGGGGGGCGTAAGCCTGGGTAGGGGGAGGGGAAACGTGGGAGAAAGGAGGGGGTAGAAAGGGAGGTGAGGAGATGGAGAGGGATTCCTGGGGGGAAAAGGGGGGAATGGGAGGGGAGAGTCAGATGCAGGAAGGATATATGGAGGGATCAAGGACATCATCAGCGAGGGGGAGTTGGCGGAAGCCACCTTGGGCAAGGGTATGGAGAGTGTGAAGATGGAGAGCAAGCAGGATGCAAGAGCCGCGGCAACGGGCTGGGATGAGCGAGGATGGGAGAGACAAGCAGGTGTGGGTATCGAGTCTGCGGGAGGTGTAAAGGATACAGACAAGCGAGCAAGAAGTGGGGTGATAAACGCGGCGAGACAACAGCAACGCAGGAACACTCCAAACAACGACAGTATGTATCTCAATACACGGAACTGGAACGCAGTACGGCCGAGACGCACACGCGAACTACGGCGAGTACCAGACTGCCGAGGTAGCACCGTGCGGCCGCATAAACACATGACCGATTGGCAGCGGACTTCTCTTGGTACGGAGAGTGGCGCTCTCGCACGGCAAGGCTCGTGGCGCAGGCGCGCGCCTGAGCATAGAGACCCCTAGTGGGTATCAGGGTCCATCCTTCTGGCGCCCGTTCAACTTCCCTCTGACACCAGAGATGACCCACTGGATATTAAAAATTGTGTCGCATGGTTCTTAATACGGGGGAAGTGCGTGCTCTGTAAAACGCTCCCATGCTGTTTGCAAGGTCAGTAAGCAGTACTTGTATCAGTGCGGCTGACAGTTGTTGGAAGGTCATTAATACATGCGGATGGACTGTAATATGTCTTCACACCGTCTCCCACACGTGCCCGATGAAATTTAAGACGGGGCAGCAGGCACATCACTCCCTTCACGAGAATAGCCTCTCGTTCCAACAGCTCCCTCACCTTCACTATTCAATGCGGTTGTGGATAAAGGTTATGTCAGGAGTACAGTGTCATAAAAGCATTGACCAGTGAGAGTACCATATTCAGAGATTTGAAGGTTTCATGCAGCATTGTTCTTCCTCACACTCCAACACCTACACCATCAAAACCACTGTGTTCGAAAATGCTGGACACACTCTCATTTGGCTACATGTGGTCACACATAATACACTCCTGGAAATGGAAAAAAGAACACATTGACACCGGTGTGTCAGACCTACCATACTTGCTCCGGACACTGCGTGAGGGCTATACAAGCAATGATCACACGCACGGCACAGCGGACACACCCGGAACCGCGGTGTTGGCCGTCGAATGGCGCTAGCTGCGCAGCATTTGTGCACCGCCGCCGTCAGTGTCAGCCAGTTTGCCGTGGCATACGGAGCTCCATCGCAGTCTTTAACACTGGTAGCATGCCGCGACAGCGTGGACGTGAACCGTATGTGCAGTTGACGGACTTTGAGCGAGGGCGTATAGTGGGCATGCGGGAGGCCGGGTGGACGTACCGCCGAATTGCTCAACACGTGGGGCGTGAGGTCTCCACAGTACATCGATGTTGTCGCCAGTGGTCGGCGGAAGATGCACGTGCCCGTCGACCTGGGACCGGACCGCAGCGACGCACGGATGCACGCCAAGACCGTAGGATCCTACGCAGTGCCGTAGGGGACCGCACCGCCACTTCCCAGCAAATTAGGGACACTGTTGCTCCTGGGGTATCGGCGAGGACCATTCGCAACCGTCTCCATGAAGCTGGGCTACGGTCCCGCACACCGTTAGGCCGTCTTCCACTCACGCCCCAACATCGTGCAGCCCGCCTCCAGTGGTGTCGCGACAGGCGTGAATGGAGGGACGAATGGAGACGTGCCGTCTTCAGCGATGAGAGTCGCTTCTGCCTTGGTGCCAATGATGGTCGTATGCGTGTTTGGCGCCGTGCAGGTGAGCGCCACAATCAGGACTGCATACGACCGAGGCACACAGGGCCAACACCCGGCATCATGGTGTGGGGAGCGATCTCCTACACTGGCCGTACACCACTGGTGATCGTCGAGGGGACACTGAATAGTGCACGGTACATCCAAACCGTCATCGAACCCATCGTTCTACCATTCCTAGACCGGCAAGGGAACTTGCTGTTCCAACAGGACAATGCACGTCCGCATGTATCCCGTGCCACCCAACGTGCTCTAGAAGGTGTAGGTCAACTACCCTGGCCAGCAAGATCTCCGGATCTGTCCCCCATTGAGCATGTTTGGGACTGGATGAAGCGTCGTCTCACGCGGTCTGCACGTCCAGCATGAATGCTGGTCCAACTGAGGCGCCAGGTGGAAATGGCATGGCAAGCCGTTCCACAGGACTACATCCAGCATCTCTACGATCGTCTCCATGGGAGAATAGCAGCCTGCATTGCTGCGAAAGGTGGATATACACTGTACTAGTGCCGACATTGTGCATGCTCTGTTGCCTGTGTCTATGTGCCTGTGGTTCTGTCAGTGTGATCATGTGATGTATCTGACCCCAGGAATGTGTCACTAAAGTTTCCCCTTCCTGGGACAATGAATTCACGGTGTTCTTATTTCAATTTCCAAGAGTGTAGATGCAGAAACATAGTGGAAACTGATCGTTTTAGTAGTTCAGCTGCTATCATATTGGGAAGGTGCAAAGTTGCATGAACGTACTGACCTCCAAATCTCTGAATACTCTATACTCATAAGAAAATATACACTCCTGGAAATTGAAATAAGAACACCGTGAATTCATTGTCCCAGGAAGGGGAAACTTTAGTGACACATTCCTGGGGTCAGATACATCACATGATCACACTGACAGAACCACAGGCACATAGACACAGGCAACAGAGCATGCACAATGTCGGCACTAGTACAGTGTATATCCACCTTTCGCAGCAATGCAGGCTGCTATTCTCCCATGCAGACGATCGTAAAGATGCTGGATGTAGTCCTGTGGAACGGCTTGCCATGCCATTTCCACCTGGCGCCTCAGTTGGACCAGCGTTCGTGCTGGACGTGCAGACCGCGTGAGACGACGCTTCATCCAGTCCCAAACATGCTCAATTGGGGACAGATCCGGAGATCTTGCTGGCCAGGGTAGTTGACTTACACCTTCTAGAGCACGTTGGGTGGCACGGGATACATGCGGACGTGCATTGTCCTGTTGGAACAGCAAGTTCCCTTGCCGGTCTAGGAATGGTAGAACGATGGGTTCGATGACGGTTTGGATGTACCGTGCACTATTCAGTGTCCCCTCGACGATCACCAGTGGTGTACGGCCAGTGTAGGAGATCGCTCCCCACACCATGATGCCGGGTGTTGGCCCTGTGTGCCTCGGTCGTATGCAGTCCTGATTGTGGCGCTCACCTGCACGGCGCCAAACACGCATACGACCATCATTGGCACCAAGGCAGAAGCGACTCTCATCGCTGAAGACGACACGTCTCCATTCGTCCCTCCATTCACGCCTGTCGCGACACCACTGGAGGCGGGCTGCACGATGTTGGGGCGTGAGCGGAAGACGGCCTAACGGTGTGCGGGACCACAGCCCAGCTTCATGGAGACGGTTGCGAATGGTCCTCGCCGATACCCCAGGAGCAACAGTGTCCCTAATTTGCTGGGAAGTGGCGGTGCGGTCCCCTACGGCACTGCGTAGGATCCTACGGTCTTGGCGTGCATCCGTGCGTCGCTGCGGTCCGGTCCCAGGTCGACGGGCACGTGCACCTTCCGCCGACCACTGGCGACAACATCGATGTACTGTGGAGACCTCACGCCCCACGTGTTGAGCAATTCGGCGGTACGTCCACCCGGCCTCCCGCATGCCCACTATACGCCCTCGCTCAAAGTCCGTCAACTGCACATACGGTTCACATCCACACTGTCGCGGCATGCTACCAGTGTTAAAGACTGTGATGGAGCTCCGTATGCCACGGCAAACTGGCTGACACTGACGGCGGCGGTGCACAAATGCTGCGCAGCTAGCGCCATTCGACGGCCAACACCGCGGTTCCGGGTGTGCCCGCTGTGCCGTGCGTGTGATCATTGCTTGTACAGCCCTCTCGCAGTGTCCGGAGCAAGTATGGTGGGTCTGACACACCGGTGTCAATGTGTTCTTTTTTCCATTTCCAGGAGTGTAATTAAATCAAGACGCTCAGCTGTCGACAGGCGTTGATATACATGAACGGGGACAGTTGAAAATGTGTGCTCCGATTGGGACTCGAACCCGGGATCTCCTGCTTACATGGCAGACGCTCTATCCATCTCAGCCACCGATAGCACTGAGGATAGTGCGACTGCAGGTATTTATCCCTTGCAAGCTCCCCGTGAGACCCACATTCCCAAATTAATGTCCACACACTACATTCGTAGTTCGCCTGACCATTACACTCATTACTCATGGCAGACTATATTACAGAGTCCCATAAGTGTTCGGGCAATGCGTGTGCATCTAGCGCTCATTCTCATAAATTGAGGATAATGCAGATACATGGTGAAACAACGCTCTGGTGGACTTTTTGCGGGTTTAAATCACCTCCTGGTATGACCAGGCAATGCATTTCACCTGCGATCGTCGCACAGTGGCGCTGGCAGCAGTCCACAAACGCAGAGGTGTGCTGGTGCATGTCAGAGTACGGTGCAGCGAGTAAGTATGCAGACGTTTTCAGCTGTGCTTATTGTAACTGTGTGTTGAAAATGCTCAAAGAACACATATTGATGACGTTATGAGGGGTAGAATGCTAGAGCGACTGGAGGCTGCTCAAGCACAGTAGGTCGCAGTAACGGCCCTCAGTGTGCCACAGAGTGTGGTCTCAAGATTATGACAAAGATTCCAGCAGACAGGAAACGTGTCCAGGTGCTACAGTACGGGACGTCCACATGTACAACAGCACAAGAAGATCGATATCTCACCATCCGTGCCAGCAGACGGCCACAGAGTACTGCAGGTATCCTTGCTCGGGACCTTACCACAGTCACTGGAACAGTTGCCTCCAGACTGCAAGGTGCATTCCACTGAACCCTGGTCATAGGAAAGCCTGTAAAGCCATGTGTCAAGAACACAGTACATGGTCATTGGAACAGTGGTCCCAGGTTACGTTCACAGACGAGTCCAGGTATAGTCTGAACAGAGATTCTCACCGGGTTTTCATCTGGCATGAAGCAGGAACCAGATACCAACGCATTAATGTCCTTGAAAGGGACCTGTAAGGAGGTCGTAGTTTGATTGTGTGGGGTGGGATTGTGATTGGTGAGCGTACACCCCTGCATGTCTTTGACAGAGGAACTGTAACAAGTCAGGTGTATCGGGACGTCATTTTGCACCAATATGTCCCCCTCTTCAGGGGTGCAGGGATCCCACCTTCCTCCTGATGGATGATAACGCACGGCCCCACCGAGTAGCCATCGTGGAGGAGTACCTTGAAACAGAACATATCACACGAATGGAGTGGCTTGTCTGTTCTCCAGACATAAAGCCCATCGAGCATGTCTGGGATGCTCTCGGTCGACGTATCACTGCACGTCTTCAAACACCTGAGACACTTCAGGAACTCTGACAGGCACTGGTGTAAGAATAGGAGACTATACCCCAGCAGCTGCTCGACCACCTGATCCAGAGTATGTCAACCCGTTGTGCGGCCTGTGTGCTTGAGTATGGTGATAATATCCCATATTTATGTCGGGGTACATGCGCAGGAAGCAGCGTTGTAGCACATGTATTTCGGGACGGTTTTCTCAACATATCACC
Source organism: Schistocerca cancellata (assembly GCF_023864275.1). Taxonomy (NCBI): domain Eukaryota; kingdom Metazoa; phylum Arthropoda; class Insecta; order Orthoptera; family Acrididae; genus Schistocerca; species Schistocerca cancellata. Next base: position 880,057,759 of record NC_064628.1, read on the forward strand.
AATACCGTGGACAAAGATCGGTGTCGTGTGTGTTCCCTATGTTCCTGTGCTATTAGTGCCAGTCTTGTGTAGTGCCACGTTGTATAGCACCACATTCTGCAATTATCCTTAATTTATGTGCATGATTGTATATGAAGATTGTATCTTCATATATCTACACTCCTGGAAATGGAAAAAAGAACACATTGACACCGGTGTGTCAGACCCACCATACTTGCTCCGGACACTGCGAGAGGGCTGTACAAGCAATTATCACACGCACGGCACAGCGGACAAACCAGAAACCGCGGTGTTGGCCGTCGAATGGCATTTGTGCACCGCCGCCGTCAGTGTCAGCCAGTTTGCCGTGGCATACGGAGCTCCATCGCAGTCTTTAACACTGGTAGCATGCCGCGACAGCGTGGACGTGAACCGTATGTGCAGTTGACGGACTTTGAGCGAGGGCGTATAGTGGGCATGCGGGAGGCCGGGTGGACGTACCGCCGAATTGCTCAACACGTGGGGCGTGAGGTCTCCACAGTACATCGATGTTGTCGCCAGTGGTCGGCGGAAGGTGCACGTGCCCGTCGACCTGGGACCGGACCGCAGCGACGCACGGATGCACGCCAAGACCGTAGGATCCTACGCAGTGCCGTAGGGGACCGCACCGCCACTTCCCAGCAAATTAGGGACACTGTTGCTCCTGGGGTATCGGCGAGGACCATTCGCAACCGTCTCCATAAAGCTGGGCTACGGTCCCGCACACCGTTAGGCCGTCTTCCGCTCACGCCCCAACATCGTGCAGCCCGCCTCCAGTGGTGTCGCGACAGGCGTGAATGGAGGGACGAATGGAGACGTGTCGTCTTCAGCGATGAGAGTCGCTTCTGCCTTGGTGCCAATGATGGTCGTATGCGTGTTTGGCGCCGTGCAGGTGAGCGCCACAATCAGGACTGCATACGACCGAGGCACACAGGGCCAACACCCGGCATCATGGTGTGGGGAGCGATCTCCTACACTGGCCGTACACCACTGGTGATCGTCGAGGGGACACTGAATAGTGCACGGTACATCCAAACCGTCATCGAACCCATCGTTCTACCATTCCTAGACCGGCAAGGGAACTTGCTGTTCCAACAGGACAATGCACGTCCGCATGTATCCCGTGCCACCCAACGTGCTCTAGAAGGTGTAAGTCAACTACCCTGGCCAGCAAGATCTCCGGATCTGTCCCCCATTGAGCATGTTTGGGACTGGATGAAGCGTCGTCTCACGCGGTCTGCACGTCCAGCACGAACGCTGGTCCAACTGAGGCGCCAGGTGGAAATGGCATGGCAAGCCGTTCCACAGGACTACATCCAGCATCTCTACGATCGTCTCCATGGGAGAATAGCAGCCTGCATTGCTGCGAAAGGTGGATATACACTGTACTAGTGCCGACATTGTGCGTGCTCTGTTGCCTGTGTCTATGTGCCTGTGGTTCTGTCAGTGTGATCATGTGATGTATCTGACCCCAGGAATGTGTCACTAAAGTTTCCCCTTCCTGGGACAATGAATTCACGGTGTTCTTATTTCAATTTCCAGGAGTGTATATTGATAGGTGATCGTCATTATGACTTGGTAATCATTCCTCATATGCGTCATTTAACGGGTGCATACGGCCATTTTTATGGATGACAATATACAACCGCATCGAAAAACGCAGGTAGAGGAGCTCTTTGGAACGAGTGGATATTCGGCGAACGGACTGGACAGTCCGTTCACCCGCATTAAATTCCATCTAGCACATTTGGGATGCTTTGGGGAGGCGTATTGCAACTTGTCCACATGCTCCAACGACCGTCCAGCGTATGTTAGACACTGGTTCAGGAATAGAACACCGTATTATAAGAAAGTCTTACCAATTGATCAGTACATGGCCCGTGTTCGTGCCATCTCGTATTTAACATTCAGTTTTCTCCGTACTGCCACCTAGTTGTGTTATTTTAGATTACACTACTGGCCATTAAAATTGTGACACCATGAAGACGACGTGCTACAGACGCGAAACTTAACCGACAGGAAGAAGATGCTGTATATGCAATTGATTAGCTTTTCAGAGCATTCACATAAGATTGGCGCCGGTGGCGACACCTACAACATGCTGACATGAGGAAAGTTACCAACCGATTTCTCATACACAAACAGCATTTAACCGCCGTTCCCTGGTGAAACGTTGTCGTGATGCCTCGTGTAAGGAGGAGAAATGCGTACCATCACGTTTCCGACTTTGATAAAGGTCGAATTGTAGTCTATAGCAATTGCGGTTTATCGTATCGCGACATTGCTGCTCGCGTTGGTCGAGATCCAATGACTGTTAGCAGAATATGGAATCGGTGGGTTCAGGGGGGTAATACGGAACACTATGCTGGATCCCATCGGCCTCGTATCACTAGCAGTCGAGATGACAGGCATCTTATCCCCATGACTGTAACGGATGGTGCAGCCACGTCTCGATCCCTGAGTCAACAGATGGGGACGTTTGGAAGGCAACAGCCATCTGCACGAACAGTTCGACAACGTTTGCAGCAGCATGGACTATCAGCTCGGAGACCATGGCTACGATTACCCTTGACGCTGCATTACAGACAGGAGCGCCTGCGATGGTGTACTCAACGACGAAATTGGGTGCACGAATGGCAAAAAGTCATTTTTTCAGATGAATCCAGGTTCTACTTACAGCATCATGATGGTCGCATCCGTGTTTGGCGACATCGCGGTGATCGCACATTGGAAGCGTCTATTCGTCATTGGCATACTGGCTTATCACCCGACGTGATGGTATGGGGTGGAACTGGTTACACGTCTCGGCCACCTGTTGTTGCCATTGACGGCACTTTGAATAGTGGACGTTACATTTCAGATGTGTTACGACCCGTGGCTCTACCCTTCATTCGATACCTGCGAAACCATACATTTCAGCATGATAATGCACGACCGCATTTTGCAGGTCCTGTACGGGTGTTTCTATATACAGGAAATGTTCGACTGCTGCCCTGTCCAGCACATTCTCCAGATCTCTCATCAATTGAAAACGTCTAGTCAATGGTGACCGAGCAGCTGGCTCGTCACAATACGCCAGTCACTACTCTTGATGAACTGTGGTATCGTGTTGTAGCTGCATGGGTAGCTGTACCTGTACACACCATCCAAGCCCTGTTTGACTCAATGCCCAGTCGTATCAAGGCCGTTATTACGGCCAGATGTGGTTGTTCTGGGTACTGATTTCTCAGGATCTATGCACTCTAATTGCGTGAAAATGTAATCACATGTCAGTTCTAGTATGTTTGTTCAATGAATACCCGTTTATCATCTGCATTTCTTCTTGGTGTAGCAATTTCAATGGCCAGTAGTATACTTATGTTACTGAGTTGCTGCTTTGCCTGCCCATGAGTGGCAGCAGCAGCTTTTATCGATATAAGCCATGGTATTATCTTTGCTGGACTGCTATCACTTTCCGGCCGTCGTGTGTCGACCAGTATGTGGGAACTCGCCAGTAGTTAGTTCGGACCTGACAGTGTTTGTTGGCACGTGGCACAAATTCAGTCGGCGTATGGCAGCAGTGAGGTCCGGAATGCCATGACCCACCCGACGGTTGCCGACACACATAATTGGAGTGGGGACGACTTTGGTTGGTCGTCGGTCGGTCGTCTTGCCGTACGACGTGTATTTGTCCGGCGATCGCTTGTGGGTTGGCTGTGTGTGCCGACTCTTGATTCGTCCCTGTTATTGTACAGTCACTGCCGTTAGCATTGTCTAGTTCTTCGTGGAAGTTTTCGTGAAACTATGTGTAGTTTGGTGATTTTGATTGACAAGTTATTTTAAATGTTGTCGGCGTATCCTGTTCAACTTTTCCCTCGAGAAGATCGTACGCGATACCTTCCAAGAGAACGAAGGTATTGAAATGGAAGGTAAGAGACTGACATACTTAGCCTATGCAGACGACATCTGTTTACTCTCTAGGTCGGAAGAGGAGTTGGAGCAAGTGACCAAAGCACTAAAGGGGGCTGCCAGCAAATTTGGGCTAAACATAAACGAAGCTAAGACAGAGTACCTCGTTATGACGCGTTGTCATTGTCAGACTGCTGATCTCCTACAATCACTGCAGGTTGGGGGCCATTCCTACAAGAGAGTGTAAGAATTTAAATACCTAGGGGCACTTTTCACTGAGAACTCGTCATGTGAAGCAGAGATCAATGCCAGAATACAAGCAGGAAACCGATCTTACCACAGCCTAGCACAACTGCTTCGGTCCAAATCTCTCTCCAGACGGTTCAAGATTCGACTGTACAAAACCCTGATCCAGCCTGTTGTTCTATATGGCCGTGAGACATGGAGTATCCGGAAACAGGACTGCCATAATCTCCTTGTTTTTGAGAGAAAAGTACTTCGGAAGATCTTCTGTCCAGTTCTGGATGCAGGTACAGGGGAATGGAGGATCAGATACAACCAAGAGCTTGAGGAACTATACCAGCAACCCAACATAGCAGGAACTGTCAAAGCCAAACGAATGCAGTGAGCCGGCCATGTGGCCCGGATGGAGGATCACAGATGGCCTCGGAAGCTCCTGGATTTCACACCTACAGGAAAGAGACCGCCAGGGAGACCCAAGAAGCGTTGGACTCCATGGACTCCATGAAGGTTTAAAACAAATGTCAATAAATGTGTACGAATGGCGGATAGCAGCAATGGACAGAATACAGTGGAGGAGGAAACTTGTAGATGCGTGCGGTCCACTGGGTCTGATCACGTAGTAGTAGTAGTCGGCGTACTGGCTCTGAGGAGTCGGTCGGCTGGCGTGGAGCAGTGAGGAATTCTCGGCGAGGCGAAGTTTGGCCAGGACCCGCTGGCGGTCTCTGTGCGGCGTCGGAGAGTGTGGCGCTGTTCCCATTGTTACGAGGTCTGTGGTTCACCGACCCTGGACACGAAAGTTGAGTTTTGATTTAACCTACCTGCAAATCGAGATTGTTCGCATTGTGTCGTTTGGAGTTCGTTGTCGGCTGTTGGGATATTCCCGCGAGCAGCAACGTGGTTTTCAAGTTGGAAAATTCTAGCCACCCTCCGGTGGAGTTTGACTGTATTTGGTTATTAGAATTGAAGTGCACCAGCGGAATCTTCTGCCTTGTGACCGTTAACGTTCTGGAAACCTGCCCTGGGCTTTGACGTAGATTTCAGCCAGTGTAGTTTCCTCATCGTGTTTTTGGTGTCCACCACGGTGTGTAGTTTGGTAGCTCCGTGTATGATTGGTTGTGGCCGCCAATATCTTCTACGTTGTTCCGTTGAACTCCCTGTTGTGCCCTCGTAGGGTCGAGTGGAAGATACCTTGTCGGTGGGTCCGCTGACTGTCGGTCGGGTGGGTTGTCGTCGAATCGTGAATGGTTGGCGCGACTTCCTGTCTCACCTAAGCGGCCGTTAGTATTTGAATTACAGGCCAACCCTCGAACATCTGCGTGCCCTTGTGTGGGCTGTCTTTTTTTTTAAGTTTGTTCTTGTTGTTGGTAATTGTATGGCTTATAGCAGGTTTTGTGAGTTAAATTAGATTTGTTTTACTCTTAAGGCCTTCAGCCTAGTTTAAGGTACTTTCACGTAAGCCGTTTGACATTTTAAAAAATTTTTGAATTTTTAAGTCTTCGGCCTTCAGCCAATTTGAATTCAACTTGTTTACTTCAACCTACTGAATTTTTAAGTCTTCGGCCTTCAGCCGGTTTGAGTTTCTGTTGTTTGTTCTTAAGGCCTTGAGTCTAAATTAAAGAACTGTTTCACTTAAGGACTTTGGTATTAAAAAAAGACGTAGGAGTTTTAAGTATTCAACCTTCAGCCGATTTGAATTTAACTTTTTTACTTCAGCCTAACTAAAGAACTGTTCCAAGATAAGACCTTTTAAATTTCTGATTAGCTTGCCTTTAAGTTATTGGCCTTCAGCCGGTTTTAAATTAAAGTGGCTTTCAGCTGGTAATTCTCAAAGATTAAAGCTGTGTGTGATCACGCACCTTATTAAGAACCACTTCCAGCTATTTGTAATGTACAGGGGAGCATTATGAATGGCTGTGACTTCAGTGTAATTATTGTTTTTGAATAAAAGTGCCATTTCTGTTCTCATTAGTTTCTGTGCAATAGCGTATCATTCTATGTGTGGTCCAAGATTAATCGAGCTATGTTACTTGCCTGTGACGCATCGTGCGAAAATTATTTTTATTGTGAAAACCAGGACAGACTGACATAACCAAAGTAGTGGGATACCGATATGCACATATGCAGATGGCGGCAGAATTGTGTACACAGAGTACATACTTGCAGTGCGTTGGTGGAGCTGTCATTTGGACTCAGATGATTCACGTGAATAGGTTTCCGACTTAATTATGGTCCCAAAACGGGACTTAACAGACATTGAATCTCGAGTGTTGGCTGGAGCTAGAAGAATCAGGCGTTCCATTTCGGAAACCGTTAGTTGAGTCAATATCCCCAAACCCATAGCGTCAAAATTGTGCCGAGAATACCAAATTTCTGCCCTTACCCCTCACCGCGGACAACGCAGTGGTGACGGCCTTCACTTAACGTGCGAGTGCGGCAGCCATTGCGTACAGTTGTCAGAGCAAACAGTCAAGCAACACTGCATGAAATAGCTGCATAAATCAATGTGGGAAGTATGTCGAACGTATCCATTAGGACAGTGCGGTGAAATTTGGCGTTAATGGTCTACGGCAGCAGGTGTCCGGCAGGAGGGCCTTTGATAACAGCACGACATCGCCACCAGCGCATCTTCTGCGCTCGTAGATATAGCGGTTGTACCCTAGACGATTGGAAAATCGCTGTCTGGTAATACGAGTCCCGATTTCAGTTGGTAATAGTTGATGGATGTTCTAGTGTGGTGCAGACCCACGAATCCATGGACCCAAGTTGTCAGCATGGCACTATGCAAACCAATGGTGGCTCCATGAAGTATTTACATCGAATGGACTGACCCTTCTGGTCCGAGTACACCGATTACTGACTGAAAGTTATTATCTTCAGCTACCTGGAAACCATTTGCAACCATACATGGCCTTCATGCTCCCGAACAATGACATCATGTCACGGGACAGCAAGTGATCGCGAATGGTTAGGAACATTCAGGACAATTACAGAAAATGATAAGGCTATCCCCATCGCCCGACACGAATCCCATCGAACATTTATGGGACATAATCGAGAGGTCAGTTAGAGCACAAAATCGTGCACCGGCAACTCTTACGCAATTACGATTGGCTGTAGAGGTAGCATATCTAAACGTTTCTGCAGGGGACATCCAACGACTTGTTAAATTGTAAAAAAAATTTTGTTTGTTTATAGACGTTACGGCTAATAATGGAAGCAAGGCTAAAGAAAAATCAAGACACTTTCGTAGGATTTGTCGACCTGGAAAAAGCGTTCGACAATATAAAGTGGTGCAAGCTGTTGGAGATTCTGAAAAAAGTAGGGGTAAGCTATAGGTAGAGACAAGTCATATACAATATGTACAACAACCAAGAGGGAATAATAAGAGTGGACGATCAAGAACGAAGTGCTCGTATTAAGAAGGGTGTAAGACAAGGCTGTAGCCTTTCGCCCCTACTCTTCAATCTGTACATGGAGGAAGCAATGATGAAAATAAATGAAAGGTTCAGGAGTGGAATTAAAATACAAGGTGAAAGGATATCAATGATACGATTCGCTGATGACATTCCTATCCTGAGTGAAAGTGAAGAAGAATTAAATGATCTGCTGAACGGAATGAACAGTCTAATGAGTACACAGTATGGTTTGAGAGTAAATCGGAGAAAGACGAAGGTAATGAGAAGTAGTAGAAATGAGAACAGCAAGAAACTTAACATCAGGATTGATGGTCACGAAGTCAATGAAGTTAAGGAATTCGCTACCTAGGCAGTAAACTAACCAATGACGGACGGAGCAAGGAGGACATCAAAAGCAGACTCGCTATGGCAAAAAAGGCATTTCTGGCCAAGAGAAGTCTACTAATATCAAATACCGGCCTTAATTTGAGGCAGAAATTTCTGAGGATGTACGTCTGGTGTACAGCAGTGTATGGTAGTGAAACATGGACTGTGGGAAAACCGGAACAGAAGAGAATCGAAGCATTTGAGATGTGGTGCTATAGACGAATGTTGAAAATTAGGTGGACTGATGAGGTAAGGAATGAGGTGGTTCTATGCAGAATCGGAGAGGAAAGGAATATGTGGAAAACGCTGATAAGGAGAAGGGACAGGATGATAGGACATCTGCTAAGACATGAGGGAATGACTTCCATGGTACTAGAGGGAGCTGTAGAGGGCAAAAACTATAGAGGAAGACAGAGATTGGACTACATCAAGCAAATAATTGAGGACGTAGGTTGCAAGTGCTACTCTGAGATGAAGAGGTTAGCAAAGGAAAGGAATTCGTGGCAGGCCGCATCAAACCAGTCAGCAGACTGATGAAAAAAAAAAACCATAAAAAACAAAAAAAAGTTGCTATCACATTCTTATGACACAGTCATAACCGATTTCGGCCATACATTGACCATTTTCAGATTCTATAACAAAAGAAAATTTATATTAAGATCTAAAAATATGTGCAATATTTAACTAGGCTTATTAGTAATCTAACTGAATTTATGCGTAATAGGTATAGTTCATACCTAAAGGCGGCATACACTGAACACAGGTTTATGCATTGTCAAACTAGCTATAAAATGTAAAACACCGGTCTTGTATAGTTACAAAAAAATTGTTACATTTTGTTCCTCCCCTTGGCGATGGATGCGCGCATCCTCTATAAGACGGTCTTTATTTTTTATGTTATTTAACTGATTTAACGATCTGTTCTCTAATTTTAAATTTTATATACATTTGACCTACATATTAATAGTAAATTTGTCATATTTTAGCTCTTAAATCACTGTACATCTATGACGATATGTTCTTCATGTAATTACCCTACTTTCTGATGAAGTCACCCTTAGAGGTGACGAAACCTGGTCAAGGTATATAGAAAATCGATGCAGCCAGTTGGCAGATTTTTACAAATTTTTCAAATTTGTGTATACGGTTACTGCAAACCTCAGCCATGTTCAAAGTTGTCATATTTTAGGCTTTTAAAAAATAACGACCATCTTATAGAGGACGCGCGCTTCTAACGCAAAGGTGGGGGGGGGGGGGGTGGAACGAAATAAGCTAGTTTGACAACGCATGAACCTGTGTTCAGTGTATGCTGCCTTTAGGTATGAACTATATCTGTTTCGCGTTAATTCAGTTAGATTACTAATAAGCCTGGTTAAATATTACACTTATTTTTAGGTTCTAATATAAATTTTCTATTGTTATAGAATCTGAAGATTGTCATTGTATGGCCGAAACCGGTTATTCTGTCTCATAAGAACGTGATAGCGTCCATAAATACACAAAAAATTCCTCATTCTGGAAACATCCCCCAGGCTGTAGCTAAGCCATGTCTCCGCAGTGTCCTTTTTTTCAGGAGAGCTAGTTCTGCAAGGTTCGCAGGAGAGCTTCTGTAAAGTTTGGAAGGTAGGAGACGAGGTACTGGCAGAAGTAAAGCTGTGAGGACGGGGCGTGAGTCGTGCTTGGATAGCTCAGTTGGTAGAGCACTTGCCCGCGAAAGGCAAAGGTCCCGAGTTCGAGTCTCGGTCCGGCACACAGTTTTAATCTGCCAGGAAGCTTCAACCAAAAAATTTTTTACAAAATAATCAATTACTCACTCCATTGACAAAATGTCGTTTTTTCCAAAAACTTGTTCGTGCCACTTCTAGTTGCTTCACTATTCCGGGCAGAAGAAGTTCCTGCACTATATTAGGAGGTATCCCAGTGTATATTGCGGCTACTGTCTCGATAACAGAGAGAAACGTTGGACAGGCAACATCCCCCAGGCTGTGGCTAAGCCATGTTTCCGCAATATCCTTTCTTTCAGGAGTGCTAGTTCTGCAAGGTTCGCAGGAGAGCTTCTGTAAAGTTTGGAAGGTAGGAGACGAGGTACTGGCAGAAGTAAAGCTGTGGGTACCGGGCGTGAGTCGTGCTTCGGTAGCTCAGGTGGTAGAGCACTTGCCCGCGAAAGGCAATGGTCCCGAGTTCGAGTCTCGGTCGGGCACCCAGTTTTAAACTGCCAGGAAGTTTCATATCAGCGCACACTCCACTGCAGAGTGAAAATCTCATTCTGGAGGCAATTTTCAGTTTCCAGAGGGTCTTGGGACTTTCCGCCTTACACCCTGTAACAGTGCCCTCGCAACAAAAGTATTGCAGAGTTATTGCTTTAAACAGTGGAAAACTAACTTACAACGCATCTAAACTTAAACAATTTACACCCAACCACCACCTCCGACGGGGTGGAGATTATGCGTAATAGCGGAGCCAGCTGATGCAGAAACCGCTTTTCGCCACACAAAGTCGTTTATTTGGCACTTTTGGCGGTGGGCGGCGGTTTAGCCGAGCGCTAATGAGGGCGCGCGCAGCGCGACACACGGGCCGCTCGTTATAATTAGCTGCCGCGCGCGTAATGGCCGCCCAAATGGGACGCTGCATCATTAATGACGGCCCGATGCTGTTATTCCGCTTTGTTTGATGTTTAAGCTGCGGAGAATAATGCCCGATGCCCGCCGACTCGAGGGACTGCCGCACTTCACTTGCCAGATTACCCGCGGCCCGTTCTGCGTCAATGCAGCGGGGCTGGCACTGGTGACGGATTCGAATCCAGTCAGCCGGGTAGTAATCGAGGTTTCCAGAAGACGCCGGCGAAAGGATGCGCTGGCGCATATCAGCAACGTAACGGGGCGTGGTTACGGGAGGATGCGGACGTGCAGGTGTCTACTGGAGGTGACTGGAGGTGCAGACGATGGCAAAACGCTTTATTAACAATCATACGTGAAGGGAATCAGATTAGGAAAGGAGACACTTAAAGTAGTAGATGAATCCTGCTGTTTGTGCAGCAAAATAACTGATGGTGGCCCAAGTGCAGAGGATATAAGATGTAGACTGCCAATGGCAAAAAAGCATTTGTGAAGGAAAGTTCCTTAATACCGAATATACACTCCTGGAAATTGAAATAAGAACACCGTGAATTCATTGTCCCAGGAAGGGGAAACTTTATTGACACATTCCTGGGGTCAGATACATCACATGATCACACTGACAGAGCCACAGGCACATAGACACAGGCAACAGAGCATGCACAATGTCGGCACTAGTACAGTGTATATCCACCTTTCGCAGCAATGCAGGCTGCTATTCTCCCATGGAGACGATCGTAGAGATGCTGGATGTAGTCCTGTGGAACGGCTTGCCATGCCATTTCCACCTGGCGCCTCACCTCAGTTGGACCAGCGTTCGTGCTGGACGTGCAGACCGCGTGAGACGACGCTTCATCCAGTCCCAAACATGCTCAATGGGGGACAGATCCGGAGATCTTGCTGGCCAGGGTAGTTGACTTACACCTTCTAGAGCACGTTGGGTGGCACGGGATACATGCGGACGTGCATTGTCCTGTTGGAACAGCAAGTTCCCTTGCCGGTCTAGGAATGGTAGAACGATGGGTTCGATGACGGTTTGGATGTACCGTGGACTATTCAGTGTCCCCTCGACGATCACCAGTGGTGTACGGCCAGTGTAGGAGATCGTTCCCCACACCATGATGCCGGGTGTTGGCCCTGTGTGCCTCGGTCGTATGCAGTCCTGATTGTGGCGCTCACCTGCACGGCGCCAAACACGCATACGACCATCATTGGCACCAAGGCAGAAGCGACTCTCATCGCTGAAGACGACACGTCTCCATTCGTCCCTCCATTCACGCCTGTCGCGACACCACTGGAGGCGGGCTGCACGATGTTGGGGCGTGAGCGGAAGACGGCCTAACGGTGTGCGGGACCATAGCCCAGCTTCATGGAGACGGTTGCGAATGGTCCTCGCCGATACCCCAGGAGCAACAGTGTCCCTAATTTGCTGGGAAGTGGCGGTGCGGTCCCCTACGGCATTGCGTAGGATCCTACGGTCTTGGCGTGCATCCGTGCGTCGCTGCGGTCCGGTCCCAGGTCGACGGGCACGTGCACCTTCCGCCGACCACTGGCGACAACATCGATGTACTGTGGAGACCTCACGCCCCACGTGTTGAGCAATTCGGCGGTACGTCCACCCGGCCTCCCACATGCCCACTATACGTCCTCGCTCAAAGTCCGTCAACTGCACATACGGTTCACGTCCACGCTGTCGCGGCATGCTACCAGTGTTAAAGACTGCGATGGAGCTCCGTATGCCACGGCAAACTGGCTGACACTGACGGCGGCGGTGCACAAATGCTGCGCAGCTAGCGCCATTCGACGGCCAACATCGCGGTTCCTGGTGTGTCCGCTGTGCCGTGCGAGTGATCATTGCTTGTACAGCCCTCTCGCAGTGTCCGGAGCAAGTATGGTGGGTCTGACACACCGGTGTCAATGTGTTCTTTTTTCCATTTCCAGGAGTGTAGATTTAAGTGTTAGGAAGTCTTTTCTGTAGGTACTTGTCTGGAGTGCGGCCATGTATGTAAGTGAAATATGGACGATATGGCAGCTTTCAGATGTGGCGCTACAGAAAAATTATGAAGATTAGAAGGGTCAATCATGTAGCTGTAGATGATGTACTTACTGTGTAGCATTGCAGACACAAGAAATATGTGTTGCAACTTGACCAAAAGAACGGGTCGGTTGATAGAACGCGTTCTGACACATCAAGGGATCATCAATTTTATATTGGAGGGAAGTGTGCTGGAGTAACTATCGTGGAAGGAGACCAAGAGATGACTAAGCAGATTCAGAAAGATTAACAGGCTCATACAGGACAGAGTAGCTTGGAGCGCTGAATCAAACCAATCTTCAGACTGAAGACCACAGCAACAACGAACATGAATATAACATGAAAATGTAACATTTCTATGGAAACGACAGGATTTTCCCTTGGGATACGAGTATCTCCTTTCCGATGCACTATTGCTGCTTTACTGCATCCCTCGCTCCCTCACATTGACGAATTAACACAGAAATTGCGTCGCTATGAAATACTATGGCTTTTATGACTTCTCCTTCTAAATCGAGTAACGTTTCTATGGAAACGACAGGATTTTATTTTGGGTTACGACTATCTCCTTTCCGATGCACTATTCCTTCTTTACTGCAACCCTCGCACCCTCAGGTAGATGGTAAGTGGCTTGCAGTGTCAATTGGACTTGAACACACTGGAAGTGTAGGGACGCAAAACAGACCAGTTAAAACTAACACTCGTTTTTACGTCTGAATGGTATTTTTCATGTTTCGGTTATAACAGGTGTTTCTTTTTCATTTTTTTTCCTACTATACGATAGTGACGGAAGCTGGAGAAATGAATTGGAATATGTGCCACAGCCAAGAACTGAACCCAGATGTCATTGCTTACTAGACAGGAATGTTAGCCATTACACCACCGCAGCACTATTGCTATGGCGTATGGAGTACCAAAATCCAATTCCCTCCTCAATACAAAATTCATTTCAGCGATGTGAGGCAAAGGGGTGGAGTCGTGTAATAGCTAGCATTCTTGACTCGTAAGCAAGGGGACTCGGGTTCAAAACCTGGCTGTGGAACAAATTTTAATTCATTTCTTCATTTGGCATCATTATTCCAGACAAAGATGAGACTCAAATGTTTCGAGGAAAATTTTATTACAGATATATTTTTCCTAATAAATGAGTATAAAGCCGATAGATCAATTTACTATAGCAGCAGCGGTAAAATTTTTCGTTTTTAAATAATCTTTTAAAAAAAGGAGTAATTTTTATTCGTAAAACTTGCATTGGTTTGAAATATTTCGTTGTTATAGGAAATGGGAGTATCGATATATTTTAATAATAATGCTGACAGAAATGAGTAAGAAATTCATGAGAACTGGTGCAATGTTTTTAAGATAAACGTATCCCTATTGCCCAGTATCGTGGCTTAAGGTAAATGTGTACTTGCAGTGTGCAACACTTGCCACCACCTGGTCTATACATTGGTTTCTCGCCGTCTTCACTGGACATCGGTTGTATTGCAGAGTGGCACCGCTCTTAGTCTGGAAATATTTTTACTAACGGACTGAGCAATGAATTACACTGCCTCAATTGCTTTAAAGTTTTGTCTGCCGTTTCAATGAAATAATCAAAAGAAGAAGGTAATTAGATGAACAGTCATAAATTAAACACTTAACAACAACCCATTCATTTTTTTTATTTTTTTGGTCAACAGTCTACTGACTGGTTTGATGCGGCCAAACACGAATTCCTTTCCTGTGCTAACCTCTTCATCTCAGAGTAGCACTTGCAACCTACGTCCTCGCAGGAATGAGGAGGTTCTACGCAGAATCGGAGAGGAAAGGAATATGTGGAAAACACTGATAAGGAGAAGGGACAGGATGATAGGACATCTGCTAAGACATGAGGGAATGACCTCCATGGTACTAGAGGGAGCTGTAGAGGGCAAAAACTGTAGAGGAAGACAGAGATTGGAATACGTCAAGCAAATCGGAGAAAGACGAAGGTAATGAGAAGTAGTAGAAATGAGAACAGCGAGAAACTTAACATCAGGATTGAAGGTCACGAAGGTAGCAGAATTCCTTAACTTCATTGACTTCGTGACCTTCAATCCTGATGTTAAGTTTCTCGCTGTTCTCATTTCTACTACTTCTCATTACCTTCGTCTTTCTCCGATTTGCTTGACGTATTCCAATCTCTGTCTTCCTCTACAGTTTTTGCCCTCTACAGCTCCCTCTAGTACCATGGAGGTCATTCCCTCATGTCTTAGCAGATGTCCTATCATCCTGTCCCTTCTCCTTATCAGTGTTTTCCACATATTCCTTTCCTCTCCGATTCTGCGTAGAACCTCCTCATTCCTTACCTTATCAGTCCACCTAATTTTCAATATTCGTCTATAGCACCACATCTCAAATGCTTCGATTCTCTTCTGTTCCGGTTTTCCCACAGTCCATGTTTCACTACCATACAATGCTGTACTCCAGACGTACATCCTCAGAAATTTCTTCCTCAAATTAAGGCCGGTATTTGATGTTAGTAGACTTCTCTTGGCCAGAAATGCCTTTTTTGCCATAGCGAGTCTGCTTTTGATGTCCTCCTTGCTCCGTCCGTCATTGGTTATTTTACTGCCTAGGTAGCAGAATTCCTTAACTTCATTGACTTCGTGACCTTCAATCCTGATGTTAAGTTTCTCGCTGTTCTCATTTCTACTACTTCTCATTACCTTCGTCTTTCTCCGATTTACTCTCAAACCACACTGTATACTCATTAGACTGTTCATTCCGTTCAGCAGATCATTTAATGCTTCTTCACTTTCACTCAGGATAGCAATGTCATCAGCGAATCGTATCATTGATATCCTTTCACCTTGTATTTTAATTCCACTCCTGAACCTTTCTTTTATTTCCATCATTGCTTCCTCGATGTACAGATTGAAGAGTAGGGGCGAGAGGCTACAGCCTTGTCTTACACCCTTCTTAATAAGAGCACTTCGTTCTTGATCGTCCACTCTTATTATTCCCTTTTGGTTGCTGTACATATTGTATATGTCCCGTCTCTCCCTATAGCTTACCCCTACTTTTTTCAGAATCTCGAACAGCTTGCACCATTTTATATTGTCGAACGCTTTTTCCAGGTCGACAAATCCTATGAAAGTGTCTTGATTTTTCTTTAGCCTTGCTTCCATTATTAGCCGTAACGTCAGAGTTGCCTTCATAGTATACAAGAAAAAGAGGAAGCAGCTGATCAGCTGCCTGTATCTTCATAATATGCCTTTTCTGCTTGTAGCCCTATGAAACACACAAATCAACACCAAAAATAGAATTCTTCAACCTCAGTTATCACCCAATAGCTCTGACTGTTCGTGATGCCAAAACAGTGGTACGATCCCTGGTTACAACATGCTTTTTGACCAGAGTTCCAAAAAAATTGAATGAATAGGAGAATACTGGTGATTTCTTTTATTTTTATTTTTGTAGTAGTATTTAGCCATATTATTTTCGAGAAAAGCTGCGAATGATGAATGAACTCTCTTTTATTTTCCTATTTAATTTAATATTTAGATTCTATGTGTCCTGATACTGACAGTCAAAGCGTTTCAATCTTTGTTCGATTTCTACGTTTGTTGCAGGAAATAATACAAATAAAAATCCGGAAGTAGGTTATTTCAGAAATCGGTTGCTTTTAGCGGTCCTAAGAGTCAGGTTACACTGCCATGGAAAAAAATATATAACCAAAAACCGGTTGTTTGAGCTAGAACTGCACATCCCTACGGGATGGCCACGCGTGGGACAGGATGGTGGGCACAAAAGAGGCAGTCGGTAGCGAGGTCTAGCGGATGGGCCCAGCAGAAATGCCCATGTGTCGAACACTAAACTGCAGGCTGGAGAGGGGCAGATGCCTCTAACTCACTGCCTGCTCCGGACCATGAAGTTGTAGCACAGTGCTCACTACCTAGTGCCGGGTGATTTGTGCTTAAATGAACTGTACGCCTGGACATTGTTGTATTAAGTTGGTGCATATATTTGTAGCGTTTTTGTTTTGTATGTTGGTGTTCCGGTTACTATGGATTTATCGATTGCTATTTTTGTTTGTACTTCGTTGTTCCTATTCGAGTTTGCATATTGTCATTTTGAGATAGTAAATGAAACTGTGGACGCTAGAGAATGGAGTGCCAAGTGGAGAAATCGGATCATTTCAGACACACTCTTCTGTTGGAATTCGGTGGAGGGGTTCCAGAAATATTTGCCTTCGGGTTTGGGGATAATACCACATGACAGGCTACGGCAATGAAACGGTTTTCTCTTGAAGGTTTGATGAAGAACGCTTAAACACATTAATCGCCAATGATGCGTGTTAGTCGTGAACTGGCACATGTTGTTGTTGCGGTCTTCAGTCCAGAGACTGGTTTGATGCAGCTCTCCATCGTACTCTATTCTGTGCAAGCTTCTTCTTCTCCCAGTACCTACTGCAACCTACATCCTTCTGAATCTGCTTAGTGTATTCATCTCTTGGTCTCCCTCTACGATTTTTACCCTCCACGCTGCCCTCCAATACTAAATTGCTTATCCCTTGATGCCTCAGAATATGTCCTACCAAGCGATCCCTTCTTCTATCCAAGTTCTGCCACAAATTTCTCTTCTCCCCAATTCTATTCAATACCTTCTCATTAGTTATATTATCTACCAATCTAATCTTCAGCACTCTTCTGTAGCACCACATTTCGAAACCTTCTATTCTCTTCTTGTCCAAACTAGTTATCGTCCATGTTTCACTTCCATACATGGCTACACTCCATACAAATACTTTCATAAATGACTTCCTGACATTTAAATCTATACTCGATGTTAACAAATTTCTCTTCTTCAGAAACGCTTTCCTTGCCATTGCCAGTCTACGTATTATATCCTCTCTACTTCGACTTTCATCTGTTATTTTGCTCCGCAAATAGCGAAACTCATTTACTACTCGAAGCGTCTCATTTCCTAATCTAATTCCCTCAGCATCACTTCGACTACATTCTATTATCCTCGTTTTGCTTTTGTTGATGTTCATCTTATATCCTCCTTTCAAGATACTGTCCATTCCGTTCAACTGCTCTTCCAGGTCCTTTGCTGTCTCTGACAGAAATACAATGTCATCGGCGAACCTCAAAGTTTTTATATCTTCTCCATGTATTTTAATTCCTACTCCGAATTATGAACTGTAATCATTCCACCCTCGTGCACCGTTTTCACGCAATGGAGAAGGTTCTAGAATCACATGTATGGATACCACAGGCTATAAGCCAAACTCACAAAATCAGTGGGTGGCCCTTTGTGCACCCACACGAATTGCAAAGGTTTGCCGAAACATACTTTACCTCTTAGAAGCAAAAAATCTTGAGCAAACATGGAACATCATGACGGATACAGAGATAAGCGACGGAAGTGTTGTTGTAGCGAGACTGAATACCGTAACATACAAACCTTCAAAAAATAAATTCTAAATACATCTATTTAAGAAAGTAGATAAAAATTTGCTTGTGGCCCTCCTAAGTGACAGTCCCCATTCCTTCCAATCTGAATACGTAAGCGTAGACCAGAAGTGGTTTACATTCAAAGAAACAGTTTCCACCACTATTGAGAGACATATACCAAAGAAATTAATAATAGATGGTACTGATCCCCCACGGTACACTAAACAGGTCAGAACACTGTTGCAGAAGCATGCGAAATTAAAAAGAACGCAAAACCCTAGAGATTTATGAAGTTTAACCGAAGATCGAAATGTTGCGGGAACTTCAATGCGAGATGCTTTTAATACTTTCCACAACTAAACTCTGCCTCGAAGTCTGGTATGAAATCCAAACTGATTCCAGTCGTATGTAAGGTACACCAGCGAAAAGGCACACAGCACCTTCACTGCGCGATAACAACGGTGATATTACTCTGATGACAGTGCCGCTAAAGTGGAGTTACTAAATACGGTTCTCCGAAACTCCTTCATCGAAGATGATGAATTAAATATTCCAGGATTCGAACCGAGAACAAACTACGACATGAGTAACCTAGAAGAAGATACCCTCGATTAAGGAAAGCAGCTTAAATCACTTAATAAAGTCAAGGCCTTCGGTCCTAACTGTATATCAGTCAGGTTCCTCTGAAAGTATGCTGATACAATAGTTCTGTATTTAGGAATCACATACAGCCGATCGGTCGTTGAAAAATCCGTGCCTAAAGACTGGAAAGTTGCACAAGTCACACGAATAGCCAGGAATGGAACTAGGAGTAATCCGCTAAGTTAAAGACCCATATTGCTTACGTCGATTCTGGAACATGTACTGCCTTCGAACATTATGAGTTATCTAGAAGAAAACTGACAAACAGTCAACACTGATCCAGAAGATATTGTTCTTGTGAGTCACAATTAGCTCTTTATTCTCACGAAGTAATGAGTGATACTGACAGGTGATGTCGAACTGATTCCATAGTTTTAGATTTACGACGTCTGACCCAATTGCGTGCCTTTGGAGTGTGTCATAGGCCTTCTGCTTTTCCTGGTCTACAGAAACGTTTTTGGAGACAATCTGAATAGTACTGAGATTGTTAGCACATGATGCTGTCATTCACTGTCTTATAAACTCATCAGAAGATTAAAACAAATTGCGAAACGCTTTAGACAAGATATGTATACGGTGTAAAAAGAGACGACTAACTGTAAATAATGAAAATGTGAATTCATCGACAAGGGTAACAAAAGTAATTCGCTAAATTTCGATTATACGATAAATCACACAAATATAGAGGCTTCAACTAAATACTTAGACATTACAATTACCAATAACTTAAATTGGAACGATCACATAGATAATGTTGAGGGTTTTTTGACAGAACATGGGAAAATGATGCAGGTTACGACGAGGCGGGTTGGTCTCTCAGTGTCCTTTGAACAATATCCACCTATGTGAATAGCTATAGGTTGTCCGCCCCACCACTCTGCAAGGGTAGATACGACTTTAGCTGACAAACGCAGCGTTAGCGAAAATTCGACTAAATACCTACCTCTCAAAGGCCACAGACCTCCAACCCGTAGGTAGTAGCTGAAAGTTAATGAAAGTATCGAGCGTTGGGGATTTTTGCATCAGTCGTTTGAAAAAATATTTTAAAAATTTTGCTTACAGTTGGTTTATTGTCTTTAAAACAGGGAAAATGACTATCAAGTCCGTTTTTAAATTCCCGACATCAATTATATAATGCTAGTGACTTCCTCAGAAGTTCACGCCCGAAAGCAACCAGAAGGTATTTGGTCCGATGCGATATTTTGAACATCCTAAAAACTAACCCACGACTATTTGCCATTTAACACATTCAGCCGTTCAATGGGCTTCTTGTAAAGATGTGGTCGCCATAATATCGCGTTATCTGCATGAAACACGCCACGTGGAGTTCATGTATGTCATGAAATGTTCACGGGCAAGTATCTCCTAAAATGCGCCACTCGCAACGCACAAACTTTCACAAAATACTCATCACAAGATCCGATGAAACACGCGAATCTCCTTATTTTGGTACAAGTTTGATCAGCACGATTTAAAATAGGTGTTTACGAGAAGACGGCTCCCAAGCGACACTCAACTCGTAGAGCTGAGGTACAAAGCCCTACTTAAATGCGCGGGAAATGCAGAATTCCTGTTGGCTAGTATGTTAAGCAGCCTATCAGATTATCTCGCGGACTTCTATACTAGCGGTATTTTTAACGTTAGCCAATCAGATTATCACATGTAATTTAGACTAGAAAGCTCGTTAATCCCAAAACTAAATAAAATTTAATGAAAACAAAGTACAATTCGTTTCCACAAAATAAATTACTCATACGTTTAATACCCCACGTCCATTCTGGCTGCCTTTTAGAAAATCAAGATCAAGGTAGTATCAAAAATTGCAGCCGGCCGGTGTGGCCGTGCGGTTCTAGGCGCTTCAGTTTGGAACCGCGTGACCACTACGGTCGCAGGTTCGAATCCTGCCTCGGGCATGAATGTGTGTGATGTCCTTAGGTTAGTTGGGTTTAAGTAGTTCTAAGCTCTAGGGGACTGATGACCACAGATGTTAAGTCCCATAGTGCTCAGATCCATTTGAACCATTTGACCAAATTGCACTATTGCATAACATCCCTCTCACGGATACATTTACGTAGTTTTAATACAGTATCACATTCTCACTTTACGTACGCTATGTGACCGAAAGCATCCGGACCCACCAAAACAAACATTTTCTATATTAGGTGCATTGTGCTGGCACCTACTGCCAGGTACTCCATATCAGCGACCTCAGTAGCCATTAGAGATCGTGTGAGAGCAGAATAGGGTGCTGCACGGAACTCACGGACTTCGAATATGGTCAGGTGATTGGGTGTTACTTGTGTCATACATCTGCACGCGAGATTTTAACTTTCATAAACATCCCTAGTTCCACTGTTCCCGATGTGATAGTGAAGTGGAAACGTGAAGGGACACGTAAAGCACAAAACCGTACAGGCCGACCTCGTCTGTTGACTGACAGAAACCTCCGACACTTGAAGACGGTCGTAATGTGTAAAAGGCAGAGATATATACAGACCATCACATAGGAATTCCAAACTGCGTCATGATCCACTGCAAGTACTATGACAGGCGGGAGGTGAGGAAACTTGGATTTCATGGTTGAGCGGCTGCTCAGAAGCCACACATAACGTCGGTAAATGCTGAACGATACCTCGCATCGTGCAAGGAGCGTAAACATTGGACGATTGAACAATGGAAAAACGTTGTGTAGAGTGACCAATCACGGTACACTATGTGGCGATCCGATGGCAGGGCGTGGGCATGTGAACGTCATCTGCCGGCGTGTGAAATACCAACAGTACAATTCAGAGGCCGTGGTGTTACGGTATTTTTAATGGAGCGGGCTTGCACCCCTTGTTGTTTTGCGTGGCACTATCACAGCACAGGCCTACATTGATGTTTTCAGCACTTTCTTGCTTCCCACTGTTGAAGAGTATTTCGAGGATGGCGATTGTATCTTTCAACGCGATTGAGCAGCTATTCATAATGCACGGCCTGTGACGATTTAGTTGCACGACAATAACATCTCTGTAATGGACTGGCCTGCACAGTCTTGACCTGCATCCTACAGAAAACAAAACAAAAAATGGCTCTGAGCACTATGGGACTTAACATCTATGGTCATCAGTCCCCTATAACTTAGAACTACTTAAATCTAACTAACCTAAGGACAGCACACAACACCCAGCCATCACGAGGCAGAGAAAATCCCTGACCCCTACAGAAAACCTTTGGGATGTTTGGAACGCCGACTTCTTGCCAGGCCTCACCGACTGACATCGACACCTCTCCTCAGCGCAGCACTCCTTGATGAATGACCGAGCGAGGTGGCGCAGTGGTTAGACACTGGACTCGCATTCAGGAGGACGACAGTTCAATCCCGCGTCCGGCCATCCTGATTTAGGTTTTCCGTGATTTCCCTAAATCGCTCCAGGCAAATGCCGGGATGGTTCCTTTCAAAGGGCACGGCCGACTTCCTTCCCCGTCCTTCCCTAATCCGATGAGACCGATGACCTTGCTGTCTGGTCTCCTTCCCCGAACCAACCAACCAACCAACCTTGATGAATGATCTGCCATTCCCCAAAAAATCTTCCAGAACCTGATTGAACGAATGCCTGCGAGAGTGGAAACTGTCATCAAGGCTAGCTGTGGGCCAATAACATGTTAAATTCCAGCGTTTCCGATGGAGGAGACCACGAACTTGTAAGTCATTTTCAGCCAGGTGTACGGATGCTTTTGATCACATGGAGTATGTCCTCCATTTTCTCTCCCACGAACTGCAAAACACTCTCACAACCAAAACACCACGAAAGAAATACTTTTAATTACATCAGAAATCTGCGTTTATGAAACTAAAGAAAATTCCAGAATATTAGATTATATCTACATATCTTCTTGCCTGTCGTTTCAGTTGATACCGTTTCACAAAGGCAGCATGGTTATTATGTGTTATATGTAAATATTTTTTTCTCGAAAGTATTGAAGTTAATGATTTGAAATTTTAACAGCCAGGCTGTTGCATCCATAGAACCTGGCATACAAAGTACGAAAATATTGATAATATTTAATAGTACGTCTTCAGATTCATAGAGAGTATGTGTAACGCATTGCACAAAGCATCAGACAAGTGCAAGGCTCTCTCGTCCCAGTCGTCAACGTCAGCTGCGCCAACCTGAGAACCAAAATCTACTCTGGTCCCGGCTCCACGACAAGCTACGGTTTCAATGCACGATGACAACTCTTAATAATTTGCTACCATACAGGGTCTAGTAAAGAGACTGCGTACACCACGCTTGTACGACCACTTCTGGAGTACTGTTGTGCGGTGTGTGCTCCGCATAAGACAGTATCGACAGAAGCCATCGAAATATTTCAGCCGGCCGTGTGGCCGAGTGGTTCTAAACGCTTCAGTCTGGAACCGCGCGACCGCTACTGTCGCAGGTTCGAATCCTGCCTCGGGCATGGATGTGTGTGATGTCCTTTATGTCTCATAGTGCTCAGAGCTATTTGAACCACTTGAAATATTTCAAAGAACGGCAGTTCGTTTCCCACTTTAGTAAAAGAGCGGAGAGAGCGCCACGGAAGTCATACGTGAACTGGAGTGGCAATCATTGAATCAAAGGCGCCTTTTGTTGCGGCAGAATCTTCTTATGAAATTTCAACCACCAACTTCTCCTCAGAGTGTGAAAATATTTTGTTGGCGCCCAACTATATTGGGAGGCATGATCATCGTAATAATATAGATGAAAGCAGAACTCAGAGCTCATAGATAAAGATTTAACTGTTAGATTTTCCTGCACACTGTTCGAGAGTGGAACGGTAGAAAATAACTGGTTCGATTAACCTTCAGCCAGGCAGTTAATTGTGAATTGCAGAGTAAGCATGTAGATGTAGATGTAGACGTACTTGGCAGGCCGTTGTGGTCGTGCGGATCTAGGAGCTTCAGTCCGGAACCGCGCGCCTGGTACGGTCGCAGGTTCGAACCCAGCCTCGGGCATGGATGTGTGTGATATCCTTAGGTTACTTAGGTTTAAGTAGTTCTAAGTCTAGGGGAGTGATGACATCAGCAGTTAAGTTCCATAGTGCTCAGAGCCATTTGAACCATTTTGTAGACGTATTTAGGACGCAGTGTGATAGATTTGTTTGTACCGTACTTGCAATTAACCAGCGGAGACCATCTGGCAATGCAAAAAAAAAAAAAGAAGAAATACATTGCATTCCCGACGTAAGACTCGAACTGTGAGTCCCATGTGCTAACGTCACGCATATAGGGCCGAAGCCACATCGATACATGACCTGTGTACTGCTTGCCCTAGGGAAAACAATATTTATTTATATAGAATAACGAACAGTGCAATAAATTAAGACTTTTCTTGAAAGACGTAAATAAAAATGTACAGAAAATATCATCATTCAACGTAATTGTATTTCAAAACAAAATTTATGTATTATGTATATTATTCTTTTTTCTATGTTAGAAATATTAGTAACTGTGACATAGTCGGACGGTTTTATGTTGAAAGACGTAAATGAAAAAGTACAGAAAATATCATTCATCATCCAACCTAATTGCATTTAAAAACAAAATCGATTTATTATGTATGTTATTCTTTTTTCTATGTTAAAAATATTAGTAACCGTGAAATAGTCCAACGGTTTTATGTGATTCCTTACTCTGGTCTTGACCTTTGTAGCGTTGCTCTTGGGGGACGAAAATAAAAAGAATTTTTTTACTTTTTTTTTTAATGTCGAAAAAGTGAATATTTTGGTGGGCCACTTGGCAACAGAATCAAGGATTGATTACACTATTATAATAACATACGTTGAGCATTAAATACCTGAATAAGAGCAGCATATTGATATATATTTGAGATCGTTCGGAAGAAACATTATCATTTCTGTGCATTTTTATAGTCGCGATGTAGTCATACCCGGATCAACACTAAGGGACCAGAAGATTTATAGACTTTAAAAGAAATGCAACACTACACAATTAAAAAAAAGGAGTTGGTTCAGAAATAATAGGAAAACGATAATGTTCCTTCTGCCTCATGCTGCATTCGGCCCATCAGCGTGATCGTATTTCTGGTGATGAAGTAACACAAAAATAATTACCATACAGGTAAATAAGGAGATGGAATCATCAAGGTTAATTTACTAAAATAAGCACACTTATCTTTAACACACGTTTTTTTTAATGCTACGTACCTTTTCATATTAAATTACAATAGATGACCATAGTGGTTAAATACTTTATACATAACAGTCAAAATGTCCTCTTGATGCTGTCTGTTCGTAATCAGTTACCAGAAACTACATGCTTTCTGATTGAAAAAAATAACATTTAGCATTTTCACTCAATATTTTCACATATAAAATACAGTTGCGGAACGCAGCAAGTCCGCATCCGCCTCTCATGGAATACAAACAGTAAAAGGTGAGGCGCCAAAAGCCTCATTTGTCTTGAAATAACAGAATTCTTTTTTACACCATTAATCGATACATGTACATAGAGATTTACTGGCACCGCGCAAGAACGGCAAAGATAAAGAATAATAGATTCTGTCGCTGCTATGCGATGGTTTATTTCTTTTACTTTACAATTGTTCGATAACTTTAGGCCATCAGGCGTTTACTGTTGAGCGTATATTAATGTTTGTGAGGCGAAAATTACTAATATTACACTGCTTCCCATGAGGAGGGAAGGAATACCGAAGGTATTACTTTCATCCTCATGCCCATTGGAATATTTGTAATTTTCGGGTGTAACATACAGGTTATTAAAAATTTCATTTCACATTCATTTCATAATAAAAGAATTAACGCTTCAATTTGTAATTACTGACGATGTATCATTGTGAATTTGTTCTGTGTGTCTATCAGTGTTTGCATGGATTCAGTCTTTCTTGATGATTCTTAAAATTAAGGCTATAAGTACACATATTTACAAACTTTATAAGGAAATAGAGTGACACTTCATTTTTCAACGTTGCAAAAGTAATTTGACTATCACAACTGGTACACAACTTTCTGTTTTGACTGTATTCATTTTATTGTCATCATCTTGTCGATTGACTGCCTTGTCCGTTGTCGCACTTAATTATAGATTTATTTTCGTCGCACATACACTATTTATGATAAGACTTGGATTGTAGAGCGGCCACTGGTGATGGCTTCGACAAGGAAGTCCATATCTTTCACTTTCAGGGCTCGAGTGTGGCTCTCCGAATTATTTCACATATGAAACAGATATAATATCTTATATTAGAATAGCTTACAAAACTAATTTTATATACATGTGGGATGGGATTTAGGAAGGATCGGATCCTTTGACGTATTTTCGTGTGCTTATTTTCATTCGTATCGTGACCTTTCGTTAAAGTTTACATTTCAACAGTGTTCAGAGGTGACCTTGTGACTTGTCTCTGTGTACAATCAGTCATTATACTAATTACGTTAACTTCTCTATCTTAGAGTCTCTCGGAAGATTTATGATACATACAAAATGCTTTCAGTACTGGGTGTGAATGTTTTTGCTACAGAATGTAGCGCACAGCAACTGTGTTGGCGGTTGAACGTTTACATTATTTCGTCACGTGGTGGCTGTCCGCCTCCACTGTTGCTAGCAATCTTGAAATTCAGTCTGTGTGCGCGCACGTGACCGGAGCTTTCTTGCAGAGCGTTGATTTCGCGCTTGAGGTGCCGTGCGTCGCTTTTGTTCGGCGGATCGTGGCTTTGTGCTTTTTAGATTGCTGGAGGGAGCTTCTGCCACCGAAACTGCCTCATATCACTTCCTGTCCACTATCCAGTTACGGATTCACAGGTAAGTGGTAGCTACCGTTGCAACTGCACGTGTGGAATGACACTGATTATTACACACTGCACACATCAATGAATTTTTTTACACATATGGTGCAGTAGAATACTGCCACTGAAAATCGTCGAACTTTAAAACTTCACTTGCACTGTGGTGAGCGTCTGCGTGAACGGTGTATTAAAAGAAATTCTCGCTTCATAACATCACACGGTGTTTACAAGTTGATTTACATACTAATATTTACAAGAGTTCATTTAAATCGAGAATTAATCTAATTGACCACTGTGAATCAGAACAATTGTTTCTTAATTAGTCTTTTTTTTTATTTATGCCTACGGTCACAGGTAGGCTATTATAAGTCCTTTTTCTTTGACCAAGTCCATTCCAATCTCCTTTACAAATTAATTTCATTCATAGTAATCTTTATCACGCTTGCTTATTCATTTTGTAGGCCCAATACATTTTTTTTAAATTGCTCGTCTTATTTAGTGACTTGTGAGGGGAGCTTCATTTATGTCAAAGTTTCTCTCGTATGTGCTTGTCTTTAAAGAAAGTTCGAGGACAGATTTGAAAATAGCAATTCCGCCTCGGGATTTCGTGTAGAAATACAAACAGTCGTAAAAGAAAAGTGGGCAAAGCGGGCCTACTCATAGATCGTCGACAGAATTTAAATTACTCCTCAACCAGGTCGAAAATTTAATTTACATTGCGCATTACAAAAGCAATATGCGCGTCGCGAACCTACTCATTTTTATATGTAGTGCCTCACTTCCTAAGCACACGTGCATCTTTACAAGTTGATCCTGAGGAGTGGATAGGATCAAGGATCTTAAAGGATTTGCACTTAGGAAAGGGATTCAATAATCACAGAGAAAACAATAAATATTGCAGTGCGCACTTAAAATAAAATCTATCACTTTAAGCATGTATATCTAATATGTATCTTGCTGCAGCTTGCTTACTACTCTTTACTCATTTCTTAGACTAAGTCAAGTTTATGCATTACGCACTTGGGTATTAATTATCATTTGTATATATAAGCCTCTCACTAGAGTGTTGTTGTTTGCTGCTGTCGCGACCTGTGAAGCTTGGGCGAGATTCTTATTCTATTTGCTGCTAGCTTGTGAATTTGCAGTATCGCTAATGCTCAATAGTACCGTGAAGTTGGCATAATAAATCATGTTACTCATATGTTCTTTTACTCAGCTTGTTTATAGTCTGGACTCATCTTACTTTGCGTTATATAATAAACTTCCTTTTTATTCCATCACAGTTTTTCTTAAGGTTAACGTCAGGCCTTTTTTAGAACAATTGCACTGCATTATCAGTCTGTTCATGCTTAATCCTAGGTATCTATTTACTTCAAAGAGATGTTATTTCATCGCTGGCACAGCACTGTGCTGGAAGTTACAAGTTAAATCTACCGACTGTTTTGCGCTAACAGGTGATGCCTTATTTACGTCACATTTGAAAATAGGGAATAACCTCATGGAATCGAATCTTTTCACATAACTTTCCTCTTTTGTCTGGACGTTTAAGTATTTCCTTTTAAAACAGGTCATTAACTTGTCCTCGATTAAATTTCACTTACAAATACTAAGCACATATAATCATCATTTTCATATTACTATTTAGTGAGAGAAGTGCATTATTCGCTCCTTCCTGCTCATTTTCAAATTACTATGTACCGAGAGAAGTGCATAATTCGCTCCTTCCTCTTTCCTCATTTTAGTACCTCGGGGCTAATTAATACCTCTCGAGTACATCATTTTTCTTACATACTAACTTATAACTAAAATTGAAAATCGCCTCTAGGACATGTCCTCCTGTTTACATAAAGTTTATTCATGTAAATACTTGTCTACAACTTATTCTGTATTTTATTTTCCAGACACGTTGTTTTGGTACATAAGGTTTCCTTTTAGCACCGGTTAACGTCCGTAGTCAGTTCAGTTCAGTTCAGTTCTTGTTACTCATTGGTTAAACCTGATCTCCAATACCTTAGAATTTTCTTACAGCTTAAATTAACTTAATTCCTGACGTTATAAAATTTTCTTAAATCATGATGGTGGAACAATCCTTTGATTTTATTCGTGGCAGGGTCAGATAACAAATAGCTACCAATGTGTGGTTTCCTCATTATCACAAAGGGACCTTCATAAATGTGTTGCCACTTACGATTCCTCTTTAACAACAGGGATGGTTTAAAGTGAGTCCTGACTAATACCTTTTCTCCTTCTTTGAAATCTATAACTCTGTTTACCTTCTTATCAAATGCCTTTTTTCGGAGGTTAGCATACGTTGTCAATGATATGAGAGCTTGCCTGATTTTTGCGTCTAGGTCCAATTCGTTGTCTTGTAACTTTGGAAGGGGGTCTATCCATTCATTCCTTTCTTTTGATCTTGACATTAACTCATGTGGCGTGAATCCGGTCGACAGATGAGGAAGGTGGTTTACAATCTGTTCGAAAGGTGTTACGAAGTCTACCCACTTAGCTTGCTTATTCGGAATGTATGTCCTTATAAATCTGTTAAATTCTTTGAAGATTCTTTCTGTCGGATTCGATTACGGTCGAAACAGGGATATCAAAATTTGTTTGATTCCATGGCGAGCAAGAAATGCACGCCACGGGCGTGATGTGAAATTTGAAGCATTATCAGACAAGATTGATTCTGGAACCCCGAATCGTGGGAAATAGTCATTTTCAATGCGGCGAATTATTGGATTTGCACAAGAAGATTTTACTGCATACAGTCTTATGTGCTTAGAAAAATTGTCCAGGATTATTACTAAGTATTTAGCGCCTCCCCTACCGGTGGGTAGTGGACCTGCCAAATCAATACTAAGAAGCTGGTTTGGCCTTTCAGCAATTATTGGATTTAGTGGGATTGAAGTGGAAATGTTTAAGGATTTTGCCTTTTGACAGATGACACAGTTTCTCAATAATTTATGGATTCTCTGGTGTAGATTCGGAACATAACAGTAAGTCGAGATTTTCCTTTTACATTTTTCTGGTCCGTAGTGATCCCATGAAATGTGAGTGTACCACAGAAGATGTTCAATGAAATTTCGAGGGATGCAAACACACCACCTCTCAGATGACTCAGACATCTTATGAAATAGCACTTCGTTATGAACTTTATAAAACTTGGACAACTTGTGGGCTGGATTTTCGTGAAGAATTTGTATAATCTTTTTCCATTTTGGATCTGTATTTTGAAGAATCTGAATCTGCCTACATAACTGAAAAAAATACTTTCTGTGAATTGGATCTTTCATTAACAAAACTTTATAATTAGACATTTGTTCCACCAGTTCGCTGGTTTCTGGTAAGCCCTCAGGTGAGCGAGAAAGTGCGTCTGCTATAACATTATCTTTACCTTTTATATATACAATGTCAAAGTCATATTCCTGCAGGAATAAGCACCATCGAGTAAGACGAGGGTGTTGCAACTTGCATGTAAGGAGGAATGATAAGGCTTGATGGTCTGAATAGACTTTAATTTTTCTTCCATAGATATAATAGTTAAATCGCCTAAAAGCCCATATTACGGCAAGTGCCTCCAACTCCGTAACCGAATAAGACTTCTCACACTCTGATAACACTCGACTCGCAAAGCTAATCACTTGGATTTGCTCGTGTCCATTTACTAATTGAATCTGAAAAAGACAAGCGCCGATACCCACAAAGGAAGCGTCTGCAGTAATACAAAATTCCTTATCCATCTGAGGATGATGGAGAATGTTACTGTTAACCAGACTGTCTTTAATTTTCTTAAATCCGTCTTGGCATTCTGGCGTCCAATTCCAATGTGAATTCTTTTTTAAAAGGTTGTGAAGAGCGGGATTGTTCAGTACCTGATTGGGAACAAAACGTCTGAAAAATGACGTAAGACCGATAAATCCTCTCAGTTGCCTTTTTGTAACAGGGGTTGGAAAGTTTTTTATAGCAGACAATTTTTCTGGGTCGGGTTTAATTCCTTCAGGGGTGATGATGTGTCCTAAAAATTTAATTTCACTTTTTCCAAACTTGGATTTCTTAAGATTTGCTGTAACACCATACTCTCTGAGTCGTTGAAATATCTTTTGCAGAAGGGCCACATGATCTTCCCAATTTCTCGATGCTACAAGAACGTCATCCACATAGACTGTTACCTCGTCTAAAAGTTCAGGACCCAGTACATAGTCAAGGGCAGAAATAAAAATTCTGGAACTCACATTTAGTCCAAACGGTACAACTTTGAAATGGTAAGATCTACCTGCAAATATAAACGCAGTGTACTTCCTAGACTCCTGCGCAAGTTTTACTTGCCAGTAACTGCTTTTCAAATCAAGGGTGCTCAAATACTTAATTCCATGAAACTTCTGCAGATGCTCTTCAAGAGCCTCTGGTCTCGTTCTTATGGGTACTATAATTTTATTGATTAATCTGGCATCTAGGACTAGCCTTACGCTACCATCTGATTTTAGTACAGACAATAAAGGACTCGAATAAGGTGAATGAGATACTTCAATCACATTCCAGCGTAACATTTTCCTGATCTCGCACATGACAGCTTCTCGTCTCGCATATGGAATGGAATAGCTTGTTCTACAGTAGGTTGAATGGGGCAGGACATCCATTCGATATTCAAAGCCTTTTATTAGTCCAGGTTTCTTAGAAAATACTTGAACGTAATCTGTTAACAAATTGTAAAGCTCATTCTCCTGTTGTTTGGATAATTCAATGGACTCATTAGCTTTACCGTATAATTCATTCTGACCGGGAATTAGGTCTTTACACTCATCGTCATTAACACTTTCAGGATCTGTCACGTCTTCTGTCTGACTGTACTGTTGTCTTTTAGTCCATGGTCGTACTGCTATCCGAAGCACCCCAAAGTTTGTCTTCATCTTACTTCTTAACAAATTTACAGTTACTTGTTGCTGGCTCGCTACTCGAGTACAGATTCCACACTCGATGTCAATTTTAGCTTTCGTCTGCCTCAAGAATTCCATACCCAGGATACATGGCACTGATAGGTTTTTAACAATAAGAAAAATGCACGTTACTGAAATAGACTCTATCTGGATTTGAAGCTGAGTCTGAAGATTTACACGTTGTGTTAGTGGACCAATTGCTCCCGATACGGTGCAACCTTGAATTGGAAGTGATAAAACTTTG
This sequence comes from Schistocerca cancellata, assembly GCF_023864275.1. Classification (NCBI taxonomy): domain Eukaryota; kingdom Metazoa; phylum Arthropoda; class Insecta; order Orthoptera; family Acrididae; genus Schistocerca; species Schistocerca cancellata. The sequence continues at coordinate 880,089,368 of NC_064628.1, forward strand.
CATACAGAGGATATTTGCTTAAATAAACATAAAGATAAGACATTTATATTAGCTCCTGTATCTACAATGGCTGTTACTGGTATGTTGGCAATTGATACTCTTATGGAAGCTTGAACTTGTTCGTCCCATGCGTCATCATTGTCTTTCGTCTCAGTGTCTGCTACTAGATCATCCCGTAAGTTTGTCTCTTTGTCATACCTAATTGCTTTAATTTCGTGTGGACTAAGGGACAGAGTGCCCCCATTCAAACCTGCAGCATCCTCTAGGAGGCTCAAAGGTGCTGCTTTTAATTTTCCGCTCGACGCTTACTTTCCTGCTGATTTATATTTCTTAAAGTTTCTTCCGTCTGGAACTGGTGTTGGTTTTGTGGTACGAACTCGGTTGGAAATGGATCTTGTTGTCCTGGCGTATTCGCTTGCGCATAATAAATTTGCGTATTATGCGGGCGTTTAGGCTTCAGACTTCCCGAAGGTCCGTTCGCTTGTTGCGTGAAGTGTATATTTTGTGGCTGAAAGGTATTTTGCTGTGGCTTGTGTTGATTGTAACCGTTACTGAAAGGTGTACGTTGGTCTCCACCTTGATTATGCCATTTATTTCTTTTCCACTGACGATTTGAATCGTAAGACTGATCGTTTTGATAATTACCGTTGATCGGTTGCGTGTTTCCATATTGCTGGGGCTGTGTGTTATAATGTGCATTTTCGTACTGAGGTGGTGACGAATTATATATTGGATTGTATCTCTGGCCGTTATTGTACTTATTTTTGTATTTGCTGTTGGAGTACGTAGTGTGTTTATTTTTGAAACCGTTGTGGGGTTGGTACTGGCTGTCGCTGTGACGCGCTTTCGCTCGGCCACCGTTGTTGCCTGCATATTCTGTATTGTGCTGGCCGCCTGCACTGAAGTGAGCGTTGCCAACATCAACTCTAGCGTCCTCGTAAATCAGATCTAACGAGTCTAACACAGATAGGAAAGTGTCCGTATCGTCCTCAGACACGTTTACTAACTTTTCTCTGATCGCAATAGGTAGCTTAGTTTTTAGAATCATAATAACGTCTTTGGCGGTGATCGGCGAATCCCAGAACTTGATTTTCGCTAAATATTTTTCAAAATACCTTCTCAAACTAGCGCGCTTACTGTTAAACACTTCGGCGTTGTAGACCTCTTTTCTCAGGCGCTGCTGCACACCAGAACTGCAGAATTTAGCTAAAAACATCTGTTCAAACGCTTTGTAACTCTTACAAGAGTCGACCATTTCGGTTCCCCATAAGGCAGCATCGCCTACGATAAATCCACTAACGAATTGAATTCGCTGGCGGTCACTCCAGCTATTCGGGAAAATTCCTGAAAAATTTCGGAGGAACACTATAGGATGAATTTCTCTTTTCTGTGGGTGAAAGGTCGGAAAAATACGATGTTTGATCACGCTTTCCTCCTGCATCAAACTGACGAAAGTGGGTGGGCTGGTACTCTGGTTAACTTGTGCTTCGATAGAACTATGAGTTTGAGCGTTATCAAATGGTGAACGGTAATGTACCTGCTGTTGTTCATTACTTCGTGGTGAATTATTCCAGTCTCCTGACACGGGAGGTGGGGAATTTTCAACTTGACATTTTAGTGTACGAACTTCATCAACTATCTGTTGACGCCATTCAGGTAAATCTTGAGCTAACGTTCGTCTTATCTGGCCTAATTCTGACATCACCGTGTCTCCTGTTTTTCCAGGGGCCGCCAATATTTCAAATGTCACGTTTTTGACAGTTTCCCTGAGTTCGTTCTTGACCTTGTTTTCTATGAATCCGTCTTTATTTTTAATCCACTCTTGGTAGTGGTCAGACAATGCTTCAGCATGTGCCTTAACAGTATTCTTTATTTGATCCTCTACATTAAGAGTCTCGATCTGTTTGGAAAGATCACCAACAACATTCTCGATCGTGTCTACTGCGGTTTTAACTCCTTTGACCTCATCAGAGATTGCAGTATAATCTTCTTTTAAGGTCGCAGCTTGTTTTTGATATTCCATCACATTTGAATTTATTTCTCCCTTGGCTGCTTCGATTTTTTCATCTAACCGTTTTGAAATATCCTCTATTTTTGACTCTACTTGTGTGTCAATTTCTAGCCTCATGGTCGTGATCTGACTACTGATTTGGCTTTGGACATTACCCAACAGGGTATTTAAATCAGCTGTTATGTCTGCCTTTAGTTCGGCCTTTACCGAATTTAACCGTGTATTTAGGTCATTTATCTCCGTTTGCAGATCTGTTTTTACTGAATTTATGTCTGTTTTTACCGAATTTGTCTGTTTTTACCGAATTTATTTCTGTTTTTACTGAATTTATGTCTGCTTTTACTGCGTTGCACAGATTTGTAAGGACCTGATTTTTATTATGCCGTCTTTCGGCCTTCTCTTTTTCTTCGCGGGCCTTTTCATCTAATCTTTCCTGTTTTTGGCTTTCGAACTTGCGTTCCATTATTGCTTCGATCATTGCAGCCAAGTCATTTTTTTCAAAAGCGGGAATAGTTTGCACACTAGGACCAGCTTCTAAAACTTCGGTCGAGGCTGTTTCTGCCTCCGCTCGTGTACCGTGTAATGCATAGTGAGGTCCATTCGCATCACCGCTGTCGTCTGGTTTTGTTTGTGTCCGCTGTTTACCGTCAACCATGTTCATGAATTATTTGTCAAACGTCAAAATACTACAGATATTGTTTGTCACTGCTGTCAGTCGTTTGTCTGTGACGTAGTGCTATGGCTTACTGGGACCTAAGATGAAATTTAAACTCTGGGTAACAACTGACGTTCATTTACGCCAAGAAGACAAGATGGTTCCTACTAATTACAAACAAATGAAATATCACACGTTTTACCCGTTTTGAGCGTAGTTATCCGCCATATCGTAATTTTTTTTATGCACTGACAACAATGATACACTTTCACTGAATTTAACTACATAAGAATGGACTATGGACAAATTGAAATAAAGCTGTTTCACGGCAAGGAAAGACAGGTTTACGTTCTGATCAACTCGAAAGATGCTACGTCACTACGAAAGCTTGGCTACTGCGTATAAAAATTTCACTTACTATGGCTGTCTTGATGGTGATACAGATGAATACTCGCGTTTTTTTGGTAATTTCATCAATCGTTCTTCTGAATTAATTAAAAGGTTTTCCCACTTCTCTTTCTCGGTTGAATTGCATCCACATGAAAAAATGAAACAAGTATTAGAACAAGCACTGAAAAATTTTTAAACACATAAATGAAATGATTTTTTGATCGAGTCCCTGTTCGGGCGCCAAGTGTAGCGTTGCTCTTGGGGGACGAAAATAAAAAGAATTTTTTTACTTTTTTTTAATGTCGAAAAAGTGAATATTTTGGTGGGCCACTTGGCAACAGAATCAAGGATTGATTACACTATTATAATAACATACGTTGAGCATTAAATACCTGAATAAGAGCAGCATATTGATATATATTTGAGATCGTTCGGAAGAAACATTATCATTTCTGTGCATTTTTATAGTCGCGATGTAGTCATACCCGGATCAACACTAAGGGACCAGAAGATTTATAGACTTTAAAAGAAATGCAACACTACACAATTAAAAAAAAGGAGTTGGTTCAGAAATAATAGGAAAACGATAATGTTCCTTCTGCCTCATGCTGCATTCGGCCCATCAGCGTGATCGTATTTCTGGTGATGAAGTAACACAAAAATAATTATCATACAGGTAAATAAGGAGATGGAATCATCAAGGTTAATTTACTAAAATAAGCACACTTATCTTTAACACACGTTTTTTTAATGCTACGTACCTTTTCATATTAAATAACAATAGATGACCATAGTGGTTAAATACTTTATACATAACAGTCAAAATGTCCTCTTGATGCTGTCTGTTCGTAATCAGTTACCAGAAACTACATGCTTTCTGATTGAAAAAAATAACATTTAGCATTTTCACTCAATATTTTCACATATAAAATACAGTTGCGGAACGCAGCAAGTCCGCATCCGCCTCTCATGGAATACAAACAGTAAAAGGTGAGGCGCCAAAAGCCTCATTTGTCTTGAAATAACAGAATTCTTTTTTACACCATTAATCGATACATGTACATAGAGATTTACTGGCACCGCGCAAGAACGGCAAAGATAAAGAATAATAGATTCTGTCGCTGCTATGCGATGGTTTATTTCTTTTACTTTACAATTGTTCGATAACTTTAGGCCATCAGGCGTTTACTGTTGAGCGTATATTAATGTTTGTGAGGCGAAAATTACTAATATTACACCTTGGATGTGGCTATACGTGAGAGACGTAAGTGTACTTGTGTAGCATTTTGGTTAAATATATGTGTTTCTTTGCTCATAAAACCTTTATTTATGTGTCTTTAGCACCCTTACATGTTAGGTAACTAATGACCTTTTTCTTCAGAGTATCAGGACGCGAAGTACAGCGCGAGCCTTTAAAATTTGTTGTTGGCGATTTGCACGGCCGCAACGCCTTATATGAATACGGCCCATACTAAACGGCACTGAGCACCGGAAAAAAATCACAAAATATTCATTTTTATCATATCATATAACTTCAGTGTAATTTCAATTTATTTATGCGAGGATTAATAGCAGTTTTCCATTAAATTCTTGAGGTTGACACATAACGACTATCTTTTATCTCTGCTACGTAAATTCACAGAAATTAACTTACTCCGAAATGATTAGAGACAAACATGCCACACAATAATCTTTCTCTACACGAGCCATGACACAAAGCAGTATTAATTTCAATGAAACTTCAGTGCAGGAATTAACCTGAGATATTTTGTTAACATACGAGCTAGTACGTTGCCTCACATCGCTGTTTGCGGGTTTCATAATGCTGTCATTAAACCTTCAAATAACATTTCCATATAAATGGTCCATGTAATTTGCCCGTGATAAGTTGCGTTGTCACTTTGGTGTGTGTGATGTCATATGACGTATAACTATACGGATATGTGCCCACAAATTACACAGTTTAATGAACTGCAGATGTACACGCAGTTAAGCTCACCACTTTACTTACAGAATAGAACACATCGAGACACGTATTGAGAACAACACAGTTGGGATGTATGAATGTGACATACCGGTAGGCACCACCGCTGCGTGTGCGGCGAGGTAAGTCATTTGGTAACGGCACATGTTCAAGACTTGTCATCCACGTTTGGGGTACTTTCCGCCATTTGCATCCCCGTGTGTCTTGCATTAAATTACTTTTCTCCGTGTCATCCATGACGCTTCGAGTGTTTTTAAACATAAATAGGAATCGCACACTATACTTTATGTCAGTCTCTCGAGATACTATAAGTTTTGTGTACTTCTTGTCAACTTTAGTTCTCTGGAGACGATACGTTTTCATACTCACAGTATCGGTTAATCTTGTCCCCTCTTGCAAAGTTTTCTGCGGACTCATGTACAACTGTGTGACGTCTGCGTTCCGCGGAGTGAAAGCGGCTCCATCAACATTTAGATGGTTGCTGAAGAATATTTCCGGATAATTTTGATGTAGCAGGCCTCTAGACTCCAGAAGTTCGTTACGGAGTAATTATATAATTATCATTTCACTCCCCAGTAACCTGTGTTTCTGTTAAAATAGCTTCTCCTTCTTCTTCTTCTTCTTCTTCTTCTGCATATCTTCCACGCATATGCGCAAACGTGACATTTCTGGCAAATATCTGTCAATTGTGCTGGACCTGTGTGCTATGTTTCGTCAGTTGTTATTCCCACTGCCCTCTCGAATGCAGCTCGCACACTTCATATTAGGCCTTCCGCTGACTATAGAGTTTTCCACCGTCATCTCAGTTACCTTGCAACTTTCGAAATTAGAAGCAAATGTGGTAACATTAAGAGTGCAATAGGAATTCCACGGTTAAATACAGAGGAGAGAGCGAATAGGTGGAAACAGTAGATTGAAGGACTCTATAAGGAGGAAGATTTGTCTGATGTGACAGAAAAAGAAACAGGAATTGATATGGAAGATTTAGGGGTTCCAGTACTAGAATCAGAATTTAAAAGAGATTTGGAAGACATAAGACCAAATAAGGCAGAAGGGGAAGATAACATTCAATCAAAATTTCTAAGATCATTGGGGGAAGTGGCAACAAAACGACTACTCAAGTTGGTGTCTAGAAAGTGTGAGTCTGGCGATATACATTCGAATTTCGGAAAAATATCATCCATACAATTCCCTAAGACTGCAAGAGCTGAAAAGTGCTAGAATTATCGTACAATCAACTTAACAGGTCAAGCATCCAAGTTGTTGACAACAATAATACGCAGAAGAACGAAAAAGGAATTTGACAGTCTTTTGGATGACCACCAGTTTGGCTTTAGGAAAAGTAAAGGCTCTAAAAAGGCAATCGCCACATTGTGCTTGATAATGGAATCAAGGCTGAAGAAAAATGAATATACTTACTGATTTGGAAAAAGCGTTCTACTGTGCAAAATGATGTAAAACTTTCGACATTTTGAGAGAAATGGGTGTAAGCTATAGGGAAAGACGGGTAGTATACAATATGTACAAGAAACAAGCGGAAACAATAAGGCTGGAAGATCAAGAACAAGGTGCTAGAATTAAAAATGATGAAAGATATGGATGCAGTCGTTCGCTCCTACTTTACATTCTATACGTCGAAGAAACAATAAGTAAAAGAAATGTTCAAGAGTGGGATTAAAATTTATGTTGAAAGTACATAAGGTTCTTTGAAGGAATTGATATCCTCAGTAAAAGTTAAGATGAATTACATGATTTGTTGCATGGAATGAACGGTCTAATGAGTGCAGGATAACGATTGAGGGGAAAGACGAAAGTAGTGAGAAGTAGCAGGAATGAGAACAGTTAACCTTAAAACCATAAATGGTGACCACGGATTAGACGGAGGTAAGGAATTCTGCTACCTTCTAAGCAGAAAACGCACTGCAGACAAAGCAAGGCTGGCATTACAAGCAGACTAGAACAGACAAAATGGGCATTCCTGGCCAAGAGAATTCTACTAGTATGAAACATTGGCCTTAATTTGAGGAAGAAATTTCTGAGAATGTATGTTTGGAGCACAGCATTGTATAATAATAATGTCGTGTGACGAGGGCCTCCCGTCGGGTAGACCGCTCGCCTCGTGCAAGTCTTTCGATTTGACGCCACTTCGGCGACTTGCGCGTCGATGGGGATGAAATGGCGATAATTAGGACAACACAACACCCAGTCCCTGAGCGGAGAAAATCTCCGACCCAGCCGGGAATGTATGATACTGAATCACGGACTGTTCGAAAACAGGTAAAGAAGTCGATCAAAGCGTTTGAGGTGACGGAGGTTGAAAATTTGGTGGTTTGGTAAGGTAAGGAATGAGGAGGTCCTCTGCAGACTCGGCGAGGAAAGGAATATATGGAACAGACTGACAAGAAGAAGGGAACGGATGATAGGATATGTGTTAACATATCAGGAAATGACCTCTGTGATGCTAAATGGAGTTGCAGAGGGTGGAAACTGTAGAGAAAGACAAAAGACGGACTACGCCCAGCAAATAATTAAGGATATAGGGTGGAAGCTCTACTCTGAGATAAAGGGGTTGGCACAGGAGAATTACTGGTGGGCCGCATCAAAACAGTCAGAAGCCTGATGGAAAAAAAAATCACGTCTGTGTAAGTCCAACTTTGTACAAGGGACTTAAGTCCTTCAACACAAATTTAAAATAAATAATGTTTTCATCCGTCCAGACTTTTGAATGTAATTCATTTATGCGAACAGTTTAGGCGTTTCAGCACGCAATCTTCAGGCCCCCTGACCAACGTGCTGGAGGAACAGAACCTCATGTGCCAGGCTGTTCCAACCGAGCTGCAGGGAGCCGGAGCGCTCCGGAGCGCTCACTGCGGCAACTCGGAGCCCGCGTGGAGGGGGAAAGCGAACTCACTGCCCCCTGGCCGCATGCAGCCGCAACTGACGCAATAATCCGTGTTCAATGACAGCTATGATTAGCCGCGGGAGCCCTGTACCTCTATTGGAGGATACCTTTCTATTCATTGAGAGGGATGGTCGTCCGCAATGTCTTGTATGTAATAAAGTATTTAATCCTGCGAAGAGGTACAATATACAACGTCATTATACATGTCTTCACGCAGCGCACTACGATCAGGTAGAAGGCGTTGCACGCAGAGAACTGGTGCCCAGGCTTAAGAATGACATACCAGGAGACGTAAGTTCAAAAATGGTTTCGTAATACGGAGGGTATCATAACATGCAACATAGTTCGTGTTCTGTAATGCGTTTATAATTTTCAGGTGAATGAGAGCGGAGAAAACACTACTGAATATGCAATTGTTGTCTGAAAGATATAAAGTGGATTTCAGACCTGGCGTTCCTAGCTGACATAACTATGCATCTGAATAATTTAAATTTGTCGTTGCAGGGCAAAGGGCAGCTAATCGTTGACATGCACGACCAGATGAAACTTACGTTTGTTTGAGAGGTAGATGAGTAATGGACATTTAACGTTCTTCAATCGTCTTGCTTCTTTAAAACTACCTGAAGGTACCACTTTCGGCGATTACCAAGCAAAGTTAAAGCAGCTCATCACGTCGTTTGAAACATGATTCCGAGACCTAACTAGTTTGGAAATGGAACTTAAGGTGTTCAGCACTCCTTTTCCAGTTTTCCCCCGATGACTTGTCATCGTCACTTGAACTGGAGATTATTGAGGTACTACAACACATTGGATTTGTCACGATGGTATCGTTCATTACAGCAAAAAACATTTTCGAAACTTCACAACAACGCCGCTCAGATCATGTGCATGTTTGGATCTATGTATTGTTGTGAGCAGCTTTTCTCAGCAATGAAAAGAGTAAAAAGTAAGGAACGATCGTTTCTTCAGGATGCAACAATGAAGGCCATCCTCCGCATTAATGCTGCGAACACTTTGACGCTTGACATTTCCGATCTTGTAATGAAAAAAAAAATGTGAAGCTACAAAGGCCCAATAAATTTAGTATGCAATTTCTTATAAAACAGTTGTTTCTTATTTATTTCCTGAACGTCGTACTTCCTGGTGTAGCATGTCACCACGTCGACCATGTAAGACGCAGCTGGCACATCAAAACGCTTGCCTTGCCGCCTGCCTCAGCTTGCCGTGCCACGTACCAGCGTGCGGGCCCACTTGAATGGTCACAGCGAGCGACACGGCTCCCTGGAGCAGGGAGCGCTCCGCGGCTCACAACGGAGCCGACGAGCTGGAACAGCCTGTCATGTGCAGTCGAAATAGGGGACAGGATTAAGAAACTGATATCCGTAGGCTTCTGGTTTCAACAACGCAGTCCCTTCGTTCATCTGTTGAAGACTCTCTGAGTCTATACACAATTTTTTGGACACTTGTAAAATCTGTGCTACTGAACTAAAGCACAGCACCACAGCACAGGTGCCAACCTCAGGGTCGGTCTGACAGACGGCGCCGCTTTTGACCACGTGCAACTCCTTCCTCCTCTCATTTGTTTTCGACTTTGTCAACGTCTCTGTTCTCCTCTGTTTCGCCTCCTTTCCAATAGTTGGAAGCTCCGTGCTTCCGTCACAATTCTGCTTGTATAGTGCCTCGTCAGAATCAACCTCGACTGCTGTGTCACATACGCTACAAACTCCGCCAAGACCGTCGCCATTCATTTCACCACCGCCAACGCTTTCATTAGATGTTATTAAAATTGCACTTTGACTGTCAGTGTTACTACTATCGATGATGTGCCTTAAATTTTTATTTTTGCATCTAGGAAAACATTCTTGAAAATTTTTGGCTAGAATGAGATCTGCCTTTTTTCACCGAATACTTCGTTTATATCTTGGAACAGTTGGGTTCTTCACGCCAAGCATTGTATAGTACAGACTACTTTCAGAACAAGAATAATGCACAGATGAACCTTAATATTAGGACCACCAGCTTACTAGTGTGGTGGGCCACCTTTGGAAATACAGCAACGATTCTGCGTGGCATGAATTCGACAAGTCTTTTTTGGGTTTCCGTAGACATGTGGCACCATATATCTACGTACAGATCACGCAGTTCCCGTAAATTTCGGGGCGGTTTTATGTGGGCACAAAACTGGCGTCCGATAGTGTCCAGGTTCGTTCCATCAGGTTCAACTCAGGCGAACTTGGTAGCCAAGACATCAGTGTAGATTCAGTATCCTGGTCTTTAAACCGCTGCACCATGATTCTGGCCTTGTCATATGGACAGTTATTCTAATGGGAGATTACATTAGCGTTGGGGAAACATATGGTCGAGGGCTGTCAAGGTGCTTTCGATACCCAAGTGAATATAACGTTGTACTGTCCCCACTGTTCTGTGTTCATGTCACGAAGCATGTTTCAAGCAGCCATTCACGTGGCTGTCGGCGTATCTGGACTCGACCATTCGACTTGATGTAACTAGGAACGTGATTAATCCGACCGAGCTCCAAGTCTGCATTTACACCAGCATCGATGATCTCCTGCTCTCTGCAGTCGCGACTGGCGATGTCATTGGGTCAACATGGTGACATGTAGGCGACGTCTGCTGCGGAGACACATGTTCGACAATGTGCAGTGAACGGTGTGGTCAGAAACACTTTGTCGTCAATCTTTTCATACGTCGCCGCCTGTCTTGCTTTACAGAGCGGGCTGTGATGACGACACCGCATCCAGTACCTTGTCCCCTGCTCGTTCTTCCGATCTGCTGGAGCACTTTCTATAAATTCTTACGACAGCAGTAAGCCAACGACCAACAAGCTTCGCTGTCCCTAAGATGTTCGTTCCCAGGATCTGAGCCTAAAAACTGTCTGTCAATGTAGCTTATGTCGGTGCATTTCCAAATGTGAGGTCCGTGTCGTCTCTACAATGATTCGTCGTTCGCCTCTGCTCTGCTTATATACAGGGTGAGTCACCTAACATTACCGCTGGATATATTTCGTAAGCCACATCAAATACTGACGAATCGATTCCACAGACCGAACGTGAGGAGAGGGGCTAGTGTAATATGGACCTTAGGTACAGAAGAAACTGGAACAGCGCATTAGTCCACATGCTAACACCTTTTTATTGGCCTTTTTCACTGACGCACATGTACATTACCATGAGGTGTGAGGTACACGTACACACGTCGTTTCCGTTTTCTATTACGGAGTGGAATAGAGTGTGTCCCGACATGTCAGGCCAATAGATGTTCAATATGGTGGCCATCATTTGCTGCACACAATTGCAATCTCTGGCGTAATGAATGTCGTACACACCGCAGTACATCTGGTGTAATGTCGCCGCAGGCTGCCACAGTTCGTTGTTTCATATCCTCTGGGGTTGTAGGCACATCACGGTACACATTCTCCTTTAACGTACCCCACAGAACGAAGTCCAGAGGTGTAAGATCAGGAGAATGGGCTGGCCAATTTATGCGTCCTCCACGTCCAATGAAACACCCGTCGAACATCCTGTCAAGAGTCAGCCTAGTGTTAATTGCGGAATGTGCAGGTGCACCATCATGCTGATACCACATACGTCGACGCGTTTCCAGTGGGACATTTTCGAGCAACGTTGGCAGATCATTCTGTAGAAACGCGATGTATATTGCAGCTGTTTGGGCCCCTGCAATGAAGTGAGGACCAATGAGGTGGTCGCCAATGATTCCGCACCATACATTTACAGTCCACGGTCGCTGTTGATCTGCCTGTCTGAGCCAGCGAGGATTGTCCACGGACCAGTAATGCATGTTCCGTAGATTCACTGCCCCGTGGTTTGTGAAACCCGCTTCATCGGTAAACAGGTAGAACGACAACGCATTCTCTGTTAATGCCTATTGACAGAATTGCACTCGATGATTAAAGTCATCACCATGTAATTGCTGATGTAGCGACACATAAAACAGGTGAAAGCGGTGACGATGCAGTATGCGCATGATACTACTTTGACTCAGTCCACCGGCTCTCGCACTGTCCCGTGTACTCATGTGTGGGTTCATGGCAACAGCAGCTAACACACCAACTGCACCCGCTTCTCCTGTGACGGGCCTGTTACTGACCCGTTTGCGTGCTACGACCATACCTGTTGCATACAGTTGGTGGTAGATGTTTTGCAATGTGCAGCACGTTGGATGCTCTCTGTCCGGCTACAGTTCTGCATACAGCCTGCAGGCTTCAGCTGCATTTCGTCGACACTCGCAATAGATGAGTATCATCTCCACCTTTTCAGAGTTCGAATACACTATGGTCACAGTTCCTACAACACGACTCTATCACAGACGTCTGGTAACACGGTGTACTACAGTTGGTCTGCGTGCGGAGACGAATGAAGAATAACAATAGCAGCAAGCGCTACATGCGGACACTGCGACAGCTAGACCAAACCACAACAGTGCACTACAGCCACACTCGTAAACACGGTCGTCTTCGTAAATATGTCCCTGCAGATGCTGCTCGCCGACCGTGGCCCGTGTTTGTTACAACACGCAACTGAACGTCGGAGGTTTCAAGCGTCAACTTTAGGTTACAATATCTCCGGATGTAATTAACATTTTACAATGCAACAAACGGTACTGATTACGTATTTGTTTATATGTTCAGATGTGCTAACAAAACTAACGTGGTTCCATTAAAAAAACGTAGGTTTGTGTTAAAAAACATACTTCCGTGCATTTTTGTATGGTTTGTATTAAACAATTACACTAGCCCCTCTCCTCACGTTCGGTCTGTGGAATGGGTTCGTCAGTATTTGATGTGGTTTACGAAATATATCCAGCGATAACGTTAGGTGACTCACCCTGTATAGTCTAGTCAACGAAGCAAAATAAGCGGAATAAATTCGTGTGAACCGTGGCGGCTTCCGCGGGGGCTCACGAGGGAGCTAGCTAAAGCCAATTATGCGCGCGTTCCATCTACTCTGGTCCTCGTCGTGTCATCTTCGCTGCATTATGTGTTCCCTCTGGGACGGTGTGGTGGCGGGTAGTGTGTCAGACACGGAGCTAGACGGGTGTGCCGGAGTGCTCGCCATCCTCGCGATTGCAGCAAGTTAACAGCGTTGGGCTACAGGGGCCCATGTTTCCCTGCAGCGTTGGTCGTTGCTGTCGGTGAGTTTAGTGGGCAAGGAGCGACTCTTGTCACGTGCAACCTGGTTACGACGTCAGCTGTGATGTGCTAAATACGCCGAGATGTATTGAACTCATTGTTAGCAGCCACGAGCAGCTGGGCAGTGTTATCCGGTGCCGGTGTAAAATTGCTCCATACTCCAGAATGAGATTTCACTCTGCTGCGGAGTGTGCGCTGATATGAAACTTCCTGGCAGATTAAAACTGTGTACCCGACCGGAACTCGGGACCTTTGCCTTTCGCGGGCAAGTGCTCTACCATCTGAGCTACCGAAGCACGACTCACGCGCGGTACTCACAGCTTTACTTCTGCTAGTACCTCGTCTCCTACCTTCCAAACTTTACAGAAGCTCTCCTGCGAACCTGCAGAACTAGCACTCCTGAAAGAAAGGATATTTCGGAGACTTGGCTTAGCCACAGCCTGGGGAATGTTTCCAGAATGAGATTTTCACTCTGCAGCGGAGTGTGCGCTGATATGAAACTTCCTGGCAGATTAAAACTGTGTACCCGACCGAGACTCGAACTCGGGACCTTTGCCTTTCGCGGGCAAGTGCTCTAACATCTGAGCTACTCCATACTGTTAAACAATGTGTGTTAAGAACAAATATTACATTTGCGTACATCTACGTGCAATATAATCGTATTAAAGGGTAAATTGAGGTCTGAGGGTGAAACAGAGTGGAAAGGTGGTGGTGGAAGTCACCACCGTGACGGAAGATAGGTCACCGCAGTTCCTCGTTCACATGTCTGCAAACTGAAGAGCGAGTACGCAATCCCCCCCCCCCCGGCCCCCCTTTTTTCTCTATCACACTACGTCACAAACAGCAAGCACAAGGTGTTTCACAAAGTTGTACCGGCCTTCTGCAGCTCGTCTTCACTAGCAACGCACTGCGCAGACGTGTCAAGGTGTCTTTACTTTATACAAATGCGTTAACACTGCATAGAATACAGACCTGAATTACTAATAACACGAACGCAGGGAACTCACAAAGTTCTATAAAACTAGAGCTAAAACACCCTTAGTTATCCCGTGCGGCAGCTGCACCGTTCTTCTGGGAAAGGCAACTTCCCCCATCACTAACGCTGCTCGATTTCTAGTTTACTGAGACACTATGTCTCGCCGCATTTTCTGTCCAGTTCTCTCTCATAAATAGACAAAATAACTTCACAGATCTCATTTTTAAATCGATTTTTCTAGTTTATTGACTGAGTATTTATTTGCAACTGTTAACTGAGCAGTTATGTAAAAAAGCTCAATAGCTGGAGCTGTCAGCTGTCTATCGCCCTACAGAGTCTGACGCAGTTGTACACTACTGGCCATTACAATTGCTACACCAAGAAGAAATGCAGATGATAAACGGGTATTCATTGGAAAAATATATTATACTAGAACTGACATGTGATTACATTTTTACGCAATTTAGGTGTATACATCCTCAGAAATCAGTACCCAGAACAAACACCTCTGGCCGTAATAACGGCCTTTATACGCCTGGGCATTGAGTCAAACAGAGCTTGGATGGCGTGTACAGGTACAGCTGCCCATGCAGCTTCAACACGATACCACAGTTTATCAAGAGTAGCGACTGGCGTATTGTGATGAGGCAGTTGCTCGGCCACCATTGACCAGACGTTTTCAATTAGTGAGAGATCTGGAGAATATGCTGGCCAGGGCAGCAGTCAAACATTTTCTGTATCCAGAAAGGCCCGTATAGGACCTGTAACATGCGGTCGTACATTATACTGCTGAAAGTAGGGTTTCGCAGGGATCGAATGAAGGGTAGAGACACGGGACGTAACACATCTGAAATGTAACGTCCACTGTTCAATGTGACGTCAATGCGAACAAGAGGTGACCGAGACGTGTAACCAATGCTACCCCATAACATCACAACGGGTGATACGCCAGTATGGCAATGACGAATACACGTTTCCAATGTGCGTTCACCGCAATGTCGCCAAACACGGATGCGACCATCATGATACTGTAAACAGAACCTGGATTCATCCGAAAAAACGACGTTTTGCCATTCGTGCACCCAGGTTCGTCGTTGAGTACACCATCGCAGGCGCTCCTGTCTGTGATGCAGAGTCAAGGGCAACAGAAGCTACGGTCTGCGAGCTCATAGTCCATGCTGCTGCAAACGTCGTGGAACTGTTCGTGCAGATGGTTGTTGTCTTGAAACGTTCACATCTGTTAAGTCACGGATCGAGACGTGGCTGCACGATCCGTTACACCCATGCGGATAAGATGCCTGCCATTTCGACTGCTAGTGATACGAGGCCCTTGGGATCCTGAACCCACCGATTCCATATTCTGCTAACAGTCATTGGATCTTGGCCAACGCGAGCAGCAATGTCGCGATACGATAAACTGCAATCGCGATAGGCTACAATCTGACATTTATCAAAGTCGGAATCGTGATGGTACGCATTTCTCCTCCTTACACGAGGCACCAGAACTACGTTTCACCAGGCAAAACCGGTCAACTGCTGTTTGTGTCTGAGGAATCGGCTGGAAACTTTCCTCATGTCAGCAAGTTGTAGGTGTCGCCACCGGCGCCAACCTTGTGTGAATGCTCTGAAAAGCAGATCATTTCCATATCACAGCATCTTCTTCCTGTCTGTTAAATTTTCTCGTCTGTAGCACGTCATCTACGTGGTGTAGCAATTTTAATGGCTAGTAGTGTAGCATCCCCAATAAATATCCGACAATTTTGATTTCTGTGCCTACACTGTTTTTGGCTGGAATACTTTTCGTATCTTGGTATGAAATGTATCACTCTGGTTGCAGCTCTCCCAACATCTTAAGAGCCTCAGAGGCATTAGTTGTCTCCTTGTTTAACAGAAGTTAATCACCTAGGTGTAGTCAAGCAATGCATTAGAGCGGGTTACTGTTATTGATTTAAACATGACCAGTCCTACTCCCTGAGACATACTAACACTCACCTCCCAATGTATACCGTGTATATGTGGTAACTGGCTCCACTCAGTGCAGCGCACTCAACAAGTGCCAACAGTTCCGGAACGGAAGAGATTTTTGCAGTCTACCAGTAACACAACTGATGCTGAGAGAAGTGTAATAATTTTCTAATCATTTATTAATTCACCACCAAGTGACTACACGGCTTTACAATATGGTGTCAATGACAGATAGTAGCACGATGCCACACTTATCATTCTAGTCCCTTCCCATCGATATTACATAAGTCCCTAACAGCATCACACTTACAAATTAAGCGCTTATCAGTCACCGTTTATGGGAATGTATTTTACATAAAAGGTTATGAGCCAGATCGCTGGTCGATCATCATCGATCGGCTTGTTATCTTTGGCGCGTCCCCGGGCATGAGGATCTTTGCGTTTCCGGCTGGGGCGACGCGGGACGGCGAGAGGCAGTCGGTTTGGGGCGGCCGATGAGACTGGTGGAGTTGTGGCTCGGACGTAAGCACATGTGTGATATCTGTTGCGATGGGGCTGTTTGCTAATCGTGAAATTCCTGCGGCAGTTACTGGTTGCCTGGAAGGCATTCCATATAAACTGTGCCAAGCCTCGCAGTGAGAGGGGAGTCCGGAGTTGGTGTTAGCCTAGATGATTATACAAATTGAGGTGCCTGTGTGAGAAGCACGGCGTGGGCCTGTTGGTTGCTCCGTCCTTCTGGCAGCCGCCGCAAGCGGATGTTCTACAGTTTGTGTTGAGCATAGTGTGAACAAGTTCTCGTAGGATGTGCTCCCAGCCTGACTCTTAGCCTGTGTTATTTGTGGGTGCGGACCCCTTGTCTGCTTCTGGGTGTCCTGTAAGATTTCATGGCAAAACTGTGTTTTTGTGGCATTCTGTGTTTCTGGCTCAGCCTCCGCCAAGAAAGGGGAAATATTTGTGCCTCAACTGAAAAGGTGGGGGGTGGGGGGGTTCGATTGGACATGTTTTGGAATTCCTTAATGCTGTAATTTAAAGATATAAAAAAATGTTCTTTCAGAATAAGTGCCTGTTTCTTTGGGACACTCCAGTTCAAGCAGGAGTGGCGTAATTTTAATTCGTCAAATGAAGTGTATTTAATGTCTTGCTGTTTTCTGGGCCACGCAGCAGTGTTACTGAACTCATTTTGAAGTGTTCTGTAGGGTGAATGACTGCTCCCCACTTCAGTGTATTCTTTTGAGTAGTATTGTAAGGCTTTTTCGATATCTGTCAGTGGGAAGTATTGATACAAATCTGTTTTTCTTTTGAATTACGGTGAATTGTTTAGTTTATCTGGTTATTTGCTTAACTCCCGCTTCACGCACTAAATCAGCTGATATTAAAATTGTATTTTTTTTATTCCTGTTTAATGTCAGACAGATTCAAATGTAACTTCATATATGTAATTTGAAATAAATGTGCTGGTTTGAACTTAATGAATTAAGTGCAATCGAAGTAAGGGACCCAGTCCTTCATTAGTGGTTAACAGTGGCGTGTGGTTCGGGTTGTGAGCGCCGTGCTCAGACCAGGTTACTCAACAACAGCAAATCAGTACTCAATAAACTGAAAATAATTCCACTATTTCTGCCTCTTGGATGTGTGATCTACGATCATTTACGTATAACAGAAACAAAAACGAATGCAACATCGGTCCCTGAGGTACACCAGTAATCACTATTTCCCATTCAGAATATGCTGTTTCATTGCGTACAACGAGTTTCTTAGCGCAATATCGTTTTTTGTTAGTTGGGAGTAAAAGATGTAAATCACTTTTCTGCTGCGCAACTACCACCTTCTGATCCTAGAAAAGACCCCTCTTCATCCTTACAATGGCGCGCATTGCTCCGGCAGCTCACATGACGTTCAAAAAACGGTTCAAATGGCTCTGAGCAGTATGGGACCTAACGTCTGAGGTCATCAGTCCCCCAGAACTTAGAACTACTTAAACCTATGGACATCACACACATCCATTCCCGAGGCTGGATTCGAACCTGCGACAGTAGCGGTCGCGCGGTTCCAGACTGCTGCGCCTAGAATCGCTCGGCTCACATGACGTCATTAGATATCTGCAGTAGATGTCAGCTGCATTAAACGGACAGAATAATGCGACACTATTGTCGTTTTTTTTATGTGTGTGTAGTGTGGACTGAAGAGATCATCCTTGATGACTTATTCTTCTAGGATGGGATGTAAGGATAAAAGGAAAACACTTTATTTATTACGCATTCAGTTAGGCTTGGGCACGCAATGGGTCCTTTAGCCTGCTGTCTTTGGTGAGGTCTATCTCCTGTGGAGGGTGAAATGTGTCAAGGCTGTTATGTGTGACTGCTTTCTCGTGTTATGACAGATTGCCTATGGGGGGTGAAACGTTATTGACTTCGGTACGCGATACTTGTGCCATCTTGCAGGGTTTACCGTTCCTACCGATTGTAATTGTCGAACTTCGTCCCTAAGGGCATCGAGCTTGTCAAAAACTCGTAGAGCCTTGTCATGGACCTTCTCTTGTATAGTGGTCTTGTGGAGTGCGGTGCGGATGTCGACGTTTCTTGCCCACCATGGAGCTCCTGTGATCCATCGATAGCAAATGTTTTGCAGCGCTTGGAGTTTGTTGTAGTTGGAGACGCACGTAGTTCTCCACGAAGTGGAGCCATACAACATTGTGTTTTTTTTTCTTTATTGTGATTTCATTCCCCTGACCCATATGGGCAGGGGAGGGCTGTCAGCAGCACAATCCGCCGCTCTTCAGCCAAGTGACATGACAACTAAAACAAGAATAAAATAATACATACACAAGGAGATAAAAAGGGGAACATAAAACAGAGTAAGGGGAGAAAATGGAGGTAAAAATACACTGACACGTAGACGTTCATTGGGGACAGTTAAAAAAGTCACCAGAAAGTTAAAAAACACAGTTGGCGATTCTTAAAACACAGAGAAGACACTGGATGCGCATGCACAGGTTAAAAGTTGGCCACAGTATTAAAAACACTCCGAAACAACACACTTAAAACCCACTAGGAGCACACACGACGAAGAATAAAACTACCAGGTGGGACCTGCCGAGGGAAAGGTCAGAGAGGATGGAAAAGGAGGGGAGAGCATGGGGCAGCTGGGGAAGCGGCGGGATGAAGAGAGGAGGGGCAACCGTGGGTTCACGAAGAGGCAGGAGACACATGGGGCGGGAGATGAAAAGGGAAGACAGGGCAGGAGGGAGCGCAGAGACACTGAAAGAAGGCACAAGAGATGGCGGGGGAGTAGGAGGGGAAATCCGCTCAGAAGGAGGGATGGGGGGGGGAGTGGGAGCCCTGAGGAGGAGGCAGGAAGAGGGGGTTAGAGTTGGTAGGAAGGGTAGATGTCAGGGCGAAGCTCATCATCCGGGAGCGGTAGACGGTGGAAGTTGTGTTGGGAAAGGAGATGGAGGGTGTGGAGATGGAGAGAGGGAGGGACACAACGGTAAAGGCGCGGCAACTGGTTGGGAGTGGAGAGGAAGGGAGACACCAGGGGGTGAGGGGGATCAAGGCGGCGGACAATATATAGTGTGCGGATGTGTTCAAGGAAAAGGAGAAGATGGGGGAAGGGGATGAGGTCATAGAGGATGCGCGTGGGGGACGGAAGGCGGATGCGGAAGGCGAGGCGGAGTGCATGGCGTTCGAGGATTTGGAGGGCTTTATAGAACCGGGGAGGGGCGGAAATCCAAGCGATGCTGGCATAACAAAGGATGGGGCGGATCATGGCAACATTGTGGGTTCCACCGTTGCCTTATACAACTGGAGTTTAGTCTTAGGGTTGAGATCCTTAGTCTTCAGGAACGGAATCAACGACCTGGGCATCTTCTGGGCTGCCGTCTTCTTGTCGTCAATATGCTGCGTAAAGAGTAATTTTTGTCAACGTAACTATTGGCGTCTGCGCCGTGACAGTCGTGTCGGTCGGGCGCACCGCTTGAGACCGGCAGGCGAGCTGATCCGCGGGAGCGCCAGGCTGTGCAGACAACGCGATCGGCGGCGGTGTGGGGGAGGCAGATGAGCCACTGGACGGACCGCCGCGCCGGCCGGCGCAGCCTAATCGGATTGCAGCGCTCGCGGACCGCCGGCCACGGACGTCGGCGAGATGGCGCCGCTGGTGCCGGCGGTATTAACCACGCTCGCCGATACGCCCAAAATTGCGAGCCTAATGTGTGGGAATGAGCAGCACCCGGCACCGAGCTCTGTTCCGGGGCTGGCGGCTGGAGCTGAGCTGTGAAGGATTCTGTGGCAGACGTTGGCGTTGCGTCGGCAAGCGTGCTCATCTGTACTGCTAGACGCCTAAACGGTTATCCAATCGTAGCTTATAACACTCCTGTCTGCTACTACTGTACCATAACCTCAATGCTAGAAACAGGTTGTGACATAAAACTATTTTGTAAAAGCAACTATGGCACAAAGCAACAGAGCAGTGTTACCCTCTGAGAGGAATTTTGTTATGTTGACCGTGTTGTTCCTAACGGAGGTGGCTTATCGGAAATGAAAGTCAGAATTACGTAAATATTTGAATAGTAACAAACAAAATTTTGCCTAGCTATACTGTTTATAGAATAAGGGAAACGGTCGCCAGCCTAATTAGGCAAGAGAAAGATTACCGTTCTCGTTTAAGAAAGTAGGTATAAGTAACGGACAAACACAACCTAGACGTAGCCACACGCGAGTGCAATGAACTCTGACACACATATGTTTTAAGATTGAAGCTGATGGTCTTTATAACATTACTATTAACATGCACTTCTAATACACAAGATACACAAACACTTAGCAAACATGAATATATAATGTTTCACAACTGCAGGTTTCTCACTTTTACTGCAGCGAAACACAATACTGACCAAATTGCAAGAAACTGACTCACCTTTTAGAATTTACTACAGACAATAATGTGATCATTTGCCTTATAAGCCTCAGTCTTAAGAACTTTTAATATTGAAGTTAGCAACAGCACTTTAAATAAGCAGTTTTAATAGGAATATTTTCTGCAACAACATTTACTTTAACTCACTCTCTTGCCAGATTAACTATAATTTTCTTTTTACTAAGTTCAAGAGGCATTAATTAGCATAATATTGGGCTTTAATGTTCTTTTAGTAAGGACACTCGGATATCACTTTAGCTCAAACGGAGAGGCACCTGAGAGGTGTTATGATGAGGAGAAAAATCAGGGTAGGTACATAAATTCAGATATAAATTACCTTATATTTGAGCACAATAATACATCCATTAAACTGATCCTTCCCTGTACATCATTATAGTATTACGTTACAGTGATTGCGCAACATGGTGGCAACTGCATGTTGGTAGGTGGATTCGCAGACAGAACTGCTGGACTCTGTCATTTCTTGGTGGCGACGACAGATACCAATTCCAGAATAGTTCCAGCTATTTATCCATCCATCCGAGGCATTGGAAAGCGGGAGGAAAAGCCTCTCTCGGAACCAGCACGATATGCAACATTTACATGACAGTGCACAGTTTAGTAGCCGGTCTCCGACTCGTGGCTCGTCTCCGACTGGTAGCTCGTCTCCGACTCGTAGCTCGTCTCCCACTGACTATCAGTTCCATCTTTTCTACATAGGCCAACCACAATTTGCGCGCGCTACACAGTTCCGTTCCCGAGAGGAACCACTACACCTTTTACATACAGAATAACTAAGAGCCCTAAGTGAGGATCAGCAGTTTACATAACAGCAACCAAATACATTAAATAAAACAAAACATTTACACATATTGACATCTCTACAAAAAATTATTCACACAGAATTACAATTATATACAGTAAGTTTTGTTCCCTCCAAATGGGACAAAGAATTTTAAATTATAGATACACTACTTTGCATAGAATCAAATCACGACATCAAAGGTTTGACAAAGAAAAGAGTATACAATTTTGTGTTATCTGTTCAATCAAACACATTTTCAAATACTCAATGTTATAACATTAAATAAAACAAAAGCAAAATAGATCCATACAGCAGATGAGCTATGGTGTTACAAGCTGCAGACTGATTACCAACGATTTCCGGTGGCAACAAAATTGTTTTTTTCAGTACATGATTCCTCAACACTTGTGACTTTCTTTATTTATAAGCACAGCCTATTTCGGTAAAACTAGACTGAGGTTACAAGAGTAGTTGCATACCTCTCAATATCGTGTGGTACCTCGATTTGCCCGCTGCAGTGCAGCAACTGAACGTGGCATCGACTCACCACCTTGAAATACCCTGCAGCAATATTAAGCCATGCTACCTCTATACGCGACCGTAATAGCGAAAGCGTTGCCGTCGCAGGATTTTGTGCATGAGGTGATTGAGCCGCGCACAGCTCGTGTTCATGCCATTTATTGTTTGTCATCTTGTCTTATGGTACTGCCGCCTAGTTTTCTTACTCCATTCACTGTCGTCACTAACTTCCTGCCTTACTTGTCCGTGAGCGGCAGCAGCTTTTCGCGGATGATGCTGTAGTTGCAGCATTATAAAATTGCAGTGAAAAGCAGGAAGATTTGCAGCGGATAGGCACTTGGTGCAGGGAGCGGCAACTGAACGTTAACACAGACAAATGTAATGTATTGCGAATACATAGAAAGAAGGATCCCTTGTTGTATGATTATATGATAGCGGAACGAACACTGGTAGCAGTTACTTCTGTAAAATATCTGGGAGAATCTGTACGGAACGATTTGAAGTGGAATGATCACATAAAATTAATTGTTGGTAAGGCGGGTGCCAGGTTGAGATTCATTGGGAGAATCCTTAGAAAATGTAGGCCATTAAAGAAATAGGTGGCTTACGAAACAATGGTTTGAGCGATACTTGAGCATTGCTCATCAGTGTGGGATCCGTACCAGTTCGGGTTGATAGAGGAGATAGAGAAGATCCAAAGAAGAGCGACGCGTTTCGTCACAGGGTTATTTGGTAGGCGTGATAGCGTTACGGAGATGTTTAGCAAACTCAAGTGTCAGACTCTGCAAGAGAGGCGCTCTGCACCGCGGTGTAGCTTGCTATCCAGGTTTCGAGAGGGTGCGTTTCTAATGAGGTATCGAATATATTGCTTACCCCTACTTATACCTCCCGAGGAGATCACGAATGTAAAATTAGAGAGATTCGAGCGCGCACGGAGGCTTTCCGGTAGTCGTTCTTCCCGCGAACCATACGCGACTGGAATAGGAAAGGGAGGTAATGACAGTGGCACGTAAAGTGCCCTCCGCCACACACCGTTGGGTGGCTTGCGTAGTATAAATGTAGATGTAGACGTAGATCGATAAATGCACTGTCGTACCATCTCTGGACGACCGATTATATTTCCAGGTCGCCGTGTGTCTGGAAGTCAGCTGGAGACCAGAAGGGCGGTCGGGACGCAGCAGCAGTGCAGTCGGGGGACAGAGCACCAGGGAGGTCCGCCCAGGTAGCACCAGCGGGGACGACCGTTGGTTGGTCATTCGGTCGATCACCTCATCGACGACGTGTATTTGGGTCGGTTCCTTCCTGTGCAGAGATGTCGGTTGTGTTCCCTATGCATGGTTGTCTCGGGGACGTCGTCCTTCCGAAGGAAGTCAGTTGGTTGGTTGGTTTGGGGGAAGAGACCAAACAGCGAGGTCACCGGTCTCATCGGGTTAGGGATGGACGGAGGAGGAAGTCGGCCGTGCCCTTTCAAAGGAACCATCCCGGCATTTGCCTGGAGTGATTTAGGGAAATCACGGAAAACCTAAATCAGGATGGCCGGACGTGGGATTGAACCGTCGTCCTCCCGAATGCGAGTCCAGTGTGCTAGCCACTGCGCCTCCTCGCTCGGTCAGGAAGTCAGTGGGAGACGCACCAGCAGGGCAGTCGCGACGGAGCAGCAGTCGGGCTGGAGCCGCTGGCGGCGTGCACGCGCGGTTGGAATGTCAGGTGCTGCTTGCGAGTGCTACTAAGTTCGTCGCCCACCGCTCTCGGACATTAAAGTTGAGTCCTCACTTAAAATACTATCGAGACTCAGCTGTTTACATTTCTTCCTTTGATCCTGGTTGTCGCTTTTGGGACATTCCCGCTAGCAACAATATACGCGTATTTAAGTCGGCTAAGATGCCAGCCGTCTTCCTGTGAAATTTAACTTAATTTATTCCCTGTTATGGAACTTCACCAGCGGCATCTTCTGACTTGTGGCCGTTGACGTTCCGGTTACCTGCCCTGGTCGTTGACGTAGTTTTAAGCAGTGTATTTGCCTCATCATGTTGCTGTCCAGTGCGGCGTGTATTTCGACAGCTGAGGTGTTGTTGGTCGTTGTGGGCACCAATATTCTGTGTGACGTGTATTGAAATCTTGTGGTCGTTTTGCTGGTTGCGTCGAGCGGAACTGATTTGGCTGATTGATCGGTCGCCTCTCTGTCGGTTGGGTTGCCTCCAGATTAGGAAGTCGCTGGACAGGCTGCCTGTCTCACCTAAACCGGCATTAGTGTTACAATCCCAGGCCAACCCTTGGAAACTTCTGACCGCCGTTCCTTGTGTGTTATGTAATAATTTCCCTGTTTGGATTTTAGTTATTTAATTGATGTGTGGCATTCAGCTGAGTTTTAATAGCTCTTAAATTAACGTTCTTGCCTTGCCCTTAAGGCAAAAGATTGTTATGCGTTTGTTTTAAAACAAGGCCTTCTGCGTCCGCAGCTCGTGGTCGTGCGGTAGCGTTCTCGCTTCCCACGCCCGGGTTCTCGGGTTCGATTCCCGGCGGGGTAAGGGATTTTCTCTGCCTCGTGATGACTGGGTGTTGTGTGATGTCCTTAGGTTAGTTAGGTTTAAGTAGTTCTAAGTTCTAGGGGACTGATGGCCATAGATGTTAAGTCCCATAGTGCTCAGAGCCATTGTAAGTAGGCTGTTTATGTTTTCTCTATGTAAGTAGGCTGTTTATGTTTTCTTTATGTAAGTTTGCTGTTTATGTTTTCTTATTGGCAACGTTACGTAGCGCTCTGTATGAAAATCACTGGCTGTGCTGTGTGCAGCCTGTGGCTAGTTTGCATTGTTGTCTGCCATTGTAATGTTAGGAAGTGGCAGCTGGATGTGAACAGCGCGTAGCGTTGCGCAGTAGGAGGTGAGCCGCCAGCAGTGGTGGATGTGGGGAGAGAGATGGCGGAGTTTTGTAATACTGGATGTCAATTATGAATATTAAGGTAAATACATTGTTTGTTCTCTATTAATATCTTTCATTTGCTAACTATCCCTATCAGTAGTTAGTGCCTTCAGTAGTTTGAATCTTTTATTTAGCTGGCAGTAGTGGCGCTCGCTGTATTGCAGTAGTTCGAGCAACGAAGATTTTTGTGAGGTAAGTGATTTCTGAAAGGTATAGTTTAATGTTACTCAGGGCCATTCTTTTGCAGGGATTTTTTGATAGTCAGATTGCGTTGCGCTAAAAATATTGTGTGTCAGTTTCAGCACAGTCTTGTATAAGTTGTTCTAAGGGGACGTTTCATATGTCGACCCTTAGCCTAGGATACCTCACTGGAATCTTCTGATTTTAGTGTAGCTTTTGTTTATTGCTAGCGTAATTTTAGAGAGAATCTCCATTGTAGTTGCAGTCTTTCATTGTTGTACTGTAAAACAGTTGTGCCATGCATGTAGATTTGCACCAAGTATTTCGCAGCTGCGCTGGTAATTAACTAGATATTATTTTCAGTGCTATGTTAATGTATTCCCCTATCTTTGCTCTTCAAATTGTGCTTTTCTGTGTTATCGTGTGAAATATTGTGACAATAATGGCGTGTGAAAAACGTAACACTCGGCTCCAAAGTAAACTGAGAAATGACAGTGAAGACGAAAGCAGTGTGTTGGCCCCACCATGTAATGAATTAACTAATATTCAAAGTAGTAATTTGGTAACTGTGCATAGGGAAATGGAGCGGGCGTCAAACAATGGCGTAGGCAGTGAAACAGGTAGTGAACAGGGAAGCATTATCGATCGATCGGTCAGCAACAGCTCGCCTCAGGAATCTGAAATGATAGGACACAATTTTGCAAACACTGTAGATTCAGGTTTTGCGTCCTCACCGTTTTCTCAAATGAGTCGAGACACATTTTCCGCTTGTCAAAATGTGAATGTTGCCGGTGCAAATTCACTGCCGAAAAGCACTGAGGAACATGTTTCAGACACCAGTGCATTGTTATTACAGTTAATGCAACAAATGGGACAAAGGCTACAAAAGTTAGACACAACGCTTGAACAAAATCAGAAACAAACACAGCAACAGTTACACACAATGGAACAAAATCAGAGACAAACACAGCAAAAGCTTCAAAAGTTAGACTCATTGGAACAAACTCTCGAACAAACACGTGAAGATTTAACTGCTGAGTTACATAACATTGAATCGAAATGTCAGAAAGTGTGTAATGACGTAAAAACACAAATTTGTGAGCATTTTCAACCTATTTTTTCGCGGCATGAAAATGCATTACAGAATCACGAAGCAGCCATAAAAGAACTGTAAACCATTGTTCATGAAAATCATGAGACCTTGTGGGCTAAATTTGACTCAGTTGCATCTACCGATTTGGTTACGCAACTTGCAAAAACTCAGGAAAACTTAAAGGACACAGTAGATTCGATTTCAACACAAATGGACACTCTGAAGCTTGGTTCAGAAAAACACACTGAGGAAATGTGTTCATTATCAGAGAAAGTAGTTGAACTTTCGGATCAGCTAAATAATTTATCTACGAAGGTAGATGATAATCTGAATGACGCAAAACCGGTAGTCTTTAATGACACAGAAGAGAGCGAACAAATTAGGAAACTGAAACAAAATCTGAATCAAATTGATACGCAACACCAAAGAGAAATCCGGGAAGTACAAGATCAGCTGACACAGGTAATACAAGAATTAGGTATTTCAGAGGACACTCGCGCTCCAACACGGGAAGAGGAACTTAGAAATACGCAAAAGCCACAAAATAATAACACAGGGCATTTCGGTAATTATGAAAGAAATTGGCAAGGTACACCGAATTTTGAGATGGAACCGCCGACACGACGTAACAATGACCGAGATGCTACTCGCCGACACGATGATTTTGACTATAAGCTGTTCATTACTACACGTAAATTCAAAATGTTTAAGAATTCTGCCAACGACATTCATCCACAAGCGTGGCTCCATCAATTCTCTCATTGTTTCCCTCCAAACTGGTCATTGGAGCACAGGTTAGAATTTATGTGTGGCTACTTAGAGAATGAACCAGGTGTAAGAATGCGATCGGTCATTCACGATTGTCACAGTGAAGGAGATTTTTATCATGCCTTCCTCTCAGCATATTGGTCTCAAGCTACACAAGACCGTGTAAAACATAACATCATAATGATGAAACACTTCGAACAATCTGAATTTTCCAGTCTTGTGAAATATTTTGAAGACATGTTGCACTAGAATCAATACCTGTCAAACCCATACAGCCCCTCAGAACTCATCCGCATTTGTTTAATCAAACTGCCTGAACATTTACGACATATTATTTTAGCAGGACGTTGCAAAGACGACATTGAAGCTTTTCAGGGACTCTTACAAGAATTAGAAATTGACACAGACAGTCGCGGGATGCGAAAACAGGAAAACAATCGCTACAGGTCACATCCGTCACAATTCCGTGACGACAGAAACGATAACTGGACGCGACAAGGCTATTCTCACCACACAAATCGTGACCAAAATAGACACCACCCGTATGACAACCGTTGGCAGAGTAGTAATAATTACAGGGAAAG
The DNA here is from genome assembly GCF_023864275.1 of Schistocerca cancellata. Taxonomy (NCBI): domain Eukaryota; kingdom Metazoa; phylum Arthropoda; class Insecta; order Orthoptera; family Acrididae; genus Schistocerca; species Schistocerca cancellata. The sequence continues at coordinate 880,117,200 of NC_064628.1, forward strand.
ATCACCTCTCCGTGGTAATGACTATCACAGAGACAATCAGAGAAACAGACAATATGGGAACCAAAATAATTATTATCAAGGGAGACAGAATAACTTCAGACGCAACGGTCCAGCGCGTAGTTACGATTCAGGGAGAAATTCTCCACCACGTGACCGACAAGAAAGAAACTATGGAATGTACCGACAAAACGACAGACGTGAATTTCATCAGAACTGGCGAGCTTTAAACAGAGCTGGGCCCTCTCGACAAGGCGAATTTGTGGAAGTTAGGCCTCCTAATCCCAGTAACGGCGCGCGCCAACAAAGAGGTAGCAGACAATGACTCGCACCGCAGGCACCCGAGTGCGCCGGCTGGCTCAGGGAAAAATAACATAGACGCTAACCTTGAGAAAAATGCCAGTATTCTTCACCGACGTATACCACATGATAATTGTGTTAAAGTTGAAACTCTGCGTACTAGGAAGAGTAAAGGTTTACACCACATTTCTCATGTAAAACCATTTATTGACAGATAATCTGCTTTTTAACTTAGTCTTTGCAATTTTCACTTCACGCTACTTGTACAGTTTGTCACACTGAGAAACTGTTAACATGCAACTATGTTTTAAAGCTAACTAACCATCCAGTCAAGAACATAGGTAACTTAGACAAGTAATTGCGAATGCATTGTTATTGCGAACAGACAACACAGTGTTGTTATTTATACATTCCTCCTTGTTAGTTGCACGATTACGTAACGAATATAGGGCTTACATACTTAGAACATATACCAGCACTGCTAATGAAATTTTCATGCAACATTTTGGTTTGCTTGAGAGTGGATTCTGGATTTAAGGTACTTTCAGTGAGATACCAGATGAGACAGTGGTTAGTTTATGTGACAGCTACACGATTTTATCACGATGCTACTAATGAGCGACAATTTACAATGTTGCTTTTGTGGTGTATCTGTTTGATATCTGCACAGTTTTTCTGAATTCTTCTGTAAAGTAAAACATGTTTTAGTAGTAACTTTTGTGCTATTGCTACAAGGAGACAGCCTTTTCCGTAGGACAACAATACGTTACAGCACAGTAATTTCCTCATCACAGCAATAAGCGTAATAACTAAGTTATCTATACGCAAAGCATTTCACTTTTGTGTATCATGAGGTAAGTATATTGACTTCTGCAGAACTTAGCTTTCGGAGGACAATAACTACGACACTTCTCAGAGATCATCTTACAGCAAGACGCACATTTAGCGCTACAGGACACATATTTGAGTGATTAATTTTGTACTAAAAACATTTATTTTCAAAGATATTTGAAATACAATAATACAAAGGTTTTCCGTAATACATTTCATTCCATTCTTGTAATCTGTAACACCTGAGGGTATAATTACAATAAACCTCAGGGGGGTACACGCCTACTTTGTGTACCATGTGTTTGGCAAGCACAAGGAGCCCTAGCTAATATGGTATTTGCTTATACAACTTTACACATCGGTACCATATTTCTCTAACACATAAATTACACAGCTATCTGATCATTAAACAGAGAAACAAACTTTTTTATTACATCAGTGACACATGTTTACGCAATTACAGAGTTGGATAACTTCACACTTACGAAATTGTATTTTATCTGTACTGTGTGAACTGTTCATATTTTTTTGGTACCATTGTGATACTATGAGAGCTTTGAATGATGTATTTGGTAAGGGAGCATGATTTTAAAGTACGTTTGAGGTAGATGACACTATTGACATGAGCAGAGAATTTTCTTTAGGTTTTGAAATTATTGCAGAAAGCTACGACGATTTTGAGATTTGACTGAGGTGTTATGATGTTATTTTTACGACGACGATGTGTATTATGCTGTTGAGGTATGTTTATGTCAATAAGATGATGCTACCATATATGAGGAATGTAATTACGTGTTTATATGTATATGAATAATGAAAGAAGTTAAGGACTCTTGACTTGTGAAAAAGGATGTTGGAAACCGAGAATCGTACTTTAAGAGTTATGAAATGTGCGTGTAAATGCGTGAATGTATCACAATGGCGGCGAAAATTTTTTGGACAATGTTATATTCATAGGATTTGGTTTCTACACATTTACAACGTAAATTCTCGACCTGTGAAATTTTTATATGAGACTGTCACTGTAGCGGAAACTGCTGTCGTAAATATTTCCGTAAGAAAGTTAAGTGACCACCTGCACGTGCGTCGTCGGCACACAGCTGTGTCAGACACCTGGAGAATAAGCCATTAGGGTGTGCCTTTCCAGAGGCACAGGTGGAAGAGAAGGAAAAGGGGAGGCCATTAAACTCGCTGTTGACATTCCTTTGTAGAGGGCATCGCTAATGCGACACGCTCATTACTTGAAAACATATTATTTTTGTAATGCGTTGTGGGCACACAGCTGTGTCAAACACCTGGAGAACAAGCCATTAGGGTGTGCCTTTCATCGCTAATGCGACACCCTCGTTACTTGAAAACATATGATTACTCGCACTTTGTGCTAATTACTGAAATGCTTATGAATTGATGGGAAATATTCATACATCTGCACACCTGATTATGACAAGTGTCTTTCTCCGAGAGTTGAGTGCTACTGACTTACGAAATGCCACATGACTATTGAATGATATTTTTATGCTTTGCTTTTCATAGTTGCTTATTTCATTTGATGTCTGGTTTCCATCTGTGTTGCAGCATTGCTTTTATAAAATGAAATGCATTTGCTAATGTGAACACTTTCTGTCAACAGATCTATTAAATAATTATTTTATGATCCACATTCTTTAAAAAAGGAGCACATGGAATGGAAAGAACAATAAGAAGGAACTAGTAACAGTAACACATAATTTTCTTTTCAAGTACATGGTAATATTTTTTTTACAATAAGTTGTTATGGTGCACCACTTTAATTACATAGACATTAAGATGTGAATATACATTTCCCTTGTCTGCATTATCGTCTTTAGTGTAATATTTTTTCTGCTTGCGCTATGTAATGTTTAGGTATAAGTTGCTGCTGTTTGCCAGGCATAGTGTTATTGAATTTGACTTTTGCTAATTTATGCTGCTAGCTTTGCCAATTTGCATTTTTTGTCATTGCTGTTTGTGTTAATTTGTTATGTGATGCTGCATTGCCTCGTCCCTTGGTATATATATCTCTGAGCTCAGTAGATTTAAGTTAGCTTAAGAGGGGGTAGACTATATAAGAAACTGACTATGGAGAATAGGTAAAGAATGCATTGCGAAGTTATATGAAAAAGATTTGGGCCCCAATGAGTATTGTACAATCAGACATAATTATTTTGAAAGAAATATGAATAGAATACAGGAAGGAGGTATAGATAGGACTTTTTGGGAATAATGATGAATGAAGGGAGATCTCCGAGAAGTAAAGAAAGTTTTGTTTGCAAAATACTGCAGTAAAACAAACCCTGTCCTTTCCTTCTATTATTCCACTATATGTTTGTGTACCCTTGTGTATTTGTGTTCTTCCTGTCTTTATGTGTTTAGCTGATGAGAGCTATGTTGTAGAATTATTCTAATACTCTGTTATTTTCTTTGTAAAGATGCTTAGACTTTATTTATTCTGTTTTGTCTTAATGCTCATGTGTGAAGTTGACGTTTCAAAAGTGATTCTGATCTTTTATTTTTGTACTCATGTTATCATTCCTGTAACACTGATGTATATGTTTATTTCTATTCTTTTGTAAAGCCCCTATTACTACAAATGTTATCTGTATTGCTATGTTTTTAATGATGTATTTTGTATCTTTGTAATTGTATTCTTATGTTATATAATTGTAATTGAAGCCAGTTAATCAAATTAAGTAACTTGTAAGCATTCATTTCACTGCACACATTTCTGTTGGTCATAGTATATGGACAATATGTGAGAAGTAGGGACTGACAGAGTTTGCACGTGTGTTAATAATTCAGCAAGGGACTGGATAACAGCATTGCTGGGTCTAAGGACAATTCCACAAACTTTGTGAGTGCACAAGTGGGGGTATATGGACTTGCTATCTTCTCTGCAAGACTCTTCGATGGTGATTGTGCACCTGCACAGTCGCAACAGATGGCTGCTGGCCATCTCTACAAGGACTACAGTGGGTCTGCATCTCTGATGACCCACCAATACCATTATTTCTATGAGGACTGCAGTGGGTCTGCACCTCTGGTGGCCCACCAATACCAATACTTTCTACCAGGACTACAGTGGGTCTGCTCTGTGATGACCTACCTACCAATATCCGTCAGAACTTCGAATGACTCTGCTGTGGGTTTGCTCCATTGTGGCCCATTACCTGTCAGCATGTCAAGAGTCAGCACTGTCTTTCCGTTGGAAGGACACCACTACTTCTTCAAGACTGCATGGTAATCCACTACTTCTGTGTGCAATTTTTTTACTAATGAGACTTTGTAAAAAAAAACGGTAATTACTATTATGATGAATGATCAGGACTGTCTTTATGGACTGTGAGAAAATTTTAGCTTTTGACCAACATTGTATAAATAAGTGTGTGCATTTGATATCTTTGTTATTGTAATTATGAAAAAAATTTTCAAATCTGTATTGGCCAGTGCCCAACACCATTTGTAAAATTTTTTGTGGGGAGCATGTGGGCTATGTAAGTAGGCTGTTTATGTTTTCTCTATGTAAGTAGGCTGTTTATGTTTTCTCTATGTAAGTAGGCTGTTTATGTTTTCTTTATGTAAGTTTGCTGTTTATGTTTTCTTATTGGCAACGTTACGTAGCGCTCTGTATGAAAATCACTGGCTGTGCTGTGTGCAGCCTGTGGCTAGTTTGCATTGTTGTCTGCCATTGTAGTGTTAGGAAGTGGCAGCTGGATGTGAACAGCACGTAGCGTTGCGCAGTTGGAGGTGAGCCGCCAGCAGTGGTGGATGTGGGGAGAGAGATGGCGGAGTTTTGTAATACTGGATGTCAATTATGAATATTAAGGTAAATACATTGTTTGCTCTCTATTAATATCTTTCATTTGCTAACTATCCCTATCAGTAGTTAGTGCCTTCAGTAGTTTGAATCTTTTATTTAGCTGGCAGTAGTGGCGCTCGCTGTATTGCAGTAGTTCGAGCAACGAAGATTTTTGTGAGGTAAGTGATTTCTGAAAGGTATAGTTTAATGTTACTCAGGGCCATTCTTTTGCAGGGATTTTTGATAGTCAGATTGCGTTGCGCTAAAAATATTGTGTGTCAGTTTCAGCACAGTCTTGTATAAGTTGTTCTAAGGGGACGTTTCACCATTGATCCAAGGCCTTCTGCCTATTGATTTAAACTCTTCTCATTTCTTAATATGCGACCTCCAGCCAAGTTCTATTAAAATTAAATTGCTAAGGTCTTCATCCTGTTTATATTGAAGATTAAGAAAATATTTTTTGGGTGAAACCACCAGAAGAACCTTCTATTTCAATTTATTGCTTAGGCCTTGTCTTGGATTTTGAATGTGGCCTTCAGCCGATCCAAAGTTAATCAAAGGAGATCGATTAGAGTTTTGAGTGTTTTGCATTCTTCTTGTAATATTGTGTGTTGGTGAATAAAGTTTGTATGTTGAGGGAAACTGGCAGCAACTTATTTTGGCTCCTTTTCACAACCTAATCCTCTCTGTCCTGCTAGCCCAGGCATTTCACTGATCTCTCCACCTTTCTTTTTTTTGGAAATTCGTGGTAACATCTTATGGGATCAGACTTACTGAGGTCATCGGTCCCTAAGCCTACACACTACTTAATCTAACTTAAACTTACGCTGTGGACAACACACACTCCCATGCCTGAGGGATGACTCGAACCTCTGACGGGGGAGCTGCGATCTCTCCATTATGTCTTATAAATGGTTGATGTAATTGATTTCGTGCGCTCTGTGTGGCCAAATAATTCTCTCGAACCCGCCAGAATGTTCTTCAAACCAGTCGAGAACAATTGTCCAATGATAAGACATCGTTGTTTGGGAACATGAAGTCCATGAATGGCTGCATGTGGTCTCCAAGTAGACTAACGTAACCATTTCCAATCAATCATCGGTTCAGCTGTAGCAGAGGACACCTTCCATTCCACGTAAACACAGGTCACACCATTAATGTGCCACCACCAGCTTGCACAGTGCCTTGTCAACAACAAATGTGTGTGAAATCTTATGGGACTTAACTGCTAAGGCCATCAGTCCCTAACCTTACACATTGTAACCTCCCCACAAAATAACTGATTAAATAATAATAATGAATATGATTCTAATTCTTTTTGTGTAACCTCAGAACAAAATTGGTTTCCATTTATAACCTCCCTACAGAAATTCATTCACATTTAACCTCCACACAAAATTTGTTTCCCATTTAATGTACCCACAAAATTCTTTTCTCATCTAATGTAAGCTTGAAACAGAAAAATTCCTAAACCTCGTAATAAAAAATAAATTCAGTAACCTGGTAATTTTTGGACGACAGCAGTGGTGCGTCATGGCCCTGTAAGATCATTCTGAATAAAAAAGCCAAAATTCTTACCTCAATAAAATTGTCGAATACCTGCTCTTACAATAAATTTTTCCGGCACAGCTCTGTGCAATGCTGGCCGATAGATTTGTCATTTATGAAAGGAAGCAACTGATTTTTCTTTTGCAACAATCGGAATGATCATGGATTGGAGAAATTAGTAAATTCTTTAAGTTGAAATGAATGTTTGTTAAAAAAATTACTTTATATCACAAAGATTATTATTAGGACTTTTTTTTAAACATTTACATGGGAGTTCAGATACATTATTAGATATGCGCGAGGCTGCTTTTTACCTTACACGATAATACTCAGGCTCCGGCATCGCTGCACCGCGACCGGGCCAGCTAACACGATACACTATTCCAGACCAGAGCAGACTCCAGACTAGCGCATACTAGCAACAACTTACTGCTACAGCTACACAGTTCCTACTGCAGTCAACGCTGCTCTCTGGTCACCGATTCTCTTATACCTTGCATATCGCAGGCAGCGCATGAGCAATACATCGAAATTACATTTGCTCAGACCTCTTACATAAAATTACATCTACTAGGACCTCTTACAACATTACTTAACCTAAATTATCCTAAGGACAAACACACACACCCATGTCCGAGGGAGGACTCGAACCTCCGCCGGGACCAGCCGCACAGTCCATGACTGCATCGCCGTAGACCGCGCGGCTAATCCCGCGCGGCCCTTGTCAACAACTTGGTTCCATGGCTTCGTGGGGTCTGCTTCACACTCGAAACCTACCGTCAGTTCTTACCAATTGAAATCGGGGTTCATCTGACCAGTCCAGGGCTTTATAGTCGTCTAGGGTCAAACCGATATGGTCACGCACCCAGAAGCGGAGCTGCAGACGATGTTGGGCTGTTAACAAAGGCAGTCGCGGCGGTCGTCTGCAGCCATAGCTCACTCACGCCAAATTTCACGGCACTGTCCAAACAGACGCGTTCGACGTATGTCCCACATTAATTTCTGCGGTTATTTCACGCAGTGTGCTTGTTTGTTATCACTGACTACGCAAAGCCCGCTGCTTTCCGTGAAGGCCTTCGGCCATTGCGTTTTACCTGGTGAGAGGTGATGCCCTAAATTTGGTATTCTCGGCACACTCCTGACACTGTGTATTTCGGAGTATTGATTTCGCTAAGGATTTCCGAAATGGAACGTCCCATGCTTCTAGATCCAGCTACTGTCCCGCATTCAAAGTCTGTTAATTCCCGTCATGTGACCAGAATCACATGGGAAAGCTTTTCACGTGAATCACCTAAGTAGAAATGACAGCTGTGGTGTCACCGCCAGACACCACACTTGCTAGGTGGTAGTTTTAAACCGTCCGCGGTCCGCTAGTATACGACGGACCAGCGTGTCGCCACTGTCAGTAATTGCAGACCGAGCGCCACCACACGGCAGTTCTAGAGAGACGTACTAGCACTCGCCCCAGTTGTACAGCCGACGTTGCTAGCCATGGTTCACTGAGAATTACGCTCTCATTTGCCGAGACGGTAGTTAGCATAGCCTTCAGCTACAGTTGCTACGACATAGCAAGGCGCCGTATTCAATTGCTATAATACTTCTGTATCATCAAGAGCAATGTTCTACAAATGTGGATTAAAGTTAAGTATTCCAGAAGCTACGTACTTTTCTTTATAGCATTCATTACGTATCCTGTTTCAGACCTCACGCCCGCCTGCTTGAGTTTAACGTGTGCATTTCGGCCTTCTCTAGCTATACAACAACAGCTCCACCAATGCGTTTTCCTTTTATACTTTGTGTACGCGATACGACCACTATCTGCATACGTGCGTATCGAAATCATATGACTTTTTCACCTCAGTGTATATTTCCATCTTGAGGTATTCAGATTTACTGGAACAAGAGAGGGAATATTTAATAAGGCTGTGTAGCATACCTGGAATTATAAAGAAGTAACCGCTTCGGGTAACACACTCACAAACATAGCCGAAAAAGCGCTATCAGGTTAGTTAGTTTAGAAAAGAGAGGACATGGAAAGGAAATTCAGTTGTATGGGACCTTGAACTATGTGAGTGTGAAACCGAGCAAAAGTTGAAAAGACTAAAACCGAATAATAAACATAGGAACTTATTCACTTAGCTGTGAAGGGGTCGCATGCTGTGGACGCCAGACTGAACTGTGGAACAGGCAGATGTGAAGTGTGTTATGGGGTGGTGCGAGCGGGTGGCGTCCAGTGAAACGTGCTCTAACGACCGGAATGAGTGACCGGGAGAAAAAAAATGGTTCAAATGGCTCTGAGCACTATGGGACTCAACATCTTAGGTCAGAAGTCCCCTAGAACTTAGAACTACTTAAACATAACTAACCTAATGACATCACACACACCCATGCCCGAGGCAGGATTCGAACCTGCGACCGTAGCAGTCCCGCAGTTCCGGACCGCAGCGCCAGAACCGAGACCGGGAGAAAGAGCCATCATATGGTGGGAGGGGAAAATGAAGAACTAACTAGCCCTAACGCTCATAAATAGTTAAAACTAAAAATTAATCTTGAAATGAGGCTGAAAATACAAAAGATAATAAATCTACATTGCCATAATGAAGGGATTGATAATATGAAAAGTATTAATAGTGATAAATTGGTGACAAATTTATATTAGTCATTTCGTATGAGTAAATACATATAAAGTTTCGTGGAAAAATAATACTCATAAAAACTGTTACAAAACTTCATTAGGGAAACAGTGTTAATAATGCAGTGTGTGTACAAGTACGATGATTCTTGGTGAATAAACCAATACTCGTAAAAGGCTATTATAAACGACATTGCTAATACTGACTGAAAAGGATAAGCAGTCAAGAGAATAGAAATGAAAATGAAAGGGAAAATGGGGTAGGGGGTGGGATAGAGGGGGGAAAACAGCATACTTTTCTTACTAGTTTGGCGTTAATAACAGGTTTTACTACAACTGTAATCTAACAGAAAGAGCAACAATAAAAAGGAAACCGAAAACAAAAAACAGTTTCGTGATACAGAAGGATAATGCACAGAGGAATGGAGATACTTTTTCAGTATTTCACATAATTGTTGATCGTATTTAATAATTTGAAATCCTGTCATAATCTGCTAATTAAGAGGTATAATCATACGTTAAATGTTTAAGATAAAAATTCAAGTATTACTGCTAAAAACTTTGGACACATCTTGAGACAGCATAACTCGCAATTACCCACACAATATAATCATCCGGTATTTGACAATGAGAGCTCCTAGCAACTTCCAACAAAATTTTCACATAGTTGAAAACCATTCCTGAACTCTTGCTGCTGAGATTACCCACAAAATAACGAAAGCAAAAAAATTTTTTCTGTTACTACTTTGTTGCTTCTATACAGTAAAACTTCAGCAACAGACACGGCGTTTTAATTTATTTCTACTCTACTACTAAATCCATAAGCAGTGCATTTTGCAGGCAATATCCTGCATTGCCTATGGATTTAGTAGTAGAGAAGTAATAAATTAAAACGTCGTGTCCCATGCCACTCAATGTAGCAGATAAAATTATATCATTGTACGACACATAGCCCCATCGGAGGTTCGAGTGCTCCCTTGGGCATGGGTGTATGTGTTGTCCTTAGCGTAAGTTACTTTAAGTTAGTTCAAGTAGTGTGTAAGCCTAGGGACCGATGATCTCAGCAGTTTGGTTCCATATCACTTACCACAGATTTCCAATTTTTTTTTACGACACATATTTCGGGAGATATGACGTCATAGCGAGAGGCGTTCAATGAATTCGAAAGTAAAGTTCTATGTACTGACTTGGCAGAAAATCCTAAGAAATTTTGGTCTTATGTCAACGCGGTAGGTGGATCAAAACAAAATGTCCAGACACTCTGTGACCAAAATGGTACTGAAACAGAGGATGACAGACTAAAGGCCGAAATACTAAATGTCTTTTTCCAAAGATGTTTCACAGAGGAAGATTGCACTGTAGTTCCTTCTCTAGATTGTCGCACAGATGAAAAAATGGTAGATATCGAAATAGACGACAGAGGGATAGAGCAACAATTAAAATCGCTTAAAAGAGGGAAGGCCTCTGGACCTGATGGGATACCAGTTCAATTTTACACAGAGTACGCGAAGGAACTTGCCCCCCTTCTTGCAGCGGTGTACCGTAGGTCTCTAGAAGAGCGTAGCGTTCTAAAGGATTGGAAAAGGGCGCAGGTCATCCCCGTTTTCAAGAAGGGACGTCGAACAGATGTGCAGAACTATAGACCTATATCTCTAACGTCGGTCTGTTGTAGAATTTTGGAACACGTATTATGTTCTAGTATAATGACTTTTCTGGACACTAGATATATACTCTGTAGGTATCAGCATGGGTTTCGAAAAAGACGATCGTGTGAAACCCAGCTCGCGCTATTCGTCCACGAGACTCAGAGGACCATAGACACGGGTTCCCAAGTAGATGCCGTGTTTCTTGACTTCCGCAAGGCGTTCGATACAGTTCCCCACAGTCGTTTAATGAACAAAGTAAGAGCATATGGACTATCAGACCAATTGTGTGATTGGATTGAGGAGTTCCTAGATAACAGGACGCAGTATGTCATTCTCAATGGAGAGAAGTCTTCTGAAGTAAGAGTGATTTCAGGTGTGCCGCAGGGGAGTGTCATAGGACCGTTGCTATTCACAATATACATAAATGACCTGGTGGATGATATCGGAAGTTCACTAAGGCTTTTTGCAGATGATGCTGTGGTGTATCGAGAGGTTGTAACAATGGAAAATTGTACTGATATGCAGGAGGATCTGCAGCGAATTGACGCATGGTGCAGGGAATGGCAATTGAATCTCAATGTAGACAAGTGTAATGTGCTGCGAATACACAGAAAGATAGATCCTTTATCATTTAGCTACACAATAGCAGGTCAGCAACTGGAAGCAGTCAATACCATAAATTATCTGGGAGTACGCATTAGGAGTGATTTAAAATGAAAAGATCATATAAAGTTGATCGTCGGTAAAGCAGATGCCAGACTCAGATTCATTGGAAGAATCCTAAGGAAATGCAGTCCGAAAACAAAGGAAGTTGGTTACAGTACGCTTGTTCGCCCACTGCTTGAATACTGCTCAGCGGTGTGGGATCCGTACCAGATAGGGTTGATAGAAGATGTAGAGAAGATCCAAAGGAGAGCAGCGCGCTTCGTTACAGGATCATTTAGTAATCGCGAAAGCGTTACGGAGATGATAGATAAACTCCAGTGGAAGACTCTGCAGGAGAGACGCTCAGTAGCTCGGTACGGGCTTTTGTCAAAGTTTCGAGAACATACCTTCACCGAAGAGTCAAGCAGTATATTGCTCCCTCCTACGTATATCTCGCGAAGAGACCATGAGGATAAAATCAGAGAGATTAGAGCCCACACAGAGGCATACCGACAATCCTTCTTTCCACGAACAATACGAGACTAGAATAGAAGGGAGAACCGATAGAGGTACTGAAGGTACCCTCCGCCACACACCGCCAGGTGGCTTGCGGAGTATGGATGTAGATGTAGATGTATAAGGTACGTGGAAAACTGTTTTTTTAACTATTCATTGCTAGTTAAAATGAGTTTATCACATCTTGGTGTTGTCATTTTCATTATTATAAGGGTTAATAATCCGAAACTAATACAAAGAAGAAATATTTAACACATTAGCTCATTTACAGGTATTTGAAGCTTTTTTTTTAACAGTCGGAAGTGGAATGGGTGGGAGAAGTTTCCTGATAAGTGTTACTGGGGGCTCTTCTGCCCGTCTACGCCCCGTTTTTCCTACAGATCAGGTTTTACGAATGTCTGCTGTGGTTTGTCAACTACGATACCTTTACACGGGCCGTATGTTACAGCACTGGTGCAGTGTGGCTTCAGTACGTGGCGATTCTGCGATGTCCACGGGCAGTATTGCTGATGGAACAGGCAGTTGCAGGAAGTTGCCGAGATGTTGCCGGCGTTCCCCAACAAACGTGGAGAATTTTCGTATTGGCGGACGATATGTATCTCCGCCCTTGTCTGTAAATGCTTCTCTCACACTTCCGGCGTTGCTTTTTCTTATGCCGATAGCGCTGCATTGTCGAGTCACGTAGTCTCAGCAGTGAAACAATATCATGTCCGTCACTTCCGCCGATTCGAAAAAACGCCTACGTGCGTCAAGGCATTCGATTCGTTGGTTGTCTACATGAATGTAGACCTATGCAAACGGGACAGCCACGAATTTCATAAATGTAATACGTGGATCTACGACCGGAAAGCGATACGCAGCTCGACCATTACTTACCGTACCCTTAAGCGGGCGATTTGAAAGCAACCAGATCTTCAAACTTATTTTACCTACTGCCTTCTGAAGTAAGGTACACATGTCACCAATTCTAAGGCCATCACGCAACAAAAGTGATGCATTGTCAGAATAGAGTACACGTTCTGGGTGTTCTGCAGACACAGTTCTGCTGCGCTACGGATAACGAAACGTGCTCCAAAGTCGATGTGCGTTTCTTGTGGGAAAGTGTCCAAAATGCATACCGATTCACCGTGAACTTCTGGCGGCTTATGGCCCAAACGGTACGTTGCATCCAGCAGTAGTGAAATTAGGCGAACAATTTCACCAACGACCCACATACGTGGGTGACACTCATCCTTCATACAAGGCAGTTCTTGCACCACGCCATTTCCACCTTTTCGCCAAGCTGAATGAACATTCTGAGGAGAGAGATTTTCAAACTATGAAGACATTCACACAGCGGTTCTCGAATGGACTCATGACCAATGAGAGGATCTCTGTCGTCAAGGAATTTAAATGTTGATAGATAGTTACGGCATTTCTTTATAGAGACTTGGTGACTACGTAGAAAAAAAAAATGGTTCAAATGGCTCTGAGCACTATGCGACTTAACTTCTGAGGTCATCAGTCGCCTAGAACTTAGAACTAATTAAACCTAACTAACCTAAGGACATCACACACATCCATGCCCGAGGCAGGATTCGAACCTGCGACCGTAGCGGTCATGCGGTTCCAGACTGAAGCCCCTTTAACCGCACGGCCACACCGGCCGGCTAGAAAAATAGTGTCATGTATCTATGTCACTCTGAAGTGTAGTGCAACATTCAATAGAAGTTACTTGGTCTGCCACAACAATATGCAACTTATTTTTTGAAATCCAGTAGTTCATCAACGCTACATTTCCGGGCATGGTTTCCTTGTCAAAAATTAATCTTCTAAATCACGTCTACGTCCTGCAGAAGCCTGTAGCAGGAATTTAGAAAATCTCAGTCATCAAAATCCGAAAACTGATAAAGGACAATCTCGCTACTGTCTTATTAAAAAATTTGTAGCAGAGAGCCAGTTTCAATCTACTTGATATATTTTTATAATTTATAAAATATTTTGAAGTTTCATTGCGTGTGTTTCCGTGCAACATGCCACCTGTCTTTTTCTAACTACGGTATTTGTGTACATTATTTTTCAAGTTCCGTAACACTGGTCGTAGATGGAACGCATATATGAAATACATATTTATAGCATCTTGCTGGTGAACCACAGTAGAATATCAACATAAACATTTGATTGACATATCAAACTACATTAATGAATTCTTTCAACCTTTCCACCAAAGCACTGCAAACATCTTGTACCAAGAGGAATATACACCATGTGATCAAAAGTATCCTGACGCCTGGTTGAAAATGCCTTAAAAGTTCATGTCACCCTCCATCGGTAATGCTGGAATTCAGTATAGTGATGGCCCACCCTTAGCCTTGATGATAGCTTCCAGTCTCGCAGGCATAATTGAATCAGATGCCAGAACGTTTCTTGGGGAATGACAGCCCATTCTTCACGGAGTGCAGTGCTGAGTAGAGGTATAGATGTCGGTCGGAGAGTTCTGGCACGAAGTCGGCGTTTCAAAACATCCCAAACGTGTTCTATAGGATTCAGGTAAGGACTCTTTGCAGGCCAGTCCATTACAGGGATGTTATTGTCGTGTAACCACTCCGTCACAGGTGGTGAATTATGAACAGGTGCTCGATCGTGTAGAAAGATGCAATCGCCATCCCCGAATTGCTATTCAACAGTGTAAAGCAAAAAGGTGCTTAAAACATCAATGTAGGCCTGTGCTGTGATAGTGCCATGCAAAACAATAAGAGATGCAAGCCTCCTTCATGAATAACACGACCACACCGTAACACCACCGCCTCCGAGTTTTACTGCTGGCACTACACACGCTGGCAGATGACGTTCACCGGGCATTCGCCATACACCCTGCCATCGGATCACCACCGTGTACCGTGATTCGTCACTCCACACAACGTTCTTCCACTGTTCAATCGTTCAATGTTTACGCTCCTTACATCAAGCGAATCGTCGTTTGGCATTTACTGGACTGATGTGTGGTTTATGAGCAGTCTCTCGACATAAAATCAAAGTTTTCTCACCTCTCGCTTAACTGTCAAGGTACTTGCAGTGGATGCAGTTTGGAATTCCTGTGGTCTGGACTGATGTCTGCATATTACACATTACAACCCTCCTCAACTGTCGGTGGTCTCAGTCAGTCAACAGACGAGGTCGGCCTGTACGCTCTTGTGCTGTACGTGTCCCTTCACGTTTTCACTTCACTATCACATCGGAAGCAGTGGACCTAGAGATGTTTAGGAGTGTGAAAACCTCGCGTACAGATGTATGACTCAAGTGATACCCAATCACCTGACCATGTTCTAAGTCCGTGAGATCCGCAGAACGGCCCATTCTGCTCTCTCACGATGTCTATTGACTACTGAGGGCGCTGATATGGAGTACCTGGCAGTAGGTGGCAGCACAATGCACCTAATATAACAAACGTATGGTTTTGGAGGTGTCCGGATACTCTTTATCAAATATTATAGCTAAGAAGTGCACTTCAAAATGATACTTCAAACTTCTGTGAATCATATTTAGCTAAAAGTGAAGAGAAATCGCCAGTTTGCCTACAATTCATGTACAGTCTTTCATATTGATATTTAGCGTTGTTGGTTGTCAGAAGAATTAATTTTAAAACGATATATTCAGAATCATGATTCGGTATTCTGGAGAACGTATGTATCCAATTAGTTCATAAGGTAAAGTCTCATCACCAGTTCGCTATTTTTAGGCGAAGAACGCATCATCTAAGCCCGATTCCTCTTTTTCCATGTTTATGTTTTCCGCGCGGAATGCAAACGCAGGAGAACCACATTCATTTCTCACTAGCCCGAATTTATCCATTTCGCCGCCATAGTGCGGCACGAGGAAAAACTTGTATTCCGGAATACGTGTGACCTGCAAGCGTTGTCGCGCCACAGTGACTGGCATTGTTGTCGAACATGTGGGTGCGATCGTGCGGCCGCCAAATTTTCCACGTAATACTGACGAGCTACGTTGTCAGCATCATACACTTTTTATGACCCGTGTAGGTACCTTAACGTTATGCCCCTAATTACTGGGTGTGACATTATTAACGACGTAAACGCATGTAGTTGAAACTACACGATACTAGGAGCAAAAATCCTCTGTAAACATGGTCTCTTAAATGCACACCTGCGTGGTAACCACTTTGATACTGTGAATCAAATTTCAATCAAATCTCTTCCACTTCGAGCCGTTTGCTTTCCATATGTCGAAAGGTGGTTGCATGCAGAGAAACAAGGAAAAAAACTGCGGTAAACGTGGGAGCAAAAATGCCAACCGTAAGAGTTATGGGCACGTGTTCATCTTCGCTATTGTGAAACACATCTCTTCTAATGAACACGTGAACACAGCTTTTAAAGTATGCTTTGTACAGTCAGTGTATCCATTTTTTTTTTCTTTTGGTCCATGATTCCTCCTCCCAAAATATGGAAGGAAAAGAGTTTGCAGTAAAAGAGATGTGTTTCACAGTATCAAAGATGAACGAGTGCTCATAGCTCTTAATGGGAGACTCCACCCGAAAGTATAACTTTTCTTCGACTTTGTCGACTTCAACAAAATTTATAAATCACGTCTATCACTTAAAGATGTAGTAACACACAAGCTTTGAAGTTCAGAACTTCACTCATTTCTGAGTTATGCATTTTAATAATTTTAACGGTATTTTTAAAAAACCAATTTTTGGTACTCACATCTCAGTTTTCACATGTCTGTTTTTTTTTAAATACATTCTTAAAAATTCTTCAACACTTCTATGAATTCATTTTATAAGAATTATTTTCTTTCAGTTCTTTTTTTTATAGTTACACACTTAGATTTTATTTAATTACTTGTAAATAAATCTGATAGTAAAATAGACAAACTACGTTTTCTTACATATTGGTATATAGAAATGGGCAAGTACTTCAAGAGTATTTGCAGCCGATTGGTTATCATTTACGATGCAAACATAAGGGAAAATGGATTTTAAACTTTAGTTAAAAAATGAGTATTAGTACAAGACTCATACCCATTAAACTCATTAGCACCATACGTTTTCCCTCCGTGTCCCTGTAAGGGTTCTTCTTGTAATTTGAAGATCAGTGTAGCCTTTTTCTTGAATTTCTCCTTCTACAGGCAGCGTCTTGAGGACTGCTAGATCCGACGTTGATCTACAGATGGTTAGATGTTCTTCTGTGAAGGTGATAAAGGAGAGTTGGGACTCCAACTTTCTTCAAACATCGTGTGTTGAACTGAGAAATAGTTTTCACAAGACCCAAAAGTGTTTTTCCTTTCTTTTATTCTGTGGGTCACTTGGACCAAATGACACTGCGCAAATTCTCATTTGCGATTTCTGTCTTTTCATTAGTGCATCTTGCCTGTAGTGCCTCAGATGCATGTCTCTGATATACAGATATTGTCTTGACCACCCCAGCAGCTGTCAGTGTGCCACGGACATTCGCGCAGTCTATATTTCATGTATTCGTTAGACATTGAAAATTGTTAGATTTTAAACTTCAATACTTTTGTAATTATTATTTGTTCTGGTGAAAGGCGTACGGAAATGTGTGAAATTCCATCTCTGAAAATAATAGTATTCTGACTGATAACAAAAAAGAAATCAATTACTCTTCCTACAGATCATAAAAGAATCATTTCTCAAGCATGTGACACAGTTTTAAAATATTCACTAACGTCCCTAAAACTATAACGCAATGTTCCTGTGCGTGACAGACAACTTACCTCATCTCGCCGCTGCTGCAGCTGCGTGATACGCAACATGCTAAAAATAATTGAATAGCAGTACTACGATCCATGAGGAGTGGAATGCATGGTCACAGTACCGAAAGAAGTACAAAAATATTTTTTTATATAGGAACTGAATTATCAGGAGATGCTTTGGTCATCAAGCCTTAAGCGGAGTAAAAATGAACGAAACCAATAAATATGTTAATTTACTCTATTTACAAAATTGATAAGTCACTGACAGACTTTACACAGACCTTTGCATTTCTTGGACTGTCTGATTGGCAACTAATTATTCTACAATGTCTATAAACACTAATCATGAATCTAACCATAACAAAGATACGAATATTACTCTCAATGTGTGCGCAACAAATCTGACAAAATCCCTCCAGTGCACAACCAAGCAAAAACTACGTGCAGCAAAAATGCAAATTACCGAAAATCCTCAATTAATGCCAAAGTTTCCTCCGGCGCTACTAGCACGATCACGGAAGGCAGCAACCTCCTACGTCACGCAGCTTCTCTCCACCGCACGCTGCGTTCAACAACTTCCGACTCCTGTCAGCAACTGTTGGCTCGCTACTACTCGCGATAATAATGCCTCAGACTTAGAGTTTGTGTTTGCACACCACAGCAGAATCTGTGGCCAACTTTCCAAAGGCCGGCCGCGGTGGTCTAGCGGTTCTAGGAGCTCTGTCCGGAACCGCGCGACTGCTACGGTCGCAGCTTCGACTCCTGCCTCGGGCATGGATGTGTGTGATGTCCTTAGGTTAGTTAGGTTTAAGTAGTTCTAAGTTCTAGGGGACTGATGACCACAGACGTTTAGTCCCATAGTGTTCAGAGCCATTTGAACCAACTTTCCAAAGAAATATTAACGCCCAACCTTCAATGTACTTGTTATTCTAATACAGTGCCATCGCTTTGGGTTGTGAGAGTAAACACTCCAACGATGAGACATAGCTAATAAATTTTTTTTGAAAAAAGAAGGGAAGTTTTATTGCGGAATTTCCCCTTCAGGTATTCATTGTAAAACTCACTCTTGCTAGACTTTTTTTACTTCTAGCACCGTGTACTTTCAATAGTGTGCGTTTACATTATTAATTACCATATACCTGTATATTACCAAACCTCTGAGTCACCCGTCTCCCAGTCTCAATTGCTCAGGGCCTACCCTAGTGCTTCAAGCACTGCACAAATGTGATTTGTATAGTCACTGACCAAATTTCAGCATTTAAAATGCTGTCATAAACCACTAATCAAGAGATGTAATAGTACTTCAAAGGTTTAACGTACGAGGTGCATTCAAGTTCTAAGGCCTCCGATTTTTTTTCTAATTAACTACTCACCCGAAATCGATGAAACTGGCGTTACTTATCGACGTAATCGCCCTGCAGACGTACACATTTTTCACAACGCTGACGCCATGATTCCATGGCAGCGGCGAAGGCTTCTTTAGGAGTCTGTTTTGACCACTGGAAAATCGCTGAGGCAATAGCAGCACGGCTGGTGAATGTGCGGCCACGGAGAGTGTCTTTTATTGTTGGAAAAAGCCAAAAGTCACTAGGAGCCAGGTCAGGTCAGTAGGGAGCATGAGGAAACCCTTCAAAGTTGTTATCACGAAGAAACTGTTGCGTAACGTTAGCTCGACGTGCGGATGCGTTGTCTTGGTGAAACAGCACACGTGCAGCCCTTCCCGGACGTTTTTGTTGCAGTGCAGGAAGGAATTTGTTCTTCAAAACATTTTCGTAGGATGCACCTGTTACCGTAGTGCCCCTTGGAACGCAATGGGTAAGGATTACGCCCTCGCCGTCCCAGAACATGGACACCATCATTTTTTCAGCACTGGCGATTACCCGAAATATTTTTGGTGGCGGTGAATCTGTGTGCTTCCATTGAGCTGACTGGCGCTTTGTTTCTGGATTGAAAAATGGCATCCACGTCTCATTCATTGTCACAACCGACGAAAAGGAAGTCCCATTGATGCTGTCGCTGTGCGTCAACATTGCTTGGCAACATGCCACACGGGCAGCCATGTGGTCGTCCGACAGCATTCGTTGCACCCACCTGGATGACACTTTTCGCATTTTCAGGTCGTCATGTAGGATTGTGTGCACAGAACCCACAGAAATGCCAACTCTGGAGGCGATCTGTTCAACAGTCTTTCGGCGATCCCCCAAAACAATTCTCTCCACTTTCTCGATCATGTCGTCAGACCGGCTTGTGCGAGCCCGAGGTTGTTTCGGTTTGTTGTCACACGATGTTCTGCCTTCATTAAACTGTCGCACCCACGAACGCACTTTCGACACATCCATAACTCCATCACCACAGGTCTCCTTCAAATGTCGATGAATTTCAATTGGTTTCACACAACGCAAATTCAGAAAACGAATGATTGCACGCTGTTCAAGTAAGGAAAACGTCGCCATTTTAAGTATTTATAACAGTTCTCATTCTCACCGCTGGCGGTAAAATTCCATCTGCCGTACGGTGCTGCCATCTCTGGGACGTATTGACAATGAACGCGGCCTCATTTTAAAACAATGCGCATGTTTCTATCTCTTTCCAGTCCGGAGAAAAAAAAATCGGAGGCCTTAGAACTTGAATGCACCTCGTAATGTGTCAAAAATGTTCAAATGTGTGTGAAATCTTATGGGACTTAACTGCTGAGGTCGTCAGTGAAATGGTTCAAATGGCTCTGAGCACTATGGGACTTAACTGCTGTGGTCAAAGTGGTTCAAATAACTCTGAGCACTATGGGACTTAACATCTATGGTCATCAGTCCCCTAGAACTTAAAACTACTTAAACCTAACTAACCTAAGGACATCACACACATCCATGCCCGAGGCAGGATTCGAACCTGCAACCGTAGCGGCCACGCGGTTCCAGACTGTAGCGCCTACAACCGCACGGCCACTCCGGCCGGTCATCAGTCCCTAAGCTTACACACTACTTATCCTAAATTATCCTAAGGACAAACACACACACCCATGCCCGAGGGAGGACTCGTACCTCCGCCGCGACAGCCACACTGTCCATGACTGCAGCGCTAAGACCGCTCGGCTAATCCGCGCGGCCGTAATGTGTCTAATGTTACAATTAGATAAGTGACGGACCGCAAAATTACCCTGACTATATCCACCCACTATTTAAGAATGAGAGCACTTACCGACTTTCAACAAACTAACATAATTTCAAACCTTTTCGAAACTGTTCTCGTTAACACACAAACAAAATAATGAAAGGGAAAAAGTTTATCGCTTACTGCATTTTCGCTTTTAGTACAGTAAGTTTAAGGTAAGGCAAGACGTTTTAATTTATTACCGTTTTACAGCTTACTCTATCAGCAGCATAGTTTGCAAAGAGTAGCCACATATATGACACAATGTGTATGCAAAATCATATCATTTTACGACACAGTTTAGAAAATATGACACATAAACAGTGAACATCCATGAAAAACTACAGAGCATTTAACCGTAAAGATTTTACGTGCTTAGTGCCAAATATTATCACATTAAACTCACCTGTAAAGTAATCAGACGTTAGGAGCGGTTTTATACATAGGACCTCCATTTTTTTCCATTTTTTGAAGAAGTAGTTCGTGCTACAACAGTAATTTTCCTTTTTTGGGAGTGGGGGGTGGGGTGTGAGCGCGGGTCGTTCACCTTTAACTGGTGTGAGGCTCATCAACTTCGACAGTGTCATTATTTTTAATTTAGAGAATCACTTACACTCAGTGTCCTGATTACTTCTTGAATTTAGGCCTGTCTCTGCCATTCTCTACAGTTTTTTCCTCTGTTCCCTGTTGTCTTAAGATACGGCCTGCGCCGTCCTTTCTTAAAAAATATTTTTCGTACATTGCTTTCCCTACCTCCTCTTTGCTTATCTTCTCAGTCTTCTTAATTTCCATCACGATTTTCTAACATCGCATCTTTAATGACTCTATCTCATCTTTTCGTGTTTCCCACGGTCTATACTATTCTGTACTCTAGGCAGACATTTTCAAAAAACTCTCCCACAAATCAAGACATATGTATGATACCACTCTTCAGCGATATGAAATGGAATGATCACATAGATTCAGTCGTGGGTAAAGCAGGTGGTAGACTTCGGTTTATTGGTAGAGTGCCAGACATAGCCAACGGGGGATATTGAACGCATACAGAGAGGGGCAGCACGAATGGTCACATATTCATTTAATCCGTTGGAGAGTGTCATAGAGATATTGAAGGAAATGGCAGACTCTTGAGAACAGACGTAATCTATCTCGAGAAAGTCTGTTAACTATGTTTCATGATCTTGCTTCTGATGATTACTGTGGGGATATACTACAACCCCCAACGTATCGACGGCACAGGGATCGTGAGGATAAGATTAGAATAAGTACTCCACCCTCGGAGGCATTCAGACAATCATTCTTCCCACGCTCCATAGGCGAATGGAACAGGAAGAAAGCCTAATAACTCGTACAACTGGACGTACCCTCTGCCATGCACATCATGGTGGTTTGCATAGATGTAGATGTAGTTAGCATGAGTGCTACCTACGAGTAGAACGCCTCACTCGAATGGGTTGCAGCATTTTAGTTGAGTGTAAAGCACCAGTAGGGAGGTATTGTCGACGTATGTGGACGTATGCCAGCTGAAGTGACAGAGTGGTTCTAGGCGCTATATTCTGGAGCCGCGCGACCGCTACGGTCGCAAGTTCGAATAACCATAAGTAGTTACGTTTGTTAAGCAGATGCAAATTAACAAAAGTAACTTATTATTCCATCACTTCTTGGTAGAACAACATAATT
This sequence comes from Schistocerca cancellata, assembly GCF_023864275.1. Taxonomy (NCBI): domain Eukaryota; kingdom Metazoa; phylum Arthropoda; class Insecta; order Orthoptera; family Acrididae; genus Schistocerca; species Schistocerca cancellata. The sequence continues at coordinate 880,139,668 of NC_064628.1, forward strand.
ATAAATGAAGAAAACAATATTGTGTATGTTCTACAAGATCCTTTGAAAACAGATAGAATATAGTATTTTTAATTCATAGCAGAAGGAATGTAGCAACCAAGAGACTTTTTTTGTATCCCGTGAGTCTGCTCCTATGATCTGCAAAGTAGGCCGAATGAAGGAAGCGAGTAGGTGCAGGAGAGGTAAAGGACTTCGGTATTGCCGTGTAAGGTAAAAGAACATGTAATAGAGAATATTAGTCAGTGACAACTGAATCATACATAACTTAGACTTGATGAGCACGTAGGTGCGAAGTTGTTCATGTATCAAAAAAGCTAATGGTTACTAGCAGTTGAACAAACTATCACTGAAGTAACAGAGGCAAAGTCTGTAATGGCTAGCCCCCTACGAAGTAGAAGCGATGTATCCAGGCCGTCTGCTCTAGATGAAATGTGGAAAAAGCAGAGCTCCACAGCGTCGGCTAGTGGGCGGTATGATCGGCGTAGTTCGTCCGCTCTCTACATCTACATCTACATCTACATCCATACTCCGCAAGCCACCTGACGGTGTGTGGCGGAGGGTACCTTCAGTACCTCTATCGGTTCTCCCTTCTATTCCAGTCTCGTATTGTTCGTGGAAAGAAGGATTGTCGGTATGCCTCTGTGTGGGCTCTAATCTCTCTGATTTTATCCTCATGGTCTCTTCGCGAGATATACGTAGGAGGGAGCAATATACTGCTTGACTCTTCGGTGAAGGTATGTTCTCGAAACTTTGACAAAAGCCCGTACCGAGCTACTGAACGTCTCTCCTGCAGAGTCTTCCACTGGACTTTATCTATCATCTCCGTAACGCTTTCGCGATTACTAAATGATCCTGTAACGAAGCGCGCTGCTCTCCGTTGGATCTTCTCTATGTCTTGTATCAACCCTATCTGGTACGGATCCCACACTGCTGAGCAGTATTCAAGCAGTGGGCGAACAAGCGTACTGTACCCTACTTCCTTTGTTTTCGGATTGCATTTCCTTAGGATTCTTCCAATGAATCTCAGTCTGGCATCTGCTTTACCGACGATCAACATTATATGATCTTTTCATTTTAAATCACTCCTAATGCGTACTCTCGTAGTGACAACCTACGAGCGTGCACCTGCGCTGTCGCATCAGAACTATAGATACCACACTTATATAAAATTCTAATATTACGTTCCTCAAACAATCAGTCTTAAAATGAATGATTTCAATCATCTTATTCGCTAACTGGTCTGCTAGTATGCTTCATGGTAATGTCAATATTTTCATAAATCAGTTGTGTGAAGACAACACAGTTAGTACTGATCAAAGCCAAAACGTGGAGTCTGTCTTCCAACATGGAGGTTCGAAACCTGTTTCTAATCAACTTCATTATCTAAAATGACATTCCTCCACTGTTGTTGCTGACTATAAGTGACAGGTACGTTCCTACAGCGACCTCGGTGTCACGAAAACAATCTTCGAAAGTTGATAGTTTCTGTGGTGTCACCGACAGACAGACCACTTGCTATGTGGTAGCTTTAAATCGGCCGCGGTCCATTAGTACGTGTCGGACCCGCGTGTCGCCACTGTCAGTAATTGCAGACCGAGCGCCACCACACGGCAGGTCTAGAGAGACGTATTAGGACTCGCCCCAGTTGTACGACGACTTTGCTAGCGACTACACTGACGAAGCCTTTCTCTCATTTGCCGAGAGACAGTTAGCATAGCCTACAGCTAAGTCCATGGCTACGACCTAGCAAGGCGCCATTAACCATTTCTAGAGAGAGTCTCACTTGTATCATCAAGAATGCTGTATACAAATGATGGATTGAAGTTAAGTATTCCAGCAGCTACGTACTTTTCTTTATAGCATTCATTACGTATCCTGTTTCAGACCTAAGCAAGCCTGCGTGAGTTGACGCGTGCATTTCGGCCTCCTTCTCTAAAAACAGTGTCGGCACGTCTGCCGACACTTCAGTTTCTATTTCTGATGAAATGGTGTATGTAATAGATCAGCTGTATGATGAATCGAACCCACTTCAAATTGCTGAATTTCTTCGGGAATTCTTTTAAAAGTACTGGCGATTTAACCAATCGAAGTTCTTTCGACCGTGCGCCACTGGCAATTTCATACGAGAGAGCGCAGTGTTTCAAAGTTGAATGCCGACGTAATTCGTGTGGACTGTTCAGTGAAAAATTGCAGCGAATAATCTCATACAAAGTAATTACTTTGTACGCCTTTTACGAATGATTAATCGTAGTACTAAAACAAAGACTTTTTTATCGAAAATTTTAGTAGTGCAGGCTCTTTTGGGGTACGGGCTAGAGCAGCGCAAATGCGACCCCGGTTCGTGTGGCTATGGTAACGAGAAAGAACGGGCGAATAAACCTTGCACCGCTCGGCGGAAGTTGCCGAAGATATCGGACACCGCCTCGACTAATGACACAGCCCCCTGCGAACCTTGCATAAGCCACACAGAAACCATGCGGATCCGCAAAGTTTCCGAAGGTAAGGCCCACGTAAACGATCAAACGTATTTGACAAAACTGCCAAGCAAGCACGTACACATTCAAACAACGTTTGTCAGGTTAACCTCACTTTGAAGCAGACGCTGTCCGTCTTCGTAAGTATTTCGGTAGTAGTGAGAATGGCCACAAATGCAAACAAACAAGTCCTGTCTTTGGTTTCAGTACTGTGTTTAAAGAAGAGAAAGAAGGAGAATAAAACAAGGCCGTGGTCCAGGGAATGAGTTAAAATGAGAAATTTGCCCATGAATATCTACTAAAGGAAATATTACCCTCAGAACTCTATGATTACATCTACTCCCTTCGAATGGATACTGGAATTTTTATTAACTTGTTAAGGCTCTCCTAAAGGAGCAAGCTTCTCTGTCGAGTTCTCTCTTATCTAGTCACGGATGTGTCAGACAAACCCGTACACATACCAGGAAAGCTTCCCAATTTAACGTTACTTTTGATGCAGAAGCTTTCCGTGTACGCTGCCTTTTGGCACTAGTGGGAATGGCTACGTAGCATGGAGAGCTGCATCAACCAATTCTTCGGACTGAAGACCCCTAAAACAACAACACCGATTCTAGCACTGTGTTTAAAGAAGAAGAAAACAATACGCTGGTGCAGGAAATGGTTTAAAACGAGAGAGAAATAAGTACAACTGAAAACCTGTAAATGGAAATGGTACATTCCGAACCTGATGATTAACTCAACTTTCTACTGATCCACAGTGAAACGTTCGATAACTTGTTTACTGCTACTTCGCTCTCACATTGAAGAAGAAGACACAAGTATGCGAAAGCTTTTTCTCTTCTAGTTGCACTTGCAAGACAGTTCAGTAAATTACCACAACGCAGGAACGTATCACCCACGTCGACCATGGAAGAATCGGAGAACTTCGATTTCTTTTATTCCATTCCACTTCCGCTTATAAATTACTCAATACGTGAATGTTGATTTTCTTCATATCCTTTTCATGCTTATTATATAGCTGGGAAAGATACTATACCTGTACCATTTTGGTAATTGTCAGTGCTATTTTATTTTTCATACTTGAGTGCAGTTTCCATGTTCGTAGAAGCTCAGGATATAGTGAGATACAATGTAATAACACAATTTTTTACTAAACACATGAAAAATCATTGCAAATAACGCCCGCCGTCTTGTCAAACTTTCCGTTCAACAACACCAAATATTTGGCAAGCATAGTTATGTTTGAGAAAATGTTTCATCGTTTACGGGAACCTTTACTGTGTGCGCAGGCTCGATGCTCTTTAGTATGCCTCGCTCCACGTTGTGACGCAGCTAACCGTCATGTTTCCTTAGCTCGTTGGGGCACCGTCGACGAGTTTTCGATTGCTTGGGAACGAGAGAGGCCGAAGTGCATCGATAGTGAGTGATGGGAACACCTAATGTTCATTCGTCTTGCCATGCAGATGTAATGCTCTGCTGCAGAGTAGACAGCCTACACGTAAGACTAATGCCGTACCGTAGTCGAGTCGGCATAAGCTGATCCCTGACAGTTGGCACCGCTGTCGCCAGCTTTCAGCTACAAACCGTCCGACCCCGGCAGCTGAGTGGTCAGCGCGACAGGATACGCCAGCACGGTAGCTTAGCGTGTTCGGTCAAAGGGTTGGCTGCACCTGTATTGAAGAAAAACTGTGTGAATGGATCAACGCTGAACGTGAATCGATGTCATGGGACGTCCGCCCCGTAAAAATACCACGAAGAATAACTATCAAAATGAGCTAAAACAAAAAAAAATAATGTCTATCCTAAGGATCCGGGTTCGATTCCCAACTGGGTCTGAGTTTTTCTCCGGTCAGGGACTAGGTGTTGTGTTGTTCTAATTATCATCATTTCATACCCAAGTTGTCGAAATGTCGTCAAATCGAAAGACTTGCACCCGCCGAACTGTCTACCCTACGGGAGGGCCTAGTCACTCGACATTAGCTACAAACCACAAACGGCCGCAGGCGAAACTAATAGCCATCCACAGAGCTGCGGCAACATTGAGGCGTTGCCATAGAGACGTTTACAACGCTTCGTTACAACATGAGCATATTTTGTATTTACAGTAAGCTACTTAAAACAACGATATGTGTTAACAGAGGTTTCACTTGTCAGCTGAAATTGGTTTGTATCTTCTTTCTCTTATTTCTTTGAAGCTTCCTATGTAGGTTTCTCTACGATGAGTCGCTTGCTGAACTTCTCGGTGAAATGACCAACGGTAGTCCCCATCATGTTGGTGTTTCAGCGGCCTTGGTAGCGTTTTACTATCAGTTTAATGTCCTGGTGAAAACGATCTCCTTGCTCCTCACTAACATCTCCTACATTGTCTGGGAAGTAATCATGGTGTCTGTTCAAAAAGTGAACTTTCAGGCTCATTAAACATCCCAAAATTTTAAACTTATTTAACATTGTAGCTATAATAGAAAGATAAACAGCTTCTTTTTCATATCCTAAGAACTTTCTAACGACTTGCTTGAATGATACCCATGCTTCATTCTCATTTAAGGTCATTGTGGATTCAAAGTTAACATCAAACACCAATTTTCTAAAGGCAGGTCCGACAGAGACGCCTTCTTGTAGTTTAGCTTCTGAAAGATGTGGAAACTTTTGGCAGAGATACATGGTCCATGTTTAGGCAAAGCCTTTATAAACTGTTTCATTAGTCCTAAATTTATATATAGAGATGGAAGAAGTACGATTTTTGGATCCACAAGGTTTTTACGTAGAATGTTCTTCTCGCCAGGTTTTAAAGACTCCCTCACAGGCCAGTTCTTTCTGCACCAGGTTTGATCCCTAGCCCTACTGTCCTATTCACACAAGAAACATGGAAATATGGTAAAGCTACCTCGCTGACCAAGCAGCACGCATGTCACTTTTAGATCGCCACATATCATCCAAACATGAGCAGAACAGCCTATTTTATTTAGCACTATTTCTAGGTTTTCATACCTTCTTTCATATGTACAGAATGTCCAACAGGTATAGATGCATACATGTTTCGATTTTGTAATAAAACAGTTTTGGATGAATCAATAAACAGCCTCCAGTCTTCCATTTTGTATTCAAAACCAAACTAATCCATCAGACTGGGAATGTCTGAGCAGTACACTACATCACCTTCTTGTTGAAAAAACTTGGAAAATTGCTGCTCTCTCTTTCTATACATGTATATACTGGTTCCAACTGCCAATCAGTTCTTCCCTTTTAATCTAGAGCCAAGCGTTTTCCTTCGTTAAGCCCAGATCCCTAACCAAATCGTTAAGCTCGGTCTGAGTAAACAATCTCGGCTCTAGACTTTCTGTATTACAATGGGAATCATCATCTTCTGGTTCATCTAAATCAGATTGTACATCAGAGAATACTTCTGTTGGAATAGAATTTAAATCATCCTGTGGTTCAGGAACCGGCAAATCTACACTATGCCCTACTGGTCGCATGGCGGACGTAAGGTTTGGGTGGCTTATTACCTTCTTGTTTTCCGAATTATGACCAGTAATATCAACACTGCAAAAGTAGCAATCATTGGAATTACTTCTTGGCTCCCTCCATATCATAGGAACAGGAAATTAAAGGCTTTTTTCTCCTTTTTGGACTGTTTTCTCAGATCTTCAACACAAATATAACATACCTTATGCAGCGACCAAGATTTATCTTGATCACCAAGTTTAGATCCAAAGTATGATAGATAAACTTTTTTCACAAAGTCTGTAATGTTTCTTTTGTGTCTTTTAATCACAAATTCACCGCCAATATAACAAAAACTGTCAGCAGAGTTCCTACAACCACAATTAGACATTGTACTGAGCACATGTACAGGAAACGGGAAAGTGAGATAAGGTTGACAGTAAACAAAACACCATCTGTTAACACAAAAATTGAATCAACCTTATTTTTACCAGCAATTGCTTTCCAACAGTGCTACCAACGTCATCTACATTCATTACACCACCTTTTTAAATTATTTGAACTATACAGGGTGAGTCACCTAACGTTTCCGCTGGATATATTTCGTAAACCACATCAAATACTGACGAACCGATTCCACAGACCGAACGTGAGGAGAGGGGCTAGTGTAATTGGTTAATACAAACCATAAAAAAATGCACGGAAGTATGTCTTTTAACACAAACCTACGTTTTTTTAAATGGAAAACCATTAGTTTTGTTAGCACATCTGAACATATAAACAAATACTTAATCATTGCCGTTTGTTGCATTGTCAAATGTTAATTACATCCGGAGATATTGTAACCTAAAGTTGACGCTTGGGTACCACTCCTCCGCTGTTCGATCGTGTGTATCGGAGAGCACCGAATTACGTAGCGATCCATAGGAAACGGTGATGGACCTTAGGTACAGGAGAGACTGGAACAACACATTACGTCCACATGCTAACAGCTTTTTATTGGTCTTTTTCACTGACGCACATGTACATTACCATGAGGGGTGAGGTACGCGTAAACACGTGGGTTCCGTTTTCAATTACGGAGTGGAATAGAGTGTGTCCCGACATGTCAGGCCAATAGATGTTCAATGTGGTGGCCATCATTTGCTGCACACAATTGCAATCTCTGGCGTAATGAATGTCGTACACGCCGCAGTACATCTGGTGTAATGTCGCCGCAGGCTGCCACAATGCGTTGTTTCATATCTTCTGGGGTTGTAGGTACATCACGGTACACATTCTCCTTTAACATACCCCACAGAAAGAAGTCCAGAGGTGTAAGATCAGGAGAACGGGCTGTCCAATTTATGCGTCCTCCACGTCCTATGAAACGTCCGTCGAACGTGTACCTCATCCCTCATGGTAATGTACATGCGCGTCAGTGAAAAAGACCAATAAAAAGGTATTAGCATGTGGACGTAATGTGCTGTTCCAGTCTCTTCTGTACCTAAGGTCCATCACCGTTCCCTTTGGATCCCTACCGTAATTCGGTGCTCTCCGATACACACGATCGAACAGCGGAGAAGTGGTACTCAAGCGTCAACTTTAGGTTACAATATCTCCGGATGTAATTAACATTTTACAATGCAACAAACGGCACTGATTACGTATTTGTTTATATGTTCAGATGTGCTAACAAAACTAATGGTTTTCCATTTTAAAAAACGTAGGTTTGTGTTAAAAAACATACTTCCGTGCATTTTTTAATGGTTTGTATTAACCAATTACACTAGCCCCTCTCCTCACGTTCGGTCTGTGGAATGGATTCGTCAGTATTTGATGTGGTTTACAAAATATATCCAGCGGTAATGTTAGGTGACTCACCCTGTATAAAAGCTGTTAAATTCTTAAAAAATCACTTAATTTAATAAATTTAACTGTAAAATGTGAAGAAATGGTGGCTGATACAATTTTTTAATTATCGTATTTGGATTTCCCACCCTAAAAAACATACGAATAAGGTATTTTGAGCAAAAAAGTTTTTCCATCGTTGGCCTGTGTAATTTGTCAAGATAATGCTTACGTTTCTTGTACAACAAGCCATAATTATTACCTTCACTTGGACGATTCACAATAATCGTATAAATCCACAATTTTCGTAGGCCGAAATGGCTTCTACAGTGACAAACAACATACAGCGCTCCTGAAGTATCGACCACGATTTGTCTCGTAGGCTGCTTGCAACAAACTGCGAAAAACACAGATTTTTGTCGCAAGTGTGGCACGCATTATTTTCCTGCCTCTTCATCCGCCGCGATGCCGTAGTTATAATCGTTTGAAGCGTGGCAATTCTCGACGGCTGTTTCAGTGACGAATATTTACGAACGGAAAAATTCAAGTAGTGTGATATCAGCATAAATGCGTCCCAGGCGACAGTTTAAGTGCAAAGAATAACTTGGTCGCTCAATGAAAGGAACTGTGTCGCTGCTACGTATGGCAGAGCACAGTCTGGAGGGGAGAAATTTTCGCCGCGTAACAGCGACTCATGACTTTGCACTTACAAGGAGAGCATTTCTTATTGGCTCCCGGTAGTTAATGGATAGAGATGTGCAGAGCGGCAGAAAACTGGGACGCATTCCCACGAGACGCACTTACCAAGTTTGCGAATGCTTTTCACCCTGAATAGTAGAGTCCGTATTTTTATGAACTATCAACATGCAAAACCTGTACACTTTTTCTGTGATTTTAATGGACAAAATATGTAAAAAATAGGTAATATATCGAAAATATTTTGTTAAATATTTAACGTAAAACAATAATTTCAACTATAATCAACTTATAAATGACACTGTGGCATACTATATTATCTTAACATTCACTTAAATGCACTAGAAGCACGGAAGTTCAAAAAGAAAATAATTTTGTATTACCTAATTTTTTATTCTGGAACTCTCTACTGCGCTAATAATACAAATTATTTTGGTGCTATCTATTTCATAAAATATTCATCTTCACTTGAATTACTAAGGCATCCTACCTTACTTTCATTCTGAATCGCGGTGAATAACCAAGTGATTCTCGAATGACATAGAACGTTGCGATCAAATGGTACAAATGGCTCTGAGAACTATGAGACTTAACAGCTATCACCCAGTCATCACGAGGCAGCGTTGCGATCAGAAATCATGTTTCTTTAGGAGCAAAATGATCTGTCCACATCACTGGACATCGATGGTAAAAATTGTAGGACATGATATATTCCTGGGGAACCGTCTGCTGGAGCGTTTTGTTGTCCATCACTGAGGATACTCCAGGTATTAGCAAAAAAAACGGTAGTCTGGGTTTCTTGCAAAGCAGCGTCAGATTTATTCACTTTTTTCTGTCCAATATATCCTATTTTTGCAAAGGCAAACCGGTAGTCTGGGTTTCTTGCAAAGCAGCGTCAGATTTATTCACTTTCTTCTGTCCAATATATCCTATTTTTGCAAAGGCAAACCGATAGATTGCAATTCTACAATGCTGCTGGGAAAGAAGCAGATCATACTATGAATGTCCGCCAGACATTTTCGACTTTTGGGTCAGTGAAAGCATTTTGTGTCTCGCGTACTAAAAGTGACGATTTTCTCGGAGATGTATTCACCCTCCCTACCAATGAATCTTTGTAAATCGTTTGCTACTTCAATTTAACTTGACTTGTTCGATTTTGTTACGTATGGGAACTTTGCGTGCCACATGTTTCTTGGGCATCACCAGTACATTTTGTTACTACCGGTTACTTACTTCGCTAAAATCAGTTATATGAATTTACGTTCAAGTATTCTTTAAATTCAATTGATCAGTTTCCTGTTTGAACGGATTAGGCTGACTTGTAGTCTGAAATCAGTACAGGATAGCTCGATATGACACATACAATTTGCCTTCAGCAATTGGTAACGTCTGATTGGTTTGTCAGTGCAATGAACTAACACTAAAAAATGTGTAGGTGTTCGTGCTGACGCACTTGCCAGTGTTTTGTTCTAGAGAAAGTGTGTTCGTCCGATACCTTACATTTCAGCATTGTTATACCGAATTGGATCCACGCTCAGTTACACTGCAACATTGCTTAAACACATTTATGCTTGGCAACGTAATTGACAAAATTGCTCATGTTAGTTTGTATTCTGTTTTCTTGTGCTATGCCAACTGTAAATTGTTAAACTCATAAAGTAGGTGTTCACTCTCTAGGTAAGTATCTAAAAATTCTTTGCAGTCATATCACGCTACTAAATGTGATTCATGTATATAAAATTTTCATTTTAGACTTTTTTTTTAATCAGGACTTTCCCGGAATTACTTTCTTAGTTAATACACTTTTGTAACATCTAACATTACAAGCGCAGCACATATAATGAAAAACTCGTTTGTGGAATTTCAATTATTGTTCATCTGTGTCAATAACATTTGCTTCTCAGATGATTACACTCCTTTGTTCCTTGTACGCGCAGCACTACATAGGTGTTGTTATTCAAGACTTCATAGAGCAAGCATCTGCTTACTTCACGCTCCACATAGAATAATCTGTTCATCAACAGTGAACGCGTCGTCCATCGTCAAATAAAATTTTGTTTTAGATGACAGTTTTGATGCAACAGGAGTCATCAACAAAAAAAAAACAGTAATGAACTGTTAGGAAGTCCTACTTGGAAATAATTCCTTCATGCACGCACTCGCTAGTTCTGATTCGCTAGTTGCTAGTCGCTAACAGTCGGAAAACTAGAGACGCTAGCATTTTGTTTGCCCCACTGCCAATCTCGATAGATACCATACGAACTCATTTACTCCACAGAATAATGGCCCCTAAAAGCTACACATCGTACTGTTATTGTATCTGCTTTGGAGAGCTAAAATTCCGAATCTTAGAAAATTAAGCAGAACCACATCCTTCATAATCAAACACAAAATTCAATTAATCACGTTTCATTGCATTACTATGTAATTTTTAGAACTAATTTACATTCGGCCTTCAACTTTTATGTTAGGATGCGGATATTTTGGGTAAGAGGTGTAGGGCGGAAACACGAAGGACGGTAAAAAAGCAATAACATATAACTTTATGAAGCGTAATGTTAAAATATGTAAAGATATATATATAGTGAAAGATGTAAAAATGTGTAACGGTAAGATGAAATATGTCAACGTTGGCAGCCTAAAACACACATCGAAAAAAGTTTTGCATCACCCCAGTTCCCAGAACTTCTGAAGAAAGACGTTGACTGTGGATATTGGATCACAGACACAGCCCTTTGGACTGTTGAGAGATGTCACTAAACCGGCCCAAAGACGTAAACAAAAATGTATGAGCAACACCTATTTGACGGAGGGGGTCCGACAGCCGACCAGTTCCAGTCATACCACCAGGAAGCAGGTACACGGCTCGTGTTGTCTGTAGTTCAACCACGCCTACACGGCCAGTACCGAGATTCGATCGCGTGCGTATTGTTACTTTGTGCCAGGACGGGCTCTCAAAAAGGAAGTGTCCAGACGGAGTAAACCAAAGCGATGTTGTTCGGGCATGGAGGAGATACAGAGAGAGACAGGAACTGTCGATGACATGCCTCGCTCAGGCCGCCCAATGGCTACTACTGCAGTGGATGACCGCTACCTACGGATTATGGCTCGGAGGAACCCTGATAGCAACGCCACCGTGTTCAGTAATGCTTTTCGTGCAGCCACAGGACGTCGTGTTATGACACAAATTGTGAGAAATTGGCTGCATGATGCGCAACTTCACTCCAGACCTCCATGGTGAAGTCCATTTTAGCAACCACGACAACATTCAGCGCGGTACAGATGGTTCCAACAACGTTCCGAATGGACCGCTAAAGATTGGCGTCACGTTCTCTTCAGCGATGAGTGTCGCATATACCTTCACCTGGACAATCGTCGGAGGCTTGTTTGGAGGCAACGCGGTCTGGCTGGACGCCTCAGACACAGTGTCCAGTGAGTGCAGCAAGGTAGAGGTTCCCTGCTGTTTTGGGGTGGCATTACGTGGGGCCGACGTACACCACTGATGGTCATGGAAGGCGCCGTAACGGCTGTACGATACGTGAATGCCATTTTCCAACCGATAGTGCAACCATATCGGCAGCATAATGGCGAGGCATTCGCCTTCATGGCCGAAAATTCGCGCCCCCATCGTACACATCTAGTGAATGACTTCCTTCAGGATAACAACATCTCTCGACTAGAGTAGCCAGCATGTTTTTCAGACATAACCCCTATCGAACATGCCTGGGATAGACTGAAAAGGGCTCTTTATGGACGACGTGACCCACCAACCACTCTGAGGGATCTATGCCGAATCGCCGTTGAGGAATGGAACAATCTGGACTAATAGTGCCATGATGAACTTGTGGATAGTATGCCACGACGAATACAGGCACGCATCAATTCAAGTGGACGTTCTACTGCGTATTAGAGGCACTAGTGTGTATAGCAGTCCGGACTACCACCTATGAAGGTAAATACTGATATAATATAGAATGAGATTTTCACTCTGCAGCGGAGTGTGTGCTGATATGAAACTTCCTGGCAGATTAAAACTGTGTGCCCGACCGAGACTCGAACTTGGGACCTTTGCCTTTCGCGGGCAAGTGCTCTACCATCTGAGCTACCGAAGTACGACTCACGCCCGGTACCCACAGCTTTACTTCTGCCAGGTTCGCAGGAGAGCTTCTGTAAAGTTTGGAAGGTAGGAGACGGGATACTGGCAGAAGTAAAGCTGTGGGTACCTGGCGTGAGTCGTGCTTCGGTAGCTCAGATGGTAGAGCACTTGCGCGCGGAAGGCAAAGGTCCCGAGTTCGAGTCTCGTCGGGCACACAGTTTTAATCTGCCAGGAAGTTTCACTGATATAATATAGTTCACTAAACTGTCCTCGTTCTGCAGCAGAAGCATGACACCCTGCAAAAGACTCAGAATTTAAAAAGAATACATTTCAGTAGTGTTAAATGTTATTGTAATTTAGCAAGCGTACTGAAGGACAAAGAAAATTCTGCCACATGTAAACATGTGAACACAAACAAGTGGCAAAACAACAAACTGTCCAGTTTGTTTGCGACGTGTCAGCGACTGTTGGCCGCTCAGAAACATGGCAGAGGTTACAGTTAGTTTGTGCGAACGCGAGAGGCTTCAGTGAAGCATATTTTCAAGGCTTTTTTGTAAAGTTATATCATATTTTAAGTACATGTTTTTTGCTGAACTATTTATTTATTTAGTGGTGGTGATAGAAGTTACACGACGTCCATGTTAGTCAACGTCTACATATGGCACCCTATGTTTACGTCTTAGCTGGAATGACGTGGTCCATACGGCATCTCGGAGCGTAAATATCGGTCGTATTTTTTTACGATATTATCACCTTATTCATATGTTTATTTTTTATTTGCGTGGTCTTGTAATGTTATTTATGACGACCTCGGTTCCAGTGATGCTATATGTTCACAGTGGAATTTCTGTTCTGCAGAAACTCAGGGATTTTGTTACAGATAGTATTTTGTGGTTTTTAGCTAAAGTGTTCTATTGACTTGTGTTTAACGTGGTAATTCACCCTTTCCTTTTAAAATGCCAATTAAATTTATGAGACATTTTTTATGTTTAAAATCTGTTAGTTCGTTGAGGACACCTTTTGTGTATTTTTCTGTATGATTGAAAATCTCCATTTCCTCCAAAATATTCTTTGTATGTCCTCTAGGTACTTTGTGTACAGTTTTTATGGCATTTTCTATATAAATAAATTGTTCATATCATAACAAAAAGACAGCCGACATTTATGCTGCAAGATGCCATATGGATCACACAGTCATACCATCTAAGACATAAACGTAAGGAGCAAAATTATAACTGCTATACCATTTTCACAGGTACACCTAATAATAGCAAAAAGTCGAAACCAGCTCGTCTTCTAACTTGTATTACTACGAGTGAATAAATAAATGGGGCTGTCAGAAATTTGTACTGAAAATATGACGTTTCTCGAGCACATGCAAGATGCGCGCCCACTGGAGAGGAAATTGTTGAAAGTCATATCAGTTTCATTTAGGAAAGACGTGGGACGTTTTCGAAGTCAACCCGCATGTGGCGGTGGGTGGAGCAGAATCCAACCCTCGAATGCCGAGAAAAGCTCTGCTCAGAGGAACTGGAGTGTTGGCCAGCGCGCCGGAGCTCCGGCTCCAAGAGGCGGCTTCCGCCCGGATATTAATGGTCGCAAGGCGCGCCCCAGACCCCAGTCTCTGGATATTTATGGCTGAAGGACAGCCCAGACCAACTGCGCAGCACTGAGCAGATCAGTCGCTTGGACACAGACTGGAGCACCGACGTCAGCTTTACAATTATTCTGAGGGACATTAGAAGTGAGGTACAGTTCACAGTAGCGAACAACGGCTTATAAGGTCATCACCAAGTACGTTCCTTTCTTCAACACTGAAATATACACTGAAGCGCCAAACAAACTGGTATAGGCATGTGTATTCCAATAGGGAGATGGCAACGCCTGTTTGAGACAACAACTGTCTGGCGCAGTTGTTAGATCGGTTACTGCTGCTACAATGACAGATTATCAAGATTTAAGTGAGTTTGAACATGGTGTTATAGTCGGAGCCCGAGCGATGGGACACAGCATCTCCGAGGTAGCGATGAAGTGGGGATTTTCCCGTACGACCATTTGACGAGTGAACCATGAATATCAGGAATCCGGTAAAACATCAAATAGCCGACATCGCTACGGCCGGAAAAAGATCCTGCAAGAACGGGACCAATGACGATTAAACAGAATCGTGACAGAAGTGCAACCCTTCTGCAAATTACTGCAGATTTCAATGCTGGGCGATCAACAAGTGTCGGTGTGAAAAATTAACGATATGGGCTTTCGGAGCCGAAGGCCCACTCGTGTATCCTTATGAATGCACGACACAGAACTTTAAGCCTCGTCTGGGCCCGTCAACACCGACATTGGACTGTTGATGACTACAAAAATATTGCCTGGTCGGCTGAGTCTAGTTTCAGATTGTATCGAGCGGAAACACGTGTATGGAGACACCCTCATGGATACATGGGCCCTGTATGTTAGCAAGGTACTGCTCAAGCTGGTGGAGGCTCTGTAATGGTGTGGAGTGTGTGCAGTTGGGGTGATATGGGATCCACACTGAACAGTCCACCACGGAATGCCAACAGATCCAGCAACTTCACACGCCGTATGACTCTAGGAGGTGCCGAATGCAATTGCCCCTTTTCGCCACTCTGTCACGTCTTTAAACTGACTTATGTTTACGTCAATGAACTTTCGAAACATAAATGTCCCATTGATCGTTACTGCCTTATGCTCACGTAGAGGCTTTGCGCGCGTGGATGAGCACGTGAATCGAGCGATCCGCCAAATATAAAACGATTCGGTTGTGCGTGCGCATTGGGGTGTCTAATTTTTGTCTGGTGCGCTTACTATGAATAAAATTATTTTTTCTGTAATTTTGATTTTAAAATTTTACATACGGAAGTAAAGTTCTCATAATGTGTATAATGATGATAATTAGTCGGCACGGTAGCTCAGCGTGTTCGGTCAGAGGGTTAGCTACCCTGTGTAGTAAAAGATCAATGACGAGGTTAAACGAGTGTCTTGCGACGTCCGCCCTTGGCACATGCAACGAACGGAAACGAACAAAATGAGATTTTTTATAAAGAAAAGTGGCTAACGTTGCTGCCTCTGGATCACGGGATCCTGGGTTCTATTCCCGGCTGAGTTGGGAATTTTTTCTGCTGGGAGACTGGGTGTTTGTGTTGTCCTCATCATTTCATCATTACTATCATCATGATTCGTTACAGTGTCTAGATCTGACAATATAAAAAACTGGATTGTGTAAAAATTGGTACTTTGTAGGGCGCTGATGACCGGCAGTTGAGCGCCCCACAAACCAAACATCATGATTATGATGATGATGATGCTGATATTTGATTTGTGGGGTGCTGAACTGCGTGGTTATCAGCGCCTGTACGAATTCCCAATCTTTCCACTGTCCAGTCTCGCCACTTTCCCGAATGATGATGAAATGATGAGGACATCACAAGCAACCAGTCCGTGGACGGAGGAAATCCCTGAACCAATCCCGGACCCCATGATCCAGACGCAGCCCCACTAGCTTCTGTGTTCAAAAATGGTTCAAATGGCTCTGAGCACTATGGGACTTAACATCTGTGGTCATCAGTCCCCTAGAACTTAGAACTACTTAAACCTAAGGACATCACACACATCCATGCCCGAGGCAGGATTCGAACCTGCGACCGTAGCAGTCGCGCGGTTCCGGACTGCGCGCCTAGAACCGCTAGACCACCGCGGCCGGCTTTCTGTGTATAAGTGTGAAATTTACGTAGTAGTCTTGTGATGAGTACCCGATGTGCACACGGGTATTTAAGTGTGTGAATCGTTGAAACTACTTTCCTCTGACCACAACTGTGGGTTCTTTGATTAGTATGGTAGGAACCCCATCATACTAAAAGAACATTAAATATTAGTTTATTTTATTATATAAAGGAATAAAAGATTTATTTAACTTTGACACGCTTCTTTGACACAGGATTGCTGGTTAATTTTCAACTGTCATTGACTAGCAACACATCATTTGATGCACTTATTAACAAAATGTTCTCTTGTCGTACAATGTTCAACATTAACATCACCACAACGTCATCTGAAAATTTAACTACTCGTTGGTCCCAGACAATGATGCTGACAGCTGTAGCCGAGGCCTCGAACTGGACTGAGCTCTTGTATGCTCGACAGTATATTGACCCCAGTGGGATGGCGCTGCTATGCTGAGAGGAGGGCGTGGTCTTCTTGAGTGCCTCCCACTGGTTGTTGTGGATTGCAGCGAGCCCTCGCTGGTGTCTGTGGCATCGATTCCCGTTGTCGAATCTGATGTGGCACCATGATCTCTGGGCAATACTACATTAAGTAATATAAACCCAACAGGAAAACTGCAAAATCAGAATCCACAACCACTATGTAAGGAAATTGTATCCAAATTTCTTTAAGAGCGTTAGAGATGTAAGGTTCAATGCCTGCGACATGGGTACTCCTTTGGCAGCAATTATCCGTTGAAAGCTGACGGACTGCAAATGGAATGTCTCACAAGCTGCCTGACAGATGATGCCAACCGTGTCCAAACCCATCCCAATAACTCAGAACAGATACACTGATTAACCGAAACTTTGTAACATACTTCCCACCGTTGAAACGTCCCCTTAGAAAAATTGTACATGACTGTGCTTAAACTGACACACAATATTTTTTTAGCGCAACGCAATCTGACTTTCAAAAATCCCTGCAAAAGAATGGCCCTGACTAACATTAATCTATACCTTTCACAAATCACTTACCTCACCAAAAATCTCCGTTACTCGAACTACTGCAATACAGCGAGCGCCACTACTGCCAGCCAAATAAAAGATTCCAACTACGGAAGGCACTAACTACTAGTAGGCATAGTTAGCAAATGAAAGATTTTAATAGAGAACAAACAATGTATTTACCTTAATAGTCATCAAAAGTCATAATATATACAGCAGTTCATGACATCCATTTTTACAAATTTCAAAACTCCGCCATTTCTCTCCCCACATCCACCACTGCTGGCGGCTCACTTCCAACTGCGCAACACTACGCGCTGTTCACATCCAGCTGCCGCTGCCCAACACTACAATGACAGACAACAATGCAAACTAGCCACAGACTGCACACAGCACAGCCAGTGATTTTCATACTGAGCGCTACGTAACGTTGCCGATAAGAAAACATAAACAGCCTACGTACATAGCCCCCATGCTCCCCACAAAAAAATTTTACTAATTGTTTTGGGCAGTGGCCAATAATGATTTGATAAAATTTTTCATAATTACAATAACAAAGAAATCAAATGCACACACTTATTGATACAATGTTGGTCAAAAGCTAAAATTTTCACACAGTCCATAAAGATAGTCCTGATCATTCATCATAATAGTAATTACAGTTTTTGTTTTCCACAAAGTCTCATTAGTAAAAGAAATTGCACACAGAAGTAGTGGATTTCCATGCAGTTTTGAAGAAGTAGTGTTGTCCTTCCAACGGAAAGACAGTGCTGACTCTTGACATGCAGACAGGTAATGGGCCACAACAGAGCAAACCCACAGCAGAGCCAGTCGAAGTTTTGAAGAATATTGGTAGGTAGGTCATCACAGAGCAGACCACTGTAGTCCTGGTAGAGATTACGGTATTGGTGGGCCACCAGAGGTGCAGACCCACTGCAGTCCTTGTATAAATAATGGTACTAAAAATCTCTGTTACTCGAACTACTGCAATACAGCGAGCGCCACTACCGCCAGCTAAATAAAAGATTCAAACTATGGAAGGCACTAACTACTAGTAGGCATAGTTAGCAAATGAAAGATTTTAATAGAGAACAAACAATGTATTTACCTTAATAGTCATCAAAAGTCATAATATATACAGCAGTTCATGACATCCATTTTTACAAATTTCAAAACTCCGCCATTTCTCTCCCCACATCCACCACTGCGGGCGGCTCACCTCCAACTGCGCAACGCTACGCGCTGTTCACATCCAGCTGCCGCTGCCCAACACTACAATGGCAGACAACAATGCAAACTAGCCACAGACTGCACACAGCACAGCCAGTGATTTTCATACTGAGCGCTACGTAACGTTGCCGATAAGAAAACATAAACAGCCTACTTACGCCGTGAGATTCAATGACACGTGGTGGCGGTGTGGACTCGAGATACATTGATGAAAATACGTAAGTGGAGGAAAGGCGAATGGAGAATCATTCTGGCTAAGGTGTGGGACGCCGCCAACGGGGAAGAACGCAGGAGTAAGCGAGTTTGGCAGAGGGTTGATTGTTGTGGTCCGACGCCTGGGAACGGCATCTTGGAAACCGATGAAGCTGATCGGCAGTTCGTGTGTTCTCGTTACCCTCTATGCAATGCCGTTGAAGGATGGTGAAACAACGAGTTGGCGACAAGGCGTTCAACGTCCACTCCTCGTCACATACTGTAGAAGTTCGAGGCGTGCCAGCTCTGTAAATCTGGAGAGGCTGCGATCTGTGACAGATATGACAAACGAGTACAATGCTGGTGCAGGCACAAAGTTTGCAGAGTACGCCGTGGCCCGCATATATTGAACTTGAGGATCTTCAGTAGACGACGACTACGGGTCGATTGAGATGGGCAGGAGACTGGTCCCTTGGTGGAATGGTCGTTTACGGAAGCGTCGTCATCCAGGCGAAGAGCTGTTAGAAACATGGACCGGGCCACGATGGCTGCCTGCTGGAGAAAGTGTCATATCACAGGGATATTCACGTGGCCTTCACGTGGACTACATGGACATTATTGCGGAATATCTACATCCTCTATGCTCGATATCTTCGCCGGCGACGATGGCATCTTTCAGAGATATTACTGTCCACGTCACAACGCCAGTATCATTTTATAGTGGTTTGAGGAGCCTGATTTTCAACTCACATTGATGTCTTAACCATCTGATCTGAACACCATGGAACACATCTAGGAGGCTGCCGAGCGCCATCTGCGCGCTCTCAAAACACCTCGTATATCTGGTGTCACATACCTCTGGAAACCAGTCAAGAACTTACCGAATCCATGCCACGTAGAATTTCTTTTGTATTGCCCTCCAAAGGTGGGCGAAGACGCTATCAAGTAGGAGGTCGAACTGTTTTGGCTCATCTGTGTCTGCATATGCCGACTGAAGCGACGAATGAAAATTTGTACAAAAGCAGGGATTCTAACCTGGGTCTCCTGCTCTCCAGCCACCCCGGCATAGTAGCTCTGCCCAGCTACACAGACTAACCTAGGACGCCTCCCTCCTCAGTCAAAAGTACCATTCACGCCTCAGTCCGTTTGGTATTCTCCCTATATCTGAACAGCGTTGCAGAGGCTCTCCAACTGTACTGCAGACCACGTCGACGTCAAACAGAACTGAGGATCCTGCCTGAAACCCAAGCATAGGTGCTTTGATCAAATGAATCTGTATGATTCTATAGACCTTTTAAAGTCTCAGGGTGTATCACTTAAAACTTGCCCCGCAAAATTGCGGAAATGGAGAGTGCTATTGTTGCGCACTTTTCACATTGTCAAGAGAATGTAACAATATATGAAGATAGTAATTGTTCCCGAAAGAACAGATACCATTGATGACCGTGCAGCTTCTCTAGAATAAACGATAATTAATCGAAACTCTCAGCTGCCGACAGGTGTTGTTGATATTCCTCAATGGGTCTCATGGGAAGCGTGCAAGGGATAAGTCCCTGAAGTCGCGCTATTCATCTGTGTCCTCGGTGGCGCAGATGGATAGAGCGTCTGCCATGTAAGCAGGATATCCCGGGTTCGAGTCCCGATCGGAGCACACATTTTCAGCTGTCCCCATTGAGGTATATCAGCAACACCTGTCGGTAGCTGAGGGTTTCGATTAATTATCATTTACTCTAGAGAAGCTGCACGGTCATCAATGGTATCTGTTCTTTCGGGAACAATTACTATCTTCATATATAGTTAAAAGCTACCCGACGAGAGTAATGAGTAAATGAGCAAATATGTATCAGGAACATAACGAATGTAGATTGTGGACAGTTGGGAATGTGAGTCGCACGGGATGGGTCCCTGCTGTCGCGCTATTCATCTTTGTCCTCGGTGGCTCAGATGGATAGAGCGTCTGCCATGTAAGCAGGAGATCTCGGGTTAGAGACCCGGTCGGGGCACACATTTTCAGCGGTCCACATTGTGGTATATCACATAACACCTGTCGGCAGCTGAGGGTTTCGATTAATTATCATGAATGTAATAATAGTCAGAAACTGTACTTTTAGTGCAAATATATACTATTTTTAGATGGAATAATGCTCTCTATTGACATTAACAATTTAAATGCAGGGTAAATTAGAAAGTTAGTGGTGTTTGTTGCAGGATTCTAGAGCGAGGGGTTTACGAGGTACTATATTTTGCTAAGTTCCAAGTGCATACAACTGATCATCACAGGTCTGGTATGGAACCACTGCTGCATCTCTGCGGAGATGTCCGAAGAGGCTGCAGTAATATGTCGTTGCATATTATCGGGTGTAGTTCCTATGTTCTCGCAATGTCTTTCAGCTTTCACGTCACAAAAAAGGCTACAGGCGTCAAATCCGGGGAACGTACAGGTATCTGCATACAATCAAACAATTTCGAAACAATTCGTGAAGACATGCTACAGTACTTGGTGCACTATGGTCTGGACAATCTAGTCTGCAGAGGAACGTCTTCTAACACCCGTGAAAAATGGTATGCTAGGCGGCTGCGATACCTGTGCGCGTTCTCTGTTGTCTAAGAAAACAGGCCTATGAGCTGATGGTTCACCCTCCCACACCACACGCTTACGCTGACGTTCCACCTGAGAAAGCCAACAGCAGTTGTCAACAGAACAACAGCTTATGTATCGGTGGTTCAAATGGTTCAAATGGCTCTGAGCACTATGGGACTCAACTGCTTTGGTCATCAGTCCCATAGAACTTAGAACTACTTAAACCTAGCTAACCTAAGGACATCACATACACCCATGCCCGAGGCAGGATTCGAACCTGCGACCGTAGCAACAGCGCGGCTCTGGACTGGAGCGCCTAGAACCGCACGGCCACCGCGGCCGGCATGTATCGGTGGTTTATCTGGCCCTGAATGGTAAATCTCGCTTCATCACTGAACAAGATACGTGATACATCTGGACTGTCCTGTCTTAATACCCGTGTACAGAAGTTAACACGATTCTCAAAATCGTTCCCCTGTAACTCACTGATAACTTTGACGTTGAGCGCCTGCAAGCTGCTTACATGCAGGTCTTGATGTAGAGAGATGTAGCGACGGAAGAAATAGTGAATGCGAAGGACGCTTGCTTGAGTCATGCCATTTTCTCGTGCGACTGTGCAAGAGCTGATGTGCTTATCAACTGCAACACCGGCAAGAACATTAATTTCTCCCTATTCTGTCGTCACATGTTGTCTTCTGTTACGTTGTCTAGGTGTTGCGCTATCGGTTTCACGCAACTGTTTGAAGAGGTTGACGTCTATTGGAATAACTTCCCGCATACACCGTACGACAACGAACTACATTCTTCCTATACTCTCCATGCACCATAAGCATGTCGCCTTTTTCTGCACTGGTGAATCCCATCGTCCACTCACGACCTAATACTAGGACAGTCACACACTGACTACCAAGTAGCAATGCACTTAAGGAACACACAAGCACACTAAGCAAACGTAACATCGTTCCTAGCAATTACTCAGTTTGAGTGGCACAAAACAGTATCGGCGTGGAAACTTTTCAAAATGCGGTATCTTGTAAACGAGTCGCATTATAATCCTGCAAAAAACACTTCTTGCATTCTAATTTACGCTATTTTTAGTTTTTTAATGTCAGTAAGCAATGTTCCATTTACAAGGGTGTGTGTTTGCACAAGAATTCACTTTCGAAGTATTATTACAATCTGTTTATTGGCTAATAATACGAGCCCATAATTACCAATCCATTTTGTGAAAACCACACCTCAACAGCGTTTTCCGTTTCCGCGGGTTTTGCGGTGTATGATTTAGGTGATTTACCATGTATGTACATCACACATGTCTGGGACTTGGAAAGGTCTCTTGAACCATATAGTTTCATTTGACTGAAGCACTCGTGACTAGGTTTCACACAGGATCCTCCGTTTCGTTCGACGCTCAGGTGCTGTTCCAATACAGGTGGAAAGTCTGCAACGCTGTTAGTGTTTAGGGGGGAAACCAAGTGGGCTTTCGGTTCGTCGCTTGGTTTTCCGTCCCGCTTTCCCTATGTAGCTTGCCAGTAACTCTTTATTTCACCTGGCCGAATCACGGGGGCTGTGCGGGTATAGTTGAATAGTGGGGCTACCCCTTCAAGGCCTTCCAACGAGCCTGATTTTCTTGTAAGGGTTTAAAAGGAAATACCAAAAGAATGGAGGGCCTCACCTATAAAACCAATATTTAAAAAAGAAGACAGATCGAAACCTGAAAATTATAGAGGCATGTCACTATTAAATACAGTGTATAAGGCCTATGCTAGAATAATAACTGAAAGACTGAAACCCATAATGCAGTGCCCGCAGTCAGAAGAACAAAATTGATTCAGAAAGGGGACAAGCTGTACAGACAATATATTTATGCTACAGCAAATTATAGAAAAACATAAGGAATTCAACGAAGAAACACACATCGTTTTCGTCGATTATGTAAAGGCTTTTGATAAAGTAAATAGACAGCTATTGTGGGAAATTTTGATACACACTGTACAGATACTTGAAAATATCTATGCTAATACAAGAATACAAATAATTGTGGATAATGAAGAAACAACAAAGGTTTCCGGACGTGGTGGCCGAGCGGTTCTAGGCGCTTTAGTTCGGAACTGTGCGACTGCTACGGTCGCAGGTTCGAATCTTGCCTCGGGCATGGATGTGTGTGATGTCCTTAAGTTAGTTAGGTTTAAGTAGTTCTAAGTTCTAGGGGACTCATGACCTCAGATGTTAAGTCCCATAGTGCTCAGAGCCATTTGAACCATTTTGAACCAACAATGGTTATTAGTTTAGGAGTTCGACCAGGTTGCAGCCTCTCTCCACTGCTTTTTAATACATATATTGACGACATTATACGGCAATGGAGAATGAAACTGAACAACTATACGTATAACTTTAACCAAAAATACATTGTGACTTTGTTATTCGCAGATGACTAAGTGTTAATTTCGAATAATGAAGGTGGACTGCAGAGAGGTGCCTACGAACTATACCAAATATGACAGATATGTAATATGTCAATATCAATACAAAAAACAAATACCATTGCCTTCTGTGGAAAATATTCAGTAAGAACAAAAATAATTATAGACAAGAAGATTATAGATCAAGTATATAGCTCAAATTTCTAGGAATCATGCTGTCGCACAGAGGAGACATAGATCAAAAAGACAAATTTAACTACTTAAATGGCACTATCAGAAGAGCCCTCCAACGTAAAGTAAGAACAGAAACCTATCTAAAATTCAACGCGGTCGCTCATTGTCATAAGTAAAAATAGTCAGGGCCTAATGGACCTCCGAAAAGACGCACATGGGGAGGGAATAATAATGTGTCATAATAATGTTGACTTGCGAGTATACCTTGTTCAAAGGTGTGGAAGTGAGGAGGCTCAAGAAACATTATGCCTCCTCATCCTATAACACCCGGGCCATTGTTAGACAATGTTCCTAGATGTATTACATTTTACAACCGTTCACCCTATGAGGATACGTCCAGACTCGCTAATCAGACTGAATGTGCTCTCATCAAATAAGAGCACGTGACCCACTCCTCCGTTTACGCCCTATGCTCTTGGCGCCATCGCAAACGGTGCCGTCGATGTGTGGTCGCCAATTGATCACATCGTATTGGTCGCTGTGGCAATGTGGAGACTGAGACCGGGTGCGATGCCCTTTTGTTATATGTAATTGAAATAGCACCTGCTGTTGACGTAGGTCCTTTCTTGCCCATTGATTTGCTTCCGTGGTCGACTACCTTCTCTCCTCCGGGCAGCATTGCTTGTGGCTCGGAACGCTCGCTATACACGTGATACAATGCTGTGAGCGATACCAAAGTCTTGGGATACATTTGTCACACTTGAAACTTCCCTTTAGAAAAATTATGAATTACTGATGGCACTAACTACTGATAGGCATAGTTAACAAATGAAAGATTTGGATAAAGAACAAACAACGTATTTACCTTAATAATGTTCAAAAGTCATCAAATATATATCTATCAATTCATGACATCCATCTTTACAAGCCGGCCGCGGTGGTCTAGCGGTTCTAGGCGCTCAGTCCGGAACCGCGCGACCGCTACGGTCGCAGGTTCGAATCCTGCCTCGGACATGGATGTGTGTGATGTCCTTAGGTTAGTTAGGTTTAAGTAGTTCTAAGTTCTAGGGGACTTCTGACCACAGATGTTGAGTCCCATAGTGCTCAGAGCCATTTGAACCATCTTTATAAATTTCCTTTTTCTGGCGGGCACACTTCCAGATAGTCCACCTCTCAAAACTCTGGCATCTCTCTCTCCACATCCACCATTGCTGGCGGCTCACCACCAACAGCACAACGCTACCCGCTGTTCACATCCAACTGCCCAACACTACACAAGCGAATACTCCAACAATGAGTCCAACGTATCTACTCGTTGATTGACACACACTGTCTTTTTCCCATTCCTTCAACCTCCATGTGTTGCGGCGCCAACGCCATTTGGCGCTGGCCTCACCCCATGAGGCGTCCAGCTTTCCACGCAAGACTGGGAGACCACTGGAAACACGTTCCTGCACTTATTAATTAGCGCCGAATTGCTGATATGCTTCGCTGTTATATCTATCTCGTCCTAAAGTTTTGCAGAGCAGTGCATTTTGAATACTTATATCCGTGTGGCGTTTTCTACACACTATAATGCGACTTTCTAAGAGTTTTTGGTTTCTAAACTGAGAACGCTTTTGAATATGAATAAGTTATATTCATGTCATGGGAAATCGTAACGCGATTGTGGGGGAAGGAGTAGCAGAAACGGTTACGAGAGAATATGAACGTAATAGTACGAATGAGAGAGGAGAAAGACTAGTTGAGTACTGCAATAAATTTCAGATGATATTAACGAATATTCTGTGCGAGGATCACAAGAGGTGGCGGCATACTCGAAAAAAGCCGGGAGATACAGGATGATTTCAGTTTGATTACATAATGTTCAGGCAGAGATTTAAAACGAGGTAATACATCGTAAAATATACTCAGGAACAAATATAGACTGAGATCACAATTTGGTAGTGGTACAGAATATACTGAACTATATGAGAATAGTATGGAAGAATCAATGCGCAAAGAAATGGAATACTGAAGTACTAAGGAATGAAGAGATATGCTTGAAGTTTGTGATGTTACAAAATAAAAGTGATGTTGTTATTCAATGCAAAGTTGGAAATTGAGATTTAGCTTACTGTTTTATCAATCACAATTGGCGTAAGAATCATGGATTGACCATTGTCATAAAATATTGCATTATGAGATGTGATTAGTTTTTACTTGCAGTTTCGCGTGGCTTGAGGCAGTCACAACTAGCGTGCTATTGATTAAGAAATTGCGTTATCATCTTTCTAATTACTTCATGATCGTAGATACGATCATACCCGGTTGTGAAGTTATTGTTATGACAAAACAATTTTCTAAGGGACCAGAAAGTTCTTAAGGGCGCAAAAACAACTGTAACATCACACAAAAGGGAAATTAAAGCTGATGCAAGAAGACGATAAAACAGTTTTCTTTTTATCAATGTAACACGCACATTGGACTGCTGATCTTGGTGTCTGTAATATTAGCAAAATGCATAATTAAAATGAAAATAATACTGAGGAGATAATAGAAATGAGCACTGCTAAATGATTCAGTATTCCCAGAACAAATATTTATTATAACTAAAACATATATCGTACCTTAAACTTAATACTACAATGACGGTAGATTTTTATGTCCGTATCATGTCCATTGAGCGCTCTTTTATATAGCCATTGTCTTCTTTGAGTCGCTCGTGCGTCGTCACGGTAAGTTATAACAGTTGTTTACACTTCACTCAAACTTAGACATAACACGTTTATATACATTTAGTAAAAATTAGATCAGACTACCACAAATCTGCGTCCGTCTCACTCGAGAAAAACAGTACACGTCTTTTTAGCACTCAAGGCTTCATTTGTTCTCCAGCGAACAAAATAGTGAAGGATCGCATATCTGTCCGTATTTTTCTGTTTATATTGCCGCCCAAAGGCGACGAATTACATTATTTAGAAAATTCCACCGTCGCCATGCGACGCCTCATTATACCTTAATCATTATTTATAAACAAGTATTTGCCTTCTGACTGAAAGTATTAACTACTCGTATTTGCTGTTTTAATGAAGTCAAAAATAGCGAATATCACAAGTTCTCTGAGGCTACAGATACTGCGATAATGAATAGCTCAGCAGGCATTATAGTTGAAGAGGAATGGACATCATTAGAAAGAGCAATCACAGAAGCTGGGAGGAAAACGTAAGTACGGGGAACTTAACTCTGAAGAAACCATGTGTGACTCCAGCTGATCGACGAAAGAAGGACGTACAAAAATCTTCAGCAAAATTCAGGAAGAAATACAACTCACTTAGAAATGAAATAAATAGGAAGTACACGGAAGCTAAGGCGAAATGGCTACATGAAAAATATGAAAAAATCGAAAAACTAATTACTCTCGGAAGGACTGACTCAGCGCATAGAAAAATCAAAACAACCTCAGGTGAAATTAAAACAAGGGTGGTAACTTTAAGAGTGTAATAGGCATTCCAGAGCGGAAATGTGGCAAAAGTGCATTGAAGTCCTCTTTGAGGGGGTGACTTGTCTAATTACGTGACAGAAGAAGAAACTGGGATTGACGGGGAAGAGATAGGCGACCCCGAATTAGGATTTAAAATAGCTTTACATGACCTAAGGTCAAATGAGTTAGAAGGAAAAGATAACATTCCAATCGAATTTCTAAAACTATTGCGGAAAGTGGTAACGAAACGATTATTCACGCTGGTGTGTAGAATGGATAAGACTGGCGATGTACTATCAAACTTTCGGAAAAACATCATCCACAGTTCTGAAGAGAGAAAGTGTCGCCAAGTGCGAGTATTATCTCATAGTTAACAGCTCATGCATCCAAGTTACTGACAGGGTAGAAGATGACAGACGGATAGAAAAACAATTAAAAGAGTACGGGAAGGAACTTGCTCCCCTACCCCCCCCCCCCCCCCGGTCCTTCTTGCAGCGGTGTACCGTAGGTCTCTAGAAGAGCGTAGCGTTCCAAAGGATTGGAAAAGGGCACAGTTCATCCCCGTTTTCAAGTAGGGACGTCGAACAGATGTGCAGAACTATAGACCTATATCTCTAACGTCGATCAATTGTAGAATTTCGGAACACGTATTATGATCGAGTATAATTTTTCTGGAGACTAGAAATTTACTCTGTAGAAATCAGCATGGGTTTAGAAAAAGACGATCGTGTGAAGCCCAGCTCGCGCTGTTCGTCCATGAGACTCAGGGGGCCATAGACACGGGTTCTCAGGTAGATTCCGTGTTTCTTGACTTCCGCAAGGCTTTTGATACAGTTCCCCACAGTCGTTTAATGAACAAAGTAAGAGCGTATGGACTATCAGACCAATTGTGTGATTGGATTGAAGAGTTCCTAGATAACAGAACGCAGCGCGTCATTCTCAATGGAGAGAAGTCTTCCGAAGTAAGAGTGATTTCAGGTGTGCCGCAGGGGAGTGTCGTAGGGCGTTGATCTTCACAATATACATAAATGACCTTGTGGATAACATCGGAAGGTCACTGAGACTTTTTGCGGATGATGCTGTGGTATATCGAGAGGTTGTAACAATGGAAAATTGTACTGAAATGCAGGACGATCTGTAACGAATTGACGGATGGTGCAGGGAATGGCAATTGAATCTCAATGTAGACAAGTGTAATGTGCTGCGAATACATAGAAAGAAAGATTCTTTACCATTTAGCTACAATATAGCAGGTCAGTAACTAGAGGCAGTTAATTCCATAAATTATCTGGAAGCACGCATTAGGAGTGATTTAAAACGGAATGATCATATAACATTGAGCGTCGGTAAAGCAGATGCCAGACTGAGGTTCATTGGAAGAATCCTAAGGAAATGCAATCCGAAAGCAAAGGAAGTAGGTTACAGTACACTTGTTCGCCCACTGCTTGAATATTGCTCACCAGTGTGGGATCCGTACCAGATAGTGTTGATAGAATAGATAGAGAAGATCCAACGGAGAGCAGCGTTCTTCGTTACAGGATCATTTAGTAATCGCGAAAGCGTTGCGGAGATGATAGATAAACTCCAGTGGAAGACTCTGCAGGAGAGACGCTCAGTAGCTCGGTACGGGCTTTTGTTGAAGTTTCGAGAACATACCTTCACCGAGGAGTCAAGCAATATATTGCTCCCTCCTACGTATATCTCGCGAAGAGACCAAGAGGCACAAATCAGAGAGATTAGAGCCCACACAGAGGCATACCGCCCATCTTCCTTTCCGCGAATAATACGAGACTGGAATAGAAGGGAGAACCGATAGAGGTACTCAAAGTACCGTCCGTCATACACCGTCAGGTGGCTTGCGGCGTATGGATGTATATGTAGATGTAGAATGTACATAGTAATGGAAAAGAAAATTGGGGATCTGTTAGATGACGATCACTATGGCTTTAGGAAAGGCAAAGGCACCTGAGATGCAGTTCCGATGTTGCGGTTGATAATGAGAACAAGACTCAAGAATGACCAAGAAATATTCATAGGATTTGTCGACCTTTAATACGCTTTCGACAATATAAATATGCTCGTAATTCTGAGGAAAAGGGCAAGGTTATGGGGAAATATGCGTAACATACAATATGTACAAGAGCCAATAGCAAAAAATAAGACTGGAAGAGCAAGAAGGAAGTGCTAGGTTTAAAAAGGGGGAAAGACAGGGATGTGGTCTTTCGCTCCTACTCTTCATTCTATATATCGAACACACAAAGACGCGATAAAAGAAAGGAGCAAGATCGGAATTAAAATTCAAGGTGGCACGATGTCAATGATAAGATTTGTAGAAGACTTTGTTATTCTCAGTTAAGTTGAAGAATTACAGGGTGTGTTCAATGGAACGAACAATCTAATGAGTGCAGAACGTAGACTGAGACTTAATAGGCGAAAGATGCAAAAGAGTGAGAAGTAGCGGAAATGAAAAAAGAGAGGAACTTAACATCAGAATTGAAGACGACATAGTAGACGAATTGAAGGAATTAAGCCACCTATGCAGCAAAATAACCCATGATAGACGGAGCAAGGCGAACATAAAGTGATGTCTGGCACAGGCAAAGTGGGAATTTCTAGCAGAGATAAATCTTCTACTATCAATCATAGACCTTAATTTGGTTTTTAGAATGTAAGTATGAAGCATTATATTGTACGATAGTAAAACATGACCTGTGGGAAAATTGAAAAAGAAGAGAATCGAAGGTTCTGAGATGTGGTGCTACAGACGAATGTTGAAAATTCGGTGAACTCATAAAGTAAGAAATGAGGTTCTCCACAGAATCGTCTACGAAAGAAATGTACGGAAAACACTAAGAAAAAGGGAAAGGAAGATACTATTTCTGTTAAGACATCAGGGAATAACTACCGCGGTACTGGAGGAAGAAGTAGAAGGTAAAAACTGCAGAGC
Source organism: Schistocerca cancellata (assembly GCF_023864275.1). Lineage (NCBI taxonomy): Eukaryota > Metazoa > Arthropoda > Insecta > Orthoptera > Acrididae > Schistocerca > Schistocerca cancellata. Next base: position 880,169,948 of record NC_064628.1, read on the forward strand.
GAGACAGAGAGTGGAATACATCCAGCAAATAACTGAGAACGTAGGTTGCAAGTGCTACTCTGAGGTGAAGTGGTTTGCCTGGAGAGGAATTCGTGGCTGGCCGCATCAAACCAGCCGGAAGACTGATGACTCAGAAAGAAAAGAAAAGAAAATATTCATGTCGTTACATCTTCGGAGGCTGAGGCTACTACATACGTTACGATCAGCGCTCGCTTCTCTAAAGGTACATTTATCGCGGGCCATCTGTTACCCCAGCCACTCTTGCCGCAGCGACACTGCCATCAGGAGTTCGCTCGCCATGAGCGCGAATTGAAATGGCTGACTTGCTTGTAGTGAAGGAGACTGCACTCAGTGCAGTAATTTATAATAAAATGCCCCGAAAAGAACGTTTCGTTTCTGACTGAAACGTCACACATTCCCCCCGTAAAGGGTGTATTTCAGATTGGAGGTTGTCTTGTCAGGAGTTTTAGTTTGCAAAACATACGGATCACCAATCGTGTAGGGGAACTCACGGAATGTCTTCAGAGGTATACTTTTTCTAGAATTTACCTTTAAAATTTCTTACTGCCACAGTTCAACCAGTGGATTCATTTGTTTTACCATTCTCATCTATCCTGAGGCGTCAAACAGATGCAGGCTCCAGAAGGTCTGAAAAGACAATGAGATTTGGATAGAGTGGAGAGGTGAATCAAACCAGTTTTTGGAGTGAAAACCGCAGGTACTACAACAGAAACAATACCAAAAACAATAACAGCAAAGCCAGGTGCTTAGTTTTGCATTATTAATCAGATGCAGGGTTCTCAAAGCATTTGATTGTCAGTGGAAAATACTCCAATGATCCTTTAAAAGCCCTTCAAAATATCAAAAAATAGGGACTTTTCTTAAAGAAATTTTATTTATTAACCAGTATAATTATGTCCCCTTCAAAGCTGTCTCCCTCATATAACACATTTGTGACAGTCCTTTTTCCAATCTTGGAAGAACATCTGCAACTCATGTGGTGTCACCGCCAGACACCACACTTGCTAGGTGGTAGCTTAAATCGGCCGCGGTCCATTAGTACATGTCGGACCCGCGTGTCGCCACTGTCAGTACTTGCAGACCTAGCGCCACCACATGGCAGGTCTAGAAAGACGGACTAGCACTCGCCTCAGTTGTACGACGACTTTGCTAGCGACTACACTGACGAAGCCTTTCTCTCATTTGCCGAAAGACCGTTAGAATAGCCTTCAGCTAAGTCCATGACTACGACCTAGCAAGGCGCCATTAACCGTATCTGAAGATAGTCTAATTTGTATAGTCAAGAGTGATGTACCACAAGGATGCATTAAAGTTAAGTATCCGAGGAACTGTATATTTTTCTCTATAGCATTCACCAAGTATCCTGTTCCAGAACTCACGCCAGCCGGCGTGTGTGTACGCGTGCCTTTCGGCTACCTCCGAGTGGCGTGGCTGTCTTGCTACGCCACAACAACTCATATATTGAAAAACCCGCCTCAGTTGCGAAAATTAGACCAGAACATTTTCGCAACTCAGGCGGATTATTCAATATATTAATCACAGTTGCTGACGGGGCTGCAGGATGCTAAATATTCTGGAACTCACGTTTCGTTATGATGGTCAGTTCCTTCAGAGATTCTGTTTCTACCTCATCAGTGGTGGCAAAACGACGGCCTTTCATGGTTACCTTCAACCTCGAGAATAGAAAAAAATCGCAGGAGGTCATGTTTGGAGAATAAGCTGGCTGTCGCAAAGAAACGGTTTTATTTCTTGCCAAAAAATCGAAAAAAAGCATTGAAGTATAAGCGGGAGCATTATCGTGATTCATTTTTCACGGGTGGTTTTGCCACAACCCTGGTCGTTTTCTGCAAACTGCTTCACGCAAACGGCGCATAACTTCCCCATAGTATTCCTTACTGACCACACTACCGTATGACAGAATCTCATGACGCACTATTGCATTGTAATCGAAGAAAAGAGTGAGAAGAACCTTCACATTTCTCTAATTTTTTTTCGGTCTTACCTCTTCAAGCAGTTTCCCTTCGGACGATTGGCCCTGGTTTCGACAACTTGCCCATATACCCATGTTTCTTCACCTGTTATACCATGTGCAGAAGTATGAAACCGCCATTTGGTTGAAATAATTACACGGCTGTTGTTTGAAGCTGATAAAAAATATTTTATTCAAAATAATCTCCATTGCTATTTATACATTTATCCCACCTCTCCACCAGGCTATAAATGTCACGCCAAATAAACCTTCTTTTGATGCGAACCAGTCAGCGAGTCATTTTTGTAAATTTTCTTACGAATTGAAGCGTTGTTCTGACAGAGCGTGTCTAAGTGCTGCAAGTAGATGAAAATCGGACGGAGCCAAGTCTGGAGAATAAGCCGCTGAAATGGCTGGGCTGGTAGCACAGAGCGGATTAGGTTGTGGAAAGGGGCCAGAATGAGTTCCTGTCAGTACAAACTTTATTTATCAACACACAATATTACATCAAGGATGCAAAATCCCTCAAAACTGCTATCGACCTCCTTTACTTAAGATCGGCTGAAGGCCACATTCAAAATCCAAGACGCAAGGCCTAAGCAAAATTTAAGTGCAAGATTCTTCTGGAGGTTACACTCAAGAATATTTTCTAAACCTCCAATCTAATCGGCTGTAGGCCTTAGCAATTTAATTTTAATGGAACTAGGCTGGAGGTCGCATGTTAAGCAATAAGAGGAGAACATACCTTCACCGAGGGGTCAAGCAGTATATTGCTCCCTCCCATGTATATCTCGCGAAGAGACCATGAGGCTAAAATCAGAGAGATTAGAGCACACACAGAGGCATACCGACATATATCAAAAGGCAGAAGGCGTTACCTTAAAACATTTCATATAAAATAAAGAATAACAATCTCATGCCTTAAGACTAAGACAAGGACATCAATTTAAGAGATATTAATACTCTGCTTAAGGCTACATATCAACACAATAATTTAACGGCTTGATGCCTTAAAAGATTTGATGTAAAATTCGGCTGAAATACCCAGATAAGGAATAAGAATCTTTTGTCTAAAGGGCAAGACAGGAACATTAATTCAGGACATATGAAAACTCGGCTGAAAGCCACACATCACCCAAATAACTAAAACAGGGACTCTACTATGTAACAGACGCGGAACGGCGCTCAGAAATTTCCAAGGGTCGGCCTGGAATTGTAACGCTAACGCCTGCTTAGGCGAGACAGGCAGCCTGACCAACAATCTCTAAATTGGAAGGCAACGCAACCGACAGATAGCCGACGAACCAACCAACTACCTGATTTCGGTCACCAGACAAAAAACACTACAACCAAAATGGCAGCAAGGCGAAGAGACCAGTAACACCCGTCCCCAAATATTGGGTTGTTAATAATCCAAGGCACAATAACTATTGTAGGCGCCCCAGTGGTCCCGGTCGCCTACGGTGGACTGGAAGCCGAGCGGTGACCTCTGCAGTTGTCAGGATGCTAGGAAATGACTGTGGACGCGTCAGAAACGCCAAAGAAACATTATTAATTCATGACACCTTTATTCCTGCCGAGTACAATGTGACCCACGTAACACAGGCTGGCTGAGCTTGGTGAGATCAACGACCTTCCCCGAGTCCTCGCTGACTCGGAGCGATGACACCAGTTCCGGGCCGCACCAGTCTTGCTAGCGCAGCGCCGCGTGCTGTGACGTAGCGGGGGAATGCCCTCACTTCGGCCGCGCGTGGCTGGCGGCGCCCGGCTCGCCGGCCGGCTTGGCACTGCCGACACGAGAAGCGTTCTCGTAGTGCGGGGTGTACTCTATCCTACCCCGTCTTCTTCCCTGCTCCTCCTGGTGGCTCGTCCACGGTGGACGGGCGGAACGGGCTGCAGTCCCCCAGCGTCGTCGGCTCACCCGATTGTGACGGCGGATGCACAGGGCATAGGCCCCGCACGATCTCGACGACGGCTCACCGATATGGTCAGCATTGGCGGCGAGCGAGTGTCTGCCGCGATGTCTGCTGATCCTGGGTTGTGTAGTGGGACGAAACTGAAGCGTCACCCATCCACCAGTGTCAGCCCAGTTTGCAGGTGAATATAAGTTTAATTTAGTTTTTGTTTATGTATTTTTGTAATATTTTGTAATGGTTGTGAATTGCCTAAAGTTTTGTATTTTTTTTATGTTTCATGTACGGAGAGGGCGGCGCAACGAACGGAGACAGCATCTTCGCTGCCGCGACCAGAGAGAAAACTGCTGGCCACTATACGTCGCGGGTCGACAGCCAAAGAGCAACAGAAGATCCTGGAACCGAGTTGTTGCGTCGTGCTTCTAAAAATTGATGAATGAAAATACGTAATTTTTTTGTACAACAATGATATCATAGGAGGTTTAATCTTATTGAAAATGTTAGTCCTATCTCGTCAAGGCTCAGGTTCACGTCTGTATGTAGGAAGATAATAAACTAGTGCATGCGGCTAAAGTTGAAATACGTGTTCTGAGGATTTATTTATGAAGAATTATGTGAATGAATTAATAATATATTTGACGAGATTATTGAATTTTGACAGCGTTCATCTCAACCTTGAATCTCAAAAGTTTATTCAATGTGTGATTCTAATATCGATTAAATCAGATAAAGTGTATCAATATAATTTCTGAGGAGAAACAAACGACGTCAAAAATTGAAAAAGTTTACGCAAACCAATTGACCTGAGTGACGTGATTCTGCGCATACGACTCAAATGATGTTTTACAGTTTCGATCAAGAACCATTCTGAGACAATTTAAAAAGAATATAAATAATTTTGAAGTGGGTTGAACTGACGTAGGTGACGAAGTATACACATGGTCATATGTCAAAAGAAAATCTTTTATAACAAATCTATACGTCGTTACACTACAGTTGATGATTGACAGCGGTAGCAGAGAGGACCAGAGCCGGTACTGTCCCCTCAAATCTGCCGCTGGATGGGCCGCCCTTACTGCAACATCTCCTTCATAAAGATTAACATGTCGATCACCGAGTTGAGCGCTACGCAGCGTCCCAGTACACATCTAACTGCAAGTCTAACTGCGAATGCCTCGTTATTATCAAAGCTGCCGTATTTAAAGGAAGCAAAATCGACGTCCTGACGTCATGCTCGTTTGTAATGAACGCATTTGTTCCACTTATACGAGGTGCATTCAACTTCTAAGGCCTCCGAGACGGGAAAGAGATTGAAACAAGCGCATTGTTTTAAAATGAGGCCGCGTTCATTGTCAATACGTCCCAGAGATGGCAGCACCGTACGGCAGATGGAATTCTACCGTCAGCGGCGAGAATGAGAACTGTTTTAAATACTTAAAATGGCGACGTTTTCCTTACTTGAACAGCGTGCAATCATTCGTTTTCTGAATTTGCGTGGTGTGAAACCAATTGAAATTCATCGACACTTGAAGGAGACATGTGGTGATGGAGTTATGGACGTGTAGAAAGTGCGTTCGTGGGTGCGACAGTTTAATGAAGGCAGACAACAAACCGAAACAACCTCGGGCTAGCACAAGCCGGTCTGACGACATGATCGAGAAAGTGGAGAGAATTGTTTTGGGGGATCGCCGAATGACTGTTGAACAGATAGCCTCCAGAGTTGGCATTTCTGTGGGTTCTGTGGACACAATCCTGCATGACGACCTGAAAATGCGAAAAGTGTCATCCAGGTGGGTGCCACGAATGCTGACGGACGACCACATGGCTGCCCGTGTGGCATGTTGCCAAGCAATGTTGGCGCGCAATGACAGCACGAATGGCACTTTCTTTTCGTCGGTTGTGACAATGGATGAGACGTGGATGCCATTTTTAAATCCAGAAACAAAGTGCCAGTCAGCTCAATGAAAGCACACAGATTCACCGCCACCAAAAAAATTTCGGGTAACCGCCAGCGCTGAAAAAATGATGGTGTCCATGTTCTGGGACAGCGAGGGCGTAATCCTTACCCATTGCGTTCCAAAGGGCACTACGGTAACAGGTGCATCCTACGAAAATGTTTTGAAGAACAAATTCCTTCCTGCACTGCAGCAAAATCGTCCGGGGAGGGCTGTGCATGTGCTGTTTCACCAAGACAACGCACCCGCACATCGAGCTAACGTTACGCAACAGTTTCTTCGTGATAACAACTTTGAAGTGATTCCTCATGCTCCCTAGTCACCTGACTTGGCTCCTAGTGACTTTTGGCTTTTTCCAACAATGAAAGACACTCTCTGTGGCCGCACATTCACCAGCCGTGCTGCTATTGCCTCAGTGATTTTCCAGTGGCCAAAAGAGACTCCTAAAGAAGCCTTCGCCGGTGCCATGGAATCATGGCGTCAGCGTTGTGAAAAAAGTGTACGTCTTCAGGGCGGTTATGTCGAGAAGTAACGCCAGTTTCATCGATTTCGGGTGAGTAGTTAATTAAAAAAAAAATCTGAGGCCTTGGAACTTGAATGCACCTCGTACTGCTGATTTATCTGTTGTACTCGCCCCTTAGGTATTCTTGTGCTGTTACGTCAGTTAGGAAATGCAGTACAGCTGACGCTACACCTCTGTCTTACACTCTACGAAATTCTCCGTCTAAGACACACCCGCGTGCTAAGCAATTCTCTTTCGCCTCTTGTGTGTAACCAGGCCACTGCCCCTGCGTAACGACACAGTCCAATACATGTGCAATCCTCTTACCTCTCGGCTAACCTAATGCCTCTGGCTCTCGGCATAGGCAACTAAACTTTGACAATATTCCATGTTTCCAACTCTTTACTATTCTGCGCCTCACCCCCATGAACCATGGACCTTGCCGATGGTGGGGAGGCTTGCGTGCCTCAGCGATACAGATAGCCGTACCGTAGGTGCAACCACAATGGAGGGGTATCTGTTGAGAGGCCAGACAAACGTGTGGTTCCTGAAGAGGGGCAGCAGCCTTTTCAGTAGTTGCACGGGCAACAGTCTGGATAATTGACTGATTTGGCCCTGTAACAATAACCAAAACGGCCTTGCTGTGCTGGTACTGCGAACGGCTGAAAGCAAGGGGAAACTACGGCCGTAATTTTTCCCGAGGGCATGCAACTTTACTGTATGATTAAATGATGATGGCGTCCTCTTGGGTAAAATATTCCGGAGGTAAAATAGTCCCCCATTCGGATCTCCGGGCGGGGACTGCTCAAGAGGATGTCGCTATCAGGAGAAAGAAAACTGGCGTTCTACGGATCGGAGCGTGGAATGTCACATCCCTTAATCGGGCAGGTAGGTTAGAAAATTTAAAAAGGGAAATGGATAGGTTAAAGTTAGATATAGTGGGAATTAGTGAAGTTCGGTGGCAGGAGGAACAAGACTTCTGGTCAGGTGACTACAGGGTTATAAACACAAAGTCAAATAGGGGCAATGCAGGAGTAGGTTTAATAATGAATAGGAAAATAGGAGTGCGGGCAAGCTACTACAAACAGCATAGTGAACGCATTATTGTGGCCAAGATAGATACGAAGCCCACACCTACTACAGTAGTACAAGTTTATATGCCAACTAGCTCTGCAGATGATGAAGAAATTGAAGAAATGTATGACGAGATGAAAGAAATTATTCAGATAGTGAAGGGAGACGAAAAATTAATAGTCATGGGTGACTGGAATTCGAGTGTAGGAAAAGGGAGAGAAGGAAACGTAGTAGGTGAATATGGATTGGGGCTAAGAAATGAAAGAGGGAGCCGCCTGGTAGAATTTTGCACAGTGCACAACTTAATCATAGCTGACACTTGGTTTAAGAATCATGATAGAAGGTTGTATACATGGAAGAACCCTGGAGATACTAAAAGGTATCAGATAGATTATATAATGGTAAGACAGAGATTTAGGAACCAGGTTTTAAATTGTAAGACATTTCCAGGGGCAGATGTGGACTCTGACCACAATCTATTGGTTATGACCTGTAGATTAAAACTGAAGAAACTGCAAAAAGGTGGGAATTTAAGGAGATGGGACCTGGATAAACTGAAAGAACCAGAGGTTGTACAGAGTTTCAGGGAGAGCACAGGGGAACAATTGACAGGAATGGGTGAAAGAAATACAGTAGAAGAAGAATGGGTAGCTTTGAGGGATGAAGTAGTGAAGGCAGCAGAGGATCAAGTAGGTAAAAAGATGAGGGCTAGTAGAAATCCTTGGGTAACAGAAGAAATATTGAATTTAATTGATGAAAGGAGAAAATATAAAAATGCAGTAAGCGAAGCAGGCAAGAAGGAATACAAACGTCTCAAAAATGAGATCGACAGGAAGTGCAAAATGGCTAAGCAGGGATGGCTAGAGGACAAATGTAAGGATGTAGAGGCTTATCTCACTAGGGGTAAGATAGATACTGCCTACAGGAAAATTAAAGAGACCTTTGGAGATAAGAGAACCACTTGTATGAACATCAGGAGCTCATATGGAAAACCAGTTCTAAGCAAAGAAGGGAAAGCAGAAAGGTGGAAGGAGTATATAGAGGGTCTATACAAGGGCGATATACTTGAGGACAATATTATGGAAATGGAAGAGGATGTAAATGAAATGGGAGATACGATTCTGCGTGAAGAGTTTGACAGAGCACTGAAAGACCTGAGTCGAAACAAGGCCCCCGAAGTAGACAACATTCCATTGGAACTACTGACGGCCTTGGGAGAGCCAGTCCTGACAAAACTCTACCATCTGGTGAGCAAGATGTATGAAACATGCGAAATACCCTCAGACTTCAAGAAGAATATAATAATTCCAATCCCAAAGAAAGCAGGTGTTGACAGATGTGAAAATTACCGAACAATCAGTTTAATAAGCCACAGCTGCAAAATACTAACCCGAACTCTTTACAGACGAATGGAAAAACTGGTAGAAGCCGACCTCGGGGAAGATCAGTTTGGATTCCGTAGGAATACTGGAACACGAGAGGCAATACTGACCTTACGACTTATCTTAGAAGAAAGATTAAGGAAAGGTAAACCCACGTTTCTAGCATTTGTAGACTTAGAGAAAGCTTTTGACAATGTTGACTGGAATACTCTCTTTCAAATTCTAAAGGTGGCAAGGGTAAAATACAGGAAGCGAAAGGCTATTTACAATTTGTACAGAAACCAGATGGCAGTTATAAGAGTCGAGGGACATGAAAGGGAAGCAGTGGTTAAGAAGGGAGTAAGACAGGGTTGTAGCCTCTCCCCGGTGTTATTCAATCTGTATATTGAGCAAGCAGTAAAGGAAACAAAAGAAAAATTCGGAGTAGGTATTAAAATCCATGGAGAAGAAATAAAAACGTTGAGGTTCGCCGATGACATTGTAATTCTGTCAGAGACAGCAAAGGACTTGGAAGAGCAGTTGAACGGAATGGATGGTGTCTTGAAGGGAGGATATAAGATGAACATCAACAAAAGCAAAACGAAGATAATGGAATGTAGTCGAATTAAATCGGGTGATGTTGAGGGTATTAGATTAGGAAATGAGACACTTAAAGTAGTAAAGGAGTTTTGCTATTTGGGGAGCAAAATAACTGATGATGGTCGAAGTAGAGAGGATATAAAATGTAGACTGGCAATGGCAAGGAAAGCGTTTTTGAAGAAGAGAAATTTGTTAACATCAAGTATAGATTTAAGTGTCAGGAAGTCATTTCTGAAAGTATTTGTATGGAGTGTAGCCATGTATGGAAGTGAAACATGGACGGTATATAGTTTGGACAAGAAGAGAATAGAAGCTTTCGAAATGTGGTGCTACAGAAGAATGCTGAAGATTAGATGGGTAGATCACATAACTAATGAGGAAGTATTGCATAGGATTGGGGAGAAGAGAAGTTTGTGGCACAACTTGACCAGAAGAAGGGATCGGTTGGTAGGACATGTTCTGAGGCATCAAGGGATCACCAATTTAGTGTTGGAGGGCAGCGTGGAGGGTAAAAATCGTAGGGGGAGACCAAGAGATGAGTACACTAAGCAGATTCAGAAGGATGTAGGTTGCAGTAGGTACTGGGAGATGAAGAAGATTGCACAGGATAGAGTAGCATGGAGAGCTGCATCAAACCAGTCTCAGGACTGAAGACCATAACAACAACAACAACTATTCTGCGACACTACATGAACATCGCAACTGCTGTGGAACTACACTCTGTGGCAGGCAGCATCAACATGATAAGAAAACACTCACTCGCTGCTACGTCGCAACTGACCAACAGACTACTGCAGTACGCAGAGAGCATTACAGCATTTAAAGCACTGCTCAGTCGAACTGATGCAGGGTACACAGTGTTCCACGAAACACTGCCACTAGAAACTCGAACATTCCTAAAACGAATCACTGATGGACAACTAGAACAAATCACAGGTGGACACACACACAAAACCGAAAAACGGTCGGTGACGAAACACACGTCGTCTGACCAGACGACCGAGCAACAACCAACCTAGGTCGTTGCCATTCAAACCAGGTGAGTCAACAACGGTCGGACGAGTCTCGACTATCTGGAGCTCACTGCAGCTCCCACCCGACTCAATCCGATATCCGTCCAGAACTGGGAGACACGGCGATCCGAGTTCACTGGCTCGGACCCAATCATGCAGAGGTAACTCTTGCCCATTGGCCACGATGTTTCCGCACAAGAAGGAACCGAGCCACGTCCAGCAAGACGACCCAGTGACGAGGCCCAGAAACGGCCAAAAGAACAAACGCACGTCGCGTAAAGAGGCGACCAACTGAACGACCGACCAACGGTCGATCCCTCTGCCATCTCAGTCCGTCGGACACTTCATCCTGTGTCGCAAGCGGTCGGCAACTACTGGCTGCCAGCGCCTCCGGCCGTTGTGGCCTAGCGGTTCTAGGCGGTATAGTCTGGAACTGCGCGGCCGCTACGGTCGCAGGTTCGAATCCTGCCTCGGGCATGGATGTGTGTGATGTCCTTAGGTTAGTTAGGTTTAAGTACTTCTATGTTCTAGGGGTCTGATGACCTCAGAAGTTAAGTCCCATAGTGCTCAGAGCCATTTGAACCAGCGCCTCCCTAGCGCTTCGTCCCCGACTGCTGCTACGTCCCGACTGCACTTCTTGCACTTCTGCCGCGTCCAACTCAAACTACTCCGCGTCCGAAGTCACTTCACGATACACGACGACCGGGAAGTAATAGCCGTCCAGCAAAGGTAATACGGCAGAGCTAATATCGATACGCGCTGCTGCTGCCACTCACGGGCAAGGAAGACAGCAATTCAGTGGCATCAGTAACTGAAATTAAAATGACGAGTCGGCCGTAAGGTAAAAAGAAGACGTTAAATAATAGATGGCACGAGTACAAGCCAAGCACGGTTCAGCCGCATTCCCTGGTATCTCCCAACTCAACGCCTCGATCGTTTCCCTGACCCTGTTGCTGTGAGTCATGGGGTGTTGTCATGGATAAATATGACTTTTATTTTGCCATTTGCATATTCCTGTCTTTTTTCCTGTAATATTCGAATTAAATCGATCATTATCTGTTGGTAGCGATCAGTGTTAACGGTTTCACCAGGTGTTAGCAGCTAATAATAGATGACACCCTGCTGATGCCACCAAACACAGAGCATTGTCTTCTTTCCAAAGTGATTTGGTCTTGCAGTGGATGACGATTGTTTGTCTTGATTCACCCATGAATTACGAAGCTATTTTATCGATAAAAGACTTCCTTTCGTATGTGGCGAGCAACATTTCCCAAGCGGTGTCTCGATTTGTTTGCTGTGTTTCAATCAATTCATGTGGAACCCTTTTTCCCAGTTTCTGCGCCTTTCCCATTGCTTTCAACCGAAGAGAAACGGCCTTCTGCGTCACATTCAATTGTTCCTGTTGAGTGTGAGTATCTTCTTCATCCAACAAGGCCTGCAATTCGTTGTCTTGAAATTTTTTCGGTGGTTTCCCGTGCTCCTCGTTTCTCACGTCAAAATCGCCATTTTTGAATTTTTTCGAACTACTCTAAACACTGTGTTTTCCCAAGAGCATATTCGCTGAAGGCTGCGACAAGCATTCGATGTAATTCTGCAGCAGTTTTCTTCAACTGCTTGCAGAAAACCAATCCTACCCGCTAATCCTAGTTCTTAGGCTCAAAACTCGACATGTTTGCGGCTTTGAAACAGATGCTGGAAGCTGTTATATGGAACTTGGGTTACTGTGTATTGACAATTGTCGTTAGGCGTTACAGGAAGCGGATGGCGCTACACACGCGGTCTCACGGGCCCTACACTGACGGCTACCACCATCTGTAGCTAAATTCCGATTCCATACTTCTACACCTCGTAACTTTCTTCAGAAGTTCTCCATTGTTGTCGCCTTCAACCAGTAATCCATGAGTGATGTCTAAGCGACGTCATTTTTGATCGAAATTCAATAAGTTCGGATCAGACTTTTCCGCTACACGTTTTATGTCAAAAACATCCAAAGAAGTTGCTTGACATGAGCCAAAGTATATGCCGACATTGTCGGCCACTTCTCTGATGGTGATTCGGCGATTTTACAGTCATTAGTTTTTACTTCTCCCACATTACCTTCAGCAGTTGATGTGCTAGGATGCCTAGGGACGTTCTCCGTCTTTAATGTGTTCTCAGCCCTCTTTGAAAGGTCTCCCGTAGACTTTTGTCTGACTCATAGTATATTCACTAAAAGCCACAGTCAACATTTCGAATGCGCTGCTACACTTTATTCCATTTTTCAAGCAAATTTTAATGTATATTCTTCGGTCCTTCTTTATCGAAAATCTAAAAAGATTTCTAACCTTTTCGACTGTTAATAGTAAACTAAATATTTAGAACAGTTGGAAATGCAAACATACGTCAGGTACAAGTCTACCAACAAGATAAAAAAAAATTTAAAATCGGATGCATGAATCCCTCAAAATTAAAAAATTCGCGTTACTTTTTGATCACACCTTGTATTTGAAAGACTCTTCCTGAGTTGGTTCAAATGGCTCTGAGCACTATGGGACTTAACATCTGTCATCAGTCCCCTAGAACTTAGAACTACTTAAACCTAACTAACCTAAGGACATTATACACATCCATGCCCGAGGTAGGATTCGAACCTGCGACCGAACCTGCGAGAACCGCTCGGCCACAGCGGCCGGCTGAAGCTGAGTTATCTGCGCTTCTGTAAAGATTCGACATTCGGCTCTATCTCAAATGCACTTTTGTAACACAAGTGAAGATTCCTAATAATATCGTACATGAGCTGTAAGAAATAGGTTCTTTGTTATTTTCCACGATATTTTTACGTCGTAGCCTTACTCTCTCTGAGCTCTGTGTACAATTCATTTAACAGTCGAACCGCAGTAGCTGCAGTGGTTTACTGTCGTGCTTGAGACGTCAGAAAGATCACAGGCACCGCCGCAGACTTCGCAGCTAAATGCGAGTAAAGTTGTCCCGATAATTAATATGCGTAATTCTGGATCCGCGAAAAGTCCCGGACCACCAGAGCTGGTCGCAGCAGCTCCTCCCAAAACAGGTCGGCCGGCGGCTCTTAAACCTCGAGAAAAAAAAAAAAAAAAAAGCTCCGAGCGGAACTCTGCTGCGGCTCTATTGCGTTCTCATATTCTGAATGAAGAGCCGAGAACTTTTGTACGCCGCGGAAAAAGTTCACCGGAAGCCCCTGGATTCAGGAGCGCAGTTGGCTGAAAAAAAAAGTTCCGCATTCTGAAAATACCGGCAAAGATTGAAAAGAAGTGTGGGATGAGCAGGCTGAAAGAGAGAATGGTAATTACCTTTCTGGTTTCGCGAAGCGCTTTTTGGGACTAAGCGCAAAGCGGCAAATACTTAGTGCAGTTCACTGGAGAGGCAAAACAAACAGGTGTCTGCAATAGCAGTGCCGATCGGGGAATACTTTCCGCCACTTCTCGCAGGTAACTCTCAACTATTCCCAAGTGAACTTTCTGCGTGTCAGTATTGTTAATAAATCACAGAATCGCAGATTATTCTTTCGTCGTGATCTTTTGCTAGTTAAACTTGGAGCTTTACAGCCCTTAATCTTCACTAAAATATTTTTTGACCATCTAGGAAATTTAGTTGAATTCAACATGTTGTAAGTTAAATGTAAGTTGGAAAATATGTCTGGCTGTACCAGTAAACATAGAAATGTCTTGAGAACTACGCCGATTTAAGCTGCTTTTCTGCATAGTAAGATTTTACTGATAGTAAGCGTACCGAGGCGGAAATGGCCACCTAACTCTTGGAGAAAATTTTGGTGGTCTCAGGGACGAAATGGTTTTTAGGAAAACAAGGAATCGTTTATTCAAACATTTTGCTAATAAAATTTGCGAATGGGGATAGCATGAAATTCAATATTTCGTTTGTCATATCAATAAACTAAATAGTGTCTTTATGATCGTTCCTCCCTATGCAGAGAGAGAAAATAATCAGTTTTTTTTTTTTCGGTGGCACATCTTGAAAGTAAGCTGGGCTGGGCTTCATTGTCCTCAATACCTATGTCAGCACACTATGAGCCCAATGATTGTCTTGATTCCTGAAACCTAACTTAGGATGGCGAGCCAGAATTCAAAGGACCCATTGTATTCGGCCATTTTCGTTTCGTTGTGGAGAGGGTGCAGACATCCGATTCGTTCTGAGAGTTGATCGCTAATTTGCGCAGTTCATAGTCATACAAAAACATGGCTTTTGCAGATGATTAAGATATTTAACACGTTCTAACTCTTGCTCCTTACTGAAAACGCAATGATATTTTCCCCGTGTTTTGTCAAGCACAGGGAATTGCCAATTATGTATCGTTTTGAAGTAGTCAAAGGCACGACAAATGGCTGCGAAGCTTTCACGCTGGTCATCTTTTTGTTAATTACCAAAACAGCAGCTTGTTTCACTTCCATCGTGCATTAATTTCGTCTCTTCGATTTCCCTACATAATGAAATATCATTTGCAAACGAGAAAGTAAAATATGCGGTAGAATTCGTCAAATGAAGAGTAAAAGACGATCATGGAGGAATGGACTATACCAGTATACCATTCCGACGGAAAAGCATACCCGCTGAGAAAATATTCAATAACCACCGTAAACATTTCTTTTTGAACAATACTGTGTACAAAGATAGCTAAGAACATGCAAATGTAGGGAGATTAAACGTTAATTGTGAAGAACAAAATATGACAGATTTTGGAAATGATCAAAAAGTTGTAACAGAACAGCGAATTGTATACTTATATGGATATGGTGTCTGTTGTTTTGGACATGTCCAAAAGAACAGACACCATATCCATATAAGTACATAGTTCTGGCAACACCGGCCATAACCTTCTTCTTACGGGACTTGGTAAGAATGTCTTCCACGAGTAACGAGTGTGCTGAGGTGGGACACTATAAATGTAGTGTGTGGAAATACAAGGTGAGAAAGTGGGTCTCGAGGGAGGCGTGCGCGAGACATTCCCTGC
The DNA here is from genome assembly GCF_023864275.1 of Schistocerca cancellata. Taxonomy (NCBI): domain Eukaryota; kingdom Metazoa; phylum Arthropoda; class Insecta; order Orthoptera; family Acrididae; genus Schistocerca; species Schistocerca cancellata. The sequence goes on from NC_064628.1 coordinate 880,185,337, forward strand.
AGTTGCGCAATGCTCTGTGCCCAAGGTGGCTGAGATGGACAGAGCGTCTGCCCTGTAAGCAGGAGATCCCGGATTCGAGTCCCGGTCAGCGCACACATTTTCACCTGTCCCTGTTGATACATATCAACGCCCGTCAGCAGCTGAAAGTATTAATAAAATTCTAATGTCGAACAGCGAATTAACTCACATTTATAGGAAGACTACGTAACTCGTGCGTGTCAGTAGTTGTAACCTTAGTAAATCATAACAGACATTGGTTTGTGAAACACTTGTCAACCTCAGCGCACCCTAGTGTCTCTCGACGAAATTAGACGACCTAGACCGCTCTATCCCGGGGGTCCGTTCCGCTCTGGTCGCCCCTAATCAGTTAACTTGTCTTTCTCTCTGGTGGTATAAGTCTTACGGCGTGTGTACACTATTCGCCATCAATAATCCTCCGTCCTTTGCCTCTTCCTGCTTGTTATTACAAGAAAAAGGAATTGAGAAAATAGTAGTTCTTCAGTAACACAGAAACGTATAAAAGGCAAGTGAATTGCTGGATGTTAGCAGCATCATCATCAACATCACCAGCCACCGTAGGTATTTATCATCCAATATCCCGTGTTGAATATGGGCTGCCTGAGTGTATGCGTATACATTTTCCCTGTGGATATGTATTGTCGCTGTAGTGCCTTTTACTCATATTCTGTCCGGCCCCTGTTTCGGTCTTTTTTGATCTATCTACCCCCCCCCTCCCCCCATTCACTTAACCACAGAACTGACTACGGCCATCTTTGTGCTGTTTTCAAAACTGTCATAATTACTCGATGATTTCCCTATTAAGACTCGCAGTGAAGTAGAATTTTCTAAACGATAGGCTTCTCTCCATGTGACTGTCATTTTATTTCCCTTCTGAAACTACAGTAGTTTTTCGCTGTAGCCATTTTCAACTTATTCATTAGCGGCCTTTCGAAATTGATCTCATTGCACGACGTGGCAACAACATCGTATTCCTCATCAGACCAGCCACAGATTGTCAAGTCAAAGTCAGTTACGCAGTACTTCAAACCTCGAAGTTTAACACCAATCCAGTTTTTTGCCAGACTGAAAGGGCATATCGATGAACTAACGAGGAGACACTGAAACGAATTGGGGGGGGGGGGGGGGGGAAGAAGTTAGTTAAACAAAGAGACTGCAAGAACGGAACGGTTGATAGGACACCTTCTGAGGCATCAGGAAACATGTAGGGTAAACATTGTAGAAAAAGATCGCTGTTACAATACAGTAAGCAGGTTCTACTATATGAGGGCTGCAGCAGTTTTTCAGAGATAAAGAGGCGTGCAAGAGTTTGAGTTGTGTGGAAGGCCACTTAAAAACCATTACAGCAATATGTCGATTATACGTTCTTGTAATCCTATTACGATGACCGAGCTTACTTTTAAACTATCTCTATTACATTTTTTCGATTTGTTATCGATGTTCACCTGTATTTGAGGTAAACAGTGCACCAAGAAAATAAAAGTGATAAAGTATTAAACACGGATACCCCGATCTTTTTCTCGGCATAAATAACTGATGTCTCCCTCCGGAAATACTGGTAATAGTTTTGGTGATCTCCTAGCCTCACTCCAGTTCCAGTTCCGAATTCCCCACTGTCCTGCTGAAGTCCAATGGAAGGTGACGTATATACAACTTCAGTATACGACCATACCTTGACACGTGCCTTCCTCCTCGATGGTTGTTAGCACATATTTAGTTGAAATCGTGGCAAAGGCTTTCGCAAAATCCATTAATTTCAGCGCGCTAATTGGCACAAACCTCTCCATTCTTAAGTTTCGTTCATAACTTGCAAGTTGTACTTTGCTTGATTAAATTCCAACGATGTACAAATGCGTGGTTTCGCGGCGATACACACTGAAACAATTGTTCAAATGTTCAAATGTGTGTGAAATCTTATGGGACTTAACTGCTAAGGTCATCAGTCCCTAAGCTTACACACAACTTAACCTAAATTAACTTAAGGACAAACACACACATCCATGCCCAAGGGAGGACTCAAACCTCCGCTGGGACAAGCCAGCCGTGGCGCGGTACGTTTGTATCGAGACAGATTTCCAGAACGATGGTGTCCTGACAGGAAGACGTTCGAAGCAATTGATCGGCGTCTTAGGGAGCACGGAACATTCCAGCCTATGACTCGCGACTGGCGAAGACCTAGAACGACGAGGACACCTGCAATGGACGAGGTAATTCTTCGTGCAGTTGACGATAACCCTAATGTCAGCGTCAGAGAAGTTGCTGCTGTACAAGGTAACGTTGACCACGACACGTACGCTTCTCAACAACAGATTCGGTGACCGACGGATTGGTAGCAACGGACCAATTCCATGGCCTCCACGCTCTCCTGACCTCAACCCTCTTGACTTTCATTTATGGGGACATTTGAAAACTCTTGTCTACGCAACCGCGATACCACATGTAAAGACTCTTCGTGCTCGTATTGTGGACGGCTGTGATACAATACGCCATTCTCCAGGGCTGCATCAGCGCATCTGGGATTCTATGCGACGGAGGGTCGATGCATGTATCCTCGCTAACGGAGGACATTTTGAACATTTCCTTTAACAAAGTGTTTGAAGTCACGCTGGTACATTCTGTTGCTGTGTGTTTCCATTCCATGATTAATGTGATTTGAAGAGAAGTAATAAAATGAGCTCTAACATGGAAAGTAAGCGTTTCCGGACACATGTCCGCATATTTACTTTCTTTGTGTGTGAGGAATGTTTCCTGAAAGTTTGGCCGTAGCTTTATGTAACACCCTGTATAGTAGTACTGTCGTCTGTGACATCGCTGGTGAACAGTCCGCGTCATGTAATGTGATGGTTTCGTTGCAAATCCACCGCGCTTGATTCAGCCTTCCGATGGAATGGGCCCAAGCTTTTCTTGGTCGCAGACCGCCGCCTTCATTCAGGGTGTAGTCAGAATTTTTTTCTCGATCACTTCTTTTATAACCATTACTCCATTTAGTGATAGATGTCTCCCCGAATGCAATTCAGTCTACATTTTCCAGAGCATGCTCAGCTGCCGCTAATTTCTCTGGATACTGTGCACGGAAATAGCCTATATAGTGCTGTTCAATAGCGCGTACAGTCTGTCCGAAATCAAACTGCCCATATCCACACACCATTTTGTACATCCGTGGCTTTCCTTATTATTCTGTGGTTCACAAGAGGACCTCATGGCAACTGTATTTTTGTATTTGTTTTAAATTTATGGTACATGAAGTTCATAACTATCAACCATCAAAAGCATTTCGATGAAACTATCGACAATTCTCGAGAAAAATGACTTTTTTACTCCTCCGTGGCCACCTTCGACGAACAATATTTCCCCAGCTGTGATGACCAGGTAGAATATCTTACAAACGTTTCCTTAACGCCGTAGAACTTCCTCTTTACCTTTCCGTGTCCCGGTCCCTTGGAGGACTGATGCGTGCCGCGGCGCAGTTTGCGCGCGGACATGTGCTCTCCCTTTTTTTAACCATTATCCTACAATGACAAACTGCATTCATTATAACCAGTTGCTTGCGCAGTGTCGTCGCGTTCTTCGGGACAGCAAAAATACTAGCTGGATTTCATTCACTAGTTCTTTTAACAGTTCCACTCCCTCTTCCATCGCGTGGGCCAACCTCTGACGTCTCTCTGGGACCAGTATCCATTACAAATTTCCGGGCTGACAGTAGCAGACGGTCATAGTGGGCCCTATTGCTGTCTCCAACACCTTGGGCCGCCATCTTGCGGAGACTTCGAGCTCCTCCCACTAAACCCTGCCTTTCTCTATCGGAAAAGCCTGGTCGTCCGCCCCAGGGATAGAAGGTGTTCACATTCAGATGTTGCAGCACCTTTCTCTTGCGGATTACCACTTTCGGCTTCAGACGTATAACCACTTCTTGGCAGAGGGCAAGTTTCCCAGACGCTAGCGTGAAGCCACTGTCATACCCTGCAATATTAGTATCTATTTCGATAGCTTAAATAAACTTACATTCGATAATCTAACCAGGCACGCTCATAAAAGCCACACAATTTGTGTAAAAATTTCTTAGATCGTCGCTGAGCAGCAACCACCTGATATTTCAAAGACTACCTTACGCGCCACGGCGCGGAATGCGAATTGTTCACAAACTGTAACGAAAGAGATATTTTATGTTTCTTATTTTTGACAGCTGAAGAATTGTAATCCTCTTTTGTTACCACAGTCGTGATATTTTTTTTAAAGACGGCGGATGCGTATATGGCGTGGTCCGAAATCACTAATTAGTTATTATAAAATATTGATATTGTTCAGTGCTATGTAAGAATTTATGTGTGCATCTGAGATGAAATATCGAAGATGTTCAAGAACTTTATTTAAGGAAACAGGCAGAAAGATAGAAAATAGAAATTTTACGGAGCCTATTGTTAGCAATACTGGCTAAGGTAATTAAATAAGTTGTTGTGCTCTCAAATGCAGTAGTGCCTGTTTATTACTTAAAGTGTTTCTATGCTATCCGTCTCTTATCAATAGCAACAGAAATAACGGTGTTTTTATAGTTTTCATACAGCTACCAGGGACCGACTGCATGTCGGCAAACGTCGTAGTTAAGGCAGAAGACGCATTGCTATTTACTTTCTTTTTTATTTAAATCCAACTTCTTTTTAATGAATGGTGTAGTATGGCAAAAAAAAATTCCATCTCTGTCTGGTCCCTTAGGTTTCTCTTCGTAGTTGCTATGTCCCATATCCGATCGTGATCTAACATGATCACGACACAAATAAATTAAGTGGCAATGCGAACTCTCTTCTTGATCTTGAGAACGCTACGCCTTCTGCAAACGATTTTAGGTGAAATATAAACTATCACTTACAGTACTTAAGTTTTTTGAAAAGTCTTTCCTGTTTCAGCCAAGAAGTGTCGCAAAACTCACAACAGATTTCTGAATCTTCACAAGAGAATAATAATTTGATCAAAATATAAATACTTTAAAAAAACACCACAACCCATACATAAGCCCGGTAAGGACAAACACCTTACATCTAGCTACCGCCACATTTCTCTCACCAACTGTGTTTGCAAGGTGATAGAACGTATGTTTCAGGCCCGGCTGGTGTGGTAGCTCGAGTCTCGCAATGTATTAACCACTGCAAAGTGTGGATTTCGAACGCGTCGTGTAACATGGCCAAAACAGGTAGCATGAACTCTACGCTGTGCCAGGACTGTCCCATTAACTCACAGAGACGAGGCAGTGCTGTGGGGAATAGATAGGCTGACTTGCCAATGTTCGAGTCACATTCACAACTACCGTTTTTTCCGATTAAAACATCAAATTGTATGCAATTTACAACTCCACAATGTGGTATCTTGTGTATTTCTTTCTGTTGTCTTTATTTAAACACTAACTCATAACATGAGATTTTATAGACATAAATGACTTCTTTGTTTCGCCACGATACAAATCAAGCCAACAGGAAATGATAATGAATACAGTAAAATCGCTTGTATCCAATGACGTACAAGAAACACAATATGTTAGCTACACCGGATTCCACATTATGCTACACACGAGAATTCTATTCTCTAAGTTTGACGCCTGGGCTTATCTTCACGGAGCTGGTACATGCATGTTTGTGTTCTGATCTTCAGTCCAGAGACGGGTTTGATGCTACTCTATCCTGTGCAAGCTTCTTCATCTCCAAGCAACTATTGGAACCTATATCATTCTCAATCTGCTTAGTGTATTCATCTCTTGGTCTCCCTCTACGACTTTTACCCTCCACGCTGCCCTCCGATACTAAATTGGTGGTCCCTTGATGCCTCAAAACATGTCCTACCAACCGATCCCTTCTTCTAGTAAAGTTGTGCCACAAATTCCTCTTCTCCCGAATTCTATTCAGTACGTCTTCATCAACCCATCTAATCATCAGCATTCTTCTGTAGCACCACATTTCGAAAGCTTCTATTCTCTTCTTGTCTAAACTAGTTACCGTCCATGTTTCACTTCCATATTCCAAACAAATGCTTCCAGATAAGGCTTCCAGACACTTAAATCTATACTCGATATTAACAAATTTCTCTTCTTCAAAATCGCTTTCCTCACCATTGCCAGTCTACATTTTCCATCATCTTTACTTCGACCATCATTAGTTATATTGCTCCCCAAATAGCAAAAGTCATCTACTGCTTTAAGTGCCTCATTTCCTAAACAAAATCCCTCAGCATCACCTGATTTAATAGGACTACATTCCATTATCCTCGTTTTGCTTTTGTTGATTTTCATCTTATATCCTCCTTTCATGTCACTGTCAATTCCGTTCAACTGCTCTTCCAGGTCCTTTGCTGTCACTGACAGAATTACAGTGTCATCGGCAAACCTAAAAGTTTTTAATTATTCTCCAAGCATTTATGAGTAACTTTCACTTTAGAGAAGATGTTCAGAGTCACCACCTCCGCCGCTCGCTGGATCATACTTGCTGGACCCTACGCGCCACGCCTGCATCCATTATCGACGAAGCGGCGTGCACGAGAGCTCTCAGGTCTTGTAGATATATGCGTGGAGTGCTATAAATCTGCTCCTTTAGGTGTCCCCGCAAATAAAAATTGAAAATAGAGGCGACAATATTGGACCGCGACGACCAATCCATTTTCCTGGAAACGCTTCACCGAAATAGTTGCGCACATTCATTCCAAAGTGCGGCGATGTACCATCATCCTGTAACCATAACTGTCGCCCAACATCATTGAAATATTTTCTGATGCATCATGCAAAGTATTGCAAAGAAAATTACGATATAGGGGAGCATCCAACTTGTCTGCCCAAAAGTACTCCTATCACGAATCCAAACCATAGATTTATGCAAAGCATTCCTGGAGGCCATTTACAGGTGACGTGGAGGTTGTATTCCAAGCAATAATGTCTGTTCTGCAGTTTGTAAGTACCTTCACGAATGAAGATAAATGCATCACTCCATATTGATTTTTTTATCTATGATAAACGGGTATTCATTGGACAAATATATTACACTAGAACTGACATGTAATTACATTTTCACGCAATTTCGGTGCATAGTTCCTGAGAAATCAGTACCCAGAACATCCACCTCTGGCCGTAATGACGGCCTTGATACGACTGGGCTTTGAGTCAAACAGAGCTTGGATGGCGTGTACACGTACAGCTGCCCATGCAGCTTCGACACGATACCAAAGTTCATCGCGAGTAGTGACTGGCGTATTGTGACGAGCCAGTTGCTCGGCCACCAATGACCAGACGTTTTCAATTGGTGAGAGATCTGGAGAATATGCTGGCCAGGGCAGCAGTCCAACATTTTTTTGTATCTTGCATTATCCTGATGCAATGTAGGGTTTCGCAGGGATTGAATTAAGGGTAGAGCCACGGGTCGTAACACATCTGAAATGTAACGTCCACTGTTCAAAGTGCCGTCAATGAGAACAAGAGGTGAACGAGACGTGTAACCAATGGCACCCCATACCATCACGCCGGGTGATACGCCAGTATGGCGATGACGAATACACACTTCCAGTGTGCGTTCACCGCGGTGTCCCCAAACACAGATGCGACCATCATGATGCTGTAAACAGAACCTGGACTCATTTCTACCGAAAAAATGACGATTTGCCATTCGTGCACCCAGGTTCGATGTTAAGTACACCATCGCTGGCGCTCCTGTCAGTGATGCAGCGTCAAGAGTAACCGCAGCCATGGTCTCCAAATTGATACTCCATACTGCTGCAAACGTCGTCGAACTGCTCGTGCCGATGGTTGTTGACTTGCAAACGTCCCCATCTGCTGACTCAGGGATCGAGATGTGGCTGCGCGATACGTTACAGCCATGCTGATAAGATGCGTGTCATCTAGACTGCTAGTGATACGAGGTCGTTGGGATCCAGCACGGCGTTCCGTATTACCCTCTTGAACCCACCGATTCTATATTCTGCTAACAGTCATTGGATCTCGACCAACGTGAGCTGCAATCGCGATAGGCTACAATCTGACCTTTATCAAAGTCGGAAACGTGATGGCACGCATTTCTCCTCCTTACACAAGGCACCAGAACAACGTTTCACCAGGCAATGCCGGTCAACTGCGGTTTGTGTATGAGAAATCGGTTGGAAACTTTCCTCATGTCAGCACGTTGCAGGTGTCGCCACCGGCGCAAACCTTGTGTGGATGCTCTGAAAAGCTAATCATTTGCATATGACAGCATCTTCTTCCTGTCGGTTAAATTATTCGTCTGTAGCACGTCATCTCCGTGGTGTAGCAATTTTAATGGCCAGTAGTGTAATAATGTGCAGTTCTTCACCGTGCATCACTTTAACAACCACTCTTTGAGATATCTGGGACTGCCTTACAAAATCTCGGGAACATCGCCACAGTGACTGGTGAACGGATTCAAGAATCACGTCCTCTGTTTCTGGGATGCGTCTAGTCCTTGGACGACTTCTGTCCGTTATTTTTGGATGAAGATTATCTGTTTGCCAAAGGTGTTGCTCCAGGCGACAAAAAATATTTTTATTAGGATGGCGACTGTGAGGGTACCATTCAGCACGTGGACAAACAGCAGCAGCAGCTTAGTTATCGATTGCAACCAGCATCAAAAAGATATCGACATATTCATCGTTTGGGTACTGTTTCGGGAAGCCACTCTACGTGAACTTCACAGGCCCAGTAATGGTTGTGCCCTTTGCAGCTAGTACACACATGCATGCAGTTTAACGAATACCATTGTTATATGACAGGATATCGTCATGTGAGAAAATTATGTCCTGCTTTTGAACGACAAGAAGTTGGGAATGGGCGCCTTAAAATGGCGAGGATTCGAACCACAGCTCCAAGGCGGTACTCTGTGAGCTATGACAGCTGATACGGTAGTGCACGGTGATGCACATGTGCTGCATGATATGACGGTGTTGCAAGCTCGTCCTATCCATACATACGCTACTGACCATTAAAATTGATACACCACGAAGATGTGCTACTGACGCGAAATGTAACCAGCATGGAAATGGTTTGCTTTTCAGAGCATTCACACAAGGTTGGCGCCGATGGCGACACCTACAATGTGCTGACATGAGGAAAGTTTCCAACCGATTTCTCATACACAAACAGCAGTTGACTGGCGTTGCCTGGTGAAACGTAGTTCTGGTGCCTCGTGTAAGGAGGAGAAATGCGTGACATCCAGTTTCCGACTTTGATAAAGGTCAGATTGTAGCCTATCGCGATTGCGGTTTATCGTATCGCGACATTGATGCTTCTGTTGGTCGGGATCAAATGACTGTCAGCAGAATATGGAATCGGTGGGTTCAGGAGGGTAATACGGAACGCCGTGCTGGATCCCAACGGCCTCGTATCACTATAAGTCGAGATGACAGGCATCTTACCCTCATGGCTGTAACGGATCGTGCAGCCACGTCTCGATACCTGAGTCAACAGATGGGGACATTTGCAAGACAGCAACCATCTCCACGAACAGTTCGACGACGTTTGCAGCAGCATGGACTATCAGCTCGGAGATCATGGCTGCGGTTACGCCTGACGGTGCATCACAGACAGTAGCGCCTGCGATGGTGTACTCAACGACTAACCTGGGTACACGAATGCAAAAAATCATTTTTTCGGACGAATCCAGGTTCTGTTTACAGCATGATGATGGTCGCATCCGTGTTTGGCGACATCGCGGTGAACACATATTGGAAGCGTGTATTCGTCATCGCCATACCGGCGTATCACCCGACGTGATGGTATGGGGTGCCATTGGTTACACGTCTCGGTCACCTATTGTTCACGTTGACGCACTTTGAACAGTGGACGTTACATTTCAGATGTGTCACGACCCGTGCCTCTACCCTTCATTCGATCCCTGCGAAACCCTACATTTCAGCAGGACAATGCACGACCCCATGTTGCAGGTCCTGTACGGGCCTTTCAAGATACAGAAAATGTTCGACTGCTGCCCTGGGCAGCACATTCCTCAGATCTCTCACCAATTGAAACAGTCTTGTCAATGGTGGCCGAGCAACTGGCTCGTCACAATACGCCAGTCAATACTCTTGATGAACTGTGGTACCGTGTTCAAGCTGGCCATCCAAACTCCGTTTGACTCAATGCCCAGGCGTATAAAGGCCGTTATTACGGCCAGAGGTGATTGTTCTGGGTACTGATTTCTCTGGATCTATGCACCCAAATTGCGTGAAAATGTAATCACATATCAGTTCTAGTATAATATATTTGTCCAATGAATACCCATTTGTCATCTGCATTTCTTCTAGGTGTAGCAATTTTAATGGCAAGTAGTGTATGTTTTCTAGCTGCACTCGAGCTGGGCCTGCTAGACAAACTTTTGTCTTCAGTTTGGATGAGAATTGCATGCCGAATTCATAGTGTAGCATTTTTTCTTCAACCTGCACATAAATTATGTTGGAGACAATCGGGACAGTACTCTTGGATTATTTGCAGTTGATTCTGTCTTTTAGTGTCTAAGGTGCAGAAAATAACAGTTGACCCTAAATAAGTCGTTTGTTCATCCACATTAGTACTGAAAGGACGTGAAAAATTTCAGTTACGTGATAAACTGCACAAATCTAAGAGCTTCGAATTCAACTAAATACTTAGTAACTACAGTCACAAAATACTTACTGGAAGGTCTGGTGAACCAAAAATTGTGTTTTATTATCAGAACACTTAGAGGATCAACAGGTCTACTAAAGATACTGTCTACACTACACTTGTCTGCTAAGGTACTGCTTTGCAGTAAGGAATCCTTACCATATGGGAATGATGGAGAACATTCATGGAGAGGCAGGTCGTTTTGTACTACCTCAAAAAATGGAGAGTGTGACATTGGTATGACATGGGCGTCTGGGTGGCAATAATTAAAACAGAGGTGTTTTTAATTGTGGCAAAATATTACGAAATTTCAATCACCAACTTTCTACTCCAAATGCAAAAATATTCTGTTGATGGCCACCTACGTTGGGAGAAATCATGGCTCGCACAGAAGTATTGAAGTGTTTGTTTTTTGCACATATTGTTCAAGAGTGGGGCAGTAGAGAAATATGGTGAATGTTTCATTATGAACCCGCTGTCAGCCACTTAAGTGTGAACTGCAGAGTCGTCATTTAGATGTAGATGTGGAACACATGTTTGTAAAGTTTCTTAGTTCAGCTGTATACACAAGAACCATGATCTGTAGAATGTCTTAAGAAACAAACAGACCTGTTGTTGTTGTTGTTGTTGTGGTCTTCAGTCCTGAGACTGGTTTGATGCAGCTCTCCATGCTACTCTATCCTGTGCAAGCTTCTTCATCTCCCAGTACCTACTGCAGCCTACATCCTTCTGAATTTGCTTAGTATATTCATCTCTTGGTCTCCCTCTACGATTTTTACCCTCCACGCTGCCCTCCAATACTAAATAGGTGATCCCTTGATGCCTCAGAACATGTCCTACCAACCGATCCCTTCTTCTGGTCAAGTTGTGCCACAAACTTCTCTTCTCCCCAATCCTATTCAATACTTCCTCATTAGTTATGTGATCTACCCATCTAATCTTCAGCATTCTTCTGTAGCACCACATTTCGAAAGCTTCTATTCTCTTCTTGTCCAAACTATTTATCGTCCACGTTTCACTTCCATACATGGCTACACTCCATACAAATACTTTCAGAAATGACTTCCTGACACTTAAATCTATGCTCGATGTTAACAAATTTCTCTTCTTCAGAAACGCTTTCCTTGCCATTGCCAGTCTACATTTTATATCCTCCCTACTTCGACCATCATCGGTTATTTTGCTCCCCAGATAGCAAAACTCCATTACTACTTTAAGTGTCTCATTTCCTAATCTAATAGCCTCAACAACACCCGAATTAATTCGACTACATTCCATTATCCTCGTTTTGCTTTTGTTGATGTTCATCTTATATCCTCCCTTCAAGACACTATCCATTCCATTCAACTGCTCATCCAAGTCCTTTGCTGTCTCTGACAGAATTACAATGTCATTGGCGAACCTCAAAGTTTATTTTTCTTTTGTTTCCTTTACTGCTTGCTCAATATACAGGTTGAATAACATCGGGAAGAGGCTACAACCCTGTCTTACTCCCTTCCCAACCACTGCTTCCCTTTCATGTCCCTCGACTCTTATAACTGCCATCTGGTTTCTGTACAAATTGTAAAGAGCCTTTCGCTCCCTGTATTTTACCCCTGCCACCTTTAGAATTTGAAAGAGAGTATTCCAGTCAACATTGTCAAAAGCTTCCTCTAAGTCTACAAATGCTAGAAACGTAGGTTTGCCTTTCCTTAATCTTTCTTCTAAGATAAGTCGTAAGGTCAGTATTGCCTCACGTGTTCCAGTATTCCTACGGAATCCAAACTGATCTTCCCCGAGGTCAGCTTCTACTAGTTTTTCCATTCGTCTCTAAAGAATACGTGTTAGTATTTTGCAGCTGTGGCTTATTAAACTGATTGTTCGGTAATTTTCACATCTGTCAACACCTGCTTTCTTTGGGATTGGAATTATGATATTCTTCTTGAAGTCTGAGGGTATTTCGCCTGTTTGATACATTTTGCTCACCAGATGGTAGAGTTTTGTCAGGACTGGCTCTCCCAAGGCCGTCAGTAGTTCCAATGGAATGTTGTCTACTCCGGAGGCCTTGTTTCGACTCAGGTCTTTCAGTGCTCTGTCAAACTCTTCACGCAGAATCGTATCTCCCATTTCATTTACATCCTCTTCCATTTCCATAATATTGTCCTCAAGTATATCGCCCTTGTATAGACCCTCTATATACTCCTTCCACCTTTCTGCTTTCCCTTCTTTGCTTAGAACTGGGTTTCCATCTGAGCTCTTGATGTTCATACAAGTGGTTCTCTTATCTCCAAAGGTCTCTTTAATTTTCCTGTAGGCAGTATCTATCTTACCCCTAGTTAGATAAGCCTCTACAACCTAACATTTGTCCTCTAGCCATCCCTGCTTAGCCATTTTGCACTTCCTGTCGCTCTCATTTTTGAGACGTTTGTATACCTTTTTGCCTGCTTCATTTACTGCATTTTTATATTTTCTCCTTTCATCAATTAAATTCAATATTTCTTCTGTTACCAAAGGATTTCTACTAGCCCTCATCTTTTTACCTACTTGATCCTCTGCTGCCTTCACTACTTCATCCCTCAAAGCTACCCATTCTTCTTCTACTATATTTCTTTCCCCCATTCCTGTCAATTGTTCCCTTATGCTCTCCCTGAAACTCTGTACAACCTCTGGTTCTTTCAGTTTATCCAGGTCTCATCTCCTTAAATTCCCACCATTTTGCAGTTTCTTCAGTTGTAATCTACAGGTCATAACCAACAGATTGTGGTCAGAGTCCACATCTGCCCCTGGAAATGTCTTACAATTTAAAACCTGGTTCCTAAATCTCTGTCTTACCATTATATAATCTATCTGATACCTGTTAGTATCTGCAGGGTTCTTCCATGTATACAACCTTCTATCATAATTCTTAAACCAAGTGTTAGCTATGCTTAAGTTGTGCTCTGTGCAAAATTTTACCAGGCGGCTTCCTCTTTCATTTCTTATCCCCAATCCATATTCACCAACTACGTTTCCTTCTCTCCCTTTTCCTACACTCGAATTCCAGTCACCAATTACTATTAAATTTTCGTCTCCCTTCACTATCTGAATAATTCCTTTTATTTCATCATACATTTCTTCAATGTCTTCGTCATCTGCAGAGCTAGTTGGCATATAAACTTGTACTACTGTAGTAGGTGTGGGCTTCGTATCTATCTTGGCCACAATAATGCGTTCACTATGCTGTTTGTAGTAGCTTACCCGCATTCCTATTTTCCTATTCGTTATTAAACCTACACCTGCATTACCCCTATTTGACTTTGTGTTTATAACCCTGTAATCACCTGACCAGAAGTCTTGTTCCTCCTGCCACCGAACTTCACTAATTCCCACTATATCTAACTTTAACCTATCAATTTCCCTTTTTAAATTTTCTAACCTACCTGCCCGATTAAGGGATCTGACGTTCCACGCTCCGATCCGTAGAACGCCAGTTTTCTTTCTCCTGATAACGACATCCTCTTGAGTAGTCCCCGCCCGGAGATCCGAATGGGGGACTATTTTACCTCCGGAATATTTTACCCAAGAGGACGCCATCATCATTTAATCATACAGTAAAGCTGCATGCCCTCGGGAAAAATTACGGCCGTAGTTTCCCTTTGCTTTCAGCCATTCGCAGTACCAGCACAGCAAGACCGTTTTGGTTATTGTTACAATGCCAGATCAGTCAATCATCCAGACTGTAGCCCTTGCAACTACTGAAAAGGTTGCTGCCCCTCTTCAGGAACCACATGTTTGTCTGGCCTCTCAACAGATACCCCTCCGTTGTGGTTGTACCTACGGTACGGCTGTCTGTATCGCTGAGTCACGCAAGCCTCCCCACCAGCGGCAAGGTCCATGGTTCATGGGGGGGCAAACAGACCTATGATGTTTTAATGAAGAGCAGAAAGAAATATCAACCAGAGGAAATCTAGCCTGAGGTAAACTGAAATATTACCAGGAGAAATTTACACCATAGCTTTCTATCACTCAATGTTAATACTCTGTGGAACTTGATAATCGACGAAAATGTAGTAACCATCGAAAAATTTTGTAACATTTTGTAACAGTACTACATTCACATTTGAAACATGTGGCGTCTTTGATATCTGAACTCTAGATTCATCTGTGGAACCGCATTTCAGATCTGCTCTTAAATTCAAAGGAAATTTCAAGTCATTGATCACAAGACTCTAACTGCTCGGACTTATGAAAAGGATGCGGCAACAACAGCTGCGATACCCAATTGGATGATCATATACATGGCTACTTACATAGCTGACAATCGATCAGCCGTTTTCGATTATTGTGACTCGTACATTAAATTAGAACATCAGACAATAAGACTCAATAACTGGGACAATGATGGCCATTTGGTGGATAATGACTCCCATTACTATGAATGCAAATGCACTTTAAACATTAAGTTAGATCAGTAATGATTTCTGTATGTGTTATAAAATGTTATAAAACTACTTTTAAGATTTTAGTTTCTTTAATGTGTAGCGCTACCAAGGAAGCCATATCTTTCTTTTGTGTTAGATAACAATTATTTTTTGAAGGAATATCTTTGTGTTTTGGGAAATAATTTTGTTTTGGTGCTAAATCTAATTTTCGTTCACAATCAGAGATATGTAACTATACTTGCATATTATGATGAGCAACATGCATGAATTTTAATAAACTTTATTTTGGTGCAGAAATCGTATTTTAAAGATGTCAATGATCCTTCTTTGTGCTGTAACATGTTCCATCATTGACATTGTCCATGTTCTGTTGTGCGTAAATATTTTGTACTTTGTGGTTACAAAGTTATCCTTGTGTGTAACGAAAATATGTAGTTTGGCTGACATAACGCACTGACGATCTTATTACAAAGCAACATTTGTGGTACGGTTTCCTGTGCTGCAGTTTCAGTAAATGCAGCGTCGCTGTATAGAACACCAGTGGAATGTAACTGGAGGTATATTTTTCATCTGATGTAATTAAAAAAGCTGTTTTTGCCAGGCAATAATTTCACTTGTATGTCTCTATAGTAGAACTCTCCCCTCATAAAATTGTGCTTGGTTAGGAAAAGCAGTTCTGAAAAATTTCTAAAAACGTTAGGTAATGAAAGTTCGAACTATGTATCATCAATAATACAGCCCCATATCGAAATGCAGACATCTTTACCTATTTTGACGAGGAAATTAGCATTGTGGCACTTAATTTGAGATTTCACAGCCTTATTTTAGGTGTCAGGTGAGAAATGATAGTAACATTGTGACATTTAGCTCTTGTACTAGCTGACAGTTGTAGAACAATAACTGAGACTCCTTATTTGCTTTTGTGAGCTGTCACTGCTTGCCTGCTTAGCACAATATATTAGACAACACGATTTTTTCATTCTGAGGATACATAAGGTTCGATTTTGAACATAGCCACATTTTGGCCCAAAATAGAATGTCATATTGAAACGTCCCCTTTGAAAAATTATGCAAGACTGTGCTTAAACTGACACACAATATTTTTTAGCGCAACGCAATCTGACTTTCAATAATCCCTACAAAAGAATGGCCCTGACTAGCATTAACCTATACCTTTCACAAATCACTTACCTCACAAAAATCTTCGTTGCTCGAACTGCCCGCATCTCGTGGTCGTGCGGTAGCGTTCTCGCTTCCCACGCCCGGGTTCCCGGGTTCGATTCCCAGCGGGGCCAGGGATTTTCTCTGCCTCGTGATGGCTGGGTGTTGTGTGCTGTCCTTAGGTTAGTTAGGTTTAAGTAGTTCTAAGTTCTAGGGGACTGATGACCATAGATGTTAAGTCCCATAGTGCTCAGAGCCATTTGAACCATTTTGCTCGAACTACTGCAATACAGCGAGCGCCACTACTGCCATCTAAATAAAAGATTCAAACTACTGAAGGCACTAACTACTGATAGGCATAGTTAGCAAATGAAAGATTTTGATACAGAACAAACATTGTTGTTACCTCAATAGTGTTCAAAAGTCATAATGTATATAGCAGTTCATGACATCCAGTCTTACAAATTTCAAAACTCCGCCATCTCTCCCCCTACATCCACCACTGCTGGCGGCTCACCTTCAACTGCGCATCGCTATGCGCTGTTAACATCCAGTTGCCCAACGCTACAATGGCGAGTATTACAACAATGCCAACCAGCCACAGACTGCACACAGCACAGCCAGTGATTTTCATACAGAGCGCTAAGAAAACCTAAACAGCCTACTTACAATATATTACTATATTATTTTCTTCCTGTTTTTTATACATTATGGAACACTTTTGACATGGTAAAAGTATTCTAACACTTGATTTGGACCTCCAAGGTCCTTTTTAGGCATTAATTTCGGCGGAAAAGTATGTTCGGATGTGAACATATTTAATTATGCCTTACGCCAAGTAATTCAGTTTGTTTGGATACTTTTTAATATGCTACTATAGTGACCTCTGTCATTTGTGAGCTTGCTCTACCATGTACCTTTTTTTTTTCTTAAATTAAACCTCCATGAGCTTCCTGCTCTCCGTAAATGTACCCTTGGCGACAGAATTCCTCTTTGAAACTTCTCTATCCATGTGTGTGTGTGTGTGTGTGTGTGTGTGTGTGTGTGTGTGTTGTGTGTGTTTTGTGGGTTTATGGGCGTTCAACGACATTGTTATCAGCGCTCTTACAGTTCTCTATCGATATTAATAAACCTATATAGGAAGAGTCCGAAACTGACAAGCTTTTCTAAATTGAACTGAACAGTGGTTTCGTAAGCTACATTCTTGATGGATGAATTACATGTCCAACGATTTTTAGTGTAGCAAATGCCTTGCCTACAACTAGTTCCATATGATCATGTAACTTTAAGTCTCACCTAAATATTAAGTGCTTGTCAGTGCTTTTAGAAATAAATTAAGGATACAGGGTACTTTTCTGGCTGAATATTATGTAAAAATCAACACCTATTTCTTTCAAGCACTGTTTATAATGTATATGTTTTACAATTTTTTTTGTTGATATCAGGTAATGCAGCACACTTTCAAAACAGCTTAGGGTTATTAAAAATTACAAAGAAATTGATGCAATTTTTCCCAAAATCCTTCCTCAAATTGAGACACTATTTAATCCAATGTTATTCATTTGAAGGAGACGAAATTTTTACCAGATATGCATGAAAAATATCACATCTTACAATTTAATTTTTATTATTTTTTCCTAATAAAAATGTTATTTTTTCTATAATTTAGTTGATTCTGCAATTAAGCATAGGTGTACTACATAAGCATGTTCTATTGCAAGTTACAGAAAAAAATTATAGCAATGCTTTATAAACTTTAGGGAATATTTTACCTGAATTCTGAAAAATACAACTTGCAGGAAATTTCGAATAAAGATATGAGTTCAATTAAACTGTGTCTCAGAACATTCCTGAAGCATAGTCTTCATCCTGCAGCACTTCTTCATCTTCAAGCTTCCTCTTGGCATTCTTTTTAGCACTTCTTGCTTGTTTGGTAACATGAAGAGTGAATCTTTCAGCTCCATGCACCCATTGTCTGTCGCACATAAGTCTTCCTTATTAGAGTCACATTTTATGCCTAAATTTCTCAGGACTACCACCCTTCCTATCACTCCATCATTGAAACATATAACTGCATCTAGCACACCAACTTTTAATTCATTTAGTCATTTAGTTCTACAAAAACATCCTTGGGTAATCTTTCTCATATGCAATGTTTGAAACTTTCATTTCTATTCTGAGTCCCCCGTCACTCAGGTCTCTAAAAATTGGTTTTATTTCATTCATAACAGGCTCAGAAAGAGAATGCTTATGACGGTATATTTGACCACTTTCTTTTGCTTTTTGGTAACCACACCAAGCATCTGCTCCTTTAGGCAAAAGTCCATGAACAGGGTGGTCATCTGTGGACAACTTATGAAAGTAGGTGGCCCATACAGATTTTGTCATTACTGTAACATCATTCAGAGGTGCAGTTATTATGGCCAGTCCATAATAACTCTTACAAAGGTTTATTTCAGTTTGTGTCAATCTGTCTCAGTGAGACAGTGATTTTCCATCAGATAGCAACTTTCCTTTCATTTCTCTTCGTAGCTTCCTCAATCTAGCACCTATCCTCTTTGGCACATGTCCACAAGCCTCCAGTTTTGTTACCAAAATCTCAACATAAACATTGAACCCATTAATTTTATTGAAAGCTTTAGAGTTCCCATCACCTAGGTACTTCGTATATCTAACTTTATAAACGGGCACAGACCTCTGAAATATTTGTAGAATTTCATGAAACTCCATACCTCCATTGTACCCATCATAATTCTTAGAACACTGATGTTCAATATGTCCTTCATTATTACCATGCCAGGTACGGCAGTACTTAGATACACGCTCAACGACTGATGACCACAGAAGTTAAGTCCCATAGTGCTCAGAGCCATACACGCTCAACATGCTCAACATCATCAACTTTTCCATTCTCCAGAGAAATACCACTTACAACACCATTCAAGGAACGATGTCCTCGTTATTGCTATGTCCCATCAAGTGCAACAGCAATGTTCCTGGTACCACTAATATTTACAGTATCTTCTACTGCACGTTTCGTAGATGCTTTAGACACAACCGTCAAGGTATCTAAAAGTATTTTAATGTATTTGCTGAACATACCGGGAGGAGGAGGAAAGTCCATCAAACCACAAAACTTTTGAACAGCCTTTTTTCCTTTTCCTATTGCATGCATTGCAAACAATAACTTCAAATCCACATCATATGAATTATGCACAATTTTCGAAGTCATTTTCGACGTACCTATATTTATTGCAGGATCTACAAAGAATATCTAATTTTGTCACTAAACCCTTCCTGCTACTTTGTTGTTCAGTTATTTCCAGACAGCCTACACCATCACATTGTTTACATTTCGCCACTTCCTTTATCAAAGAAGATAAGATGCCCACATCAACAACAACAAATCCACTACAAACAGCGTCATTGTTAACACAAAAATTTGAATGACCATGAGGCGTGTCATGTGGGAGTTTTTTCCAGAAGAACTGATACATAGGTTACATTCAACAGTGTGGCTTGCTTTGTTTGTGAATTGGTTACCACGGAATTTTCTTTTATTGAATTCCTTGATGCGTGGAATACTTCGTATCTATTGCACACTAAAGATATGTACTTCCACAAATATATGTAGCTCTTGGACAACAAACATTCAGTAACACGAGAATAAACTCCTTCAGTGAAACAAAAGTAAATACTAGCGAAGATAATCATTTACAGACTCTAGGAACCTACACAGTTACCAACATGTACAACGTATCATACGTATAATCGCTGGAAAGTTCACAGTTTTTCAAAAAATAATTCTGGTTCCTATAACAGAAATAAAGGGGGCTTGGCAGCATACATGACTGTAACTTTAAAATTTGGTATATATAGGTTATTTTTCATTTGAAGCCCTATAATGTGTATATCAATGTAATCAGGAAAGACTATAGAATTTAATAAAGTCATAAAAAATTTGATTTTTCCACCATTTATAACTACCCTGTATCCTTAAATGAATTCCACCTGATGTGTGGCCTTAAAAACAGACCGTATACCAACAAACATTACGAAGAAATGCACACTTGCATTTATATCATGTGTAGGTTTTGAGTAAACTCTTGATAATATTAACTGGAAAAGACTCTTTGTAATTATGAGTTTACTATGGAAAAATGGAAGCGAAAGGTTGCAACCTACACTGAAATTGCAGTTATAAGAGTCGAATGATGTGAAACGCTGGCTCTAGTTGAGAAGGGAGTGAGATAGAGCTGCAATCTATTATTGAGTCTGTTCATCGTGCGGCCAGAAAAGGAAACCAATCGGGTATTTGGAAAATAAATGTCAGGTACGGGAAATAAATGCATTAAGGTTTACCAGGCGCAATGTAATTCTGTTAGAGGTGAAAGCTTCGAAAATCAATTGAATGCAATCGATAGTGTCTTGAAAAAAATGTTGTAACAAGTATATCCACAAAAGTAAAGCAAGCGCAATGAAATATGGTCGAATTAAATCAGACAGTCCGGAGGGTATTGGGAAATTTGTTGCAAGCTGTACAAGGCTTTTGCCATTTGGGCAGCAAGGTGATATAACATGACCGAAGTAGAGTGGAACTGTAAAAGAAGGCAAACGGAGAAATTTGTTGACAACAAATATAAATGTGTTTGGAAGTCTTTTCTCAAAGTAGTCTTTTCTAAAAGTACGTTACACGACTGGAATGTCAGCGAATAGTGAAGTAAATCGTCGATGATAAGCAATAAAGAGATGGAAAAACAAGAATCTTCGTAAATTTGCTGCTGTTGAAGAATACTGAAAATTACATGTTTAGAATGAATAATTAACGAAGAGATACTGAATCTAAATAAGGAACAAAGAGCATAACAACAGAAAAAAGCAGGGATCAGTTCATAAAAGTCCTCCTAGAGCGGCCAACAATAATTAATCTGATTATGGAGAGGGGATAGGGGGTAAAATTTGCAGTGGCAAACCGAGGCTTGTCTACAGAAAACACGTTCAAGTAGTGGTAGGTTTCAATAATTATCCACTGTTGAAAACCGTTGTATAGGGTAGACTAGCGTGAACAACAGCATCAGATCAGTTTTTGGTCTACTACCACCACCACTACCACAACAACAAAAAAACAAGGAAGGGCATAAAAATGATTTTTTGTAAAGTAATGGTAAGGCCTATGCTATTGTATGAAACTGGACTGAGAAGAGAATTACTGAAATAGCTGAAATGAAATTCCTAAGAAGTGAGCACGGACGTATCCTAAGAGCGACGTAAGAAACGGAGACACAAGACAGGAATAAAAGAAATATAAATGAAGATGTAGAAGAACTAAAATGCAGCTGGTACGAGCACGTCTTATGAATGGAAGACATAAGGCCTGTGCAACAAGCTTACAGGTTGGAGAGATGCTGGATGCTTGTGGTGGAGACGAGAGGCAGACTTTTGAATCTTTATGCGAACACAACAGAGAGCATTGTCCTCATTGTCATCATTATCGCTTTCGTTGATTGATCGTCAATAGAATAATGAAATAACGGGTTTTTCCGCCTACATATGCATAACACGCTCCGTTGTTTAAATGAGATTCAAGAGCCTTTGAAAGCACTAGTTTAGTGATACGACATTCGTTCAAGGTTTAGAAGGGAAAGAGAGGGGGAATGTGATTAGCTGGCGGCCAGCACTACCGGTCCGACTGCACGCGATGGTGACGTCATCCGGCGTGCCTGCAGGCCCTGGGCCGAGCGTAACTGGAACCAACCGCCGCGGGTACTCAATCAAGACGCGGGATTAGCTCGCGTCGCAACTGCCCGCGGAATCACATCAAAGCAGCGAGCGTTGTCAGCGCGCCCCTGTTACCCCCCCCCCCCCCCCACACACACACACACCCGGCACTGCTGCGTTCCTGTTTATTATATCTTTACTGTCCCGAGTCTCTGCTGATAGATTCTCGGTAACTTGGCATACCCAAGTTCTCATCACACAGATTTTTTACGTTTGACATACACACGTCTCACTGTATCGTAAACGTAATTCCAGTTGCAGAATATGAACCACCGTCGTCTGTCTATTGTAACGACGGCAATGAAAATTTGTGCCATATTGGAGTTCGAACTCGGATTTCCTCCTTTTCTGTGAGCTGTAGATTGTGCAATAATTATCTGTTATTTATGGTTGTTCAAAGAAGATAAACGCGTAAACACTTATTATAGGTTAACCTTCCGTCGCTCGTGCAGATGACATTCGTTATCCACTTGACTTTTCCGCTCAATTTCGTCTGACAGGGTAGGACTGAGATCGCGCCATTTTCAGTACCACTCTGTTAACTCTCCAGCAGTTAGCTCCGATCATTGTTGGCTTTCAGTTACGAAAGATACATTGTTTATGAAACATTATTATAGTCTGGAGGACACTTGTCAACCGCGCGAGCTCTGCTGCCGCAATCTGAAACAAAGTAAGACTGTATTATTTTATTGCTTTCCTAGATTCAATCGATCATTCATGTGCGTACATTTTGACTTACTGAAACTAACTACAGTTACCTTCCATGTTACTTAGTATTCTCTTTATTTTGAGATTGTGGAAGAAATGTCAAAAGCAAAAAAACCTCGGACAGAGTTTAGCAGAGATCCTAATGTATGGTTGGAATGGTTCAATGAGCTGAGTAATGACAATACAGTGATAGCGCTGACTGAGGACTGTGTTCATGAAAACGGTCATAATTCAGGAACCAAGAAGTGCCAGAGAATGATGAATATGAGTCTCAGGAAGAAGTAACTCAAGAGGATGCATTTCTTTTAGGCAAAGATGGAATAACTAAACGGAGCAAAAATAAATATCCTACCATTGTTAGAAGCAGATCTTGTAATATTATTACCCATTTGCCTGGACCAAAAAGATCAAGCTCGTATAATTTAGGTTGAGTAGTGTGTAAGCTTAGGGACTGATGACCGTAGCAGTTAAGTCCCATAAGATTTCACACACATTTGAATATTTTTGAACCGGGCCCTTAGGATTGACATTCTGTCGAGCGGACCACTTTCTTTTTTATCTCATTTCTATTCTATATGTTGTTCGTAGAATTTGTTCGTGGCGGACTTCCGATGGCACTTTTTCAGGTTGTTCGTTGATCCGTTTACTCAGTATTTTTTTTATTACAGAGGGTAACTAAACCCTCTGACCGAACACGCTGAGCTACCGTGCCGGCGACCACTCAGCTACCGGGGGTGGACATCAGAAGGTGACAGTTACGAAGTTTAAAGCGGCATAAATGATGAAGGAGAGTTGGAATCACGACTGAACAGAACGGTGACTGACGGGAGGAGGAGAAGGTTCAAATGGTTCAAATGGCTCTGAGCACTATGGGACTTAACATCTGTGGTCATCAGTCCCCTAGAACTTAGAACTACTGAAACCTAACTAACCTAAGGACAGCACACAACACCCAGCCATCACGAGGCAGAGAAAATCCCTGACCCCGCCGGGAATCGAACCCGGGAACCCGGGCGTGGGAAGCGAGAACGCTACCGCACGACCACGAGATGCGGGCAGGAGGAGATGGGAGGGGGGAGAGTGGGGGGGGATAACGGTTGGTGCTGGGACAAAGGGCGACGTGACGACCATCTGTAACATCTGAAGGTGATCGCCCATTCAATCTGGAAAAATCGTTAAAAATGGCTCAGGTGCAATCAGTTCAAGTTTCAGTGCTTGCATCAATTTTCGTCGCCCGCATTTTCTTCATGTTTATAATGGTGGCACTCAGTAGCAAGATTTCAGCAGTAGGATGTGTCTTTTTTGTTCCATACTGTTAGTCCAAGCAATTTAGTCTGCCCCCATATTATTAAATTTTTACCGCAAAATCCATAGCGACTGTAGAGCATCTAAAATCTGATCGTTATTCGGGGTTCCAGAAACTGCTTATATTATCAGATTCGAAATGCGCATTTCAACCTAATGAAAAACTGAAGTGAGACAATAAAATTAATATTGAAGTACCAGAAATCATATGAGAATCGTTGGGCCCCGGCGCGAGTACGAAAGAGTCGTGAAAAGTCTTCAAACTCTTATAGCTTCTTAAATAAAACGAACGTTATTATCATTGTACATCTTTATTCTTCATGTCTTACATTTGTGCTCTGTCGACAGAGGGCTCCGAGCTGCAGGCTGTAACATGGCGGTGCATAATGTTAGCTATGTCGGTGCGTTTCTTCATGTTTATAATGGTGGCACTCAGTAGCAAGATTTCAGCAGTAGGATGTGCCTTTGTTGTTCCATACTGTTAGTCCAAGCAATTTAGTCTGCCCCCATATTATTAAATTTTTACCGCAAAAGCGATAGCGGCTGTAGAGCATCTAAAATCTGATCGTTATTCGGGGTTCCAGAAACTGCTTGTATTATCAGATTCGAAATGCGCATTTCAACCTGATGAAAAACTGAAGTGGGACAATAAAATGAATATTGAAGTACCATAAATCATATGAGTATCGTTGGGCCCCGGCGCGAGTACGAAAGAGTCGTGAAAAGTGTTCAAACTTGTGGAGTCACCGCCAGACACCACACTTGCTAGGTGGTAGCTTTAAATCGGCCGCGGTCCGTTAGTACATGTCGGACCCGCGTGTCGCCACTGTCAGTAATTGCAGACCGAGCGCCACCACACGGCAGGTCTAGAGAGACGTACTAGCACTCGCCCAGTTGTACGGACGACTTTGCTAGCGACTACACTGACGAAGCCTTTCTCTCATTTGCCGAGAGACAGTTAGAATACCCTTCAGCTAAATCCATGGCTACGACCTAGCAAGGCGCCATTAACCATTTCTAGAGAGAGTCTCACTTGTATCATCAAGAACGCTGTATACAAATGATGGATTAAAGTTAAGTATTCCAGCAGCTACGTACTTTTCTTTATAGCATTCATTACGTATCCTGTTTCAGACCTACCGCCAGCCGGCGTGAGTTAAACGCGTGCATTTCGGCCTTCTCTAGCTATATAGCAAAACTCTTATAGCTTCTTAAATAAAACGAACGTTATTATCATTGTACATCTTTATTCTTCATGTCTTACATTTGTGCTCTGTCGACAGAGGGCTCCGAGCTGCAGAGTGTAACATGGCGGTGCATAACGTTAGCTATGTCGGTGCGTGAGAAACAACATGCTGTACTTGACTTTCGAATTCGAGGAATTGGTCCACACGTGGAGCTCCCCCTCCTTCAGGATTACATGGCCAGAACATGATCGTGCACTGCGACGCCTTGCGTTCCCTGTCATCGATCGTCCGCCATATTGTCCCAACGTGGCACCATCCGATTTCCATCCGTTTCCAAAACTTAAAGAACACCTTCGAGGGCTTCACGTTAATGTGATAAAAGGTAGTAACCGGAGGTGAGATTGTGGCACTGTCACCAAAGTCAAAGTTAATTCTTCGGACTTTCCCGGCGATCTGTTGAAATCTTGAGATGTCGAGTATTCTGCCGGATATTAGCGTCGTTCTTGCACGATATTTAGACGTCACTCGTCTTCCTCAGCTGCTATCTGAGACTGCTTGCCGACAATTTTTATTTTACTTATTTTTAACTCATTTTCATCTCTGTCTGAGGGGTAAGGAAGGGCCACTGAGAGGTGGGCGTTCAATGTATATTTTCATTTCATTTCATCTTTCTCTGTTTCTTATTACTTTCTTACTTACATTCCAGCTTACTTACACCTTAACATCTAGTCATAAAGCTAATCGAAAGTAATGTAACCGCCTGCCGGTGTGGCCGAGTGGTTCTAGGCGCTTCAGTCTGGACCCGCGCGACCGCTACGGACGCAGGTTCGAATCCTGCCTCGGGCATAGATGTGTGTGATGTCCTTAGGTTAGTTAGGTTTAAGTAGTTCTAAGTTATAGGGGACTGATGACCTAAGATGTTAAGTCCCATAGTGTTCAGAGCCATTTGAAGCCAGTAATGTTACCTTTTATGCTTTCACAAGTTGTTTTTCTTACTAACTAAATTAAAATATATTTTTCCCGCCTTTTGGAGAGTTGTTAAAATATAACACACATGGTTTTTTTAGTTGGTGGGCATATCTGAGCTGTTATCTATAATATTAACTGTTATTTTACAGTAAGCTGCAAGAAATGATTTGTACTAAAGTTCCAGTTGGTGATGAAGCTCGTGATTGACAATTTATATTTACATTCAAAATGTTTCAGTTCATGGTAAGTTTTAGTTTTCTTTTTATTTGACGTTTAATACACATTACTTCTTTGCCCTTGTTGGTGGTGATGAGCAGTAATGATGCACGTTGCTTGTTGTATGGTTTTTGTTTGTTTTCGGATTATGCATCTGTGGCTGCACTTTCTTTATTTCCATTGTCATCAGGTTTCGGTTGTTCAGGTAGTCGTGATAGTGTACTAATGAGTCCAGTTAGTCTTACGGTTTCTTCTGTCGTAATATCTTGAAATATATCAAGTGTCTTTTGTAAGGTGTCAGACAAATAACTCACCTTACATTGAATTCCTGAAACAATTCCGGTTAACTGGATATGTCACACGACATAGTTACGTGAAATTGTACGAATTTTATTAATAGGCAGTTCCAATAAATAAGCTAGCATTTCGTGAATATAAACTACTAACACTCACACCAGTAATTGCACGCAAGAAATTTCCCAGAGACCTACGAGAAGCGGTTTCGAGGGAAGGAGAAATCTACGATGGAAACGCCTGCCGCACGTTGGCCAAAAAGTTTACAGTGGGACACCAAGCAGACACAATGAGATGGTAGAGACACAGCACCACCTGCTGGAAAAACACGCTCGCTCTTGCTCCTATTTTTAGTGATCACCCTTCAGTAAGCCGTTCTACAGGAACACGGCTAGAGATGGAAGATAAATGTCTGGAGAAACATAACTCAAAACGTTGGTCACTCACTGTAGCCACCTGTGTCACGACTCGCATGAAGGAAACAGCTGTTTATTTCAGTATTATGTAGCAGAAGTTGAACTCTGCCCTACAAAACAAACGTCACCTGTGATAGGCTACAAAAATCTCTAGTGG
Organism: Schistocerca cancellata; assembly: GCF_023864275.1. NCBI lineage: Eukaryota > Metazoa > Arthropoda > Insecta > Orthoptera > Acrididae > Schistocerca > Schistocerca cancellata. The sequence continues at coordinate 880,212,564 of NC_064628.1, forward strand.
CTGGAGTTATAACAAGTATTAGAACTCTGATTGGCCAGAAGGAAATCGTATGGCCACCAGTATTGATATAGGCAAATTGTAGAATAGTAATTTGCTTCTGCGCTTGCAGAAAATCATTGAGTGTTTTAGCAAGGCGACGATTGCGAGAGTCGTTATGTGAACACTTATATACAGGCTCGTCTTAGCTCGTAAGGAGTGAAACTGCAAAGTCTCCTAGTATGGAGAATAACACCAAGCACTGACAGTTAACACTTGTGAGCGATTTGAGGTCAACGACATACTCGCTATTCCAGCCAAATAACGTGTACCATGCCAATTAATTTAGCTAGGGAACAATTAGGAGCCTCGACTTCACCGAAGATGTATGAAATGTATCAGACTGGTGGTTTACAGTCGAGAGAGGTTTAGAATAGATTCTCAGGTTTACAAGTTTCACAGCTCGCAGCGACAGCCGCCACTGCCGCCGCCAACTCAGGGCAAATCACATGCGCTCGCGCTACGCCTTCAAGGAATATTCAGTTGACACTCAGAACTGAAGTCGTCTCTGTCTCTCCACTTTTTTTTAATTTTTGTTTTTTACATACAACCACGGCCTGTAGCTTATTCACGATTATCATCATCATCAGTTATCTGCTATATTAGCAGGTCCTTTGCCTCTCCATTTTCTGCGATCCATTGCTTCCTTCTTAAGGCTGCTGTATGTTGTACCGTCCATCATGTGATCCAGTATCTGGAATCTCTTCCTTCCTCGCTTCCTTTTCCCTTCTACATAACCTTCTAAAACTGTTTTTATCAGTCCATCATTCTTTCTTAATATATGCCCAATCCAATTTCTTTTTCTTCTCTTTATTACATCTAGTAACTGTCTTTTCTCTCCCACTCTTCTCAGTACCTCTTCATTTTTTACTCTGCCCATCCAACTTATTCTTTCCATCTTCCGCCATGTCCAGATCTCAAAAGCCTCCAGCCTTTCTCTGTCTTTTTTCCTCATAGTCCATGTTTCAGCGCCATATAGAAGAACACTCCATAGAAGACATTTTATGAGTCTCTTTCTGAGTTCTCTGTCCAGACCGCTGCTGAAGATTCTCCTTTTCTTATAAAACGCCACTTTTGTCATTGCTATCCTTGTTTTAATTTCTGTGGTGCACTTCCAGTCGGTGTCTATCCTGCTTCCAAGATACTTAAAATTTTGCACCTGTTCTAGTGTTTCTCCATTCAGCACAATTTTTATTTCCTTATTTCCTCCTATTGCCAATACTTTTGTTTTATTTGTGTTAATTTTCATTCCATACTTTTTTCCGTTAGTTGCAATGGTGTCCACCAAATCCTGTAATTCTTTTTCCCCTGTGGCTAGAAGGACCATGTCATCAGCAAATCTCAAGCATCCTACTTTTCTTCCTCCAATTTCTACTCCTTTGTCATCTAATGAGCATTGGTCAATCATATTTTCCAAGTGCAGGTTGAAAAGAGTAGGTGATAAACAGCATCCTTGTCTTACTCCTTTCCCTAGTCTGATCCAGTTTGTACTTTCTCCTCTCGGCGAGGAGCAGTTTGGCTTTAGACGGAATACGGGCACCAGAGATGCAATAGGGCTCCTACGAATCTTGGGAGAAAGGTTTATTGAAAAAGAAAGAGACCTATGTATGTGCTTCATCGATTTAGAAAAGGCATTTGACAATGTGGTTTGGGACAAGCTGGCGACTATTATGAGGGAAAAGAGAGTGGACTGGAAAACCAGAAGACTTATAAATTCATTATAACTTATTCACGATTATCGGGCCTAATTAAAGCAGGAACGTGATATACGATCTAATGAAAAAGGTTAATCAATCACTGTAGAGTGCTTTTTTCTATGAATTCGTTGAATCGTTTTAATTGTGTACCTCTTTTTTATTGGTCTTTACCGACCCCCACTAAATTTTGGGTATTTTCATTGTGCATTTTAGCGTAATTGATAACCCTAGCCTCTACTGTATTTAATTTCTTTACATGTTCATCGATCTCCAGACATGGTCACCAGCCATCTTACCATTAAAAAATCTTGCAATTAGGAATTTCGTTTCACAGTTGTGAACACCCAATATCGATATTTTTTACCATTCTGTACATAATTCTGCTAATATTACCATCTCATGAAGTCATACTTAGAGTAAAAATAAACCTTAATAACGAAAATCTAAGATTTTTATTTTTGGTACCATATAGTTATGCCTGAAGCCGCACACTAATTTATGTTACCGGTAACGTTACCTTTACAGGGAGTGTAGTGGAACCGACATTGAGATCATTCTCTGATTACTGTCCGTACTGCTGCAGTCTTAAATTCTGCATGCGTCAGATGTTATCTTCCTATCTCGCACGCCGCAGGTTGAACACCAAATTCTTAAAACACACACAGAGCGTCCTTGCGTAACTGGGTGGGAAGATAGATCAGAACGAGTCTCACACATGTTAGTTTTTTCTTTTTACGACGTTCAGAGGAGAGGGGGTCGATGTACTTAAACTGTGGTTTGTCATTGGTGTTGTTTTTCGGATGTCCTTCATATACTGTATTGTCTATTATTTAGGAGTTGTTGCCCATATCTTGCTCTGAGTCAGGCTAGGCGTGTCTGGATGTGTGTGATCCATGCTGCTTCATAGACAATGTTGGAAGGGGATCTGTATTCGTTTGGGTATACTTGACAGGAGCCTTCGTTCCGGTCGCGAAAAGTTTGGTAATGGTCGTTGGAGATAGTCTCATTAATAGGGCTGAAGCATACTCCATGACAGGTCAAATCAAAGATTTATAAGTATGCATGGCTATTGTGTCTGTGCAGATATAAAAGCATCCTTGTATTAGTTGGATGAGAGACTGTCTTTCTCAAGTGTTGTGTAGTATGTGTTGAATGTGCGTTTTGAAGTTAAGGCGTTTGTCAAGGTGTACACAGAGATACTGTGTTGAATCAGTCAGAGTGAGGGCGGGGTCCCAGACAGTGAGTAGTATGTCATCCGTTTGTTGTCTCCTGATTTAGTTGAGGGTTTCTATGTTTAAAGAGTATGGTTTGTGTCTTGGTTGGGTTAGGTTTAATTCTCTGCTTTTGCAACCATTGTTGTAGTATGGTAAGTTACTCATCTGTCAGGCTTTGTTATATCATCGATAGAAGCTGTATTGCCTGCATATAGTCACACAATATAGGTCAGTCTATTGGTCGCTTTGATATCTGTTGTGTACAAGGAGTAGAGTAGTGGGGATACAGTACCCTTTATGATACTCCTGCCTCGGGTATGAAGATGTCAGATGCCAATTTGTTTGCATGATCCCTATCGTCGAGCGTTTGTCTGCTTTTTCTCTTTTCATCTTAGTGAGAAGGAGCTGTGGGCTGTTTGTGGTACTGCTAACTACCCTTTTCATCCATAGGATTTGACAATTTTTATTTTTATTGCACTTATTTCATTTTTCCTGCAAGAGGTGCATAATTCGTGTAGTATAATTTTACAATTTTAAGTTAATTCATTGGATTGCTGTCTTAATTTTTACATTTATATATATAATAAATAAGAACACTTCATGAATATAGGTAAGGTGAAAGACATAATAATACATAAGAAATATAGCTAAGAAGAATGGCAGGGAACTTGAATTTGTACGTAGTAGATTTTTAGCTAAAGAGAAAAAAAAGATGTGATTCTTGAGTTTCTCCCGGCGTATTTGATAATGAAAATATCCACGGGTGTGCTGCCGGTCTATAGTGTCCAACGGGCACAATATTTCGGCGATCATACATGTCGCCGATGCCGTGAACACCAGAGGCACACTCGACTGATGTATCCGAGCAAGTCGGCGGTCGCTGAACATTGTTTGTCGGAAAATCACGCCATGGAGTATGACCGCACGAGGATTCTGGTACAGACGTCGAGATACTGGGACAGCGATGTTAGAGAGGCCATCGAAATTCGCACCAATGACGACCTCATAAACCGTGACTGTGGCTATAATCTTAGCAAGGCTTGGGAACCAGCGATTGGGTTAATCAAGAGTAAATCGAGCAAACGTATAGTTGTGACGACCACGGCGGACAGAGCCATCACACCGACGTCATCTCAGACGCCGTCGTAATCTGTTCCACCGCGCGATCTTGGCGCGGGGCGCGGACGGCGGAGGGAGCGCGCCGCGGGCGGAGGGTATTTAAATCGGCCGCCGCCGCGACCGAACCCAGTTCCCTCTGAGCAACCATAGCGTACGAATCTCCGTGCCGGCACGTTCACAGGAGCTCAGTCCGTCAGTTCACCTGATGATGGCGACATGTATGATCGCCGAAATATTTTGCCCGTTGGACACTATAGACCGGCAGCACACCCGTGGATATTTTTATTAGAAAAAAAAAAGAGTTGTCAGAAGCGATGTAAGAGTATTCTGAAGTTAAGCAATGTTATATTATTGAATTAAAAGTAAGAAGCGGGGTAGCTTCCAATCTCGCAGGCATACGTTCAATCAGATGCGGCTGTGCGGGTTATCCGTTCGGTCTGGGGCGCCTTGTCACGGTCCGCGCGGCTCACCCCGTCGGAGGTTCGAGTCCTCCCTCGGGTGTGTGTGTTGTCCTTAGTGTAAGTTAGTTTAAGTTAGATTCAGTGGTGTGTAAGCCTAGGGATCGATTACCTCAGCAGTTTGTTCCCGTAAGACCTTACCACAAATTTCAAAAGTAACGATTCTCATTATACATATCTGTGTGACATGTGGCCAGAATGATAGCTTGTGATAAGTAGTTGATGTAATTAATAAATATAGTAGTCTAAGTTAACTAGAGGATTTCAATCAAATAAAATGTTACGGTATTTACATTAGTAGTTAATGAAGTTGGGATTGTGAGATGAGAGTTATGTTCCTAGGTCTAAGATTGTCTTACTTTTATGATCCTTGAAAGGGTTGTGTGATCTGCTCTTTCATCTAGATAGGGGCAGATCATTGGGTTGGTAGTGACGGGTTCCAGGATGGAAGGTAAATATTGCTAAGTTTGCATGACGGAGTGGTGTACTTTGGTTTCCTATTTGTCCTGGGGCATGTAGAAATGTTCCTAGGTCTAAGATTGTCTTACATATATGATCCTTGAAAGGGTTGTGTCATCTGCTCTTTCATCTAGATAGGGGCAGATCATTGGGTTGGTAGTGACGGGTTCCAGGATGGAAGGCAAATATTGCTAAGTTTTCATGATGGAGTGGTGTACTTTGGTTTCCTATTTGTCCTGGGGCATGTAGAAATAAGACCTTCCAACTCAGATCTTTTTTTGAGGATGTGGTTGCCATATCTTGTTGTCAGTTTAACCATTCTGATATGTAGTGGTTCCATTCTGGTGGATTGGTATACATCGGTACTGGGTGTGAGGACAGGTAATGCTGTGAATCAGTCGTCTTTATTTGTGTATAATCTTTTCACTGCCGATGCTTGTATGCCTCCCAAGGAGGCTACTGCATATTCCAGTATAGATCTTATGTAAGTCTTGTAAGTGTACAGTGCTTTCTGGATGCTACAGCCATGTGTATGTTATTGGACCTGCTTGATTACGTTTTCTCGAAATCTTGTTTTATTTAGAAGCTATGTGTTGCGTCCTCGCCAATGGATGCAACCGGAGCTGGTGTGCTGGGACAGTTACCGACTGGGGCGACGCTTTGAAGTTCACTATCAAACGCAAGCTCGGAACAAATAGCAACCTCCGCGTCACCGCCAATGGGGTGGACTTCGGTGTTGTGATAAGCAGCGACCACAGGCAGCAACAGACAGTTCACGTTGGGCGTTGGCACACGAGAGTTACAGGGTGCCAGTTCATAGTTACAGTTCATAGTCGAGATTAGCGTGCAAGACTTAGTCTACAAGTGGAGTCGGCTATAGTCTTTGCATATTCACAAGTGTTTACTACAGTGACTGACGGTGTGGCGCCCAGGACAGACATAGCGTTGTTGACAATGTACTCACTAACGAACGCCACGACAGGTCACTGCTTAGCTGTATGTGTCTGCAGACACATCCAACGAGTTGCTGTGCGACTTTAGTTAAGTGTAGCAGCGCAGTAAAGTGTAAATGTGTATGTGTGTCACTAATTTTTTTGCACTATCACAGGTCCAACATCCACCACCGAGGACCTAGACCTAATACAGTGTGTGTAAATCATTATGTGAGAGGGGTCTTCCATTTATGGTGTCTGTCAAGTGCACTCCTAGGTACCTGGCTCTCTCACTAATGAGGTGTCCCACAGAGTTAGTCGGATGTCGCTGTCACTCTGTTGTCTTGTTTTGGTGAGGTGTCTGTCTGGAGAGATTTGTTTGTGTTTTTGTAAGGTTGGATCATATTCTCCACTTTGCCGTCCATCTCTCTAGTTAGAGGAGTCCGCATTATATTGTATGATAGTCATCCTAAGTTCAGTACACCAGAAAGCGATGTTGCCTGTATAAAGCCAAGAGTTTTTAATCTTTGTCGTTGGAGTTGGTATGTCAGTTGCATATTATGTGTGTAGAAGTGGGGACAGAATGACACCAAGTGGCACTCCTGCTTATCACGTAAAAACTTCCGATGTATGGTACCCGTCGTCTAGGGGCTCAGAGAGCCGGTAGGCCTCTGTAATAAAAAACTGAGTGGAAGGATCAACCACCGAACTTGAACAGGATGTCTTGCGACGTCCGCAACGACCGAACACAACGAAAAAAAAAGGGTAGCGTCTTTGATTCATAATCAAAACGTCTTCGGTCCCGGGTTCGATCCCCGCCACTGCCTAAATTTTGATAAATAATCAGCATTGGCGGCCGAAGACTTCCGGCATAAGAAGTCAGCCTCATTCTGCCAACGGCCTTGTCAAAGAGGGCGGAGGAGCGGATAGAGGTTCAGGGCATTCTCTTGTCTAAGTGGTGGGAAATTGCCCCTAAAGGCGGAAGAATCACCAATGATCAACGACATGAGGATGCAGAAGGCAATGGAAACCACTGCATTAAAGACACGTAACGTGTATCCACAGGACATATGGCCTGTATTTGAAGAAGTGTCATGATGATCTCTCCATTGGCAAAAGATTCCGGAATAGTCCCTCATTCGGATCTCCGGGAGGGGACTGCCAAGGGGGAGGTTACCACAAGAAAAAGATTCAATAATCAACGAAAGGATAACGTTCTACGAGTCGGGGCGTGGAATGTCAGAAGCTTACACGTGGTAGGGAAACTAGAAAATCTGAAAAGGGAAATGCAAAGGCTCAATCTAGATCTAGTAGGGGTCAGTGAAGTGAAGGGGAACGAAGACAAGGATTTCTGGTCAGATGAGTATTGGGTAATATCAACAGCAGCAGAAAATGGTATACAGGTGTAGGATTCGTTATGAATAGGAAGGTAGGGCAGAGGGTGTGTTACTGTGAACAGTTCAGTGACTGGGTTGTTCTAATCAGAATCGACAGCAGACCAACACCGACAACGATAGTTCAGGTACACATGCCGACGTCACAAATTGAAGATGAACAGATAGAGAAAGTGTATGAGGATACTGAAAGGGTAATGCAGTATGTAAAGGGGGAAGAAAATGTAATAGTCATGGGCGACTGGAATGCAGCTGTAGGGGAAGGAGTAGAAGAAAAGGTTACAAGAGAACATGGGCTTGGACAAGGAATGAAAGAGGAGAAAGACTAATTGAGTTCTGTAACAAGTTTCAGCTAGTAATAGCGAATACCCTGTTCAAGAATCACAAGAGGAGGAGGTATACTAATAAAAAGGCCGGGAGATACGGGAAGATTTCAATTAGATTACATCATGTTCAGACAGAGATTCCGAAATCTGATACTGGATTGTAAGGCGTACCCAGGAGCAGATATAGACTCAGATCACAATATAGTAGTGATGTGAGTAGGCTGAAGTTCAAGACATTAGTCAGGAAGAATCAATACGCAAAGAAGTGGGATACGGAATTACTAAGGAATGACGAGATACGTTTGAAGTTCTCTAACGCTATAGATACAGCAATAAGGAATAGCGCAGTAGGCAGTACAGTCGAAGAGGAATGGACATCTCTAAAAAGGGCCATCACAGAAGTTGGGAAGGAAAACATAGGTATAAAGAAGGTAGCTGCGAAGAAACCATGGGTAACAGAAGAAATACTTCAGTTGATTGATGAAAGGTGGAAGTACAAACATGTTCCGGGAAAATCAGGTATACAGAAATACAAGTCGCTGAGGAATGAAATAAATAGGAAGTGCAGGGAAGCTAAGACGAAATGGCTGCAGGAAAAATGTGAAGACATCGAAAAAGATATGATTGTCGGAAGGACAGACTCAGCATACAGGAAAGTCAAAACAACCTTTGGTGACATTAAAAGCAACGGTGGTAACATTAAGAGTGCAACGGGAATTCCACTGTTAAATGCAGAGGAGAGAGCAGATAGGTGGAAAGAATACATTGAAAGCCTCTATAAGGGTGAAAATTTGTCCGATGTGATAGAAGAAGAAACAGGAGTCGATTTAGAAGAGATAGGGGACCCAGTATTAGAATCGGAATTTAAAAAAACTTTGGAGGACTTACGGTCAAATAAGGCAGAAGGGATAGATAACATTCCATCAGAATTTCTAAAATCATTGGGGGAAGTGGCAACAAAACGACTATTCACGTTGGTGTGTAGAATATATGAGTCTGGCGATATACCATCTGACTTTCGGAAAAGCATCATCCACACAATTCCGAAGATGGCAAGAGCTGATAAGTGCGAGAATTATCGCACAATCAGCTTAACAGCTCATGCATCGAAGCTGCTTACAAGAATAATACACAGAAGAATGGAAAAGAAAATTGAGAATGCGCTAGGTGACGATCAGTTTGGCTTTAGGAAAAGTAAAGGGATGAGAGACGCAATTCTGACGTTGCGGCTAATAATGGAAGCAAGGCTAAAGAAAAATCAAGACACTTTCGTAGGATTTGTCGACCTGAAAAAAGCGCTCGACAATATAAAATGGTGCAAGCTGTTCGAGATTCTGAAAAAAGTAGGGGTTAGCTATAGGGAGAGACGGGTCATATAAAATATGTACAACAACCAAGAGGGAATAATAAGAGTGGACGATCAAGAACGAAGTGCTCGTATTAAGAAGGGTGTAAGACATGGCTGTAGCCTTTCGGCCCTACTCTTCAATCTGTACATCGAGGAAGCAATGATGGAAATAAAAGAAAGGTTCAGGAATGGAATTAAAATACATGGTGAAAGGATATCAATGATACGATTCGCTGATGACATTGCTATCATGAGTGAAAGTGAAGAAGAATTAAATAATCTGCTGAACGGAATGAACAGTCTAATGAGTACACAGTATGGTTTGAGAGTAAATCGGAGAAAGACGAAGGTAATGAGAAGTAGTAGAAATGGGAACAGCGATAAACTTAACATCAGGATTGATGGTCACGAAGTCAATGAAGTTAAGGAATTCTGCTACCTAGGCAGTAAAATAACCAATGACGGACGGAGCAAGGAGGACATCAAAAGCAGACTCGCTGTGGCAAAAAAGGCATTTCTGGCCAAGAGAAGTCTACTAATATCAAATACCGGCCTTAATTTGAGGAAGAAATTTCTGAGGATGTACGTCTGGAGTACAGCATTGTACGGCAGTGAAACATGGACTGTGGAAAACCGGAACAGAAGAGAATCAAAGCATTTGAGATGTGGTGCTATAGACGAATGTTGAAAATTAAGTGGACTGATAAGGTAAGGTATGAGGTAGTTCTACGCAGAATCGGAGAGGAAAGGAATATGTGGAAAACACTGATAAGGAGAAGGGACAGGATGATAGGACATCTGCTAAGACATGAGGGAATGACTTCCATGGTACTAGAGGGAGCTGTAGAGGGCAAAAACTGTAGAGGAAGACAGAAATTGGAATACGTCGAGCAAATAATTGAGGACGTAGGTTGCAAGTGCTGCTCTGAGATGAAGAGGTTTTGTATTGATTTCTGCTGCTCTTTCACGCAGTGTTGCTTGTCTGTTAGCACTGACAGCTCTACCCATACGCCACTGCTCTCCGTCATTAAGCGAAAGCTGACGGCCACTTCCTTGTCGGGTGGTGAGAGGTATTGGCTGAAATCTGGTATCCTTGGCATACTCTTGATAATGTGGATCCCGGAAAATTGAATATCTAACGATTTTATAAACGGAATGCCCCATGGGCTTAGCATCAACTACCATTCAGCGTTCAAAGTCTCCAAATTCCTGTCGTGCGGCCATAATAGTGTCGGAAACCTTTCCACAAATACAATGAGTACAAATGACAGCTCAGCCAATGCACTGCCTTTTCTACCTTTCGTACACGATACTACCTCCATCTGTGAGTCCGCATTACTTTCGTCACCTCAGTGCATCTGCAAATACGCTTTTATATTTGTACCAAGCTATAGCAGCACGTTCCAATTATGTCGAACCAAATAAAAAGAAGAGATGGACCTTTCTGCTCCGAAAATTGTATTGAAATAGTCTTCCAGAGTACTCATTGTCTCTACTCCGTCATTCAAATTCATTTTCTCTTAGATATACAGCACATGGATCAGAAATAACTCTTGCTAATGATTCGTATCTTATCGAAGTATTATAAACCTGTTGCTAGTTTTTGCTAACAGTAATACATTTTCCAATAAATAAATATTCTCATTCAAATTTGCATATTTTGCATTAACTCTATTTCTCTCTACTCCTTTATATTAATTATGCAAATGAGCAATTTATATCTTTATATTTTTATGTTTGACAAATAATTGGAAGCCACGTTGCACAACAGTGGTGGATACAAAATCCTATAATCAAGTTAATTAATGTGACAGTCATTTCGACCATAGTTAGAGATATTGGTTTTCTAAAGCAATAATTTGAAAGACTGAATTAATGAAGCATTTTATTTCATTTTCCATTTTTGTTATTTTCTCTTTGTGCATAACGTTGTGGCTGACGTGTAATATATGAACCCGTATATATTTCCGGTATGTCTGTACCCTCAGTGCTTCTATCGGGCTACCTATCCAAAACTAATTGGACTAATGGTTTTGAATTTATAACTTTTCATTCGTTGTTCTGCTAAGAGTAACTCCGCTGTTTTGGCAAGTGCTGCGCTGAAAGCGGTAGTGGATGGATCCTGTCTGTCTTTCGTAGTCCGACTGTCAGGCTATAAAAATAGCAAAGCTCCACTTAGTATAATGTAATTCTCAAATGCATGTGTCGTTCTTCACATTTTTTCAGTAAAAAGACATTTTTACATTACATTTATCATTTTCCATGGATCTCTTGGCGAGGAGTCTCTGGGATGCGGAAAGTGTCAACGTCTTTTTTTTTTTTTTTTTTTTTTTTTTTACTCGGATACATGGATATTGTACAATTCTAATGGAGGCATAGTTATGAGCTATAATCCGTGTGAAGACATTCATCGATGGAGTAGAAAGAGTTGGCCAACAGGAAGTTATCACTTACAAGACCTTTGATATGCTCTGGTAAGTTATTCATTACATGAGTACCCATGTGTTTGACTCATTTTTGTACTAATGTTTAGCTTTTATAGTCCTTATACAGATTGTTTTTAGTTCTGGTATTATAATCGTGTTTTGCACAATTTTGTGTAAAAAGAGAGATGTTGGAAATGACAAAGGACATCAATGAGTATATGTACTGAGAAGTAGAAGTTAGAATACCTAGTTTCTTAAAGCGGTCTCTGCATGATGATCTATGATTGACACCAGATATAATTCCAACGGCTCGTTTCTGAATTTTGAAAATGTTCTTTTTGTGGGAGGAGTTTCCCCAAAAGATGATTGCATCACTCATTAGTGAATGAAAGTAGGCCGAATAAACTAACTTCCTCATTTTTAAATCACCTATTTCTGTTATCATGCGTTCTGCAAATGTAGTTGAACGAAGGCGTTTCATTAAGTCTAGAGCGTGAGTTTTCCAATTTAGGTTGTGGTCAATGTGTAGCCCTAAAAATTTGACGCTGTCTACAGCTTTAATTTCATTGTTTGAGTGGATTATGCTTATAGGGTCAGGTATTCTTTGTGAGGTACTAAACTATATGTACTGGGTCATGTCAAAATTTAGTGACAATCCGTTTGCTGTGAACCACCCATTGATCCTTACAAATATTTCGTTAGCTGATTGCTCAATGAGTTCACGGGTTGTGTTTTTTCTACCACGTTGTACAGCATGTACGACATGACGCAGAAGGCGGGTATTAGCATATGACTGTAACTTTCTGAGAGCCGTGTACCGTTATATTAGGACTAGACGAATTTCTGACCTACATTATGCATGTGATGCTTTCGTGGAAATGGACTTGCACACGGGGAACATCAGCACCTGCCAGGCGATCCGTAATATATGAAGAAATGGCAAAAGTGTGGAAGAAAATGTGGAGAAAACTTGGTAACATTCTATTGCCTATCTTGAAAGACACAACTGCTGACAGTCTACTGGTATTTTCCATGTTAACGGAAACAAATACGTCTGTCATAATACAGAAATAAGTGTCTTGAATATTCACAGTGACACTGAGTCAGACAATGTGTATCTCGGACAGGCGTTTAAAATGTTTGCTGGATGTATTTCCTATCGTCACAGTAATTTTTAATGAAATTCGTCGTGCCTTTTCTTACTGGAACAGTGATTAGTGGGTAAAAATCAGTTTAGTTTCAGGAAGAAGGACAGAAGGAATTCTGCTCTTGCGTTTGGTGTTGGAAGACAGACTGAAGACAGGTTAGGATAGAGGACGTAGAGGAAGCCGACAGCGAACGATATGATAAGTCGTTCGCAGTATTTAGAAGTCTGTCGCTAACCCAGACGACTGATCTACAGCATCTATAAAACTGAAGTGGCAGTAGTAAAAATAGAAGGTCGAGAAACAGAATCCGTGTCATGGACGGTGCGAGGCAGCTACGAACGAATTAACACCGCTGTTAGACTTGAACCACGGCTGCACGGTCTCTTTCGCCTACATAAAAACGTCCACTCACCTTCCGGTGATTTCTTCTTCCGCAGAACCCGCCCGCCCTGAACAAAACGAGTAATGTCCTGGGACTACGTTGAACGGAAAATGGATGGATCATTATTGCGTGTACCGTAAGCCCACACATACAGACACTTATTTGCATGTGTCTACCTACCACCGCCCATCACAAACTATGGGAGTCCTTCGAACGTTGTTTCACGGGACACATGTTGTATCTGATGTAGGAAGCCTTGGAAAGGAGCTGGAACACCTATATTCTGTGTTCAGAGATAACAGACATCCTCCACATCAGATCAACTCAGCTTTAAAGAAGAAGAAACGTGAATACCCACGCCATCAAAAGGAAAAGGAGCGGTTCAAGTCCAGGGGGTTCATCCCATACGTCGGCAATATTCCGCTGAAGTTAGCCAGAATCCTAAGGAAACATGAAATCAAAATACACTACTGGAAATTAAAATTGCTACACGACGGAGATGACGTGCTACAGACGCGAAATTTAACTGACAGGAAGACGAAGCTGTGATATGAAAATGATTAGCTTTTCAGAGCATTCACACAAGGTTGGCGCCGGTGGCGACACCTACAACGTGCTGAGATGTAGAAAGTTTCCAACCGATTTCTCATACACAAACAGCAGTTGACCTGCGTTGCCTGGTGAAACGTTGTTGTGATGCCTCGTGTAAGGAGGAGAAATGCGTACCATCACGTTTACGACTTTGATAAAGGTCGGATTGTAGCCTATCGCGATTGCGGTTTATCGTATCGCGACACTGCTGCACGCGTCGGTCGAGATCCAATGTTAGCAGAATACGGAATCGGTGGATTCAATTTGTTGTGGGCCGAGCCGGCAAAGCGCGTTGCGTGCAGGGGAGCACGCAGCGCTGCTGGGCGGGTCCGCGTGCCGATTGCCTGGCCTCTTTAGGCCTTCTTCTCGGTCTTCTTTGGCAGCAGGACGGCCTGGATGTTGGGCAGGACACCACCCTGTGCGATGGTGACGCCCGACAGGAGCTTGTTGAGCTCCTCGTCGTTGCGGATGGCGAGCTGCAGGTGGCGCGGGATGATACGCGTCTTGTTGTTGTCGCGGGCCGCGTTTCCGGCCAGCTCAAGCACCTCAGCCGCGAGGTACTCCATGACGGTGGCGAGGTAGACGGGCGCCCCGGCGCCGACGGGCTCGGCGTAGTTTCCCTTGCGCAGGAGGCGGTAGATTCTGCCGACCAGGAACTGGAGCCCAGCCCTGCTTGAGCGGGACTTCGACTTGCCCTTAACTTTGCCTCCCTTTCCGCGTCCGGACATACGAAACGCCGTGCTGGATCCCAACGGCCTCGTATCACTAGCAATTGAGATGACAGGCATCTTATCCGCATGGCTGTAACGGATCGTGCAACCACGTCTCAATCCCTGAGTAAACGGATGGGGACGTTTGCAAGACAACCACCATCTCCACGAACAGTTTTACGACGTTTGCAGCAGCATGGACTATCAGCCTGAAGACCATGGCTGCCGTTACCCTCGACGCTGCATCACAGACAGTAGCGCCTTCAATGGTGTACTCAACGACGAACCTGGGTGCACGAACGGCAAAACGTAATTTTTTTTCAGATGAATCCAGGTTCTGTTTACAGCATCATGATGGTCGCATCCGTGTTTGGCGACATCGCGGTGGACGCACATTGGAAGCGTGTATTCGTCATTGCCATACTGGCTTATCAGTCGGCGTGATGGTATGGGGTGCCATTGGTTACATGTCTCGGTCACCTCTTGTTCGCATTTACGGCACTTTGAACAATGGGCGTTACATTTCAGATGTGTTACGACCCGTGGCTCTACCCTTCATTCGATCCCTGCGAAACCCTACATCTCAGCAGGATAATGCACGACCGCATGTTGCAGGTCCTGTACGGGCCTTTCGGAATACAGAAAACGTTCGACTTCTGTCCTGGCAAGCATATTCTCCAGATCTCTCACCAACTGAAAACGTCTGGTCCATGGTGGCCGAGCAACTGGCTCGTCACAATACGCCAGTCACTACTCTTGATGAATGTGGTATCGTGCTGAAGCTGCATGGGCAGCTGCACCTGTACTCACCATACAAGCTCTGTTTGACTCAATGGCCAGGCGTATCAAGGCCGTTATTACGGCCGGAGGTGGTTGTTCTGGCTACTGATTTCTCAGGATCTATGCACCCAAATTGCGTGAAAATGTAATCACACGTCAGTTCTAGTATAATATACACTCCTGGAAATGGAAAAAAGAACACATTGACACCGGTGTGTCAGACCCACCATACTTGCTCCGGACACTGCGAGAGGGCTGTACAAGCAATGATCACACGCACGGCACAGCGGACACACCAGGAACCGCGGTGTTGGCCGTCGAATGGCGCTAGCTGCGCAGCATTTGTGCACCGCCGCCGTCAGTGTCAGCCAGTTTGCCGTGGCATACGGAGCTCCATCGCAGTCTTTAACACTGATAGCATGCCGTGACAGCGTGGACGTGAACCGTATGTGCAGTTGACGGACTTTGAGCGAGGGCGTATAGTGGGCATGCGGGAGGCCGGGTGGACGTACCGCCGAATTGCTCAACACGTGGGGCGTGAGGTCTCCACAGTACATCTATGTTGTCGCCAGTGGTCGGCGGAAGGTGCACGAGCCCGTAGACCTGGGACCGGACCGCAGCGACGCACGGATGCACGCCAAGACCGTAGGATCCTACGCAGTGCCGTAGGGGACCGCACCGCCACTTCCCAGCAAATTAGGGACACTGTTGCTCCTGGGGTATCGGCGAGGACCATTCGCAACCGTCTCCATGAAGCTGGGCTACGGTCCCGCACACCGTTAGGCCGTCTTCCGCTCACGCTCCAACATCGTGCAGCCCGCCTCCAGTGGTGCCGCGACAGGCGTGAATGGAGGGACGAATGGAGACGTGTCGTCTTCAGCGATGAGAGTCGCTTCTGCCTTGGTGCCAATGATGGTCGTATGCGTGTTTGGCGCCGTGCAGGTGAGCGCAACAATCAGGACTGCTTACGACAGAGGCACACAGGGCCAACACCCGGCGTCGTGGTGTGGGGAGCGATCTCCTACACTGGCCCTACACCACTGGTGATCGTCGAGGGGACACTGAATAGTGCACGGTACATCCAAACCGTCATCGAACCCATCGTTCTACCATTCCTAGACCGGCAAGGGAACTTGCTGTTCCAACAGGACAATGCACGTCCGCATGTATCCCGTGCCACCCAACGTGCTCTAGAAGGTGTAAGTCAACTACCCTGGCCAGCAAGATCTCCGGATCTGTCCCCCATTGAGCATGTTTGGGACTGGATGAAGCGTCGTCTCACGCGGTCTGCACGTCCAGTTCGAACGCTGGTCCAACTGAGGCGCCAGGTGGAAATGACATGGCAAGCCGTTCCACAGGACTACATCCAGCATCTCTACGATCGTCTCCATGGGAGAATAGCAGCCTGCATTGCTGCGAAAGGTGGATATACACTGTACTAGTGCCGACATTGTGCATGCTCTGTTGCCTGTGTCTATGTGCCTGTGGTTCTGTCAGTGTGATCATGTGATGTATCTGACCCCAGGAATGTGTCAATAAAGTTTCCCCTTCCTGGGACAATGAATTCACGGTGTTCTTATTTCAATTTCCAGGAGTGTATTTGTCCAATGAATACCCGTTTATGATTTACATTTCTTCTTGGTGTAGCAATTTTAATGGCTAGTAGTGTATATTATAACTGGTATTTCATTGATACAGAAAAGCTTAGTATCAAATTTAGTTATTAACATACGTAAATATGAGGTTATGTTTCATTTGCTGTGTGGCAAATGTTGCATTCCGTTTTAAAACAGCAAGCTTATGGTTTCGTTGCCTGTACGTTAACAAAACCTCTAGATCTGCAGCTACTAGTGCATAGCTGCTCATATGCGGGAACATTGTCTCAGAGAAACCGTGACTGGCCACCCGTATGAAGTTACTAGCTGCTGTAAGATTTCTTTATGGCGCTACACCACAATCAGTAGAAGAAGTACCGAAAACATGGGAGAAAGTTTCGTAATACGTATGAGGGGCAGTGATATGAAAACGAAGCAGATGGAAAAAGAGTACGTAAATTACTTAATTATTTCAAAAGTAATCGTCGTAGCTATCAACACGTTCATGGAAAAATGTTAGCTGTTGCCTAAGGAATCATGATTGTACCGAGGCGTGCACCTCTGTGGTCGGAGGAAATGGATGGCCATGAATGTCTCTCTTCAGGGCTCCAAAAGTATGGGAATCATGTGAGGAGAGATCGGGAGTGGATAGAGGATGTTTTATGGTTTCCTAGCAAAACTTACGGACCGTAGTCGAATCAACCTTGGCAAAGAGTGGACGCGCCCACATGTTCCCAAGGTTATTTCGACTACACTTTCTTTGACATAGCAATTGTTCTATAGCAAGTGTAATCCGAAATCCATTTCAATGACTGGCATCCTAAACCTCAAGTGACTTACACGAAACATTAATGAGATATTTATTCCATGCAGAATAGTATTTTTGTAATGTGGTTTTGAGGTGCTGTGTAGAAAGTACTTCAAGTTCGTCCATTTCGATGTGTGAGCACCACAACCAGGTGCCAACCTCTTCATCTGAGAGTGGCACTTTTAACCTACGTATTCCAATCTCTATTCTCCTGAAGAATTTTTGCACTCTACAGCTTTCAATTATAGCTCCAGTCAATTTAAACTGCCTCCAAACATCCATTACTTATTTCACCATTTCCTGGACCAGAAATTTGCCATGTTGTACAGCATTCATAATACAATTTTCAATGAAAACACTTCAATGAGCTCAAGTAATCCACAGAATCTAGTATATAAGGTACACACTACAATATTTTGTTTTGTTTGAACTTATCTTTCGTAAGTGATATTCTGATTGTAAGGTAACTTTGACACTGATGCAGTTCCCTCCGAGCTTTCTGGAAGGGGAGGCAAATGACTTGCATTTGTAAGTATTGGTCAAATAGCCGAGATTTTCAGATGACCCAACAAAATATACAAATGTGTCTGAGCTCCTAGGAAACCACACTGCTGAGGTCATCGGTCCCTAGACTTACACACTACTTAAACTAACTTATGCTAAGAACGACACACACACACACACACACACACACACACACACACACCAATGCCCGAGGGAGGACTCGAACCTACGGCGGGAGCAGCCGCGTCAGGTGTCTCAACAGTAATGAGCACTGATAGAAAGGCACATTTTCGGGGTTAACAGAACTTACAACGTATTAATCGTTACGCTGTGAGACAGTGAAACTACGAGGTCACAGATCACAATTCATGTTTAATGTTTAGAAATATTTACTAACAAAAGAATTTCCCCCTTTTTCTTCTGCTTTTGAGATCTTGCTCTTAATTCAAACCACACAGCGATGTCCTTAAATTGCTTCTTTCAGTTGCAGGCATGTTTCCGGGCATAAATAATTGTTTTGAAGTTGCATGTGTTGTGTCGGCTACTGTGGGAGTCAGAACCGACACATGACCGAGCGGGGTGGCGCAGTGGTTAGACACTGGACTCGCATTCGGGAGGACGACGGTTCAATCCCGCGTCCGGCCATCCTGATTTAGGTTTTCCGTGATTTCCCTAAATTACTCCAGGCAAATGCCGGGATAGTTCCTCTGAATGGGCACGGCCGACTTCCTTCCCAATCCTTCCCTAATCCGATGAGACCGATGACCACGCTGTCTGGTCTCCTTCCCCAAACCAACCAACCAACCAATCAGAACCGACACAAATAAGGAAGGAGAGAAGTTTCGATGGCTGGCGGCAAGAATCCATGAATGATCTCTACACTACACTTTCAAATTATTACAATACTTCATTGCTCAAAAGAAAATAAATGTAACTAAATGTAACTTCTCTTTATGAAGTGGCTGCCTGTCCTTCTTCTTGGAAGCACTTTAGTCTCTATTACTACTTCCGGAACACAGGCGAAGTATCGGCTTCCTATTACTCCGTACTGATGCTCTCGACGACTGCGACCAAACTGATCCAACCAGCGATGGACGGCTGGTTAAATGGGCGTCGACATGGGTCGCTAAACTGTCTTCTTGGAGATGTGGCGTTGCACGCTCTTTCCATTGGCGCGCGGGTTAGCATTTTCTTGATACTGTTCCGCAGCAATGCATTGGTCCGTGTGCAGTCGATGCTTCAGCACTGCACAGTAAGAGTACGCAAGCGCTAGTCCACGGGGTGGGAGGCCGCTTACAATTAATTAAAACATCGGTAACTTTCAAAATATTTTGCCTTTACAAAATCATATTTCAGATTTGTACCTTATTAATCAAATGAATTCGTTTGTTATACATATCAATATAATCCTCTTCAACTTATATTTTAACATTTTGTAGCGGTTTTCGGTTTGTCAACCCCATTCAGTCAACGTGTTACAAACGTCATTCGTATGTGAAAAGGAACTGAAGTGCACGACGGAATCTGATTTTTATTCTGGTTCAGCGAAGTTTCCACAAAGTTCGACTTCAACGTAATTTAGAATCGGATAAAAAGTAATTTGAACGGGAAGCCATGTTGGCACCACAAAAATGAAGTCACAAGCTATCATTATAAAACGCAATGCTGCCTCTGAAGGTGGACAGTAACTGGCAACGTGTAGGACAGTGTCAGTACAGTGACCATAGTGCTTGGTGGAACAGCAACAAGTACGCATCGCGCCCCCGGTAGCTGAGTGGTGAGTGCGACAGACTGTCAGTCCTAAGGGCCCGGGTTCGATCCCCTGCTGGGTTGGAGATTTTCTCCACTCAGGGACTGGTGTTGTCCTAATCATCATCATTTCATCCCCATCGACGCGCAAGTCGCCGAAGTGGCGTCAAATAGGAAGACTTGCACCAGGCGAGCGATCTACCCGCCGTAAGGTTCAAAAATGGTTCAAATGGCTCTGAGCACTATGGGACTTAACATCTATGGTCATCAGTCCCCTAGAACTTAGAACTACTTAAACCTAACTAACCTAAGGACAGCACACAACACCCAGTCATCACGAGGCAGAGGAAATCCCTGACCCCGCCGGGAATCGAACCCGGGAACTCGGGAACCCGGGCGTGGGAAGCGAGAACGCTACTGCACGACCACGAGATGCGGACCACGCCGTAAGGCCCTCGTCACACGCCATTATTATTATTATTATTATCAGATACCTCTGAATCTTCATTGTTTAATCATGGTGTAGTAGCTGCTTCTTTTTCCAGGAATCTCTTCCTTCATAGGTCGTTACCAACGCCCATTCCAGACCTTCCCACGCAGGTCGTCGGAGGGATCGAATCCAGAACATTTAGCTCAGTAGACACTGAGACTCAAGTTGGTTGGCTGACTGGTTGGTTGGTTCTTTTGGGGTAGGGGACCAAACAGTGAGGTCATCGATCCCGTCAGATTAAGGGAGGATGGGCAAGGAAGTCGGCCAAGCCCTTTCGAAGAACCATCCCGGCATCCAGTGTGCTAACCACTGCGCCACCTCGCTCGGTCTGACACTCACCGAATTTCACAGATAACTTACGGAGAATAAACTACAATAAAAACAAAATGTTTCAAAAATTTCAAGGAATTCTAGGACTTACAAGCTACATTTAACACAGAATACTTTTCAGTTTTGTGCATGAATGCGCGTCCATACGTAGTGTCTTGATCCTTAATCATGTCATAAAGGCATGTATGCGCAACCTGACCTACCTGTTGTTAACAAAACACCCGGCACGGTTCTTACATCCAACGGTAGTATCGGCAAACCATGCGAAGCTGAATAAGGAAAGGCACAAAGGGAAAGACCATCCTGTCACGTAAAAAAGAAAGATAAATACAAACAAACTGATTTCCTGAACGCGGACTGAATCGACTAAGCGAAACAGCATTCCCGTCATTTACAAGCCTGTGTGGCCACGGTTTACAGACCAATGGTCACACTCGTAGTGCTCGGTATAAAATGGATAAGATTTTGTATTCGTTAATTTATGATGTCAAAGATGCGTGCCACATGCCGTTATAGCTATGTTATAGTTGTCACAAGTATACTTCACAAGTTTTCGGATGTACGCTTTTCAAAAGCTCTGCTTTTGTATTTGCAATTTCTTGGACATTATGCTAATGCTGTGTACTATTCACTGACGTGAACAAATTATTATTACATTAATGTATTTTCTGATGACTAAACAATTACTTCGTTTCGCCCTCTGAGGAGAACATGGAGCCATTATTTAGCACCCTAACTTCCGCCTTCATTCAGTCCGTGTACTCACCAGTGGGCCAATACCGATGTCCGTGGGGTCACTTTGAGAGTCTGTCACCCAGTGTATTTTGTATTGTCGAGGTACCTTAATGGTGTGAAAGATTTTCTTGGTGAAGCGAGAGTCGTCCATTGGTGCTACGAGGTGCATTCAAGTTCTGAGGCCTCCGACTTTTTTTCTCCGGACTGGAAAGAGATAGAAACATGCACATTGTTTTAAAATGAGGCCGCGTTCATTGTCAATACGTCCCAGAGATGGCAGCACCGTACGGCAGATGGAATTTTACCGCCAGCGGCGAGAATGAGAACTGTTTTAAATACTTGAACAGCGACGATTCCTTACTTGAACAGCGTGCAATCATTCGTTTTCTGAATTTGCGTGGTGTGAAACCAATTGAAATTCATCGACAGTTGAAGCATACATTTGGTGATGGAGTTATGGACTTGTCGAAAGCGCGTTCGTGGGTGCGACAGTTTAATGAAGGCAGAACGTCGTGTGACAACAAACCGAAACAACCTCGGGCTTGCACAAGCCGGTCTGACGACACGATCGAGAAAGTGGAGAGAACTGTTTTGGGGGATCGCCGAATGACTGTTGAACAGATCGCCTCCAGAGTTGGCATTTCTGTGGGTTCTGTGCACACAATCCTGCATGACGACCTGATAATGCGAAAAGTGTCATCCAGGTGGGTGCCACGAATGCTGACGGACGACCACACGGCTGCCCGTGTGGCATGTTGCCAAGCAATGTTGACGCGCAACGACAGCACGAATGGGACTTTCTTTTCGTCGGTTGTGACAATGGATGAGACGTGGATGCCATTTTTCAATCCAGAAACAAAGCACCAGTCAGCTCAATGAAAGCACACAGATTCACCGCCACCAAAAAAATTTCGGGAAACCACCAGTGCTGAAAAAATGATGGTGTCCATGTTCTGGGACAGCGAGGGCGTAATCCTTACCCATTGCGTTCCAAAGGGCACTACGGTAACAGGTGCATCCTACGAAAATGTTTTGAAGAACAAATTCCTCCCTGCACTGCAACGAAAACGTCCGGGAAGGGCTACACGTGTGCTGTTTCACCAAGACAACGCACCCGCACATCGAGCTAACGTTACGCAACAGTTTCTTCGTGATAACAACTTTGAAGTGATTCCTCATGCTCCCTACTCACCTGACCTGGCTCCTAGTGACTTTTGGCTTTTTCCAACAATGAAAGGCACTCTCCGTGGCCGCACATTCACCAGCCGTGCTGCTATTGCCACAGCGATTTTCCAGTGGTCAAAACAGACTCCTAAAGAAGCCTTCGCCGCTGCCATGGAATCATGGCGTCAGCGTTGTGAAAAATGTGTACGTCTGCAGGGCGATTACGTCGGGAAGTAACGCCAGTTTCATCGATTTCGGGTGAGTAGTAAATTAGAAAAAAAATCGGAGGCCTTAGAGCTTGAATGCACCTCGTATATGACCGCAGAAGCTCATACTTTGCCGAGCAAGTGAGGTGAATCACTCAGTCAGCGTATACAATTCCTCTGAGTTTCTGAGCATCCAGATACCATCTTGAATACTGCGTCCAAGTATTTTTCTAAGTATTTGTCTTTCAATTTTCGCCATGTCTTTGACGTTGGTAGTTGATGATGACGTCTCCGTAGCGTGGAGTGCTTCAGTAGGAACGACTGTATGGTACTGCCGAAGTTTGGTTTTGATTGACAGCGATTGTTTGTTATACTGATCCCAGGTAATTGTGTAGGCCTTACGCAGTTCTTATTCAGATGTTTTGTTAGCTACTCTTTCGCTGCTGCTCTGTCAAAAAATTTCACCTACACATCTGAAGTGGCGTCTATGTATTGAGTTTCTTCGTAAAAAATTTGGAGTCTGGTTTTGATGACAGTCTCATGTAGCTCCTAGATGGCGTGGCTAGCTTTCTCGGGTGTCTGGGTAAGTATTCGTAGGTCGTCAGCAAAAGGAAGGCACTTAATGTTGATTCGTTTGATCCCATTTGATGGGAACTTTGACTCTGACTTACACTTTTTTTATTGCAGCAATATTACTATATTGTCACATTTTATATATATATTTGTTTATGAAACTAAAACGGTGCCCCTTTGTGTCACGTTGTAAGCAGGAGTGGCACCGCAACTTATATTTGAGGTGGGGGAGGGGGGGGGGAAGACAGAAAAAGTAACAAATAGTGACACCCTCCACCCCAGGCCAAGACCCTGGATGTGCGTTTGGTTGTATTACCTCTTTAAATGTTCTCAGCCGTATAAATAAATCGTGAATAGAAAAAAATTTGGATTAAATTTCACGTACTCTACTTTTATGCTAGTACCTCATATCGTTACAATCTGAAATGATGCACGAAAGCTACAAAATTTGGTTTAAATAATATTCCTATAATAATTGACACTGATTTTAACTGGGTTATCATTAATAATGTCAGTGTTAATAAATAATGACTCACTGTCTTGATCTTTAATTGCATTACTTTCTTCGGATCTGACTTTCAGTTTTCAAATATTAGAGAAACTTTAGTGCTACCTACTGCTTCTGACATAAACACAAAACCGAATGGTATCAAAGCATGACATTCCAATGCTGCATATATACTTTTAATGAATGGTTGCTGTGGATATTGATATGGATATTCAATTAACAGCGTGACTTTGTAACAGATACTTGTTACTCAATGATATTCTTAACACAAGAACAGTAATAACATTTGTTGCTCTGATCCCTCAGGAACAGGTTGACAGCAGAATAAGAAACACACTTACAACGAACAGGAGCAGTTCTCTGTGCCGTAAGCCACACTCAACTTCTTTCACAATTTTATTTTTATTGAGAAATTTTAGATTCACTGAAATACGCAAAATCTACAAGTAAGCTCTGTTGCTTTACAACCTACGGACAGTAACGCACTGTGGTCGTACTAGTTACTAAACAAGTGAAGGTCTTTTGTGTGTACATGTGTGAAGAGAACATGTGTGACGTTCCACTGTAAGTCATAGCTGGAACACAGTATTGGCTTCATCACGCTCATTAACAGAACAAAAATAAAAACTCAGTGATCCTGTTCTCTTTAATGAGTAATTCGTTAATATTATTAAATTTCATAATATGTACGGCTTTAAATTTTTAATAACGTTAATTAAAGGTTTTAAAGATATTCGATAGCTCATTATTTGAAGGAAAAAATGTGCTCCCCTAGCTGGGCGTAAGGTCGTATTGTAGCGACTGGTCTGTGGTTGATAAACGAGATGAACAGAATGTGTCTATCACCGTTTCAGGCAGGTAGTTCCACTCATATGCCGGACTATGAAGGTGTCGGGCAGCTTCTATTAACAGTTTATTTTACAGAGCTATAGAAATGATAGCCAGTAAATGCGATTTTTTTCCGTCAGTTTATGTATATTGTTGGAGGATACCCAAACGCGAGGTAGCCTGTCACAGGGTTTTATAGAAAGCGTTCACAATTCTGGATGACGTAGGGAGATGCCATCTTGCTTTAGGACAAGAATGAATCCAAAAAATACGCTAAGTCCGAATAATACGCGCGCACTGAGGGTTCCGAAGAAACTTTGCATAAACGTATAAGCTGCCAAAATTATACAGTCGGTACATCTCGGTGTGCTTGACAAAAAAGTCTAATGAAATATCGCTGTATCGCGTTCTTTATTCTTGTATTTCTAAAAGACAGATATTTGTGGGTTTGATAAGAAATGCATATCTGTTTACATTGTCAACTGACCCCGCGACCTTGCTTGTGTATTACCGACATCGACGCGGCTGTCAGAGAAAGATAACGGACGATCTAGAGCAATGAAAACATTGGGCGTGTACTAGAACGCGGAGCGGTCGCAAGGTACTACCGAAACAAGCAAAGTGAACAGCCATTGGGTTGCCAAAACGTGCAATTCGCCTTACGTAAACAATGACGTAAGTACAACCGGATGTTTCCTCTTTTACATCACTCTAACGAAGATCGTGGTGGTAAAGAACAGCTATCATAAAATAAAATATGTTTCCCTTAGTACAGTATCACCAGTTACCACGTAATTTGTGTTGTGGGTTGGCAGGAGAGCCAACACCGTGTTATTAGAGGAAGCCGAAAGGCACGCGTTTTAGCTCACGCAGGCTGGCGTGAGGTCTGGAACGGGACAAGGAAATTAGAATTTAGAAAAAGGGACGTAGCTGGTGGAATACTTAACTTTAATCCATTAATGATGAGCGTCGCCCTTGACTGTACATTAATCATAATATCAATAGTAACTGAACATGGTGCCTTGCTAGGTCGTAGCAAATGACGTAGCTGAAGGCTATGCTAACTATCAAAATGGTTCAAATGGCTCTGAGCACTATGGGACTCAACATCTTAGGTCATAAGTCCCCTAGAACTTAGAACTACTTAAACCTAACTAGCCTAAGGACATCACACACACCCATGCCCGAAGCAGGATTCGAACCTGCGACCGTAGCAGTCCCGCGGTTCCGGACTGCAGCGCCAGAACCGCACGGCCACCGCGGCCGGCTGCTAACTATCGTCTCGGCAAATGAGAGCGTATTTTGTCGGTGAACCATCGCTAGCAAAGTCGGTTGTAGAACTGGGCGAGTGCTAGGAAGTCTCTCTTTAGACCTGCCGTGTGGCGGCGCTCGGTCTGCAATCACTGATAGTGGCGACACGCTGGTCTGACGTATACTAACGGACCGCGGCCGATTTAAAGGCTACCACCTAGCAAGTGTGGTGTCTGGCGGTGACACCACAATTTGTTATGCATTAGTTACAATCAACTGTTTCCTCTTGTTACAACAATACCATGACGAAAATTAATTTCAGATTATTTTCCTTTTCTACAACAGTACCGTGACGAAAATTAAATACACATTACTTTGTTTCCTATTTGGAATGCCACCATTCGATTCGACACAAGCTTCATTACGGCAACCCAGTTTATCGTACTCGTTCACACACACGCACATTTGCCTTTATAGTATTGGCAGTATCGAAAATCTTCTGCGTACGTTCGTCCACATTATTTACATGCTGAGCGTAAATAAGTTCCTTCATATGGCCCCAAAAGCAACAATCCAGCGAATTTAAAACAGGACTGCATGCTGGCCGTCAAGGTAGACCAATAAGTCCTATTCATCGTCCTGGAAATCGTCTATTCAAAAACTTTCGTACTCTGGTCAATATGGCGTGGAGCGCCAGTGTGCAGGACCCACGTCTTACGACGTGCGGCTAACTAAATATTTTGTAATGAAGCTGTTAGCAATGTCTCCAGTCGAAGTGGTCGGTAATCGTTACCAGCCCTTCGTGCCAGTAAAAAATAAGGCCCAATCCTGTAATCATGGCTTATACCCGCCCATAAATTTACGGAAAAGCGGTGTTGAAAATCTGTTGCTACTACCTGGCACGAATTGTTT
This sequence comes from Schistocerca cancellata, assembly GCF_023864275.1. Classification (NCBI taxonomy): domain Eukaryota; kingdom Metazoa; phylum Arthropoda; class Insecta; order Orthoptera; family Acrididae; genus Schistocerca; species Schistocerca cancellata. The sequence goes on from NC_064628.1 coordinate 880,239,237, forward strand.
ACACTCCATGCGTGCATGTTATGGAAATTAGTTATTCCCTCGCGAGTGAAACACGCTTCATCTGTGACGACTACTGTGTTTACAAAATCATACTGCCCACTTTGTAACAAAAAACCACTCTGAGAATTCTCGCCGCGGAGGGAAGTCTTGCCCTTTGAAATCTTGTATGCGTTGAACGTCGTAATTCCACACACGCTCCTCTGTGAAATTGCGATGAATGACAGTGTGCGATACACCCACATCGCGGGTGACGCTTCTAGTACTCTGTGTAGGATATTCGTGGATGGGGTCCAGAATTTGTTCCTCAGCTTCCAGTGTACGTTCTTCGGGTTGTGGGCCACTGCCTTCTGCGTGGGGTAGTAAAGAGACAGTATCTCTTAATCTATGCAAATTAGATACGTACTTGTAAGCTGTATTCTGTCAATATTTGTTTAATAATAAAAGGGAAGCATGTCAGAACAGAAAATACCTTACAGAATGGAATGTAAAAAGATAATGGTAACTGCTAAGCTTTGTTACGAATGATGTGCAAAATAATCGAGTAAAAGTAGAGAATCATGATGATATAGACTTTGGTGAACAGCATCTAATGGCGATCCCGGTTGAAGACTTCGTTGTGGGAAGCGATCTCGGTAAATTCGTAAAGTTACCCTCGCAACACCATTTGCCTCGCCATAAATTAATGCAATATCGTATAGTTCATTAACAGTTTATATCCCCTCCTCCCTAACGTTTAACAGAGTTGCAATAACGCCTGCACAGGTAACCCGACGACTGCGGCGTATTTCAGTGACTCAAGCATGCAGGCTGAAGTTACCTATGCTTATGCGACTCAAGCTCGCGATGTCGATACACGCAGTGGAAAATAACACGAAGCAAATGTTTACGTAAGTGTATCTGTGTTGGGGTAGGGCAGGGGCGGGCAGGAATCCTGTACATGTGCGGTGCACTTGCACGCGTGCAGTTAACAGGTGTTCCGCGTGCACACAGGGGCAAGCTGGCCACCCGCTTATCTCCCTTCCCCACCATACCTTCTGTCCGCGCCTTCCTTTGTAATGCGTTTTGTTTCCTAGCTTGCTTAATAAAGCAATGAATAAGGTTAGTAGGAGTGCTTGAAAGAAGTCATGGTTTGAAAGAGTACCTGTTACCTACGATACGTTTTATTTAATTATCACAAGTGGAGTTTACAATACGTTTAATATCTGGAACAAAATTTCTACATACAGACAATCACAAACAGATACGTAAATTTTCATCACTGATGTTTGCTCTTAACCGAGACTTATTAATTCAGCAAATGGTTTTCCAGCTCTCGCTATATTAAGCGCAGTCTTATAACTTGCACATACCGCTGGGCTGTTATTGTTGTCGTCCTGAAAACTTGAAAACAGTGCTCCATAAAATGTTAAATCAGTTAGATGAGAGACATGACGAGAGAAAGTCGCAGATCTCTCGTGACAACAGCAACTACGACAAATTCAAATGGCTCTGAGTACTATGGGACTTAATTGCTGTGGTCATCAGTCCCCTAGAACTTAGAACTACTTAAACCTAACTAACCTAAGGACATCACACACGTCCATGCCCGAGGCAGGATTCGAACCTACGACCATAGCGGTCGCGCGGTTCCAGACTGTAGTGCCTAGAACCGCTCGGCCACTCCGGCCGGCCAACTACGACAGATTCATCTGGTATCGTCAGATCGCTCTTCTTAAGCTCAGTCAATTCCCCATCCGCTCAGAATCCGACAATAAATTGTACTCGTCCTTGTGAAATTTATTATAATGGCCTTCAATACTAAACTTCCGTTGACCAGCGAGAATACTGCCACATATTAAACATTTCGAATATTCACGTTTTTGCACAAAGAAAAATGATTCTCCCATTACTTTTTAAAAGATAGCAAATCTCCACTTCTCCGTTTCTTGAAATACAACGTTCACTGCATAGTGCTCGCTTCACATCAACGTCCGCAGCTTAGCCTGGCACTACACTGCCGCAACCTCTCGGCTGTCGCCACAGCCCCGGTAGACGCCTGCACGCGAGCAGCACACGTGCAACGTTTGCCCGCCCCTGGGGTAGGGGATGGAATTGTCACCCCGTGGAGTTCTGACCCTGTTTAACGAATTCTCCCGGTCTATTGTGCATAATGTTCACGTAAGACACGTTTAATCCGTGAGTACTGTCCAGTGTCTATTTTCCAAAAACATTGTCCGAAGACGAACTTTTCTTTTCTGGATCAAACATAGGAAATGGACAAACATATTACTACACGTTTTAAATCAATTACGTGTCTACTACTAACAGGATTTTTTTTTCAGCTTATACCGTCTAGACCCTGTCTGTTATACCGTTTAGCCAAGCCTGAAATCGGCCAAAGTGGTAACTGGCCGGCCAAGTCGCGAAGCTGCCAATGTCGCTTTAAAATGGCCGGCCAATGTCCTATCTTTTCCCGATTTCGGGATTCGGCCGTCCAATTCGCAAACTGGCCGTACCGATCGGCCAAACTCCGAAGAAAGAAGCTAAGTAGAACTGATCGAACAATTTCAAATTTTGTAAGTCAGGAAATGGCCAACATCGCTGTGAATTGACCGGTCAGTGTCCGAGCTTTTGATGAGTTCGGGATCTGACCGGCCAGTTTGCGAAGTGGCCTAGACAGATCGGCCAGAATCGGAAGACAAACAAAGAGTGGATGAATATGTATAATTTCAAGCTGTATACTATTTATTTATATAATTAATCTCACTTATAAAAAATTTAAACTTTTTACAATCTATTCACTTTATAAATATTTTCTTAATACAACGGGGATTGGCCGGCCACGGTGGCCGAGCGGTTGTATGCGCTTCAGTCCGGAACTGCGCGACTGTTATATGTCGCAGGTTCGAATCCGACCTCGGGCATGGATGCGTGTGATGTCCTTAGGTTAGTTAGGTTTATGTAGCCCCAAGTTCTAGGGGACTGATGACCTCAGCTGTTAAGTCCCATAGTGCTCAGAGCCATAAGAACCATTTTTGAACAACGGGTATTGAACAAGCAGTAAAGGAAACAAAAGAAAAAGTCGGAGTGGGTATTAAAATCCATAGAGAAGAAATAAAAACTGAGGTTCGCCGATGATATTGTAATTCTATCAGAGACAGCAAAGGACTTGGAAGAGCAGTTGAACGGAAATGACAGTATCTTGAAAGGAGAATATAAGATAAATATCAACAAAAGCAAAACCAGAATAATGGAATGTAGTTGCATTAAGTCGGGTGATGCTGAGGAGATTAGATTAGGAAATGAGACACTTAGAACAGTAAAGGAGTTTTGCTATTTGGGGAGCAAAATAAATGACGATGGTCGAAGTAGAGAGGATATAAAATGTAGACTGTCAATGGCAAGGAAAGCGTTTCTGAAGAAGAGAAATTTGTTAACATCGAGCATATATTTAAGTGTCAGGAAGTCATTTCTGAAAGTATTTGTACGGAGTGTAGCCGTGTATGGAAGTGAAACATGGACAATAAAAAGTATGGACAAGAAGAGAATAGAAGCGTTCGAAATGTGGCGCTACCGAAGAATGCTGATGATTAGATGGGTAGATCACATAACTAATGAGTAGGTATTGAATAGAATTGGGGAGAAGAGGAGTTTGTGGCACAACTTGACTAGAAGAAGGGATCGGTTGGTAGGACATGTTCTGAGGCATCAAGGGATCACCAACTTAGTGTTGGAGGGCAGCGTGGAGGGTAAAAATCGTAGAGGGAGACCAAGAGATGAATACACTAAGCAGATTCAGAAGGATGTAGGTTGCAGTAGGTACTGGCAGATGAAGAAGCTTGCACAGGATAGAGTAGCAAGGAGAGCCGCATCAAACCAGTCTCGGGGCTGAAGACCACAACAATAATATGCACTTATTACAACTTAAGCTTTTATGACTTTTGGAATTACACAATATTTTCCTATTTCTGCATTTGCAGCGATTTGTGGCACATGTAGTAGAGCAATTGTATCGTTGGCCACTGGTAAGTGACTGTAAATACGATATGGATCGTAATGATTTTTCCTCTTTGGCCACGGATGGACAGGAATATAGCTGCTTAAGAACACCAGGTTGTAGAAAGTGCCTTCGGCTTTCAATACACCTGCAAGAACGCTTCTGGGAAAGTCTCTGACAACATCTGGTACAAGGATGCGAACATTTTCTCCAACTTTTGCTGATGGGAATTTTGCATCTAAATTTTTAAGCATCTTTGGACCTTGCGCTTGCAAACTGTCGTGACCTACTGCCCTCTTAATTCTGGTTTCTTGTTTATTATAACATTGCTTGCAAATAATTTTCCCTCCATATCTATACTCTGCTTCATTACTTCTTCCACAAAATGCGTACACCACTTTGCCGCAGGATATCCAACAATGAGCTGCTCTACACGCTTCTTTACAAACCACACAGACTATTTTCACCTGGATATAGTCAGGTAACTGGTCTCGACTTTCCGATGATTCAACCTCCACGGCGGCATTTCATTGCTGGGAGAGGTACCTACATTTATAGCATCCTCCACTTCTAGTTCAACTTTCTCAAGGCCTTCGTTTGTCACTATGCTATCAATAATTTCTTTAGGCAGAGGTGAAGTACTCTGCCCCACTTATGCTTTACAGCCAAACATTGCCTCGTATAGAGACTGCTGAATTCCTTGATGAAAAGACCGGTTATTCATGAATTTGATGAATCAAAGAATCTCACTCCAATGTGGTGAATTATTTGTCTGCATCCACGTCATTACCATATTCTATACATCCTGGTTGGTTCGTTCGATGGAACGTTGGCTCCAGCTATGCCTAGGTTTTCCATGTACCAATTTCAGTTTAGGTCACGTGTTATCAAACTCATTTATAACTTGGATCGAAAACTATCTACCATTATCTGACTGCAGAACACCTGCTGCACTTGTAGTGGTGAGGACGTCAAGCAAATGGTAAGCAACTTCTTCTGATTTTTTGCTTTTCAGGAGTCGCATTAATATAAACTTGGTTCGGTTCAAAATGGTTCAAATGGCTCTGAGCACTATGGGACTTAACTACTGAGGTCATCAGTCCCCCAGAACTTAGAACTACTTAAACCTAACTACCCTAAGGACATCACACACATCCACGCCTGAAGCAGGATTCGAACCTGCGACCGTAGCGGTCGCGCGGTTCCAGACTGTAGCGCCTAGAACCTCTCGGCCACTCCGGTCGGCCTTGGTTAGGTGGTCTTGGTAATTGAGTATGAACTTGTACCTCCTGTCAGGGCTGCTTTGCATGTCTTTCAGATCTATCTATCATCTCGAATTAAATTCTTCAGATGGTATAAGGCTGGAAACTAAACCTTTCTTTGGATTAGGCAATTTAGTACAGTTTGCATAAGCTAAGATACGAAGCAATGACCTGTTTGGTGACATTTCTGTACTTAAACTCCAGTCCCTTACCCATCCGTGTGTAACGTACAACTCCAGTTTTCAAATAAGTTTCATGCAGTATTTCAAACAGTGTTCTTTTTTATGGACACAGTACAAAATAGCCTGTTGTCTCCTGTTATTGTTGCAACAAGTTTTTTTTCTGTCAGCTTCAATAACGTCATACTTTCTTAGCCGACGATACCCAACATTCTTTCTCTGCTTTGCTTGTTTAATGTCACCTATAAAAGAACAGTATCTGTCTCTTATTATTGGGTTATTATTTGCTTTTTCTTGCAGTAACGTACTGAAAGTGTACAGCGACCTTCTTTTCACATCATATGTCGTTTCCCAATTTGTATCACTCCTTCCGAAGTAGCAGTGGGTTATCCTACGGTAGAATGACAAGAGCAATTGAAAGCCAACGCCGTTACCTGTGGTCAGCATAGGTTCTACTACCAAATGATCAGTTACTGATTTAGGGCACGCCCATTAATTACGTGAGCTCAGAATGGAGGATATCAGTGCGACAAAATCTTACCAATTCTCGTTGAAAAGGTGGGTGTCAATTAAAAGTTCACCTTAACTCTTTAATTCAGAAAATCCAATTATTACAAAAGATAACATTTTGTTGAATAAAATTAGTCCCGAGCTCAGAGAATATTAAAGTGCGCGCCAACGTTTATGTAGAACGTGATTTGGAGTGCCAACGACCTTGCCACGGTGTTAACACCGGTTCCCGTCAGATCACCGAAGTTAAGGGCGAAATTAGAATTATTTACTAATACCTTCAGCTGCTGACGGGCGTTGATGTATATCAAAGAGGACAGGTGAAAATGTGTGCCACGACCGAGACTCGAACCCGGGATCTCCTGCTCATTTGGCAGACGCTCTATCCATCTGAGCCACAGAGGGCAAAGGGGCAGCGTGATTGCAGGGACTATCCCGCGCACGCCTCCAGCGAGATCCACATTCTCACCTTATATGTCCACACATTACATTCGTAGTGTCCCTACCCAACATACTCATTATTCGTGGAAGACATTCTTACCAAGTCGCGTAAGAGTTCGGGTAATATGTGTGCATCCACACAGAAGAAGAGGGTCATGGCCGGTATTGCCAGAAATGTACTTATATGGATATGGTGTCCGTTCTTTCGGACATATCGGACAGACCCAATCACCTGACCACGTTCGAAGTCCGTGAGTTCCGCGGAGCGCCCCATCTTGCTCTCTGACGATGTCAAATGACTACTGAGGTCGCTGATATGGGGTACATGGCAGTACGTGGCAGTGCAATGCACCTAATTTGAAAAATGTTTTTTTTTGGGGGATGTCCGGATACTTTTGATGATATAGTGTATTTGTAACACTTCGTTGTATCACTATGGTGCCAACTGCTCCTCAGATTGGAGCTGTCTCATTACGAAGTCCGATTTTAGTAAAAACACAGAGAGAAGAAACACGGTTAAAAATACATGAACGGACCTTTAAAAAAAAAGACGCCAAGCTCAAGCGCCGGAGTTTGTATGATATTTAATATTCATTACTATAATTCATTGTATTGCCTCGCTCCAGGTACGAAAGAGCTAAGCCGAATACGATGGTCTTCCCTCCCGGTAATGTTACGTGGACGGCCGGACTCCTGTCTTCTGGCGATCGTACATTGTCGTGACCACCGCTGCCAGCAATCATGTACAGTGCTTTCATTTCTGTCAAGTCCTCTTGCGATATCGCCCAAGGAACGTCCAGCATCTCGCAGCAGGTCAGTGTGGCCGAGCGGTTCTAGGCGTTTCAGTCTGGAAACGCGCCACCGCTACAGTCGCAGGTTCGAATCGTGCCTCGGGCATGGATACGTTGGATGTACTTTGGTTAGTTAGGTTCAAGTAGTTCTAAGTTCTATGGGACTGATTACCTCAGATGTTAAGTCCTACAGTGCTCAGGGCCATTTGACCATTTGACTGTTATAATTCCCTCGCCTTAGTTTCGCCCACTTTCAGTGTTTGGCCATCGCACTTACATTACGCATACCGTTGGAAAGTGGGGTTTACTAGTTGCATGATGCTCTCGTGTATACAACAGTGTGTCTATAGCGGCTGCCACTGTGGAGTCCACTGCTACGAGTCCGCAGCCATCTGGCTGTTGCGGGAACTTCAACTCTGCAAGCTTTACTCTTGCAGGTTACAGTGGTAGCTGAAGATTAGGGCTGGGGCGATTTTCCGTGAGTGAAAATGAATCTGCTCGTCTGAAAGCTGTTCAACCTGTCCTCCTCTATGAGGAGGAGGACTCGTCTGATGACGCAATAGAAGAAGACAGAGAAGCTGATAGAGAAGAAACAGGGGATCCAGTATGAGAATCAGAATTTAAAAGAGCCCTGGAAGACTTAAAACCAAATAAGGCGGAAGGTATACATAACATTCCATCAGAATTTCTAAAATCATTGGGGGAAATGGCAACAAAACGACTATTCACACGGTGTGAGGGATGTACAAGTCTGGTGATATACGATCTGACTTTCGGAAAAATATAATACACAAAATTACGAAGATCGCATGGGCCGACAAGTGTGAGAATTATAGCACAAACAGCTTAACAGAACAAGCATCAAGCTGCTGATGAATTATAGGATCTGCTGAATGGAATGAGCATCTAATGAGTGAACAACAGGGATTTCCAGTAAATCGAAGAAAGACAAAAGTAATGAGAAAAAGCAGAAACGAGAACAGTGGGAAACTAAACGATTATTGATCACGAAGTAAACGAAAAAATAACCTATGACGGACCGAGCAAGGGGGGTTCAAAAAGCAGACAACCACTGGCATTCCCATTCAAGAGAAGTCTGCTACTATAAACAAAGACCTTAATTTGAGGAAGAAATTTCTGAGAATGTACGTTTGGAGCATAGAATTGTGTGCTAGTAAAATGTGGACTGTGGGAAAACCTGAAAATAAGACACTCGATGCATTTGAGATGTGGTGCTACAGAAGTATGTGGAAAATTAGGTGGACTCATAAGGAAAGGAATGAGGAGGTTATCCGCGGAATAGGGGAGGAAGGGAATATACGGAAAACACTGAGAAGGAACAAGATGGTAGGACATCTGTTCAGACACAAGTGAATAACTTCTATGGTACTAACTCGAGCTGTGAAGGGCCAAAATTGTAGAGCAAGACAGAGTCTGGAATACATCCAGCAAATAATTGAAAACGTAGGTTGCAATTGCTACTCTGAGACGAAGATGTTGGCACATGAGATGAATTCGTGGCGGGCTGCATCAAACCAGTTATAAGACTGAAGAAAAAAGAAATCCAACATACGACGTTTCATTCTTGATGTCAACAGTTCCGTAGATGATTCTGAAAAGCTGAGATTGCGATTGCGAACTCGTAAGAAAATCCATTGGCGCTTTGTAATTGACGTTTAAATATTCTTCTCTTTCTCCAACACTGGCGGAATCTCAGGAAAGACTCCAAAGACTGGTACTGGAATTTCCTCACAATCAGCTGCAGAACGACGCGCCGATCCGGACTCAGGATACGTGAGATTCTTTCTTTTGATGCCGGCCACATCAATAGAGCAGAAGTAGCAGACTGTGGCACGGTTTGTCGGCTTCCTCCAAACCATGGGAATTCCACATTTCAAAGAACATTTCTTGGCCTTGGTCCATTGACGCAGGTACTAGGTGCACGTCTTGCATACATGAGTAATAATCACGCTTTATCGTGTTCACCAATCGGCATGCTAAAATAAGCTAGGACAGCATGCTTCATGTAACTAATAACTGCGTTTCTCTCAGTAACCACGGTGTATTCCTCGCTGATGTAGCAGATTATTTTCGCATCGTCGTCTTGGTGAAGCCATTTCATTTCCTCCACAAATAAAAAAAAAGGTTTTAATGTAAACCAATGTAAATTTGGATGTTGGAAATTAGTATTTGCTCAGATTTTTGATGTATGTCCTGTAATACGTGAAAATTCATGAACTCATAAAGTTGACCAGACTGATCAAAACGTGTCATTTTTGAAATCAAACCAACATAATTACACAAATTATTTTTCTTTGTTACCCTTTTGAAGTGTAGTAAAGTTATTTTGGCGAAACTTGATGAAACAATAGAATTACTTTGATCAATATAACCTCTTAAGAAGACGTATATTCGAAGACTAAGGGACTGGCTATGTTCTGTCGCATTTCAGGATACTAGCACATATATTTCTAAACCATATTCTTCTCCTCCTCCTTCTCTTCCTGTTTCTCTACGAGGTCGGCACTGTTATATGGGTTTTGGCAATACTGTGGCTGCTGGTGGCCGGAAGCACTTCCTGGTACCACCATTACCCCTGGCAATCAGTTTTCAGTTAAAGCTTCAAACTGTATCCAATTTACACATCCACAATGCAATATCTAACGTTTTTCTTTCTTTCTGTTACTGACACCTTCATTTAAACATTAAGACATAATATGAACTTATTACACATGCAGATGACCATTTTGTTTTGTCCGTGGCACAAATAAAGCCAGTACAAAATAACAGTGGATGCAGTAAAATCGTCTGCGTGCAATGAGGTACCAGAAAACGATAGGGTAGGTTCACCCTGGAGTGGCAGTCACGAAATTAGACAGGTCAGGGTGGCACACCCTGCCCGCAGTCTCCAAGCGCTAAGCGCTGTGATTCGCTCGCCTCATAGCTTTGTTGACACACTGTCAACAGTTGAGTAGGTCAGCGTCTGATGACTGTTCAGTATTTCCATCCGATATCGAGTATTCACGTGTGGTTTCAGTCCTCCGTGGAACAGTACATTGACACGTGTTTCGTAGTGAGCGAAATGCAGAAGCAGGCGAATGCGTAGACGGCGAAAAGACAATCGAAAACAATCCAAAATTGTAGTTTCGAAAGTGTTGCGGCGTAAAGTCAAGCGCCGGCACTCCGGTTGGAAATGACAGGAAGAGAAGGCTGTGAGAAGAGGTCAGCCAATCGCACACTGGCTGGAGCTCCCTCCAGGACGACAACGCCACAGCAGCGGCTCCAGCGTGAAGAGGACTTCAGCGCCGCGACCGACTTTCGACAGCCCAGTTCAAGAGCAGCTTCAAGATTAGCCACTTCTATGGAAGCGTCAACGATAGAGACTTCGATAGCAGTTCAGGAAAGACTTTGGTCAGTTAGAGATCATCGGTAATTGCAAAGACGGATTATTTTATATGTCGCCCTCTGCTTGCGACACATTTGTGTAGTTTTCTAGACACTACAAGATTGACGACGCGGCTGTACGGAGGGGAATGTAATGAAGTTTACTGACCTGGCAGTGAAGGAACCAAGAATGACAGCCCAGTTCAAGAGCAGCTTCAAGATTAGCCACTTCTATGGCAGCGTCAGTCACAGTATTTCACAAGGGTTTGGCATGTTCGTAACATGCCAAACCCTTGTGAAATACTGTGACTGACGGTATTCCGTTTTAACAGAGTGGTAACGTCGGCAGAATCTCTAGTATAAGCACGTATTTTTATTATCCAAGAGGAGGATATCAATAAAACGGAGACCTACGGAATTAGATACCACAACCGATGATAGAATAAATTAATTACTTTGGGTCAGATATCTCCGCTCTTTATCTCCTTTGCTCACTTGCTTTCTGATTCAGAAACTGTAATGGTGAGCAAAAATTTTTAGTGGTATGCAGAGATATTGCAGCATTTTCAAACCAACAAGAAAGACCAAAGAGTATCTTAGATCGGCGAAGGACGAAAGGGACCCACTTGCAATGTCGGAAATATACCGTATACCATGCACATGCGGAAAAGTTTATTTCGGAATGACTGGGCGACATTGCTGGTTGAGGCACGCGCAGAAATCGGCCGTGGCAGAGCACACACTGAGTGCTACCGACCACGTAATAAAATTCGCCGACACGGAAGTTCTGGCTGTAGAGAAAAACTATTTCAGAGAAGCTGTAGAAATACAAAAACACGCGAACTGCTTCAACAAGAAAGAGGAAGGCCTTAAGGTAAACGGACCCTGGCTTTCCGTACTGCAGCCAACGACCGTAGCAGGTAACAAGAGGAGAACCGCACAGAAAATGACCGTGGAGAAGCCCTCGGACGTTGGCGCGGCAGGTGCATATAGTTTGCGGCCGCGAGCTCGGCTCCACTTCACCACCGGCAATGGAGGGTGAAGCTTTGACAGTGTCAGCCACTCGTGCTGGCGAAACGTCAGTCAAATCATCTGACGACCGTCGGCCGAAGAACCCGAGACAGAAGCCAATAGGCAGTTTGTCAACAAGTGGCCAGGAAAGCCTTAACAATTTTGTAATAGATTTATTGCTTGCTGACGAGAACAGTCTTGTAGTATACTTCTATAAAACTTAGCTTTCACAAAAGCATACGCACAAATCTATGTTGCTCGACTTCGAAGGAAGTAGTGGTCTGTCAGTATTTACAGTTGCTTTTCTATAGTGTATGTCGGCAATTTGAGTGATGGCTGCAAATAAAAAAAATTTCGGGGTGCAGGGAATATACAGTCGTATTAAGGTGAGCTGTCGGAACTAAAATTCTGGTGACACCAAGTGCTCGTGTACTGCGCAAATGCGTTCATAGCTGACGCGATACAGTAATGGTATCTCAGGTATTACCGAAATTAATTTATATTTTTTTTAACAAATATCTCGTTGGAAATTTCTACAAGGTCTTAAAGAACGGAAATTCACGAGCGACGACGTTCCTCGTTACTCAGGTGGAACAATCTCACACCTCTTACAGTATTTTATATTTTATCTCGGAATATATATATATATATATTATTTTTTTTTTCAAGATAATATATGTATCACATCATCTATGAGCTTTCATGATGTTCATATACAGGGTGTTACAAAAAAGGTACGGCCAAACTTTCAGGAAACATTCCTCACACACAAAGAAATATAATATGTTATGTGGACATGTGACTGGAAACGCTTACTTTCCATGTTAGAGCTCATTTTATTATTTCTCTTCAAATCACGTTAATCATGGAATGGAAACACACAGCAACAGAACGTACCAGCGTGACTTCAAACATTTTGTTATAGGAAATGTTCAAAATGTCCTCCGTTAGCGAGGATACATGCATCCACGCTCCGTCCCATGGAATCCCTGATGCGCTGATGCAGCCCTGGAGAGTGGCGTATTGTATCACAGCCGTCCACAATACGAGCACAAAGAGTCTGTACATTTGGTACCAGGGGTTGCGTCGACAAGAGCTTTCAAATGGCCCCGTAAATGAAAGTCAAGAGGGTTGAGGTCAGGAGTGCGTGGAGGCCATGGAATTCGTCCGCCTCTACCAATCCATCGGTCACCGAATCTGTTGTTGAGAGGCGTACGAACACTTCGACTGAAATGTGCAGGAGCTCCATCGTGCATGAACCACATGTTGTGTCGTACTTGTAAAGGCACATGTTCAACATTACCTTCCTTCAATTGGGCCAACTGGCGGTGAATCGAGGAAGTACAGTACGTACTGACGGAACTAAAATGAGCTCTAACATGGAAATTAAGCGTTTCCGGACACATGTCCACATAACATATTTTCTTTATTTGTGTGTGAGGAATGTTTCCTGAAAGTTTGGCCGTACCTTTTTGTAACACCCTGTATATTTATTGTGTTGCCAGAAGAGCCAACACCGTGTTGCTAGAGGAGACCGAAATGCACGCTTTTAAGCTCACGCAGGCTGGCGTGAGGTCTGGAAAATGACAATGTAATTAATATAGCCAATAAGGTACATTGCTGCTGGAATACCTAACTTTAATCCATAATTGGTGTACATCGCTCTTGACTGTACAGGTTTTACAATCTCAATATTAACTGGTAATGGCGCCTTGCGAGGTCGTAGCAAATGACGTAGATGAAGGCTATGCTAACTATCGTCTCGGCAAATGAGAGCGTAGTTGTCAGTGTAGCATCGCTAGCAAAGTCGGCTGTACAACTGGGGCGAGTGCTAGGAAGTCTCTCTAGACCTGCCGTGTGGCGGCGCTCGGTCTGCAATCACTGACAGTGGCGACACGCGGTTCCGTCGTATACTAGCGGACCGCGGCCGATTTAAAGGCTACCACCTAGCAAGTGTGGTGTCTGCCGGTGACACCGCAATATTTATAGTCCAAGTGTGTCAGTGATTTTGTTTTATCAACAGGTTGATGTAAAAAATCGTTTACATACATTGCCAGGTGAAACGACTGCACATATAAACATACTTCAAGAAATATGGTTTGCGAAAGTAATGTGTGAAACGTCTATGTTACCAGATCTCCGCCGCAGCTCTTGTAGCCCCGCGCAGGGATTTACGAGCTGAAGCACCACACTGATTCGATCGACCGGTGCATCATAGGTGATCCCACTCTCCATTAAACGAGACGCTGACATAATAATGCATGCCCACCCGGCTCGAATGTAATTATTTCGCTCTTTCCCGGGAACACTGCCTTTAGCGACCGAAACCAGCTAATTATTCGCGAGCTGACGCGCGATCGCCGCTACGCGCATTTCTGTTTGGAGTTGCGGCGGCGTGCTTCTGCCGCAGGCGCGTACCGCCGACGCGTCATCAGCGTTTTAATCACCGTGGGAAAGGCGCCGGCGCCTACAATTTACTGCCGGGCCGGTAGCCGGTAACGCGATTTGGTCCCGCCGGGACACTGCGTGATGGGGAGGGCGGTGACAGGCGCCCCATTACGTACTGGGAACGAATTACCCGGACAATAAAATTAGCGGGTTTGTTTGTAGGTGAAACGGTAATTCGGCGCCATCTGTTTGTTGGGCCGGCTACTAATGCTGTTGGTGGCCGCTGGTCCCACGAGGGGCACACGCGGTGAGCATATGAGTACTGTATGTTCACATTAACACTAGGATTGCTGTGCAGAGACACACCGTCTCTCTCTCTCTCTCTCTCTCTCTCTTTCTCTCTCCGTCTGAGCGAGAGGGAACACCAACCGGTTTCATTTTCATATGCAGAGGCTTTCCACACGTGTGTCGCACTTCGTATTCGAGTACAGTACGGCGCGGCAGAATCAAAACAGAAATCTGCATCTCGTGGCACAACAAAACACACAGCAGATCCTCGTCGCCAGAAGTCATCCGATAATTTGAGCCCTAACAGTACAAAAATATTTCAGAAAGGAGTTGAATGCTAATTCTGTTCAAGATAATCTTGAGCTGGACTGTCACAATACGCGCTCTGTTTTCGAAAACAGCTACGATTTCGCTTCTTAGGACGTGACGTCTTATGAAGCGAAATTGTAGTTCTTTTCGAAGACAGCCGGCCAGGGTGGCCGAGTGGTTCCAGGCGCTACAGTCTGGAGCCGCGCGACCGCTACGGTCGCAGGTTCGAATCCTGCCTCGGGCACGGATGTGTATGATGTCCTTAGGTTAGTTAGGTTTCAGCAGTTCTAAGTTCTAGGGGACTGATGACCTCAGAAGTTAGGTCCCATAGTACTCAGAGCCATTTGAACCTTTTTTTTTCCGAAGACAGAGCGCGTATTGTGACAATCCAGCTGCAGATTATTTTGAACAGAATTAGTATTCAACTCCCTTCTGAAATATTTTTATACTGGTAGGGCGCGGAAGTTAGTAGCGACTTTCCATAGATACCCATAATAAAGACTTTAGTCATCAATGATATAATCTCCCTCACTATTTACAATATGCAAACGCTGCGGTAACTTTTCGACTCCGTGACTGTAGAAAACACGTAGTTTTGAGACGAAGAACTCTTCGAGTCATGCTCGGAGCATATTTTCATCAGGAATGAAAGTTTCTTAAAGGTTGTTCGAGCGACAGCGGGAAAAGCGAAAATCTGAGGACTCGAGATCAAGTGATAAAGATGAGTGCGATATCTACTTCCCATCCCTTTTTGTCAGAGGTCGTACGTTATAGGGGAGTCGCATCACTTCACGCACTGTTCGTGGTCGTTGTTCTCGGACTGCGTCTGCAAGACGTCTCGGTTGTGGACAGTAAATGCCATTAGTGATGGTTACACCTCGGGGAAGCAATTCATAGAGTACTACACTGTCGCTGTTCCATTAGATGCGTAACATACGTGGACGCTCAGAGCTCTCTGTATGGGGAGTTGCTGCTTTGTTTGGGCTCACCCATTCCTGTCTTTTCCTGATGTTAGCAAAAGGGTACCACTTCTTGTCACCAGTAACGACACGAGATAGGAATGGTCGATGTTATCTCACGAGCCAATTGATGACGAGCAAGCAGATGCACATAGTATGGGTATCTGCTGATTTTTGTGATTTTAGCTTAGAGCATGTGGTACCCACGCATCCGATTTTTGGACCTCCCCTGAACCGTGAATTTATGTTCAAAACCTTTTCTTAAGAATTTACTTTATTTACTAGTGATTCATCAAGAACATTAACACATTTAATCACACTATATGATCGTGGAAGTAGATGCCAGTGGGTAAGTGAAGAAAACAATTTTATTAATAAAAACCTTTTTTTTAACAGATTTAAAATTATAATCAGAAAGCACCCTCTAAAAATCAAGGTACAAGTTACAATTTATTCATAGGCAGAAAGAACAAATATTGACAGTATGAGCTTTCGGGCTGATAACCTTGCCGCTCCCTTTCGACGCGGCCGTAGTCACGACCGCTCACAACAACCTCTGAAAGACTACACTGGTGGAAATCTGCAACACACCAGATCACTTTAAACTAAAAATTTTAGCAACTCACACAAGCACATAAACTATGCACCCCGTAGGAGGGATAGAAATGGTACAAAACACTAACATTAAAAAAATTAACTTGCCAACGAAGGTCAACTTGATTTAAAAAAAAACTCTTACGGTGGAAGGGTGGCAACTTTATATATTAAAATGACCATTTAAATAAAAAACCGTGAAATGCAGTCTTACATAAAATGTACAAAATATACCACCTCTCAAGATGATAGACAAGATAAAAACGTATTTCAGGAATCCGGCCGTTACACTTCAAGCAATAAATTCGTTAACACCGAATCCGACAAACATGACAGAGGCAGCTATTAACGTACGGCAGATCGACAGACAGACAGACAGACAGACACTAACTGCCTAACAAATGCGGACAAGAGACAGATGAGCAAGCTGAAGACGAGAGACTGACCAAGAACAGAAGTAGAATTTAGCAAGTAAATGAAACAACATATCACGAATCACTTAACTTCTAATAAACTGCGATTTCTGGCGAAGACCTGGCGCAGCACGCCTAAAACGCTCTCCCGAACGGTCCGCTGCCAGCCGCTTCAACGGACGCAGGAAGGCGCGCCGATCTCCCGTCTCACGGCGTCGCAGCTCGCACCGGCCAGACCGATGTCGTGGGTTGATTCACTCCTGTTGCTCTCGTGTCGACCGGGGAAGCCACTACCCCTCGCTATACGGCGCGACCCACTGGACTGACGTGGCGACCTCACATGCGCCGACGCTCAAGACGGACAAGTCATCTGGTGTCTCAGTGCGCGACCGACCAACCGATCTATCCAACCGATAACGACCATTGCCTGAACAAACTCAAGCAGGCTGGCGGCCTAACACATACTAGCACTCCGGACGACAGACAGACACTGACTGCCCCACACTGACCCGGCCGACAGACTGACAAGACTCGCCGCCCCTTAAATACACGTGAACAGGCTACCTTCCCCCTTTTCCCACCCGAGGAAGACACCAAAGCTCCGACAGCCACAGCGGCGCCACCGCCAGAAACGGAGGGTGACTGTTTTACACTACACGCTGCGGCACGCTCTTCAAAACAGCAAATTTTACCATGGCTCATCCCCCATTACAAGCATATGTCGCTCGATGGTCGACTGATTACTGTTAATCACATTTTCAAGTTCTAGTCTACGATCTTGGCCACTCGTCACTTATAGGATGCCTAACGGATGCAGCGTTCTCGCAATGTTATTCAACAATTCAAGCAAATAACATTTGTAGTTTTATTTCTATAAAGCAGCGGCCAAGAAACGCCGGGACTGGCGACAGACTTGCTCCCGTTTCAATGCTACCCTACCTATCAACTCGTCCAAGTTCTGGTCAGACTTCCGTCGCCTTACCGGAACTAAACCCTCCCCCTACTATCCTTTCTCCATGATGATCACCCTTCCCTGACACCCTTAGTGAGACCAATCACTTTGCCTCCTCCATCTCCGATATGTTTTCCGTCCCCGATGATCCCCAGTTCGATTACTCCCTCTTCCTGGATGTCCACGATCGAACTGACACCTCTGTCCCACCCCTTGCACCTGGTTTCCAGTACTTCGACAATATTGCACACACAGAACTCAGTACCCCTATCACTACACAGGATCTCATTGCTACACTCCGCACAAAACGCAACACCGCTCCTGGTCACGATCGTGTCACCTACCGTCACCTTCGTGAAGCTCCTGTCTCTTTCCTCTCCTCCCTGGCCAGGCTCTACAATGTAGTCCTGTCCACCGGTTACCACCCCGACCTGTGGAAAACCTCGCGTATCCTGATGTTCCTTAAATCCGGCAAACCGCCGTCCGCCGTCTCCTCCTACCGTCCCATCAGCCTTACCTCAGTCTTCAGCAAAGTCCTGGAATCTATCCTCACCCGCCGCATCCACCAGTATCTCCGCCAGCACCGCCTCTTTCCCGTCACCCAGTGTGGCTTTCGGCCGTCCTTCTCTTCTGACGACCTACTCATTCACCTCACTCATCTCCTTTGCGAACAGCTTAATTCCCGTCGCTCCGCAATCTTCCTCTCCCTGGACCTCGAACGTGCTTATGACCGCGTATTGCATTCCGGTCTCCTCTTCAAGCTCCAAACCTTCGCCCTTCCCATTAACTACGTCCGTCTGATTGGTTCCTTTCTCTCCCACCGTCCTTCCTACGTCTCAATCCATAACACGGATTCCTACACCTTTTTTCCCTCCGCCGGTGTGCCCCACGGCTCCATTCTCTCCCCCCTTCTGTACCTTTTGTATACGGCAGACATGCCGCCGCCGTCACCCACCATCCACCTTCTCCAATTTGCCGATGACACCGCCTTCCTTGCCCTTGCCCCCACCCTGCAGCGCTCCCAACACCTTCTACAATCCCATCTTGACCGGTTCACCACTTGGTGCAACCAGTGGTTGCTCAAGGTCAATCCCTCCAAAACCCAGGCGATCATTGTAGGCAAAACCACCACTTCCTTCCGCCTCCTTGATTTCTATCTTACCATCATGGCCGTCCTATCGCCCTCACCCCCACCCTCAAGTACCTTGGTGTCACCCTCGACCATCGCGTCTCCTGGACCCCCATCTCCGGACAATCCAAGCCAATGCGTGCTCCCGACTCCGTCTCCTCAAGCTCCTTTCCGGTCGTACGTGGGGTCTGGACCCCTCCACCATCCGCCCTATCCTCTGTTACGCCCATCCAGCCTGGATCTCCGCCCCCCCTACCTTTTATAAATCCCTTCAAATCCTTGAACGCCATGCTCTCCACCTCGCCTATCGCATCCATCTCCCCTCCCCCACGCGGATCCTGTACGATCTCATTCCATTCACCCACCTCCTCCTTTTCCTTGAAAGGATACGGATCCTCTACACCTCCCGCAAACTCGATCCTCCTCACCCGCTCTGTCTTGCCCATCCTCTCCCACCCCCGCCCGCTGCTGCGCCTGTATTCCCACGTCCCACCCGGTCTCCATCTCTCCACCCTCCTTACCCTCTCTCAAGTTGGCTTCCACCAGCTCCCCCTCCCTGATGGTGTCCTCCTCCGCTCCATATACCCCTCCAATCAACTTTGATCCTCCCGGCCCCCACTTCCTGTGTCCTTTCCTTTAGGCACCCTCCCTCCCTTCTCTTTCCTTTTCCCCCATCCCCTTCCTCCACCCCTCTTCCCCCGTGCTTCCCCTCCCCCTTCCTCCCCCCCTATCTCCCCTGCCCATGGAATCTGCTCTCCCCTCTCCCTCTCCCACTCCCCCCCCTCCTCCTCTCTTGGCAGGTCCCCGTACATGGTTAGTGAACATCCGCGCGCCGGAGATCAACGCCTCGTGTTTCTGTGTGTGCCATCGTTTTGTGCTTAAGTGCTTCAGTGTTATTTGTTTTGTGCACCTACGTTCACGTGTGACAATTTTCGGCTATGTATGTGTCCAAGTGTCTGCACATATTTTATCTTGGACTCTACGCCCGTGAACGGCTCCATGTATTTTAACAAGTGTTTGTCTCCGTTTGTATGTACACCATATTTTTTTTCTCTACTTGTCTCCATTTGTATCTTTTGTGTTTCTCTGCGGCCAAAGAGCGGCGTAGTATGCTGCTGCAGGCCTGCCTGTAAGCAGGTTTAAAAATAACAATAAAGAAAAAAAATTCTATAAAGCAAATTGACAATACTTAACATTTGAGTTACATGGTTGTCGCAAGTGACATCCAAACAGTAATAGTCTTCGCTATAGACAAAGTCCAGACAAGCAACTGATAAGGATAAGAACTGGTTGTTCTTGCAGCACGCACCGCAAATACGTTGCACTAATGTCGGGTATACTGAACCGATCTGAGCGCCCGAGGCTGGCAGGAGCGGAGCCGATATTCTCTTCTTGTAGAGGGCGCTCCTGGCGCGGCTCGGTACCTGTCAGCCGGCTATTGGCTGGTTTTCCGTTCTTCGTCTTCGTTCCGGCGCTTGTGGTTACGCCAGAACGTCTAGAGTACACCGACGTGGATCATTGTGGATTAATGCGTTTAAACGGTACTCATCAGACTCCGAAGGTCTCAACACGGGGAGTCACCGATGTCAAAACAATCCCCCTCAAAACGAGAAAACCATGTCCTTGCCCAGCTGTGCCCAATGGTATTATCCTCAAACACGGCTCAAATGTTTCTGGCAGCCTCTGATGCTGTAACCTCTTCACTGAAGTGACACGGAAGAATACGTCGAAGATGCACCGATTTCTCCACTTAGCACTGAATTTTCTAGCGTCCACAGTTCCACTCACTATCACCAAATGACAATATTTAAACACATATAGCAGCAGTGAAGTACAAATAAAAAGATGACAATCGATAAAAAAATCATATCAACCGGAGTATCAACATGCAGAACAAAACCGCTACGAACATTTTCACCAGGCTAATATTTTTACCGTTAAACACTCCAACGCGCATTCGGTAAAGAATCGAACTCCCATGTATCAAACGTCTTATTCTTTACAAATGAGTTATCGATTTAAATATTTGACGGTAAGCTTGTAAAACTTCTAGGATATTTTAAACAAAGTTTGTTTATCACCGATCTCAAGGCATAGTACTCCTGAACTACGTGTTGTACAATAACTTAATTTTGCAAGTAGATTTAGTTGAGATTTTGAATTCAAACTGTTTGCTCTGAAAATCTCAGATTCTTTGGGCCTTCAGCCTAAATAAAGAACTGTTGCAAGATAAGGCTTGCCTTTTAAAGTTCTGGTTATGATTGCATTTTAAGTTATTGGCCGTCAGACGTTTTTAAATTAAAGTGGATTTTAGCTAGTAATTAAGTCCCAAAGATTAAAGCTGTGTGTTTAAAAGAATTTTTGGGGCTCTTGTAATGTTTGACCAAATAATAAAGTTTTATGTTCGAGTGTATCTGACAGCCCCTTATTTTAGCCTCCTTCCACAATTTAAACTACCTGTCCTGTCCTTTGGGTTAAGCCAGGCGTTTCAAGAAGCTGCATTTGCTACAGTCACGCTTCGACTGCAGCAGTGTTGGGGCGCCAATGACGAAAGTTGCGGTATCTTTGGTGGCATTGTAGCCCCCTGAAACCACGGTGTAACAGCGTCTTTCAGTGCACAACGGTAGAATGGTGTGTACTGTCTCAAGAATGTGCTGTGGACAGGGCTCAATTTGCGAGATTATTGAGCAGAGGGCAAGTGGGTCAGTGGCTACACCCTGCCCCTAACGCAGCTACGAGGCTCTGCCCTGCGTTGACAACACGTCTGAGCCAACATGGTGTGCCTCACCCGTTTTGGACAGTGGCTGATATTCCCGTCATGTTCGTACTGTCACGGAGGTTACGTACATTGCTCACTGGAAGTTCCGTTAGGCGGATAAAGGAGTCCTTCAGGGAAATACCAGGGAGCTCAAGGAAGAAGGCCTGTGTGCACCCATTACGAGGTCTCGTCTGAAATGAGGGGCAAACTCTCCCATCATCTGTGAAGCACATTGAAAATTGTAGCTCATTGAAATGTATATGGTAGAGACACACCACAATCACAATCGTAATCTGTTGTAGTTGCTACATATTTTATTACAGTCAAAAGGATTATAATATCACAATCACAATAATAAAGGAGACTGCCTTACAAGGCCAGATCACTTGGACAAATAACAGATAAATTTCTTTAAGCCGAACAAGACCCATAAGACTTGAAATTTGAATATGAATAGGTAAATATACTGAGGTAAAGCTCAGGAGAGCTTCTGTAATGTTTGGAAGGTAGGAGACGAGATACTGGCAGAATTAAAGCTGTGAGGACCGGGCGTGAGTCGTGCTTCGGTAGCTCAGATGGTAGAGCACTTGCCCGCGAAAGGCAAAGGTCCCGAGTTCGAGTCTCGGTCGGGCACACAGTTTTAATCTGCCAGGAAGTTTCATATCAGCGCACACTCCGCTGCAGAGTGAAAATCTCATTCTGGTTTACTAAAATAGTACAAATGTCCATACAATTCCCATCACAAATCTCATTACTTCCAATCAGCTGAGGAACAGATTAAAGGTCAGAACACAGAGCATTTAAGGTTTGGCTAACCAACTTTCCTAAACAAAACTATATAAAAATGACTAAAACAATTAAGGAGGAACTTTAATTTTGGCCAAACTACTCTTCAAATTCGCTTACTCAGTTGATTAATCAACAATGTTCTTAGAATGATTGCAACTATAACATGACCGTATGACAATTCCCCTAAAATGAAGTTGCTTCAATATTGCGTGTGAATTGGCGACAGACGCGAGCAGACCAAGGATTCAAATCAATAAGAGAGATCCACGAGACAGGAAATGACATAGAAATGTACTCAACTTTGCACTGTAATTGAACTTCAGATGCTATAATTCTCCACCGGAAATATGTCACCTCAGTGACAACATAACCCAAGATGTAAAGGACAGGATAGGGCCTTAAATATCTCTCTGTCCACGTGGTGCTCTGCTCCCAGAATGCTCGCGTCGACCGCTGCCAATTATCTGTAACACAACACACATCAACAGCACATAATATTCTGAGACATAAACTACACAATCTTATCTAGAGAACAGGTGATCAATGCAACTGAACAGAAACAAATTAGCCTCCGTGAGTTACTTGGCCAGTGCCAGCCCTTAAACTTTCGTTAATAAGTTCCCTAAAAATCATGCTCTAAAGATGACAAGAATTGTCTCGGCGCGCATTAACACGCCAAACTAACAAATGATCTACAATGTAGAATAGAGGATGTATCTCGGCGTGTCTTGAAACGCCAGAGCCGGACTTACTCACTACTCGTTGAACTTCTAGCTACGTCTTTAACCACGCTTCATGTCGGTTGGTTGGGCTTCGCCACACCTCCTCGACTGCCGTCAAGATAGTTAGTCACGACACTGAGGTAAGTGATAAACAACTAAAACAATTCCAAAGGATTTTTAGTACCCTGGCATACTCAGTTAAGCCGCACGCAACCCACCGAAGCAACTCGGCGACTCCAATTCAGTCGACCGGCGTGGCTTATAACAGACTCGAAGGAGCTCGTCCTTCCGACCTCTAGGACAACCAAATCACCATGGGCGGTGGATCTGCCCTCCCGACTCAACACGCCGTAGCCGCTGTCCCCGCTCCTTCGTTGTCCGACTCGTCCTCTTGCC
This sequence comes from Schistocerca cancellata, assembly GCF_023864275.1. Lineage (NCBI taxonomy): Eukaryota > Metazoa > Arthropoda > Insecta > Orthoptera > Acrididae > Schistocerca > Schistocerca cancellata. The sequence goes on from NC_064628.1 coordinate 880,262,488, forward strand.
GTCCTGCCTACGTACACAGTACCACGTGACTCCCGCTCACCGCCCATCCCGACACACCTTACCTGCGGAGCGCACGGGCTGTCGTTAAATCCGCGGCGCCGAAGATGAGCAGAAGACAAATAAATATCGAAATCGACTCAAAGATCAAAAATGAAGATCGATGGAAACTGGCGCCAGGAAGGCACCAGCCCACTCATGTCAGCACGAATGAGCTCTGAGGCCACCCTCGACCTCTGCGTCGGAGCAAAATGTTGATCGCATTCGAGCAGCATTCCAATAACTTCCACGTAAATTAACACTTCGAGCAAGTCGTGACTTTCGGGTCGTAGAAACAACTGTTTCCAAAATTCTGCTTGAACACTTTTGCGTGAAACCAGGCGTTCACTTCAGGTAATTACGCTAGACAAAATGCACCGAAATGCTGGCAAGGATGTACGATGACAAAGACACCTCATAAAAGTTAATTTTAATTGACGATGGAAGACTTCGTGTTAATGGTCAAGTCAATCAGCATAATGTTGGGTTTTGGGAAGCAGAAAACTCCCATTTCTTCATGAAACATCAACGAGATCCGGCATTTATCTATGAGCTCTGCACAGCGTTCAGGGAGATGACAGACGGACCTTATTTTTCATGGAGAAAACTGTCACAGGCTTCCTCGACGAGTTTCCTTTGTGGCTTTTGCCTCAAATTCAAGAAGACCCCAACACCGTCATCCTGCAACACAATGGCGCAGCTTCTCACTTCCATTCGGCTGTACGCAAGTATCTAAAGACGCATCTGCCTGGACTCTGGTTCGGCCGTGCAGTTCCTGATGACGACACAGCTGTGGCACTGGTGGCCACCGTAATCACTAGACTTAACACGTTGTAATTTTTTATAGTGCTATGTGAAAGACACAGATACAACAACGAACTGCTGCTACGGTAGAACCTATCACTATCGACTTATTGCTTATGGCTTGGGAAGAGTGTGAATATCGTCTTGAAGTTTGCCTAATCTCTCTAAGAGCCCATGTCGAGCCGCTGCAACCTGTAAAAAACTTACAGAAATACCGTATTAACAGGATAAGGTTTGAAGGAAAGAAGTCACACCATTTCGTTACCATGAATTTTTGAATATATAAAGTTATTTTGTGCTCACGCTGTACTGTTAGCAAAGCTTTCTTGCTTCCCTTTAATCTTATCATCCTTATTCAACCATCAACTTATTTCGCCTTTAGTACTTTTTCCTTGAGTTGCTTTCGCAACATTATACCACCGCCACATCTTAAAGTTTTCTCTTCTACTGTGTAGTACATTTTGTAATTTCCACCATTTATTTCTTCACTTTCTCCTCATCTCATCTCAGGTACATTACCTCCATACAAGGTCTTCACTTTCTCCCCAACACGTCTCAGGTACCTCCATACAAGGTCTTTCCAAAAACTTCCAGAACTTTGTCCAAAACATTTTTCTACCCTTACCTTTTACTTATTCTCCATGGTCCCCTTCGAAATACTCTCCTCCACAATTGATATACTGCTCCGAACGCCGTTTCCACTTCGGAAGCAGTCTTGTTACGTCTTGTGTTGGATCGCGCGAAGCGCCGTCTGCGAATTTCCTTATATCTCGTCTATTGCTGCGAATCTTTGTCCATCGAACGGGGTTTTCAACTTTGGAAATAAGAAACAGCTATTATTCGGTTAAGGAACATCTCGCTTTCATTGTCGCTATCTAGAAGCTCTCAAAAGATTGCGACGGGAATGTCTTTCTGTTTGACTCATGAGCCGTGGGACTAATTTGACGACGGCCGGGGTGGCCGAGCGGTTCTAGGCGCTACAGTCTGGAACCGCGTGACCGCTACGGTCGCAGGTTCGAATCCTGCCTCTGGCATGGATGTGTGTGATGTCCTTAGGTTAGTTAGGTTTAAGTAGTTCTAAGTTCTAGGGGACTGATGACCTCATAAACTAAGTCCCATAGTGGTCAGAGCCATTTTTTGAACTAATTCGACGGCAACACGATGCATTCAAAGATGCTGTGTCAGGTTTTTATGAGATGATCCAGCCGAACAGTTACTTTGTTCTGCAGTCTCTCGGACAGTCAGTCTTCAACTGGCACGCACAATTTCGTTGACGTTCCTGAGCTGAGCGTCTTCGGTAGGCGTCGAAGGGCGTCCTGAATGGGGGTCATCTGTAACTTCCGTCTTGCAAAAAAATGGCTCTGAGCACTATGGGACTCAACTGCTGTGGTCATAAGTCCCCTAGAACTTGGAACTACTTAAACCTAACTAACCTAAGGACAGCACACAACACCCAGCCATCACGAGGCAGAGAAAATCCCTGACCCCGCCGGGAATCGAACCCGGGAACCCGGGCATGGGAAGCGAGAACGCTACCGCACGACCACGAGATGCGGGCTTTCCGTCTTGCAGTTTTTAAGCTGTGTGAACCATTCGAGGATGGCTTCAGCATTCATCACCGTACGCTTCCTGCCCCATTTGGTGTGTCTCTGTAAACGTTTTATTGAGTTTCAAGCAAAATTTAATGCAGACGCGTTGCTTCTATAACTCTGCCACCTCTAAATTGGCAAACTGTGCGACACAACGTTCTACTCAATACAGCACTGAACAATGACTAACAGTCACACAACAATAAAACCTCAGGTGGTTAGACATTTAACGCAGGCGTGTGCAGGGATGCCACCCGCATTTGGATCCAACACACCATTACGAATGTTCCGGCATTTTATGAACAGACCTCGTATATCCATCTTCTGATACATCATGGGACGACAACTTTTAGTACATCTTTGTGTTGAAGGAACAACACCGCCACCTATATTTTTAGGTCTTATTGTATATGAAATCGATATCAGTGTAAGATTACAGGTTCCGCCCCCGGTAGCTGAGTGGTCAGCGGGACAGACTGTCAATCCCAAGGGTGTGGTATCACATAGTCAACAGGAAATTTGCCACGAAGCAGCGCCTGCACAACATTGGCTTGTCAGAATCCCCACTTTGTCTCCTTTGCCAGCAACTGGACACTGATGAACACCGTCTGACATGCGCCTCATCGCAAGATGTATGGCACTCCGTGCAGCAAATCATTGCCTGCTTTCTCCGGGTGCCACCAGACACAGTCGAAACTCGAATGTTTCTATACCCGTAGGACCGACATTGGCCCGCCGCCAAATGTCATGCTATTACGCGGGTCAAAGGGTGTGCGGTCGCTTATCTCTTTCATGAGGGACCTAAATCCCGCCTAGATTTCTGGACCTACTTACGAACAGCCCATGCAGCTCTCGAAAACACGCTACGTTACCGAACATTGCTAACTATCTTCGAGCGGTCTTTGTTAGACCTCCACTGAGTTTGGGGGTGCCTGGCTCAGAGGGCGCCTACCCCTCCTCCCCCGGCGGCGTTTGAGTTTCAACCGCCTACGACCTATTCTACTTCTGACCTCCGCGGATGGGAGAGCGCGTCGCAGATTTCGCGGATTTTATTTCTTTTTGCTTTTCCTTTTTCCTTTCTTTTTCTTTAACCAGAATTTATATTTCTTTTCTCTTTCGCCGATGTGTTCACATAATTTCATGATCTTAGTAAAAAAAAAAAAAAAAAAGGCCCATGTTCGATTCCCGGCTCGGTCGCAGATTTTACTCCGCTCAGGGACTGGGTGTTGCCCTAATCATCATCATTTCATCCCCATCGACGTGCAAGTCACCGAAGTGGCGTCAAATCGAAAGACTTGCACCAGGCGAGCGGTCTACCCGACGGGAGGCCTTCGTCACACGACATTAAATTGTTTGTGTAACATTACACCATCCTCACAAATTGAGAGTGAATAACGATATACTCAAATGCAAGGAATTATTCTTTGTCTCGAGTCTGATTTTTCTCTGTCTGATTAGTCAAATGAACACCTCTCCATTTGGAAATTACAAGTTGTGTCCTAGACGGATGCCTTGTTGTTAATGCAGGCTCACAAACCTTTTGCTTTACCAATCTCATACTACTTGGCTTATAATTTCTTTTTACCCACGCATTTTTGTTTTAGAAGGATGTTCCCACACCCATGGACCATCCTATTGATTCGAATGACGTCTCTCGAAGTGCTCTCTTCAAAGTTACAATTTTTTGTCTAATTTATTAGGAACAATTTCAGTAACCTGAAATTAGAACTTAGCATAAATAAACCGAAGTTGATATAACTCGAACAGCTACATCTCTCAAATGAAAAGCACAAGTTTGCTTACTTAACGACACAGCTTTGTTTTATAAATGATGTCAATGTGTCACATAAGAGAGCTATTAAAAAAAGAAAAAGTGTAGCATTTCTCTTCTTCTTGTTTCGAAAGCAGCTCGGCAGACACGTGATTTGCGCTTCTCGCTAAGCCACGATAACTTTCGGATGCTGTCTTCACAATTTATGCAAAAATTCTGTTACATCTTTCCCTAACCCATTGACAAATGTACCCAGAATCATTGTATCACGAATGAAAGAAGAATTAATCTGATCGCAGAAGTAGTGATTTAGTTTCATTGTAAATATGCGAAACAGATCATTTAAATGTAATACGAAAGTCGAAAAATATTTGAAGATTGGGAGCCGTAGGGATAGTGGAGTTTGAACATTAACCACAAAAATTTGCTGAATACAGCGTCTACAAACAGTAAGAGATATACCAGTAATCAGATATTGTGATACGCTCATAGTAGCGTCGAAACCAGGTCAATTTTGACTTAATATTTGTGACCGAGTACTTATTTGTTCCAATATATCAAATATATATTTTATCTGATTATAGATTACAGTGTTCTAATTAAACTATAGTTTTCACTGTTGATTGATTTGAATTATTCGTAGACAGACAAACAGATGTTACTCTACGCCATGCGACAGAAAGCCTTACAGAGCTAACAAGGGCCAGATGCCAAATGACTCTGATTTGTATTTATGCATTCAAAAAACAATTGAATAATTACCAGCTGATCAAATTATTTCTAAAACTTTCAATAACATTCCTTGTTTCAGTATCGTACAGAGCGTGTAACTGGATCAAGATTGTCCTGGCCTCCTTGTAAAAGGATAGCAGCCTTCATTTTGTAAAGGAGACGACTGTTCATTGTGTATACTTGTGGCTTTTGGCATTTCACTACTCCCTCATACACACACTCAAACAGTCTATTATGTAAAATCCATGGACCTTAAAGAGGTAATAATGAGAGTGCAGCATACAACTATTGTTATGGCACTGTTGGATATTTTTTTACGTATCAGGTCATAATTAGTAGCTGCTGTGTCCCTATTTCTTTGGAAGACTGCGGTAATTCTTGTCGTCTGACATATTCCTTTCAGTTACAATAGAAGTTATTATACTTATAGGTTTATGTAAATATTCCACAGATGGCACTTAACGGCCATATTGATTATTATGCAGCACCGTATGTTTTATGTGGGGTGGATTTGTATACTGCGCATGAACAGTGGGCTGTAGATTTCCACTAGGAAACCAATCCGTGGTTGCTGGACTGACAGGAACAAAGTACTGCCTAAAAAGGGAAACCTCTTCCTAGTGTTTCAGTTTTGTCGTACTCTGTATGCTTCCAGCCATGGTCATAAAAAAAGCTGTTACGTATGTACCTTAAAATTATATTACTGCATACTGCGAAAAGTGACAATTATCTCTCAAAAAGGATAAGTGTGAGGTCATCCATATGAGTACAAAAACAAATCCATTAAATTTCGGTTACACGATAAATAATTACACGATAAATAACACAGATTTAAAGGCTGCCAGATCGACTAAATACCTAGGAATTACAATTACGAACAATTTAAATTAGAATGATCACATAGATGTTCTGGGCAAGGCACACCAAAGTCTGCGTTTTATTGGCAGAACACTTAGAATATTCTACAGGCCTACTAAAGAGGCTACCTACAACAAGCTTGTTCCTCGGACTAATGCTGGGCTGAATGGGATCCTCAGCGAATAAGATTGACGGAGGACATCGATAAAAGTTCAAAGCAACTCGTTTTTTATTATCACGAAATAGGAGAAAGAGTATCCGGCTTTGATATGAGAGTTGGGATGGCATTCATTATAACAAAGGATTTTTTCGTTGTAGTTAGATCTTTTCACAATATCTCAATCGCCAGATCTCTTCTCTGAGTGTGAAAATATTTTATCGTCGCCAATCTACATAGCGAGAAATAATTATCACAATAAAATAAGAGAAATCAGGGCTTGTACAGAAAGATTTATGAGTGCCTTTTTCGCACGTGCTGTTAAAGAGAGGAACGGTAGAGAAACAGTCTGAAAGAGGTTGAAAGAACCCTCTGCCAAGTACTTAACTGTGAAATAGCGCGTAGTCATCTAGATGAAGATGTAGACTAGCATGTCTGATGGAACTGACCTTGTTGACGATCCACAGCTGTACAGAATAATTCGAAATTTGATTGAAAGACTCCACAGTTAGACTGTACAAATTATTTTCTTTTATATTACTATCATGATTTCAGCATTAAGTCATTGTCAACCATAGCAATGTTGGGTAAGATTAGACTTTAAGTGAATCCATCGTCAATATCTGTGGAACTGGGTGTCCCAGCGTGTAGATAAGTACAAAATCAACGAATTTTGTGGCAGACAGATCGAGCAAACATGTTTTTCAACCATAAAACATTTGAACCACAGAATCAACATCAGTACAGTAGTCACATATGCAGTCAACATGGTGTGAATATATGCTTTGGAAGTTACTGGTTGACTGGTGGTCAAAGATGAATGGCAGAAATATCTTCCAAACATTATTACACGGCTGTGCCCCAAAAATATGAAAAGATCATTAACTCGGAATTTCTTCGCTGATACCGAATTCTTTGAAATGGATTTTATATATGGATTTGAAAATTTGTGTTGGACTGGGATTCTGATTTCCCACTTATCGAGAGCTGCTGTCCTAATCAGTTCGGCTATCTGTGCATGTAACGTCCACGCTCGTGCGTACGTTAACTCTTTAAAGCCTGTACTATGGTAAGGTTTTAGTAAATATGTTGACCGCGTGTACCTGAATGGAGGCAAAATCAGACTTACACCCACTCAGTAACAACAATGATAAGTCAAGCAAGTCTAAAGTGCAACTACACGTTAGGACGGACAAGAAACATACACAGCAGATGCTACCAATTGTTAATAATACGGTCGCCAGCCTAATTAGGCATTAACTGAGTTTCTTCCTTGTATAAGTGGATGTACGTACAAGCATAACAACACGTAGTAATACTGCATTAAATGGTAAATTTTAGAACCAGAAAAATCTATTGAACTAATATTTTCACTTTCTGTACTAATTTGGACAAGCTGTTAATACACAACATTACACTATAACGATTACTACAATCTGCGTTTTGTCTATTGATCCGACTGAAATCGGGCATAGGTTACCCTAGAAACAGCACTTTTGAAACACACATACAATGTCAATGTTAAGAAGGGTAAAACAGTGATAAATTTAGGTTTTATATTGACTTTAACTTTGCTGGTCAAAGCAGTTCAGTACACTTCAGGATTCAAATGAATAGAAAAGAAAGAAAGGAGAAGGGGGGGGGGACCCTGAAACTGTTATGATCACTGTAGTGAAAGTTTAATCATTGAGAGCCTTAAGCATTCTAGATTTCCAATATATGATTTACCACTCTTTTTGTCTTATTTCCTGCTCATTTAACTACTGTTATTTTTGTCTCAATTTAAATAAACTTCATTACTAAACCAATTTCAATATTATCTTCCAACTTGGTCAGACCTAAATTATTCGTCCAGTATTTCATTAACAACAAAGTTCTTTAAACATCATTCTAACATAGATAGGTCTGCAGGTAATTATTATTAACATAAACTTTAAATCTTCATCTTGGGATACTCAGATTGCATAACATGTGGAAAGGACCCTGTCTAGGTTAGTTGTGAGGATAATTAATTGATAGGACAGTTCTGGTAAAATTTAAGTTATTATTGAACAGTATGTAGCAAAAGTGACACTGGTCCACACGAATACAGTACTGAAAGTTTCAACCTGTTCGTATCGATGAGGCGGTCGGCAGGCGGCGAGATGGCGAGGCACAAAGCACACGTGCAATTGCAGCAATGGCTCATGAAATATCGGCACTTTACTTCTTCATGGCGTCGCAATGCTTTTCCATTTAGTGCCTATGGAATATTGCCATGCTGTATAGACGTCGGAAACAGCGCATCCGAGGCTCAACGAAACCACTTTTTCGAGGAGAGCCTCCTCGATCCAGCACGTGTTTCTCAGATCGACGCCCAACTCCGACTACTCTGCTGAGCCCGTTCTGCCGTGCAGCGCCTGTGTCCATTTTCCCGCGCTCGCCTGCCTCCACCTTTTACCGCTCCCCTACAGACAGGGTATTCACCAAAGGTTTTACATACCACATATTCTAATACATTGCCTACGTATGGACCAGGCATACAATTACATCTTTCACATTTTACAATATTTCCAACATTAGTTCCACTTCCCTTTGATTACAACATTACTTGAAATTTGACATAAATATTAAAATTTACATCGAAAATCGTTTATAGCTTTTTCAACATAATGTCATGAAACAAAAAAGAAATGAAACTAGAATATCGATTATACTAATTTATCGAAATTCAGAAGACAAATATTTGTTACATATACAGTAGGATAACGTTAGTGTTGTTACATGCATACTCTCCGGACTGACCCTAATGTCCATACCTAACACAGCTGATATCAAACAACTGGCACACACCGAATAAATTTCGTATTCTTTCGAATAGCAGCTGATCGTTAGCGAGGTGTGTTCTTTCAGACATGGAAGCAAATATGGCAAACCTATACGAGGATACAACGATAAAGCAATTAACAATGTTGGTGAGTAACAGGTAATGAATACAAGGGGCTATGGCACAAGGATGTAGAAAATGTGACATATGGAAGGTTGGGTTGGTTCGGGAAGCGTGCACAGGTTTCTGAAGTGGCTAGTAGGAAATCCAAGTTCGAATCCTATTCCAGCAAAAATTTCATTTGTTACTAATATTTAGTACTGTAGACCTAATGCAGCTGATGGAAGATAACTCGCAAGAAGAGAATTCAAATTATGATATGCTCTACAATCTGCTTCATTCTGGGGTTATACCGATCTAACAACATACGATATACTACAAACAGTTACTTCCTAATAACAGTAATAAAACCTAAGGTATAATGATTTGTAATGGTAGTCCCCTTTAACTGATGTGTCTTGCACTTCATTTGCTATCAGCAACAGGTGCTTCGTGCCACTCAGCCAACTTCTCCATGTTTCATCCAATGCACCAGGAACTTTAGAAATTCATACCAATAGAAGTCTTCTGATAGGATATTCAGTGTCTCCAACAGCTACTTGATACTGAATGGTCTGGAGAACAGAGCTAAATTCTTTCTCATTAGTGATAACTCCTTCATGGAATCAACTACTCCGCGTATGATCCGTACTTCTACGTACTACACACTCCAGTACTTCACCGCTAGGATGCGCAGGGGAAAAGGCTCTACTTAAGCTGCACAGAGTACAGCGAGGTTTAACTGAAGTGTTTTCTTCACTCTCAGAGGGTTGTCCTGTTAAAAGACTCACGCAGCAAAGGGATGCTGCGAGTTCCGACCTACTGAGGCACTTCGGCAGGGTTATCCAGAGCGTCCAAAAGTTCACGCGTGCACTATGGGCTGCACGTGTGTGGCCTGAAGCTCGGTGTGTCTGGGCACGTTTCGGCTTTGCTTCATCTTTCTCAGAACTATTCGGCACAGCGCGAGATTTCATGTAGCAGTGCGATGCGACACTGTCTCTTCTGGCACCTGGTGCGGCGACTGCAATCGGCACGACTTTCTTCAGTTCCGCAGAATCGTGGTGTCAGCACTAGCTATCCTTCGCTGTTTGCTCGTGTTATAAAGGAAGTTCATGGGTCCAGTGGTTGTTAGCTCAAATCCGCGCGGGATTAGCCGAACGGTCTGAGGGGCTGCAGTCGCGAACTGTGCGGCTGGTCCCGGCGGAAGTTCGAGTCCTCCCTCGGGCATGGATGTGTGTGTATGTCCTTATGGTAATTTAGGTTAAGTAGTGTGTAAGCTTAGGGACTGATGACCTTAGCAGTTAAGTCCCATAAGATTTCACACACATTTGAACATTTTGTTGGCTCAAAAAGAGGCAGTCTAGCGATCTGTCATCCCAACCTTTAAAAATGAGTAGGAATCTCAGAAGGGAAGGATGAGAATTCTCAGTACGTATTATCCAGTCGTATAATCGATGAGTACTCCAAAGTTACTATGAAATGTCATTACAACGAAAAAGTTTAAAGATTTAGTTCATGATGAAAGGGCAAAAAATTACAACGATCGACAGACGATTTGTATTGCATACATTTTCTGTAGATCAAGAATCACTTTGCGCTAAATTAGCGGGCATAGAGCACGTTATGAAAATGGTGGTACAGATAGTAAATATTCTGAAGTTGAAGCGCTTATTACATGGTCAGTTGCAACAGCTTTTGGTAGAAATGAAGGAAGAGTACGGAGATGTTATATATTTCTGCAAAGGATGTAGGTTACACCAAGTGGAAGGTCTGGAATTATTTTTCTATTTAACATCCGCTATTGTTGAGGCTATTTACAATTTGTACAGAAACCAGATGGCAGTTATAAGAGTCGAGGGACATGAAAGGGAAGCAGTGGTTGGGAAGGGAGTGAGACAAGGTTTTAGCCTCTCCCCTATGTTATTCAATCTGTATATTGAGCAATCAGTAAAGGAAACAAAAGAAAAATTCGGAGTAGGTATTAAAATCCATGGAGAAGAAATAAAAACTTTGAGGTTCACCGATGACATTGTAATTCTGTCAGAGACAGCAAAGGACCTGGAAGAGCAGTTGAACGGAAAGGACAGCTTCTTGAAAGGAGGATATAAGATGAACATCAACAAAAAGAAAACGAGGATAATGGAATGTAGTCGAATTAAGTTGGGTGATGCTGAGAAAATTAGATTAGGAAATGAGACACTTCAAGTGGTAAAGGAGTTTTGCTATTTGGGGAGCAAAATAACTGATGATGTCGAAGTAGAGAGGATATAAAATGTAGACTGGCAATGACAAGGAAAGCGTTTCTGAAGAAGAGAGATTTGTTAACATCGAGTATAGATTTAAGCGTCAGGAAGTCGTTTCTCAAAGTATTTGTATGGAGTGTAGCCATGTATGGAAGTGAAACATGGACGATAAATAGTTTCGACAAGAAGAGAATAGAAGCTTTCGAAATGTGGTGCTACAGAAGAATACTGAAGATTAAATGGGTAGATCACATAACTAATGAGGAGGTATTGAACAGAATAGGGAAGAAGAAGAGTTTGTGGCACAACTTGACTAGAAGAAGGAATCGGTTGGTAGGGCATGTTCTAGGGCATCAAGGGATCACCAATTTAGTATTGGAGGGCAGCGTGGAGGCTAAAAATCGTAGACGGAGACCAAGAGATGAGTACACTAAGCAGATTCAGAAGGATGTAGGTTGCAGTAGTTACTGGGAGATGAAGCTTGCACAGGATAGAGAGCTCCATCAAACCAGTCTCAGGACTGAAGACCACAACAACAACAACATTGTTGAGGTTCTGATGGAAAAATGAATAAAGGAGCGGAAATTAGAGCATCCAGAATTAATCACAGACCTTTTATTTTAAGTGCACTTCACTGCACACTACTCACAGTAAGAAGTTGCAAGATGAGTAATAGCTTATTTATGATATGGTGTGGACGCGTTTAAAAGAAAGTAGCATCTACCTTGTGTTGCTTGCGAAGAGCAATTAATTCTCCATAATGAGGCCGCAAGCGTGGTACAATGTTTTGACCGATATACGGGCGTGAAAGTTTCTTTTTGCAGTACAAAACTAATTAAGTCACGATGAATTGGCAATCCGAGCGACAAAAATCTCCCAGACCGTCTTCATCTGTCTGTATGCTGACAGTTTGTACCAGATATAAATTTTATTATGTCTTCAGCTCACCAAAACTAATTATATAACACCGAATTTTTTTGGGGATCTATATTGTTATTAAATACGATAATAACCCTATGCAATATGTTCATTGTCTCTTCCGAGAGCGCATTCCCATCTAAAACCGATAAGTTCGCAATTTACCTCACTTTGCCTGTTCTTGCTCAGAGAGCGTGGTGTGATAGTGGGAGAAATTGGCACCCAGGCGACAAAACTCGATGTGCAAGGGAGAGTGCTGCACGCTTGCAGTATTCTTGGCTATCCCTCCATACGGATGAAGGCTTACAGACAATCCCATTGTAAACAAGCCAGCTTGTTGCTGACATATAGCCATACCATCAGTGCAGAAAAGTACCTGGAAGAATTCGGGTGATTATCACATGAAGGGCCGGCATGTAAACCACAAGGAAACATAGAAACATCTGTGACAATAGCCACAATATTAGACGGATTGGGAGAAGCACAGGAGTTCAAATCCAACACGATAATCGCCACCCAACGACATCTCGACTTGCAAAGATCAGAAATTTTGCGACCCTGCACAAAGACTATTTGTGGTTAGCCACGGTCGAACATTCATGGGATGAGATTGAAAATTGGTGCCCCTACGACGAAGACGAAAAGACGGTAATTTCAGAGTCCTGATTGACAGAGTGAGGAAAAGCCAAAGAAACTGCGAAGCAAGGGCGGCCTCGAGATCAACGAGTATCAGTCAGTCAACAAGCAATCAGTTGAATAACAGTGACGGATGAGTATCATTCAGTGAGAGCAATGACTATCAGTCAGATCACTCCGAAGTCTTTCAGATACTTCTGTAAAACTCTGATTCTGAGGTGATTAATTCTGAGGTGACCCTTAGAGTCACAAATTAGATCCTTTCAGCAGATTTTCATTCACCAAGTGGAGTTATTTGAGTGCTGTTTCACACAAAGCATTCTGACTTTCCCTTTCGGGAGACATCTCAGCCCACTATGGACATAGGTTTCAGAATTTCACTAGAATCTCTGCATTCATTCGAATAGCTGTTGTCAGTTTGTTATGTAGGGGCTTGATTCATTTTTCACTGTGAGATGGCCTTTCTTGTGATCCTGCACCTGAATCTTTAAGCACCCGATCACGTTTTCTTTGCCTGACGTCAGGTTTCTTATACAACATTGAGACTGTTTGTGGAAGGTGATCACTGCGCCCAGTGGACACTGTATATGAGGACAACACCACCACATCGGCCATCTGTCAGTGTTCAAACTGGAGAGGGATTAGGTCAGGAGTGCAGAAGAAGGAAGGAGTTAAGCTGCCCAAAGTGACACCCGAAAACCACAAAACAGGAGTGTTCGCTGTTAACCAGCAAACAGACAGCACCACAACAGGCCTGGCAATTTACCAACTCATAATATACACATCACATCAGCCATTCATACATGTACGTAAAATTAACTCCAAGTACTCAGACGTTACACCCTACTTGCCCAATTAAAGAGTCGTTTCTAGGCTTAGTCAAATCAGACCTGATTTTATTTCTGTACAGATGATTTGTAAAAGATTATAACAATATACGTAAATTCGTTCTGGTGTTTATAGTTTTAATTAATTTATTACATTTTGGCACCCATCATGGAGTGACCTCTATTGCACATAAATTCATCAGGTTAATGCACAACGTATTTGGTGCCCAGTGTAAGGACATCTCATTTGCATTTCACTCCTTCAATTTATTTCTCTGCAACACCATTGTGTTTATTTTATACGGATATCAGGTGATCACTCAGCTTTGTCTGGTTACTTATTTTCTAAGAATATGAAGGCATTTTCTTGCTTTTTTAGTTCTAGTCATTTCAAAAGCCTACTGCCCCTTTCTAAAGAAACAGAAATGATCCTGCAGAGTTTTCTTCCGTCTATGTAAATTTGGAGTTAATTTTCGTCGGGACTATATGCACTTTGCCTGCTTAATCTGAAAACTATGGATCAGACAGTAATGTCAGCCTTTTTCAGTTAATTTTACGTGTCACCCCCTTCCGGGCTTCTAGAAATGCTACGTGTGTGCCGTTAACTTTCTGTTTGGTGTAAATTATTCTAGGCATTCTGGTGACGCTGTCAGGGATAATTCAGCGTAATATGCTATCCTTCCGGAGATTTACTCATATGCATATTAAGTGTGGTTGTATTTCTTCCCAAGGTAACTGAGTTATAGCAAGGAACTCATTTTTCACCGTCCCCTCAGGCCTGGAAATAACTGATGTAACCTCTGTATAGTTCGTTTTGAATCCCAAATTCGTAAGTATCCTTGGCAGTCAATGACCTAATGTGTCGTTTCTGGTTAATCTTACACCAATTGTAACTTATTTTTCATATGCTCCCAAATTCCCGTGGGCTCAACACATTTTCCTCTAACTTGTGGCGTACACAATACGTGAAAGGGTGGAACTTAATGGGCTCGACAAAAGTAAGGAGACACCGCTAGAAGAATATGCTTGAATGTAAATGCCTGAATGTTGCGCTGTTGTACTTTACTACGAACGGCGCCTCTGCCATGTCCTCAATATGTTTCAAGAGTCAGTCGTGAGCACAACAGTGTTATGTGTGAGCATTATGTCAGAGCTAAGTATGCGAATGCGAAAATATTTTGTTGACACCGACCTACACAGGGCGGAACGATCACCACGATAAAATAAAGGAAATCAGAGCTCGTACTGAAAGATATAGGTGTTCATTCTTTCCGCGTGCTATACGAGATTGGAATAATAGAGAATTGTGAAGGTGGTTCGATGTACCCTCTGCCAGGCACTTAAATGTGATTTGCAGAGTATCCATGTAGGTGTAGATGTAGAAATCGACAGTTGGCAAATTTTTGGTGCTCGTAAGGTGCGTGTTTCCATAGCCAACGGAGCCAAACTGTTTGGTGCTTCAAATGCCCCATATCGGAGACAAAAGCGGAAAAACAGCATCTGATAAGTCGCAACGCGGAAGAACATTTGTTTTGGGTGATCGTGACAGACGGTCATTAAAGAGGATTGTGACGAAAAATTACGACAGCTGCAAATTTCAATGCAGAACTGAATGTTGCATTCAGGAATGTCAGCACCAGAGAATACAAAGCAAGCTACGTAAGCTTGCAGGGCGAATTGGAATTCTAAAACCCCTCATTAATGATGCGAAAGCCACTAACAAGAGAGCTAGTGTCGAAACGCTGAAGCGTGAACTATCGGCCGATGGAAGGAAGTCATTTGGTCTGATGAGTCTTGTTTGGCCCTATTCCCAACTTCTTGCCATGTTTACGTCCCAGGAGTGAAACACGACGGGGCTACAATGATAATATGGGCAGCAATATCGTTGTATCCGTCGGTACCATGCATACTGTCGTATTACCACCAACGATTACGTGACCATTTCAGCTGATCAGATTCATCCCATGGTGCAATGTTTGTTCCCCAATGGTGATGCTGCGTTCCAAAAGGGCAGGGATCCTGTTTATGCAGCTTGCATTGTCTAGGACTTCTTTTGTGAGCACAAAAATGAATTGTCACATCTCCTGTGTCCATCAAAGTCACCAAATCTCAATATTGTTGAGCCTTTGTGGTCTGCTTTGGAGACAAGGGTGTGTGATCGCTATCCACCTCCATCATCTTTACCGTAAGTTGCCACAATTTTGAAGCAATAGTGGTACAAGATCGCCCTGAAAATCAAACAGGACCTGTATTTATCTACTCCAAATATGGGAACCGCATGGGGAGGGATTGAGACTGAATGGAGGATGTATAAGGGCTTCCCAGCGAGACTTCTCCATCGCAGAGGAAACAACCCGCCAAAAACTTCCCGCCGACATGTTGTCAAAGTTGCTTCGACTAAGCTGCAGAGGTTTTACTGGGAAGCCAGTACACATCCTCCAACAGCCCCAATATTTCCCCACTTGATTTCCACATTTTTGGAGCCCTGAAGAAGTACTTTCATGGCCGTCGATTTGCTTCTGACCAAGAGGTGTACGCCTCGGTGCAGTCGAGGTTCCGTGGGCAACTGGAAACATTTTTCCATGGTGACATTGACCACTCTGTATCACAGTGGGGTAACTTATTAACAGTTATGACGATTACTTTTGAAATAATACACAATTCATTTATAATTTTTCCTTCTATCTCGTTTCCAGTGGACTGCCCCTTATAAAATCAGGGTAAGTAAAGGTCGTTTTCCATGCTTCAATCCATGAGACAGCCTTAAATTTCTCACAACTCATATGTCAATACTCAAAGACTTGTAACACTCCAGCTACTTTCAGGATTATTCCAGTGTACAGTCTCGAACTGACTCATACCAACTTATGCTCACAGTCTCCACATTAACTAAACCGGAATGCAATTACAATGCCAGTAGTGAAAGAGTCACACAGAAACATCAAACTCAGATTTCCAAGGAAAAGAATATCATTCATCTTCTTCTGTGAGAACCCCGCCGGGTCCGTCTCGTCCACTAAACACCATCGTCCAACCTGCTGGCTCCGCAACCTAGTCTGAGGTCTCTGATGGTCGAGCTTCTGCACACTCTCTCGCCGGTATTACTTAGCCAGATAACCACATCCGTGGAGGAGAACACCATTTTCGATTTTCTCCGTTTCCTGCTTCCGTTATTTTTTATCACAGAGACAAGGGAAAACGTCTTTCGCAGCTAAATTTTTACTGTATGGCAATCCATCGAAGACACTGGGACAGAAGCTGTACGCCAAGTACTTGAACAGTCAAAGCTGAAGAGGTGTTTCGTAATTCAGAAGTCGTTTATTCAAAATATGGTACCAGTTTCGACGCGAAAAAGCGTCATAAGCAGGCTCCAAGCATAATCTGTCATCAAAGTACGTTGATTACGCTTGGGGCTTGAAGACCACGGTTTTTCGCGTCGGAACTGGTAGCATGTTTTGAATAAAGGACGTCTGCATTACAGTACAGCTGTTTGTTTGAATTTTCATTACTGAAGTACTGAATATTTACTTGAGTCTGCCGAAAATGTTTTGTGTGTTCACGCTAGGAAACATCAGAGGTATTGATTTTTATATTCTTTTGATGTATCGATGTGTATTACGTATGTACTACATGCACTCAGTGCTCATTTCCAGTTGATACGTCACAATGAAACATTTCACTGCAGATAATCTATCCTGTTACACACGATACATGTTGCTCACATTTATTCATTAACGAAATGACTTTAATTTCAGACAGCACTGGTATACTTTTTATTCAGTCTTCTTTACAAATCACTAGTTTCACTACGCACCGCGTGTTCACACACACACACACACACACACACACAGAGTCACACTCACTCAACGTACATCAAGACCAAGACAATACTTCTTTTTTGCGTTACGTACTTGTTTTTTACCATCCGACTCAGTATCTGTCCGTATGTGAAAGAAATTTTGATATCAGAAAAATATAGCGTCATTGGAAAATTATCAGACACAGATTTTGGTTATACGCTTATACATTAACATGCAATATATTTTGACTATACGGATATATTTCGTAAACCACATCAAATACTGACGAATCGATTCCACAGACCGAACGTGAGGAGAGGGGCTAGTGTAATTGGTTAATACAAACCGTAAAAAAATGCACGAAAGTATGTTTTTTAACACAAACCTACGTTTTTTAAATGGAACCCCGTTAGTTTTGTTAGCACATCTGAACATATAAACAAATAAGTAATCAGTGCCGTTTGTTGCATTGTAAAATGTTAATCACATCCGGAGATATTGTAACCTAAAGTTGACGCTTGAGTACCAGTCCTCCGCTGTTCGATCGTGTGTATCGGAGAGCACCGAATTACGTAGGGATCCAAAGGGAACGGTGATGGACCTTAGGTACAGAAGAGACTGGAACAGCACATTACGTCAACATGCTAACACCTTTTATTGATCTTTTTTACTGACGCACATGTACATTACCATGAGGGGTGAGGTACACGTACACACGTGGTTTTCGTTTTCAATTACGGATTGGAATAGAGTGTGTCCCGACATGTCAGGCCAATAGATGTTCAATGTGATGGCCATCATTTGCTGCACACAATTGCAATCTCTGGCGTAATGAGTGTCGTACACGCCGTAGTACATCTGGTGTAATGTCGCCGCAGGCTGCCACAATACGTTGTTTCATATCCTCTGGGGTTGTAGGCACATCACGGTACACATTCTCCTTTAACGTACCCCACAGAAAGAAGTCCAGAGATGTAAGATCAGGAGCACGGGCTGGCCAATTTATGCGTCCTCCACGTCCTATGAAACGCCCGTCGAACATCCTGTCAAGGGTCAGCCTAGTGTTAATTGCGGAATGTGCAGGTGCACCATCATGCTGATACCACATACGTCGACGCGTTTCCAGTGGGACATTTTCGAGCAACGTTGGCCGATCATTCTGTAGAAACGCGATGTATGTTGCAGCTGTTTGGGCCCCTCCAATGAAGTGTTTGTTACAACACGCAACTGAACGTCGGAGGTTTCAAGCGTCAACTTTAGATTACAATATCTCCGGATGTAATTAACATTTTACAATGCAACAAACGGCACTGATTACGTATTTGTTTATATGTTCAGATGTGCTAACAAAACTAACGTGGTTCCATTTTAAAAAACGTAGGTTTGTGTTAAAAGACATACTTCCGTGCATTTTTGTATGGTTTGTACTAAACAATTACACTAGCCCCTCTCCTTACGTTCGGTCTGTGAAATCGGTTCGTCAGTATTTGATGTGGTTTACGAAATATATCCAGCGGTAACGTTAGGTGACTCACCCTGTATATTGAGGAATAAATGTTTAATATTAATGTATGCATATTTTATCAGTCTCTACCCTATGCCCTCTCAATAATCCTTGACTGTGAAACGAAATACTCAAGTGGTACTTTTAAAGGGCCTTTTTAAATATATGAATTTTAGCTGTCTCTTTAATCCTCATGCACAGTTTGCTGTACAATGTGTTTTGCTAATTATTTCTCGGAAAATGTAAGTGGGACTGTTTTTCTCTGTTGGTGCAATTTTTATTGATGTTATTTGAAGTATAACAGCAACTATCTACTTCTTATATGGCATTCTGAAAATTGCAGTTCCATTGTATCGTGTACCTTATAGCTCCTTTTTCGTATTTATGTGGACAGAAAACACATTTTTAGCCCCTATGACGCACTTGTGGATAAAGGAAATGACGGATAGAGTGAGGAGGACTCTTCGAATGTTTGCTGATAAACTGTAGAATACGGGAAAATACCATCGTTCACTTTCTATAGGATGCAGGATACTGAATGGTGTGATAAATGGCAGCTTGCTCTAAATGTGGAAACATGTAAGGTATATGCAGATAAGTAGGGAAAAATCGCGTAATGTTTTCAGCCGTGTGTTGCTTGACACAGTCATTTGATTAAATACCAAGGCGTAACCTTGCTAAGCGACATAAAATGGAACAAGAACCTAAGGACGGTAGAAGGTCGACACCGGGTTCTTGGGGGAGTTCTGGGAAAGTGTTCAGTGTCCGTACCAGGTTAGATTAAAGGAAGACATAGAAGTATTCAGAGGTCCGCTGCTAGATTGCTTCACCGCGTTAGTATTATAGAAAAGTTCTGCGAATTCAAATAGGATTCCCTGCTGGAAAACAACGGAATATTTAGAGATTCTATAATTACGAACGACTGCAGAATGTTTCTATTGTCACCACGACGAATATTTCGCGTAATGAGTGCGAAGGCAACATGAATCAGGACTTCTAGGTAAGTATACAGAAAGTCGTCTTTCAGTCGCTCCTTCTGCGAATTGAACACGAAAGGGAATGGCTGTCTGTGGTACAAGGTATCCTCCCCCATGCACCGAATGGGGTTTTGCTGACTATGCATGGAGATAAAAAAATGTAGAAATCGGCCGCAACACGAATGTTACGTTTCTTCGGTACGTCAGTGAGCCTCAAAGTATGTGTGCTACACATACACTAAAGAGCCAAAGAAACAGCCACACCTGCTTAATACAGTGTGGGGCCACCGTGAGCACGCAAAACTGCCGCGACACGACGTGGAATGGACTCGACTACTGTGTGAAGTAGTGCAGGAGGGAACTGACACCACTAGAGTAGGATGGGGTGGAGATCTCTTCTGAATAGCACGTCGCGAGGCATCCCAGATACGCTCAATAAAGTTCATGTCTGAGGAGTTTGGTGGCCAGCGGAAGTGTTTCAACTCAGAAGAGTGTTCCTGGAGCAACTCTGTAGCAGTTCTGATCCTGTGCGGCGCTGCAGTGTCCTGCTGGAATTGCCCAAGTTCGTCGGAATGCGGAACGAACTTACGTACGTATTGGTCCCGTTCTTACAGGTTCTTTCTCCGACGCAGCGATGTCGGAGATTTGATGTTTTATCGGATTCCTGATGTTCACGGTACTCTCGTGAAATGGTCGTACTGGAAAATCCACACTTCATTACTACCGTGGAGATGGTGTGTCCCATCGCTCGTCCGCCGACTACAACACCACGTTCGAACTCACTTTAAGCTCGATAACCTGCCATTGTAGCAGCAGTGACCGATCCAACAACGGCGCCAGACACTTGTGTTGCACTCATGCTCATAAATTAAGGATAATTGCAGAATGTGGAGCCACACAACGCGGCACTACACAAAACTAGCACTAATAGCATAGGTACATAGGGAAGACACGTGACACAGATCTGTAAGTCCACGGTATTGGTGATAAGAAAACCGTCCCGAAACATATGTGCTACAAAACACCACTGTTTGCTGTGCATGTACCCTGACATCAGTATGGGATATGATCACCACGCACACGTACACAGGCCGCACAACGGGTTGGCATATTCTGGATCAGGTGGTCGAGCAGCTGCTGGGGTATAGCCTCTCGTTCTTGCACCAGTGCCTGTCGGAGCTCCTGAAGTGTCGTAGGGGTTTGAAGACGTGCAGCGATACGTCGACCGAGAGCATCTCAGACGTCCTCGATGGGGTTTAGGTCTGGAGAACAGGCAGGCCACTACATTCGCCTGATATCTTCTGTTTACTCTTCCACGATGGCAACTCGGTGGAGCTGTGCGTTATCACCCATCAGGAGGAAGGTGGGACCCACTGCATCCCTGAAAAGGCGAACATACTGGTGCAAAATGACGTCCCGATACACCTGACCTGTTACAGTTCCTTTGTCAAAGACATGCAAGGGTATACGAGCACCAATCATAATCCTATCCCACACCATCAAACCACGACCTCCATACAGGTCACTTTCAAGGAAATTAAGGGGTTGGTATATGGTTCCTGGTTCACGCCATATGAAACTCCGGCGAGAATCACTGTTCAGAATTTACCTGGACTCGTTTTTGAACATAACCTGGGACCACTGTTCCAATGACCATGTACTGTGTTCTTGATACCAGGCCTTACCGGAGGTAACGATTCCAGTGCTGTGACGAGGAGTCAGTTGAATGTACCTTGCAGGTGCCGAATAAACCGTGTCTGTTCAGTCGCCTGTAGAGTGTGTGTCTGGAGACAATTGTTCCAGTGGCTGCGGTAAGGTCACGAGTAAGGCTACCTGCAATACTCAGTGGCCATCTGCGGGCACTGATGGTGAGATATCTGTCGTCTTGTGGTGTTTTATACTGTGAACGTCCCGTACTGTAGCGCCTGGACACTTTCATGTCTGCTGGAATCGTTGCCATAACTTGAGATCACACTTTGTGGCACACGGAGGGCCCATCCTACGACCTTCTCTGTCTGACTCTCCTCCAGTCGCCCTAGTAGTCTATCCCTCATAATGTCATCAATATGTGTTCTTTGAGCCATTTTCAACACACAGTCACCATTAGAACGCCTGAAAACGTGTGCACACTTACTCGCTGCACCGTTCTCTGACATGCACCAACACACCTCTGCGTATGTGGACTTCTGCCAGCGTCACCGTGCGACGACCGCAGGTCAGATGCACCGCATTGTCATACCCGGAGGTGATTTAAACCCGCAAACCACCCACCAGATCGCTGTGTCACCATGTATCAGCATTATCCTTAATTTGTGAGCATGAGTGTGTATAGGCTCTGCCGACCGCAGCGTCGTATTCTGCCTGTTTACATCTCTCTGTACTTGAATGCGCATGTCTGTATTAGTTTCTTTGGCGATTCAATGTACATTGTACACTCTCATTAATCTGAGCGTCTGCCAGAAGCCTGAATAACCTTGTTTCACAGTACGGACCGCTGCGAGACGTGCAAAAAAAGTGAGGTTCTGGAAGGTATCGGCAGGATGTGCCGATTCCAGTGCTGTGGCCAGCTGCGCCAGGATTCTCGGTGGTCCTACAGATTCTCGATTGGGTTTAAACCAGGGGGTTTCGATGCCGAGGGAGTGCGGTAAACACATGCTGGTGCTCTTCCAAGCCCGTACAAACGCCACGAGCTCTGCGCACCTTGCACTGTACTGCTTGTAAATTCCATCGTGCCGAGGAAAAGCAAACAGTACGGGTGGACGTGGTCTCCAAGGACAGGTGCATACATGTGTTGTTCCTTTGTTCATTCCACAATGACGACATCCCTGAGAGAATGTTTTCCAGATGGACCTTTCCGACGGTTATTCACGGTGTTTGCTTTTAGACGTTCCACGTTATTGATCTGAAGATTCCACCTGTCACCACTCATCGGACGTTCAGCTGTGGTACTGGCGTGCAAATTCCAGCCTTCGTCGCCAACGAACAGCAGACAGCATGGATGCACGAACCAGGAGCTGGCTGAGGGCGCCCACACTCAGCAACATTCGCTGAGCGGTCGTTGAGGAGACAGTGTTGGTAGGCACTCGGTTCACCTGGGCGGTCCGTTTCTCAGCCGTTGAGCATGTATTCGCCCTTACACATCTGCGCAGCCGTCCTTCACCTCTGTCATCTATGGCCCGTAGTACACCAAAGTTGTCTCCGCACCGGTTTTGGACAGCACCATTTTGCCACGCATGATATACTTTAGCCACGACGGCACACGAATAGTTAACACACTTAGCCGTTTCGGAAATGCTTCCATCCTTGGCCCTAAAGCCAATGATCCTGTCCGTTTGGACGTCAAATAAATTGCTCCATTTCCGAATTACGACATCGACTACACTGTCTTCCATTTCCCCCAACACGCTTTATACGAGGTGCATTCAAGTTCTAAGGCCTCCGATTTTTTTTCTAATTAACTACTCACCCGAAATCGATGAAACTGGCGTTACTTCTCGACGTAATCGCCCTGCAGACGTACACATTTTTCATAACGCTGACGCCATGATTACATTGCAGCGGCGAAGGCTTCTTTAGGAGTCTGTTTTGACCACTGGAAAATCGCTGAGGCAATAGCAGCACGGCTGGTGAATGTGCGGCCACGGAGAGTGTCTTTCATTGTTGGAAAAAGCCAAAAGTCACTAGGAGCCAGATCAGGTGAGTAGGGAGCATGAGGAATCACTTCAAAGTTGTTATCACGAAGAAACTGTTGCGTAACGTTAGCTCGATGTGCGGGTGTGTTGTCTTGGTGAAACAGCACACGCGCAGCCCTTCGCGGACCTTTTTGTTGCAGTGCAGGAAGGAATTTGCTCTTCAAAACATTTTCGTAGGATGCACCTGTTACCGTAGTGCCCTTTGGAACGCAATGGGTAAGGATTACGCCCTCGCTGTCCCAGAACATTGACAACATCATTTTTTCAGCACTGGCGGTTACCCCAAAGTTTTTGGTGGCGGTGAATCTGTGTGCTTCCATTGGGCTGACTGGCGCTTTGTTTCTGGATAGAAAAATGGCATCCACGTCTCATCCAGTGTCACAACCGACGAAAAGAAAGTCCCATTCATGCTGTCGTTGCGCGTCAACATTGCTTGGCAACATGCCACACGGGCAGCCATGTGGTCGTCCGTCAGCATTCGTGCCACCCACCTGGATGACACTTTTCGCATTTTCTGGTCGTCATGCAGGATTGTGTGCACAGAACCAACAGAAATGCCAACTCTGGAGGCGATCTGTTCAACAGTCATTCGGCGATCCCCCAAAACAATTCTCTCCACTTTCTCGATCATGTCGTCAGACTGGCTTGTGCGAGCCCGAGGTTGTTTCGGTTTGTTGTCACACGATGTTCTGCCTTCATTAAACTGTCGCACCCACGAACACACTTTCGACATATCCATGACTCCATCACCACTTGTCTCCTTCAACTGTCGATGAATTTCAATTGGTTTCACACCACGCAAATTCAGAAAACGAATCATTGCACACTGTTCAAGTAAGGAAAACGTCGCCATTTTAAGTATTCAAAATAGTTCTCATTCTCGCCGCTGGCGGTAAAATTATATCTGCCGTACGGTGCTGCCATCTCTGCGACGTATTGACAATGAACGTGGACTCATTTTAAAACAATGCGCATGTTTCTATATCTTTCCAGCCCAGAGAAAAAAAAATCGGAGGCCTTAGAACTTGAATACACCTCGTATACCCCCTCCTCCCAACCCCCCACTGTTACTGTTCCCACCTGCCATCGTCCATGGGTGGTTTTACGCTTTGACGTCAAGCACAGGATCGTGTGTAAATACAAAAAATTACACATAAGTTACAGAATAAAATGCAGCTGCAACGTTCAAAATGCAGACGACGCACTATCTGACGAAGATATACATGTATTACACCAACTGCTCGTCCATTTGCTACTGTGGACATACTATGTTCTTCCGCCTGGTGCTGTGAACTCAGGCTGACCTCCATCAGGTTACCCTCCATTCAGAGGCTGTTGCACGCAGCGACTGTTATTTTTGATTTGTTAATAGTAGATTTCAGCTGTCAGTCGTCTTTTGGAATATTTATTGGCAGATCCAGATTTCGGCTAGCAACTAGCCATTCTCAATACACTATCCTTTTTCGGTCAATGCATGTAATGCCTGTTGGTCTGGCTTTGTACACAGTTCATGGACTGTGTACAAAGCCAGACCAACAGGCATTACATGCATTGACCAAAAAAGGATAGTGCATTGAGAACGGCTAGTTGCTAGCCGAAATCTAGATCTGCCAATAAATATTCCATTATATTATTTACAAATCATGCTGATCTGTTTAATACGGGCACTTTATCTTGTGATAACGAAATTTACTTACGCGCGAGATCCTGAAGTCGTATTTAACGTCGGTAATATTTCTTCTTTCTTAGAGTTCACAATTTCGTTACAACATGTGGCAATCACTAATCAAGTTCCGTTCAGTCATCCGATCTGGAACCTGCTTATCTCATTGCTTTCCCACGCTTTAAATAATGTCGTATGCTTTTATATGAGTACATGACGAAATTTTTCTTAACTTCTCATGGTTGGGATTCACAGTCATATAATATTTGTTAAAAGACATCATAGTCGCCGTTGACTGTATAAAATATGTATTGCTAATATTGCAATTTCAGCCTTATGGCTATTTTCAAGTAACACTGCAAAGTTACATTCTGTCAGTGTGGTGTCACCGCCAGACACCACACTTGCTAGGTGGTAGCCTTTAAATCGGCCGCGCTCCGTTAGTATACGTTGGACCCGCGTGTCGCCACTATCAGTGATTGCAGACCGAGCGCCGCCACACGGCAGGTCTAGAGACACTTCCTAGCACTCGCCCCAGTTGTACAGTCGACTTTGCTAGAGATGGTTCACTGACAAATTACGCTCTCATTTGCCGAGACGATAGTTAGCATAGCCTTCAGCTACGTCATTTGCTACGACCTAGCAAGGCGCCATTATCATTTGCTATTTATCTTGTGATGCATGTACCGTCAGACCGATGTTCACCAATTATGGATTAAAGTTAAGTATTCCAGAAGCTACGTACTTTTCTTGATACTATAAATTCCCTTAACTGTTCCAGCCCTCACGCCAGCCTGCGTGAGCTTAAACGCGTGCCTTTCGGCTACCAATCTTAGCGGCTTGGCTGTCTTGTTAAGTCACAACAGTCAGAATATATACTCATGTCAGATAGTTTTATATTCTGACAGAAGTGTTACTTGAAAATGACCATAAGGCCGAAATTGCAATAGTAACAATAAAATTTTTATACACTAATCAAGTTCCGTTCAGTCATCCGATCTGGAACCTGCTTATCTCATTGCTTTCCCACGCTTTAAATAATGTCGTATGCTTTTATATGAGTACATGACGAATTTTTTTCTTAACTTCTCATGGTTGGGATTCACAGTCATATAATATTTGTTAAAAGAATGCCTGTATGCATCGGAGTGCCTAACTCTTAACAAAAAGGGGGAAATAGAAAACATGGAAAAGAAAGAAAGGAAAATTTTGAGAAAAATATTAGGACCGAGAAAGATTGGAGAAGAGTACAAGCTAAAGAGTAATAAGGAAATATACAAAACTATTGAGAAAGTGAGTGAGGCAATGCGTAAACGCAGACTAACGTTTTATGGTCACCTGTCGAGGATGGATGGAAACAGACTAACAAGAAAAGTGTTTGAACATAGTAACAGGAACGAAAAAACCAACAATAAATGGATACAGATGGTGAAAAAGGATTTGGCCTATTTTAATGTCACCCGTGAGTCAATCAGGGACAGGGAAAAGTTTAGACAAATAGTGAACGAAATTAAGTGTTTTCCAGAAGAAACGAAACTAAAGAATAATAACAGGAAATGGTCGGAAGAGCGGAGGAGGAACCACTCGAAAATGATGAGGAAATATTGGGAAGAGAGAAAAAAAGATCAAAAAGCCGGGCAAGTGAATTGTTGAACGTGGTC
The DNA here is from genome assembly GCF_023864275.1 of Schistocerca cancellata. Taxonomy (NCBI): domain Eukaryota; kingdom Metazoa; phylum Arthropoda; class Insecta; order Orthoptera; family Acrididae; genus Schistocerca; species Schistocerca cancellata. Next base: position 880,289,261 of record NC_064628.1, read on the forward strand.
CAAAGATGGCCGAAATCGAAAGAAGAAGAAGAAGAAAATTTTTATACAGTCAACGGCGACTATGATGTCTTTTAAGGAATTTTTTTCTGTCTTTTTGTAAATGTATGGTCATGAAAAGGCACGTGATCCATCGGAATAACTTATTTTTCACTCCTCTCAATTTCATTCAAAGCTTTACATGTGTTCGCTTAAGAAGTACGTTTTCGACGACCTACGTTTGGTTTTCACTATATTTCAAGCACAGAGAGAAGAAACTGCCTTGACCAGTGATAGCGCTTCCCTGTTTTTAAATGAAATATTGAATTAGCCATGTCAGTTCGTGCAGGAGTGAAACTTCTGGACATGTAGTTGTGGCGACAGAGTCGTCGATATTTTTTTGTCACAGAGGCTCAAAATGTTCTAGGATACAGAATGCAAAAACATTTATAGTCCATGAACTGTACCTATAAAGTGTAGTTCAGAGCCACGTATGGTGAGTAACTGCATGAGATATGTAGTGACATTACAGTTTCAGTTTTTTCTTGCTTTAACTTATATTAAATGCTCTTTTAATTATGCTGTTACGCCATGGGAAAGTTCCTTGTCGCAGTGAAATTTAAAGTAAAGCTATCCGGATTGCGTTTGGAAACGAATAGATTACACTTCTCACCAAATGGTAAAGTTCCATGGCACTGCACCTTGGGCCCATACACTTTTTATGAACCCACATGTTATAGTTTTAAAGTCGTGACAGGTGTGGCATCTCTCCTATCGGATGGTCATTAGGAATGTTTTTAAAACTGCTCCCACTCTCTCTACTCTGAGCGCTCCTGAAATTATGGAAGTCTTTGGTTCACGTGAGACCAGCCACTATAGGGGCCTAATATTAAATCCCCAGTACACGCGCAACGGTTTCATTGAAATGTTGATACTTGAGACAACATTTTGATCCCACTGAGTTTTAAGACCGCCTTCTTGCTTACGCGAAATTTAAGTTCAGATTATTTCAGAGTGTTTATATATTCCAAGGAATAACTACAAATTTCAGTTACGTAAATTCTATCTATCTATCTATCGCTTGCGCCTTGTCCCACGGTTACGCAGGGTCGGCTATGGTTAATCGGATTTGGCATGTTAACGTTAAGGGGTGGCCGGAGTCCATTCCTGCCGCCACCCCGTACCCCCCAGGACGGAATTAGTGTATCCCAACTGTCTTTATCTAGTGAAATGCATGTAATAGCATGAATCTGTTCAAATGTCTGCGAGCTGTGTAAGTAACGCGGAACATGGGATCCAGCCCGGTATTCACCTAGCAGTATGTGGAAAACCGCCTGGAAACCACATCCAGGCTGGCCGGCACACCGGCCCTCGTCGTCAATCCGCCAGGCGGATGCGATTCTGGGAACTAGCGAGTCCATGAAGCAGCGCGTTACCGCTCTCGGCTATCCTGGTGGGTAATTTCAGTTACGTAAATGTTGTTAAAGGAAAACTGCACTGCAAATTAGTCTTCAATGATCACAAATCCTTACTGTCACGCAACAACTGTTACACAGATTTACAAAATGTTCATACGTGCAGGGGTTAATATTTGCGTAGTGATAATCTTTCTTCGATACAGCACATTCTTAAGGTACGTTTGCATTCACAGTTCTCTGTAGGTAAGGGGATGGTTACAAGTGAATCGTTTAACACAGAAAGTAAACTAGTCCGAAATTTATACATTTCATCTTTGACGATAATGGTTCCGAGTGGATCAATTAATTGTTTACAAAAAGTAAACCTGTTTGCACGACAATATGGCTCTGGCAACGTCGTCAGTTTCCCGTTCACTGCAGATAGAGAACTAGTCCGGGGCACGCTGGTGGTGACACAGGGTGATTAGGCTGGAAGCTGAAGAAAGGTATTATACGGTGGATGAAGTTGTCGAATTCGTAAGACATTCCTCAATAAACGATTACAAGTTTTCTATTGCTCAAATGAAGGTAGATTCTTTCATCGACAACAGTTCCTGGTGGCCTATACTCTTGCCTGAGCGTTGGTTCGTGTAGTAAAGTCGTCCATAGGCACGTGAAAGGGAAACTAAAATACCATTATATGACTCTTCAACGGAAATCCACATTGCGTAACGTGCAACATGACTTTACTGTCTTGACGATTGAACCTCTTAGCTCGTGCAACCTTTGTGACTCCTTTCAAAGAAGGTTGAATAACAGCAACCTGTTTTTGTTCTACTGATTTTTGTTTATTTCAAACCAGTTTCTGGCTTATTGGGCCATCTGCAGGGAACAACTGACTAGCGTCTGAAAGGGACACTAGTCCTTACATAACCAAACTTTATAAGCAAAGGTAAAATTCACTTCCATAGAGTGTTGTGCATCAAACTTGTTTCTTAATGTTTAAATTACACTTTACACAATGGACAATATTAAGCACAATAAGTAATTAAACTACGCAATATTACAGGTTAAATGATTATAATGGTAAAGTTTGTGAGGTGTTGTCATTGGCTGAGAAACTATTAAACTGAGAGCTCTTTATTTATGTTCTGCAACAAATATGTTTTTCAATTTTGCAAAAGAAACTTGAGTTCATGAACAATATTATACACAGTATTAAAAATGCACAATCTTACAGTGCTATAGTTTATATGGTTATGATGCCTTAGTTTGGGAGGTAGTGACTTTGGATGAGAACTGCCTAACTGAGCACTAGTAACTTACGTTGTGCATCAAAAATGTTTTATATTGCGAATTAAATTTTATGCCATGAGCAATATTAAACATTGTGCATGTGTTTTAACCAAGTACTGTGCTTACTTTTGCGAGTTACATAAAATGTATGTAATAATATTAAACATGTTTGATGCGCAACTTAAATATAGAGTGCTCAGTATAACAATTTCTCAGCCAATATCAAGACCTCATAAACTTTAGCATTACAACCATTTAATCTGTAATACTATGTATTTGAATTAATTAATGTGCTTAGCATTGTCCATTGTGTAAAGTGTAATTTCAATGTTAAGAAAAAAGTTTGATGGAGAACCCTATATGCAGGTGAATTGTAACTTAGTTTGTAATGTTCGGCTACCTAACAACTTGTGTACCCGTCTGTTCTTTTCCTGAAAATGGCCCAATAAGCTGAAAACTAGTTTGAAATAAACAAAAGTCAGTAGAATAAAAACAGTGTAGTTGTTATTCAACCTTAAATTTGCAACTGTTCTACCAAGAAGTAACGGAAGAGCTCACAAATAGAAGCAGCCTACACATCATTTCTGTCTATGAATAACATAAAATGGATGAAATCATGAAATCTTTAGCTTACATCCCTCAAAACAAAATGCTGGTTTGGAATTCAATCACGTCGTGTCCATCAACAATGGCATCTCATGATGTAAACGAAACACTATTGTGAAATACGTGGCAAACGTTGCTTATTACAATACAAGACGCTTATGTGTACGGTTCTCTTTCAAAATAAGTAACTTGACCCCAAAATCAATTTGAAATCCCTGTGTACTGCAGTAGGGGAACATGTCCAACACCAACAAAGAAAACTCTTTCTTTTCCCTTACGTCATACTTGACTTTAACATTTATATAATAAGCAAATATACCTACCATATATGAAGCAACGAGAAATACACTGCAGGATATAAAGTGCATGAACAAACTACTCCAATAATCTTATGCTGCTACGCCTTTAGCAACACATTCCAGCAACCCTACACCTACGTACCCTCCACCTTTTCTTCCAGAGACACTTCACTTCAATCAACTCCCCCTCCCCTCTGCCACGACATTTACCCATCCTACCAGTTATACCTTACCCATTCCACACAATCAGCGCTTCCTCTCTCCCTCTCCTTCCATTTCCTTACAACGCCCCCCCCCCCTCTTCTCCTTCAGCGTATATTTCCCCACCCTTCTTTCCCAACAATTACTGGCGTGACCAGTTCCCTCCACCACTCAACCCCTTCATCTGTCCCAACAGCCACACCTACCCAATCGCTGCTATGCATCAGTTCTGCTGCACATTCCTACATTACTCACTAGCCAATCTTTTCCCTTTCAACAACACACTTCCCATCCCAGGGCAGTTCCTTCCAATTCTTAATGACAATAAAGTGCTTCTTTTAAATGTCAGTGTTTCTGGATCAAGATTTAGATATGCACTTACTGTGTTTCGCTTTACGTTTTCAAAAAAGTTCAAATGCGTGTGAATTCCTATGGGACCAAACTGCTGAGGTCATCGGTCCCAGGACATGCACACTACTTAAAATAACTTAAACTAAGTTATGCTAAGAACAGCGCACACACCCATGCCCGAAGGATGACTCGAACCTCAGGTGGGAGGGGCCGCGCAATCCGTGACATAGCTCCTCAAACCGCGGGGCCACACCACGCGGCTTATCTTTTATATAATTACTGTTTTCAGCTACCAGAGAAAGAGGTCGCATCTCTTATATAGATCTAAAAAGTTCCATTTCATTTGACGTGACTTGTCAGGCCGGTGGGCGTGAAGCGTTTTCCCGTATCTTTCAACCAGTAAACCATGCAGGATCATTTTTGTGTAAGACAGACTAGGGAACAGCTGACAGTTTTTGGAAACGTTTCATGTACTGTTCTCACGAAAATACCTGCTATACTTTTCCATATATGAGCTTTTGACCCAAATGTTATCTCATGCAACTGGACATTTTTCTATATTACTGTCATACTGCGAGATTAAAATCTGAAGACAGTTTCAGATAGCAACCGAAACTAGTTATCATCCTTTAACTGTGACAGTAAAATTGCGGTCTAGGCATTAAAAGATTTTTTTTTTTAGTTTTGAAATTTTTATTTGATATACCACATTAAGACCGCCGTCTCTTTCGTGTCAATGTTAGCCTTCACTTATTCTCCGCCTCTAAAATGTTTTAAATTCAGTGAAAATATCTCCCCTACTTGTTTCTTTATTCTTTTTCATCCCATTTAATTCTTACAGCCAACTGGCGCTACAGTGGGTTGCCTATACCGATGACGCCCCCCCCCCCCCCCCCCGGTCCATACGGGGCGCGAGGGAACGAAAGGAAGGAAGGAAAACTACATTAAACTGGTTGTATTTAACATTTTGGTCTCTATTGTATTGGTACGAAACCTGGACGTGTTGCGTTCCTGCAGTAAGCGGTTCACCTGCTTAATGGAGAACCGGACTCTTACCACGGAAGTGCAGCGCGGCGCTGTTTGACTGGGACACGTGCCCGGGGCTGGATTTAGTGCCCGCAGCTATTGGCGCGAGCCGTAGCCATGCAGAGCGGGCAGTTTTGGCAGCGGACCCTCTGCTGCACAGCGCTGGGCCATACACAAACATGAGCGCCGTAATGGGCTGTTACCGGCCGGCTCTGAGCGGCGCAAACAGCGGCGGCAAATTGCGAGCTCCGCCGGCCGTCGATGGCCACCACTCACCCCCACCCCCGCGGCCACTCGCGCTCGCCCCCACAAGTAGGCCTCCAGAGCGCTCGAGGCTGCTGATGGCGGTCGGCCGGAACGCTGGGACACCTCCGAAAGCGGCTCTGGCCCTCCAGAGGCCGGCCCGAGTTAACAGCTCTCCAGACACGTCGGGCAGGCAACTGCTCATCGCGTTCTGTCAGACACGAGGGGACGCGGGCGACGGGCACAGTGTTCCCGCTGACGATTTCGCCGATCGGAAGATGCCAAAAAGGAAATTCCGCCTTCCGACGCTGCTTCGTCCAAGAAGATCACAACGTATACCGACTTTCTGACGTCGCTGGCACGGGAAAATGATTTACAGGGTGAGTCAACAAAGACAGACCACACCAAACATATCGAAAACGATTAAATACCCTATCTGATCAAAAGTATCCAGATAATGCGTAGTGGACATCACTATGGAGTGTGTCCACACTTCGCCTAAATGAAGGCTCTTAATCTTCTGAGCATACTTTCAGTGAGATGTCAGGAGGAATTCTTCGTCAAGTGCCGAAACCAGAGAAGGTATGACATTGGCACGCTGGGGTGAAGTGATCGGTCTAGCTCATCGCGAAGGTACTCCGTTGTGTTCGGCTCATGACTGTGGTCAGGCCTGCCATTTCAGCAATGTTACTGTCCACAAACCGTTGCCTCACAAGTCCTGCTCTATGACAGATACTCAGAGCTGTGCCCCTGCCACTCCTCTTCTAGCACAACGCTGGCGCACTGCGGGTAGCAGATCAATTCTACCGCAGGCGCTCATCCTTAGATTCTGATTGTATTCGGTTTACAGGCTCAACGCTAGCAAGCACCACCATGGAGCGCTTCCATCCTCCATAGGCAGCGCGCGAAGCAACAACAGCGGTGCTGCTATTACAGACTCTTGTGTACGAATCACGTGATCCTCGAGAACCCTTCGCCGCAGTATACGTCAGGCACGCGCTCCAGCAGCCAGTTGCAATCACAGCTTCGCTCCAGGACACTTGTCCCGGTCACCTGCGACGTTCCTTCTTTTGTAGCGCAGCTGCCTCTCACCGTGCCGCACCGCTCCACTAAGCCGTGCGGAAACCATCAGTAGCAGGGACGAAGTGCTACGGTATACTTGATGAGCAACGTCACGACGTGCGTCACGATGCAAATCACGACAAACTCTCGGTGTTGCTACGTTCATGTTGACCAAGGACGATCATTTCTGTTATCATTCTCTTATGTAGGACTTTACATTTCGATATACTTCCTCACACACATTAATTGTGGAACTAATTGTGTTCAAATGGCTGTAAGCACTATGGGACTTAACATATGAGGTCATCAGTCCCCTAGATAATCAGTCCCCTAGACTTAGAACTACTTAAACCTAACTAAACTAAGGGCACATCCATGCCCGATGCAGGATTTGAACCTGCGACCCTAGCCGCGGCGCGGTTCTGTACTGAAGCGCCAAGAACCGCTCTGTCACAACGGCCAGCAACTGATTGTGTAATCATGAGTTATTGTGTGCAATACACACTAGCGCATAACCTACGGACACAGAATCATCTTTGTCCCTCTAGTGTGCGCAATACACATTGCTTTAAAATGTTCATTTCGTTCCACATTTAGCGTTTCAAATGGTTCAAATGGCTCTGAGCACTATGGGACTTAACATCTATGGTCATCAGTCCCCTAGAACTTAGAACTACTTAAACCTAACTAACCTGAGGACATCACACAACACCCAGCCATCACGAGGCAGAGAATATCCCTGACCCCGCCGGGAATCGAACCCGGGAACCCGGGCGTGGGAAGCGAGAACGCTACCGCACGACCACGAGCTGCGGACGTTAGTGTTTCCTTAAGCGCAATATGAAGACCACACCATTACCACGAGCTACACCCTCATACTGCAACACTACCTGCTCCGTACTTCGCTGTTGGCACTACACCTGATGGCACGTACCCTTCCACCCGACTGCCACAAGGTATAGCAGGATTCTGCATTCTATATAATACATCATTTACGAGTGCATATTTTGCGCAGTTGCCTGATCACTGACTCGAAAATGAGGGATGCTAGTATGTTACATTCAACGACTTTTAGGGCTCTTTGTCGCTAATCGCTGGCTTTGTGACTTAACAAATGGATTAACGTAAATGAAAAATCACATCTGTCGATGTGACAATTTGTCGTCGGCTTATTTTGTCGTTACTGCTTGACTCCGTGAGGTGAGAATACTGTAACTGTTACTAAATAGAATAATACCAGCGAAGAGAAATTCATTGTGTCCGAGTACATGATTTAACTAATGTTACCCTGATATTATTCAAATTATTAATCACATAATGATTTCTGTGTTGCTAATCATCGAAAGAGAAAAGATATCTAACGTTATAGTGTGTTGTTCATTACACACTCAAGAGCCAAAAAATTGGCATACCTGCTTAATATCGTGTAGGACTCCCGCGAGCACGTAGAAGTGTCGCACATGACACTGACATGGACTCGACTAATGTCTGAAGTAGTGCTGGAGGAAGCTGACATCATCAATCCAGGGCTGTCTATAAATCCGTAAGACTACCAGAGGTGATGATCACTTTTGAACAGCACGTTGTAAGCCATCCCAGATATGCTCAACAATGTTCATGTCTGGGGAGTTTGGTGGACTGCGGAAGTCTTTAACTTCGAAAGAGTGTTCCTGGAGCCAATCTGTAACAACTCTTGACGTATGGGGTGTCGCATTGTCCTGCTGGAATTGCCCAAGTCCACCGGAATAGACAATGGACACGAATGGATGCAAGTGATCAGACAGAATGCTTACGCAAGTGTCACCTGTCAGAGCCGAATGTAGACGTATCAGAGTGCCAGCTACACGCCCCGCACCATTACAGAGCCTCCAGCAGCTTGAACATGCTGACATACAGAGTCTATGGATTCATGAGGTGGTTTCCATACTCGTACACGTCCATCCGCTCTACAAAATTTGAAACGAGACTCTTCCGACCAGGAAACATGTTTCCAGTCGTCAACTATCCAATATCGATGTTGTCGGGCCCAGGCGAGGCGTGAAGCTTTGTGTCGCGCCGTCATCAAGGGCACACGAGTGGGTCTTCGGCTCCGGAAGCCCGTATCGATGATGTTTCATTGAATGGTTCACGCGGTTACAGTTGATGGTGACCCAACACTAAAATCTGCAGCAGTTTGCGGAAGGGTTGCAATTCCGTCGCGTTAAACGATTCTCTTCAGTCGTCTTTGGCCTCGTTGTTGAAGGATCTTTTTCCAGCCTCAACGATGTTCGAGATTTTATGTTTTACCGGATTCCTGATGTTCACTGTAAACTCGTCAAATGGTCATGCGGGAAAATCCCCGCTTCATCGCTACCTCGAAGATGCTGTACCCCATCGCTCGTGCACCGACTATAACACCACGTTCAAACTCTCTTAAATCTTGATAACCTGCCATTGTAGCAGCAGTAAACCGACCTAACAACTGCGCCAGACACTTGTTGTCTTATATAGGCGTTTCCGACCGCAGTGCCTGTTCTGTCTGTTTACATATCTCTCTATTTGAATGCGCATGCCTATACCTGTTTCTTTAGCGCTTCAGTGTAATTCCATGTGATATTTAGTTTTGACGGCCAATAATTACTTTCTTCAAGCGACATAGTTCCTGCACTTTGGATACAAGTTTTCTTCAGAGAACAACTTCAGTGTCACACATTAATAAAATCATATTTTACTAAGGAAATTTTGCATCAGACCAGCAGCGTATAGTACCATCTATTTTGTTTGATTAATGCATAGACACGAAACAACTTCGAATCGCTTGTCTGCAGTCCTCAAACGTCCAGGCCGACGCTCTTAACACCATTTAAGATATCGGTTAACACTGACTACAGTAATGTCTGCCTTATGAGGAGCTGCTCGCCCCTTGTACTTTTTAACTGCCTGCGAACAGTTATGGCGCTACCTGGACTGCTAGTAACACTTTGGAACTCATGGGTGATTCCTTCGGCTGATTTCATGCAATTCTTTACAATTATCCTCCGCAGTGCTCAACGGTCCCTGTTGTAGTGCGTCTCCACTTCACAGTCACGTGACCAACAGTCGACTTGGACAGCTTTCGGTGGGCTGAAATGTCCCTGACGGATTTTTTACTCAGGTGGCATGCAGTACCAAATTGAAGTAACCGATCTCTCTTGACAGATCTAAACTGCTGTTATTGCTTCTCTACTGACAATGCTCTTAGCCATCTCTTATACTATGCATCCGCCTCTCGAGACATCTACTGATCTGTTCCGCATTACATAGGATGGTCCGGATCAGATAGTATACATAGAGGACTGATTATCACCGAGCTATTGTGGATAGCAGATAGAAGCCGTCCGCGGGGAAGATCGGGTTGGACCCCAGAGAAATGTAGGATATATGGATGTACGATATCGGCAAATCATCGACACTGATTTCAACTTCACCATCGACTTCTAATTATCGGCTGCCAATCATAATCGTACCTGAAACGTTGAAATTTTTAACTTAGAGAACTCTGTAAGAAGCAACATACAAATATATCTGTCATATTTATTAGTCAATAAATACAGCAACAATTAATGTTACATACCAAAAATCATAGTTGACAGACATTAAAAATAACGCTTTTGCGAAACGTTTCCCCTTCAGTAAGTTGCGTTATTGACCGAGTGAACATTCTTTGAGAAGCTGATGATGTAGATTCACAACTCATAATATGTAAGTGAAGCTTTTTGTAGCTTTGGGCAAGTAGTCCAGCTGATGCTATTCCATACGTGCCCTGAATCTTGTTTAAGATCTAGAATCTGATTATTTCGGATAGTAACTGAACTGTGACACAGGTCCGTAACTCTTCTAGGCTCCATAATTTCATTGTTGTTTTCTTACATTATTTTATAACGTTCATTCCATAAATCCCCTTTGGTTTCCGTGTTTTCCCATGATGTATGAACGTGTTTCCTGCACTCTGGACACCAGCCTTGCTCCACACTTAGCTACAACAATAGCCAAAGTTCCTGCCTTAGTTCGTGCACATTTATTACCACTCCCGCAGCCCCACCTCCTCCCTCCCAAACCTCAGCATCGACACTGAAATATAGATGTTCAAATTCCCAGCAACGATAATTTGTAAATATTGGAGATCATCGAATATCCCTTCTTTTGACTGGTTGACGCGGCACGCTACGAATTCCATTCTTGCGCTAGACTCTTGCGACATTTATTGAATGTATTCCAGTCTCCGTCTTCCCTTGCAATTTTTATCCTCTACAGTTTCCTCTAGTATCATGAAGCTTATTCCCTGACACCTTAACACGTAAACTTTCATCCTGGCCCTTCTACTTGTTGGTGTTTTCCATATGTTTCTTTCTTCGTCAGTTATGCCGAGAATTTCCTCATTTTAATAGTCCACCTAATGTTAAAAGATATAGCACTACATTTCAAACGCTTCGATTCTCTTCTTTTCTAGTTTTCCGGCTGTCCATGATTCACTACCCAACAATGCTGTACTCCCATTGTACATTCTCAGAGATTTTTTCTCAAATTCTTCGCAGTTCTCTGCCCTTGGTATCTTTAAATGTTTCCGAAATCTGTTGGTACGTCGTGCGTCTCACATATCCTACTCATCAACTTGATTTATCCTTTGATTGTCATTCACACCATAGAATTTTAGCAGTTCCGTTGGAATGTTATCTTTACTTGATCTGACGACTTCCAGAGGTCTTTTCAAATTTGGTTCTTATACTGGATCCCCTTTCTCTCCCGTATCGATTCCATTTTCTCCTTCTATCTCGTCATTAAACATTGCCTGCCCCTCACACAGTACTTCAGTGTACTCCTCCCACCTACGAATATCCGCCCTCTCTTTTGCGGTTAGCAGTGGAATTCCACTCTTGATTTTAATTTCACTGCAGATTGTTTTGACTTTTCTGCATGCTGAGTCAGTCCTCCCGACGATCATTTCTTTTTCGATTTCTTCACATGTTTCTTGCAGCCTCTTCGTCTCGTCTGCAGTGCACTTCCTATTTATTTCATTCCTAAGTGGTTTATATTGCTGTATTCGTATCTTTCCCTGACCATTTTTCTGCTTGTAAATCAACTGATGTGTATTTCTTCTGTTAACCAAGATTTCTTCGTAGTTACCTTCCTAGTACCTATGTCTGTCCAATATCTCTGACCACCCTTTTTTGAGATGTTTGCAGTCATTGATTATTACAGTATCCACATCCTTAGCGAATTTCAGATGCGTCTCATCAACCCTCAGTACTCACTTCCTTCCACATTGACTCTTCCAGATGGTTTTTTAAACTTAAGTCCGCTCATCATCATTACTAAACTGTGACCTGAGTCTAAATCTCCACCTGGGGATGCCTGACAAACTAATACTTGCGTTCCTAATCTCTGTCTGACAAAGATGTAATCCAGCTAAAATCTTCCCACTGTCTTCTGGTGTTTCCCAGCTGTACCTCCTCTGCTTGTAATTATTGAACAGAGTATTCGCTGTTACCATCCTAAGTATATTGCAGAACTCTATTATTACTTTTCCTCTCTCATTCCTACTGTCAATCCCATATTTTCCAGTTACCCTTTCTTCTGTCTCATTCCTCACAGCAGCATTCCAATCCCCCATCCCGACTGTTTTCAAAAATGGTTCAAATGGCTCTGAGCACTATGGGACTTAACATCTATTGTCATCAGTCCCCTAGAACTTAGAACTACTTAAACCTAACTAACCTAAGGACAGCTCACAACACCCAGTCATGACGAGGCAGAGAAAATCCCTGACCCCGCCGGGAATCGAACCCGGGAACCCGGGCGCGGGAAGCGAGAACGCTACCGCACGACCACGAGCTGCGGACGACTGTTTCAACTCCCTTCACAAACTGAACTACCATTCAATGTACTCATATACATTCGCTAGCCGGCCGCGGTGGTCTAGCGGTTCTAGGCGCTCAGTCCGGAACCGCGCGACTGCTACGGTCGCAGGTTCGAATCCTACCTCGGGCATGGATGTGTGTGATGTCTTTACGTTAGTTAGGTTTAAGTAGTTCTAAGTTCTAGGGGACTGATGACCTTAGAAGTTAAGTCCCATAGTGCTCAGAGCCATTTGAACCATTTGAACCATATACTTTCGCTATCACTTTATCACCTGCTTGCGACATTGCCATGTATACCTGAACTATGTTCTGATGAGAACAACGCTATCCCTGAACTGTTCACCGTAGCCTACTCTCTGCGTTAATTTTCTATTCATAAAGAGTCCTACTACCGTTGTAACATTTTCTGCTGCTGTTGATACTAGCCTATAATCGTGTGGCCATAAATCCATATCTTGTTTCGGTTTCACTTCAATAACACCTTCTACATCTAGAATGAGCCTTTGCATTTACCTTTTCAGATTTGCCACTACCTCTCTACATTCTGCTTGTTTGTCTTTGCACTTCGAATAATACCATGCGTCATCCCAAATTAATTCACCTGAGCTACGAAGGAACAACAGTTTTTTTGGTGCGGACTGTGCTAAAAACAACGCGGATGCCATATTTTTCTCTCAGTCCCTCTTTGACTATCTTTATATGAGGTAATGTACCCGAAATTTGCTCCATCAATGCGTCTAAGGTAAACTGGCAGCCTGCATTCACCTGATTGTAATTAAATATTTCCTCCTTTGACGCATTAACTCCTTCATCTTCAGGGCATCCACTTTCTATAGATTTGTGTGTTGAGCTATAAACAAGTTTTTAGAGCAGTTCTCGTGATATCTTGCATCTGCAGCGTGTAGATCTCCGAGAGAGCAGACGCCTCTTCGGACAGGGTCTCCCCATTCATCCTCCCTCTCCACTGCATGAACTGTGATTGTATTATCACAACTGACGGACGGAACAACGCAAAGGTTTCGCAGTCGTTTTCGGTTTATTTCCTTCTGTTTATCAAAACATTCATCTTCAACACCTTCCACATAAAACATACTCTTAGTTCTAAAATCAAACTTCCCTTCAGCTGAATGCAAACGTTTGACTTCAGCTGTTCATCTGAACGAGCCTCTCTCAGAGATCGTTTAACAAACTTAGCTCTGGTGTACTAATTTCTGCAAGAATCGCACCATGTTTTTTTTGTTCTTAGTACTATTAACTTTTCCTCTTTTCTCAAACAATTGGCATTTACCAATCCATGTATTCCTTTTTCACCAACATTGCATGGGCCACTGACAGCATCGCACCCATAAACACTTCTCAGAGATTGTTTATAGGAAAATATTTTACATAGAAAGTCTCTTAATTACGGCAAATAAATTCTCGCCAAATAAACTGAAAATCACTCCACTATTTACACACGTACGCTGAAGTTATTTTCTGTATTGACATAACGCGAGAGGAAATGCTGGGGATGGTATAGCCTGTTATTGTGTGTGTAAACTAAAGAACGAGATGTTTTCGTGGTGGGGGAATTGACCTTTCTCAAAAGAAAACCACAACGATCCTTCTGGACGACTGACAGTCGACTTCCTTACAAGTAGCTCAAGGTACTGTGCGGAGGTTTACGCAGATTCCCTTACTATGTGTAGTTTTATTAGTAACTAATATCTGTATTCTGTTCAGTGTTAATGCATTTTGTGGAAAATAAACACTTTGAAGGCGTGTCTGCGCACTGTGTCACCAGTGATTTACAAGGCGGAAGGGTCAGTATCATTGTGAAACAGCTTGTAGTTGTTTCCTGCAACTTCTGTAAACGATCGCCAGTTTCGAGATTTTGCGTTAGTTTGAATTTGGTATGTTTGTTTCGTTGTTTCTGCAATAGTGTTCTGACCCGTTTCATATATCAAAAGGTATCAGCTCCATTGTTTGTTAATTTATTTCGTATAATTCCCTTAATCGCAGTCGATACTATTTCTCTGAATTCAAGTCCCGTATGATCTGCACGTACACAGGTACACAACCAATTTGGAAAAAGTGGAGATTTCCTCTCAGAATGTCGTCAATTTCTATCGGATTTTTTGAATAGGTATACTTTTCTTTTACTTTTGAAGAATTTGGGAGTTACAATATTCAGTCTCACTACGACAACAACGTTTTCACTAATCTCTGTTTCTGTTTTGATGCTCGTTATTAGCCCACCATTAGTTGTTTGTAAGAGGTGAAGTGTGTTTTCACAACTGTTCACCATTCGCATGGGCTCATAAACTAATAGCACGAAATCATTTTCAGAGAATGCGTTTAGCACAGTTTCGGATGATGTTTTCTACCTACATTCAGATTTAAACATGTCCTATGGCCAATATATCGAGGGTAAAGCAAATTCACTATCAATTATAATTGTATGAGTCGGGTACCCATTTGAAATTATGTTCTCTTTGAACCTCGCAGCAGTTGTATCATCTGACTTGGGAGGTCGCTAAAAGGATCCTATTATTATTTTATTCCGGTAGCCAAGAATGACCTCACCATTAGTTTCTTATAAAACTATGGAAGGGAGGGTGACCATCATACCCGTAGACAATGAACATGTTCACTTGGTGATCCCAGAGGACACGACGGCACAGGTACAGATGTGACACGTATAAGACTTAAGATGTTGGAAAAAACTTTCGAGAAGATTTTCAAACCTAGTTTTGTTGAATGGCTTTGATGTCAGTCAGCACCTGAGAAACTAGATAATTTAGCTGCAGGCACATAATAAATGCATTTCTCAGAGGCTTAGCAATGTACTGGAATATACCTGATGCAAATCAGAATATTTATAGGATAATCAGTGACGTGAAATTTCCTGGCAGATTAAAAATGTGTGCCGCACCGAGACTCAAACGCGAGACCTTTGCCTTTCGCGGGTAAGTGCTCTACCAACTGAGCTACCCACGCCTTACTCACGCCGTGTCCTCACAGTTTTACTTCCGCCAGTAACTCGTCTCCTACCTTACAAACTTTACAGAAGCTCTCCTGCGAACCGTGCACGACTAGCACTCCCGAAAGAAAGGATATTGCGGTTCGCAGGAGAGCTTGTAAAGTTTGGAAGGTAGAAGACGAGGTACTGGCGGAAGTAAAACTATGAGGAGGGGGCGTGAGTCGTGCTTGGGTAGATCGGTTGGTAGAGCACTTGCCCGTGACAGGCAAAGGTCCTGAGTTCGAGTCTCGGTCCGGCACACAGTTTTAATCTGCCAGGAAGTTTCATATCAGCGCACACTCCGCTGCAGAGTGAAAATCTCATTTCGGTAATCAGTGACTATTTGCAATCCTGCTGAATTTTATTGGTTGTTCTCCGTCTTGCATATTACGCGAGGAAGTTTCGTTCCTTTTATGTGCATGGTGTAATAAAACGTTACGTCTTAAGCATTTATTTACAGATTATCATTACTGTAATAATTTTTTATCAGAATAAGGAGTAACTTACTACTTCCAATTAATAAGATACACACAAGTGAAATGGTAAACTAAAAAACAAATAAAGTCAATGTGAATCGTAAAACAACAATTGCAAACATAAAACAGATATAAGTAAAATAAATAACTGGACGAATACTTAATGTTTAGTTATTTATAATAGGTATGTTGAAAACACTCTGACAAAGCGTTGTGTACAGCTTATTACAGTCTATTTTCCAAATCAATGCATTTCACAAACCAGCTTTGTTACACACAGATCATTAAATGGAAACAATTATCAGTAGAATCACTTTACCGTCAACCACATATGCCGGTTCTCTAAATTTCGCCAACAGTGTCTCGCGAAAAGGGCATGGTCTTCGCCCAGGGATTCCCTTTTGTGTTCACGAGACTGATCTACGCTATTCGTAACAAATATCTAGCAGAAACCTGACACTCCCACTATAATCCAGACAAATATGACACTCTGTTGGAAACCGACTAAAAGAAGCGAGCATCAGGCTACAACTAGGCATGATTGTCCCTACGAGGCCACAGTAAATCGTACAACAAAGACGGAAATAAAAGAGTGAAAACTATCTCGATCATCCAGAGGGAAGAAAGACGTAGAAATCTAAACTGCCTGCAGGGAGTACATTACATAAGTATGTATTTTCTGTAGAAGCTCCGTTATATTTGTGGTGGCCCAATTTCTGGCAAAAAACTACGCCACAGGGCTATTGGAATTGTAAGCTTGGTACGGCTACAATCTCACCCTGTTGAAACTGATATTCGGCATGACGGAACTCCTTATTTAAGTGAAGCTATATGTCTGTGTAACTTACTCCAGCATTGTCTATTAATATACTTGCAGTAATCAGTGGAAATGCTCCACAGAAATAAGGGCCGCAGAAGTTATTCGCAAAACATCGTCCTGTGAACAAACATTCGCCATTACTTTCCAATATGATAGCGTCTCTCCGGATTATATCAACTTGTACTGTTTGAAAACCACCTTCATATAGAACCCAAAATGCAAAACAGTACACGGCCAAAATACTTTTCGCCCTTTTATGGAATCCCTCACCATATCCTGTGGTTACAAAACAGTTAGACACGAATGGTAGCAAAATGTGGAGGAATATGCACGTTAAATACCTCGTCACAAGTATCAGAGCTGTTTGGCTCCTTAGAAACACAGAAGCCTCCTCCATCCTGGAAAAGAAATAAGATAAAATTATCTCGAACGTCTGTCTGTAGTAATGCAACGCAGTGGTCACCTTGGGGAACATCTACTTACGTAAACAAATTATCATGATCTACAAAATGCACATGAAAAAACAGAAAAAGAGAAAAAACAAGAATAATTAAGTGGACCGTTCCTCATACTACAGAGATCACAAGTTTCTTACAACCAGAGCGGAAGTTATTTCCCGCTGAGAAACTTAAGCACACATTTTAGTAGCAGGATACTTGACACATTACATCAGACATGAGAACTCGGACGTACAGAACATCTTCGAAACTTGCGTGAAAAACACTGGCATCTTCAAAAACAATTTAGCAAAGCTTTGCATCACACTCCAGATACGAGCAAAGAGGCGTGACTTCGAATAGATGAACTTCATTTCGGAAGATATGGCAACAATTGATAAAACAGTGATAAGACTGCGAGATATCGACTTGGACCCTATAAGGACAAACTAAAACTCAACCCCTTCAAATAGAAGAAATCCCCAGGATGAAAAAAATAATATCCAACTGCAATATACTACTGGGAAAGGAGGAACTTGCAATATTTTATTACAGTTTTGCTTTTCATTTCCATTAGTGGACACCTGTTTACGAGGGGTGATCTTCTACAGCGGCAATTACACTGCTCAAAGTAATTAGAACATGACATTGGACGTCTTTCAAATGAAAGTGAAAAATAATTGAGGACCAGGTCTGTACCCAATTATACCTTCACCCTTCAGAAATTAATTAGGCATCAAAACGTCATTACATCCTAGATCCTTTACATTAAATGAACTGAAAAGTCGGACACGTGTCACACCCATGTGGCATGCTCCGTATATGCCTATGGATGTCCCCTTGTGATACACGATACCAGTCTTCACTGACAGTACATGAGATTCTTGGAGAGACTGTGATGGAACAGGACGACCATGAACACATGTATCAAGAATGTTCTACACACACGCTTAGGTCGGGACTCACCGCCGGCCGTTCCATTACCTCAATGTCCAAGCTTCGCCGCCGCGTACACTCTGGCATTAAAAGGAATTCTGGGCCACCACTGTATGCAGCAGCGGCTGCATGGTTCAACAGAGTCTGTTCGACGGACCGTCTGGCGGTAAGGCGATCGTGGACAACGACGAGATCCATATGCCTATGAAGACTAAAAACTCCTCACAATATCACTGAATGATGGAAATTGCCACAACAACATTTGGAAGGTTCCGCTCACCACAGGCCACCACATACGAACACGGTCAGAGGATATCTGGACTCGTCTTGTGAATTACACGTTCCGCCTGTGCCGAAGTAGCTAGTTGACGTGGGAATGGCAGGCCTGAAGGCGAGCTACAAGACGTTGTCATGTCAAGTGGTGTACTGGACGTCTGGGTCGTAAGGTTCTTTCTCGTAACCTGTGCATTACAGTCTGATCGGACAAAACTGCTCCAGTTTCCCTTTTGATATCGTCTCCCCCATGAACCATGGACCTTGCCGTTGGTGGGGAGGCTTGCGTGCCTCAGCGATACAGATGGCCGTACCGTAGGTGCAACCACAACGGAGGGGTATCTGTTGAGAGGCCAGACAAACATGTGGTTCCTGAAGAGGGGCAGCAGCCTTTTCAGTAGTTGCAGGGGCAACAGTCTGGATGATTGACTGATCTGGCCTTGTAACATTAACCAAGACGGCCTTGCTGTGCTGGTACTGCGAACGGCTGAAAGCAAGGGGAAACTACAGCCGTAATTTTTCCCGAGGACATGCAGCTTTACTGTATGATTAAATGATGATGGCGTCTTCTTGGGTAAAATATTCCGGAGGTAAAATAGTCCCCCATTCGGATCTCCGGGCGGGGACTACTCAAGAGGACATCGTTATCAGGTGAACGAAAACTGGCATTCTACGGATCGGAGCGTGGAATGTCAGATCCCTTAATCGGGCAGGTAGGTTAGAAAATTTAAAAAGGGAAATGGATAGGTAGATATAGTGGGAATTAGTGAAGTTCGGTGGCAGGAGGAACAAGACTTTTGGTCAGGTGATTACAGGGTTATAAATACAAAATCAAATAGGGGTAATGCAGGAGTAGGTTTAATAATGAATAAAAAAATAGGAGTGCGGGTTAGCTACTACAAACAGCATAGTGAACGCGTTATTGTGGCCAAGATAGACACAAAGCCCATGCCTACTACAGTAGTACAAGTTTATATGCCAACTAGCTCTGCAGATGATGAAGAAATTGATGAAATGTATGACGAGATAAAAGAAATTATTCAGGTAGTGAAGGGAGACGAAAATTTAATAGTCATGGGTGACTGGAATTCGTCAGCAGGAAAAGGGAGAGAAGGAAACATAGTAGGTGAATATGGATTGGGGGGAAGAAATGAAAGAGGAAGCCGCCTTGTAGAATTTTGCACAGAGCATAACTTAATCATAGCTAACACTTGGTTCAAGAATCATAATAGAAGGTTGTATACCTGGAAGAATCCTGGAGATACTAAAAGGTATCAGATAGATTATATAATGGTAAGACAGAGATTTAGGAACCAGGTTTTAAATTGTAAGACATTTCCAGGGGCAGATGTGGATTCTGACCACAATCTATTGGTTATGAACCGCAGATTGAAACTGAAGAAACTGCAAAAAGGTGGGAATTTAAGGAGATGGGACCTGGATAAACTGAAAGAACCAGATGTTGTAGAGAGTGCAGGGAGAGCATAAGGGAACAATTGACAGGAATGGGGGAAAGAAATACAGTAGAAGAAGAATGGGTAGCTCTAAGGGATGAAGTAGTGAAGGCATCAGAGGATCAAGTAGGTAAAAAGACGAGGGTTAATAGAAATCCGTGGGTAACAGAAGAAATATTGAATCTAATTGACGAAAGGAGAAAATACAAAAATGCAGTAAATGTAGAAGGCAAAATGGAATACAAACGTCTCAAAAATGAGATCGACAGGAAGTGCAAAATGGCTAAGCAGAGATGGCTAGAGGACAAATGTAAGGATGTAGAGGCTTGTCTCACTAGTGGTAAGATAGATACTGCCTACAGGAAAATTAAAGAGTCCTTTGGAGAGAAGAGAACCATTTGTATGAATATCAAGAGCTCAGATGGCAACCCAGTTCTAAGCAAAGAAGGGAAGGCAGAAAGGTGGAAGGAGTATATAGAGGGTTTATACAAGGGCGATGTACTTGAGGATAATATTATGGAAATGGAAGAGGATGTAGATGAAGATGAAATGGGAGATAAGTTACTGCGTGAAGAGTTTGACAGAGCACTGAAAGACCTGAGTCGAAACAAGGCCCCGGGAGTAGACAACATTCCATTAGAACTACTGATGGCCTTGGGAGAGCCAGTCATGACAAAACTCTACCATCTGGTGAGCAAGATGTATGAGACAGACTTCAAGAAGAATATAATAATTCCAATCCCAAAGAAAGCAGGTGTTGACAGATGTGAAAATTACCGAACTATCAGTTTAATAAGTCACAGCTGCAAAATACTAACGCGAATTCTTTACAGACGAATGGAAAAACTGGTAGAAGCGGACCTAGGGGAAGATCAGTTTGGATTCCGTAGAAATGTTGGAACACGTGAGGCAATACTAACCTTACGACTTATCTTAGAAGAAAGATTGAAGAAAAGGCAAACCTACGTTTCTAGCAATCGTAGACTTAGAGAAAGCTTTTGACAACGTTAACTGGAATACTCTCTTTCAAATTCTGAAGGTGGCAGGGGTAAAATACAAGGAGCGAAAGGCTATTTACAATTTGTACAGAAACCAGATGGCAGTTATAAGAGTCGAGGGGCATGAAAGGGAAGCAGTGGTTGGGAAGCGAGTGAGACAGGGTTGTAGCCTCTCCCCGATGTTATTCAATTTGTGTATTGAGCAAGCAGTAAAGGAAACAAAAGAAAAATTCGGAGTAGGTATTAAAATTCATGGAGAAGAAGTAAAAACTCTGAGGTTCGACGATGACATTGTAATTCTGTCAGAGACAGCAAAGGACTTGGAAGAGCAGTTGAACGGAATGGACAGTGTCTTGAAAGGAGGATATAAGATGAACATCAACAAAAGCAAAACGAGGATAATGGTATGTAGTCAAATTAAATCGGGTGATGCTGAGGGGATTAGATTAGGAAATGAGACACTTAAAGTAGTAAAGGAGTTTTGCTATTTAGGGAGTAAAATAACTGACGATGGTCGAAGTAGAGAGGATATAAAATGTAGACTGGCAATGGCAAGGAAATCGTTTCTGAAGAAGAGAAATTTGTTAACATCGAGTATAGATTTAAGTATCAGGAAGTCGTTTCTGAGAGTATTTGTATGGAGTGTAGCCATGTATGGAAGTGAAACATGGACGATAAATAGTTTGGACAAAAAGAGATTAGAAGCTTTCGAAATGTGGTGCTACAGAAGAATGCTGAAGATAAGGTGGGTAGATCACGTAACTAATGAGGAGGTATTGAATAGGATTGGGGAGAAGAGAAGTTTGTGGCACAACTTGACTAGAAGAAGGGATCGGTTGGTAGGACATGTTTTGAGGCATCAAGGGATCACAAATTTAGCATTGGAGGGCAGCGTGGAGGGTAAAAATCGTAGAGGGAGAGCAAGAGATCAATACACTAAGCAGATTCAGAAGGATGTAGGTTGCAGTAAGTACTGGGAGATGAAGAAGCTTGCACAGGATAGAGTAGCATGGAGAGCTGCATCAAACCAGTCTCAGGACTGAAGACCGCAACAACAACACATCGTCTCGAATGCTCTAGCGGTAGCTGTACGACGCCGCAACACGGTCTTCACGACCTTGCCGTCCTTGCGTTGGGTACTGACCTGTTTCCTTTTTGTATCACACAGACAGCCCTTGCAACTTGCTCTGTATTACAATGTCTTATGGCACGTGCTTGGTAAAATAAAATGTTCACAAATGACAACTAGAATACATTTCGACACCGTTACTCACTTTCTTCTGAGGAGTCTCCACATACTGTAATGTGTACACACCCAATACATGGCGATGTTCTTTAATTTTAGTCTGCATTGAAAGCGAAGATCTCAAGGCTTTCAGTAAGACCCAAGGGCGCCCACGCCTGGCGGCAGGGTGGAGCTGCGTCTCCTTCCCCCCCCCCCCCCCCCCCATCCCAATCAACCATGTCTTAGCCCTATCTCACAGGGCCACGACAAAAAGTAGTGCAGTCAGGAGTCTCTCTTTGAAAAGTCAGTGTGAGGTAGGTTTTTAACAAAGGCGTAACGGTAACTTTTTAATAGGTACTTTCAAATTCCCAATCGTGTTCCAAAATATTAAAAATCAAAACATATTTAAGGTACCGGACGTTGATTCACGTGTTCCCCTAATTCTTTTGAGTAGTTTATTTATTCACAACTGACACAAAATAAATTCATGTTTCAGAATTTAATTGTCCTCCAACGTAGTCACAAGCATTGAGAATAACCAGTTTCCCGAGCTGTAGGAGTCGTAGTACAGCTTTAGAAGCGCCACTTGTACTGATAGTTCTAATGGAGCGGTCTATTGATGGAAGAATCTCTCTAACGGTTATGAGGCGAATGACACTAAATGCTTTCTTCACCTTACGCATTAGGTCGAAGTCACAAGAACGTAACTCCAGAGAATATGGTGGATGGTACAGCACTTCCCAGCCTCTTCGATCGAACAAATAAGTCACAGTGAGCAGTGTATGCGCTCGTACAAACGGTGGGTGGTTTCTGCAGAAAACGTCGCCACGTTTCTCACAAAACTGGTCGCAGATTCTGTTCCTATAATGAACAGTAATACAGCCCACTAACAGACTGCAGCTGGCGAACGGTGTACTCTAGGATAACATCAACACAGACG
Source organism: Schistocerca cancellata (assembly GCF_023864275.1). Taxonomy (NCBI): domain Eukaryota; kingdom Metazoa; phylum Arthropoda; class Insecta; order Orthoptera; family Acrididae; genus Schistocerca; species Schistocerca cancellata. The sequence goes on from NC_064628.1 coordinate 880,312,154, forward strand.
TACACGGGAACCAACATAACTTTCACGTTTCTCGGCTTCTGACGAACTTTAGGTAGTCGCTGTGACGTATTGCGACTACTCTCGGTTAACTGCTTTTTCAAGTAAGGCTGATACGATCTGATCCTTGTAGCCAGAGTAACGATACGCTGTAAGTAAACCTCTCCTTCGCGATATTAGCGTTCCGACTGGGTACGAGCAGTGTCGTACGCTAGCCATTTCTGCAAGTCATATGGAACCCTTGGTTATGCGATTGTTCTTATTCCCAGGCGTTCCTTCAGTATGTGAAGCACAGTTATGCTCTGATCCTCTAAGGACAGCTCACGAATAGTTCGGAGTAGCCTAGATCACTGTCCACTGACGCGATATGAGCAGACACTTCTCCACTGACATGGGACGACACTGTCGTCGAATTACTTAAAGATTCTGGCGTGAATCGTTGAAACTTTTAGACAACTTACCACTGTTGTGTAAGACAATGCAGATTCCCTGCAAGCGTTCTCTGGCGCATTCAATTTCTATCCAGATTCGTTGGTTTTATTTCGAAAACATAGTGACAGAACCACATTAGACAGTCCCGCTATCCTGTTCTTCTCATAACTCTGAAGTTCATGATCTGTGATAGGAGAGCCCATATGGTCACGGTGTAAGTAACTGGCGTGTGGTATATGCGAACTTATCTGATTCTGTTAGGTTGCGTCCCTACTGCAGTATCGCCACTATTGATGTTCCAACCGACATATTTTACTTTAACATAAAAGGTAGGAATATATTCAGCATAAGGACAAGGATGATTCTCATTAATGAAGAAGAAGCAGTGGTCCCTAAAGTACTGTGTTGCGATGAGGTTACAGTCCGAGACAACTGATTCCAGTCCTGCTGCTACATAAATATTTACCACTTTTGCGTCTCCGCAGTGTCCTGTGGAATCAAGGATTTTGACGATGTTAAGCCCGGCATCCCTTTGGTGTTTTTTCGAGAGGCTCAAAATGGTTCAAATGGCTCTGAGCACTATGGGACTCAACTTCTGAAGTCATAAGTCCCATAGAACTTACAACTACTAAAACCTAACTAACCTAAGGACATCACACACATCCATGCCCGAGGCAGGATTCGAACCTGCGACCGTAGCGGTCGCGCGGTTACAGACTGTAGCGCCTAGAACCGCTCGGCCACTTCGGCCGGCTTTTCGAGAGGAGTAGACTATGTGCTGATATGGAAACTCCCTTTCAAACATCGTCACACAACACAAACGAGATAGTCCAACATATGCATTTACATCTTGTATAAACCTAAGACACAATTCCCACACTCCATGATGAAAACGGCCTATTTGCATTAGAGAGGTAGTCCTCTTACGGTTACGCCGCTGAACTTGCTCCCCTCCTCGCGACCACATCACGTGGGTTCCCGAACTAATCATGCATAGAACAGTTCCATTCTTTTATCTCCCAATTTCATAACATCCTCGATCGTTTATATATTAAAATAACTGAAATGTCAGACTGGTGTGACAGCTACATGGCATGATCCGTACACGTCTACGGACGTCGCCTTGTGGTATCCGTTCCCACTTTTCCGTGATATCCTATGAGAGTTCTAGGAGAGTCTGTGATGGAACAGAACGACCACAAACATATCCGTCAAGCATGTCCCACATACGCACGATTAGTTTAGGTCGGCGTTCACCGCCGGTCCTACCATTGCGTCAATATCTAGGCTTCGCAAGACATCCCTGTTGACACCCGCCTCGTCGGCCCTGGAATTAAAAGAAATTCAGGGCCACCGCCATACGCAGCAGCCACCACCTGGTCCAACAGGATCTGTTCCACTTACTGTCTGGCGGTAAGGGGACCGTGCACCGCAAGATCTGTATCGCCATAAACACTGAAGCCTCCTCACGATGTCACAGAACGATGGGAATTTACTCAACAACATCTGCCAGGATTCGCTCACCATGTGTCACTACACAAGAAGATACGTGGACTCGTCTGTGAATAACACGATCTGCCAGTAGCGAAGTCACCTGTTGACACGGGGAAGGCCGTACTGAACGCGAGCTGCAAGACTTTATCGTGTCATTGGGGGTACTCTAAGAGCACGTCTGGGTCGGAACGTCCTTTCTCGTAACCTGTTCATTACAATATGATCGGACGCAGGGGCTCCAGTAGACGTTCTGATATCGTTTGCAGTGCTCAGGCGGTACTCACATGGTTAAGAATGGTCACCCAGTACTGTGTGCAACACACCCAATAGGCGGTGCAGTACTTTAATTTCCATTGAAAGCGAAGATCTCAAGCCATGCTATAAGTTTCAAGGGCACCGATACCTGGCCACAGGGTGCGGGTGAATCAACCACCCCCCCCCCCATTCCTTCCTTAGCTGTAGCTTACAGGAAAACTAAAGATATATTGCAGTCAGGTGTCTATCACTCAAAAAGTCTGTGTTAGGTAGATGTTTAACAGGGGCGGAACTGAAACTTTTTTATCGATCGACGCTGATACAGGTGTTCCCCTAAATCTTTTGTGGAGTGTATTTATTTATAACTGATAAAACATAGATTCATGTTTCAGGGGTTTTTTGACCTTCAACGTAGCTACCAAAATTGTGTAACCTGTTTCCAGAGATGGAGAAGTCGTAGTACACCTTCAGAAGCGCCATTTATGTTGATAATTGAAATCGAACAGTCTTTATCTGGACGAATCTCTCTGACAGTTGTGAGGCAGATGCCACTAAATGATTTCTTCCCTTTACACATTAAGTGGAAGCCACAAGGACTGTATGCTCTCGTACCAACGATGGGTGGTTCCTAAATGAAGCGTCACCGCTTTTTCCTCAAAGCTGTTCGCAGATTGTGTTCCTACACTACTGGACATTATAATTGCCACACCACGAAGATGACGTGCTACAGACGCGAAATTTAACCGACAGGAAGAAGATGCTGTGATATGCAAATGATTAGCTTTTCAGCGCATTCACACAAGGTTGGCGCCCGTGGCGACACCTACAACGTGCTGACATGAGGAAACTTTCCAACCGATGTCTCATACACAAACAGCAGTTGACCGGCGTTGCCTGGTGAAACGTTGTTGTGATGCCTCTTGTAAGGAGGAGGAATGCGTACCATCACGTTTCCGATTTCGATAAAGGTCGGATTGTAGCCTATCGCGATTGCGGTTTATCGTATCGCGACATTGCTGCTCGCGTTGGTCGACGTCCAATGTCTGTTAGCAGAATACTGTATCGGTGGGTTCAGGAGGGTAATACGGAACACCGTGCAGGATCCCAACGGCCTCGTATCACTAACAGTCGATATGACAGGCATCTTATCCGGATGGCTTTAACGGATCGTGCAGCCACGTCTCGATCCCAGAGTCAACAGAAGGGGACGTTTGCATGTCAACAACCATCGACTTACTGGCGTATCACCCGGTGTGATGGTATGGCGTGCCATTTGTTACACGTCTCGGTCACCTCTTTTCGCATTGACGGCACTTAGAACAGTGGACGTTACGTTTCAGATGTGTTACGACCCGTGGCTCTACCCTTCATTCGATCCCTGTGAAACACTACATTTCAGCAGGATAATGCTCGACCGCATGTTGCAGCAGCTATACGGGCCTCTCTGGATACAGAAACTGTTCGACTGCTGCACTGGCCAGCAAATTCTCCAGATCTCTCACCAACTGAATTGTCTGTTCAATGGTGGCAGAGCAAGTGGCTCGTCACAATACCCCAGTCACTACTCTTGATGAACTGTGGTATCGTGTTGAAGTTGCATGGGCAGCTGTATCTACACACGCCACCCAAGCTCTGTTTGACTCAATGCCGAGGCGTATCAAGGCCGTTATTACGGCCTGAAGTGGTGTTTTGGGTACTGATTTCTCAGGATCTATGCACTCAAATTGCGTGAAAATGTAATCACATGCCAGTTCTAGTATAATATATGTGACCAATGAATACCCGTTTATAATCTGCATTTCTTCTTGGTGTAGCAATTTTAATGGCCAGTAGTGTATACTGGACAGTAATACAGCCCATTAACAGTCTGCCGTTGGCGAACGGTGTACTTTAGGATAACATAATCACAGATGTACACGAAAAACACAATTACATCCACGTTTCTCGGTTTCTGACGAAATTTTGTTAGTCGGGATGACGTACATCAACGTCACTCGGTTGTTTGGCGTTTCAAGTGCGGCTCATGCTATCCCTTTTTTATGCAATTGTTCTCATTCCCAGGCGTTCCTTCAGAACGTGCAGGTCAGTCATATGCTCTAAGCATCTCAGGACAGCTCATGAATCGTTTGGCGTCTATCACTGCCTTCTAACACGGTAAGAGCACACACTTCTCCTGTGATGTGGTGCTAGGTTCGTAATGACCGCATATTCTAATTCTGTTATATTCGCTTAACGGTCTGTTAACCGCTGTGTAAGTTCTCTGGCAATGTTTGTTAAGAAGCATTTAAAGTTTCTTTCGCGCTCTCTTATGATCTAACGAATATGCGTCTCACGTTTCCATTTGTTTTCTGTCCCGTGCTATTTTCTAATGTGCTCATCCTATCTCACTCGGCGTGGTTTTGTAGCGACACACAGGTTACTTCCTGGTTCTCTCTGGCGTGATCGCTCGTTTCCTTGGAGCAATGTGAATGCGCTTTAGTAAAATGTTTTAATTTTCATCCGCTTGCTATTCTATTCTGCAACATACCTGAAGCTGACCATGCCTTACATTTCGATATCTGATTTCGGAATCTCTGTCTGACCACGACGTAATCCTGATGAAACTGTCAGTCGATCGTTCCCAAAATATACCCTCTCCTCTTGTGATTCTTAAAAAAACGTATTCGCTGAAGGCAACTGAAAATTGTTGCCTGAACTCAGTTGGTCTTTCTCCTCCCTCATTACTATTGCCAGTAATCTGCTGCTTACCACACAATTATGCCTACCTGAACTATCGTTGTCGACGTTGGTTTGCTGTCGAATCTGATGAGAAATAGACTATCGATGAACTGTTCACAGCAGTTCTCTGCCATTCTCTTCTATTCACAAGGGATCCTACTCCTCTTATACCACTTTCTGCTGCTGTTTATATTGCCCTACAATCGTCTGACCAGAAATCCTTACCTGTACTCCACTTCATAGCACTAACCTCCACTATATCTTGATTTAGCACTTGCATTTCGCTTTTCAGACTTTCCACGATCCCACCTAAGTTCAAAGTGCTAACATTACATACTTCTACTCTCAGAGTAATACCCAGTCATTGATTATCCATCTTTTTCTCATGATCACCTACAACTTGGTAGAACCGAATGGGCGACTCATCTTCTGACAATGGGTACATCATCATGAAACGTCTTGAGCTGATAGCCGCATGTCCTGTGCAATCACATTATGTGTTTTCAGTTTATTAATTTCTACTGCCTTCTGCACCCTCGTGCCGTTGATTATTGCCGATTGTCCCGCCTTCCAGCTGAAATTTCCCAACCCAGAGGCAAGACAGTGCCCCGAAACTCTGTTCGCTCCTCCGCCTTCTTTTACAACGCCTTTGGTATAAAATGTGTGACTTATTATGTCTGGAGATTCCGGACGGCATTGATGATAACTTTTATTCAAAATTTAGGCAGTGGGGTTTTGTTCGAACACAGGACCTAGGCCATTTTTATGAGTAGTCAAAGACACTACACCTATTTTTTTTACTAAACAATTGTCAATGCAGTGTATATTATATATTCGTATTTAGTTGATTATTTTACAGACCTCCCTATGCCCCAACTCAGAAAATGCAAACAAAAGTATTCCGAACGTCAGACTGTCATCGGACACATCGAATAATATTTCTAATGGAAAATAGACCAGACCAGCAGTTATTTAAGGATAGTTATTTAAGAGCAGTTATTTAATGGTAATGGAATGAACATCAGGTAGTGTATTTCTTTCGATAACGGTAATAAAAGATTTCCAGATTGAGTGCCTGTTCAAAATAGCATATCATCACGAACAATATATTATCCAGAAATTGCTTGGACTTCGAAGAAGAAAGAATATTATGTGCACTGCTATGAATACGATAATCTTTCGGTAATAACATAGATAAGAACACTGACTGACGCATATCACCATCTGGCAGTAGCGATACAGCGTCGATCATTATGGGGTCGCTGAAGTTTTGATTTCTTCTCTCACAGCAAGATGAGTCAAAATGAGTTTTCTGATTATTTGACCCACGTATCACTAGTAATCCCACAAAGAGTGATGTTTTTGACTTCACAACACATAATTTAAAAAGTTGTCGGCATCGTGTCTAAGATCACTCCTTATTCACCACAATAGACGATCACAAATTAGTAAGCAAGAAAATTTATTGTCTGTGAATAAGTATGTGACTTCAGTGCCGTAAGTCTCATCAGAACTACTTTCTGTGGATCAGTAAATTATTTAAACTATTAAACTACCCGTGGCATTTTCCCGTTTTGGGTTGTCGGCGTAAGTTATTTAAATTACTGTCTTCGTAATTGAAATTGTACTTTGGTGAGACTAGCCGCTGAGTGAAGCAGTCTGGTTTCGTATCTAGGTGGCTTATATCGTCAGACGGTATTTGTTAGGTCTACCAATAAACCGTGTTGTAATGACAGACGTAGGAGATCACTAATTGACCCGAAGAGCAGTGACTGTTCCACAGATGTGGAAATTACTTTTAGATGGATATGATAAACATCATTACAAGTTATACTAACGGCAGCTGAACTAACGGTCCTTGAGTGAAGGCCTAAGACGGAATCCACCGAATCAAAAACAGTTTCGGTACCAGCAGGTCATATCGTTTCACCGCACCTGATGGTACAATGCACACACGTTAATTCGTGGTGTACACAACAATGGGAACCGCTTACAAGCGGTAAGGTGGTTTCCGAGGAAACAAGACACTTCAGTTGGTTAAGCATGGCTGACGTGAAGAGAAGCGATCCAATTGCTATCCCGCTACCTCGAGACTTTATCCACTGGAAGCTACAGGCCCAGGTAAGCCTCGTGTATTTCTCTTAGTAGAGCTGTGTGAGAAAGATCCCGGCAGTGTTTAGACCAGGAATTACGAGAGTGCATGAAGGTACTTCCGGATAGGTGTTACGTAGCTGCGCAGATGTTAAAGGTTAAAGGTCGAGACATGACGACGATAGTGTTTTTTTTTTTTTTGTGGTTATCGTTCTCTTACATATATGAGGCGTAGTAAGGAGTAAAAAGCCATTTGCTAGAGAAAATCACTTATTTTTGTCTCATAAAGCGCGGCGCTAGTGTAATTACAAACTAACGACAGGTAGGGATCTTTTTCAAGCTTGCGTTGTACTGGCTATTGCTTTTCGATATAAACGGCCATGTAAACCGTTCGTGTGTTGTGACTACACCGGGTAGCGATCAGCAGTACACTTGTTGAGGTGTTACTAAACAGTCTCAGTGCTATGAACATAAGGATCCCAAAAATGGAGCAAGGCTTCAGTGTTAATATACAGATGTATTTTGTTTCGCATACATTTAGCCCAGCTTTCTCTCTCTCTCTCTCTCTCTCTCTTTATCTCCCTTTGTCTCATTCCTTTTTCTATTTAGATGAAAATCTATTTCACTCTTGATGATTTACGTCACGTATCGTGTTCCAGGAGAATATATCCATGCAGTATAGTAACTTTAAATTAGTGAAGGCATTATAAAAATTTTGTTTTTAAATAACGAATTGTTCCAAATATCAGATATTGTTATTTTATTTTCTAGGGACGAAGATTAGTGTTTGAGCGATCTAAGATTCCGCTGGTACACTCGTATTCGAGATTCGAACTGGAGGATTTTCTGTTCGCTGTTCATTATGACGTACATCCGGTCGATACTCACCCTTGGGATGGAGAGTGGCCTGGACTGCCGGAATATTACTGTGAGTACCTAAAATTTCTCGGGTTTATAGATGTAAGTGGGGAATGGGAAAAAGTGATGCTGCTATTGTGTTAATTCTGGCCTCAGTAAGGAAAACATTAACTGGAGTATTCTCAGGCAGAGAAATGTTGCTGGAGCGCAATGTGTCGATACAGCTGTTAGTAGTGATAACCTCCTGCTTCTTTCGTTTGCTACTTCCCCTCTCCACCTTCTGTTTACATACAATCCTGTATTATTAGGATACAATACGAATAGTACTGTTGGTAGAGGCTTAAAATGGCGAAGTGTAAAGTAATCTTATTTTCCTCCACGAATAGTGACTTTTAACTGACGCAGTTATTCTCTTACAGGCGCCGGATTATACCGACCTCCGCCCCAAGATGTCCCAGTGGACGCAGAGTCCCGCAGACGTCGACCGCTGGAAGTGGTGACTGAGGAGGACGAGGCGTGTCCAGGCAACGGGCAGACGTGGGAGGGCGGAGACGTGCCAGCGCTGGACGCGTCCCGCGAGAAGCAGCTGTCTCCAGACCTGGTGGGTGCCGAGGAAGACGCAGGAGAAGAGAGAGAGGGGCCGACGTGCGGTTCTGGCTTCTGGCGTTGGCTGAAGAAGATGTTTTGTGTTCGACGACGTTAGGGGCACTCCAGCACCTCTCGCCCAGGTTAGTCTCGAAACTAGCAGTAGTACAGAATAATAGAAATTTCAGAATAACTTTCGTTTGTGATGAGTTTCCAAACTACGTTCTATCGGAATAAAAGAGCACATTTTTGTCACAGCCTTTTGCAATTTTTCATCTTCTTTTCAAATCAGTTATTGCATGTCTGCACTTAGTTAGACGCTACAAAGTTAACTGGAGTTTTAGCATCGTCACAATATATAACTGTACTGATTTGGATATAAATACATAACAGGCATTAGCTTTACCTTCTTTCCTACAACTGTTATTAGATATATTCATCGATCAGTTTTCTTTTGTTACAGGTTTTGTCAGCACCCACATCGAGCTAGAGAACAGACGAAACAAAACCTGTCGAGCGATTTGATTCAAAGGCATCGTCACCAGCCTGCTGTAAATAATGTACATAACATGTAAATACGTTCATTACTGTTCTGGATGTTTGTTCTCAATATATCTACGTATTAAATTTGTTTTCCACTTTTACTCCTGCGTCTTATTTGTAGAAGACCTAGGAGTGCTTGTAGTCATTCCCACAAAATAGTTCCGCATTATATGGGACAAGTAACCAAATACAGAAAGTGCCGAGAGAACAATAGTAAATCGAACATTCACCAATCTTTTTTCCGATCATCTCTCTCTGCCTCTCTCTCTCTGTCTCTCTCTCTCTCTCTCTCTCTCTCTCTCTCTCTCTCTCTTTCTCTCTCCTGCCATCCCATCTGTAAGATACACACACGCTCACACACACACACACGCACACACGCACTCATATGTATATATATCTTCATGAAAAGATTGGAAAATAATAGAATAAGCTCTCATGTAATTGATTGTACCTTTGGAGTTCAAACTCTCACTACTCGGCATGTTTGCTACAAATACCTTCTACTATTATACAGGCAACTGAAACTTAGTTCAGTGATCACAATCTGCTGTAACTGCATAGCGAAATATCGATATGACCTTTCTTTTATATACTTTGTAGTCCTTGTATGTGACATCCCTAGGTACCACGCACAACTTATAACGAATACTCCATATCACACCATACCAGAAGCAGAGGCAGTGCTAACAGATAAGTCACACTGCTTGAATAATCACAGAAATTAATGTGCGACGTACGAAGAACGCATTCCTTAGGACAGTGTGGCGAAATTTGATGTTGATGGGCTACGGCAACAGATGAATTTCGCTAGTGCCTTTACTAACAGCCCGACATCGCAAGCAACGCGTCTTTTGGGCTAGCGACGATATTGGTTGGTCGCGGTTTTAGGCGCGCAGTCCGGAACCGTGCGAGTGCTACCGTCGGAGGTTCGAATCCTGCCTCGCTCATGGATGTCCTTAGGTTAGTTAGGTTTAAGTAGTTCTAAGTGCTAGGGGACTGATGACCACAGCAGTTGCGTCCCATAGTGCTCAGAGCCATTTGAACCATTTTGATATTGGTTGGACCCTAGACAACTTGAAAATCGTGGTCTGGTCAGGTGAGTCCAGATTTTAGTACGAAAGAGTTTATGGTAGTTTTCTAATGTGTCATGAACCCCACGAAGCCATAGATTCGAGGTGTCAACAAGGCACTCTGCAAACTATGGGTGGCTTTGTAATGATGACGGATGTGTTTAAGTGGAATAGAATCAATCTTTTAGTCCAAATCAATCATTAACTGGGAGCAGTAATGTTCGGATACTTGGAGGCCATTTGCAGCAACATTCTATAGAATGTTTATGGATGGAAATTCACCATGTCACCAACCACAGTTGTTCCCGGTTGGTTTGATAGACATTCAGGACAGTTCGAGCGAATGGTTTGGCCGCCAAGATCCCCCTAAATAGTTCCAATCGAACGTGAATCCCATCGAACATTTATGGGACGTAATCGGGAAGTGAGCTGGTGTACAAAATCCTGCACCGACAACACTTACGCAGCTACGGACGGCCAAAGGTGCAGCATGCGCCAGTATCTCTGCAGTGGACTTCCACCGACTCCATGTTGCTGCACTTAAGCTGGAAAAGAAGGTCCGACACGTTATTAGGTGGTATCCTACGAGTTTCGTCACCTCAGTGTGCTCTGCAAGCGGAGGGTACCACGAATCTCTACTAGTCGACTTCTTTCCTGTTCCACTGTGAACAGAGCAAGCGAAAAACGGCTGGCTTCTAAGCCTCTGTAGATGGCTATCTTCTTGGTCCTTACATGACATGAATGTTAGCAGTGGTAGAATCACTTTGCAAATGGCCGTTCTCTAAACGTCCGCAACAGTGTCTCGCGAAAATACCGTCGTCTTTTCTCCAGGGATTCCCATGTTTGAGTTCACAAGGCGTCTCCGTAACACTTGGATGCTGATTCCCCCTACCGGTAACAAATCTAGCAGCGGACTCTGAACTCCTTTCATGTCTTTCTCTAATCCGACCTGATATGGATCCCAGACACTCCAGCAGTACTCGAGAATGGGTCGTAATAGAATTCTGTTCGCAGCCTCATTTGCATAAGAGCTACTCTTCCCCAATATTCTCCCAATAAAGTGAAACGAACAATTTGAGGAATTAAAACGATATGTTTTGTTGCATTGTGTGTTAGAAACTGTAATAACTGACTCTTACTGTGATTTTGCGTTAGTTTGTTTTGTACATGCCATGAACGTACATCGTGAACTGCACTATTTGAAACTGATTCTATGTTGCCCTCAACATTCTTTAGTATCAAGCTAGTGTGATCAGCAAAGACAAATATTTTAGAAATATTTTAGAATTACCCGCGATACTGGAGGGCAAATGATTTACATAAACGAGGAACAGGAGTGGCTCCATCACTGATCCCTGGGGCCACTCCCATTTGACTGTACCAAACTCAGACTCCAATTCACAGCCATTCTCAACACTGTGAATTATGACCTATTATTGTCTGTTGTAAAAGAAGAGGTGAAGCAATTGTGAGCTACCCCCTGTATCACGTAATGATCCAACTTCTGGTGTAATATTTTGTAATCAACACAATCAAGCGCTTAAGTTAAATCTAAAAATATAACATTTTTAATCACTTTACAACATTGTTTGTAATGGGCTACTGTAGCTTGATTCTGACTACTTCTAACATTTTGATATAATTCCCGCTTTGTTCTACATGATTTCCTTATCCCACTAGTCACCCACCCAAGCTACCTTTTACTGCTAGTACCCCGTTTAGTACGTTCTGATGGATAGCAACTATCAAAGAGCATGAGAAATGTGTTAAGGAAAGGATTACATTTGTCATATGTGTTATCTGCACTATAGACATCGTGCTACTACAGTACCTTAACGACGTTTAAAAAACCTCTATTGCCATTGGATTAGCTTTTCTACATAGTTTGTAATGATATGTGACATTTGACTGAGTACAAAAGCTTTTTAGTGTTAAAACTTGTGCATCATGGTGTGAAAAGTCATTCACGATTTTACTAACAGATTGCCCATCTAGTAATGATGAATAATAAAAATTATGGCTGTGTTAATGTTCCCCTGCACCTTGGTTTAAAAAAAAACATAGTCTGCATCATATCATCCGAGTTTAGGAGATCTACTAACATCCTTTTTCTTGTACAATCGTATACAAAATTGATATAGAAGTCAGAACGTAACACTGACTTTTGGTACTTCCTAAAAAATGCAACAATGAATCACCTCTAGCTTGAGCAGAAGTATTCTGAAACGCAAAAACCACTTGCAAAATAACCAGCTAATCTGTATCCTGATAAAGGAAGCCTATGAATTTTCAAATTATTTAAGTGGTAGTCCGATACATAAATAATGTCAGAGTCAACATCTATAAGCAGATCACTGACTTTATCTGTAATGCCTTTAATATTTTGATGAAGTATTATAATTCCTTCTCAACTTACTAAGGTGATTCCTTAGTTAGATGGACTTCCTTTAAGCTGGTATACCTATCAGCTGAGTTGAATCTAAAATAGCTGCACCTCTAACACCAACTACTACGGGAATTTTTCCATGAGGGATTCCACCAGCACCCACTACCCTGTCACCCAAAAGCTTTGCCTGCCTTCCCTTCCCATACCTACTGAGGTGAAGGCCATGACTAGTGAAACCCCACCTACTGATAGACTCAACTGGCACTGGCATATCGACCAACATAAACGCATCGAAAATTTTTAAAACATAATCGAGAGGTCACTTCATGCACAAACACCTGCACCGGTTAAACCTTCGCTAGACGGCTATAGAGGCAGCATGGGTGAATGTTTCTGCAGGGGACGTCCAACGACTTGTTGAGTCCATGTCGTGCCTTTTTGCTGCAGTACGCCGGACAAAAGGAGGTCCAACACAATACTAGGAGGTGTCCCGTGACTTTTGTCACTACGTGAAGGCTTTCTGGTATCTTGTAAGCAAAGTTAACCCATGATGGCCTAGGGAACAAGAATATAAGAACAAGTAAAGGAGAGCTTTCCTCGCCAAATGAGGTCCATAACTTAATTCTTAGATATGAATTCCAGAGAGAAGTTTCTCAAGTTGTACGTTTTGAGACAGCATTGTATTGAAATGAATGGTGGGATGTGTTGAAAGTGTGGAAAGTAATGCCTTTAAATTTTTTATACAAAAACTCTTTAACCTCCTTAGATTCAACAGACGTATTTACCGTTCTACATCTTACTGTTTCTGTCTACATATTTGCAGCACTCTGCCACTATAGGGCTCCGAATTTTAGCATGTAACGTGACAGTGCATAACTTAAATATGTCGGTGCGTGGGAAACATCGCGCTGTAATCGAACTCGAAGATTTCATGTAGGCATGGAGCACCCTGTCCTTCAGCATGACAATGCCCGACTACAGACTATCACTGCGACATCTGCAACAGTCCGGCACCTCGGCTTGACTGTCACCGATCATCCTTCGTACTGTCGTAACTCGGCCCCATCCGCTTTTCATCTGTTTCCAAAACCTGAAGCACATCTTCGAGGACTTCGCTTTGCAAGTAACGAAGTGCTGCAAGCAGACGTGAAGTTGTGGCTTAGTCAACAAAGTCAAACATTCTACACTGACAGTATGATCAGACTGGTCTCTCGTTTGGAAGAATGTGTTTGTCGCCAGAGTGATTACGTTGAGAAATGAATAATTTGACCTGAAAAATAAAGACGTAGATTGTTAATAACGTTTATCTTATTGTAACAGCCTCGAGCTGTGACATACAAAATTCAGAGACATTACTTTTCACCACGTCCTCGCCCAGGATTAGAGTCACAGTCCTCTGTGACAGGTAGAACGGCTATCAGGGTGCATTACTGTTGTTTGTGCTTAGTTTGTTACGAGGCATGCGGGCCTGGTAGAGTGTGTAATGGACGCCAACAGTATGAGACGCTGATAAATCACCGTAAACAACATGTAGAACACAGGGTTCCATATACTTGTGTGAGATGGCGGTCTCAGCACTCGACAGAGTTTGAAAGTGGCTTCAGTGTGGGACTCCATTTGGTCAGCTGGTCCAGTCGTGCAGTATCCAGATTCTTGAGATTCGTCCAGGTCACGAACAACAACGTCTGACCACCACAACGGAGGATCGCCGTGCTGGGCACCAGGCACATCGAAAACTTTTCCAACTCCGCCTGCCAACCGTGAACAAGCAATAGAATTTCCGCAAAATTGAACGGACTAGCGAGAACCAGACTAAGGAATTATCGTCTCACACGCGGACAGCCGATAAAAACACAGCAAAAACGGCTGCATATGGGGTGTTATCGTGACCAGGAAGCGTGGACTGCCGATGTATAGCGTAGCATTGTGCTTAGGGGTGAGTATCAATTCTGCATCACCACGCATAACGTTGGGCGGTGAGTATGGTGGCCACAGTGGGGAGGGGGAGATCATACTCTCCCGATGTTCCGCGGAGGCAAAATAGCGTTACTCCTGGCCTTATGCTTCAGGGCATAATTTCAAGCCACTACTTGTAGTGACTGACTGCCTGCACAACGGTACTTCACGGATATCGTGCGTCCTCACGTGTCACCTCTCATTCGACAGTATCTCGGTGCCATCTTTCAAGAGGACAATGCACATTCATATATGATAGTTACTTTGCGGTAGGATGGCTACTGGTTGCAGGCATACGAAGGTATGAACGTTTGAAAATGTCATTGCACATACCCCACGTCGTATTCATTAAAACGATTAATGTTCAGTGGAAGTAAGGAATAGGCAAGTCATGACGCGTGCTGATGGCTTAAAATTCTGTGTGGCCAGGGGAGATGCGACAGTTCAGGATCGTGTTCATAAAACGGTCCTGCACGACAACCCATGATCAACAGACAGTCATCTCCCCTTACATACTGAATTACCGGTTCAGTCGCATCATATATTTCCCTTATCACATTCTGCTTGTGAAATCGGCATTTATACATGAACTACTGCTGTTGGCGTTGTTTTGCTACTAGTTCTGAACGAAGAAAGGTCGTGTCTCTGCACTGTTCATAGTAACTCACTGTCTGAGTTATCTTCCTATTAAAACGAATCCTACACTTGTTATACCACTTTCTGCCGCTGTTGACATTACGGTACATTCGTCTGATCACGGATCCTTATCTTTCTTCCGTTTTATTTCACTGACCCTTACCATGTCTGGAATGAGCATTTGCCAAATGTGTGTGTGAAATCTTATTGGACTTAACTGCTACAGTCATCAGTCCCTAAGCTTACACACTACTTAACCTAAATTATGCTAAGGACCAACACACATACCCATGCTCGAGGTACGACTCTAACCTCCACCGGGACAAGCGGCACAGTCCAAGACTGCAGCGCCTGAGACCGCTCGGCTAATCCCGCGCGGTGAGCCTTTGCATTCCCCTTTTTTTCCTTATAATACTTCAATAACATTGCATCTCGAAGTATTCGATTCTCAACTTTCCCTGTTTTCCCAACGACAATATTCAGTTCCACATTATGCTGTCATTAAAGAAGTATTTGCGCTAGTAGACTAGATATGCGGAGCCACAAGTCTGAAAAGAATTTATTGGACTCAACATTACAAAACAATAATACGATATGCAAAAGAACAAGCGACTCGATCCCCACTGCGGATCGACACAAACACAAATAACAAATAATAAAAATAATAATAAAAGACTAGTCTCTTCACGGGGAGCGAACACAAACAGTTCTACAACGTCAAGAGATTCGTCGACTGTACCCAGAGATCGGCCAGCTAGAAGAGGCGTCTGGCCGTGCCTGCCGGGGCGATAGCTCCGTATCCTTCCGAGCGGTGCGTCGAACTGCCTTTTCCCGCAGAGCGCCGCCTTATAAAGCTCGTTGGCGGATGTGTCTGCCGGAACTATTTGCGATCACGTGCCTGGCGTAGCAAAGTAGTTCCTGGCCTAGCTGCGACCTTTGGTGAAGCTGTTCTGCAGACTCCGCGAACAGGCATCGGTACATGGCAGCCGTTGGTGGAGACCTGATGTTGTGTTGTGTTGTGTTGTGGTCCCCTGTAAGTCTCTGTTTTGTCACACCAGACGACGTAGGTTATCTTGGTGAATATACACTCTGTGTTGCAGACATCCCGTGATGGTCATAGACAAGGGTACAACAGTTTCCATATGCTACAGCATCAGCACACTTACGTGTCTGCCGCTCAACCCTAGTCTGCACTCAACGCTGCAGACACCAGAATAGCCTACAGAGCAAGCAGTGCGAGAGTTGTCTTAAATAGAACTCTATATCTTTATCGTCAATTGTAGTCTCTGAGAAGGAACTAGGTTCTAGTTATGTATCAAATGATACGTTAATGTTCACTGACACCAATAAATTTTCTATGGACGTGGATTGTAACGAAGTTAAGTATTGCATCTTGTTCTAGTTTCAAGAAAGTGAGCTTACATTTTCTGTATTGTAACGTCATATAGGCCCCTCCAGAAATCATGCTGTACCGACGAGTGTTATTTCATCCGACACAACATTTATTTCATAACAATATTACGGTTTCTTGATAATTTTTTAATTTCGAGCGCCTAATTACAACTGAATGAAACACCATTTTCGTGAAATACGCGTCTCGCCTTTATTCTTTGCATGGCATCTTCACTGGCTTGGGATATGTACTTATTTTTATTATCTAGTTTGCATTTTGGGACATTGTGTATGTAGGTCATAAAGGGTTCTGGTGGTTGGCTTTTCTATGTCGTAGCAATATTTTAAATTCTACTTACAGGTTGCCTGGATGATGTTTTATATTTTGTTTTCTTACTCCATTTTTAGACAGTTTTCTAAAAGTATTTGCACCCCTCCAATTCCGAAAAGTCATTAATTTTCTTGCATCAGGCAAAGCTTCTGTACTGTTCTGGATGTCACTTCCGGGAATATTCAGCTCTGCTGTCCCAACATTCGTCCATAGTTGCGAAATGTTAACGGTGGAAGGATTTTCTGCACCAACTGATCTCTCGATGATGTCCCATAAATGTCCGATGGGATTCATGTTGGGCGATCTGGATGGCCAAACCATTCGCTTGAATTATCCAGAGCATCCTTCAAACCAACAGCAAAGAACTGTGGATGGGCGACATAGTTGTTTAGGAACATGAAATCCACGAATGGCTGCAGATAGTCTCATGTAGCCTAACATAATCATTTCCAGTCGGTGATCGGTTCAGTTGGACAAGAGGACCCATTCTATTCCATGTAAACACATCCCACAGCACTGTGGAGGAGACACCAGCTTGCAGAATGCCTTGTTAACATCTTGGGTCCATGGTTACGTGGGGTCTGCTCCACACTCCAATCCTACCATCAGATCTCACCAACTGAAGTCGAAACTCACCCGACGTGGCCGCGGTTAACGTGACGTCTGGGGTCCAACCGGTACGTCACGAGCCCAGGAGAGGCTCTGCAGGCGAGGTCGTGCTGTTAACGAAGGCACTCGCGTCGGTCGGCAGCTGGCATAGCCCATTAACGCCAAATGTCGCAGCACTGACCTAACGAATGCGTTCGTCGTACATCCCACATTGATTTCGCCGGTTGTTTCAAGCAGTGTTGGTTGTCTCTAAGCACTGACAATTCTACGCAAACGCTGTTGCTCTCAGTCGTTAAGTGAAGGTCGTTGGTCACTTTGTATCTGGAAATATTGAAATCCCTATCAATTTCGGAAATGGAATGTCCGATACGTCTAGCTCCAACTACCATTCGTCGTTCAAAATGTGTTAATTAATGTCGTGCAACCACAATCACGTCTGAAACCTTTTCACGTGAACCAGCTGATTACAAATTATTTCTCCACCAATGCACTGCTGATTTGTACCACTGATAAAGGCAGAGGAGAGAGCAGATACTGAGGGCTACCACGTGGGGAAGAAATAGTTTGATGACGTGATAGAAGAAGAAATGAAAGCCAACATAGAAGACATAGTAGATCCAGTATTATTGTCAGTGTTAAACAGAATTTCCGAAGACTTGACATCAAATAAGGTGTAAAACATCGGTAACACTCCTTTTCAGTTTCTAAAATCATAGTTGGAGGTGGTAAGTAAGCGACTATTCAGTTTCGTTAGTAGAATCTATATGTCCAGAAGTACAGCATCAGACTTTTGCAAAAAAATATGATACACACAATCCCGAAAGATAGCAATGGCAGATAAACATCTTAACAGATCATATACTCAAGTTGCATAATATACAGAATAATGGAAAGGAGTACTGAAAGTCGGTTAGATAATGACCAGTTTTGTGTCTTAGGTGGGTGAGGGCCCTAGAGAGGCAGTTCTGACCTTCTGGTCGATAATGAGTCCGAGACTTAAGAAAAATCAAATATCATTCACAGGATTTGTCGACGTAGAAAAAACCATCAACGGTGTAAAATGATTAAATCTTGAGATTCTGAGGGTAATATGTTTATGCTCTAGGTAAGGCTGGATAATACGCATTATGTACAAGAAACAAGAAGGAACAATACGAATGGAAAACCAAGAACAATGTGTTCCTTTTAGAAAGGGCATAGTTCCCGGGTTCGATTCCCGGCGGAATCAGGGATTTTCTCTGCCTCGTGATGGCTGGGTGTTGTGTGCTGTCTTTAGGTTAGTTAGGTTTAACTAGTTCTAAGTTCTAGGGGACTGATGACCATAGATGTTAAGTCCCATAATGCTCAGAGCCGTTTGAACCATTAGAAAGGGCATAAAATAGGTGTCTAGTCTCTCTGCACTACTGTCCAAACTCATCGAGAACCAATGATGGAAATAAAGGTCCAGGAGTGTAATTAAAACTCAGGGTGTAAGGATACCACTGATAAGATTTGCTGATGGCATTGACCTCATCAGTGAAAGGGGATAAGAATAACATTCCCTGGTCAGTAGAATAAACAGCCTAATAACCACACACTGTGAAATGAGTGCATACTGAAGAAACACGAATGAAACAACGGACTACAGGTGGTGCAGGAATTTAGTCGTCTTGAAAGCGAAGTATTAAAGGACGGACGAAGAAGGAGGATATATAACGTCACCTAGCGTAGCCGCGTGTGGTTGCCGCGGGGTCTAGGGCCTTGCCACGGTTCGCGCTGCTTCCCTCGTCCGAGGTTCCAGTTCACCCTCGGGCACGGCTATGTGTGTTGTGCTTAGCGTCTGTTAGTGTAAGTTAGATTAAGTCGTGTGTAAGCCTAGGGACCGATGGCGTCAGCAGTCTGGTCCCATAGACACAAACCACAAATTTCCAAAATTTTAACCTAGCATAGGCTAAGAGGGCATTCCGTCAACTTAAGTCTAGTAACATCAATCATCGGCGTTATCTTGAGGAAATATTTGTGGGAATTAACGTCCAAATCATAGCAGTAGTGAAACAGGCACTGTGGAAGAACCGAAAAAGAAGTGATTCGAAGTTTTTGAGATTCGGTGCTACAGAAGGATGTTGTATGTGATGTGGACTGATAAGATACAAGGAGGTTGCCGCCAGAATCGATGAGGAAGGGAAGTTGTGGAAAAAACTGACGAGATCAAGTAACAGTGTGGTAAGGTATGTGGTTAAGAGATCAGGCAGATTAGAGATTAAATTAGATTAAA
Organism: Schistocerca cancellata; assembly: GCF_023864275.1. Taxonomy (NCBI): domain Eukaryota; kingdom Metazoa; phylum Arthropoda; class Insecta; order Orthoptera; family Acrididae; genus Schistocerca; species Schistocerca cancellata. The sequence goes on from NC_064628.1 coordinate 880,331,761, forward strand.
TGTTCGCTCCAAAGACTCAAAAATGAGATGATTCTTGTGGACGTGTGACATTTCATAAGGTATAACACAGTAATCATAGAACATTTGAATATAATACTCACTTTTCTGATCATCTGTCAGGATACTGTCAAAATACGTGAATACATTACAGCAAAATGGAAGTGCTAATATTTACAGAATTAATACAGTGTCTGAATGAAACATAGTCATTCACTTTCAATAAATTTATCATACGAAAGATACCTATACTTGCGATCAGAACTGTACTCTGGCAGACGTTTCTACTTAAGTTGGTCTAACAAGCCCTGTAAAAATACACATCTTTGGAGTAGAAGGAGTTGCCTTTGGAAAAGTCTTTCAAATTTAGTTTCACTGTGCTTTATCTTAAACCAAGTTTTTAATGACCGCTGTAAATTTATTGAAAATGTGAGTTACTGCATATTTGACACCACTGTGTGCCGACGTAATTGACTTTAATTCTTTACGTAGATTATTGTTATTTTTAGCATAAATACTATATATTGAGCTATTGTTCGAGACATTATTTGGAACATATCTCTTTTGGGAATAAATCTACTAGAATCAGTGGTTAGAATACCCAGTTCCTTGAAGAGGTTTTTCCATGATTTTCTTGAATTTACGCCACAAATGACTCGTACTACACGTTTTTGCGTTCTTAAATCTTTTGCTCGGTTTGAAGAGATACCCCAGAATATGATCCCATAAGACAGAATGAAAGAAGGCAAAGCAGGAAAGTGTTTTTTTTTATATTTATGTCTCCTACATCTGACATAATTCGCATTGCAAAGAGTAACTTGTTTAGGTGCTTCTGCAGCTCTGTGATATGCCTTTCCCAACTGATTTATTATCGAGTTGTAATCCCAGAAATTTAACACTGCCGACCTCTTCGAGGTGCATGTCTTCATATGTTATATACATGCTGGAAGGAAATCTCTTACAGGTTCTGAACTCCATAAACTGGATACTTTCAATGTTTAATGACAAAGAATTAGCTTTAAACCGTTTATTACTGTCAGTGAAAATTTTATTAGCTGCCGTTTCTAAATATGTACAATTGTATTTCGCAACAATATACTTCATTTCCATTTAGTGAGGTAAGAATCGACTCTGTTTCAGCACTGCTAGTGACAGTTAAACATTCCAATTCACTTAAGGCACTGTTGCGATTCACACAGTCAAAGGCTTTTGACAGGTCACGGATAATGTCAGTTACCTCTAATTTGTCATCTAATGAATTAAGTACCGTCTCAGTGTACGTGTAATTAGCTTTCTCTGTATCGGAACCTCTAAGTAACCCAAACTGTGACTTGGACAAAATATTATTTACAGTCAGATGTGAAACTGGTCGATATTTCGGCGGTATCGATTTATCACCATTCTTATAAAGAGGTCTAAATTCAGCAAACTTTAGCCAGTCTGGAAATTTTCCGCTGGTAAGAGACTGATTACACAAAATAACTTAAGATAGAATTCAACTGAAATAAGTACCCTGTGATTAACTTCACTTAGAAAGTTTAGGTCCAAAGTTCGGATACTAATTAAGGACTTCGCGAGGAATAGAAACAACTTAATCTATATTAATTACGTGTCAGAACTAAAGTAAACAAAGAACTGAGTTTACACTGTTTGAACTAGCCACTTATTTCCGAATTTTCATAATATTTGATAGTGCTGTAGAGGGTGAAGAGAGAGACTGAATTATATCGAACAAATAGTTGAGGATGTGATTTGCAAGTGCTTCTCTGAAATGAAGAAGTTAAGATTTGTGACTAGCTGCATCAGCTCAGTCATGAGTCCGATCATTTCTCACCACCACCTACAATAATTACGCAAATAAAAATACCCCACGCAGCTGAGGCTCCCAATGTATATTAAAACTTGGAACTCAACATTGTGGGAATTTGGACTAATCGATAGCTGAAGATCCCAACATCCCCAAAAAAAACAGCTCACTTATATAACGGAGCAGCTCAGCTTCGACAGACTGTTGGAGAAAAGCCCCAAGCAATCAGTAATTCAGATTTTGAAAAAAATTTAATTACCGGAAGAAATAAACTACAGTGCGAAATTCGTGGCATCAAAACATCAATATGACCTCTATTAAATTTGTAAAGGCAAACATGGGAGGTATTGCAATGTGGCGGTGACACAGGAAGGAATCATATTTCAGAGCCCTGAGTCAATTATATCAAGATGTTCAACAATACAGGGAAAAGCAGTCACTGTAAGACATATTAAAGCAAGAATCTATTACACAACCAGAAAATATGCGGTAGGTCACAGAATGATTCCATGGGATCTCAATGCAATCCATGTCGATTTATCACTATATACAGGAGTTACTGCTCTCCCGTAGATATTTCAACCGTAAATGGGCGCCAACACATTACAGATGTATTTCGCAGTACTTTATGCCAAAGGATATCAACAAGGTACTTATAAAATAAAGATAGATAACTAGAAAATCGTGAAGGAGCAGTAAAATAGGATTTTGCTTACAGGAAACGTTCCAAAAATGTCAATCTCGTCGAAACTTGGCGGGTACATAGATGTGAAAATAATGCAATACCAACTTTCTTGTTTGTGCCCCAATTCACTTTTAAGTGGTAAAGAACATGCCGATAGGTAATTCGACGTATTAAGTTTGGAGGGATTATTTTCTCAAGTATGGTATATAAAAATGATCCTCTTATGAATATTGATTATGCAAAATACCCCACCACAGTTAATTAATTCTTAAAAATGAAAACAGTTCTTCAAATAACTTAATAATTTACCGGAATGCATTGGGTGACGTCGCCGACAACCACCGATGTTTCGACGGAAACACACCCAGCCATCAAGGCAAACTGCAGAAAGTAAGCGCTGTGCAAGGGAATTTAAAACCTCGGTTCGCAGAGAGATCCGGAATTTTAACACACACGGTGTAAACACTTGCGCCATCAAAACTCAAATGTGACAGACGTCAGAAGTTATCAATAGTGAACTTAATAATGTGTTGGTGAAGATGCATAAGACTCTATCCCTCGGTTTTTTGAGCAAGGAGAGACGGGAACTCCATGCACACTTTAAACGAAAACCGTTATCTCCGTTGATAAAACTACTTCCTAATTTAATTTCAACTGCTTCCTTAATAGCGCTATCACAATAACTGGAAGTGCATGCCATAATCTCCGCGGTACTATATTCCATAAGATTACCGGTGCCAAGACAGTGTTCTGCAACAGCGGATTTGCTCGGTTGTTGTAATCATGTGTGTGGCATATGCGCAGTACGCTCGTCTTCCACAGTCGTGATAGTCTGACACGCCACAACTGCGAAGAATAAGTAGACATCCTCTTTACGCAAACCAAAATAAAACATTACAGAAAACTGAAAGGGCCCTGTTCATAGATAGTGATCGAACAACACAATTTACAACATATTTCCGCAAAATAGGACCAATCCTGTAAGAAATGATCACTGCGTTAAGGAAAATAGCCGTAGCCTTTGAGCCACTTCGGTATTATCATCACTCACTCGATGCACAGTTGGTCGACCGCGCCTTTCACTGTAAGCATTCTGACGAAAGGTGACATCCAGATGGCTTAACTCAGCTCACAAACTCGCAGGGTCCGAGATGACAAGGGCCCTGTGTACCACGGTTCTAAGTTCGCCATTACGTTGAGCCGGATGATGACAACTATCAGCCTGCAGATACAATCCAGCGTGAGTAGGAGTCGCATAAAGAACAGGTACCAAAGTACGTCCACCTTCCTTCTAACCAACATATCAAGGAAGGGCGGACAACCATTCTTCTCCATGAATTTAGATGCTCTAAAAAGTGTTTCAAATTCTCAGCTGCCATGAAGCCAAATAATAAAAGAATCGTCTACATAACTAGAAAACACCCAAGTTTCAAAGCCTCCAACTGCTAGGCATTTCCCTCCAAATCTTCCATACACAAACAGGCAATAATAGGGGATAACGGTCTTTCCATCTGTTTGCTGGTAGTACTTGTCATTGAGTAAAACCCACGTGGAAGTCAACACGTGTTGAAACTGGTATTCGCCACAGCCGAGCAAATCCGCTGTTGCAGAACATTGTCTGAGCACCGCTAATTCTACGGGATATAAAAGCATGGAGATACTAGCATGCACTTCCAGATATTTTGATAGTGTTTTAAAGGAAGCTTTTGAAAGTATATTAGGAAGTAACGTTACAAAGAGAGATGGTGGTTTTTGTTTAAATTTTACGTCGAAACCTGCTCTCCCCTTGCTCAAAGAACAGAGATACAGTGTTTATGCTACTCACCCGTTGATTGTTAATTACACTATGCCGGAGTGGACGTGTGTTTCTAGGCGCTACAGTCTGGAACCGAGCGACCGCTACGGTCGCAGGTTCGAATCCTGCCTCGGGCATGGATGTGTGTGATGTCTTTAGGTTAGTTAGGTTTAATTAGTTCTAAGTTCTAGGCAACTGATGACCTCAGAAGTTAAGTCGCATAGTGCTCAGAGCCATTTGAAACATTTTATTAATTACACTATCGATAGCTTCTATTGTCGGTCAACTGTACTTTTCCATGGGGCTGGTGTTTACAGTCTGTGTGATGTTTACAGTCAGTCTGTCTTTCTGTGTGTGTGCGTGTGTTTGAGTGTGTGTGTGTGTGTGTGTGTGTGTGTGTCTGTCTGTGTGTGTGTTTGTTATCTATTCAAAGTTTCCCGAATACCGAGGTTTTAAATTTCCTTGGACAGCGCTTCCTTGCTGTAGTTTTGTATTAAAAATGGCAGGGTGCTCTCCTGTCGGAATATCGGCGGTTGTCGACGACGACTCCCGGTTGTCTTCCTGTAAATAATTGGAACGTTATAAGGAATATTTAACTGTAAAATGATACAAAAATGATTTTAAAATATAAAATATCAATTTAAAACATCAAACAATTATAAGTAAAATAAATAACGACACTGAAAGTGAATGTTTACTGCATGGTTATGTATTTCAAGTAGGTATTCTGAAAACTATCTGACAGCACATTTTGTACAGCTTAGTCTCGAGAAGTTGTATTTCAGGGACCAGCTTTGTTATTGTTTATTGTCACTTGAGAATGTTCCCTTGTTATTCTTGATGAAACAGAGAACGCATTTAGATAGACGCTAAGGTCGATAATTGGCATACATTGTGCGAAATGATAGTTGTCATTTGTGCTCTGTCGTCCGAACAAGACACGGCCAGGCAAAAGCACACCACAGGCGCAAAGATGCGAGCTGGTGTCAGAGCCGTAGAGACTCGCCATCTTGCGCGAGTTGCACCAGCGCCACGGTAGGCGCTCAGGAGAAGCTGTCGACTTCGCCTCGACCAACTGCCAGACGAATACAATCCGCCAATGACCAGACGACAACGGACAGAAGCCTATTTGGAAGATAGAGCAGCTCTCTTCCGCTTGGTTATACATCCTGGACCAGGGCTGACTTGGACAGGGAACGTCGTTTAATGAACTCTTAGAAGTGAACAGATATTCGTTGTAAATTGCATTTGTTACGTACCGAGAAATGTATCTACGATTATTTGCGCTTAGCTGTTGAGGGCCTGTTTTCGTTTATTACGAGCAGTGTTGCAGATTTCAGTGTTCCACTAGTCACAGAGATAAGTAAAAATTTTAACTCGTTTGTGTGAGTTGGGTACTTATTTGTTGCTGTGTTGTAGAACCTTCGTTCTCCTATCCTGTTACCTGTCCATGGGATATAGCTGTGTAATAGTGCAGGGAGAAATTGTCTCAGTGGTGTACTGCAACAGAAACAGTTTCACGAACTCATGAACTTGGCCTACGGTAACAACAGTGGCAAGTCGGCCTCCACAGAAGTAGCGACGAGGACTTTTCAAAACTGGCGACGAGGACTTACAAAAATTTGCAGCTAAATTGTGGAGGGAGAGGTCAATCCAGTGGACGTCAAACTAGAATAGTGATGATGCTTAAAAGAATAACATTACCGGTGCGACGAAAATGAGACCAATTGCTGTAATCAGTTTATTTTACAGGTCCGTCTTGATCAGACAAACTTTTACACTGGACTATTACCTGTTTCGGCTACTACCATCTTCAGATCTGTTCCAAACGAAAACAGTGTAGAGCCAACAAAGTTCAGTTTGGTGACGCTAAATCTATAAGAGTAATCTGATGTAGTATCAACGTCAAACTAAACATGTATGTACATAGTAATTGCTGGTGATGATCAGAATGCGTCTGGTACATATATCAGGCTACTGATATCAGCAGAGGGCACTATAGCTACGGTACAAGATTAGGCAGTGTCCCAAATGTACTGCTTAAAATGCGGTATGCGAAGTCATTAACTAAAATTACTTCACACGGCAAAATGAGTGCCTGAAAATACAACATGTACTGACATACTATACGTGGAACAGGATCCATGCTTAAAACCAACGTAAAAAGTTCAAATACTAATAACGTGAAACTACTAGCCTGGAAAGGTAAAACACAAAATTGTATAAAAGTCAGTATAAAAAATACAAGATCAGAAAACATCTATAAAATAAAATCTTCCAGCCCGAAAGATCAATTACCGCAAACGAAATTGCAAGATAAATAACGTAGCAGTGCTTATTAATTAAAAATTAAAAAATCTATATTCGATAACACATCCGGAGTGTGGTCTGAATGGCGTCACGTCGTGGTTTCTGTTTTACCTTCGGCGGAACATGAGGAGAAAGGCCCAGTCTCCTTTCCTTTACGAAACTCCTCAGCATATCCTGTGGCTGCAAAGTAATCAGACAAGAATGGGGACAGAATGGGGAGGAATATCCACATTAAGTTTCTGCCCACAACTATCAGAGCTACTTGGCTCCATAGAAACACGGAAGTCTCCTCTACCCTGGAAGAGAAAGAAGGTAAAGTAAATTCCAGCGCATGCCCTGTCGTGGTGCAGCGTGGTGGAGACCATGGCGTACATCTAGGTATGTAACAAAATCATCATGATCTGGAAAACGCACACAAATAAATGAAAAAAAGGAAAAACAAGCATAATTAAGTGGGTCGGGATTCACCGCTGGTCCTACCGTTGCGTCAATATCTAAGCTTCGCAAGACATCCCGGCTGACACCCGCCTCGTCGTCCCTGGAATTAAAAGAAATTCAGGGCCACCGCCATACGCAGCAGCCACCACCTGGTAAAAACAGGATCTGTTCCACTTACTGTCTGGCGGTAAGGGGACCGTGCACCGCAAGATCTGTATGGCCATAAACACTGAAGCCTCCTCACGATGTCACAGAACGATGGGAATTTCCTCAACAACATCTGCCAGGATTCGCTCACCAAGTGTCACTACACGAGAGCACGACCAGCACCTTGCGAAAGAAGATACGTGGACTCGTCTGTGAATAACACGATCTGCCAGTAACGAAGTCGCCTGTTGACACGGGGAAGGCCGTACTGAACGCGAGCTGCAAGACTTTATCGTGTCATGGGGGGTACTCTAAGAGCACGTCTGGGTCGGAACGTCCTTTCTCGTAACCTGTTCATTACAATATGATCGGACGCAGGGGCTCCAGTGGCCATTCTCACATCGTTTGCAGTGCTCAAGCAGTACTCACATGGTTCTGAATGGCCACCTAGTACTGTGAGCAACACACCCAATAGTCGGTGCAGTACTTTAATTTCCATTCAAAGCTAAGATCTCAAGCCATGCTATAAGTTTCAAGGGCGTCGATACCTGTCCACAGGGTGCGGGTGAATCAACCACCCACCGCCATTCCTTCCTTAGCTATAGCTTACAGGAAAACTAAAGATATATTGTACTCAGGTGTCTATCATTCAAAATGTCTGTGTTAGGTAGGTGTTTAACAGGGGCGAAACTGAAACTTTTTTATCGATCGACGCTGATAGAGGTGTTCCCCTAAATCTTTTGTGGAGTGTATTTGTTTAAAACTGATAAAACATAGATTCATGTTTCAGGGGATTTTTGTCCTTCAACGTAGCTGCCAAAACTGTGTAACGCGTTTCCAGAGATGGAGAAGTCGTAGTACACCTTCAGAGGCGCCATTTATATTGATAATTGAAATCGAACAGTCTTTCTCTGGACGAATCTCTCTGACAGTTGTGAGGCAGATGCCACTAAATGATTTCTTCCCTTTACACATTAAGTGGAAGCCACAAGGACTGTATGCTCTCGTACCAACGATGCGTGGTTAATAAATGAAGCGTCACCGCTGTTTCCTCAAAGTTGTTCGCAGATTGTGTTCCTACACTACTGGACATTATAATTGCTACACCACGAAGATGACGTGCTACAGACGCGAAATTTAACCGACAGGAAGAAGATGCTGTGATATGCAAATGATTAGCTTTTCAGCGCATTCACACAAGGTTGGCGCCCGTGGCAACACCTACAACGTGCTGACATGAGGAAAGTTTCCAACCGTTGTCTCATACACAAACAACAGTTGACCGGCGTTGCCTGGTGAAACGTTGTTGTGATGCCACTTGTAAGGAGGAGGAATGCGTACCATCACGTTTCCGACTTTGTTAAAGGTCGGATTGTAGCCTATCGCGATTGCGGTTTATCGTATCGCGACATTGCTGCTCGCGTTGGTCGACATCCAATGTCTGTTAGCAGAATACTGTATCGGTGGGTTCAGGCGGGTAATACGGAACACCGCGCTGGATCCCAACAGCCTCGTATCACTAACAGTCGAGATGACAGGCATCTTATCCGCATGGCTGTAACGGATCGTGCAGCCACGTCTCGATACCTGAGTCAACAGATGGGGACGTTTGCAAGACATCGTCTTACTGGCGTATCACCCGGTGTGATGGTATGGCGTGCCATTTGTTACACGTCTCGGTCACCTCTTTTCACATTTACGGCACTTAGAACAGTGGTCGTTACGTTTCAGATGTGTTACGACCCGTGGCTCTACCCTTCATTCGATCCCTGTTAAACCCCACATTTCAGCAGGATAATGCTCGACCGCATGTTGCAGGAGCTATACGGACCTTTCTGGATACAGAAACTGTTCGACTGCTGCCCTGGCCAGCAAAATCTCCAGATCTCTCACCAACTGACAAGGTCTGCTCAATGGTGGCCGAGCAAGTGGCTCGTCACAATACGCCAGTCACTTCTCTTGATGAACTGTGGTATCGTGTTGAAGCTGCATGGGCAGCTGTATCTGCACACGCCACCCAAGCTCTGTTTGACTCAATGCCCAGGCGTATCAAGGCCGTTATTACGGCCAGAAGTGGTTGTTTTAGGTACTGATTTCTCAGGATCTATTCACCCAAATTGCGTGAAAATGTAATCACATTTCAGTTCTAGTATAATATATTTGTCCAATGAATACCCGTTTATAATCTGCATTTCTTCTTGGTGTAGCAATTTTAATGGCCAGCAGTGTATACTGGGCAGTAATACAGCCCATTAACAGTCTGCCGTTGGCGAACGGTGTACTTTCGGATAACATAATCACAGATGTACACGAAAAACACAATTACATCCACGTTTCTCGGCTTCTGACGAAATTTTGTTAGTCGGGATGACGTACAACAACGTCAGTCGGTTGTTTGGCGTTTCAAGTGCGGCTCATGCGATCCCTTTTTTATGCAATTGTTCTCATTCCCAGGCGTTCCTTCAGAACGTGCAGGTCAGTCATATGCTCTAAGCATCTCAGGACAGCTCATGAATCATTTGGCGTCGATCACTGCCCTCTAACACGGTAAGAGCACACACTTCTCCTGTGTGCTCGGTGCTCGGTTCGTAATGACCGCATATTCTAATTCTGTTATATTCGCTTAACGGTCTGTTAACCGCTGTGTAAGTTCTCTGGCAATGTTTGTTAAGAAGCATTTAAAGTTTCTTTCGTGCTCTCTTATGATTTAATGAATATGCGTCTCACGTTTCCATTTGTTTTCTGTCCCGTGCTATTTTCTAATGTGCTCATCCTATCTCACTCGGCGCGGTTTTGTAGCGACACACAGGTTATTTCCTGGTTCTCTCTGGGGTGATCGCTCGTTTCCTTGGAGCAATGTGAATGCGCTTTAGTAAAATGTTTTAATTTTCAACCCCTTGCTATTCTATTCTGCAACATACCTGAAGCTGACCATGCCTTACATTTCGATATCTGATTTCAGGATATCTGTCTGACCACGACGTAATCCTGATGAAACTGTCAGTCGATCGTTCCCAAAATATACCCTCTCCTCTTGTGATTTTTAAAAAAAACGTATTCGCTGAAGGCAACTGAAAATTGTTGCCTGAACTCAGTTGATCTTTCTCCTCCCTCATTCCTATTGCCAGTAATCTGCTGCTTACCACACAATTATGCCTACCTGAACTATCGTTGTCGACGTTGGTTTGCTGTCGAATCTGATGAGAAATAGACTATCGATGAACTGTTCACAGCAGTTCTCTGCCATTCTCTTCTATTCACAAGGGATCCTACTCCTCTTATACCACTTTCTGCTGCTGTTTATATTGCCCTGCAATCGTCTGACCAGAAATCCCTATCTGTACTCCACTTCACAGCACTAACCTCCACTATATCTTGATTTAGCACTTGCATTTCGCTTTTCAGACTTTCCACCATCCCACCTAAGTTCAAAGTGCTAACATTACATACTTCCACACTCAGAATAATACCCAGTCATGATTATCCATTTTTTCTCATGATCACCTACAACTTGGTAGCCCCATTCCCGAGAACCGAATGGGCGACATATCTTCTGACAATGGGTACATCATGATGAAACTTCTTGAGCTGATAACCGCATGTCCTGTGGAATCACATTATGTGTTTTTAGTTTATTAATTTCTATTGCCTTCTGCACCCTCGTGCCGTTGATTATTGCCGATTGTTCCGCCTTCCAGCTGAAATTTCCCAACCCGGAGGCAAGACAGTGCCCCGAAACTCACTTCGCTCCTCCGCATTCTTTTACAACGCCATTGGTATAAAAGGTGTGACTTCTTATGTCTGGAGCTTTCGGACGGCATTGATGATAACTTTTATTCAAAATTTAGGCAGTGGGGCTTTGTTCGAACACAGGACCTAGGCCATTTTTATGAGCAGTCAAAGACACTACATCTATTTCTCTTACTAAACAATTGTCAATGCAGTGTATATTATATATTCGTATTTAGTTGAGTTTTTTACAGACCTCCCTATTCCCCAACTCAGAAAATGCAAACAAAAGTATTCCGAACGTCAGACTGTCATCGGACACATCGAATAATTATTTAAGGATAGTTATTTAAGAGCAGTTATTTAATGGTAATGGAATGAACATCAGGTAGTGTATTTCTTTCGATAACGGTAATAAAAGATTTCCAGATTGAGTGCCTGTCCAAAATAGCATATCATCACGAACAATATACTATCCAGAAATTGCTTGGACTTCGAAGAAGAAAGAATATTATGTGCACTGCTACGAATACGATAATCTTTCGGTAATAATATAGATAAGAACACTGACTGACGCATATCACCATCTGGCAGTAGCGATACTCCGTCGATGATTATGGGGTCGCTGAAGTTTTAATTTCTTCTCTTACAGGAAGATGAGTCAAAATGAGTTTTCTGATTATTTGAGCCACGTATCACTAGTAATCCCACAAAGAGTGATGTGTTTGATTTCACAACACATAATTAAAAAAGTTGTCGGCATCCTGTCTAAGATCACTCCTTATTCACCACATTAGACGATCACAAATTAGTAAGCAAGAAAATTTATTGTATGTGAATAAGTATGTGACTTCAGTGCAGTAAGTCTCATCAGAACTAGTTTTTGTGGATCAGTAAATTATTTAAACTATTAAACTACCCGTATCATTTTCCCGTTTTGGGTTGCCGGCGTAAGTTATTTGAATTACTGTCTTCCTAATTGAAATTGCAATGTGGTCAGACTAGCCGCTGAGTGAAGCAGACTGGTTTCGTATCTAGGTGGCTTATATCGTCAGACGGTATTTGTTATGTCTACCAATAAAGCGTGTTGTAATGACAGACTTAGGAGATCACTAAATGACCCGAAGAGCAGAGACTGTTTCCCAGATGTGGAAATTACTTTTAGATGGATATGATAAACATCATTACAAGTTATACTAACGGCAGCTGAACTAACGGTCCTTGAGTGAAGGCGTAAGACGGAATCTACCGAATCAAAAACAGTTTCGGTACCAGCAGGTCATATCGTCTCACCGCACCCGATGGTACAATGCACACACGTTAATTCGTGGTGTACACAACAATGGGAACCGCTTACAAGCGGTAAGGTGGTTTCCGAGGAAACAAGACACTTCAGTTGGTTAACCATGGCTGACGTGAAGAGAAGCGATCCAATTGCTATCCCGCTGCCTCGAGACTTTATCCACTGGAAGCTACAGGCCCAGGTAAGCCTCGTGTACTTCTCTTAGTAGAGCTGTGTGAGAAAGATCCTGGCAGTGTCTAGACCAGGAATTACGGGAGTGCATGAAGGAACTTCTGGATTGGTGTTACGTAGCTGCGCAGATGTTAAAGGTCCAGACATGACGACGATAGTTTTTTTGTGATGGTTATCGTTCTCTTGCATATACGAGGCGTAGTAAGGTGTAAGGGATCTTTATCAAGCTTGCGTTGTACTGGCCATTGCTTTTTCACATTAACGGCCATGTAAACCGTTCGTGTGTTGTGACTACATCGGGTAGCGATCAGCAGTACATTTGTTGAGGTGTTCCTAAGCAGTCTCACTGCTACTAACATAAGGATCCCAAAAATGGAGCAAGGCTTCAATGTTAATATACAGATGCATTTTGTTTCGCATACATTTAGCCCACGCTCTCTCTCTCTCTCTCTCTCTCTCTCTCTCTCTCTCTCTCTCCCTCTCTGTCTCTCACTCTCTCTCTCTTTATCTCCGTTTGTCTCATTCCTTTTTCTATTTCGATGAAAATCTATTTCACTCTTGACGATTTGCCTCACGTATCGTGTTCCAGGAGAATATATCCATGCAGGAACGTAACTTTAAAGTAGTGAAGGCATTATACAAATTTTGTTTTTATATAAAGGATTGTTCCAAATATCAGATATTGTTATTTTATTTTCTAGGGACGAAGATTAGTGTTTGAGCGATCTAAGATTCCGCTGGTACACTCGTATTCGAGATTCGAACTGGAGGATTTTCTGTTCGCTGTTCATTATGACGTACATCCGGTCGATACTCACCCTTGGGATGGAGAGTGGCCTGGACTGCCGGAATATTACTGTGAGTACCTAAAATTTCTCGGGTTTATAGATGTAAGTGGGGAATGGGAATAAGTGATGCTGCTATTCTGTTAATTCTGGTCACAGTATGGAAAACATTAACTGGAGTATTCTGAGACAGAGAAATGTTGCTGGAGCGCAATGTGTCGATACAGCTGTTAGCAGTGATAACCTCCTACTTCTTTCGCTTCCTACTTCCCCTCTCCACCTTCAGTTTACCTACAATCCTGTATTATTAGTATACAATGCGAACAGTACTGTTGGTAGAGGATTAAAATCGCGAAGTGTAAAGTACTCTTATTTTCTCCACGAATAGTGACTTTTAACTGACGCAGTTATTCTCTTACAGGCGCCGGATTCTACCGACCTCCGCCCCAAGATGTGCCAGTGGACGCAGAGTCCCGCAGACGTCGATCGCTGGAAGTGGTGACTGAGGAGGACGAGGCGTGTCCAGGCAACGGGCAGACGTGGGAGGGCGGAGACGTGCCAGCGCTGGACACGTCCGGCGAGAAGCAGCTGTCTCCAGACCTGGTGGGTGCCGAGGAAGACGCAGGAGAAGAGAGAGATGGGCCGACGTGCGGTTGTGGCTTCTGGCGTTGGCTGAAGAAGATGTTTTGTGTTGGGCGACGTTAGGGGCACTCCAGCACCTCTCGCCCAGGTTAGTCTCGAAACTATCAGTAGTACAGAATAATAGATATTTCAGAATAACTTTCGTTTGTGATGAGTTTCCAAACTACGTTCTATCGAAATAAAAGAGCACATTTTTGTCACAGCCTTTTGCAATTTTTCATCTTCTTTTCAAATCAGTTATTGCATGTCTGCTCTTAGTTAGACGCTACAAAGTTAACTGAAGTTTTAGCATCGTCACAATATATAACTGTACTGATTTGTATATAAATACATAACAGGCATTAGCTTTACCTTCTTTCCTACAACTGTTATTAGATATATTCATCGATCAATTTTCTTTTGTTACAGGTTTTGTCAGCACCCACATCGAGCTAGAGAACAGACGAAACAAAACCTGTCGAGCGATTTGATTCAAAGGCATCGTCACCAGCCTGCTGTAAATAATGTACATAACATGTAAATACGTTCATTACTGTTCTGGATGATTGTTCTCAAAATACCTACGTATTAAATTTATTTTCCACTTTTACTCCTGCGTCTTATTTGTAGAAGATCTAGGAGTGCTTGTAGTCATTCCCACAAAATAGTTCCGCCTTATATGGGACAAGTAACCAAATACAGAAAGTGCCCAGAGAACAATAGTAAATCGAACATTCACCAATCGTTTTTCCGATCATCTCTCTCTGCCTCTCTCTCTCTCTCTCTCTCTTTCTTTCTCTTCTGCCACCCCATCTGTAAGATACACACACGCTCACACACACACACACACACACACACACACACACACTCACGTACACACACACTCATATGTGTATATATCCTCATGAAAAGATTGGGTAATAATCGAATGAGCTCTCATGTAATTGATAGTACCTTTGGAGTTCAAACAGGACAATTTAAACTTAGTTCAATGATCACAATACGTTCTAACTGCATCGCGAAATATCGACATGACCTTTTTTTTGTATCCTTTGTAGTACTTGTATGTGACATCCCTAGGTACCACGCACAACTTATAACGAATACTCCATATCACACCATACCAGAAGCAGAGGCAGTGCTAACAGATAAGTCACACTGCTTGAATAATCACAGAAATTAATATGCGACGTACGAAGAACGCATTCATTAGGACAGTGTGGCGAAATTTGATGTTGATGGGCTATGGCAACAGGACGAATTTCGCTAGTGCCTTTACTAACAGTATGACATCTCAAGCAACGCATCTTTTGGGCTAGTGACGATATTGGTTAAACCCTAGACAACTTGAAAATCGTGGTCCGGTCAGGTGAGTCCAGATTTTAGTACGAAAGAGTTTATGGTAGTTTTCTAATGTGTCATGAACCCCACGAAGCCAAGGATTCGAGGTGTCAACAAGGCACTCTGCAAACTATGGGTGGCTCTGTAATGATGTCGGATGTGTTTAAGTGGAATAGAATCAATCTTTTAGTCCAAATCAGTCATAAACTGGGGGCAGTAATGTTCGGATACTTGGAGGACATTTGCAGCAACATTCTATAGAATGTTTATGGATGGAAATTCACCATGTCACCAACCACAGTTGTTCCCGGTTGGTTTGATGGACATTCAGGACAGTTCGAGCGAATGGTTTGGCCACCAAGATCCCCCTAAATAGTTCCAATCGAACGTGAATCCCATCGAACATTTATGGGACGTAATCGGGAAGTGAGCTGGTGTACAAAATCCTGCACCGACAACACTTACGCAGTTACGGACGGCCAAAGATGCAGCATGCACCAGTATCCGTTAGGTGGCTTGCGGAGTATAAATGTAGATGTAGATGTATCTCTGCAGTGAACTTCCATCGACTCCATGTTGCTGCACTTAAGCTGGAAAAGAAGGTCCGACACGTTATTAGGTGGTATCCTGCGAGTTTCGTCACCTCAGTGTGCTCTGTAAGCGGAGGGTACCACGAATCTCTACTAGTCGATATCTTTCCTGTTCCACTGTGAACAGAGCAAGTGAAAAACGGCTGGCGTCTAAGCCTCTGTAGATGGCTATCTTCTTGGTCCTTACATGAAATGAATGTTAGCAGTGGTAGAATCACTTTGCAAATGGCCGTTGTCTAAACGTCCGCAACAGTGTCTCGCGAAAATACCGTCGTCTTTTCTCCAGGGATTCCCATGTTTGAGTTCACGAGGCGTCTCCGTAACACTTGCATGCTGATTCCCCCTACCAGTAACAAATCTAGCAGCGGACTCTGAACTGCTTTCATGTCTTTCTCTAATACGACCTGATATGGATCCCAGACACTCCAGCAGTACTCCAGAATGGGTCGTAATAGAATTCTGTTCGCAGCCTCCTTTGCATAAGAGCTACTCTTCCCCAATATTCTCCCAATAAAGTGAAACGAACAATTTGTGGAATTAAAACGATATGTTTTGTTGCATTGTGTGTTAGAAACTGTAATAACTGACTCTTACTGTGATTTTGCGTTAGTTTGTTTTCTACATGCCATGAACTTACGTCGTGTACTGCTCTATTTGAAACAGATTCAATGTTGCCCTCAACATTCTTTAGTATCAAGCTAGTGTCATCAGCAAAGACAAATATTTTAGAAATATTTTAGAATTACCCGCGATACTAGAGGGCAAATGATTTATATAAACGAGGAACAGGAGTGGCTCCATCACTGATCTCTGGGGCCACTCCCATTTGACTGTACCAAACTCAGACTCCAATTCACAGTCATTCTCAACACTGTGCATTATGACCTATTATTGTCTGTTGTTAAAGTAAGAGTTGAAGCAATTGTGAGCTACTCCCTGTATCACGTAATGATCCAACTTCTGGTGTAATATTTTGTAATCAACACAATCAAGCACCTTAGTTAACTCAAAAAATATAACATTTTTAATCACTTTACAACATTGTTTGTAATGGGCTACTGTAGCTTGATTCTGACTACTTCTAACATTTTGATATAATTCCCGCTTTGTTCTACATGATATCCTTATCCCACTAGTCAGCCACCCAAGCTACCTTTTACTGCTAGTACCCAGTTTAGTACGTTCTGATGGATAGCAACTATCAAAGAGCATGAGAAATGTGTTAAGGAAAGGATTACATTTGTCATATGTGTTATCTGCACTATAGACATCGTGCTACTACAGTACCTTAACGACGTTTAAAAAACCTCTATTGCCGTTGGATTAGCTTTTCTACATAGTTTGTAATGATATGTGACATTTGACTGAGTACAAAAGCTTTTTAGTGTTAAAACTTGTGCATCATGGTGTGAAAAGTCATTCACGATTTTACTAACAGATTTCCCATCTAGTAATGATGAATAATAAAAATTATGCCTGTGTTAATGTTCCCCTGCACCTTGGTTTAAAGAAAAACATAGTCTGCATCATATCATCCGAGTTTAGGAGATCTACTAACATCCTTTTTCTTGTACTATCGTATACAAAATTGATATAGAAGTCAGAACGTAACACTCACTTTTGGAACTTCCTAAACAATGCAACAATGAACCACCTCTAGCTTGAGCAGAAGTATTCTGAAACGCAAAAACCACTTGCAAAATAACCAGCTAATCTGTATCCTGATAAAGGAAGCCTATGAATTTTCAAATTATTTAAGTGGTAGTCCGATACATAAATAATGACAGAGCCAACATCTATAAGCAGATCACTGACTTCATCTCTAATGCCTTTAATATGTTGATGAAATATTCTGATTCCTTCTCTACCTGCATACCTGACCTCCGATGAAGGTGATTCCTTAGTTAGATGGCCTTCCTTTAAGCTGGTATACCTATCAGCTGAGTTGAATCTAAAAAAGGTGCACCTCCAACACCAACTACTACGGGAATTTTTCCATGAGGGATTCCACCAGCACTCACTACCCTGTCACCTAAAAGCTTTGCCAGCCTTCCCTTCCCATACCTATTGAGGTGAAGGCCATGACTAGTGAAACCCCATCTACTGATAGACTCAACTCGCACTGGCATATCGACCAACATAAACCGCATCGAAAATTTATGGGACATAATAGAGAGGTCACCTCGTGCACAAAATCTTGCACCGGTTAAACCATCGCTAGACGGCTATAGAGGCAGCATGGGTGAATATTTCTGCAGGTTTCGTTCAACGACTTGTTGAGTCCATGCCGTGTCTTGTTGCTGCAGTACGCCGGACAAAAGGAGGTCCGACACAGTACTAGGAGGTGTCACGTGACTTTTTTCACTACGTGAAGGCTTTCTGGTATCTTGTAAGCAAAGTTAACCCATGATGGCCTAGGGAAGAAGAATATAAGAACAAGTATAGGAGAACTTTCCTCGGCAAATGATGTCCATAACTTAATTCTTAGATATGAATTCCAGAGAGAAGTTTCTCAATTTGTACGTTTTGAGACAGAATAGTATTAAAATGAATAGTGGGATGTGTTGAAAGTGTGGAAAGCAATGCCTTTAAATTTTTTATACAAAAAGTCTTTAACCTCCTTAGACTCAACAGACGTAATTACCGTTCTACATCTTATTCTTTCCGTTTACATATTTGCAGCACTCAGCCACTATAGGGCTCCGAATTTTAGCATGTAACGTGACAGTGCATAACTTAAATATGTCGGTGCGTGGGAAACATCGTGCTGTAATCGAGCTCGAAGATTTCATGTACACATGGAGCACCCTGTACTTCAGCATGACAATGCCCGACTACAGACTATCACTGCGACATCTGCAACAGTCCGGCACCTCGGCTTGACTGTCGCCGATCATCCTTCGTACTGTCGTAACTCGGCCCCATCCGCTTTTCATCTGTTTCCAAAACCTGAAGCACATCTTCGAGGACTTCGCTTTGCAAGTAACGAAGTGCTGCAAGCAGACGTGAAGTTGTGGCTTAGTCAACAAAGTCAAACATTCTACACTGACAGTATGATCAGACTGGTCTCTCGTTTGGAATAATGTGTTTGTCGCCAGAGTGATTACGTTGAGAAATGAATATCTTGACCTGAAAAATAAAGACGTAGAATGTTAAAACATTTATTTTATTGTAACAGTGACATACAAACTTCAGAGACATTACTTTTCACCACGACCTCGCACAGTCTTAGAGTCACAGTCCTCTGTGACATGTAGAACGGCTATCAGCGTGCATTACTGTTGTTGTGTTTAGTTTGTTACGAGGCATCCGGTCCTGGTAGAGTGTGTAAGGGACGCCAACAGTGTGAGACGCTGATAAATCACCGCAAACAACATGAAGAACACAGGGTTCCATGTACTAGTGTGAGATGGCGGTCTCAGCAGTCGATAGAGTTTGAAAGGGGCTTCAGTGTGGGACTCCATTTGGTCAGCTGGTCCAGTCGTGCAGTATCCAGATTCTTGAGATTCGTCCAGGTCACGATCAACAACGTCTGACCACCACAACGGAGGATCGCCGTACTGGGCACCAGGCACATCGAAAACTTTTCACAACTCCGCCTGCCAACCGTGAACAAGTAATAGAATTCCCGCAAAATTGAACGGACTAGCGAGAAGCAGACTAAGGAATTATCGTCTCATACGCGGACAGCCGATAAAACA
The DNA here is from genome assembly GCF_023864275.1 of Schistocerca cancellata. NCBI lineage: Eukaryota > Metazoa > Arthropoda > Insecta > Orthoptera > Acrididae > Schistocerca > Schistocerca cancellata. The sequence continues at coordinate 880,351,181 of NC_064628.1, forward strand.
CAGCACAAACGACTGCATATGGAGTGTTATCGTGACCAGGAAGCATGGACTGCCGATGTATGGCGTAGCATTGTGCTTAGGGGTGAGTTGCTATTCTGAATCACCACGCATTACGTTGGGCGCTGAGTATCGCGGCCAAAGGGGGGAGGGGGGGATCATACTCTACAGATGTTCCGCGGAGGCATAATAGTGTTACTCTTGGCCTTACGCTTCAGGGCATAATTTCAGGCCACTACTGGTAGTGACTGACTGCCTGCACAACGGTACTTCACGGATATCGTGCGTCCTCACGTGTCACCTGTCATTCCACAGTATCTCGGTACCATCTTTCAAGAGGACAATGCTCATTCGTACATGATAGTTACTTCTCGGTTTGATGGCTGCTGGTTTGGAGCCAGTGCCGTAGACACTCGCCATCTTGCGCCAGTTCCACCAGCGCCACGGTAGGCGCTCAGAAGAAGGTGTCTACTTCGCCTCGACCAACTGCCAGACGAATACAATCCGCCAATGACCAGACGACAACGGACAGTAGCCTGTTTGGAAGATAGAGCAGCTCTCGGCCGCTTGGTTATAGATCCTGGACCAGCGCTCACTTAGACAGGGAACGTCGTTTAATGAACTCTTAGAAGTGAACAGACATTCGTTGTAAATTGCATTTGTTACGTACCGAGAAATTTATCTACGAACTTAGCTGTTGACGACCTTCTTTTGTTTATTACAAGCAGTGTTGCAGATTTCAGTGTTCCACTAGTCACAGAGATAAGTAAAAGTTTTAACTCATTTGTGTGAGTTGGGTACTTATTTGTTGCTGTGTTGTAGAACCTTCGTTCTCCTATCCTGTTACCTTTCCCTGGAGTATAGCTGTGTAATAGTGCAGGGAGAAATTGTCTCAGTGGTGTACTGCAACAGAAACAGTTTCACGAACTCACGAACTCGGCCTACGGTAACAACAGTGGCAAGTCGGCCTCCACAGCAGTAGCAACTAGGACTTTCCAAAACTGGCGACGAGGACTTACAAAAATTTGCAGCTAAATTGTGGAGGGAGTGGTCAATCCTGTGGACATCAAACTAGAATAGTGATAATGCTTAAAAGAAGAGCATTACCGGTGCGACGAAAATGAGACCCATTGCTTCAATCAGTTTATTTTACAGGGCCGTCTTCATCAGACTAACTTTTACACTCGACTATTACCTGTTTCGGCTACTACCATCTTCAGATCTGTTACAAACGAAAACAGTGTAGAGCCAACAAAGTTCAGTTTGGTGACGCTAAATCTATAAGAGTAATCTGATGTAGTATCAACGTCAAACTAAACATGTATGTACATAGTAAGTGCTGGTGATGATCAGAATGCGTCTGGTACATAAATCAGGGAACTCATGAAAGCAGAGGGCACTATAGCTACGGTACATGATTAGGCAGTGTACCAAATGTAATGGTTAAAATGTGGTATGCGAAATCATTAATTAAATATACTTCACAAGGCAAAATGAGTTTTTGAAAATACAACATGTACTGACATACTGTATGTGGAACTGGATCCATGCATAAAAACCAACGTAAAAATTTCAAATACTAGCCTGGTAAGGTAAAACACAAAACTGTATAAAAGTCAGTATATAAAGTATAACATTATAAAACATCTATAAAATAAAATCTTCCAGCCTGAAAGATCAATTACCGCATAGAAATTGTATGGTAAATAACGTAGCAGTGCTTATTAATTGAATATTAAATAATCGATATTCGATAGCACATCTGGAGTGCGGTCTGAATGGCGGCACGTCGCGGTTTCTGTTTTCCCTTCGGCGGAACATGAGGAGAAAGGCCCAGTCTCGTTTCCTTTACGGAACTCCTCAGCATATCTTGTGGCTGCAAAATAATCAGATAAGAATGGGGACAGAATGGGGAGGAATATCCACATTAAGTTTCTGCCCACAACTATCAGAGCTACTTGGCTCCATAGAAACACGGAAGTCTCCTCCACCCTGGAAGAGAAAGAAGGAAAAGTAAACTCCAGCGCCTGCCCTGTCGTGGTGCAGTGTGGTGGAGACCATAGCGTACATCTAGTTATGTAACAAAATCATCATGATCTGGAAAACGCACACGAATAAATGAAAAAAAAGGAAAAACACGCATAATTAAGTGGACCGCTCCTTACACTATAGAAGTCACAATTATCTTACATCCAGACTGGAAGTGGTTTCCTCCTGTGAAACCTAAAGCATACGTTTGAACAACAACGGGACACTGTAGCCACTGCGACAACAAACACAAGAACTTGGACGAACAGGAATTCTTCGTAACTTGCCTGAGCATCACTGATGCCTACAGAAACAATGACAGCAATTACTCCGGAACAGGAAGTTGTGGACGAGTGGTCCTAGGTGCTTCAGTACGGAACCGCGCCGCTGCTACGGTCGCAGGTTCGAATCCTCCCTCGGGCTGGATGTGTGTGATGTCCTTAGGTAAGTTAGGTTTTCGTAGTTCTAAGTCCCATAGCACTCGGAGCCATTTGAACCACACTCTGGATACGAGCAAAGAGGCGTGATGACGAGTAGTTGAACTTGATTTCGAAAAGATGGCAGCCACTGATACAATATTAATAACACTGCGAGGTATCGACTTGGATTCCATAAGGCCAACGTAAAACTGATGACGTCTACGGACCTCGCCTTGTGGTATCCGTTCCCACTTTCCAATGAGATCCTATGAGAGTTCCAGGAGGGTCTGTGATAGAACAGAACGACCACGAACACATCTGTCAAGCATGTCCCACATACGCTCGATGAGTTTAGGTCGGCATTCACCGCCGGTCCTACCACTGCGTCAAAATCTAGGCTTCGCAAGACATCCCTGTTGACACCCGCCTCGTCGGCCCTGGAATTAAAAGAAATTCAGGGCCACCGCCATTCGAAGCAGTCACCACCTGGTCCAACAGGATCTGTTCCACTTACTGTCTGGCACTGCAAGATCTGTATGGCCATAAACACTGAAGCCTCCTCACGATGTCACAGAACGATGGGAATTTCCTCAGCAACATCTGCCAGGATTCGCTCACCATGTGTCACTACACAAGAAGATACGTGGACTCGTCTGTGAATAACACGATCTGCCAGTAGCGAAGTCGCCTGTTGACACGGGGAAGGCCGTACTGAACGCGAGCTGCAAGACTTTATCGTGTCATGGGGGTACTCTAAGAGCACGTCTCGGTCGGAACGTCCTTCTTCGTAACCTGTTCATTACAATATGATCGGACGCAGGGGCTCCAGTGGCCCTTCTTATATCGTTTGCAGTGCTCAGGCGGTACTCACATGGTTCTGAAAGGTCACCCAGTACTGTGTGCAACACACCCAACAGGCAGTGCAGTACTTTAATTTCCATTGAAAGCGAAGATCTCAAGCCATGCTATAAGTTTCAAGGGCGTCGATACCTGTCCACAGGGTGCGGGTGAATCAACCACCCACCGCCATTCCTTCCTTAGCTGTAGCTTACAGGAAAACTAAAGATATATTGTAGTCAGGTGTCTATCATTCAAAATGTCTGTGTTAGGTAGGAGTTTAACAGGGGCGGAACTGAAACTTTTTTATCGATCGACGCTGATACAGGTGTTCCCCTATATCTTTTGTGGAGTGTATTTATTTAAAACTGATAAAACATAGATTCATGTTTCAGGGGATTTTTGTCCTTCAACGTAACTCCCAAAATTGTGTAACCCGTTTCCAGAGATGGAGAAGTCGTAGTACACCTTCAGAGGCGCCATTTATATTGATAATTGAAATCGGACAGTCTTTTTCTGGACGAATCTCTCTGACAGTTGTGAGGCAGATGCCACTAAATGATTTCTTCCCTTTACACATTAAGTGGAAGCCACAAGGACTGTATGCTCTCGTACCAACGATGGGTGGTTCCTATATGAAGCGTCACCGCTTTTTCCTCAAAGCTGTTCGCAGATTGTGCTCCTACATTACTGGACATTATAATTGCTACACCACGAAGATGACGTGCTACAGACGCGAAATTTAACCGACAGGAAGAAGATGCTGTGATATGCAAATGATTAGCTTTTCAGCGCATTCACACAAGGTTGGCGCCCGTGGCGCTGACATGAGGAACGTCTCCAACCGATATCTCATACACAAACAACAGTTGACCGGCGTTGCCTGGTGAAACGTTGTTGTGATGCCCCTTGTAAGGAGGAGGAATGCGTACCATCACGTTTCCGACTTTGATAAAGGTCGTATTGTAGCCTATCGCGATTGCGGTTTATCGTATCGCGACATTGCTGCTCGCGTTGGTCGACATCCAATGTCTGTTAGCAGAATACTGTATCGGTGGGTTCAGGCGGGTAATACGGAACACCGCGCTGGATCCCAACGGCCTCGTATCACTAACAGTCGAGATGACAGGCATCTTACCCGCATGGCTGTAACGGATCGTGCAGCCACGTCACGATACCTGAGTCAACAGATGGGGACGTTTCCTAGACATCGTCTTACTGGCGTATCACCCGGTGTGATGGTATGGCGTGCCATTTGTTACACGTCTCGGTCACCTCTTTTCGCATTGACGGCACTTAGAACAGTGGTCGTTACGTTTCAGATGTGTTACGACCCGTGGCTCTACCCTTCATTCGATCCCTGTTAAACCCTACATTTCAGCAGGATAATGCTCGACCGCATGTTGCAGGAGCTATACGGGCCTTTCTAGATACAGAAACTGTTCGACTGCTGCCCTGGCCAGCAAATTCTCCAGATCTCTCACCAACTGAAAAGGTCTGCTCAATGGTGGCCGATCAAGTGGCTCGTCACAATACGCCAGTCACTACTCTTGATGAACTGTCGTAATGTGTTGAAGCTGCATGGGCAGCTGTATCTGCACACGCCACCCAAGCTCTGTTTGACTCAATCCCCAGGCGTATCAAGGCCGTTATTACGGCCAGAAGTGGTTGTTTAGGTACTGATTTCTCAGGATCTATGCACCCAAATTGCGTGAGGATGTAATCACATGTCAGTTCTAGTATAATATATTTGTCCAATGAATAACCGTTTATAATCTGCATTTCTTCTTGGTGTAGCAATTTTAATGGCCAGTAGTGTATACTGGACAGTAATACAGCCCATTAACAGTCTGCCGTTGGCGAACGGTGTACTTTCGGATAACATAATCACATATGTACACGAAAAACACAATTACATCCACGTTTCTCGGCTTCTGACGAAATTTAGTTAGTCGGGATGACGTACAACAACGTCACTCGGTTGTTTGGCGTTTCAAGTGCGACTCATGCTATCCGTTTTTTATTCGATTGTTCTCATTTTCAGGCGTTCCTTCAGAACGTGCAGCTCAGTCATATGCTCTAAGCATCTCAGGACAGCTCATGAAATGTTTGGCGTCGATCACTGTCCTCTAACACGGTAAGAGCACACACTCCTCCTGTGGTGCGGTGCTCGGTTCGTAAAGACCGCATATTCTAATTCTGCTGTATTCGCTTAACGGTCTGTTAACCGCTGTGTAAGTTCTCTGGCAATGTTTGTTAAGAAACATTTAAAGTTTCTTTCGCACTCTCTTATGATCTAACGAATATGCGTCCAACGCTTCCATTTGTTTTCTGTCCCATGCTATTTTCTAATGTGCTCATCCTACCTCACTCGGCGCGGTTTTGTAGCGACACACAGGTTATTTCCTGGTTCTCTCTGGGGTGATCGCTCGTTTCCTTGGAGCAATGTGAATACGCTTTAGTAAAATGTTTCAATTTTCAACCCCTTGCAATTCTATTCTGCAACATACCTGAAGCTGACCATGCCTTACATTTCGATATCTGATTTCGGAACCCCTGTCTGACCACGACGTAATCCTGATGAAACTGTCAGTTGATCGTTCCCAAAATATACCCTCTCCTCTTGTGATTCTTAAAAAAACGTATTCGCTAAAGGCAACTGAAAATTTTTGCCTGAACTCAGTTGGTCTTTCTCCTCCCTCATTCCTATTGCCAGTCATCTGCTACTTACCACACAATTATGCCTACCTGAACTATCGTTGTCGACGTTGGTTTGCTGTCGAATCTGATGAGAAAGAGACTATCGATGAACTGTTCACAGCAGTTCTCTGCCATTCTCTTCTATTCACAAGGGATCCTACTCCTTTTATACCACTTTCTGCTGCTGTTGATATTGCCCTACAATCGTCTGACCAGAAATCTTTATCTGTACTCCACTTCACAGCACTAACCTCCACTATATCTTGATTTAGCACTTGCATTTCGCTTTTCAGACTTTCCACCACCCCACCTAAGTTCAAAGTGCTAACATTCCATGTTTCCACTCTCAGAATAATACCCAGTCATTGATTATCCATCTTCTGCTCATGATCATCTACAACTTGGTAGCCCCATTCCCGAGAACCGAATGGGCGACTTATCTTCTGACAATAGGTACATCATCATGAAACTTCTTGAGCTGATATCCGCATGTCCTGTGCAATCACATTATGTATTTTCAGTTTATTAATTTCTATTGCCTTCTGCACCCTAGTGCTGTTGATTATTGCCGATTGTTCCGCCTTCTAGCTGAAATTTCCCAACCCAGAGGCAAGACAGTGCCCCGAAACTCTGTTCGCCCCTCCGCCCTCTTTTACAACGCCTTTGGTATAAAAGGTGTGACTTCTTATGTCTGGAGCTTTCGGACGGCATTGATGATAACTTTTATTGAAAATTTAGGCAGTGGGGCTTTGTTCGAACACAGGACCTAGGCCATTTACATGAGTAGAGACACTACACCTATTTTTTTTACTAAACAATTGTCAATGCAGTGTATATTATATATTCGTATTTAGTTGATTATTTTACAGACCTCCCTATGCCCCAACTCAGAAAATGCAAACAAATGTATTCCGAACGTCAGACTGTCATCGGACACATCGAATAACATTTGTGATGGAAAATAGACCACATCAGCAGTTATTTAGGGATAGTTATTTAAGAGCAGTTATTTAATGGTAATGGAAGGAACATCAGGTAGTGAATTTCTTTCGATAACGGTAATAAAAGATTTCCAGATTGAGTGCCTGTTCAAAATAGCATATCATCACGAACAATATATTATCCAGAAATTGCTTGGACTTCGAAGAAGAAAGAATATTATGTGCACTGCTATGAATACGATAATCTTTCGGTAATAATATAGATAAGAACACTGACTGACGCATATCACCATCTGGCAGTAGCGATACAGCGTCGATCATTATGGGGTCGCTGAAGTTTCAATTTCTTCTCTCACAGCAAGATGACTCAAAATGAGTTTTCTGATTATTTGAGCCACGTATCACTAGTAATCCCACAAAGAGTGATGTTTTTGATTTCACAACACATAATTTAAAAAGTTGTCGGCATCATGTCTAAGATCACTCCTTATTCACCACATTAGACGATCACAAACTAGTAAGCAAGAAAATTTATTGACTGTGAATAAGCATGTGACTTCAGTGCAGTAAGTCTCATCAGAACTACTTTTTGTGGATCAGTAAATTATTTAAACTATTAAACTACCGGTAGCATTTTCCCGTTTTGGGTTGTCGGCGTAAGTTATTTAAATTACCGTCTTCGTAATTGAAATTGTACTGTGGTCAGACTAGCCGCTGAGTGAAGCAGACTGGTTTCGTATCTAGGTGGCTTATATCGTCAGACGGTATTTGTTAGGTCTACCAATAAACCGTGTTGTAATGACAGACGTAGGAGATCACTAATTGACCCGAAGAGCAGTGACTGTTTCACACATGTGGAAATTACTTTTAGATGGATTTGATAAACATCATTACAAGTTATACTAACGGCAGCTGAACTAACGGACCATGGGTGAAGGCCTAAGACGGAATCTACCGAATCAAAAACAGTTTCGGTACCAGCAGGTCATATCGTCTCACCGCACCTGATGGTACAATGCACACACGTTAACTCGTGGTGTACACAACAATGGGAACCGCTTACAAGCGGTAAGGTGGTTTCCGAGGAAACAAGACACTTCAGTTGGTTAACCATGGCTGACGTGAAGAGAAGCGATCCAATTGCTATCCCGCTGCCTCGAGACTTTATCCACTGGAAGCTACAGGCCCAGGTAAGCCTCGTGTACTTCTCTTACTAGAGCTGTGTGAGAAAGATCCCGGCAGTGTCTAGACCAAGAATTACGGGAGTGCATGAAAGAACTTCTGGATAGGTGTTACGTAGCTGCGCAGATGTTAAAGGTCGAGACATGACGACGATAGCGTGTTTTTTTTCTTTGTTTTTTTTTTGTGGTGGTTTTCGTTCTCTTGCATATACGAGGCGTAGTAAGGTGTAAAAAGCCATTTGCTGGAGAAAATCACTGATTTTTGTCTCATAAAGCGAGGCGCCAGTGTAATTACAAACTAACGACAGGTAGGGATCTTTTTCAAGCTCGCGTTGTACTGGCCATTGCTTTTCCATATGAACGGCCATGTAAACCGTTCGTGTGTTGTGACTACACCGGGTAGCGATCAGCAGTACATTTGTTGAGGTGTTCCTAAGCAGTCTTACTGCTATGAACATAAGGATCCCAAAAATGGAGCAAGGCTTCAATGTTAATATAGAGATGTATTTTGTTTCGCATACATTTAGCCCACGCTCTCTCTCTCTCTCTCTCTCTCCCTCACTCTCTCTCTCTCTCTCTCTCTCTCTCTTTATCTCCCTTTGTCTCATTCCTTTTTCTATTTCGATGAAAATCTATTTCACTCTTGACAATTTGCGTCACGTATCGTGTTCCAGGAGAATATATCCATTCAGTATAGTAAGTTTAAAGTAGTGAGGGCAAATTAATTTTTTTTAAATAAAATAATTGTTCCAAATATCAGATATTGTTACTTTATTTTCTAGGGACGAAGATTAGTGTTTGAGCGATCTAAGATTCCGCTGGTACACTCGTATTCGAGATTCGAACTGGAGGATTTTCTGTTCGCTGTTCATTATGACGTACATCCGGTCGATACTCACCCTTGGGATGGAGAGTGGCCTGGACTGCCGGAATATTACTGTGAGTACCTAAAATTTCTCGGGTTTATAGATGTAAGTGGGGAATGGGAATAAGTGATGCTGCTATTGTGTTAATTCTGACCCCAGCGTGGAAAACATTAACTGGAGTATTCTGAGGCAGAGAAATGTTGCTGGAGCGCAATGTGTGGATACAGCTTTTAGTAGTGATAACCTCCTACTTCTATCGCTTCCTACTTCCCCTCTCCACCTTCAGTTTACTTACAATCCTGTATTATTAGTATACAATGCGAATAGAACTGTTGGTAGAGACTTAAAATGGCGAAGTGTAAAGTACTCTTATTTTCTCCACGAATAGTGACTTTTAACTGACGCAGTTATTCTCTTACAGGCGCCGGATTCTACCGACCTCCGCCCCAAGATGTCCCAGTGGACGCAGAGTCCCGCAGACGTCGACCGCTGGAAGTGGTGACTGAGGAGGACGAGGCGTGTCCAGGCAACGGGCAGACGTGGGAGGGCGGAGACGTGCCAGCGCTGGACACGTCCGGCGAGAAGCAGCTGTCTCCAGACCTGGTGGGTGCCGAGGAAGACGCAGGAGGAGAGAGAGAGGAGCCGACGTGCGGTTCTGGCTTCTGGCGTTGGCTGAAGAAGATGTTTTGTGTTCGACGACGTTAGGGGCACTCTAGCACCTCTCGCCCAGGTTAGTCTCGAAACTAGCAGTAGTACATTATAATACTAATTTCAGAATAACTTTCGTTTGTGATGAGTTTCCAAACTACGTTCTATCGAAATAGAAGAGCACATTTTTGTCACAGCCTTTTGCAATTTTTCATCTTCTCTTCAAATCAGTTATTGCATGTCTGCTCTTACTTAGACGCTACAAAGTTAACTGAAGTTTTAGCATCGTCACAAAAATGACTGTACTGATTTGTATATAAATACATAACAGGCATTAGCTTTACCTTCTTTCCTACAACTGTTATTAGATATATTCATCGATCAATTTTCTTTTGTTACAGGTTTTGTCAGCACCCACATCGAGCTAGAGAACAGACGAAACAAAACCTGTCGAGCGATTTGATTCAAAGGCATCGTCACCAGCCTGCTGTAAATAATGTACATAACATGTAAATACGTTCATTACTGTTTTGGATGTTTGTTCTCAAAATACCTACGTATTAAATTTGTTTTCCACTTTTACTCCTGCGTCTTATTTGTAGAAGACTTAGGAGTGCTTGTAGTCATTCCCACAAAATAGTTCCGCATTTTATGGGACAAGTAACCAAATACAGAAAGTGCCCAGAGAACAATAGTAAATCGTCATTCACCAATCGCTTTTCCGACCATCTCTCTCTGCCTCTCTCTCTGTCTCTCTCTCTCTCTCTCTCTCTCTCTCTCTCTCTCTCTCCCTCTCTCTCTCTCTTTTCTGCCACCCCATCTGTAAGATACACACACGCTCACACACACGCACACACACACTCATATGTATATATATCCTCATGAAAAGATTGGAAAATAATCGAATGAGCTCTCATGTAATTGATAGTACCTTTCGAGTTCAAACTCTCACCACTCGGCATGTTTGCTACAAATACCTTCTAGTATTATACAGGACAATTGAAACTTAGTTCAGTGATCATAATCTGCTGTAACTGCATAGCGAAATATCGACATGACCTTTTTTATATATCCTTTGTAGTCCTTGTATGTGACATCCCTAGGTACCACGAACAACTTATAACGAATACCCAATATCACACCATACCAGAAGCAGAGGCAGTGCTAACAGATAAGTCACACTGCTTGAATAATCACAGAAATTAATGTGCGACGTACGAAGAACGCATTCCTTAGGACAGTGTGGCGAAATTTGATGTTGATGGGCTATGGCAACATATGAATTTCGCTAGTGCCTTTGCTAACAGCCGGACATCGCAAGCAACGCGTCTTTTGGGCTATCGACGTTATTGGTTGGTCGCGGTTCTAGGCGCGCAGTCCGGAACCGTGCGACTGCTACCGTCGGAGGTTCGAATCCTGCCTCGGGCATGGATGTGTGTGATGTCCTTAGGTTAGTTAGGTTTAAGTAGTTCTAAGTTATAGGGGACTGATGACCACAGCAGTTGCGCCCCATAGTGCTCAGAGCCATTTGAAACATTCTGATATTGGTTGGAACCTAGACAACTTGAAAATCGTGGTGTGGTGAGGTGAGTCCAGATTTTAGTACGAAAGAGTTTATGGTAGTTTTCTAATGTGTCATGAACCCCACGAAGCCATGGATTCGAGGTGTCAACAAGGCACTCTGCAAACTATGAGTGGCTCTGTAATGATGTCGGATGTGTTTAAGTGGAATAGAATTAATCTTATAGTCCAAATCGATCATTAACTGGGAACAGTAATGTTCGGATACTTGGAGGCCATTTGCAGCAACATTCTATAGAATGTTTATGGATGGAAATTCACCATGTCACCAACCAGAGTTGTTCCCGGTTGGTTTGATAGACATTCAGGACAGTTCGAGCGAATGGTTTGGCCACCAAGATCCCCCTAAATAGTTCCAATCGAACGTGAATCCCATCGAACATTTATGGGACGTAATCGGGAAGTGAGCTGGTGTACAAAATCCTGCACCGACAACACTTACGCAGTTACGGACGGCCAAAGATGCAGCATGCGCCAGTATCTCTGCAGTGGACTTCCATCGACTCCATGTTGCTGCACTTAAGCTGGAAAAGAAGGTCCGACACGTTATTAGGTGGTATCGTACGAGTTTTGTCACCTCAGTGTGCTCTGTAAGCGGAGGGTACCACGAATCCCTACTGGTCGATTTCTTTCCTTTTCCACTGTAAGCAGAGCAAACGAGAAACGACTGGTCTACAAGCCTCTGTAGATGGCTGTCTTCTTTCTCCCTTCGTGAAATGTATGTTAGCAGTGGTAGAATCACTTTGCAAATGGCGGTTCTCTAAATGTCCGCAACAGTGTCTCGCGAAAAGAGGGTTGTCTTTCCTCCAGAGATTCCCACGTTTGAATTCAAGAGGCATCTCCGTAACACTTGCATGCTGATTCACCCTACAAGTAACAAATATTCCAGCCAACTCTGAATTGCTTTGATGTCTTTCTCTAATATGACATGATATGGATCCCAGTCACTCCAACAGTATTCAAGAATGGGTTGTAATAGAATTCTACTTGCAGCCTGTTTTTGCATTACAGTTACTCTTCCCCAATATATTCCCAATAAAATAAAACAAACAATTGGTGAAATTAAAACATAGAGCTTTGTTCAGTTGTGTGTTAGAAACTGTAAAAACTGAATCTTACTGTGATTTAACGATAGTTTACTTTCTGCATGCCATGAACTTACTTCATGAACTGCACTATTTGAAACTGAGTCAATGTTGCGCTCAATGTCCTATACTACCAAGCTAGTGTCACAGCAAACAGAAATATTTTAGAAAAATTTTAGAATTACCCGCGATACTAGAGGGCAGATCATTTATATAAATTAGCAACAGGAGTGGCTCCATCATTGATCCCTGGGACCACTCCCCTTTGCCAGAACCAAACTCAGATTCCAATACCCAGCCATTCTCAACACTGTGAATTATGACCTATTATTGTCTGTTGTTAAAGTAAGAGGTGAAGTAATTGTGAGCTACTCCCTGTATCCCGTAATGAACCAACTTCTGGTGTAATATTTTGTAATCAACACAATCAAGCACCTTAGTTGAATCAAAAAATATAACATTTTTAATCACTTGCAATGGGCTACTGTAGCTTAATTCTGACTACTTCCATCAATTTGATATAATTCCCGCTTTGTTCTACATGATATCCTTATCCCACTACTCAGCCACCCAAGCTACCTTTTACTGCTAGTACCCCGTTTAGTACGTTCTGATGGATAGCAACTCTCAGAGAGAATGAGAAATGTGTTAAGGAAAGGATTACATTTGTCATATGTGTTATCTGCACTATAGACATCCTGCTATTACAGTACCTTAACGAGGTTTAAAAAATCTCTATTGCCGTTGGATTAGCTTTTCTACATAGTTTGTAATGATATGTGACATTTGTCTGAGTACAAAAGCTTTTTAATGTTACTGTTCCCCTGCACCTTGGTTCAGAAAAAAAAACACGGTCTGCGTCATATCATACGAGTTTAAGAGACCTACTAACATCCTTTTTCTTGTACTATCATATACAAAATTGATATAGAAATCACAACATAACACTCATTTTTGGTACTTCCTAAAAAATGCAACGATGAACCACCTCTAGCTTGAGCAGAAGTATTCTGAAACGCAAAAACTACTTGCAAACTAACCAGCTAATCTGTATCCTGGTAAAGAAAGCCTATAAATTTTCAAATCATTTAAGTGGTACTCCGATACATCAGTAATGTCAGAGTCAACATCTACAAGTAGATCAATGACTTTATCTCTAATGCCTTTAATATTTTGATGAAATATTCTAATTCCTTCTCTACCTGCAAACCTGACCTCCCTTGAATTTAGTTAGATGGACTTCCTTTTAGCTGGTATACCTATCAGTCTACTAGAATCTCAAAAAGGTGCAGCTCTAACACTAACTACTACGGGAATTTTTCCATGAGTGATTCCACCAGCAACCACTAAACTGCCACGCAAAAGCTTTGCAGGCCTTCGCTCCCCACACCTATTGAGGTACAGGCCATGATTAGTGAAACCCCATCTACGGATAGACTCAACTGGCACTGGTTTACCGACCGACATAAACCGCATCGAAAATTTATGGGACATAATGGAGAGGTCACTTCGTGCACAAACTCTTGCACCGGTTAAACCGTCGCTAGACGGCTATTGAGGCACCATGGGTGAATATTTCTGCAGGTTTCGTTCAACGACTTGTTGACTCCATGTCGTGTCGAGTTGCTGCAGTACTCCGGGCAAAAGGAGGTCCGACACAGTACTAGGAGGTGTCCCGTGACTTTTGTCAGTACGTGAAGGCTTTCTGGTATCTTGTAAGCAAAGTTAACCCATTATGGCCTAGGGACGGAGAATATCAGAACAAGTAAAGGAGAATTTTCCTCAGCAAATAATGTCCATAACTAAATTCTTAGATATGAATTCCAGAGACAAGTTTCTGAAGATGTATGTTTTTAGACAGCATTGTATGGAAGTGAATAGTGGGTTGTGTGAAATATTGAAAAATAAAAGAATCGAAGGGTTTGTGTTGTAGTATCACAGAATGATACAGTAAATTACGTTGACTGAAAGAAAAGGTAATAAAAGTAACTCGATACAGTTGGTTAGGAAACAAGTACGTGGAAAACAGTAAGTCGAAGACGGACAGAATGACAGGACATATGCCAAGGTGACAGGATGAAAGGACAGAGATAGGAATGCATTGTGCAAATAACTGAAGACTTTGGGCGCATTTGCTACTTTGACATGAAGAGATTGGCACAAGAGAGGACATCCTGGGATCGCATGAAACCAATCAAAACACAGATCCCCCCGTCCCTCCCCCACATCAAAAAATCTTTTGTGTTCTCTACTGACGTGTCGTTTTATAATTAAGTTCAAGCAAATTATTAGTCTTTTTTCTACTACTCTCCGCCGCTTTTGACATTGTATATTCCGTTTTAAAAACTACCTCCATTGTATGTAACATTCCCCTAAGTAAAAAGTTAAAGAAAAACTTCGTCCGAGCATTCTTTGAAGGCACCACGGCACCAACTGGCCGCCGTGTCAACCTCAGCCCTTAGGTGTAACTGCGTGCGGAAGTAGAGTGGCATATGGTCAGCACGCTTATTTCCCGGACATTGTTAGTTTTCGAGTCTCGTCTTGCTACTTCTGAGTCAAGTAGCTACTAAATTGGCTCACAAGGACTGAGTGCGCCATGCTTGCCAACAGTACCCGGAAAACCCAGACGGTTACCCATTCAAGTGCCAGCCAAACGCGACAGCGCTTAACTTCGGTGATCTGACGGGTACCGGCGTTACCACTCCAGACAAAGCCATTGGCAAATGTTTCCCTATACGCAGCATAAAAGCGATACATATCAATTCTCCTTGAACTGCCTGAAAGTAAAAAATTAACCACGTGAAGCCTTAGCCCGATATCAATGAACCTTCGTAAAGAGTTTGTGCGAGGGAATGCTGAAAGATATGACACGAAATTTTTTATACGAAAGCTCTTTATGCTGATAAGATTAAACAGACGTTATGACCGGAATTTAAGGAGATGGGACCTGGATAAACTGAAAGAACCAGGGGTTGTACAGAGTTTCAGGGAGACCATAAGGAAACAATTGACAGGAATGGGGGAAAGAAATACAGTAGAAGAAGAATGGGTAGCTTTGAGGGATGAAGTAGTGAAGGCAGCAGAGGATCAAGTAGGTAAAAAGACGAGGGCTAGTAGAAATCCTTGAGTAACAGAAGAAATATTGAATTTAATTGATGAAAGGAGAAAATATAAAAATGCAGTAAATGAAGCAGGCAAAAAGGAATACAAACCTCTCAAAAATGAGATCGACAGAAAGTGCAAAATGGCTAAGCAGGGATGGCTAGAGGACAAATGTAAAGATGTAGAGGCTTATCTCACTAGGGGTAAGGTAGATACTGCCTACGGGAAAATTAAAGAGACCTTTGGAGATAAGAGAACCACTTGTATGAACATCAAGAGCTCAGATGGAAACCCAGTTCTAAGCAAAGAAGGGAAAGCAGAAAGGTGGAAGGAGTATATAGAGGGTCTATACAAGGGCGATGTACTTGAGGACAATATTATGGAAAGGGAAGAGGATGTAGATGAAGATGAAATGGGAGATACGATACTGCGTCAAGAGTTTGACAGAGCACTGAAAGACCTGAGTCGAAACAAGGCCCCCGGAGTAGACAACATTCCATTGGAACTACTGACGGCCTTGGGAGAGCCAGTCCTGACAAAACTCTACCATCTGGTGAGCACGATGTATGAGACAGGTGAAATACCCTCAGACTTCAAGAAGAACATAATAATTCCAATCCCAAAGAAAGCAGGTGTTGACAGATGTGAAAATTACCGAACAATCAGTTTAATAAGCCACAGCTGCAAAATACTAACACGAATTCTATACAGACGAATGGAAAAACTAGTAGAAGCCAACCTCGGGGAAGATCAGTTTGGATTCCGTAGAAATACTGGAACATGTGAGGCAATACTGACCTTACGACTTATCTTAGAAGAAAGATTACGGAAAGGCAAACCTACGTTTCTAGCATTTGTAGACTTAGAGAAAGCTTTTGACAATGTTGACTGGAATACTCTCTTTCAAATTTTAAAGGTGACTGGGGTAAAATACAGGGAGCGAAAGGCTATTTACAATTTGTACAGAAACCAGATGGCAGTAATAAGAGTCGAGGGACATGAAAGGGAAGCAGCGGTGGGGAAGGGAGTAAGACAGGGTTGTAGCCTATCCCCGATGTTATTCAATCTGTATATTGAGCAAGCAGTAAAAGAAACAAAAGAAAATTTCGGAGTAGGTATTAAAATCCATGGAGAAGAAATAAAAACTTTGAGGTTTGCCGATGACATTGTAATTCTGTCAGAGACAGCAAAGGACTTGGAAGAGCAGTTGAACGGAATGGATGGTATCTTGAAGGGAGGATATAAGATGAACATCAACAAAAGCAAAACGAGGATAATGGAATGTAGTGGAATTAAGTCGGGTGATGTTGAGGGTATTAGATTAGGAAATGAGACACTTCAAGTAGTAAAGGAGTTTTGCTATTTGGGGAGCAAAATAACTGATGATGGTCGAAGTAGAGAGGATATAAAATGTAGACTGGCAATGGCAAGGAAAGCGTTTCTGAAGAAGAGAAATTTGTTAACATCGAGTATAGATTTAAGTGTCAGGAAGTCATTTCTGAAAGTATTTGTATGGAGTGTAGCCATGTATGGAAGTGAAACATGGACGGTAAATAGTTTGGACAAGAAGAGAATAGAAGCTTTCGAAATGTGGTGCTACAGAAGAATGCTGAAGATTAGATGGGTAGATCACATACCTAATGAGGAAGTATTGAATAGGATTGGGGAGAAGAGAAATTTGTGGCACAACTTGACCAGAAGAAGGGATCGGTTGGTAGGACATGTTCTGAGGCATCAAGGCACCACCAATTTAGTATTGGAGGGCAGCGTGTAGGGTAAAAATCGTAGGGGGAGACCAAGAGATGAATACACTAAGCAGATTCTGAAGGATGTAGGTTGCAGTAGGTACTGGGAGATGAAGAAGCTTGCACAGGATAGAGTAGCATGGAGAGCTGCGTCAAACCAGTCTCAGGACTGAAGACCACAACAACAACAACATGACCATTTTACATGTTTATTCATTCTGACTACATATTTTCAGCCTTCTGCCATTATAGGGCTCTATATTGTACCCTGTAACGTGACAGTGTGTAACTTGAGTCCGTCGATGTTTGGGAAACATTGTGCTGTAATCGAGTTTCGTGTTGGTAGCACTTGGACTCGTGTCGTGACCAAAAAGCGTGGACTATCTAAGAAATGTGTAGCACTCTGACATTCAGCATGACAATGCCCGACTATAGGCTATCGCTGCGACACCGGCACCATGACTTGACTGTTATCGATCTTCCTTCGTACAGTCACACCTTGGCCCCATCCGCTTTTCATCTGTTTCCAGAACCTAAAGTATATCTCTGAGGACTTCGCTTTGAAAGTGATGAAGCGGTGGAAGCAGACGTGAGGTTGTGGCTTAGTCAACAAAGTCAAACATTCTACACTGACAGTATGAACAGACTGGTCTCTCACTGGGAGAAATGTGTTTGTTGCTAGGGTGATTATGTTAGAAATGAATGTATTGACCTGAAGAATAAAGACGTAGAATGTTGTTGTCTTATTGTAAAAACCTCGTGCTGTGACACATAAAATTCAGAGAGACTATTTTTCACCGTGACCTTGCACAGGATTAGGGTTACAGTTCTCTGTGACACGTAGAACGGCCATCAGAGTGCATTAGTATTTAGTATTGTTACCATGCATGTGGCCCTGGTAGAATGTATGACGGATGTCAACAGTGTCAGATACTGAGTAATCGCTGTGAATTACGTGGGGTTCCAAATACTAGTGTGAGACAGCGGAATCAGCACTCGACAGAGTTTTAAAGGGGCTTCAGTGAGGGACTCCATTTGGACAGATGGTCTAATCGTCAGTGGTGTACATGTTCTGCTTTTAACCTGGCCATGCTTGCCTGGTGGCCAGGCGGGCAGGCCGCCGCGCGTTGTCAACAGAACGGGCAGGCTGCTTCACTCCCAGCCAAGCCAAGCAGAACACAAACCGGGCAGGCTGCGGGAAACTTGCTTGCCTGTGTATATTACTGCTGAGCTGTGCTACGCAGCCGTTTAGTCTGCGCGCGTGTTTGTCGTATTATGAACGTTAATTAAAAGTTTTTATTTTACTTGAGCACCAAAAGGCTAACCCCAACATTATATATATATATATATATATATATATATATATATATATATATATATATATATATATATATATATATATATATATATGCGTATATTTCTGGCTTATTATCTATGTAAATAAATATGAATTGCCAAATGTGTTGATAAACGTAGAACCGGAGAACGGCTGGACCAATTCGGCAATTTTTTTTTTTTGCTGTGTTCGTAATTCTCAGGACAAAGTTTTTATGAAACAAATTTTTTGGAAAGTCGAACGAAAAATTGGAAAATTTGAGAAAAACTGAAAGTGTGTTTTCATTGTGTCCGTGTGTTTGTATTGCATACAATCTTGATGAAATTTTGCCCACTATACCTTGAAACCAAGAGAAAGGTCACAGTCTACATAGAATTTCGTAGGGTGCATGACAGAGGTTACTTTTCTTAACGGAATTCGACAAATTGTACGATTTGATTCCGATCTTGATGAAATTTGGCACACTTGACATTCAAAGCAGGACGAAGGGCGCTGTCTGCTTAAAATTCTGAATGGTACATGGCGGAGGGTACTTTACTTACACACTTCTACACCAGCCTACAGTTTTACTCCAATCTTGAAGAAATTTTGTACTCTTCAGCATCAAGAGGAACATCAGTGTCTACATAATATTTCGGACAGTGCATAGAATAGAGTATCTTACAAAAGATTTTGACATCATTTACGGGTTACCATGAAAGTTGGCTCACATACACATGTTTCCATGTAGAAGGTTTTTGAATATTTCCATGTGGATCTTTATATATATATATATATATATATATATATATATAGTATTGTTACCATGCATGTGGCCGTGGTAGAATTTATGACGGACGTCAACAGTGTCAGACACTGAGAAATCGCTGTAAATTACGTGGGGTTCCAAATACTAGTGTGAGACAGCGGAATCAGCACTCGATGTATGTATTTATAGATAAATACACACACACACACAAACACATATATATATATATATATGTGTGTGTGTGTGTGTGTGTGTGTTTGTGGAAAATCATGTTTTTCACATGGCCAATTCTATGTCGCATATTCCCCTGTCAGGTCACCTTCAACATCATTTGTTTACGCACCAGAAAACAAAACTATCAATGCTGCGTATCAAAAAGTATTACAATAAATGCTACCTAGCAATAAACTTTGACACGGCTTCACTGATCACCACAAACGTTTACAGATATATATGAGTTTTCATAGATAGGTGAAGAGGAGATGAACTGAGGTGACTGAGGTGGCGGAGTCCAACAGAGAGAGGACGAGGAGAAGGATAGAGGCTGGGGGGAGAGGGGCCAAGGGATGGGGAGGGGGGAGGTGAACAGAGAGATAGTGGGAGAGGAATTAATGGATAGAGAGAAAATAGGGGAGGTAACATGGACTACGAGAGTATGGAATAAATAAATGCCCAGGGAACACAGGGTTGTCAAATAAAAAAGGATTTCTTCGAGACTTCACAATCTCTCAATACTGGATATTCTCAATTCGAACCACCATCAGATTACATATCAAACAGGTTTTGTAGCAAGCAGAACAATCACTGAAAATGGAGCTCCTTTGTACACTAAAAGCTACAGATAACCACCCCGAGCCCATGAAGATAGTGTTTTTTGTTTTAGTGGAACGCAATGCAGTCTGTGTTGCAGTTTTCAACACTGAAACGGATGGATATTTGTACTAAAGAAGTGAACCTCCACCCCCTAGAAAGAAGATTGGTCCCCTCCCCAGAAGAATAAATTATCTACGCCCCTGATAACCACTGTACTGCAATGAGTACCAAATTAAGATTTTCAAAGTCTAGATTCTTTAACTTTAGTATGTTTCAGCCAAGTATGACACCAGTTATGTAAATATTTAACTACTTTTCCAGGATGTATTTTACTGGTTCTGTGAATTCATTCGAAGTTGGCAAAATCATTCTCAATTGACAAAATGCATTTTAACAAAATCGAAGCACTTGTTTCGTATCCAGTTCGTCTAAAAACTATAGTACTGGGAATACAATGGCGACTCTGAGCCATTTTCGCGGCGTCTACGTTTGCTTAATGAGAGTCCACACTTGTAGTCTAGGTCTGCGTCATGAGGGACCATAGTTCGGGCCCTCATGATGCAGACTTATACGACGAGTGTTTACTTGCATGATGCAGACCTGGACGACGACTGTAGACCCTTATAACACAGACCTAAACGACGAGTCTGAACCCTCATGACTCAGACGTAGACGCTGTGTCGAGTGGCTCAGAGTTTCCATTATATTCCTACTACAATACATTCGTGGAAAAAGACACTCTTCATTTTAAAAGTATTTGTAGTGTCTAGGTCTTCAGCATCTTGACCCTGCTTGTGGGATTACCCTTAATATAGAAATACAGGATTAAAATTACATTTCGCAATGTGTGTGGAACTCATCAAAGTAAACTGTAATTTAAGCTCATAATGTGTATTGCCTTAATCCACAAATGAATATTTTATTTTGCAGAACACTTTCCAATATAAAATATTTACAAATTTTCCTTCAGCTCCCCTGAAAGTATTATTTAGGCCCAACCAGATACTCCTAAAAATATTTGGCTACTTTTGCAAACACAAGTAACAGAAAATGTTTTACCAACAATAATAAATGTCGCTTGGGAGGATTGAAATCAAAAAGTTTAGTCTAAAATAAAAATGAACTGTACGCATTACAAAATTTGTATCTCAGAAATTGACGCCCATAAAAGACAAGAAAGAAAAATGGTTCAAATAGCTCTGAGCACTATGGGACTCAATATCTGTGGCCATCAGTCCCTTAGAACTTAGAACTACTTAAACCTAACTAACCTAAGGACATCACACTCATCCATGCCCGAGGCAGTATTCGAACCTGCGACCGCAGCAGTCACGCGGTTCCAGACTGACGCGCCTAGAACCGCACGGCCACACCGGCCGGCACACAAGAAAGAAACTCAAACTCATAGTTCCCTGCTTAATGTTCTGCTGTATTCTTAATGTGTCTGCTGATTAGTGTTTTAATTAAGTCTGTCTGCATTAACACGTGATCGTTTTTCGCCAATTAGGTTTCCAGCGCAACTAAAAATTCTCTCACTACAGGCACTAGTGGCCTGTATATTTAATAGTTTACTTGCCACACGCGCAAGTCGGGGAAGTCGTTGGGAGTTATTTTTCCACCACTGTAGAATATCTCCCTCGTTCACACACTGTTCTTGCAAGTACCTGCTGACTTCATCATGTAGGAGAGGAGGCTCTTCTGCCCAGTCCTCAAATTTCGCCGTTTTGTGCGGTCCTGAATTTGTTTCTTGGGTGCTGTGATTGGGCACTTGTACTGAAACTATACAGGTTCCAATAATATTTGCAGAATAATGGGAAGATCGTACTACACATAGTTGAAGTTATAACACTTTTTAGATGATGCTTTCATTTATCGTCCAGTAAAGTCACCAGATGATCAAAACTAACTGCAGGACGATTTAAGTAAGATATATATTTTTGGTGTGAAAATTAGCAGTTGGCAATAAATACTGAAAAGAGCGAGGTTATCCGTGTGTGTACTAAACTAAGTCCGTTAAACTTTGTTTACAAGATCAACAAGTCAAACCTAAAGGCTGTAGATTACAATTACGACCTACTTAAATAGGAATGGACACACAGAAAATGTTGTAGGCGTTTTAATGACAAAACACTCTTTTGGAGCATTGCTACGCAGTTGGAGAGAATTTTCTGCTACGATTTATGGGGGAGGTCGAAAGAGTCTAAAGAAGGGCAGCTCGTTTGGTATTATCGTGAAACAGAGGAAAGAGTGTCGCGGAAATTATACAGGAGTTTGGGTGGGAATCATTACAACAATGGCGTTTTTTGACGTGGCGCGATCTATATATGAAATTTCGTCCACCAACTTACACCTCCGAATTCGAAGATATATTGTTGAGTCCCATCTACATTGAAAGAAATGATCATCAGAATAAAATACAAAAAGGAGCGCTCAGACGGAGAGATGTAGGTGTTTTTATCCCGCGCGAAATTCGAGAATAGGAGACAAATAAGTTGAAAGTGGTTCGATGAACCCTCAACCAAACCCTTGCGTGTGACTTGCAAAGTACCCATGTACATGTAGATGAAGAATATATGCATTATCTTAGGAACTTACCTTCAGCACACATTGTCGTGCTGCTTGGTAAACATCAATTTTTTCATCCTCGGTTAACTTTCTTAAACTTTCTTAATGTGCAGTAGTTACACACTATAAACGTTGCAATTTTATACAAAATACTAACGCACATTTTTTGTTATAGGAAGGCACCGGCGGCTTGATTCAACGGTTTCATGTCCAGAAATTCATTTTATCAACATACGTATTTCACAAGTGGTTCTATAATTTTCAGATGGAAAATTGCCGGCCGGCGTGGCCGAGCGGTTCTAGGCGCTACGGTCGCAGGTTCGAATCCTGCCTAGGGCATGGATGTGTGTGATGGCCTTAGGTTAGTTAGGTTTAAGTATGTCTAAGTTCTACAGGAGTGATGACCTCAGAAGTTAAGTCTCATAGTGCTCAGAGCCATTTGAACCATTTGAACCATGGAATAAAATTACAAACCTCTTCATCGTTATCCCATACAGTACAGTGAGCTTTTAAGGCATAAAACCACAGTAGAACTAAATGTAGGGTTGTCTCCTTGTCACCCTCTAGATCAACTGTGGCTTCTTTAAACGGCTTAAGAAATGCTATAAGCTGGCTAGTTATATGGTGGTCATAACCCAGCATCTTATCAGAGGCACGTTCGTTATGTAAGACAGCCTTCACTGAATCAATCTGAGGATGGACTGATATAAGCATGTCAAAATAACTGCCCCACTGCTTTAAAGATGAGTTCAGTCTCACACAGAGACCTCTTCTCTTAAAGTAGGAAACCGTAGCCCGCACTGTATTAAGAATGGCTAATATATTTGAAACATTTTCTTTCCAACATTGTTCGCTCAGAACATGTTTATAGATTGCATGGAAGACGCTGGTATATTTCGAGAGCTTTGACAATGTTACTGCCGTGGTCTGTGACAAACGTAATTTTGGCAATGTCTTCACGAGAAACACTCATAGTTTCTAAGCGATCTTCCAACTCGTTTCGAATATTCGAGCCAGTTTTTGGGCAGTCAGGAAACGCAGAGCACATCAGTACATATTTATTCAAACGCCAGTCTGAATTTCTGTAATGCATTGTCACGGACATGTAATGCACCCTTTTTTAATTGTCTGTCCATAGATCAATTGAACTGGCACATATACCAGAACGAATCGCATGCTCTATATGTGGTAGCATCTTGCTGCGCACTTTATCAGCTAAGGTTTCAACATTCCTAGCTACTGTCACTCGGGAATGCATAATATTTTTAATATCAACTGAGCTATATTTTTTACCTATGTCGATCAGTGTCTGCTCTAAATAAAGAAATCCTTCTGCCTCTATACTGCTAAATAGTCGCAGGTCCTTAGCACACATTTCGACGCACTTTTCGGCCACTAAATCTTTGTCCTGTTTCAAGATATTTACGGAGTGACGGAACTGCTTGTCAAATTTGCACACATGTCGTAACATACTCGAGGTTTCCGAATAAGTACTTAAGAGCTTTTAACATAGTTTGCGTTGAGACACACCTACCGATTTATTTGAAGCAGCCTCTTAAACACACGAAAACGTTTCCCATGCGGCAAATATGCTCTGTTTCGTTACCAGTATGTATTCGCCAGTTGTCAATTTATTTTTCAATCTCACTTTAGTTCGACCTATTCATTGTGCTGCCCCCACCGTTGCGATAAATGGACTGCAGGCTAACTACCTGGCTACTCTAGTCACGGTAGCTTGACAGCGCAATCTGTTGTCAGGCACAGCAAGCTGAGCGAGTCACGTGAAGCTTGGAAGGCCTGCGGGAACCCAGGTAGCCTGGGTATGGCGGGGCCCAAGTCGGCCGCATTACCCACTATGCCTCAGTGCACGCGCACTCTTGTGTTTACGGTGCGGCAGGCTGACCTGCATGAATGGTTGCAGAGGAGCTAGGGGCAAGCAGGCTGCAAGGGGAATTAGTACAGCTCTGCTAATCGTGCAATATCCAAATTCTTGAGACTTTCTGATGTGGACTGCGTGGAAACGTGAGGGCAATTATAATAGTCGTCAAGGTCACGGTCAACAACGTTGACCACCACGAGGAAGGACCGCCGTGTTGTGCACCAGGCACATCGAAAACCCTTCACACGTCCGCCTGCCAACTGTGAATAAGTAATGGAATCTCTGCAACTCTGTATGTTATCCCGCAGACTAGCAAGAGCCAAACTAAGGAATTATCGCCTCATACGTGGGCAGATGACAAGAACACAACACAAACGGCTGCATTTGGAGTGTTGTCGTGACCAGGAAGAGTGGACTGCCGACATTGGCGTAGCATTGTGCTTAGGTGTGAGTTGCTATTCTGCACCACCACGCATACCACTTTGTGGTGAGTATGGTGGCCATTGGGGGAGGGGGGGAGGGATACCATTGTCCCAATGTTTCGAGGAGGCACAACAGTGTTATTCCTGGTGTCATGCCACAGGACATAACTTCAGGTCACTGCTGGTAGTGACTGAATGGCTGCACAACGGCACGCCATGGACATCGTGCTTCCTAACGTGTCACATCTCATTTAATAGTATATCGGTGCCATCTTTCAATACAACAATGCTCATTCATTCATGATAGTTACTTTTCGGGTTGATGGCTTCTGGTGGCAGGCATACGATGGTATGAACGTTTGAAATCATCGTTGCACTAACCCTAAGTAATAATTTTAAAAAAACTATTAATGTTTAGTGCCAGAGAGAAAACAAACAGGTCATGACGGTCCTCGTGGCTTAAAATTCTGTCGTCTAAACTTTATCTGACTAAACTAACATTAGAAAAATAAATTTATAAAATTTTGAATGTTCTGTCAATACTACACGTAAGTTTCTCAGCGACGAGTCAATAGCATAGCACTGCTTTCAAGCTTATGCGCCGAGATTTATTGCGGTCGTTCTCGAGTATCTGACAAGAGAGCTACGAAAAGAAAAAAAATGGAGGTGTGCTTTAGCAGCGTAAAAACCTAAGAATATCTTTAGCTGAGGCCTCGTGTGTCGAAGATGAACTGAAGGTATAACATACAATTGTATAAAAGCCAGTATAAAATGTATAACACTAAAAAAATCTATAAAATAAAATCTTCCAGCCTGACGGATCAATTACTGCAAACAAAATTGTAAGGTAAATAACGTAGCAGTGATCATTATTTAAAAATTAAAAAATCATTAGTCGATAACACATCCGTAGTGTGGTCACAATGGCGGCACTTGAAAATTGTGAAAGAACAGTAAAACAGTGTTTTGCTTACATGAAATATTCCCAAAATGTCAATAAGAGATCTCGACGAAATTTGGCGGGTACGTACAGAGGGAATATAATGCAATACCAACTTGTTTGTTTGTGTCCCATTTCACTTTTAAGTGGTAAACAACATGCCGATAGGTAAATTAACAGATTAAATTTGGAGAGATTATCTTCGCAAGTATGGTGTATACAAATGATCCTCACATAAAAGTTGATTTTGCAAAATACCCCACCACCGTTAATTAATTCTTAAAAATGAAAACATTTCTTCAAATAACTTAATAATTTACCGAAATGCAGCCGGGTGGCGCCGCCGGAAACCACCGATGTTTCGACGGAAGCACACCCTGCCATCCTCTAGGCAAACTGCATCAAGTAAGCGCTGTACAAGGTAATTTAAAAACTCGGTTCTCAGAGAAATCCGGAATGAAACAC
Organism: Schistocerca cancellata; assembly: GCF_023864275.1. Classification (NCBI taxonomy): domain Eukaryota; kingdom Metazoa; phylum Arthropoda; class Insecta; order Orthoptera; family Acrididae; genus Schistocerca; species Schistocerca cancellata. The sequence goes on from NC_064628.1 coordinate 880,377,479, forward strand.
TTACACACGCTGTAAACACTAGCGCCATCACAAACCAAAGGTGGCCGACGTCAGAAGTTACATACAGTGGAATTAATAATCAGTTGGTGTGGTAGCATAAACCCTATCCTTTTGTTTCTTGACCAAGGAGCGCGGGACTCCATGCAGACTTTAAACGAAAATCGCCATCCCTGTTGATCAAGCTACCTCCTCATTTTATTTCAACTGCTTCCTTAACAGCGCTTTCACAATAGCTGGAACTGCATGTCATAATCTGCTCTTTATTATATTCTATAGGTTGTCCGGTGCCAAGTCAATATTCTGCAACAGCGGATTTGCTTGGATTTTGAAAGCATGTGTGTGGCATATGCGCAATATGCTGGTCTTCCAGTGTCGTGATAGCCTGAGCAATTTATGACATGCCACAACTATGAGGAATACGTAGACATCATATTTAGGCATAGCAAGATAATCCTTTACGGAACCTAAAAGCAACCTGTTCTTAGATAGTGGGCGAATAACACAATTTACGTCATATTTCTGCAAAATATGACCAGTCGTGTTAGAAATGACCCCTGCGTTAATGAAAATGCCCGTAGTCTTTGGGCCACTTTGGTATTATCATCATTCAACCGAAGAAAAATTGGTCGATACCGCTACGTCTATCTGTCTTTCACTGTAAGCATTCTGAAGAAAGGTGACTTCAAGATGGACTAACTCACCTCACAAACTCTCAGGGTCCGAAATGACAATGGCTCTGTGTAACAAGGTGTTAATTTCGCCATCATGTTGAGCCGGATGGTGACAACTATCAGCCTGCAGATACAAGCCAGTGTGAGTAGGAGTCGTATAAAGGGCAGGTACCAAAGTACCGTCCGCCTTCCTTCTAACTAGCACATCAAGGAAGGGTAGACAACCATTATTTTCCACGTCCATGGTGAAATAAATATTCGGGTGCAAAATGAGATTTTTCCCTCTTCCTTTCGCGGGCACGTGCTCTACCGACCCTTTATTTAGAAATTAAATGAAATAAACATCGTAGGGCTAGATTACTGACTACGGAGTTTGTGCCTTTTATTTGTTAAAAAAAAATAAAAACCTGCCGACCGATGCTGGATCCAGCGATCCAGCTATTATGGCGCTTTTTTAATTTTTTTTAGGGCTAGTGCTCTACCAACTTGTTTACGTGAGCTCTAAACCCTTTTTAATTTTTTTTATTTTTGCAAAGAGAACAAACTCGTACTACATAGAGCAAACGTTGCAGGTAATGAGAAAACAAATAATAACCCCTAGTGTGTGAAAATTAAAACGAAGTTCTTCATAAAATAACCCAATTTTACTTCGAAACATAAAACATAAATAGGTAGGCTACATTTTCGCAAAATCTTTTTCTAAACGTAAATGAGTATACAGTCTCACCATCAGCATCATCTCAATTGTAGGCTGCAGACAGAGAGCTATACGTGAAAAGGATAAACATGTGTCAGGGGAAAGAAAACCTGGAAGAGGAGGAGCAAAGAAAAGTGGTGGAAATTAGGAATATTTTCCTCGGCTTTCTCCACTTTGGCGCGCCATCAGATCAACGTGCATTCTGCATTGACCATTAAAAGGGGAATGCCCCAAGCAGCTCAGGCTCCAAATGGAAATTAAAACTTGGAACCCAGTTTAAGTTATCGGGAGAAATAAACCACAATGCGAAATTCATAGCATCAAAAAACCAATACGACCTCTATTAAATTTGTAAAGGCAAACACGGCAGGTAATGCGAAGTGGCGGTAGGACATGAATGAATAATATTTCAGAGCCCTGAGTCAATTACATCAAGATCTTCATTAATACAAGGAAAAACAGTCACAGTAAGATATATTGAAGCAAGAATCAATTACAGAACCAGAAGATATGCGGAGGGTCACAAAGTAATTGCATGGGATCACACTGCAATCCACGTCGAATTATCACCACATACAGACGTTACTGCTCTCCAGGAGACATTTCAGCCGTAAGTGGGGGCCCACCACATTACAGGCGTACTTCAGCCAACTTTATGCCAAGGGAGCTACAAGACAGTTACAAAATATAAATAACTTGAAAATTGTGAAGTAACAGTAAAACAGTGTATTCTGGTGATCGGGAACTACTGCTGGACTCTCAGGAAAGGTTCCAAGCCCAGACCGTTGAAAGCGTTACTCGCCTGGACGTAAGTCGGCATGGTCCCTGTTGTAGTCAATCCGATAGCATTTCAGTGTTTCATCATCAATGTCAAGTTCCAAGTGATACAGTTAACCTGCAGTGGTGCATCAAAAACTACAACTTGAATCCAAGGATACGTTCCAAGCACAGACCGCTTGAAGCGTTACAGGCTTGGAAAGAAGTCGGCACGGTGATTGTTGTATTCAACCCGATGCAATTTCTGTCTTTCTAAGTCAATGTGAAGGTATGAGAATCACAGGAAACCTGCAGTGGTGCATCGGAAAAAAAACCTTCACTCCCAGATATGATTCCAAGCATAGACTGTTTGAGAGTAACTTGGCTCGACATAATTAAGCATGGTGCTTGTTGTATTCAATCCCGATGAATTTTCTGTCTCTCATATTCATGTGAAGGTTCAAGGGCTACAGTAAACCTGCAGTGGTGCATCGGGAACTACTACTGAACTCGTACGAAAGGCAATGACGATTTGTAGCGTTACTCCCCTGGACATAAGTCTCCATGGTGCCTGTTGTATTCAATCCGATGCAATTTTCTGTGTTTAATCGTCAAAGTGAATGTCCAAGGGTTACAGTAAACCGGCAAATGTGCGTCGGAAACTACTACTGAAGCACAGACAATTTCAAGCAATACTCACCTGGACAGATGTCGGCATGATCCCTGTTGTATACAATCCGAAGAAAGTTCTGTGTTTCATCGTCAGTGTGAAGGTCCACGGGTTACAATAAACCTGCAGTGGTGCATCGTAAACTACTACTGAAGTCATAGGAAAGGTTCCAAGCACATTCCGTTTGTAGCGTTACTCACCTGGATGGAAATCGGAATGGTGCCTGTTGGATTTAGTCCGATTCAGTTTCTGTGTTCCATCGTCAATGAGAAGGTCCAAGGATTAGTGTAGACCTGCAGCTGTGCATCGGAAACTACTGAACTCCAAGGCCACGTTCCAGACACAGACCGTTTGGAACGCTATTCGCCTAGACGGAAGTCGGCATGGTGCCTGTTGTATTCAGTCCGTGGTAATATCTGTGTTTTATCGTCTATGTGAAGGTCTAAAGGTTACAGTAATACCTGAAGTGGTGTATCGGAAACTATTACTGGACTAACGGGAAAGATTCCAGGCACAGACAGTTTGATGCGTTACTAGCCTGGACAGAAGTCTGCATTTTGCCTGTTGTATTCAATCCGATGCAATTTCTATGTTTCATCGTCAATGTGAAGGACTAAAGCTTACAGTAAACCAGCAGTGGTGCATCTGAAACTGCTACTGGACACCCTGGAAAGGTGCAATGCACTGACCGTTTGAAGCGTTTCTCCCCTGGACAGAAGTCGGCTCGGTGCGTGTTGTATTCAATCTCAATGCCATATCTAAGCCAGGTCTAAGTCTTACAGTAAACCTGTAGTAGTGAATCTGAAACTGCTAGCAGACTCCCAGTAATGATGTAAAGTACAGACTATTTGAAGCGTTACTCGCCTTAACAGAAGTCGGTAAGATGGCTGTTGTGTATTCAATCCAATGCAATTTTTATGTTCTATCGTCAGTATGAAGGTCCATGGGTTACAGTAAATCTGCAGTGGTATATAGGGAACGACTAGTAATCTCCCAGGAAAGGTTCCAATTCCGATGTTTCGTCGCCAATGTGAACGTGTAAGGGTTATAGTAAAACTGAAGTGGTGCATCAGAAACTACTTTGAGACTCCAACGGAAGGATCCAAGCACAGACCGTTTGAAGCGGTTCTCGCCTGGACAGAGGACGTCATGGTGCCTGGTGTAATGAATCCCAATGCATTTCTGTGTTTCATATTCATCGTGAATGTGCAAGAGTTACAGTAAGCTTACAGTGGTGCATCGGAAGAAAACATTTTTCTCGCCATAGAGGTTGAAGCAGAGACAGTTTAAACCACTGTTCGCCTTCACAGAAGTTTGCATTTTCTGTGTTCCTGGTCAATGTAAAGGTCCAAGATTTACAATAAACTTGCATTAGTGTATCGGCTACTATTTCTGCACTCTCAGGAAAGTTTTCAAGCTCAGAACTTTTGGAGCGTACTCGCCTGGACACAAGTCCCCATTACGGCTGTTGTATTCAATCCGATGCAATTTCTGTGTTTCATATACATTGTGATGGTCTAAGGGTTACAGTAAACCTGCAGTGGTGCATCTGAAACTGCTGCTGGACTCTCAGGAAAGGTTTCAAGCACAGACCGTTTGAATAGTTACCCGCCTGTACAGAAGTCGGCATGGTGCATGTTGTATTCCTTCGCGATGATATTTCTGTGTTTTATCGCCAATGTGAAAGTCCAAGTGTTACAGTAAAACAGATGTGGTGCTTCGGAAGCTACCAGTGGGCTCCTGAGAAAGGTGCCAAGCACAGACCGTCTTAAGCCATACTTTTCTACATCTACATCTACATCTACATGACTACTCTGCAATTCACATTTAAGTGCTTGGCAGAGGGTTCATCGAACCACAATCATACTATCTCTCTTCCATTCCCGAACAGCGCGCGGTAAAAACGAACACCTAAACCTTTCTGTTCGAGCTCTGATTTCTCGTATTTTAGTTTGATGATCATTCCTACCTATTTAGGTTGGGCTCAACAAAATATTTTCTCATTCGGAAGAGAAAGTTGGCGACTGAAATTTCATAAATAGATCTCGCCGAGACGAAAAACATCTCTGCTTTAATGACTTCCATCCCAACTCGCGTATCATATCTGCCACACTCTCTCCCCTATTACGTGATAATACAAAACGAGCTGCCCTTTTTTGCCCCCTTTCGATGTCCTCCGTCAATCCCACCTGGTAAGGATCCCACACAGCGCTGTAATATTCTAATAGAGGACGAACGAGTGTAGTGTAAGCTGTCTCTTTAGTGGACTTGTTGCATCTGCTAAGTGTCCTGCCAATGAAACGCAACCTTTGGCTCACCTTCCCCACAATATTATCTATGTGGTCTTTCCAACTGAAGTTGTTCTTAATTGTAACACCCAGATACTTAGTTGAATGGACAGCCTTGAGTATTGTACTATTTATCAAGTAATCCAATTCCAACGGATTTCTTTTGGAACTCATGTGGATCACCTCACACTTTTCGTTATTTAGCGTCAACTGCCACCTGCCACACCATACAGCACTCTTTTCTAAATCGCTTTGCAACTGATACTGGTCTTCGGATGACCTTACTAGACGGTAAATTACAGCATCCTCTGCGAACAACTTAAGACAACTGCTCAGATTGTCACCCAGGTCATTTATATATACCGGAATGCATTGGCTGACGTCGCCGACAACCACCGATGTTTCGACGGAAGTACACCCTGCCATCCTCAAGGCAAACTGCAGCAAGAAAGCGCTGTACAAGGGAATTTAAAACCTCGGTTCTCAGACAGATACGGAATGATAACACACACGCTGTAAACACTTGCGCCATCAAAACTCAAATGTGACAGACGTCAGAAGTTATCTATAGTGAACTTAATAATGTGTTGGTGAAGAAGCATAAGACTCAATCCCTCGGTTTTTTGAGCATGGAGAGACCGGAACTCCATGCAGACTTTAAACGAAAACCGCCATCTCCGTTGATAAAACTACTTCCTAATTTAATTTCAACTGCTTCCTTATTTGCGCTTTCACAATAACTGGAAGTGCATGCCATAATCTCCGCGTTGCGATATTCCATAGGATTACCTGTGTCAAGACAGTGTTCTGCAACAGCGGATTTGCTCGGTTGTTGTAATCATGTGTGTGGCATATGCGCAGTACGCTCGTCTTCCACAGTCGTGATAGTCTGACACGCCACAACTGCGAGGAATAAGTAGACATCCTCTTTACGCAAACCAAAATAAAACATTACAGAAAACTGAAAGGGCCCTGTTCATAGATAGTGATCGAACAACACAATTTACAACATATTTCCGCAAAATAGGACCAATCCTGGAAAAAATGATCACTGCGATAAGGAAAATAGCCGTAGCCTTTGAGCCACTTCGGTATTATCATCACTCACTCGATGCATAGTTGGTCGATCGCGCCTTTCACTGTAAGCATTCTGACGAAAGGTGACTTCCAGATAGGTTAACTCAGCTCACAAACTCTCAGGGTCCGAGATAACAAGGGCCCTGTGTACCACGGTTCCAAGTTCACCATCACGTTGAGCCGGATGGTGACAACTATCAGCCTGCAGATACAATCCAGCGTGAGTAGGAGTCGCATAAAGGGCAGGTACCAAAGTACCGTCCACCTTCCTTCTAACTAACACATCAAGGAAGGACAGACAACCATTCTTCTCCACGTCCAACGTGAAACAAATATTCGGGTGGGTTGAATTTAGAAGCTCTAAAAAGTATTTCAAATTCTCAGCTGCCATGAAGTCAAATAACAAAAGTATCGTCTACATAACTAGAAAACACCCAAGTTTCAAAGCCTCCAACTGCAAGGCGTTTCCCTCCTAATCTTCCATACACAAACTGGTCACAATAGGGGATAACGGTCTTTCCATGTGTTTGCTGCTAGTACTCCGTAAGGCCAACCTAAAACTGATCACCTTAAAATAGTTGTAAGACGTAGGAAAATAAATAAATAAAAAGATCCAGCTGTTAACTACAGCTGGGAAATGAGGAACTTGGTTTTCAATTCAATTAGTGGAGACCTGTTTAGGAGGGTTTGAATTTCAACTCTGACAATTACACTGCTAAAAATATTAGGCCTACATGAGTTTGGGAGTCTGTCATACTCCACTGAGAAATAATTGAGTACTTTGTAGGAACCAAATTATACTCTCATCCTTCAGACATTAATTACACAACAAAACTTCATTACATCCTCGATCGTTTATATATTAAAATAACTGAAATGTCAGACTGGTGTGACAGCTACATGGCATGCTCCGTATAAGTCTACGGACGTCGCCTTGTGGTATCCGTTCCCACTTTTCAATGAGATCCTATGAGTGTTCTAGGAGAGTCTGTGATAGAACAGAACGACCATGAACACGTCTGTCAAGCATGTCCCACATACGCACGATGAGTTTAGGTCGGCATTCACCGCCGGTCCTACCATTGCGTCGATATCTAGGCTTCGCAGGACATCCCTGCTGACACCCGCCTCGTTGGCCCTGGAATTAAAAGAAATTCAGGGCCACCGCCACACGCAGCAGCCACCACCGGGTCCAACAGGATCTGTTCCACTTACTGTCAGGCACTGCAAGATCTGTATGGCCATAAACACTGAAGCCTCCTCACTATGTCACAGAACGATGGGAATTTCCCCAACAACATCTGCCAGGATTCGCTCACCATGTGTCACTACACAAGAGCACGACCAGCACCTTGCGAAAGAAGGTACGTGGACTCGTCTGTGAATAACACGATCTGCCAGTAGCGAAGTCGCCTGTTGACACGGGGAAGGCCGTACTGAACGCGAGCTGCAAGACTTTATCGTGTCATGGGGGGTACTCTAAGAGCACGTCTGGGTCGGAACGTCCTTTCTGGTAACCTGTTCATTACAATATGATCGGACGCAGGGGCTCCAGTGGCCATTCTCACATCGTTTGCAGTGCTCAAGCGGTACTCACATGGTTCTGAATGGCCACCCAGTACTGTGTGCAACACACCAAACAGCCGGTGCAGTACTTTAATTTCCATTGAAAGCGAAGATCTCCAGCCATGCTATAAGTTTCAAGGGCGTCGATACCTGGCCACAGGGTGCGGGTGAATCAACCACCAACCCCCCCCCCCCCAATTCCGTCCTTAGCTGTAGCTTTCACGAAAACTAAAGATATATTGCAGTCAGGTGTCTATCACTCAAAAAGTCTGTGTTAGGTAGGTGTTTAACAGGGGCGGAACTGAAACTTTTTTATCGATCGACGCTGATCTGATACAGGTGTTCCCCTAAATCTTTTGTGGAGTGTATTTATTTATAACTGATAAAACATAGATTCATGTTTCAGGGGTTTTTTGACCTTCAACGTAGCTAATAAAATTGTGTAACCTGTTTCCAGAGATGGAGAAGTCGTAGTACACCTTCAGAAGCATCATTTATGTTGACAATTGAAATCGAACAGTCTTTTTATGGACGAATCTCTCTGACAGTTGTGAGGCAGATGCCACTAAATGATTTCTTCCCTTTACACATTAAGTGGAAGCCACCAGGACTGTATGCTCTCGTACCAACGATGGGTGGTTCCTATATGAAGCGTCACCGCTTTTTTCTCAAAGCTGTTCGCAGATTGTGTTCCTACACTACTGGCCATTATAATTGCTAAACCACGAAGATGACGTGCTACAGACGCGAAATTTAACCGACAGGAAGAAGATGCTGTGATATGCAAATGATTAGCTTTTCAGCGCATTCACACAAGGTTGGCGCCCGTGGTGACACCTACAACGTGCTGACATGGGGAAAGTTTCCAACCGATGTCTCATACACAAACAGCAGTTGACCGGCGTTGCCTGGTGAAACGTTGTTGTGATGCCTCTTGTAAGGAGGAGGAATGCGTACCATCACGTTTCCGATTTTGATAAAGGTCGGATTGTAGCCTATCGCGATTGCGGTTTATCGTATCGCGACATTGCTGCTCGCGTTGGTCGACATACAATGTCTGTTAGCAGAATACTGTATCGGTGGGTTCAGGAGGGTAATACGGAACATCGTGCAGGATCCCAACGGCCTCGTATCACTAACAGTCGATATGACAGGCATCTTATCCGCATGGCTTTAACGGATCGTGCAGCCACGTCTCGATCCCTGAAACAACAGAAGCGGACGTTTGCACGTCAACAACCATCGCCTTACTGGCGTATCACCCGGTGTGATGGTATGGCGTGCCATTTGTTACACGTCTCGGTCACCTCTTTTCGCATTGACGGCACTTAGAACAGTGGACGTTACGTTTCAGATGTGTTACGACCCGTGGCTCTACCCTTTATTCGATCCCTGTGAAACACTACATCTCAGCAGGATAATGCTCGACCGGATGTAGCAGCAGCTATACGGGCCTTTCTGGATACAGAAACTGTTCGACTGCTGCACTGGCCAGCAAATTCTCCAGATCTCTCAACAAATGAAAACGTCTGCTCAATGGTGGCCGAGCAAGTGGCTCGTCACAATACCCCCGTTACTACTTTTGATGAGCTGTGGAATCGTGTTGAAGCTGCATGGGCAGCTGTATCTACACACGCCACCCAAGCTCTGTTTCACTCAATGCCCAGGCGTATCAAGGCCGTTATTACGGCCAGAAGTGGCGTTTTGGGTACTGATTTCTCAGGATCTATGCACCCAAATTGCGTGAAAATGTAATCATATGTCAGTTCTAGTATAATATAATTGACCAATGAATACCCGTTTATAATCTGCATTTCTTATTGGTGTAGCAATTTTATTGGCCAGTAGTGAATACTGCACAGTAATACAGCCCATTAACAGTCTGCCGTTGGCGAACGGTGTACTTTAGGATAACATAATCACAGATGTACACGAAAAACACAATTACATCCACGTTTCTCGGTTTCTGACGAAATTTTGTTAGTCGGGATGACGTACAACAACGTCACTCGGTTGTTTGGCGTTTCAAGTGCGGCTCATGCTATCCCTTTTTTATGCGATTGTTCTCATTTCCAGGCGTTCCTTCAGAACGTGCAGATCAGTCATATGCTCTAAGCATCTCAGGACAGCTCATGAATCGTTCGGCGTCAATCACTGCCCTCTAACACGGTAAGAGCACACACTTCTTCTGTGTGCTCGGTGCTCGGTTCGTAATGACCGCATATTCTAATTCTGTTATATTCGCTTAACGGTCTGTTAACCGCTGTGTAAGTTCTCTGGCAATGATTGTTAAGAAACATTTGAGGTTTCTATCGCGCTCTCTTATGATCTAACGAATATGCGTCTCACGTTTTCATTTGTTTTCTGTCCCGTGCTATTTTCTAATGTGCTCATCCTATCTCACTCGGCGCGGTTTTGAAGTAACACACAGGTTATTTCCTGGTTCTCTCTGGGGTGATCGCGCGTTTCCTTGCAGCAATGTGAATGCGCTTTAGTAAAATGTTTTAAATTTCATCCCGTTGCTATTCTATTCTGCAACATACCTGAAGCTGACCATGCCTTACATTTCGATATCTGTTTTCGGAATCTCTGTCTGACCACGATGTAATCCTGATGGAACTCTCAGTCGATCGTTCCCAAAATATACCCTCACCTCTTGTGATTCTTAAAAAAACGTATTCGGTGAAGGCAACTGAAAATTGTTGCCTGAACTCAGTTGGTCTTTCTCCCCCCTCATTCCTATTGCCAGTAATCTGCTGCTTACCACACAATTATGCCTACCTGAACTATCGTTGTCGACGTTGGTTTGCTGTCGAATCTGATGAGAAATAGACTATCGATGAACTGTTCACAGCAGTTCTCTGCCATTCTCTTCTATTCACAAGGGATCCTACTCCTCTTATACCACTTTCTGCTGCGGTTGATATTGCCCTACAATCGTCTGACCAGAAATCCTTATCTGTACTCCACTTCACAGCACTAACCTCCACTATATCTTGATTTAGCACTTGCATTTCGCTTTTCAGACTTTCCACCATCCCACCTAAGTTCAAAGTGCTAACATTACATACTTCCACTCTCAGAATAATACCCACTCATTGATTATCCATCTTTTTCTCATGATCACCTACAACTTGGTAGCCCCATTTCCGAGAACCGAATGGGCGACTTATCTTCTGACAATGGGTACATCATCATGAAACGTCTTGAGCTGAGAGCCACATGTCCTGTGGAATCACATTATGTGTTTTCAGTTTATTAATTTCTATTGCCTTCTGCACCCTCGTGCCGTTGATTATTGATGATTGTTCCGCCTTCCAGCTGAAATTTCCCAACCCAGAGGCAAGACAGTGCCCCGAAACTCTGTTCGCTCCTCCGCCTTCTTTTACAACGCCTTTGGTATAAAATATGTGACTTCTTATGTCTGGAGATTTCGGACGGCATTGATGATAACTTTTATTCAAAATTTAGGCAGTATGGCTTTGTTCGAACACAGAACTAGGCCATTTTTATGAGTAGTCAAAGACACTACACCTATTTTTTTTACTAAACAATTGTCAATGCAGTGTATATTATATATTCGTATTTAGTTGATTATTTTACAGACCTCCCTATGCCCCAACTCAGAAAATGCAAACAAAAGTATTCCGAACGTCAGACTGTCATCGGACACATCGAATAATATTTCTGATGGAAAATAGACCAGACCAGCAGTTATTTAAGGATAGTTATTCAAGAGCAGTTATTTAATGGTAATGGAATGAACATCAGGTAGGGTATTTCTTTCGATAACGGTAATAAAAGATTTCCAGATTGAGTGCCTGTTCAAAATAGCATATCATCACGAACAATATATTATCCAGAAATTGCTCGGACTTGGAAGAAGAAAGAATATTATGTGCACTGCTAAGAATACGATAAACTTTCGGTAATAATATAGATATTAACACTGACTGACGCATATCACCATCTGGCAGTAGCGATACAGCGTCGATCATTATGGGGTCGCTGAAGTTCTAATTTCTTCTCTCACAGCAAGATGAGTCAAAATGAGTTTTCTGATTATTTGAGTCACTTGTCACCAGTAACCCCGTAAAGAGGGATGTTTTTGATTTCACAACACATAATGAAAATCACTCCTTATTCACCACATTAGACGATCACAAATTAGTAAGCAAGAAAATTTATTGTCTGTGAATAAGTATGTGACTTCAGTGCCGTAAGTCTCATCAGAACTACTTTTTGTGGATCAGTAAATTATTTAAACTATTAAATTACCCGTAGCATTTTCCCGTTTTGGGTTGTCGGCGTAAGTTATTTAAATTACTGTCTTCGTAATTGAAATTGTACTGTGGTCAGACTAGCCGCTGAGTGAAGCAGACTGGTTTCGTATCTTGGTGGCTTATATCGTCAGACGGTATTTGTTAGGTCTACCAATAAACCGTGTTGTAATGACAGACGTTTGAGATCACTAATTGACCCGAAGAGCAATGACTGTTTCACACATGTGGAAATTACTTTTAGATGGATTTGATAAACATCATTACAAGTTATACTAGCGGCAGCTGAACTAACGGTCCTTGAGTGAAGGCGTAAGACGGAATCTACCGAATCAAAAACAGTTTCGGTACCAGCAGGTCATATCGTCTCACCGCACCCGATGGTACAATGCACACACGTTAATTCGTGGTGTACACAACAATGGGAACCGCTTACAAGCGGTAAGGTGGTTTCCGAGGAAACAAGACACTTCAGTTGGTTAACCATGGCTGACGTGAAGAGAAGCGATCCAATTGCTATCCCGCTGCCTCGAGACTTTATCCACTGGAAGCTACAGGCCCAGGTAAGCCTCGTGTACTTCTCTTAGTAGATCTGTGTGAGAAAGATCCCGACAGTGTCTAGATCAGGATTTACGGGAGTGCATGAAGGAACTTTTGGATAGGTGTTACGTAGCTGCGCAGATGTTAAAGGTCGAGACATGACGACGATAGTTTTTTTTGTGATGGTTATCGTTCTCTTTCATATACGAGGCGTAGTAAGGTGTAAAAATCCATTTGCTAGAGAAAATCAGTGATTTTTGTCTCATAAAGCGAGGTGCCAGTGTAATTACAAACTAACGACAGGTAGGGATCTTCTTCAAGCTTGCGTTGTACTAGCCATTGCTTTTCCATATGAACGGCCGTGTAAACCGTTCGTGTGTTGTGACTACACCGGGTAGCAATCAGCAGTACATTTGTTGAGGTGTTCCTAAGCAGTCTTACTGCTACTAACATAAGGATCCCAAAAATGGAGCAAGGCTTCAATGTTAATATACAGATGTATTTTGTTTTGCATACATTTAGCCCACACTCTCTCTCTCTCTCTCTCTCTCTCTCTCTCTCACTCTCTCTCTCTCTTTATCTCCCTTTGTCTCATTCCTTTTTCTATTTCGATGAAAATCTATTTCACTCTTGACGATTTGCGTCACGTATCGTGTTCCAGGAGAATATATCCATGCAGGAACGCAACTTTAAAGTAGTGAGGGCATTATACAAATTTTGTTTTTAAATAAAGAATTGTTCCAAATATCAGATATTGTTATTTTATTTTCTAGGGACGAAGATTAGTGTTTGAGCGATCTAAGATTCCGCTGGTACACTCGTATTCGAGATTCGAACTGGAGGATTTTCTGTTCGCTGTTCATTATGACGTACATCCGGTCGATACTCACCCTTGGGATGGAGAGTGGCCTGGACTGCCGGAATATTACTGTGAGTACCTAAAATTTCTCGGGTTTATAGATGTAAGTGGGGAATGGGAAAAAGTGATGCTGCTATTGTGTTAATTCTGGCCTCAGTACGGAAAACATTAACTGGAGTATTCTGACGCAGAGAAATGTTGCTGGAGCGCAATGTGTCGATACAGCTGATAGTAGTGATAACCTCCTACTTCTTTCGCTTCCTACTTCCCCTCTCCAACTGTAGTTTACTTAAATCCTGTAGTATTAGTATACAATGCGAACAGTACTGTTGGTAGAGCATTAACAGGGGGAAGTGTAAAGTACTCTTATTTTCTCCACGAATAGTGACTTTTAACTGACGCAGTTATTCTCTTACAGGCGCCGGATTCTACCGACCTCCGCCCCAAGATGTCCCAGTGGACGCAGAGTCCCGCAGACGTCGACCGCTGGAAGTGGTGACTGAGGAGGACGAGGCGTGTCCAGGCAACGGGCAGACGTGGGAGGGCGGAGACGTGCCAGCGCTGGACACGTCCGGCGAGAAGCAGCTGTCTCCAGACCTGGTGGGTGCCGAGGAAGACGCAGGAGAAGAGAGAGAAGGGCCGACGTGCGGTTCTGGCTTCAGGCGTTGGCTGAAGAAGATGTTTTGTGTTCGACGACGTTAGGGGCACTCCAGCACCTCTCGCCCAGGTTAGTCTCGAAACTAGCAGTACTACAGAATAATAGAAATTTCAGAATAACTACGTTCTATCGAAACAAAAGAGCACATTTTTGTCACAGCCTTTTGCAATTTTTCATCTTCTTTTCAAATCAGTTATTGCATGTCTGCTCTTAGTTAGACGCTACAAAGTTAACTGTAGTTTTAGCATCGTCACAATATATAACTGTACTGATTTGGATATAAATACGTAACAGGCATTAGCTTTACCTTCTTTCCTACAACTGTTATTAGATATATTCATCGATCAATTTTCTTTTGTTACAGGTTTTGTCAGCACCCACATCGAGCTAGAGAACAGACGAAACAAAACCTGTCGAGCGATTTGATTCAAAGCATCGTCACCAGCCTGCTGTAAATAATGTACAATAACATGTAAATACGTTCATTACTGTTCTGGATGTTTGTTCTCAAAATACCTACGTATTAAATTTGTTTTCCACTTTTACTCCTGTGTCTTATTTGTAGAAGACCTAGGAGTGCTTGTAGTCATTCCCACAAAATAGTTCCGCAATTTATGGGACAAGTAACCAAATACAGAAAGTGCCCAGAGAACAATAGTAAATCGAACATTCACCAATCGTTTTTCCTATTATCTCTCTCTGCCCCTCTCTCTCTCTCTCTCTCTCTCTCTCTCTCTCTCTCTCTCTCTCTCTCCTGCCACCCCATCTGTAAGATACACACACGCTCACACACGCACACACGCACTCATATGTATATATATCTTCATGAAAATATTGGAAAATAATCGAATAAGCTCTCATGTAATTGAGTGTACCTTTGGAGTTCAAACTTTCACTACTCGGCATGTTTGCTACAAATACCTTCTACTATTATACAGGCAATTGAAACTTAGTTCAGTGATCACAATCTGCTGTAACTGCATAGCGAAATATCGATATGACCCTTTTTTATATACTTTGTAGTCCTTGTATGTGACATCCTTAGGTACCACGCACAACTTATAACGAATACTCCATATCACACCATACCAGAAGCAGAGGCAGTGCTAACAGATAAGTCATACTGCTTGAATAATCACAGAAATTAATGTGCGACGTACGAAGAACGCATTCCTTAGGACAGTGTGGCGAAATTTGATGTTGATGGGCTATGGCAACATATGAATTTCGCTTGTGCCTTTACTAACAGCCCGACATCGCAAGCAACGCGTCTTTTGGGCTAGCGACGATATTGGTTGGTCGCGGTTTTAGGCGCGCAGTCCGGAACCGTGCGAGTGCTACCGTCGAAGGTTCGAATCCTGCCTCGGACATGGATGTCATTAGGTTACTTAGTTTAAGTAGTTCTAAGTGCTAGGGGACTGATGACCACAGCAGTTGCATCCCATAGTGCTCAGAGCCATTTGAACTATTTTGATATTGGTTGGACCCTAGACAACTTGAAAATCGTGGTCTGGTCAGGTGAGTCCAGATTTTAGTACGAAAGAGTTTATGGTAGTTTTCTAATGTGTCATGAACCCCACGAAGCCATAGATTCAAGGTGTCAACAAGGCACTCTGCAAACTATGGGTGGCTCTGTAATGATGTCGGATGTGTTTAAGTGGAATAGAATCAATCTTTTAGTCCAAATCAATCATTAACTGGGAGCAGTAATGTTCGGATACTTGGAGGCCATTTGCAGCAACATTCTATAGAATGTTTATGGATAGAAATTCACCATGTCACCAGACACAGTTGTTCCCGGTTGGTTTGATAGACATTCAGGACAGTTCGAGCGAATGGTTTGGCCACCAAGATCCCCCTAAATGGTTCCAATCGAACGTGAATCCCATCGAACATTTGTGGGACGTAATCGGGAAGTGAGCTGGTGTACAAAATCATGCACTGACAACACTTACACAGTTACGGACGGCCAAAGATGCAGCATGCGCCAGTATCTCTGCAGTGGACTTCCATCGACTCCATGTTGCTGCGCTTAAGCTGGAAAAGAAGGTCCGACACGTTATTAGGTGGTATCTTGCGAGTTTTGTCTCCTCAGTGTGTTCTGTAAGCGGAGGGTACCACGAATCCCTACTAGTTGATTTCTCTCCTTTTCCACTGGCGTCTAAGCCTCTGTACAAAGACTGTCTTCTTGGTACTCTCGTGAAATATATGTTAGCAGTGGTAGAATCACTTTGCAAATGGCGGTTCTCTAAATGTCCGCAACACTGTCTCGCGAAAAGAGGGTTGTCTTTCCTCCAGAGATTCCCACGTTTGAATTCAAGAGGCATCTCCGTAACACTTGCATGCTGATTCACCCTACAGGTAACAAATATTCCAGCCAACTCTGAATTGCTTTGATGTCATGCTCTAATATGACATGATATGGATCCCAGTCACTCCAACAGTATTCAAGAATGGGTTGTAATAGAATTCTACTTGCAGCCTGTTTTTGCATTACAGTTACTCTTCCCCAATATATTCCCAATAAAATAAAACAAACAATTGGTGAAATTAAAACGTAGAGTTTTGTTCAGTTGTGTGTTAGAAACTGTAAAAACTGAATCTTACTGTGATTTAACGATAGTTTACTTTCTGCATGCCATGAACTTACTTCATGAACTGCACTATTTGAAACGGAGTCAATGTTGCGCTCAACGTCCTATACTAACAAGCTAGTGTCACAGCAAACAGAAATATTTTAGAAAAATTTTAGAATTACCCGCGATACTAGAGGGCAGATCATTTATAAAAATGATGCACAGGAGTGGCTCCATCATTGATCCCTGGGGCCACTCCCCTTTGCCTGAACCAAACTCAGATTCCAATTCCCAGCCATTCTCAACACTGTGAATTATGACCTGTTATTGTCTGTTGTTAAAGTAAGAGGTGAAGCAATTGTGAGCTACTCCCTGTATCCCGTAATGATCCAACTTCTGGTGTAATATTTTTAATCAACACAACCAAGCACCTTAGTTAAATTAAAAAAATATAACATTTTTACTCACTTGCAGTCGGCTACTGTAGCTTAATTCTGACTACTTCTATCAATTTGATATAATTCCCTCTTTGTTCTACATGATATCCTTATCCCACTAGTCAGCCACCCAAGCTACCTTTTACTGCTAGTACCCCGTTTAGTATGTTCTGATGGATAGCAACTCTCAGAGAGAACGAGAAATGTGTTAAGGAAAGGATTACATTTGTCATATGTGTTATCTGCACTATAGACATCCTGCAACTACAGTACCTTAACGAGGTTTAAGAAATCTCTATTTCCATTTTCCAGCTTTTCTACATATTTTGTAATGATATGTGACATTTGTCTGAGTACAAAAGCATTTTAGTCTTACTGTTCCCCTGCACATAGGTTAAATGCAAAAAAAAAAAAAAAAAAAAAAAAACAGCCTGCATCATATCATACGAGTTGAGGAGATCTACTAACATCCTTTTTCTTGTACTATCATATACAAAATTGATATAGAAATCACAACATAACACTCATTTTTGGTACTTCCTAAAAAATGCAACAATGAACCACCTCTAGCTTGAGCAGAAGTATTCTGAAACGCAAAAACTACTTGCAAACTAACCAGCTAATCTGTATCCTGGTAAAGGAAGCCAATAAATTTTCAAATTATTTATGTGGTACTCCGATACATAAATAATGTCAAGAGTCAACATCTATAAGTAGATCAATGACTTTATCTCTAATGTCTTTAATATTTTGATGAAATATTCTAATTCCTTCTCTACCTGCAAACCTGACCTCCCTTGAAGTTAGTTAGATGGACTTCCTTTAAGCTGGTATACCTATCAGCCTACTTGAATCTCAAAAAGGTGCAGCTCTAACACTAACTACTACGGGAATTTTTCCATGAGTGATTCCAACAGCAACCACTAAACTGCCACGTAAAAGCTTTGCCGGCCTTCGCTTCACATACTTATTGAGGTGCAGGCCATGACTAGTGAAACCCCATCTACTGATAGACTAAACTCGCACTGGCATATCGACCAACACAAACCATATCGAAAACTTATGAGACATAATCGAGAAATCCCTTCGTGCACAAAATCTTGCACCGGTTAAACCTTCGCTACACGGCTACTGAGGCAGCATGGGTGAATATTTCTGCAGGCTTCGTTCAACGACTTGTTGACTCCATGTCGTGTCGAGTTGCTGCAGTACTCTGGGCAAAAGGAAGCCCGACACAGTACTAGGAGGATTCCTGTGACTTCAGTCACGACGTGAATGCATTCTGGTATCTTGTAAGCAAAGTTAACCCATGATGACCTAGGGAAGGAGAATATAAGAACAAGTAAAGGAGGACTTTCCCCGACAAATGATGTCCATAACTAAATTCTTAGGTATGATTTCCAGAGAGAAGTTTCTGAAGATGTACGTTTTGAGACAGCATTGTATGGAAGTGAATAGTGGGTTGTGTGAAATATTGAAAAATAAAAGAATCGAAGGCTTTGTGCTGTAGCATCACAGAATGATACAGTAAATTACGTTGACTGAAAGAAAAGGTAATAAAAGTTTCTCGATACAGTCGGTTAGGAAACGAGTACGAGGAAAACAGTAAGTGGAAGACGGACAGAAGGACAGGACATGTGCCAAGGTGACAGGAGGAAAGGACAGAGATAGGAATGTATTGTGCAAATAACTGAAGACTTTGGGCGCATTTGCTACTTTGACAAGAAGGGATTGGCACAAGAGAGGACATCCTGAGATCGCATGAAACCAATCAAAACACAGATCCCCCCGTCCCTCCCCCACATCAAAAAATCTCTTGTGTTCTCTTCTGACGTGTCGTTTTATAATTAAGTTTAAGCAAATTGTTAGACTTTTTTCTACTACTCTCCGCCGCTTTTGACATTGTATATTCCGTTTTAAAAACTACCTCCATTGCATGTAATATTCCCCTAAGTACAAAGTTTAAAAAAGACTTCGTCCGAACATTCTTTGAAGGCACCACGGCACCAACTGGCCGCCGTGTCGTCCTCAGCCCTTAGGTGTAACTGGGTGCGGAAGTAGAGTGGCATATGGTCAGCACGCTTATTTCCAGGACATTGTTAGTTTTCGAGTCTCGTGTTGCTACTTCTGAGTCAAGTAGCATCTAAATTGGCTCACAAGGACTGAGTGCGCCATGCTTGCCAACACTACCCGGAAAACCCAGACGGATACCCATTCAAGTGCCAGCCAAACGCGACAGCGCTTAACTTCGGTGATCTGACGTGAACCGGCGTTACCACTCCAGACAAAGCCATTGGCAAATGTTTCCCTATACTCAGCGTAAAAGGAATACATGTCAATTCTCCTTGCACTGCCTGAAAGTAAAAAATTAAGAACGCAGAAGCCTTAGCCCGATATCAATGAACCTTCGTAAAGAGTATGTGCGAGGGAATGCTGAAAGATATGACTCGAAATTTTTTATACGAAAACTCTTTTCTGATAAGATTAAACAGACGTTATGACCGTTTTACATGTTTATTCATTCTGTCTACGTATTTTCAGCCTTCTGCCAAGATAGGGCTCTGAATTGTACCCTGTAACGTGACAGTGTGTAACTTAAGTCGGTCGGTGTTTGGGAAACGTTGTGCTGTAATCGAGTTTCGTGTTGGAAGCACTTGGACTCGTATTGTGACCAAAAAGCGTGGACTATCGAAGAAAGGTCTAGCATTCTGACCTTCAGCATGACAATGCCCGGCTATAGACTATCACTGCGACATCTACAACAGTCCGGCATCATGACTTGACTGTTACCGATCTTCCTTCGTACAGTCACACCTTGGCCCCATCCGCTTTTCATCTGCTTCCAGAACCTAAAGTATATCTCTGAGGACTTCGCTTTGAAAGTGATGAAGCGGTGCAAGGAAACGTGAGGTTGTGGCTTAGTCAACAAAGTCAAACATTCTACAGTAACGGTATGAAATGACTGGTCCCTCGTTGGGAGAAATGTGTTGTCGCTAGGGTGATTATGTTAGAAATGAATGTATTGACCTGAAAAATAAAGACGTAGAATGTTAATAACGTTTATCTTATTGTAACAGCCTCGAGCTGTGACATATAAAATTCAGAGAATTACTTTTCACCACGTTCTCGCTCAGGATTAGAGTCACAGTCCTCTGTGACAGGTAGAACGACCATCAGAGTGCATTAGTATTTAGTATTGTTACCACGCATGTGGCCCTGGTAGAACGTATGACGGACGTCAACAGTGTCAGACACTGAGTAATCGCTGTGAATTACGTGGGTTTCCAAATACTAGTATGAGACAGCGGAATCAGCACTCGACAGAGTTTTAAAGGGGCTTCAGTGTGGGACTCCATTTGGACGGATGGTCTAATCGTCAGTGGTGTACATGTTCCGCTTCATGCTTGCC
Source organism: Schistocerca cancellata (assembly GCF_023864275.1). Classification (NCBI taxonomy): domain Eukaryota; kingdom Metazoa; phylum Arthropoda; class Insecta; order Orthoptera; family Acrididae; genus Schistocerca; species Schistocerca cancellata. Next base: position 880,397,963 of record NC_064628.1, read on the forward strand.
CGGTGGCGAGGCGGGCAGGCCGCCGCGCGTTGTCAACAGAACGGGCAGGCTGCTTCACTCCCAGCCAAGCCAAGCAGAACCCAACCCGGGCAGGCTGCGGGAAACTTGCTTGCCTGCCCATCTTACTGCTGAGCTTCGCTACGCAGCCGTTTAGTCTGCGCGCGTGATTGTCGTTTTATGAACATTAATTAAAAGTTTTTATTTTACTTGACCACCAAAAGGCAAACCCCAACATTCAATATATATATATATATATATATATATATATATATATATATATATATATATATATATATATATATACTTTTCAGGTCAAAAAATATTGGGTTTTATTTGTACATTCTTCCTTTGCGCGTATATTTCGGGCTTATTATCTATGTAAATAAATATGAATTGCCAAATGTGTTGATAAACATAAACTCGAGAACAGCTGGACCAATTCGGCAACTTTTTTTGCTGTGTTTGTAATTCTCAGGACAAAGTTTTTATGAAATAAATTTTTTGGAAAAACGAAAGAAAAATTGGAAAATTTGAGAAAAACTGAAAGTGCGTTTTCATTGTGTCCGTGTGTTTGTACTGCATACAATCTTGATGAAATTTTGCACACTATACCTTGAAACCAAGAGGAAGGTCATGGTCTACATAGAATTTCGTAGGGTGCATGGTAGAGGTTACTTTACTTAACGGAATTCGACAAATTGTACGAATTGATTCCGATCTTGAAGAAATTTGGCACACTTGACATTCAAAGCAGGATGAAGGGCGCTGTCTGCTTAAAATTCTGAATGGTATATGGCGGAGGGTACTTTACTTACACAGTTCTACATCAACCTAGGGTTCGGTCTTGAAGAAACTTTGTACACTTGACTATCAAGAGGAACATTAGTGTCTACATAATATTTCGGACAGTGCATGGAATAGAGTATTTTACAAAAGATTTTGACATCATTTACGGGTTACCATGAAAGTTGGCTCACATACACCTGTTTCCATGTAGAAGGTTTATGAATATTTCCATGTGCATCTTTGTATATATTTATATATATATATATATATATATATATATATATATATATGTGTGTGTGTGTGTGTGTGTGTGTGTGTGTGTGTGTGTGTGTATGTGTGTATGTGTATATATTTATGTATAAATACATACATTTTTTTAAACGAAATGTCTATGATATTTTTGAAATGTGAGAGATGTCTGACACATTCATAGACATCGTATTTGACATTTAGCGCACCACAAATGTCATTTAACAGTTGCAAACCATTTTTGGTTGAGCGAACGTGTTATATTGGCTGCAAAAAACCTTGATGATAACGAAATGAATTTTCAGATTAAAAATATGATACCTGGCGAATTGATGACATACAAGTCGGTTTATTCCGATACTAACAAACATGATGTAGTAAACTGTCGTACGGAATTTTTAAATTCGCTGAATTTGCGCGGATTACCGCCTCCAAATCTGCAATTAAGTCGGATCGGCAAACATCATGTTGCGAAAGGTAAACCAGCCACGTCTTTGTAATGGCACCCGCCTTGCGGTGAAAAAATTAAAGAACAACGTAATCGAAGCCACAGTTTTAAAAGGACTGTCACTATGATTCCGACCGACATGCCATTCGACTTTAAACGGTTATAATTTCCAGTGCAGCTTGCATTTTCCATGTCGATAGATAAATCGCAAGGGCAGTCGTTATATGTTTGTGGCACCAATCTGGAAAATCATGTTTTTCACATGGCCAATTCTATGTCGCATATTCCCCTGTCGGGTCACCTTCAACATCATTTGTTTACGTACCAGAAAACAAAACTATCAATGCTGCGTATCGAAAAGTATTACAATAAATGCTACCTAGCAATAAACTTTGACACTGCTTCACTGATCACCACAAAAGTTTACAGATATATATATGAGTATTCATAGATAGGTGAAGAGGAGATGAACTGAGGTGGCGGAGTCCTACAGAGAGAGGACGAGGAGAAAGATAGAGGCTGGGGAGAGAGGGGCCAAGGGATGGGAGGGGGGAGGTGAACAGAGAGATAGTGGGAGAGGAATTAATGGATAGAGAGACAATAGGGGAGGGAAGATGGACTACGAGAGTATGGAATAAATAAATGCCCAGGGAACACCGGGTTTTCAGCTAGTTGTCAAATATGAAAGGATTTCTTCGAGACTTCACAATCTCTCAATACTGGATATTGTCAATTCGAACCACCATCAGATCACATATCAAATAGGTTTTGTAGCAAGCAGAACAATCACTGAAAATGGAGCTCCTTTGTACACTAAAAGCTACAGGTAACCACCCCGAGCCCATGAAGATAGTGTGTTTTGTTTTTGTGGAACGCAATGCAGTCTGTGTTGCAGTTTTCAACACTGAAAAGGATGGATATTTGTGCTAAAGAAGTGAACCTCCACCACCCCAGATAGAAGATTGGTCCCCTCCCCAGAAGAATAAATTATCTACGCCCCTGATAACCACTGTACTGCAATGAGTACCAAATTAAGATTTTGGTAGTCAAGATTCTTTAACTTTAGTATGTTTCAGCCAAGTATGACACCAGTTATACAAATATTTAACTACTTTTCCAGGATGTATTTTACTGGTTCTGTGAATTCATTCGAAGTTGGCAAAATCATTCTCAATTTACAAAATGCATTTTAACAAAATCGAAGCACTTGTTCCGTATCCAGTTCGTCTAAAAACTATAGTACTGGGAATACAATGGCGACTCTGAGCCATTTTCGCGGCGTCTACGTTTGCGTCATGAGAGCCCACACTTGTAGTCTAGGTCTGCGTCATGAGGGACCATAGTTCGGGCCCTCATGATGCAGACTTGGACGACGAGTGCTTACTTGCATGATGCAAACCTAGACGACGACTGTAGACCCTTATAACACAGACCTAAACGACGAGTCTGAACCCTCATGACTCAGACGTAGACGCTGTGTAGAGTGGCTCAGAGGTTCCATTATATTCCTACTACAATACATTCCTGGAAAAAGACACTCTTCATTTTAAAAGCATTTGTAGTGTCTAGGTCTTCAGCATCTTGACCCTGCTTGTGGGATTACCCTTAATATAGAAATACAGGAATAAAATTACATTTCGCAATGTGTGTGGAACTCATCAAAGTAAATTGTAATTTAAGCTCATAATGTGTATTGCCTTAATCCACAAATGAATATTTTATTTTGCAGAACACTTTCCAATATAAAATATTTACAAATTTTCCTTCAGCTCCCCTGAAAGTATTATTTAGGCCCAACCAGATACTCCTAAAAATATTTGGCTACTTTTGCAAACACAAGAAACAGAAAATTTTTTACCAACAATAATAAATGTCGCTTGTGAGGATTGAAATCAAAAAGTTTAGTCTAAAATAAAAATGAACTGTATGCATTACAAAATTTGTATCTCAGAAATTGACGCCCATAAAACACAAGATAGAAAAATGGTTCAAATGGCTCTGAGCACTATGGGACTAAACATCTGTGGCCATCAGTCCCCTAGAACTTAGAACTACTTAAACCTAACTAACCTCAGGACATCACACTCATCCATGCCCGAGGCAGGATTCGAACCTGCGACCGTAGCGGTCACGCGGTTCCAGACTGATGCGCCTAGAACCGCACGGCCACAACGGCTGGCACACAAGTAAGAAAACTGCACTCTTAATTAGTAAATTTGCACTCAAACTCATAGTTCCCTGCTTAATGTTCTGCTGTATTCTTAATGTGTCTGCTGATTAGTGTTTTAATTAGGTCTGTCTGCATTAAGAAGTGATCGTTTTTCGCCAATTAGGTTTCCAGCGCAACTAAAAATTCTCTCACTAGAGGCACTAGTGGCCTGTATATTTAATAGCTTTCTTGCCACACGCGCAAGTCGAGGAAGTCGTTGGGAGTTATTTTTCCACCACTGTAGAATATCTCCCTCGTTCACACACTGCAGGTATCTGCTGACTTCGTCATGTAGGAGCGGAGACTCTTCTGCCCAGTCCTCAAATTTCGCCATTTTGTGTGGTCCTGAATTTGTTTCTTGGGTGCTGTGATTGGGCACTTGTACTGAAACTATACAGGTTCCAATTAATATTTGCAGAATAATGTGAAGATCGTACTACACATAGTTGAAATTATAATAGTTTCTAGATGATGGTTTCATTTATCGTCCAGTAAAGTCACCAGAAGATCAAAACTAACTGCTGGACGACTGAAATAAGATATATATTTTTGGTGTGAAAATTAGCAGTTGGCAATAAATACTGAAAAGAGCGAGGTTATCCGTGTGTGCACTAAACCAAGTCCGTTAAACTTCGTTTACAAGATCAGCCAGTCAAATCTAAAGGCTGTAGATTACAATTACGACCTACTTAAATAGGAATGGACACACAGAAAATGATGTAGGCGTTTTAATGACAAGACACTTTTGGAGCATTGCTACGCAGTTGGAGAGCCTTTTCTGCTACGACTGATGGAGGAGGTCGAAAGAGTCTAAAGAAGGGCAGCTCGTTTGGTATTATCGTGAAACAGGGGAAAGAGTGTCGCGGAAATTATAATGGAGTTTGGGTGGGAATCGTTACAACAATGGCGTTTTTTGACGTGGCGCGATCTATATATGCAATTTCGTTCACCAACTTACACCTCCGAATTCGAAGATATATTGTTGAGTCCCATCTACATTGAAAGAAATGATCATCAGAATAAAATACAAAAAACCAGCGCTCAGACGGAGAGATGTAGGTGTTTTATCCCGCGCGAAATTCGAGAATAGGAGACAAATAAGTTGAAAGTGGTTCGATGAACCCTCAACCAAACACTTGCGTGTGACTTGCAAAGTACCCATGTACATGTAGATGAAGAATATATGCATTATCTTAGGAACTCACCTTCAGCACACATCTGTCGTGCTGCTTGGTAAACATCAATTTTTTCATCCTCGGTTAACTTTCTTAAACTTTCTTAATGTGCAGTAGATACACACCATAAACGTTGCAATTTTATGCAAAATACTAACGCACATTTTCTGTTATAGGAAAGCACCGGCGACTTGTTTCAACGGTTTCATGTCCTGAAAATACATTTTATCAACATACATATTTCACAAGTGGTTCTATAATTTTCAGATGGAAAATTGCCGGCCGGGTTGGCCGAGCGGTTCTAGGCGCTACGGTCGCAGGTTTGAATCCTGCCTAGGGCATGGATGTGTGTGATGGCCTTAGGTTAGTTAGGTTTAAGTATGTCTAAGTTCTACGGGACTGATGACCTCAGAAGTTAAGTCTCATAGTGCTCAGAGCCATTTGAACCATTTCAACCATCTAATAAAATTACAAACCTCTTCATCGTTATCCCGTACAGTACAATGAGCTTTTAAGGCATAAAACCACGGTAGAACTAAATGTAGGGTTGTCTCCTTCTCAAAGCCGGCCGCGGTGGTCTAGCGGTTTTGGCACTGCAGTCTGGAACCGCGGGACTGCTACGGTCGCAGATTCGAATCCTGCCTCGGGCATGGGTGTGTGTGATGTCCTTAGGTTAGTTAGGTTTAAGTAGTGCTAAGTTCTAGGGGACTTATGACCTAAGATGTTCCATAGTGCTCAGAGCCATTTTTTTGTCTCCTTGTCACCCTCTAGATCAACTGTGGCTTCTTTAAACGGCTTAAGAAATGCTATAAGCTGGCTAGTTATATGCTGATCATAACCCAGCATCTTATCAGAGGCACCTTCGTTATGTAAGACAGCCTTCACTGAATCAATCTGAGGATGGACTGATATAAGCATGTCAAAATAACTGTCCCACTGCTTTAAAGATGAGTTCAGTCTCACACAGAGACCTCTTCTCTTAAAGTAGGAAACGGTAGCCCGCACTGTATTAAGAATGGCTAATATATTTGAAACATTTTCTTTCCAACATTGTTCGCTCAGAACATGTTTAAAGATTGTGTTTATACTATGAGCCATGCATGGAAGACGCTGGTATATTTCGAGAGCTTTGACAATGTTACTGCCGTTGTCTGTGACAAACGTAATTTTGGCAATGTCTTCACGAGAAACACTCATAGTTTCTAAGCGATCTTCCAACTCGTTTCGAATATCCGAGCCAGTTTTTGGGCAGTCAGGAAACGCAGAGCACGTCAGTACAAATTTATTCAAACGCCAGTCTGAATTTATGTAATGCATTGTCACGGACATGTAATGCACCCCTTTGTAATAGCCTGTCCATAGATCAATTGTACTGGCACGTATACCAGAACGAATCGCATGCACTATATGTGGGAGCATTTTGCTGCGCACTTTATCAGCTAAGGTTTGAACTTTCCTAGCTACTCTCACTCGGGAAGGCATAATATTTTTAATATCAACTGAGCCATATTTTTTACCTATGTCGATCAGTGTCTGCTCTAAATTAAGAAATCCTTCTCCCTCTATACTGCTAAATGGTCTCAGGTCCTTAGCACACATTTCGACGCACTTTTCGGCCACTAAATCTTTGTCCTCTTTCAAGATATTTACGGAGTGACGGAACTGCTTGTCAAATTTGCACACATGTCGTAACATACTCGAGGTTCCCGAATAAGTACTTAAGAGCTTTTTACATAGTTTGCGTTGAGACACAACTACCGATTTATTTGAATCGGCCTCTTAAACACACGAAAACGTTTCCCATGTGGCAATTGTTCCCTGTTTCGTTACCAGTATGTATTCGCCAGTTGTCATTTTGCTTTCAATCTCACTAAAGTTCGACCTATTCATTGTGCTGCCCCCACCGTTGCGATAAATGAACTGCAGGCTAACTACCTGGCTACTCTAGTCACGGTAGCTTGACAGCGCAACCTGTTGTCAGGTGCAGCAAGCTGAGCGGGTCCCGTGAAGCTTGGCAGGCCTGCAGGAACCCAGGTAGCCCGGGCTTGCGGGAGCCCAAGTGGGCCGCATTACCCACTATGCCTCAGTACACGTGCACTCTTGTGTTTACGTCGCGGCAGGCTCACCTGCATGAATCGTTGCAGAGGAGCTAGGGGCGAGCAGGCTGCAAGGGGAATTTGTACATCTCTGCTAATCGTGCAATATCCAATTTCTTGAGACATTTTGATGTGGACTGCGTGGGTACGTGAGGGCAATTATAATCGTCACGGTCAACAAAGTTGACCTCCACGAGGAAGGACCGCCGTGTTGTGCACCAGGCACGTCGAAAACCCTTCACACGTCCGCCTGCCAACCGTGAATAAGTAATGGAATCTCTGCAACTCTGTACGTTATCCCGCAGACTAGCAAGAGCCAGACGAAGGAATTATCGCCTCATACGTGGGCAGATGACAAGAACACAACACAAACAGCTGCATTTGGAGTGTTGTCGTGACCAGGAAGAGTGGACTGCCGACAATTGGCGTAGCATTGTGCTTAGGTGTGAGTTGCTATTCTGCACCACCAAGCATACCGTTTTGTGGTGAGTATGGTGGCCATTGGGGGAGGGATACCATTGTCCCGATGTTTCGGGGAGGCACAACAGTGTTATTCCTGGTGTAATGCCACAGGATATAACTTCAGGTCACTGCTGGTAGTGACTGACTGGCTGCACAACGGCACGCCATGGACATCGTGCTTCCTAACGTGTCACATCTCATTTAATAGTATGTCGGTGCCATTTTTCAATGCAACAATGCTCATTCATTCATGATAATTACTTTTCGGGTTGATTGCTACTGGTGGCAGGCATACGATGGTATGAACGTTTGAAATTATCGTTGCACTAACCCTAAGTCATAATTTTAGAAAAACGATTCATGTTTAGTGCCAGAGAGTAAACAAACAGGTCATGACGGTCCTCGTGGCTTAAAATTCTGTCGTCTAAACTTTATCTGACTAAAATAACATTAGAAAAATAAATTTATAAAATTTTGAATGTTCTGTCAATAATACACGTAAGTTTCTCAGCGACGAGTCAATAACATAGCACTGCTTTCAAGCTTATGCGCAGAGATTTATTGCGGCCGTTCTCGAGTATCTGACAAGAGAGCTACAAAAAGAAAAAAAAATGGAGGTGACCTTTAGCACCTAAGAATCTCTTGAGCCGAGGCATCGTGTGTCGAAGCTGAACCGAAGGTAAAACATACAATTGTATAAAAGCCAGTATAAAATGTATAAGATTAAAAACATCTATAAAATAAAATCTTCCAGCCTGACGGATCAAATACTGCAAACGAAATTGTAAGGTAAATAACGTAGCAGTGATCATTATTTAAAAATTAAAAAAATCATTAGTCGACAACACATCCGGAGTGTGGTCACAATGGCGGCACTTGAAAATTGTGAAGGAACAGTAAAACAGTGTTTCGCTTACATGAAATATTCCCAAAATGTCAATAAGAGATCTCGAAGAAATTTGGCGGGTACGTACAGAGGGAATATAATGCAATACCAACTTGTTTGTTTGTGTTCCATTTCACTTTTATGTGGTAAACAACATGCCGATAGGTAAATTAACAGATTAAGTATGGAGAGATTATCTTCGCAAGTATGGTATATACAAATGATCCTCATATAAAAGTTGATTTTGCAAAATACCCCACCACCGTTAATTAATTCATAAAAATGAAAACATTTCTTCAAATAACTTAATAATTTACCGGAATGCAGCCGGGTGACGCCGCAGGCAACCACAGATGTTTCGACGGAAGCACACCCTGCCATCCTCAAGGCAAACTGCATCAAGTAAGCGCTGTACAAGGGAATTTAAAACATCGGTTCTCAGAGAAATCCGGAATGATAACACTTACACACGCTGTAAACACTAGCGCCATCACAAACCAAAGGTGGCCGACGTCAGAAGTTACCTACTGTGGAATTAATAAGCAGTTGGTGTGGTAGCATAAACTCTATCATTCTGTTTCTTGACCAAGGAGCGTGGGACTCTATGCAGACTTTAAACGAAAACCGCCATCCCTGTTGATCAAGCTACTTCCTAATTTTATTTCAACAGCATCCTTAACAGCGCTTTCACAATAGCTGGAACTGCATGTCATAATCTGCACTTTATTATATTCTATAGGTTGACCGGTGTCAAGTCAATATTCTGCAACAGCGGATTTGCTTGGCTTTTGAAAGCATGTGTGTGGCATATGCGCAATATGCTGGTCTTCCAGCGTCGTGATAGCCTGACCAATTTATGACATGCCACAACTATGAGGAATAAGTAGACATCCTCTTTAGGCATACCAAAATAATCCTTTAGGGAACCTAAAAGCAACCTGTTCTTAGATAGTGGGCGAAAAACAGAATTTACGTCATATTTCCGCAAAATATGACCAGTCGTGTTAGAAATGACCCCTGCGTTAATGAAAATTGCCGTAGTCTTTGGGCCACTTCGGTATTATCATCATTCACCCGAAGAAAAATTGGTCGATACCGCTACGTCTATCTGTCTTTCACTGTAAGCATTCTGAAGAAAGGTGACTTCGAGATGGACAAACTCAGCTCACAAACTCTCAGGGTCCGAGATGACAAGGCCCCTGTGTAACAAGGTGTTAAGTTCGCCATCATGTTGAGCCGGATGGTGACAACTATCAGCCTGCAGATACAAGCCAGTGTGAGTAGGAGTCGTTCTTCTAACTAGCACATCAAGGAAGGGTAGACAACCATTATTTTCCACGTCCATGGTGAAATAAATATTCGGGTGCAAAATGAGATTTTTCCCTCTTCCTTTCGCGGGCACGTGCTCTACCGACCCTTTATTTAGAAATTAAATGAAATAAACATCGTAGTGCTAGTTTACTGACTACGGAGTTTGTGCCTTTTATTTGTTAAAAAATAAATAAAAACCTGCCGACCGATGCTGGATCCAGCGATCCAGCTATTATGGCGCTTTTTTAATTTCTTTTTAGGAGTAGTGCTCTACCAACTTGTTTACGTGAGCTCTAAACCCTTTTTAATTTTTTTATTTTTGCAAAGAGAACAAACTCGTACAACATAGAGCAAAAGTTGCAGGTAATGAGAAAACAAATAACAACCTCCAGTGTGTGAAAATTAAAACGACGTTCTTCATAAAATAACCCAATTTTACTTCGAAACATATAAACATAAATAGGTAGGCTACATTTTCGCAAAATCTTTTTTTAAACGTAAATGAGTATACAGTCTCACCATCAGCATCATCTCAATTGTAGGCTGCAGACAGAGAGCTATACGTGAAAAGGATAAACATGTGTCAGGGGAAAGAAAACCTAGAAGAGGAGGAGCAAAGAAAAGTGATGGAAATTAGGAATATTTTCCTCGGCTTTCTCCACTTTGGCGTGTCATCAGAACAACGTGCATTCTGTCATTGACCATTAAAAGGGGAATGCCCCAAGCAGCTCAGGCTCCAAATGGAAATTAAAAATTGGAACCCAGTTTAAGTTATCGGGAGAAATAAACCACAATGCGAAATTCATAGCATCAAAAAAGCAATACGACATCTATTAAATTTGTAAAGGCAAACACGGCAGGTAATGCGAAGTGGCGGTAGGACATGAATGAATAATATTTCAGAGCCCTGAGTCAATTACATCAAGATCTTCAACAATATAAGGAAAAACAGTCACAGTAAGATATATTAAAGCAAGAATCAATTACAGAACCAGAAGATATGCGGAGGGTCACAAAGTAATTGCATGGTATCACACTGCAATCCACTACGATTTATCACCACATACAGAAGTTACTGCTGTCCAGGAGACATTTCAGCCGTAAGTGGGGGCCCACCACATTACAGACGTACTTCAGCCAACTTTATGCGAAGGGAGCAACAAGACAGTTACAAAACATAGATAACTTCTGGTGCTTCGGGAACTACTACTGCTCTCCCAGGACGGTTCGTAGCACAGACAATTTGAAGCAATACTCACCTGGACAGACGTCGGCATGGTCCCTGTTGTATACAATCCGAAGAAAGTTCTGTGTTTCATCGTCAGTGTGAAGCTCCAAGGGTTACAATAAACCTGCAGTGGTGCATCGTAAACTACTACTGAAGTCGTAGGAAACGTTCCAAGCACATTCCGTTTGTAGCGTTACTCACCTGGATGGAAATCGGAATGGTGCCTGTTGGATTTAGTCCGATGCAGTTTCTGTGTCCATCGTCAATGAGAAGATCCGAGGATTAGTGCGGACCTGCAGTTGTGCATCGGAAACTACTGAACTCTATGGACACGTTCCAGACACAGACCGTTTGGAACGCCGTTCGCCTAACCGGAAGTCGGCATGGTGCCTGTTGTATTCAGTCCGTGGTAATATCTGTGTTTTATCGTCTATGTGAAGGTCTAAAGGTTACAGTAATACCTGAAGTGGTGTATCGGAAACTACTACTGGACTAACGGGAAAGATTCCAAGCACAGACAGTTTGATGCGTTGCTAGTCTGGACAGAAGTCTGCATTTTGCCTGTTGTATTCAATCCGATGCAATTTCTATGTTTCATCGTCAATGTGAAGGTCTAAAGGTTACAGTAAACCAGCAGTGGTGCATCTGAAACTACTACTGGACACCCTGGAAAGGTGCAATGCACAGACCGTTTGAAGCGTTTCTCCCCTGGACAGAAGTCGGCTCGGTGCGTGTTGTATTCAATCCCAATGCAATATCTGTCATTCATCTTCACTGTGACTGCAAGTTCTGTGTTTCTTCGTCAGTATCAGGTCCATGGGTTACACTAAGAATGCAGTGGTCCATCGGGAACGACTACCGCACTCCCAAGATAACGAGCAGCGGTGCATCAGAAACTACTACTGCAGTCCGAGGAAAATTTTCAAGCACAGAACTTTTGGAGCGTACTCGCCTGCTCAGAAATCAGCATTATGCCTGTTGTAATCAATCCGATGGAATTTCTGTGTTTCTTAATAATTGTGAAGGTCCAAGGGTTACAGGAAACCTGCAGTCGTAAGTCGGAAACTACTACTGGTGTCTTAGGAGAGGTTCCAAGCACAGACCGTTATAGCGTTACCAGCTTGGGCAAAAGTCGGCATGGTGCCTGTTGTATTCAGTACGAAGCAATTTATGTATTCATCGTCAGTGTGAAGGTCTAAGTATTACAGTAAACCTGTAGTAGTGAATCAGAAACTACTAGCAGACTCCCAGTAATGATGTAAAGTACAGACTATTTGAAGCGTTACTCGCCTTAACAGAAGTCGGTAAGATTGCTGTTGTGTACTCAATCCAATGCAATTTTTATGTTCTATCGTCAGTATGAAGGTCCATGGGTTACCGTAAATCTGCAGTGGTATATAGGGAACGACTAGTAAACTCCCAGGAAAGGTTCCAATTTCGATGTTTCGTCGTCAATGTGAACGTGTAAGGGTTAAAGTAAAACTGAAGCGGTGCATCAGAAACTACTATGAGACTCCAACGGAAGGATCCAAGCACAGACCGTTTGAAGCGGTTATCGCCTGGACAGAGAACGTCATGGTGCCTGTTGTAATGAATCCCAATGCATCTCTGTGTTTCATATTCATCGTGAATGTGCAAGAGTTACAGTAAACTTACAGTGGTGCATCGGAAGCAAATATTTTTCTCGCCATACAGGTTCAAGCAGAGACCGTTTAAACCACTGTTCGCCTTGACACAAGTTTGGATTTTCTGTGTTCCGTGGTCAATGTAAAGGTCCAAGATTTACAATAAACCTGCATTAGTGCATCGGCTACTATTTCTGCACTCTCAGGAAAATTTTCAAGCTCAGAACTTTTCGAGCGTACTCGCTGGACACAAGTCGGCATTACGCCTGTTGTATTCAATCCGATGCAATTTCTGTGTTTCATACAGATTGTGATGGTCTAAGGGTTACAGTAAACCTGCAGTGGTGCATCTGAAACTGCTGCTGGAAAGCCTGAAGAGGTGCAAAGCACAGACCGATTGAAGCGTTACTCGCCTGGACAGAAGTCTGCATTGTTCCTGTTGTATTCAACCCGAAGCATTTTCTGTGTTTCAGCGTATATTTGAATGACCAAGGTTTACAGTACACCTGCAGTGGTTCATCGGAAACTATTTGTTGACTACTAGGTAAGGTTCCAAGCACAGAGAGTGTGGTGTCACCGCTAGACACCACACTTGCTAGGTGGTAGCCTTTAAATCGGCCGCGGTCCGTTAGTATACGTCGGACCCGCGTGTCGCCACTACCAGTGATTGCAGACCGAGCACCGCCACACGGCAGGTCTATAGAGACTTCCTAGCACTCGCCCAGTTGTAAAGCCGACTTTGCTAGCAATGGTTCACTGACAAATTACGCTCTCAATTGCCGAGACGATAGTTAACATAGCCTTCAGCTACGTCATTTGCTACGACCTAGCAAGGCGCCATTACCAGTCAATATTGATTCTGTAAAACATGTACCGTCAAGAGCGATGTTCACCAATTATGGATTAAAGTTAAGTATTCCAGAAGCTACGTACCTTTTTTGCTAGTCTCAAGACCTTGTCCTGTTCCAGACCTCACGCCAGCCTGCGTGAGCTTAAACGCGTGCCTTTCGGCTTCCTGTCATAGTGGATTGGCTGTCTTGCCAGTCCACAACAGAGAGTTTGAAGCATTACTCGCCTGGATAGAACTCGGAATGATGCCTATAGGATTTTATCCGATGCAATTTTTTGTGTTTCATCGTCAATGTGAAGATCTAAGGCTTACAGTAAACCTGCAGTGGTGCATCTGAATTTACTACTAGACGCACTTTAGAGGTGAAAAACTCAGATCGTTGGAAGCGTTACTCGCCTGGATAGAAGTCGGAATAGTGCCTGTTGTATTCAATCCGATTCAATTTCTGTGTGTCATCGCCCTTGTGAATGTCCAAGGGTTACAGTAATCCTGCAGTGGTGCATTGGAAACTACTACAGGACTCCCAGAAAGGTTCCAAGCACAGACCGTCTGAACCGTTACTATCCTGGACAGAAGTCGGCACGAGGCGTGTTGTATTCATTCCCGATGCAATTTCGGTGTATCGTCGTCAATGTGAAGGTTGAAGGGTTCCAATCAACCAGCAATAGTGCATTGTTAACTACTACTGGTATCTCTAGAATGGTTGCAAGCACAGACCGTTTGAAGCGTTACTTGCCTCGACAGAAGTCAGCATGGTGCCTGTTGTATTCAATCCGATGCAATTTCTGTGTATCGTCGTCAATTCGAAGGTCTGAGGGTTAATGTAAACCTGCTATGCAATTTCTGTGATTCATGGTCAATGAAAAGGTCCAAGGGTTACAGTAAACCTGCAGTGGTGCATCGCAATCTACTACTGGACTCCTAGGGGACGTTCCAAGCACATACCGTTAGAAGCGTTAGCCCCTTGACAGAAGTCGGCATGGTGCCAGTTGTATTCAATTCCCAGGTAATTTCTGTGATTCATCGTCAATTTTAACATGTAGTGGTGCATCAGAAACATCTACTGGACTTCCAGGAAAGGTTCCAAGAGGAGACAGTTTGAAGCGTTACTCGCCTGAAAGAAGTCGGCATGGTGTTGGTTGTCTTGAATCCCGATGCAATATATGTGTTCCATCGTCAATGTAAAGGTCCAAAGATTACAGTAAACCTGCTGTGGTGCAACGGAAACAACTCCTCGAACCCAGTAAAGTTTCAGGGCACAGACCGTTTTACGCGTTATTCGCTCGAGATAAATTCGGCATGGTGCCTGGTGTATTCATTCGCGATGATATTTCTGTGTTTTATCGCCAATGTGAAAGTCCAAGTGTTACAGTAAAACAGAAGTGGTGCTTCGGAAGCTACCAGTGGGCTCCTGAGCTGCCCTTTTCTGCACCCTTTCGATGTCCTCCGTCAATCCCACCTGGTAAGGATCCCACACAGCGCTGTAATATTCTAATAGAGGACGAACGAGTGTAGTGTAAGCTGTCTCTTTAGTGGACTTGTTGCATCTGCTAAGTGTCCTGCCAATGAAACGCAACCTTTGGCTCGCCTTCCCGACAATATTATCTATGTGGTCTTTCCAGCTGAAGTTGTTCTTAATTTTAACACCCAGATACTTAGTTGAATGGACAGCCTTGAGTATTGTACTATTTATCGAATAATCGAATTCCAACGGATTTCTTTTGGAACTCATGTGGATCACCTCACACTTTTCGTTATTTAGCGTCTACTGCCACCTGCCACACCATACAGCAATCTTTTCTAAATCGCTTTGCAACTGATACTGGTCTTCGGATGACCTTACTAGTCGGTAATTTACAGCATCATCTGCGAACCACTTAGGACAACTGCTCAGATTGTCACCTAGGTCATTTATATACATAACGAACAGCAGAGGTCCCAGGACGTTTCCCTGGGGAAGACCTGATTTCCCTTCAGTTTTACTCGATGATTTGCCGACTATTACTACGAACTGCGACCTTCCTGACAGGTAATCACGAATCCAGTAGCACAACTGAGACGATACCCCATAGGTCCGCAGCTTCTTTAGAATCCGCTTGTGAGGAACTGTGTCAAAAGCTTTCCAGAAATCCAGAAATACGGAATCAACCTGAGGTCCCCTGTCGATAGCGTCCATTACTTCGTGCGAATAAAGGGCTAGCTGCGTTGCACAAGAATGATGTTTTCTGAAAACATGATAATTACGTATCAATAGATCGTTCCCTTCGAGGTGATTCATGATGTTTGAATACAGTATATGCTCCAAAACCCTACTGCAAACCGACGTCAATGATATAGGTCTGTAGTTCGAGGGATTACTCCTACTACCCTTCTTAAACACTGGTGCGACCTGTGCAATTTTCCAATCGGTAGGTACAGATCTATCGGTGAGAGAGGGGTTGTATACGATTGCTAAGTAGGGAGCTATTGTATCAGCGTAATCTGAAAGGAACCTAATCGGTATACAATCTGGACCTGAAGACTTGCCCGTATCAAGCGATTTGAGTTGTTTCGCAACCCCTAAGGTATCTACTTCGAAGAAACTCATGCTAGGAGCTGTTCGTGTTCCAAATTCTGGAATATTCCATTTGTTTTCCCTGGTGAAGGAATTTCGGAAAACTGCGTTCAATAACTCCGCTTTAGCGGCTTAGTCGTCGGTAACAGAACCATCGGCACTGCGCAGCGAAGGTATTGACTGCGTCTTGCGCTTGTGGACTTTACATACGACCAGAATTTCTTCGGATTTTCTACCAAATTTCGAGACAATGTTTCGTTGTGGAACCTATTAAAGGTATCTCGCATTGAAGTTCGTGCCAAATTTCGCGCGTCTGGAGAGAAGTCGGCGTGGTGCCTGTTGTATTCAATTCATACGCAATTTCTGTGTTTCATCGCCAATGTGAAGGTCAAAGGGGTACAGTAAACCTGCAGTGGTGTATCGGTTACTACTACTGAACTCCCAGGAAAGGTTCCAAACACGGACCTTTTGGAGCGTTATTCACCTGGCCAGAAGTCGGCATTATGCCTGTGGTATTCAATCCTATGCAATTTCTGTGTCGTCGCCAATTTGAAGGTCTAAGGGTTCAAGTAAACCTGCATTGCTGAATCTGAAACTACTACTGGACAGCTTGGAGAGGAGCAAAACACTGACCGTTTCAAGCGTTACTCGATTGGACAGAAGTCGGCATGATGCCTGTTGTATTCAGTCCGATGCAATTTCTGTATTTCTTCGTCAATTTGAGTGACTAAGGGTTACACTACACTTGCATTGGTGCATCGGAGATTATTCCTTGACTCCTAGGTAAGATTCCATACACAGAGTGTTTGAAGCTTTACTCGCCTGGATGGAGGTCGGAATGGTGCCTGCTGGATTCAGTCCGATGCAATATCTGTGTTTTATCTTCAATGTGAAGGTCTAAGGGTTACAGTAAACCTGAAGTGGTGTATCGGTTACTACTACTGAACTCCCAGGAAAAGTTCCAAACACAGACCGTTTGGAGCGTTATTCACCTGGACAGAAGTCGGCAAGTTGGCTGTTGTATTCAATCCGATGCACTTTCTGTGTTTAATGTTAAGGTACAAGGGTTACAGTAAATGCTGTAGTGGTGCATCGGAAAGTAATAATGGACTCCCATGGAAGGAACAAGCACATAGCGTTAGATACGTTACTCGCCTGGACAGAATTCGGCATGGTGGCAGTTGTATTCAATCCGATGCAATTTTCATGTATTATCGTCAGTGTGGAGGTGAATGGGTTACTGTAAATCTGCCGTGGTATATCGGGAACGACTACTGAACTCCCATGAAAGGTGTTTCGTTATTAATGTGAACGTGTAAAGTTTACAGTGAAGCTAAATTTGTGCATCAGAAACTACTATTAGACTCCCAAGAAAGGATCCAAGCACGGACCGTTTGAAGCGATTCTCGCCTGGAAAGATGTCGGCATGGTGCCTGTTGTAATGAATCCTGATGCAATTTCTGTGATTCATATTAATTGTGAATGTGCAAGAGTTACAGTAAACCTACAGTGGTGCATCGGAAACAACTATTGGTCTCGCCGGAGAGGTTCAAGCAGAGACCGTTTAATCCACTATTCGCCTGGACAGAAGTTGGCAAGATGCCTGTTGTATTCAACTGTTGCATTTTCTGTCGTTCATGGTCAATGTGCAGGTGCAAAAGATACAATAAACCTGAATTAGTGCATGGGCTACTACTTCTGCAATCTCAGGAAAGGTTCCTAGCACAGAGCGTCTGAAGCGTTACTCGCCTGAACAGAAGTGGGCAAGGTGCTCGTTGTATTGAATCCACAGCCATTTCTGTGTTTCATATGCATTGTAAAGGTCCTAAGGGTTATAGTAAACCGTCAGTGGTGCTTCTCAAACTACTGCTGGACACCCTGTAGAGGTGCAAACACAGACCGTTTAAAGCGTTTCTCGCCTGGACAGAACTCGGCATAGTTCCAATTGTATGCAATCTGATGCAATGTTAGTTTTTCACCATCAATTTCAAGGGCCAAGGGTTACAGTACACCTGCATTGGTGCATCGGAAACTATTTCTTGACTCCTAGGTATGGTTCCAACCACAGAGAGTTTGAGTCGTTACTCGCCTGGACGGAAGTCGGAATGGTACCTGCTTAATTCTGTCCGATGCCATTTCTGTGTTTCATCGTCTATGTGGATGTCCAAGGGTTACAGTAATCCTGTAGTGGTGCATCGGAAGCTGCTACGGGACTCTCAGGAAAGGTTCCAAGCACAGACCGTTTGAACCGTTACCCGTCTGCACAGAAGTCGGCATGGTGCATGTTGCATTCAAAACGATGCAATGTCAGTGTTTCATCGTCAATGTGAAGCTCCAAAGATTACAGTAAACCTGCTGTAGTGCATCGGAAACAACGCCTCGACTCCCAATAAAGTTTCAGAGCACAGTCCGTTTTAAGCGTTGTTTGCTCGGGCGGAAGTCGGTATGGTGCCCGTTGTATTCAATCCCGATGATTATTCTGTGTTTTATCGTCAATGTGAAAGTCCAAGTGATACAGTAAAACAGATGTCGTGCATCGGAAACTACTAGTGGACTCCTGAGAAAGGTTCCAAACACACGCCGTTTGTAGCATTAGTCGCCAGGACATAAGTCGGCAAAGTGGCAGTTGTATTCATTACGATGCAGTTGCTGTGATTCATCTTTAATGTAAAGGACCAAGGGTTACAGGAAACCTGCAGTGGTAGACAGGAAGCTACTATTGGTCTCCTAGGAATGGTTCAGAGCACAGAGCGTTTCAAGCGATGCTCGCTTGGGCAGAATCGTAATGGTCATTATTGTATTCAATTCCGAGGTAATTTCTGTGATTTATCGTCAATGTGCCGGTTTAAGGGCTACAGTAAACAAGTAGTGGTGCATCACTACCATCTACTGGACTCAAAAGAATAAGTCCAAGCACAGACAATTTGAGGCGTTACGCGCCTGGACAGAATTCGGCGTAGTGCCTGTTGTATTCAATGCCGATACAATTTTAGTGTTTCATCGCCAATGGGAAGGGCCAAAGGGTAGAGTAAGCCTACAGTGGTGCATCGGAAAGTACTACTGGGCTTCCAGGAAAGTTTCCAAGAACAGACCGTTTGAAACGTTACTCCTCTGAACAGAAGTCTGCATGGTTCCTGTTGTATTAAATCTGATGCATATTCTGTGTTTCATCGTCTATGTAAATGTCCAAGTGTTACAGTAAACTTGCAGTAGTGCATTGGAAACTACCACTGGACACCCCGGAAAGGTTCCAAGAAGAGACCGTTTGAAGCGTTACTCGCCTGACAGCAGTCGGCATGGTGTTAGTTGTGTTGTATTACGATGCAATTTCTGTGTTTCACCGTCAATGTAAAGGTCCAAGGATTACAGTAAATCTCCAGTGGTGGACCGGAAACAACTATTGGACTCCTAGGAATGGTTCAGAGAACAGAGCGTTTGAAGCTATACCCGCCTGAAACGGGATGGTCATTATTGTATACAATTCCGAGATAATTTCTGTGATTTGTCGTCAATGTGACGGTATAAGGGCTACAGTAAGCCAGTAGTAGTGGATCAGTAGCAACTACTGGACTCCAATACTGAGTCCAAACACAGACAATTTGTAGCGTTACTCGCCTGGACAGAAGTCGGCATGGTGCCTGATGTATTTAGTGCTATGTAATTTCTGTGTGTCATTGTCAATGTGAAGGTCCAAGAGTTACAGTAAACCTGGAACTATGCAAACGGTCTCTGCTTCGGCCGCGAAGCAATTTCTGTGATCGTTTGTCAATGTGAGTGGACTTCCATGGACTCCATGTTGCTGCACTTAAGCTGAAAAGGTACGACACGTTATTAGTTGATATCATACGAGTTTCGTCACTTCAGTTTGCTCTGTAAGCGGAAGGTACCACGAATCTCTACTAGTCGATTTCTTTCCTGTTCCACTGTGTCTTCTTGGTCCTTACGTGAAATGAATGTTAGCAGTGGTAGAATTACTTTACAAATGGCCGTTGTCTAAACGTCCGCAACAGAGTCTCGCGAAAATACCGTCGTCTTTTCTCCAGGGATTCCCACGTTTGAGTTCACGAGGCATCTCCGTAACAGTTGCATGCTGATTCACCCTACCGGTAACAAATCTAGCAGCGGAGTCTGAATTGCTCTCATGTCTGTCTCTAATCCGACTTGATATGGATCCCAGACGCTCCAGCAGCGCTGCAGAATGGGTCGCAAAAGAATTCTATTCGCAGCCTCCTTTGCATAAGAGCTATTCTTCCCCAACATTCTCCCAATAAAATGAAAAGAACAATTTGTGGAATTAAAACGATATGTTTTGTTGAATTGTGCGTTAGAAACTGTAAAAACTGACTCATACTGTGATTCAGCGTTAGTTTGTTTTCTACACGCCATGAACTTACGTCGTGAACTGCATTATTTGAAACAAGTCAATGTCGCCTCAACATCCTTTAGTATCAAGCTAGTGTCATCAGCAAACAGAAATATTTTAGAATTACCCCCGATACTAGAGGGCAAATCATTTCTTTAAGTGAGGAACAAGAGTGGCTCCATCACTGATCCCTGGGGCCACTCCCATTTGACTGTACGAAACTCAGACTCCATTTCACAGCCATTCTCAACACTGTGAATTATGACCTATTATTGTCTGTTGTAAAAGAAGAGGTGAAGCAATTGTGAGCTACTACCTGTATCACGAAATGATCCAACTTCTTGCGTAATATTTTGTAGTTAACACAATCAAGCGCTTTAGTTAAATCAAAAAATATAACATTTTTAATCACTTTACAACATTGTTTGCAATGGGCTACTGTAGCTTGATTCTGACTATTTCTAACATTTTGATATAATTCCCGCTTAGTTCTACATGATATCCGTATACCACTAGTCAGGCACCCAAGCTACCTTTTACTGTTAGAACCCTATTTAGTACGTTCTGATGGATAGCAACTCTCAAAGAGCATGAGAAATGTGTTAAGGAAAGGATTACATTTGTCATATGTGTTATCTGCACTATAGACATCCTGCTACTACAGTACCTTAACGAAGTTTAAAAAATCTTTATTGCTGTTGGATTAGCTTTTCTACATTATTTGTAATGATATGTGACATTTGTCTAGATACAAAAGCTTTTTAGTGTTACTGTTCCCCTGCACCTTGGTTCAGAAAAAACAACAACACAGTCTGCGTCATATAATACGAGTTTAGGAAATCTACTAACATCCTTTTTCTTGTACTATCGTATACAAAATTGATATAGAAGTCAGAACGTAACAATCACTTTTGGTACTTCCTAAAAAATACAACAATGAACCACCTCTAGCTTGAGCAGAAATATAATGAAATGCAAAAACTACTTCGAAAATAACCAGCTAATCTGTATCCTGATAAAGGAAGCCTATGAATTTTCAAATTTTTTAAGTGTTAGTCCGATACATAAATAATGTCAGAGTCAACATCTATAAGCAGATCACTGACTTTATCTCTAATGCCTTTAATATGTTGATGAAATATTCTAATTCCTTCACTACTTGCATACCTGACCACCGATGAAGGTGACTCCTTAGTTAGATGGCCTTCCTTTCAGCTGGTATACCTATCAGCTGAGTTGAACCTAAAAAAGGTGCACCTCTAACACTAACTACTACGGGAATTTTTCCATGAGGGATTCCACCAGCACCCACTACCCTGTCACCTGAAAGCTTTGCCTGCCTTCCCTTCCCATACCTATTGAGGTGAAGGCCATGACTAGTGAAACCCCATCTACTGATAGACTCAACTCGCACTGGCTTACCGACCAACATAAACCGCACCGAAAATTTATGAGACATAATCGAGAGGTCACTTCGTGCACAAACTCTTGCACCGGTTAAACCTTCCCTTGACGGCTATTGAGGCAGCATGGGGACGTCCAACGACTTGTTGTGTCCATGTCGTGCCTTTTTGCTGCAGTACGCCGAACAAAAGGAGGTCCAACACAATACTAGGAGGTGTTCCGTGACTTTTGTCACTACGTGAAGTCTTTCTGGTATCTAGTAAGCAAAGTTAACCCATGATGGCCTAGGGAAGAAGAATATAAGAAAAGTAAAGGAGAACTTTCCTCGGCAAATGATGTCCATAACTTAATTCTTAGATATGAATTCCAGAGAGAAGTTTCTCAAGTTGTACGTTTTGAGACAGCATTGTATTGAAATGAATAGTGGGATGTGTTGAAAGTGTGGAAAGTAATGCCTTTAAATTTTTTATACAAAAACTCT
This sequence comes from Schistocerca cancellata, assembly GCF_023864275.1. Classification (NCBI taxonomy): domain Eukaryota; kingdom Metazoa; phylum Arthropoda; class Insecta; order Orthoptera; family Acrididae; genus Schistocerca; species Schistocerca cancellata. The sequence goes on from NC_064628.1 coordinate 880,420,090, forward strand.
TTACCCTCCTTAGTTTCAACAGACGTATTTACCGTTCTACATCTTATTGTTTCTGTCTACATATTTCCAGCACTCTGCCACTATACGGCTCCGAATTTTAGCAAGTAACGTGACAGTGCATAACTTAAATATGTCGGTGCGTGGGAAACATCGCGCTGTAATCGATTCGAAGATTTCATGTAGACATGGAGCACCCTGTCCTCCAGCATGACAATGCCCGACTACAGACTATCACTGCGACATCTGCAGCAGTCCGGCACCTCGGCTTGACTGTCACCGATCATCCTTCGTACTGTCGTAACTCGGCCCCATCCGCTTTTCATCTGTTTCCAAAACCTGAAGCACATCTCCGAGGACTTCGCTTTGCAAGTAACGAAGTGGTGCAAGCAGACGTGAAGTTGTGTCTTAGTCAACAAAGTCAAACATTCTACACTGACAGTATGATCAGACTGGTCTCTCGTTTGGAAGAATGTGTTTGTCGCCAGAGTGATTACGTTGAGAAATGAATATCTTGACCTCAAAAATAGAGACGTAGAATGTTAATAACGTTTATCTTATTGTAACAGCCACGAGCTGTGACATACAAATTTCAGAGACATTACTTTTCACCACGTCCTCGCTCAGGATTAGGGTCACAGTCCTCTGTGACAGGTAGAACGGCTATCAGGGTGCATTAGTGTTGTTGGTGTTTAGTTTGTTACGAGGCATGCGGGCCTGTTAGAGTGTGTAATCGACGCCAACAGTGTGAGACGCTGATAAATCACCGTAAACAACATGAAGAACACAGGGTTCCATATACTAGTGTGAGATGGCGGTCTCAGCATTCGACAGAGTTTCAAAGGAGCTTCAGTGTGCGACTCCATTTGGGCAGCTGGTCCAGTCGTGCAGTATCCAGATTCTTGAGATTCGTCCAGGTCACGATCAACAACCGCTGACCACCACAACGGAGGATCGCCTTTTCACAACTCCGCCTGCAAACCGTGACGAAGTAATAGAATTCCCGCAAAATTGAACGGACTAGCGAGAACAAGACTAAGGAATTACCGTCTCATACGTGGGCAGCCGATAAAAACACAGCACAAACGGCTGCATATGGAGTGTTATCGTGACCAGGAAGCATGGACTGCCGATGTATGGCGTAGCATTGTGCTTAGGGGTGAGTTGCTATTCTGCATCACCACGCATAACGTTGAGGCGCTGAGTATCGCAGCCTAAGGGGGGAGGGGGGATCATGATCTCCCGATGTTCTGCGTAGGCATAATATCGTTACTCCTGGCCCTATGCTTCAGGGCATAATTTCAGGCCACTACTTGTAGTCCTCACGTGTCACCTGTCGGTGCCATCTTTCAAGAGGACAATGCTCGTTCTTACATGATAGTTACTTTTCGGTGTGATGGCTGCTGGTTGCAGGCATACGAAGGTATGAACGTTTGAAACTGTCATTGCACATACCCCACGTCGTATTCATTAAAACGATTAATGTTCAGTGGAAGTACGGAATAAGCAAGTCATGACGCGTCCTGATGGCTTAAAATTCTACTTACAGGTTCCCAGGGTGATGTTTTATATTTTATGTTTTTACTCTATTTTTGGAAAGTCTCCTAAAAGTATTTGCACCCCTCCAATTCCGAAAAGACATCAATTTTCCTCCAGCAGGTAAAGCTTTTGTACTGTTCTGGATGTTACTTGCGGGAATATTCAGCTACGCTGCCCCAACATTCGTCCATAATTGCGAAATGTTAACGGTGAAGGATTTTGTGCACCAACCGACCTCTTGATGATGTCCCATAAATGTCCCATGGGATTCATGTTGGGGGATCTGGATGGCCAAACCATTCGCTTGAATTATCCAGAGCATCCTTCAGACCAACAGCAAAGAACTGTGGATGGGCGTCATAGCGAATTTCATTAATTAAATTCCACAGTTGTTTAGGAGCATGAAATCCACGAATGGCTGCTGATAAAGTAGCCGAAGATAATCATTTCCAGGCGGTGATCGGTTCAGTTGGACAAGAGGACCCATTCCATTCCATGTAAACACATCCCACAGTACTGTGGAGCAGACACCAGCTTGGAGAATGCCTTGTTTGCATCTGGGGTCCATGGTTACGTGGGGTCTGCGCCTCACTCCAATCCTACCATCAGCTCTTACCAACTGAAGTCGAAACTCACCCGACGTGGCCGCGGTTAACGTGACGTCTGGGGCCCAACCGGTACGTCACGAGCCCAGGAGAGGCTCTGCAGGCTGTGTCGTGCTGTTAACGAAGGCACTCGCGTCGGTCTGCAGCTGGCACAGCTGTCGCAGCACTGACCTAACGAATACGTTCGTCGTACATCCCACATTGATTTCGGCGGTTATTTCAAGCAGTGTTGGTTGTCCCTAAGCACTGACAATTCTACGCAAACGCTGTTGTTCTGAGTCGTTAAGTGAAGGTCGTTGGTCACTTTGTATCTGGAAATATTGAATTCCCTATCGATTTCGGAAATGGAATGTCCGATACGTCTAGCTCCAACTACCATTCGGCGTTCAAAATATGTTAATTCATGTCGTGCGGCCACAATCACGTCTGAAACCTATTCACGTGAATTACCTGATTACAAATTACGGCTCCACCAATGCACTGCCGTTTTGTACCACTGATAAAGGCAGAGGAGAGAGCAGATAGGTGAGAAGAGTATACTGAGGGCTATCACGTGGGGAAGGAATAGTTTGATGACGTGATAGAAGAAGAAATGAAAGCCAACATGGAAGACATAGTATATTCAGTATTATTGTCAATGTTAAACAGAAAGACTTGACAACAAATAAGGTGTAAAACATCACTATCACTCCTTTTCGGTTTCTAAAATCATAGTTGGACGTGGTAAGTAAGCGACTATTCAGTTTCGTTAGTAGAATCTATATGTCCAGAAGTATAGCATCGGACATTTGCAAAAAAATATGATACACACAATCCCAAAAGATAGCAATGGCAGATAAACATCTTAACAGATCATATACTCAAGTGGCATAATATACAGAATAATGGAAAGGAGTATTGAAAGTCGGTTAGACAAAGACCAGTTTGGTCTTAGGTGGGTGAGGGCACTAGAGAGGCAGTTCGTACCCTCTGGTTGATAATGAGCCCGGGACTTGAGAAAAGTCAAGTATCACTCACGGGATTTGTCGACGTAGAAAAACCCATCGACGGTGTAAAATGATTAAATCTTGATATTCTGAGGGTAATATGTTTATCCTCTAGGTAAGGCTGGATAATACGCATTATGTGCAAGAAAAAAGAAGGAACAGTAAGAATGGGAACCCAAGAACAAAGTGTTCCGTTTAGAAAGGGCATAAGATAGGTTTGTAGTCTCTCTGCCCTACTGTCCAAACTCATCGAGAACCAATGACCGAAAAAAAGGTCCAGGAGTGTAATTACAGCTCAGGGTGTAAGAATACCACTGATAAGATTCGCTGATGGCATTGACCTCATCAGTGAAAGGGGATGAGAATAACATTCCCTGTTCAGTAGAATAAACAGCCTAATAACCGCACACTGTGAAATGAGTGTATACTGAAGAAACACGAATGAAACAACGGACTACAGGAAATGCAGGAATTTAGTTGTCTTGAAAGCGAAGTATTAAAGGACGGACGAAGAAGAGGACATATAACGTCACCTAGCGTAGCCGGCTTCCCTCGTCCCAGGTTCCAGTTCTCCCTCGGGCACGGGTACGTGTGTTGTGCTGAGCGTAAGTTAGTGTAAGTTAGATTAAGTCGTGTGTAAGCCTAGGGACCGGTGGCGTCAGCAGTCTGGTCCCGTAGAAACAAACCACAAATTTCCAAAATTTTAACCTAGCATAGGCTAAGAGGGCATTCAGTCAACTTAAGTCTAGTAACATCAATCACTGGCGTTAGCTTGAGGAAATTTTTGTGGGAATTAACGTGCAAATCATAGCAGTAGCGAAACAGGCACTGTGGAATAACCGAAAAAGTAGTGATTCGTAGTGTTTGAGATTCGGTGCTAGAGAAGGATGTTGTATGTAATGTGGACTGATAAGATACAAGGAGCTTGCCGCCAGAATCGATGAGGAAGGGAGGTTGTGGAAAAGACTGACGATATCAAGTAACAGTGTGGTAAGATAAGTGGTTAAGAGGTCAGGCAGATTAGAGATTACATTAGATTAAATTATCGCTCAAAATGAGATGATTCTTGTGGACGTGTGACATGTCATAAGGTATAACACAGAAATCACAGAACATTTTAATATAATACTCACTTACCTGATCATCTGTCAGGAGATTGTCAAAATACGTGAATACATTACAGCAAAATGGAAGCGCTAATATTTACAGAATTAATACAGTGTCAGAATGAAACATGGTTATTCGCTTTCAATTAATTTATCATACGAAAGATACCTATACTTGCGGTCAGAACTGAACTCTGACAACGTTTCTACTTAAGTTGGTCTAACAGGCCCAGTAAAAATACACGTCTATGGAGTAGAAGGAGTTGCCTTTGGAAAAGTCTTTCAAATTTTGTTGTACTGTGCTTTATCTTAAACCAGGTTTTTAATGATCGCTGGTAATTTATTGAAAATGTGAGTTACTGCATATTTGACACCATTGTGGTCCAACGTAATTGATTTTAATTCTTTACGTAGATTATTGTTATTTTTAGCACAAATACTATTTATTGAGCAATTCTTCGAAACATAATTTGGAACAAATCTCATTTGGGAATAAATCTACTGAGAATCTGTGGTTATAATACCCAGTTCCTTGAAGAGGTTTCTCCATGATTTTCTTGAATTTAGGCCACAAATGACTCTTACTACACGTTTTTGCATTCAAAAATCTTTTTCTCGGTTTGAAGAGATACCCCAGAATATGATCCCATATGACATAATAGAATGAAAGAAGGGAAATCAGGGAAGTGTTTCTTTATATTTATGTCTCCTACATCTGACATAATTCGCATTGCAAAGACAGACTTGTTGAGGTGCTTCAGCAGTTCTGTGATATGCCTTTCCCAACTGATTTATTATGGAGTTGTAATCCCAGAAAATTAACACTGTCGACCTCTTCGATCTGCATGTCTTCATATGTTATATACATGCTGCAAGGAAATCTCTTACACGTTCTGAACTACATACAGTGGATATTTTCAATGTTTAATGACAACGATTTAGCTTTAAACCGATTATTACTGTCAGAGAAAGTTTTATGAGGTGCCGTTTATAAATATGTACAATTGTATTTCGGAACAATATACTTCGTTTCCATTTAGTGAGGTAAGAATCGACTCTGTTTCAGCACTGCCAGTGACAGCTTAACATTCCAATTCACTTAAAGTAATGTTGCGATTCACACAGTCAAAGGCTTTTGACAAGTCACAGATAAAGCCAGTAACCTCTAATTTGTCATCTATTGAATTAAGTACAGTCTCAGTGTAAGTGTAATTAGCTTTCTCTGTATCGGAACCTCTAAGTAACCCAAACTGTGACTTGGACAAAATATTATTTGCAATCAGATGTGAAACTGGTCGATATTTCGACTATATCGATTTATCCCCATTCTTCTAAAGAGGTCTAACTTCAGCAAACTTTAGCCAGTCTGTAAATTTTCCGCTGGTAAGAGACTGATTACACAAAATAACTTAAGATAGAATTCAACTGAAATGAGTACCCTGTGATTAAATTCACTTACAAAGGTTAGGTTCAAAGTTCGGAAACTAATTCAGGACTTCGCGAGGAATAGAAACAACTTAAACTGTATTAATTACGTGTCACAACTAAAGTAAACAAAGAACTGAGTCTACACTGTTTGAAGTAGCCACTTATTTCCGAATTTTCATAATATTTGAGAGAGCTGTAGAGGGTGAAGAGAGAGACTGAATTATATCGAACAGATAGTTGAGGATGTGAGGTGCAAGTGCTTCTCTGAAATGCAGAAGTTAAGATTTGTGACTAGCTGCATCAGCTCAGTCATGAGTCCGATCATTTCTCGCTACATCCTAAAATAAATACGCAAATAAAAATACCCCACGCATCTGAGGCTCCCATTGTAAATTAAAACTTGAAACCCAACATTGTGGGAATTTGGACTAATCGATAGCTGAAGATCCCAACATCCCCCAAAAAAAAGCTCACTTATATAACGAAGCAGCTCAACTTCGGCAGACTGTAAGAGAAGAGCCCGAAGCAATCAGTAATTCAGATATTGAAAAAATTTTAATTACCGGAAGAAATAAACTACAGTGCGAAATTCGTGGCATCAAAACATCAATACGATCTCTATTAAATTTGTAATGGCAGACACGGGAGGTATTACAATGTGGCGGTGACACAGGAAGGAATAATATTTCAGAGCCCTGAGTCAATTATATCAAGATGTTCAACAATACAGGGAAAAGCAGTCACTTTAAGACATATTAAAGCAAGAATCAATTACACAACCAGAAAATATGCGGTATGTCACAGAATGATTCCATGGGATCTCAATGCAATCCATGTCGATTTATCACTATATACAGGAGTTACTGCTCTCCCGTAGATATTTCAACCGTAAATGGGCGCCACCACATTACAGATGTATTTCGCAGTACTTTATGCCAAAGGATATCAACAAGGTACTTGCAAAATGAAGGTAGATGACTACAAAATCGTGAAGGAGCAGTAAAACATGATGTTGGTTACAGGAAACGCTCCAAAAATGTCAATCTTGAAGAAACTTGGCGGATACGTAGAGGGGAAAATAATGCAATTCCAACTTTTTTGTTTGTGCCCCAAATCACTTTTAAGTGGTAAAGAATATGCCGATAGGTAATTTGACGTATTAAGTTTGGAAGGATTATTTCGCAAGTATGGTAAATAAAAATGATCCACACATAAATGTAGATTTTGCAAAATATCCCACCACCGTTATTTAATTCTTAAAAATGAAAACATTTCTTCAAAAAAAAATGGTTCAAATGGCTCTGAGCACTATGGGACTCAACTGCTGTGGTCATCAGTCCCCTAGAACTTAGAACTACTTAAACCTAACTAACCTAAGAACATCACACACATCCATGCCCGAGGCAGGATTCGCACGGTTCCGGACTGCGCGCCTAGAACCGCGAGACCACCGCGGCCGGCAACATTTCTTCAAATAACTTAATAATATACCGGAATGCATTGGGTAACGTCGCCGACAACCACCGATGTTTCGACGGAAGCACACCCCGCCATCCTCAAAGAAGCAAACAGCAGCAAGTAAGCGCTGTGCAAGGGAATTTAAAACCTCGGTTCTCAGAGTGATCCGGAATGATAACACACACGCTGTAAACACTAGTGCCATCAAGGCTGAAATGTGACAGACGTCAGAAGTTATCTATAGTGAACTTAATAATGTGTTGGTGAAGAAGCATAAGACTCTATCCCTCGGTTTTTTGAGCATGGAGAGACCGGAACTCCATGCAGACTTTAAACGAAAACCGTCATCTCTGTTGATAAAACTACTTCCTAATTTAATTTCAACTGCTTCCTTAATAGCGCTAACACAATAACTGGAAGTGCATGCCATAATCTCCGCGATGCAATATTCCATAGGACTACCGGTGTCACGACAGTGTTCGCAACAGCGGATTTGCTCGGTTGTTGTAATCATGTGTGTGGCATATGCACAGTACGCTCGTCTTCCACAGTCGTGATATTGTCAAATATATGACACGCCACAACTGCAAGCAATAAGTAGACACCCTCTTTACGCAAACCAAAATAATCCTTTACAGAAACTGAAAGGGCCCTGTTCATAGATAGTAATCGAACAACACAATTTACTACATATTTCAGCAAAATGGGACCAATCCTGTAAGAAATGATCACTGCGTAAAGGAAAATAGCCGTAGCCTTTGAGCCACTTCGGTATTATCATCACCCACTCGATGCATAGTTGGTCGATCGCGCCTTTCATTGTAAGCATTCTGACGAAAGGTGACTTCCAGATGGGTTAACTCAGCTCTCAAACTCTCAGGGTCCGAGATAACAAGGGCCCTGTGTACCACGGTTCTAAGTTCGCCATCACGTTGAGCCGGATGGTGACAACTATCAGCCTGCAGATAGAATCCAGCGTGAGTAGGAGTCGCATAAAGGGCAGGTACCAAAGTACCGTCCTCCTTCCTTCTCATCAACACATCAAGGAAGGACAGACAACCATTCTTCTCCACGTCCAACGTGAAACAAATATTCTGGTGGATCGAATTTAGATACTCTAAAAAGTGTTTCAAATTCTCAGCTGCCATGTAGCCAAATAACAAAAGTGTAATCTACATAACTAAAAAACACCCAAGTTTCAAAGTCTCCAACTGCAAGGCATTTCCCCCCAAATCTTCCATACACACACTGGCAATAATAGGGGATAACGGTCTTTCCATCTGTTTGCTGCTAGTACTTGTCATTGAGTAAAACTCACGTGGAAGTCAACACATGTTGAAACTGGTATTCGCCACAGCCGACCAATCCGCTGTTGGAGAACATTGTCTGAGCACCGCTCATTCTACGGGATATAAAAACATGGAGATACTAACATGCACTTCCAGATATTTTGATAGTGTTTTAAAAGAAGCTGTTGAAATTATATCAGGAAGGAATCTTACAAAGAGAGATGGTGGTTTTTGTTTAAATTTTACGTCGAATTCTGTTCTCCCCTTACTCAAAGAACAAAGATACAGTTTTTATGCTACTCACCCGTTGATTATTAATTATACTATCGATTACTTCTAACGTCAGTAAACTGCACTTTTCGATGGGGCTGGTGTTTACAGTCTGTGTGATGTTTACAGTCTGTCTGTCTATCTCTGTGTGTGCGTGTGTTTGTGTGTGTGTGTGTGTGTGTGTGTGTGTGTGTGTGTGTGTGTGTTTGTTTGTTATCTATACTAAGTTTCCTGAATACCGAGGTATTAAATTTCCTTGAGCAGTGCTTCCTTGCTGTAGTTTTGTATTAAAAATGGCAGGGTGTTCTCCTGTCGGAATATCGGCGGTTGTCGACGACGTCTCCCGGCTGTCTTGCTGTAAATTGTTGGAACGTTATGGGGAATAGTTAACTGTAAAATAAAACAAAAATTATTTTAAAACATAAAATATCACTTTATAACATCAAACAATTATAAGTAAAATAAATAACGACACTAAAAGTGAATGTTTACTGACTGGTTAGGTATTTCAAGTAGGTATTCTGAAACCTATCTGACAGCACATTTTGTACAGCTTAGTCTCGAAAAGTTGTATTTCAGGGACCAGCTTTGTTACACGTATTTGTAAGCAACTAGAAAGCTTCTTTAATTTACGTTGTAACAAAACGTTTCGTTTTTAAAACTAGTTGTTGGTGGTGCCGCAATTTGCATAATTTCAAATTATTGCAAAATTAGATTATACAGTTTTCACGAACGTTAAATACATTGCAATTTTTTATGGGATGCATTTGTTATATATCATCGTTTCAAAGATATTCCCTCCATCTCTAATAAGCAAAATGACATTTCGTTGTGTGTTTTATCCCTTAAAAACGAAATTAGGTACCAAACAAAAAATACTTATTGAATTATGTCGTCTCTCTATACATCTGTAAAGTTTCACGAACATTGTTTATTGTCTCTTGAGAATGTTCCCTTGTTATTCTTGAGGAAATAGAGAACGCATTTAGATAGACGGTAATAGGGAAGCATTCAGTCCAGATGATTTAGCAGCAGAGGTCTATAATTGGCATATACTGAGTGAAATGATAGTTCTCATTTGTGCTGTGTCGTCCGAACAAAACACAGCCAGGCAAAACCACACCACAGGCGCAGAGATGCGAGCTGGTGCCAGAGCCGTAGAGGCTCGCCATCTTGCGCGAGTTCCACCAGCGCCACGGTAGGCGCTCAGGAGAAGGTGTCTACTTCGCCTCGACCAACTGCCAGACGAATACAATCCACCAATGACCAGACGACAACGGACAGAAACCTATTTGGAAGATAGAGCAGCTCTCGGCCGCTTGGTTATAGATCCTGGACCAGGGCTGACTTAGACAGGGAACGTCGTTTAATGAACTCTTAGAAGTGAACAGACATTCGTTGTAAATTGCATTTGTTACGTACCGAGAAATGTATCTACGATTATTTGCGCTTAGCTGTTGAGGGCTTTTTTTCTTTATTACAAGCAGTGTTACAGATTTCAATGTTCCACTAGTCACAGAGATATGCAAAAATTACAACTCATTTGTGTGAATTGGGTACTTATTTGTTGCTGTGTTGTAGAACCTTCGTTCTCCTATCCTGTTACTTGTCCCTGGGGTATAGCTGTGTAATAGTGCAGGGAGAAATTGCCTCAGTGGTGTACTGCAAAACAAACCGTTTCACGAACTCACAAACTCGGCCTACGGTAACAACAGTGGCAAGTCGGCCTCCACAGCAGTAGCGACGAGGACTTTTCAAAACTGGCGACGAGGACTTTCAAAAATTTGCAGCTAAATTGTGGAGGGAGTGGTCAATCCAGTGGACGTAAAACTAGAATAGTGATAATGCTTGAAAGAATAACATTACCGGTGCGACGAAAATGAGACTCATTGCTTTAATCAGTTTATTTTACAGGGCCGTCTTGATCAGACAAACCTTTACGCTCGACTATTACCTGTGTCGGCTACGACCATCTTCATATCTGTTACAAACGAAAACAGTGTAGGATCAACAAAGTTCAGTTAGGTGACGCTAAATCTATAAGAGTAATCTGATGTAGTATCAACGTCAAACTAAACATGTATGTACATAGTAAGTGCAGGTGATGATCAGAATGCGTCAGGTACATATATCAGGGAACTCTTGAAAGCAGAGGGCACTATGGCTACGGTACATGATTAGGCAGTGTACCAAATGTAATGGTTAAAATGCGGTATGCGAAATCATTAGCCAGCCGTGGTGGTCGTGCGGTTCTAGGCGCTGCAGTCCGGAAACACGGGATTGCTACGATCGCAGGTTCGAATCCTGCCTCGGGCTGGATGTGTTTGATGTCCTTAGGTAAGTTAGGTTTTCGTAGTTCTAAGTCTAGGGGACTGATGACCTCAGATGTTAAGTCCCATAGTACTCAGAGCCATTTGAACCACACTCCGGATACCTAAAAATAGAAGTACTACGCAGGAAAATATATAAATAAAAAGATCCAGCTGTAATCTGCAGCTGGGAAATGAGGAACTTGCTTTTCAATTCAATTAGTGGAGACCTGTTTAGGAGGGTTTGAATTTCAACTCTGACAATTACACTGCTAAAAATATTAGGCCTACATGAGTTTGGGCGTCCGTCATACTCCACTGAGAAGTAATTGAGGACTGTGTAGGAACCAAATTATACTCTCATCCTTCAGACATTAATTACACAACAAAACTTCATTACATCCTCGATCGTTTATATACTAAAATAACTGAAATGTCAGACTAGTGTGACAGGTACATGGCATGATCCGTATACGTCTACGGACGTCGCCTTGTGGTATCCGTTCCCACTCTTCAATGAGATCCCATGAGACTTCTAGGAGAGTCTGTGATAGAACAGAACGACAACGAACATATCTGTCAAGCATGTCCCACATACGCACGATGAGTTTAGTTCGGCATTCACCGCCGGTCCTACCATTGCGTCAATATCTGGGCTTCGCAAGACATCCCTGTTGACACCCGCCTCGTCGGCCCTGGAATTAGAAGAAATTCAGGGCCACCGCCATACGCAGCAGCCACCACCTGGTCCAACAGGATCTGTTCCACTTACTGTCTGGCGGTAAGGGGACCGTGCACCGCAAGATCTGTATGGCCATAAACACTGAAGCATCCTCACGATGTCACAGAACGATGGGAATTTACTCAACAACATCTGCAAGGATTCGCTCACCAAGTGTCACTACACGAGAGTTCGACCAGCACCTTGCGAAAGAAGATACGTGGACTCGTCTGTGAATAACACGATCTGCCAGTAACGAAGTTGCCTGTTGACACGGGGAAGGCCGTACTGAACGCGAGCTGCAAGACTTTATCGTGTCAAGCGGAGTACCCTAAGAGCACGTCTGGGTCGGAACGTCCTTTCTCGTGACCTGTCCATTACAATATGATCGGACGCAGGGGCTCCAGTGGCCGTTCTGATATCGTTTGCAGTGCTCAAGCGGTACTCACATGGTTCTGAATGGTCACCCAGTACTGCGCGCAACACACCCAGCAGGCGGCGCAGTACTTTAATTTCCATTGAAAGCGAAGATCTCAAGCCATGCTATAAGTTTCAAGGGCGCCGATACCTGGCCACAGGGTGCGGATGAATCAACCACCCACCCCCATTCCTTCCTTAGCTGTAGCTAACAGGAATACTAAAGATATATTGTAGTCAAGTGTCTATCATTCAAAATGTCTGTGTTAGGTAGGTGTTTAACAGGGGCGGAACTGAAACTTTTTTATCGATCGACGCTGATACCGGTGTTCCCATAAATCTTTTGTGGAGTGTATTTACTTAAAACTGATAAAACATAGATTCATGTTTCAGGGGTTTTTTGTCCTTCAACGTAGCTACCAAAATTGTGTAACCTGTTTCCAGAGATGGAGAAGTCGTAGTACACCTTCAGAAGCGCCATTTATGTTGATAATTGAAATCGAACAGTCTTTTTTGGAGGAATCTCTCTGACAGTTGTGAGGCAGATGCCACTAAATGATATCTTCCGTTTACACATTAAGTGGAAGCCACAAAGACTGTATGCTCTCGTACCAACGATGGGTGGTTCCTATATGACGCGTCACCGCTTTTTTCTCAAAGCTGTTCGCAGTTTGTGTTCCTACACTACTGGCCATTATAATTGCTGAACCACGAAGATGACGTGCTACAGCCGCGAAATTTAACCGACAGGAAGAAGATGCTGTGATATGCAAATGATTAGCTTTTCAGCGCATTCACACAAGGTTGGCGCCCGTGGCGACGCCTACAACGTGCTGACATGAGCAAAGTTTCCAACCGATGTCTCATACACAAACAGCAGTTGACCGGCGTTGCCTGGTGAAACGTTGTTGTGATGCCTCTTGTAAGGAGGAGGAATGCGTACCATCACGTTTCCGATTTTGATAAAGGTCGGATTGTAGCCTATCGCGATTGCGGTTTATCGTATCGCGACATTGCTGCTCGCGTTGGTCGACATCCAATGTCTGTTAGCAGAATACTGTATCGGTGGGTTCAGGAGGGTAATACGGAACACCGTGCAGGATCCCAACGGCCTCGTATCACTAACAGTCGATATGACAGGCATCTTATCCGCATGGCTTTAACGAATCGTGCAGCCACGTCTCGATCCCAGAGTCAACAGAAGGGGACGTTTGCATGTCAACAACCATCGCCTTACTGGCGTATCACCCGGTGTGAAGGTATGTCATGCCATTTATTACACGTCTCGGTCACCCCTTTTCGCATTGACGGCACTTGGAACAGTCGACGTTACATTTCAAATGTGTTACGACCCGTGGCTCTACCCTTCATTCGATCCCTGTGAAACACTACATTTCAGAAGGACTTTCTGGATACAGAAACTGTTCGACTGCTGCCCTGGCCAGCACATTCTCCAGATCTCTCACCAACTGAAAACGTCTCGTCAATGGTGGCCGAGCAACTGGATCGTCACAATACGCCAGTCACTACTCTTGATGAACTGTGGTATCGTATTGAAGCTGGCAGGGCGGCTGTATCTACACACGCCACTCAAGCTCTGTTTGACTCAATGCCCAGCCGTATCAAGGCCGTTATTACGGCCAGAAGTGGTGTTTTGGGTACTGATTTCTCAGGATCTATGCACCCAAATTGCGTGAAAATGTAATCACATGTCAGTTCTAGTATAATATATTTGACCAATGAATAACCGTTTATAATCTGCATTTCTTCTTGGTGTAGCAATTTTAATGGCCAGTAGTGTATACTGTACAGTAATACAGCCCATTAACAGTCTGCCGTTGGCGAACAGTGTACTTTAGGATAACATAATCACAGATGTACACGAAAAACATAATTACATCCACGTTTCTCGGTTTCTGACGAAATTTTGTTAGTCGGGATGACGTACAACAACGTCACTCGGTTCTTTGGCGTTTCAAGTGCGGCTCATGCGATCCCTTTTTTAAGCAATTGTTCTCATTCCCAGGCGTTCCTTCAGAACGTGCAGGTCAGTCATATGCTCTAAGCATCTCACGACAGCTCATGAATCGTTTGGCGTCGATCACTGCCCTCTAACACGGTAAGAGCACACACTTCTTCTGTGATGCGGTGCTCGGTTCGTAATGACCGCATATTCTAATTCTGTTATATTCGCTTAACGGTCTGTTAACCGCTGTGTAAGTTCTCTGGCAATGTTTGTTAAGAAGCATTTAAAGTTTCTTTCGCGCTCTCTTATGATTTAATGAATATGCGTCTCACGTTTCCATTTCTTTTCTGTCCCGTGCTATTTTCTAATGTGCTCATCCTATCTCACTCGGCGCGGTTTTGTAGCGACACACAGGTTATTTCCTGGTTCTCTCTGGCGTGATCGCTCGTTTCCTTGGAGCAATGAGAATGCGCTTTAGTAAAATGTTTTTAATTTTCAACCCCTTGGTATTCTATTCTGCAACATACCTGAAGCTGACCATGCCTTACATTTCGATATCTGATTTCGGAATCTCTGTCTGACCACGACGTAATCATGATGGAACTCTCAGTCGATCGTTCCCAAAATATACCCTCTCCTCTTGTGATTCTTAAACAAACGTATTCGCTGAAGGCAACTGAAAATTGCTGCCCGAACTCAGTTGGTCTTTCTCCTCCCCCATTCCTATTGCCAGTCATCTGCTGCTTACCACACAATTATGCCTACCTGAACTATCGTTGTCGACGTTGGTTTGCTGCGGAATCTGATGAGAAAGAAACTATCGATGAAATGTTCACAGCAGTTCTCTGCGATTCTCTTCTATTCACAAGGGATCCGAGTTTACGAGATCTACTAACATCCTTTTTCTTGTACTATCGTATACAAAATTGATATAGAAGTCAGAACGTAACACTCACTTTTGGTACTTCCTAAAAAATGCAACAATGAACCACCTCTAGCTTGGGCAGAAGTATTCTGAAATGCAAAAACTACTTGCAAAATAACCAGTTAATCTGTATCCTGATAAAGGAAGCCTATGAATTTTCAAATTATTTAAGTGGTAGTCCGATACATAAATAATGTCAGAGTCAACATCTATAAGCAGATCACTGACTTTATCTCTAATGCCTTTAATATGTTGATGAAATATTCTAATTCCTTCTCTACTTGCATACCTGACCTCCGCTGAAGGTGATTGCTTAGTTAGATGGCCTTCCTTTAAGCTGGTATACCTATCAGCTGAGTTGAATCTAAAAAAGGTGCACCTCCAACACCAACTACTACGTGAATTTTTCCATGAGGGATTCCACCAGCACCCACTACCCTGTCACCTAAAAGCTTTGCCTGCCTTCCTTTCCCATACCTATTGAGATGAAGGCCTTGACTAGTGAAACCCCATCTACTGATAGACTCAACTCGCACTGGCATATCGACCAACATAAACCGCATCGAAAATTTATGGGACATAATCGAGAGGTCACCTCGTGCACGAAATCTTGCACCGGTTAAACCTTCGCTAGACGGCTATAGAGGCAGCATGGGTGAATGTTTCTGCAGGGAAAGACCAACGACTTGTTGAGCCCATGTCGTGCCTTTTTGCTGCAGTACGCCGGACAAAAGGAGGTCCAACACAATACTAGGAGGTGTCCCGTGACTTTTGTCACTACGTGAAGGCGTTCTGGTATCTAGTAAGCAAAGTTAACCCATGATGGCCTAGGGAAGAAGAATACAAGAACAAGTAAAGGAGAACTTTCCTCGGCAAATGATGTCCATAACGTAATTCTTAGATATGAATTCCAGGGAGAAGTTTCTCAAGTTGTACGTTTTGAGACAGAATTGTATTGAAATGAATAGTGGGATGTGTTGGAAGTGTAGAAAGTAATGCCTTTAAATTTTTTATACAAAAACTCTTTAACCTCCTTAGTTTCAACAGACGTATTTACCGTTCTACATCTTATTGTTTCTGTCTACATATTTGAAGCACTCTGCCACTATACGGCTCCGAATTTTAGCATGTAACGTGACAGTGCATAACTTAAATATGTCGGTGCGTGGGGAACATCGTGCTGTAATCGAGCTCGAAGATTTCATGTACACATGGAGCACCCTGTCCTTCAGCATGACAATGCCCGACTACAGACTATCACTGCGACATCTGCAACAGTCCGGCACCTCGGCTTGACTGTCACCGCTCATCCTTCGTACTGTCGTAACTCGGCCCCATCCGCTTTTCATCTGTTTCCAAAACCTGAAGCACATCTCCGAGGACTTCGCATTGCAAGTAACGAAGTGGTGCAAGCAGACGTGAAGTTGTGTCTTAGTCAACAAAGTCAAACATTCTACACTGACAGTATGATCAGACTGGTCTCTCGTTTGGAAGAATGTGTTTGTCGGCAGAGTGATTACGTTGAGAAATGAATATCTTGACCTGAAAAATAAAGACGTACAATGTTAATAACGTTTATCTTATTGTAACAGCCACGAGCTGTGACATACCAAATTCAGAGACATTACTTTTCACCACGTCCTCGCTCAGGATTAGAGTCACAGTCCTCTGTGTCAGGTAGAATGGCTATCAGGGTGCATTAGTGTCGTTTAGGTTTAGTTTGTTACGAGGCATGCGGGACTGGTAGAGTGTGTAATGGACGCCAACAGTATGAGACGCTGATAAATCTCCGTAAACAACACGAAGAACACAGGGTTGCATATACTAGTGTGAGATGGCGGTCTCAGCACTCGACAGAGTTTGAAAGGGGCTTCAGTGTGGGACTCCATTTGGTCAGCTGGTCCAGTCGTGCAGTATCCAGATTCTTGAGATTCGTCCAGGTCACGATCAACAACGTCTGACCACCACAACGGAGGATCGCCTTTTCACAACTCCGCCTGCCAACCGCGAACAAGTAATAGAATTCCCGCAAAATTGAACGGACTAACGAGAACCAGACTAAGGAATTACCTTCTCATACGTGGGCAGCCGATAAAAACACAGCACAAACGGCTGCATATGGGGTGTTATCGTGACCAGGTAGCGTGGACTGCCGCTGCATAGCGTAGCATTGTGCTTAGGGGTGAGTTTCTATTCTGCATCACCACGCATAACGTTGGGCGGAAAGTATGGCGGCCACAGGGGGGTGATCATACTCTCTCGATGTTCCGCGAAGGCATAATAGCGTTACTCCTGGCTTTATGCTTCAGGGCATAATTTCAGGCCACTACTTGTAGTGACTGACTGCCTGCACAACGGTACTTTGCGGATATCGTGCGTCCTCACGTGTCACCTCTCATTCGACAGTATCTCGGTGCCATCTTTCAAGAGGACAAAGCACATTCATATATGATAGTTACTTTGCGGTTTGATGGCTACTGGTTGCAGGCATACGAAGGTATGAACGTTTGAAATTGTCATTGCACATACCCCACGTCGTATTCACTAAAACGATTAATGTTCAGTGGAAGTATCCGAGCGGTGCGTCGAAATGCCTTTTCCCGCAGTGCACCGCCTTACGAAGCTCGTTGGCGGTTGTGTCTGCCGGGACTATTTGCGACCCCGTGCCTGGCGTACCAATGGCGAAGCTGTTCTGCAGACTCCGCGAACAGGTAGCGGTCCCTGGCAGCCGTTGGTGGAGACCTGGTGTTGTGTTGTGTTGTGGCCGCCTGTAAGTCTCTGTTTTGTCACACCAAACGACGTAGGTTTTCTTGGTGAATATACACCCTGTGATGCAGACATCCCGTGATGGGCGTAGACAAGGGTACAACAGTCTCCATATGCTACAGCATCAGCACACTTACGTGTCTGCCGCTCAACCCTAGTCAGCACTCTGCGCTGCAGACACCAGAATGGAGCAAGCAGTGCGTGAGTTGTCTTATATAGAACTCTATATCTTTATCGTCAGTTGTAGTCTCTGAGAAGGAACTAGTATCTAGTTCTGTACCAAATGCTACGTTAATGTTCAGTGACACCAATAAATTGTCTATGGACGTGGATTGTAACGAAGTTAAGTATTGCATCTTGTTCAAGTTGCAAGAATGTGAGCTTACATTTTCTATATTGTAACGTCATGTCGGCCCCTCCAGAAATCATGCTGTACCGACGAGTGTTATTTCATCCGACATTTATTTCATAAAAATATTACGGTTTTTTTAAAAATTTTACATTTCGAGCGTCTAATTACAACAGAATGAAACACCATTTTCGTGCCATACGGGTCTCGCCTTTATTCTTTGCATGGTGTCTTCACTGGCTTGGAATATGTACTTATTTTTATTATCTAGTTTGCATTTTGGGACATTGTGTATGTAGGTCATAAACAGTTCTGGTGGTTGGCTTTTCTCTGTCATAGCAATATTTTAAATTCTACTTACAGGTTCACTGGATGATGTTTTATATGTTGTATTTTTACTCCATTTTTGTAAAGTTTTCTAAAAGTATTTGCACCCCTCCAATTCCGAAAAGACATCAACTTTCTTTCATCAGGTAAGGCATTTGTACTGTGCTGGATGTCACTTGCGGGAATATTAAGCTATGCTGCCCCTACATTCGTCCATAATTGCGAAATGTTAACGGTGGAAGGATTTTGTGCACCAACTGATCTCTTCATGACGTCCCATAAATGTCCGATGGGATTCATGTTGGGCGATCTGGATGGCCAAACCATTCGCTTGAATTATCCAGAGCATCCTTCAAACCAACAGCAGAGAACTGTGGATGGGCGACATAGCGAATTTCATAAATTAAATTCCATAGTTGTTTAGGAACATGAAATCCACGAATGGCTGCAGATAGTCTCAAGTAGCCGAACATAATCATTTCCAGTCGGTGATCGGTTCAGTTGGACAAGAGGACCAATTCCATTTATAACAGAACGTAAAATCATGTACGTCAGTAATTTCTTTACGTGTAATGTTTTATATAAATATAGCTTTTCACTGCGAGTTTAATAACTAAGAGGGGTTATCTTTGGTCATGCGGGAAGGAGGTCGATCTTTGGAAGCGGGGGTTGGAGGAGGTTGTGATACAGATGTGGTGAAAAACAATGTCTTATTTCATACTATTGTAGAAGTGTTAAATGTGAATAAATGAATTAAATAGTGATGTGCAAAACTAATGTAACGTTTGCTCTCTAAAAATCAAAATACCACGTCGCCCTACAAACCAGATAGTCTCATCCAAACACAAAGAAAACCGCGGCAACATCGCAGTGGAATCACCTCTAGACTTCACGAAGACAACAGCGCGGCCATCGATATGAGTACCAAACTGTTCGTACTTGCTAACGACCTCGGACTATAAATTTGAATCTCCTGTAGTGCCTGAAGTCACCATGTGGACAAAGGAGTAGGACAACATATAGACTGTGGAAATCTTAGGAAGAGGCTGTTAAACATTCCATGTAAACACATCCCACAGCACTGTGGAGCAGCCACTAGCTTGCAGAATGCCTTGTTAACATCTTGGGTCCATGGTTACGTGGGGTCTGCGCCTCACTCGAATCCTACCATCAGCTCTTACCAACTGAAGTCGAAACTCACCCAACGTGGCCGCGGTTAACGTGACGTCACGGGTCCAACCGGTACGTCACGAGCCCAGGAGAGGCTCTGCAGGCGAGGTCGTGCTGTTAGCGAAGGCACTCGCGTCGGTCGGCAGCTGGCACAGCCCATTAACGCCAAATGTCGCAGCACTGACCTGACGAATGCGTTCGTCGTACATCCCACATTGATTTCGGCGGTTGTTTCAAGCAGTGTTGGTTGCCTCTAAGCACTGACAATTCTACGCAAACGCTGTTGTTCTGAGTCGTTAAGTGAAGGTAGTTAGTCACTTTGTATCTGGAAATATTGAATTCCCTATCGATTTCGGAAATGGAATGTCCGATACGTCAAGCTCCAACTACCATTCGGCGTTCAAAATATGTTGATTCATGTCGTGCGGCCACAATCACGACTGAAACCTGTTCACGTGGATCACCTGATTACAAATTACGGCTCCACCAATGCACCGCCATTTTGTACCACTGATAAAGGCAGAGGAGAAAGCAGATAGGTTGGAAGAGTATACTGAGGGCTACCACGTGGGGAACGAATAGTTTGATGACGTAATAGAAGACGAAATGAAAGCTAACATGGAAGACATAGTAGATTCAGTATTATTGTCAGTGTTAAACAGAGTTTCCGAAGACTTGACATCAAATAAGGTGTAAAACATCACTAACACTCCTTTCCAGTTTCTAAAATCATAGTTAGAAGTGGTAAGTAAGCGACTATTGAGTTTCGTTAGTAGAATCTATACGTCCAGAAGTACAGCATCGGACTTTTGGAAAAAAATATGATACACACAATCCCGAAAGATAGCAATGGCAGATAAACATCTTAACAGATCATATTCTCAAGTTATGGAGCCCCTCAGGAAAATAGCGGGTAGGTCGGGGAAGAATGCCAGTGTGCACTCGGTGTACTTGCCGGGGGGTCTCGTCCGTAATGTGGAGGAGGCCCTTCCGGCAGCTATTGAACGCACTGGGTGTGACCGGCTGCAGATAGTAGCACATGTCGGAACGAATGGCGCCTGCCGCTTGGGTTCTGAGGCCATCCTTGGTTCCTTCCGGCGGCTGGCTGATTTGGTGAAGACAACCAGCATCGCACGCGGAGTGCAAGCTGAGCTTAATACCTGCAGCATAGTGCCCAGAGTCGATCGCGGTCCTCTGGTTTGGAGCCGTGTGGAGGGTCTAAACCAGAGGTTCAGACGACTCTGCGACTATAATGGTTGCAAATTCATCGACCTCCGTTATTGGGTGGAGAACTGTAGGGCCCCCCTAGACAGGTCAGGCGTGCACTACACACCGGAAGCAGCTACTAGGGTAGCAGAGTACGTGTGGCGTGCACACGGGGGTTTTTTAGGTTAGAGGGACCCCCCCTTGGGCGAAACGATAAAATACCTGACGGCTTACCAGAGAGGACATTATCATCGTTGATAAAGAACGTCCGTCCTCAGAGACCAAAAACAGGAAAAGTTAACGTAATATTGGTAAACTGCAGGAGTATCCAGGGCAAGGTTCCTGAATTAGTATCTCTTATTGAAGGAAATAGTGCGCATATAGTATTAGGAACGGAAAGTTGGTTAAAACCGGAAGTGAACAGTAACGAAATCCTAGACACAGAATGGAATATATACCGCAAGGATAGGATAAACACCAATGGTGGAGGAGTATTTATAGCAGTAAAGAATTCAATAATATCCAGTGAAGTTATTAGCGAATGCGAATGTGAAATAATCTGGGTTAAGCTAAGTATCAAAGGTGGGTCAGATATGATAGTCGGATGCTTCTATAGACCACCTGCATCAGCAACCGTAGTAGTTGGGCGCCTCAGAGAGAACCTGCAGAACGTCGTGAAGAAGTTTCGTGATCATACTATTGTAATAGGGGGAGACTTCAATCTACCAGGTATAGAATGGGATAGTCACACAATCAGAACTGGAGCCAGGGACAGAGACTCTTGTGACATTATCCTGACTGCCTTGTCCGAGAATTACTTCGAGCAGATAGTTAGAGAACCAACTCGTGAAGCTAACGTTTTAGACCTCATAGCAACAAATAGACCGGAACTTTTCGACTCCGTGAATGTAGAAGAGGGTATCAGTGATCATAAGTCAGTGGTTGCATCAATGACTACAAGTGTAATAAGAAATGCCAAGAAAGGAAGGAAAATATATTTGCTTAACAAGAGTGATAGGGCACAAATCGCAGAATATCTGAGTGACCACCATCAAACGTTCATTTCTGAGGAAGAGGATGTGGAACAAAAATGGAAAAAATTCAGAAACATCGTCCAGTACGCCTTAGATAAGTTCGTACCGACTAAGGTCCAAAGCGAGGGGAAAGATCCACCGTGGTATAACAATCATGTACGAAAGGTACTACGGAAACAAAGAAAGCTTCATCATAGGTTTAAGAGTAGTCGAATCATAGCTGATAAGGAAAAGCTGAACGAAGCGAAAAAGAGCGTAAAGAGAGCAATGAGAGAAGCATTCAACGAATTCGAACATAAAACATTGGCAAACAATCTAAACAAGAACCCTAAAAAGTTTTGGTCATATGTAAAATCGGTAAGCGGATCTAAATCCCCTATTCAGTCACTCGTTGACCACGATGGCACCGAAACAGAGGACGACCGAAGAAAGGCAGAAATACTGAATTCAGTGTTCCGAAACTGTTTCACTGCGGAAAATCGTAACACGGTCGCTGACTTCAGCCGTCGCACGGACGCCAAAATGGAAAATATTGAAATAAACGATATCGGAATTGAAAAACAACTGCTATCACTTAGTAGCGGAAAAGCATCCGGACCAGACGAGATACCCTTAAGATTCTACAGTGATTTTGCTAAAGAACTTGCCCCCTTTCTATCAGCAATTTATCGTAGATCGCTGGAAGAACGTAAAGTACCTAGCGACTGGAAGAAAGCGCAGGTCGTTCCCATTTTCAAGAAGGGTCATAAATCAGATGCGAATAATTATAGGCCTATTTCGCTTACGTCAATCTGTTGTAGAATAATGGAACATGTTTTGTGTTCTCGTATTATGACGTTCTTAGATAATACAAATCTCCTTCATCATAACCAACATGGATTCCGCAAACAGAGATCATATGAAACTCAGCTCGTCCTATTTGCCCAAGAAATTCACAGTGCCGTAGACACTGGCGAGCAGATTGATGCCGTATTCCTGGACTTCAGGAAGGCATTTGATACGGTTCCGCACTTACATTTAGTGAAAAAAATACGAGCTTACGGAATATCGGACCAGGTTTGTGATTGGATTCAGGATTTCCTAGAAGAAAGAACACAACATGTCATTCTTAACGGTTCAAAATCTGCAGATGTAGAGGTAATTTCGGGAGTACCGCAAGGAAGCGTGATAGGACCTTTATTGTTTACAATATACATAAATGACTTAGTTGACAACATCGGTAGCTCCGTGAGGCTATTTGCAGATGACACGGTTGTCTACAAGAAAGTAGCAACATCAGAAGACTCGTACGTACTCCAGGAAGACCTGCAGAGGATTAATGCATGGTGCGACAGCTGGCAGCTTTCCCTAAACGTAGATAAATGTAATATAATGCGCATACATAGGGGCAGAAATCCATTCCAGTACGATTATGCCATAGGTGGTAAATCATTGGAAGCGGTAACGACCGTAAAATACTTAGGAGTTACTATCCGGAGCGATCTGAAGTGGAATGATCACATAAAACAAATAGTGGGAAAAGCAGGCGGCAGGTTGAGATTCATAGGAAGAATTCTAAGAAAATGTGACTCATCGACGAAAGAAGTAGCTTACAAAACGCTTGTTCGTCCGATTCTTGAGTATTGCTCATCAGTATGGGACCCTTACCAGGTTGGATTAATAGAAGAGATAGACATGATCCAGCGAAAAGCAGCGCGATTCGTCATGGGGACATTTAGTCAGCGCGAGAGCGTTACGGAGATGCTGAACAAGCTCCAGTGGCGGACACTTCAAGAAAGGCGTTACGCAATACGGAGAGGTTTATTATCGAAATTACGAGAGAGCACATTCCGGGAAGAGATGGGCAACATATTACTACCGCCCACATATATCTCGCGTAATGATCACAACGAAAAGATCCGAGAAATTAGAGCAAATACGGAGACTTACAAGCAGTCGTTCTTCCCACGCACAATTCGTGAATGGAACAGGGAAGGGGGGATCTGATAGTGGTACAATAAGTACCCTCCGCCATACACCGTAAGGTGGCTCGCGGAGTATAGATGTAGATGTAGAACATACAGAATAATGGAAAGGAGTATTGAAAGTCGGTTACATCATGTTCAGTTTGGTCTTAGGTGGGTGAGGGCACTAGAGATGCAGTTCTGACCTTTTGCTTGATAATGAGTCCGAGACTTAAGAAAAATCAAATATCATTCACAGGATTTGTCGACGTAGAAAAAGCCATCGACGGTGTAAAATGATTAAATCTTGAGATTCTGAAGGTAATATGTTTATGCTCTAGGTAAGGCTGGATAATATGCATTATGTACAAGAACCAAGAAGGGACAATAAGAATGGAAAACCAAGAACAATGTGTTCCGTTTAGAAAGGGCATAAGATAGGTGTGTAGTCTCTCTGCCCTATAGGGGATAAGAATAACATTCCCTGTTCAGGAGAATAAACAGCCTAATAAGCGCACACTGTGAAATGAGTGTATTCTGAAGAAACACGAATGAAGTGACGGACTACAGGAAGTGCAGGAATTTAGTTGTATTGAAAGCGAAGTATTAGAGGACGGACGAAGAAGGAGGACATATGACGTCACCTAGCGTAGCCGCGTGTGGTGGACGCGGGGTCCAGTGCCTTGCCACGGTTCGCGCGGCTTCCCTCGTCCGAGGTTCCAGTTCTCCCTCGGGCACGGCTATGTGTGCTGTGCTTAGCGTATGTTAGCGTAAGTTAGATTAAGTCGTGAATACATTACAGCAAAATGGAAGTGCTAATATTTACAGAATTAATACAGTGTCAGAATGAAACATAGTTTTTCACTTTCAATAAATTTATCATACGAAAGATACCTATACGTGCGGTCAGAACTGAACTCTGACAGACGTTTCTACTTAAGTTGGTCTAACAGGCCCTGTATAAATACACATGTATGGAGTAGAAGGAATTCCCTTTGGAAAAGTCTTTCAAATTTTGTTGTACTGTGCTTTATCTTAAACCAAATTTTTAATGCTCGCTGGTAATTTATTGAAAATGTGAGTTACTGCATATTTGACACCATTGTCGGCCAACGTAATTGACTTTAATTCTTTGCGTAGATTATTGTTATTTTTAGCATTAATACTATTTATTGAGCTATTGTTCGATACATTATTTGGAACAAATCTCATTTGGAAATAAATCTACTGAGAATCGGTGGTTAGAATACCCAGTTCCTTGAAGAGGAGAATGATTTTCTTGAATTTACGCCACAAATGACTCTTACTACACGTTTTTGCATTCTAAAATCTTTTGCTCGGTTTGAAGAGATACCCCAGAATATGATCCCATATGACATAATAGAATGAAAGAAGGGAAATCAGGGAAGTGTTACTTTATATTTAAGTCTCCTACATCTGACATAATTCGCATTGCAAAGACAGACTTGTTCAGGTGCTTCACAGTTCTGTGATATGCCTTTCCCTACTGATTTATTATGGAGTTGTAATCCCAGAAACTTAACACTGTCGACCTCTTCAATCTGCATGTCTTCATATGTTATATACATGCTGGAAGGAAGTCTCTTACATGTTCTGAACTCCATACAGTGGATATTTTCAATGTTTAAAGACAAAGAATTAGCTTTAAACCGTTTATTACTGTCAGTGAAAATTTTATTAGCTGCAGTTTCTAAATATGTACAATTGTATTTCGCAACAATATACTTCGTTTCCACTTAGTGAGGTAAGAATCGACTCACTTTCAGCACTGCCAGTGACAGTTTAACATTCCAATTCACTTAAGACACTGTTGCGATTCACACAGTCAAAGGCTTTTGACAGGTCACAGATAAAGTCAGTAACCTCTAATTTGTCATCTATTGAATTAAGTACAGTCTCAGTGTAAGTGTAATTAGCTTTCTCTGTATTATTATTTGCAGTCAGATGTGAAACTGGTCGATATTTCGACTATATCGATTTATCCCCGTTCTTCTAAAGAGGTCTAACTTCAGCAAACTTTAGCCAGTCTCGAAATTTTCCGCTGGTAAGACACTGATTACACAAAATAACTTAAGATAGAATTCAACTGAAATGAGAACCCTGTGATTAAATTCACTTACAAAGGTTAGGTTCAAAGTTCGGAAACTAATTCAGGACTTCGCGAGGAATAGAAACAACTTAAACTGTATTAATTACGTGTCACAACTAAAGTAAACAAAGAACTGAGTCTACACTGTTTGAACTAGCCACTTATTTCCGAATTTCCATAATATTTGAGAGAGCTGTATAGGGTGAAGAGAGAGACTGAATTATATCGAACAAAAAGTTGAGGATGTGAGGTGCAAGTGCTTCTCTTAAATGAAGAAGTTTAGAACATTGTGGGAATTTGGACTAATCGATAGCTGAAGATCCCAACATCCCCCAAAAAAAACAGCTCACTTATATAACGGAGCAAGTCAACTTCGGCAGACTGTAAGAGAAAAGCCCGAAGCAATCAGTAATTCAGATTTTGAAAAAAATTTAATTACCGGAAGAAATAAACTAGTGCGAAATTCGTGGCTTCAAAACATCAATACGACCTCCATTAAATTTGTAAAGGTAAACACGTTAGGTATTGCAATGTGGCGGTGACATAGGAAGGAATAATATTTCAGAGCCCTGAGTCAATTATATCAAGATGTTCAACAATAATGGGAAAAGCAGTCACTGTAAGACATATTAAAGCAAGAATCAATTACACAACCAGAAAATATGCGGTAGGTCACAGACTGATTCCATGGGATCTCAATGCAATCCACGTCGATTTATCGCTATATACCGGAGTTACTGCTCTCCCGTAGATATTTCAACCGTAAATGGGCGCCACCACATTACAGATGTATTTCGCAGTACTTTATGCCAAGGGATATCAACAAGGTACTTGCAAAATAAAGATAGATAACTAGAAAATCGTGAAGGAGCAGTAAAATAGGATTTTGCTTACAGGAAACGTTCCAATAATGTCAATCTCGTCGAAACTTGGCGGGTACATAGAGGGGAAATAAATGCAATACCAACTTTTTTGTTTGTGCCCCAATTCACTTTTATGTGGTAAAGAACTTGAAGGTAGGTAATATGACGTATTAAGTTCGGAGAGATTATTTTCTCAAGTACGGTATATAAAAATGATTCTCACATAAATGCAAAATACCCCACCACCGTTAATTAATTCTTAAAAATGTAAACAGTTCTTGAAATAACTTAATAATATACCGGAACGCATTGTGTGACGTCGCCGACAACCACCGATGTTTCGACGGAAGCTGTGCAAGGGAATTTAAAACCTCGATTCTCAGACGGATACGGAATGATAACACACACGCTGTAAACACTTGCGCCATCAAAACTCAAATGTGACAGACGTCAGAAGTTATCTATAGTGAACTTAATAAGGTGTTGGTGAAGAAGCATAAGACTCTATCCCTCGGTTTTTTGAGCATGGAGAGACCGGAACTCCATGCACACTTTAAATGAAAACCACCATCTCCGTTGATAAAACTACTTCCTAATTTAATTTCAACTGCTTCCTTATTTGCGCTAACACAATAACTGGAAGTGCATGCCATAATCTCCGCGTTGCAGTATTCCATAGGATTACCGGTGTCAGGACAGTGTTCTGCAACAGCGGACTTGCTCGGGTGTTGTAATCATGTGTGTGGCATATGCGCAGTACGCTCGTCTTCCACAGTCGTGATAGTCTGACACGCCACAACTGCGAAGAGTAAGTAACATCCTCTTTACGCAAACCAAAATAAAACATTACAGAAAACTGAAAGGGCCCTGTTCATAGATAGTGATCGAACAACACAATTTACAACATATTTCCGCAAAATAGGACCAATCCTGGAAAAAATGATCACTGCGATAAGGAAAACAGCCGTAGCCTTTGAGCCACTTCGGTATTATCATCACTCACTCGATGCATAGTTGGTCGATCGCGCCTTTCACTGTAAGCATTCTGACGAAAGGTGACTTGCAGATAGGTTAACTCAGCTCACAAAC
The DNA here is from genome assembly GCF_023864275.1 of Schistocerca cancellata. Lineage (NCBI taxonomy): Eukaryota > Metazoa > Arthropoda > Insecta > Orthoptera > Acrididae > Schistocerca > Schistocerca cancellata. The sequence continues at coordinate 880,447,963 of NC_064628.1, forward strand.
TCTCAGGGTCCGAGATAACAAGGGCCCTGTGTACCACGGTTCTAAGGTCGCCATCACGTTGAGCCGGATGGTGACAACTATCAGCCTGCAGATACAATCCAGCGTGAGTAGGAGTCGCATAAAGGGCAGGTACCAAAGTACCGTCCACCTTCCTTCTCATCAACACATCAAAGAAGGACAGACAACCATTCTTCTCCACGTCCAACGTGAAACAAATATTCGGGTGGATCGAATTTAGATGCTCTAGAGAGTGTTTCAAATTCTCAGCTGCCATGTAGCCAAATAACAAAAGTATAATCTACATAACTAGAAAACACCCAAGTTTCAAAGTCTCTAACTGCAAGGCATTTCCCTCCAAATCGTCCATACACAAACTGGCAATGATAGGGGATAAAGGTCTTTCCATCTGTTTGCTGCTAGTACTTGTTATTGAGTAAAACTCACGTGGAAGTCAACACATGTTGAAACTAGTATTAGCCACAGGCGAGCAAATCCGCTGTTGCAGAATATTGTCTGAGCACCGCTCATTCTACGGGATGTAAAAACATGGAGATACTAGCATGTACTTCCAGATATTTTGATAGTGTTTCAAATCAAGCTGTTGAAATTATATTAGGAAGTAAGCTTACAAAGAGAGATGATTTGAAAACATAAAATATCACTTTATAACATCAAACAATTATAAGTAAAATAAATAACGACACTAAAAGTGAATGTTTTCAGACTGTTACTGACAGCACATTTTGTACAGCTTAGTCTCGAAAAGTTGTATTTGCCACAGCTCGGCCTACCGTAACAACAGTGGTAAGTCGGCCTCCACAGCAGTAGCGACGAGGACTTTTCAAAACTGGTGACGAGGACTTACAAAAATTTGCAGCTAAATTGTAGGGGGAGTGGTCCATCCAGTGGACGTCAAACTAGAATAGTGATAATGCTTAAAAGAAGAACATAGTCGATCACACATCCGAAGTGTGGTCTGAATGGCGGCACGTCGTGGTTTCTGTTTTCCCTTCGACGGAACATGAGGAGATATTCCTAGCCTCCTTTCCTTTACGGTACTCCTCAGCATATCCGCTGCTACGGTCGCAGGTTCGAATCCTGCCTCGGGCATGGATGTGTGTGATGTCCTTAGGTAAGTTAGGTTTCCGTAGTTCTAAGTCTGGGGGACTGATGACCACAGATGATAAGACCCATAGTACTCAGAGCCATTTGAACCACACTCCGGATGCGAGCAAAGAGGCGTGATGACGAGTACTTGAACTCGATTTCGAAAAGATGGCAGCCACTGATACAATACTAATAACACTGCGAGGTATCGACTTGGATTCCATAAGGCCAACCTGAAACTGATCACCCTAAAATAGTAGTAAGACGTAGGAAAATAAATAAATAAAAAGATCCAGCTGTTAACTACACCTGGGAAACGAGTATCTTGCTTTTCAATTCAATTAGTGGAGACCTGTTTAGGAGGGTTTGAATTTCAACTCTGACAATTACACTGCTAAAAATATTAGGCCTACATGAGTTTGGGCGTCTGTCATACTCCACTGAGAAGTAATTGAGGACTGTGTAGGAACCAAATTATACTCTCATCCTTCAGACATTAATTACACAACAAAACTTCATTACATCCTCGATCGTTTATATATTGAAATAACTGAAATGTCAGACTGGTGTGACAGCTACATGGCATGCTCTGTATACGTCTACGGACGTCGCCTTGTGGTATCCGTTCCCACTTTTCAATGAGATCCTATGAGTTCTAGGAGAGTCTGTGATAGAACACAACGACCACGAACATATCTGTCAAGCATGTCCCACATACGCTCGATGAGTTTAGGTCGGCATTCACCGCCGGCCCTACCATTGCGTCAATATCTAGGCTTCGCAAGACATCCCTGTTGACACCCGCCTCGTCGGCCCTGGAATTAAAAGAAATTCAGGGCCACCGCCATACGCAGCAGCCACCACCTGGTCCAACAGGATCTGTTCCACTTACTGCCTGGCACTGCAGGATCTGTATGGCCATAAACACTGAAGCCTCCTCACGATGTCACAGAACGATGGGAATTTCCTCAACAACATCTGTCAGGATTCGCTCACCATGTGTCACTACACAAGAGCACGACCAGCACCTTGCGAAAGAAGATACGTGGACTCGTCTGTGAATAACACGATCTGCCAGTAACGAAGTCGCCTGTTGACACGGGGAAGGCCGAACTGAACGCGAGCTGCAAGACTTTATCGTGTCATGGGGGGTACTCTAAGAGCACGTCTGGGTCGGAACGTCCTTCCTCGTAACCTGTTCATTGCAATATGATCGGACGCAGGGGCTCCAGTGGCCGTTCTGATATCGTTTGCAGTGCTCAAGCGGTACTCACATGGTTCTGAATGGTCACCCAGTACTGTGTGCAACACACCCAACAGGCGGTGCAGTACTTTAATTTCCATTGAAAGCGAAGATCTCAAGCCATGCTATAAGTTTCAAGGGCGTCGATACCTGTCCACAGGGTGCGGGTGAATCAACCACCCACCGCCATTCCTTCCTTAGCTGTAGCTTACAAGAAAACTAAAGATATATTGTAGTCAGGTGTCTATCATTCAAAATGTCTGTGTTAGGTAGGTGTTTAACAGGGGCGGAACTGAAACTATTTTATCGATCGACGCTGATACAGGTGTTCCCCTAAATCTTTTGTGGAGTGTGCTTATTTAAAACTGATAAAACATAGATTCAAGTTTCAGGGGATTTTGGTCCTTCAACGTAGCTCCCAAAATTGTGTAACCTGTTTCCAGAGATGGAGAAGTCGTAGTACACCTTCAGAGGCGCCATTTATATTGATAATTGAAATCGAACAGTCTTTTTCTGGACGAATCTCTCTGACAGTTGTGAGGCAGATGCCACTAAATGATTTCTTCCCTTTACACATTAAGTGGAAGCCACAATTACTGTATGCTCTCGTACCAACGATGGGTGGTTCCTATATAAAGCGTCACCGCTTTTTCTCAAAGCCGTTTACAGATTGTGTTCCTACACTACAGGCCATTATAATTGCTACACCACGAAGATGACGTGCTACAGACGCGAAATTTAACCGACAGGAAGAAGATGCTGTGATATGCAAATGATTAGCTTTTCAACGCATTCACACAAGGTTGGCGCCCGTGGCGACACCTACAACGTGCTGACATGGGGAAAGTTTCCAACCGTTGTCTCATACACAAACAACAGTTGACCGGCGTTGCCTGGTGAAACGTTGTTGTGATGCCCCTTGTGAGGAGGAGGAATGCGTACCATCATGTTTCCGACTTTGATAAAGGTCGGATTGTAGCCTATCGCGATTGCGGTTTATCGTATCGCGACATTGGTGCTCGCGTTGGTCGACATCCAATGTCTGTTAGCAGAATACTGTATCGGTGGGTTCAGGCGGGTAATACGGAACACCGCGCTGGATCCAAACGGCCTCGTATCACTAACAGTCGAGATGACAGGCATCTTATCCGCATGGCTGTAACGGATCGTGCAGCTACGTCTTGATACCTGAGTCAACAGATGGGGACGTTTGCAAGACATCGTCTTATTGGCGTATCACCCGGTGTGATGGTATGGCGTGCCATTTGTTACACGTCTCGGTCACCTCTTTTCGCATTGACGGCACTTAGAACAGTGTTCGTTGCGTTTCAGATGTGCTACGACCCGTGGCTCTACCCTTCATTCGATCCCTGTTAAACCCTACATTTCAGCAGGATAATGTTCGACCGCATGTTGTAGGAGCTATACGGGCCTTTCTGGATACAGAAACTGTTCGACTGCTGCCCTGGCCAGCAAATTCTCCAGATCTCTCACCAACTGAAAAGGTCTGCTTAATGGTGGCCGAGCAAGTGGCTCGTCACAATACGCCAGTCACTACTCTTGATGAACTGTCGTATCGTGTTGAAGCTGCATGGGCAGGTGTATCTGCACACCCAAGCTCTGTTTGACTCAATGCCCAGGCGTATCAAGGCCGTTATTACGGCCAGAAGTGGTTGTTTTAGGTACTGATTTCTCAGGATCTATGCACCCAAATTGGATGAAAATGTAATCACTAGTCAGTTCTAGTATAATATATTTGTCCAATGAATAACCGTTTATAATCTGCATTTCTTCTTGGTGTAGCAATTTTAATGGCCAGTAGTGTATACTGGACAGTAATACAGCCCATTAACAGTCTGCCGTTGGCGAACGGTGTACTTTAGGATAACATAATCACAGATGTACACGAAATACACAATTACATCCACGTTTCTCGTCTTCCGACTAAATTTAGTTAGCCGGGATGACGTACAACAACGTCACTCGGTTGTTTGGCGTCTCAAGTGCGGCTCATGCTATCCGTTTTTTATGCGATTGTTCTTATTCCCAGGCGTTCCTTCAGAACGTGCAGCTCAGTCATATGCTCTAAGCATCACAGGACAGCTCATGAATCGTTTGGCGTCGATCACTGCCCTCTAACACGGTAAGAGCACACACTTCTTCTGTGATGCGGTGCTCGGTTCTAAGACCGCATATTCTAATTCTGTTATATTCGCTTAACGGTCTGTTAACCGCTGTGTAAGTTCTCTGGCAGTGTTTGTTAAGAAGCATTTAAAGTTTCTTTAGCGCTCTCTTATGATCTAACGAATATGCGTCTCACGTTTCCATTTGTTTTCTGTCCCGTGCTATTTTCTAATGAGCTCATCCTATCTCACTCGGCGCGGTTTTGTAGCGACACACAGGTTACTTCCTGGTTCTCTCTGGCGTGATCGCTCGTTTCCTTGGAGCAATGTGAATGCGCTTTAGTAAAATGTTTTAATTTTCAACCCCTTGCTATTCTATTCTGTAACATTCCTGAAGCTGACCATGCCTTACATTTCGATATCTGATTTCGGAATCTCTGTCTGACCACGACGAAATCCTGATGGGACTCTCAGTCGATCGTTCCCAAAATATACCCTCTCCTCTTGTGATTCTTAAAAAAACGTATTCGCTAAAGGCAACTGAAAATTGTTGCCTGAACTCAGTTGGTCTTTCTCCTCCCTCATTCCTATTGCCAGTCATCTGCTGCTTACCACACAATTATGCCTACCCGAACTACCGCTGTCGACGTTGGTTTGCTGTGGAATCTGATGAGAAAGAGACTATCGATGAACTGTTCACAGCAGTTCTCTGCCATTCTCTCCTATTCACAAGGGATCCTACTCCTCTTATACCACTTTCTGCTGCTGTTGATATTGCCCTACAATCGTCTGACCAGAAATCTTTATCTGTACGCCACTTCACAGCACTAACCTCCACTATATCTTGATTTAGCACTTGCATTTCGCTTTTCAGACTTTCCACCATCCCACCTAAGTTCAAAGTGCTAACATTCCATGTTTCCACTCTCAGAATAATACCCAGTTATTGATTATCCCTCTTCTTCTCATGATCACCTACAACTTGGTAGCCCCATCCCCGAGAACCGAATGGGCGACTTATCTTCTGACAATGGGTACATCATCATGAAACGTCTTGAGCTGATAGCCGCATGTCCTGTGGAATCACATTATGTGTTTTCAGTTTATTAATTTCTATTGCCTTCTGCACCCTCGTGCCGTTGATTATTGCCGATTGTTCCGACTTCTAGCTGAAATTTCCCAACCCAGAGGCAAGACAGTGCCCCGAAACTCTGTTCGCTCCTCCGCCCTCTTTTACAACGCCTTTGGTATAAAAGGTGTGACATCTTATGTCTGGAGCTTTCGGACGGCATTGATGATAACTTTTATTCAAAATTTAGGCAGTGGGGCTTTGTTCGAACACAGGACCTAGGCCATTTTCATGAGTAGTGACACTACACCTATTTCTTTTACTAAACAATTGTCAATGCAGTGTATATTATATATTCGTATTTAGTTGATTATTTTACAGACCTCCCTATGCCCCAACTCAGAAAATGCAAACAAAAGTATTCCGAACGTCAGACTGTCATCGGACACATCGAATAACATTTGTGATGGAAAATAGACCAGATCAGCAGTTATTTAGGGATAGTTATTTAAGAGCAGTTATTTAATGGTAATGGAATGAACATCAGGTAGTGTATTTCTTTCTATAACGGTAATAAATGATTTCCAGATTGAGTGCCTGTTCAAAATAGCATATAATCACGAACAATATATTATCCAGAAATTGCTTGGACTTTGAAGAAGAAAGAATATTATGTGCACTGCTATGAATACGATAATCTTTCGGTAATAATATAGATAAGAACACTGACTGACGCATATCACCATCTGGCAGTAGCGATACGGCGTCGACCATTATGGGGTCGCTGAAGTTTTAATTTCTTCTCTCACAGCAAGATGAGTCAAAATGAGTTTTCTGATTATTTGAGCCACGTATCACTAGTAATCCCACAAAGAGTCATCTTTTTGATTTCACAACACATAATTAAAAAAGTTGTCGGCATCATGTCTAAGATCACTCCTTATTCACCACATTAGACGATCACAAACTAGTAAGCAAGAAAATTTATTGTCTGTGAATAAGTATGTGACTTCAGTGCAGTAAGTCTCATCAGAACTACTTTTTGTGGATCAGTAAATTATTTAAACTATTAAACTACCCGTAGCATTTTCCCGTTTTGGGTTGTCGGCGTAAGTTATTTAAATTACTGTCTTCGTAATTGAAATTGTACTATGGTCAGACTAGCCGCTGAGTGAAGCAATCTGGTTTCGTTTCTTGGTGGCTTATATCGTCAGACGGTATTTGTTAGGTCTACCAATAAACCGTGTTGTAATGACAGACGTAGGAGATCACTAATTGACCCGAAGAGCAGAGACTGTTTCCCAGATGTGGAAATTACTTTTAGATGGATATGATAAACATCATTACAAGTTATATTAACGGAAGCTGAATTAACGGTCCTTGAGTGAAGGCCTAAGACGGAATCTACCGAATCAAAAACAGTTTCGGTACCAGCAGGTCATATCGTCTCACCGCACCTGATGGTACAATGCACACACGTTAATTCGTGGTGTACACAACAATGGGAACCGCTTACAAGCGGTTAGATGGTTTCCGAGGAAACAAGACGCTTCAGTTGGTTAACCATGGCTGACGTGAAGAGAAGCGATCCAATTGCTATCCCGCTGCCTCGAGACTTTATCCACTGGAAGCTACAGGCCCAGGTAAGCCTCGTGTACTTCTCTTAGTAGAGCTGTGTGAGAAAGATCCCGGCAGTGTCTAGACCAGGAATTACGGGAGTGCATGAAGGAACTTCTGGATAGGTGTTACGTATCTGCGCAGATGTTAAAGGTCGAGACATGACGACGATAGTGTTTCTTTTTGTGGTGGTTATCGTTCTCTTGCATATACGAGGCGTAGTACGGTGTAAAAAGCCATTTGCTTGAGAAAATCACTGATTTTTGTCTCATAAAGCGAGGCGCCAGTGTAATTACAAACTAACGACAGATAGGAATCTTTTTCAAGCTTGCGTTGTACTGGCCATTGCTTTTCCATATGAACGGCCATGTAAACCGTTCGTGTGTTGTGACTACACCGGGTAGCGATCAGCAGTACATTTGTTGAGGTGTTCCTAAGCAGTGTCACTGCTATGAACATAAGGATCCCAAAAATGGAGCAAGGCTTCAATGTTAATATACAGATGTATTTTGTTTCGCATACATTTAGCCCACGCTCTCTCTCTCTCTCTCTCTCTCTCTCTCTCTCTCTCTCTCTCTCTCTCTCTTATCTCCCTTTGTCTCATTCCTCATTTTCTTTTTCGATGAAAATCTATTTCACTCTTGACAATTTGCTTCACGTATCGTGTTCCAGGAGAATATATCCATTCAGTATAGTAACTTTAACAGTAGTGAAGGCATTATAAAAATTTTGTTTTTAAATAAAGAATTGCTCCAAATATCAGATATTGTTACTTTATTTTCTAGGGACGAAGATTAGTGTTTGAGCGATCTAAGATTCCGCTGGTACACTCGTATTCGAGATTCGAACTGGAGGATTTTCTGTTCGCTGTTCATTATGACGTACATCCGGTCGATACTCACCCTTGGGATGGAGAGTGGCCTGGACTGCCGGAATATTACTGTGAGTACCTAAAATTTCTCTGGTTTATAGATGTAAGTGGGGAATGGGAAAAAGTGATGCTGCTATTGTGTTAATTCTGGCCTCCGTACGGGAAACATTAACTGGAATATTCTGAGCGCAATGTGTCGATACAGATGTTAGTAGTGATAACCTCCTACTTCTTTCGCTTCCTACTTCCCCTCTAAACGTTCAGTTTACTTACAATCCTGTATTATTAGTATACAATGCGAACAGTACTGTCGGTAGAGGCTTAAAATGTAAGGTACTCTTATTTTCCTCCACGAATAGTGACTTTTAACTGACGCAGTTATTCTCTTACAGGCGCCGGATTCTACCGACCTCCGCCCCAAGATGTGCCAGTGGACGCAGAGTCCCGCAGACGTCGACCGCTGGAAGTGGTGACTGAGGAGGACGAGGCGTGTCCAGGCAACGGGCAGACGTGGGAGGGCGGAGACGTGCCAGCGCTGGACACGTCCGGCGAGAAGCAGCTGTCTCCAGACCTGGTGGGTGGCGAGGGAGACGCAGGAGGAGAGAGAGAGGAGCCGACGTGCGGTTGTGGCTTCTGGCGTTGGCTGAAGAAGATGTTTTGTGTTCGACTACGTTAGGGGCTCTCCAGCACCTCTCGCCCAGGTTAGTCTCGAAACTATCAGTAGTACAGCATAATACAAAGTTCATAATAACTTTCGTTTGTGATGAGTTTCCAAACTACGTTCTAACGAAATAAAAGAGCACATTTTTGTCACAGCCTTTTGCAAATTTTCTTCTTCTTTTCAAATCAGTTATTGCATGTCTGCTCTTAGTTAGACGCTACAAAGTTACCTGAAGTTTTAGCATCGTCACAAATATGACAGTACTGATTTGTATATAAATACATAACAGGTATTAGCTTTACCTTCTTTCCTACAACTGTTATTAGATATATTCATCGATCAATTGTCTTTTGTTACAGGTTTTGTCAGCACCCACATCGAGCTAGAGAACAGATGAAACAAAACCTGTCGAGCGATTAGATTCAAAGGCATCGTCACCAGCCTGCTGTAAATAATGTACATAACATGTAAATACGTTCATTACTGTTTTGGATGTTTGTTCTCAAAATACATATGTATTAAATTTGTTTTCCACTTTTACTCCTGCGTCTTATTTGTAGAAGACTTAGGAGTGCTTGTAGTCATTCCCACAAAATAGTTCGCATTTTATGTGACAAGTAACCAAATATAGAAAGTGGGCAGAGAACAATAGTAAATCGTCATTCACCAATCGTTTTTCCGACCATCTCTCTCTGCCTCTCTCTCTCTCTCTCTCTCTCTCTCTCTCTCTCTCTCTCTCTCTCTTCTCTCTCTCTCACACACTCTCTCTCTCTTCTGCCACCCCATCTGTAAGATACACACACGCTCACACACACACACTCATATGTATATATATCCTCATGAAAAGATTGGAAAGTAATCGAATGAGCTCTCATGTAATTGATAGTACCTTTCGTGTTCAAACTCTCACTACTCGGCATGTTTGCTACAAATACCTTCTACTATTATACAGGACAATTGAAACTTAGTTCAGTGATCATAATCTGCTGTAACTGCATAGCGAAATATCGACATGACCTTTTTTTTATATCCTTTGTAGTCCTTGTATGTGACATCCCTAGGTACCACGAACAACTTATAACGAATGCTCCATATCACACCATACCAGAAGCAGAGGCAGTGCTAACAGATAAGTCACACTGCTTGAATAATCACAGAAATTAATGTGCGACGTACGAAGAACGCATTCCTTAGGACAGTGTGGCGAAATTTGATGTTGATGGGCTATGGAAACACATGAATTTCGCTAGTGCCTTTACTATCAGCCCGATATCGCAAGGAACGCGTCTTTTGGGCTAGCGACGATATTGGTTGGTCGCGGTTCTAGGCGCGCAGTCCGGAACCGTGCGACTGCTACCGTCGGAGGTTCGAATCCTGCCTCGGGCATGGATGTGTGTGATGTTAGTTAGGTTTAAGTAGTTCTAAATTCTAGGGGACTGATGACCACAGCAGTTGCGTCCCATAGTGCTTAGAGCCATTTGAACCATTTTGATATTGGTTGGACCCTAGACAACTTGAAAATCGTGGTCTGGTCAGGTGAGTCCAGATTTTAGTACAAAAGAGTTTATGGTAGTTTTCTAATGTGTCATGAACCCCACGTAGCCATGGATTCGAGGTGTCAACAAGGCACTCTGCAAACTATGGGTGGCTCTGTAATTATGTCGGATGTGTTTAAGTGGAATAGAATCAATCTTTTAGTCCAAATCGATCATTAACTGGGAACAGTAATGTTCGGATACTTGGACGCCATTTGCAGCAACATTCTACAGAACGTTTATGGATGGAAATTCACCATGTCACCAACCACAGTTGTTCCCGGTTGGTCCGATGGACATTCAGGACAGTTCGAGCGAATGGTTTGGCCACCAAGATCCCCCTAAATAGTTCCAATCGAACGTGAATCCCATCGAACATTTATGGGACGCAATCGGGAAGTGAGCTGGTGTACAAAATCCTGCACCGACAACACTTACGCAGTTACGGACGGCCAAAGATGCAGCATGCGCCAGTATCTCTGCAGTGGACTTCCATCGACTCCATGTTGCTGCACTTAAGCTGGAAAAGAAGGTCCGACACGTCATTAGGTGGTATCCTACGAGTTTCGTCACCTCAGTGTGCTCTGTAAGCGGAGGATACCACGAATCTCTACTAGTCGATTTCTTTCCTGTTCCACTGTGAACAGAGCAAGCGAAAAACGGCTGGCGTCTAAGCCTCTGTAGATGGCTGTCTTCTTGGTCCTTATGTGAAACGAATGTTAGCAGTGGTAGAATCACTTTGCAAATGGCGGTTCTCTAAATGTCCGCAACAGTGTCTCGCGAAAAGAGATTCCCACGTTTGAATTCAAGAGGCATCCCCGTAACACTTGCATGCTGATTCACCCTACCGGTAACAAACATTCCAGCGAACTCTGAATTGCTTTGACGTCTTTCTCTAATATGACCTGATATGGATCCCAGTCCCTCCAACAGTATTTAAGAATGGGTCGTAATAGAATTCTATTTGCAGCCTGTTTTTGCATTAGAGCGACTCTTCCCCAATATATTCCCAATAAAATAAAACAAACAATTGGTGAAATTATAACGTAGAGCTATGTTCAGTTGTGTGATAGAAACTGTAAAAACTGAATCTTACTGTGATTTAACGATAGTTTACTTTCTGCATGCCATGAACTTACTTCATGAACTGCACTACTTGGAACGGAGTCAATGTTGTGCTCAACGTCCTATACTACCAAGCTAGTGTCACAGCAAACAGAAATATTTTAGAAAAAATTTAGGATTACCCGCGATGCTAGAGGGCAGATCACTTATATAAATTAGGAACAGGAGTGGCTCCATCATTGATCCCTGGGGCCACTGCCCTTTGCCTGAACCAAACTCAGATTCCAATTCCCAGCCATTCTCAACACTGTGAATTATGACCTATTATTGTCTGTTGTTAAAGTAAGAGGTGAAGCAATTGTGAGCTACTCCCTGTATCCCGTAATGATCCAACTTCTGGTGTAATATTTTGTAATCAACACAATCAAGCACCTTACTTAAATAAAAAAATATAACATTTTTACTCACTTGCAGTGGGCTACTGTAGCTTAATTCTGACTACTTCTATCAATTTGATATAATTCCCTCTTTGTTTTACATGATATCCTTATCCCACTAGTCAGCCACCCAAGCTACCTTTTACTGCTAGTACCCCGTTTAGTATGTTCTGATGGATAGCAACTCTCAGAGAGAACGAGAAATGTGTTAAGGAAAGGATTACATTTCTCATATGTGTTATCAGCACTATAGACATCCTGCAACTACAGTACCTTAACGAGGTTTAAGAAATCTCTATTTCCATTTTTCCAGGTTTTCTACATAGTTTGTAATTATATGTGACATTTGTCTGAGTACAAAAGCATTTTAGTCTTACTGTTCCCCTGCACATAGGTTAAATGCAAAAAAAAAAAGCCTGCATCATATCATACGAGTTTAGGAGATCTACTAACATTCCTTTTCTTGTACTATCATATACAAAACTGATATAGAAATCACAACATAACACTCAGTTTTAGTACTTCCTAAAAAATGCAACAATGAACCACCTCTAGCTTGAGCAGAAGTATTCTGAAACGCAAAAACTACTTCCAAACTATCCAGCTAATCTGTATCCTGGTAAAGGAAGCCAATAAATTTTCAAATTATTTAAGTGGTACTCCGAAACATAAATAATGTCAGAGTCAACATCTATATATACATCAATGACTTTATCTCTAATGCCTTTAATATTTTGATGAAATATTCTAATTCCTTCTCTACCTGCAAACCTGACCTCCCTTGAAGTTAGTTAGATGGACTTCCTTTAAGCTGGTATACCTATCAGCCTACTTGAATCTCAAAAAGGTGCAGCTCTAACACTAACTACTACGGGAATTTTTCCATGAGTCATTCCACCAGCAATCACTACCCTGTCATCTAAAAGCTTTTACCGGCCTTCGCTTCCCATACTTATTGAGGTGCAGGCCATGACTAGTGAAACCCCATCTACTGATAGACTCAACTGGCACTGGCTTACCGACCGACATAAATCGTACCGAAATTTTATGGGACATAATCGAGAGGTCCCTTCGTGCACAAACTCTTGCACCGGTTAAACCTTCGCTGGGCGGCTACTGAGGCAGCATGGGTGAATATTTCTGCAGGTTTCGTCCAACGACTTGTTGACTCCATGTCGTGTCGAGTTGCTGCAGTACTACAGGCAAAAGGAAGCCCGACACAGTACTAGGAGGATTCCCGTGACTTCAGTCACGACGTGAAGGCATTCTGCTATCTTGTAAGCAAATTTAACCCATGATGACCTAGGGAAGGAGAATATAAGAACAAGTAAAGGAGAACTTTCCTCGACAAATGATGTCCATAACTAAATTCTTAGGTATGAATTCCAGAGACAAGTTTCTGAAGATGTACGTTTTGAGACAGCATTGTATGGAAGTGAATAGTGGGTTGTGTGAAATATTGAAAAATAAAAGAATCGAAGGCTTTGTGCTGTAGCATCACAGAATGATACAATAAATTACGTTGATTGAAAGAAAAGGTAATAAAAGTTTCTCGATACAGTTGGTTAGGAAACGAGTACGAGGAAAACAGTAAGTGGAAGACGGACAGAATGACAGGACATGTGCCAAGGTGACAGGAGGAAAGAACAGAGATAGGAATGTATTGTGCAAATAACTGAAGACTTCGGGCGCATTAGCTACTTTGACACGAAGAGATTGGCACAAGAGAGGACATCCTGGGATCGCATGAAACCAATCAAAACACAGATCCCTCCGTCCCTCCCCCACATCAAAAATCTTTTGTGTTCTCTACTGACGTGTCGTTTTATAATTAAGTTTAAGCAAAGTATTAGTCTTTCTTCTACTACTCTCCGCCGCTTTTGACACTGTATATTCCGTTTTAAAAACTACCTCCATTGCATGTAATATTCCCCTAAGTAAAAAGTTAAAAAAAACTTCGTCCGAACATTCTTCGAAGGAACCATGGCATCAACTGGCCGCCGTGTCATCCTCAGCCCTTAGGTGTAACTGGGTGCGGAAGTAGAGTTGCATATGGTCAGCACGCTTATTTCCCGGACATTGTTAGTTTTCGAGTCTCGTGTTGTTTCTTCCGAGTCAAATAGCTACTAAATTGGCCTCACAAGGACTGACTGCGCCATGCATGCCAACAGCACCCGGAAAACCCAGACGGTTACCCATTCAAGTGCCAGCCAAACGCGACAACGCTTAACTTCGGTGATCTGACGGGTACCGGCGTTACCACTCCAGACAAAGCCATTGGCAAATGTTTCCCTATACTCAGCATAAAAGCGATACATATCAATTCTCCTTGCACTGCCTGAAAGTAAAAAATTAAGCACGCAGAAGCCTTAGCCCGATATCAATGAACCTTCGTAAAGAGTATGTGCGAGGGAATGCTGAAAGATATGACTCGAAATTTTTTGTACGAAAACTCTTTATGCTGATAAGATTAAACAGACGTTATGACCGTGTTACATTTTTATTCATTCTGTCTACATATTTTCAGCCCTCTGCCACTATAGGGCTCTGAATTGTACCCTGTAACGTGACAGTGTGTAATTTAAGTCAGTTGGTGTTTGGGAAACATTGTGCTGTAATCGAGTTTCGTGTTGGAAGCACTTGGACTCGTGTCGTGACCAAAAAGTGTGGGCTATCTAAGAAATGTGTAGCACTCTGACCTACAGCATGACAATGCCCGGCTATAGACTATCACTGCGACACCGGCGCCATGATTTGACTGTTACCTTCGTACAGTCACACCTTGGCCCCATCCACTTTTCATCTGTTTCTAGAACCTAAAGTATATCTCTGAGGACTTCGCTTTGAAAGTGATGAAGCGGTGCAAGCTGACGTGAGGCTGTGGCTTAGTCAACAAAGTCAAACATTCTACACTGACAGTATGAACAGACTGGTCTCTCATTGGGAGAAATGTATTTGTTGCTAGGGTGATTATGTTAGAAATGAATGTATTGACCTGAAGAATAAAGACGAAGAATGTTGTTGTCTTATTGTAAAAACCTCGTGCTGTGACACATAAAATTCGGAGTGACTATTTTTCACCGTGACCTCGCACAGGATTAGGGTTACAATTCTCTGTGACACGTAGAACGGCCATCAGAGTGCATTAGTATTTAGTATTGTTACCATTCATGTGGCCCTGGTAGAACGTATGACGGACGTCAACAGTGTCAGACACTGAGTAATCGCTGTGAATTACGTGGGGTTCCAAATACTGGTGTGAGACAGCGGAATCAGCACTCGATGTATGTATTTATACACAAATACACACACACACACACACACACACACACACACACACACATATATATATATATATATATATATATATATATATATATATATATATATACATATATCACATTTCAAAAAGATCATAGACATTTCGTTTAAAAAAATGTATGTATTTATACATAAATACACACACACATACATACATTTTTTTAAACGAAATGTCTATGATCTTTTTGAAATGTGAGAGATGTCTGACACATTCATAGACTTCGTGTTTGACATTTAGCGCACAGCAAATGTCATTTAACAGTTGCAAACCATTTTTGGTTGTGCGAACGTGTTATATTGGCTGCAAAAACCCTTGATGTTAACGAAATGAATTTTCAGATTCAAAATATGATACCTGGCGAATTGATGACATTCAAGTCGGTTTATTCCGTTACTAACAAACATGATGTAGTCAACTGTCCTACGGAATTTTTAAATTCGCTGAATTTGCCCGGATTACCGCCTCCCAATCTGCAATTAAGTCGGATCGGCAAACATTATGTTGCGAAAAGTAAACCAGCCACGTCTTTGTAATGGCACCCGCCTTGCGGTGAAAAAATTAAAGAAGAACGTAATCGAAGCCACAAATTAAGAAGGAAAGTACAAAGGTGAAGACAGTCTGATTCCACCTATCACTATGATTCCGACCGACATGCCATTCGACTTTAAACGGTTATAATTTCCAGTGCAGCTTGCATTTGCCATGTCGATAGATAAATCGCAAGGGCAGTCATTAAATGTTTGTGGCACCAATCTGGAAAGTCATGTTTTTCACATGGCCCATTCTATGTCGCATATTCCCCTGTCAGGTCCCCTTCAACATCATTTGTTTACGCACCAGAAAACAAAACTATCAATGCTGCGTCTCAAAAAGTATTACAATAAATGCTACCTAGCAATAAACTTTGACACTGCTTCACTGATCACCACAAACGTTTACAGATATATATGAGTTTTCATAGATAGGTGAAGAGGAGATGAACTGAGGTGGCGGAGTCCAACAGAGAGAGGACGAGGGGAAGGCTAGAGGCAGGGGGGAGAGGGGCCAAGGGATGGGGAGGGGGGAGGTGAACAGAGAGGTAGTGGGAGAGGAATTAATGGATAGAGAGAAGATAGGGGAGGGAACATGGACTACGAGAGTATGGAATAAATAAATGCCCAGGGAACACCGGGTTTTCAGGTAGTTGTCAAATACAAAAGGATTTCTTCGAGACTTCACAATCTCTCAATACTGGATATTCTCAATTCGAAACACCATCAGATCACATATCAAACAGGTTTTGTAGCAAGCAGAACAATCACTGAAAATGGAGCTCCTTTGTACACTAAAAGCTACAGGTAACCAACCCGAAGATAGTGTTTTTTGTTTTAGTGGAACGCAATGCAGTCTGTGTTGCAGTTTTCAACACTGAAACGGATGGACATTTGTACTAAAGAAGTGAACCTCCACCCCCTACAAAGAAGATTAGTCCCCTCCCCAGAAGAATAAATTATCTACGCCCCTGATAACCACTGTACTGCAATGAGTACCAAATTAAGATTTTCGAAGTCTAGATTCTTTAACTTTAGTATGTTTCAGCCAAGTATGACACCAGTTATACAAATATTTAACTACTTTTCCAGGATGTATTTTACTGGTTCTGTGAATTCATTCGAACTTGGCAAAATCATTCTCAATTGACAAAATGCATTTTAACAAAATCGAAGCACTTGTTTCGCATCCAGTTCGTCTAAAAACTATAGTACTGGGAATACAATGGCGACTCTGAGCCATTTTCGCGGCGTCTACGTTTGCTTCATAAGAGTCCACACTTGTAGTCTATGTCTGCGTCATGAGGGACCATAGTTCGGGCCCTCATGATGCAGACTTATACGACGAGTGTTTACTTGCATGATGCAAACCTAGCCGACGACTGTAGACCCTTATAACACAGATTTAAACGACGAGTCTGAACCCTCATGACTCAGGCGTAGACGCTGTGTAGAGTGGCTCAGAGTTTCCATTATATTCCTACTACAATACATTCGTGGAAAAAGACACTCTTCATTTTAAAAGTATTTGTAGTGTCTAGGTCTTCAGCTTCTTGACCCTGCTTGTGGGATTACCATTAATATAGAAATACAGGATTAAAATTACATTTCGCAATGTGTGTGGAACTCATCAAAGTAAACTGTAAGTTAAGCTCATAATGTGTATTGCCTTAATCCACAAATGAATATTTTATTTTGCAGAACACTTTCCAATATAAAATATTTACAAATTTTCCTTCAGCTCCCCTCAAAGAATTATTTAGGCCCAACCAGATACTCCTAAAAATATTTGGCTACTTTTGCAAACACAAGTAACAGAAAATGTTTTACCAACAATAATAAATGTCGCTTGGGAGGATTGAAATCAAAAAGTTTAGTCTAAAATAAAAATAAACTGTATGCATTACAAAATTTGTACCTCAGAAATTGGCGCCCATACAACACAAGAAAGAAAAATGGTTCAAATGGCTCTGAGCACTATGGGACTCAACATCTGTGCCCATCAGTCCCCTAGAACGTAGAACTACTTAAACCTAACTAACCTAAGGACATCACACTCATCCATGCCCGAGGCAGGATTCGAACCTTCGACCGCAGCGGTCACGCGGTTCCAGACTGACGCGCCTAGAACCGCACGGCCACACCGGCCGGCACACAAGAAAGAAAACTGCACTCTTAATTTGCACTCAAACTCATAGTTCCCTGCTTAATGTTCTGCTGTATTCTTAATGTGTCTGCTGATTAGTGTTTTAATTAAGTCTGTCTGCATTAAGACGTGATCGTTTTTCGCCAGTTAGGTTTCCAGCGCAACTAAAAATTCTCTCACTAGAGGCACTAGTGGCCTGTATATTTAATAGTTTTCTTGCCACACGCGCAAGTCGGGGAAGTCGTTGGGAGTTATTTTTCCACCACTGTAGAATATCTCCCTCGTTCACAAACTGTGCTTGCAAGTACTTGCTGACTTCATCATGTAGGAGAGGAGGCTCTTCTGCCCAGTCCTCAAATTTCGCCGTTTTGTGCGGTCCTGAATTTGTTTCTTGGGTGCTGTGATCGGGCACTTGTACTGAAACTATACAGGTTCCAATTAATATTTGCAGAATAATGGGAAGATCGTACTACACATAGTTGAAATTATAATAGTTTCTAGATGATGGTTTCATTTATCGTCCAGTAAAGTCACCAGAAGATCAAAACTAACTGCTGGACGACTGAAATAAGATATATATTTTTGGTGTGAAAATTAGCAGTTGGCAATAAATACTGAAAAGAGCGAGGTTATCCGTGTGTGTACTAAACCAAGTCCGTTAAACTTCGTTTACAAGATCAGCCAGTCAAATCTAAAGGCTGTAGATTACAATTACGACCTACTTAAATAGGAATGGACACACAGAAAATGTTGTAGGCGTTTTAATGACAAAACACTCTTTTGGAGCATTGCTACGCAGTTGGAGAGCCTTTTCTGCTACGATTGATGGAGGAGGTCGAAAGAGTCTAAAGAAGGGCAGCTCGTTTCGTATTATCGTGAAACAGGGGAAAAAGTGTCGCGGAAATTATACAGGAGTTTGAGTGGGAATCATTACAACAATGGCGTTTTTTGACGTGGCGCGATCTATATATGAAATTTCGTTCACCAACTTACACCTCCAAATTCGAAGATATATTGTTGAGGCCCATCTACATTGAAAGAAATGATCATCAGAATAAAATACAAAAAAGCAGCGCTCAGACGGAGAAAGGTAGGTGTTTTATCCCGCTCGAAATTCGAGAATAGGAGACAAATAAGTTGAAAGTGGTTCGATGAACCCTCAACCAAACCCTTGTGTGTGACTTGCAAAGTACCCATGTACATGTAGATGAAGAATATATGCATTATCTTAGGAACTTATCTTCAGCACACATTGTCGTGCTGCTTGGTAAACATTAATTTTTTCATCCTCGGTTAACTTTCTTAAACTTTCTTAATGTGCAGTAGTTACACACCATAAACGTTGCAATTTTATACAAAATACTAACGCACATTTTTTGTTATAGGAAGGCATCGGCGGCTTGTTTCAACGGTTTCATGTCCAGAAATTCATTTTATCAACATACGTATTTCACAAGTGGTTCTATAATTTTCAGATGGAAAATTGCCGGCCTGGGTGGCCGAGTGGTTCTAGGTGCTACGGTCGCAGGTTCGAATCCTGCCTAGGGCATTGATGTGTGTGATGGCCTTAGGTTAGTTAGGTTTAAGTATGTCTAAGTTCTACAGGAGTGCCCGCATCTCGTGGTCGTGCGGTAGCATTCCCGGCGGGGTCAGGGATTTTCTCTGCCTCGTGATGGCTGGGTGTTGTGTGCTGTCCTTAGGTTAGTTAGGTTTAAGTAGTTCTAAGTTCTAGGGGACTTATGACCACAGCAGTTGAGTCCCATAGTGCTCAGAGCCATTTGAACCATTTGATTTTCTACAGGACTGATGACCTCAGAAGTTAAGTCTCATAGTGCTCAGAGCCATTTGAACCATTTGAACCATGGAATAAAATTACAAATTCCTTCATCGTTATCCCATACAGTACAGTGAGCTTTTAAGGAATAAAACCACGGTAGAACTAAATGTAGGGTTGTCTCCTTGTCACCCTCTAGATCAACTGTGGCTTCTTTAAACGGTTTAAGAAATGCTATAAGCTGGCTAGTTATATGGTGGTCATAACCCAGCATCTTATCAGAGGCACCTTCGTTACGTAAGACAGCCTTCACTGAATCAATCTGAGGATGGACTGATATAAGCATGTCAAAATAACTGCCCCACTGCTTTAAAGATGAGTTCAGTCTCACACAGAGACCTCTTCTCTTAAAGTAGGAAACCGTAGCCCGCACTGTATTAAGAATGGCTAATATATTTGAAACATTTTCTTTCCAACATAGTTCGCTCAGAACATGTTTATAGATTGCATGGAAGACGCTGGTATATTTCGAGAGCTTTGACAATGTTACTGCCATGGTCTGTGACAAACGTAATTTTGGCAATGTCTTCACGAGAAACACTCATAGTTTCTAAGCGATCTTCCAACTCGTTTAGAATATTCGAGCCAGTTTTTGGGCAGTCAGGAAACGCAGAGCACATCAGTACATATTTATTCAAACGCCAGTCTGAATTTATGTAATGCATTGTCACGGACATGTAATGCACCCGTTTGTAATTGTCTGTTCATAGATCAATCGTACTGGCACATATACCAGAACGAATCGCATGCACTATATGTGGGAGCATTTTGCTGCGCACTTTATCAGCTAAGGTTTGAACTTTCCTAAATACTGTCACTCGGGAAGGCATAATATTTTTAATATCAACTGAGCCATTTTTTTTACCTATGTCGATCAGTGTCTGCTCTAAATTAAGAAATCCTTCTCCCTCTATACTGCTAAATAGTTGCAGGTCCTTAGCACACATTTTGACGCACTTTTCGGCCACTAAATCTTTGTCCTCTTTCAAGATATTTACGGAGTGACGGAACTGCTTGTCAAATTTGCACACATGTCGTAACATACTCGAGGTTTTTTTTTTGCTTTATTGTGTTTCAATTCCCCATTGGGGCGGGCTGACAGCAGCATAGGCGCTGCTCTTCAGCCGAAAGACAGAACAAAACAATAGAAGACATTGAAAAACAGCAAAGGAGAGAATAAGATGAACATATATATAAAAAAGGGGGAACAGCATGGAAGACAAAAAAAAAAAAAACGGGGTGACTGTAAAATTGAGATAACAAAAAACTGTTTAAAAGTAGCACATATAAAAAGCCACACACTGCGACGGTTAAAAGAACACAAGGCACAGTATGACTGGAGCATAAAAGTAGCGACGGATGGCATAGCACATAACGTAACACTGACGGCGAACCTTAAGGCAGGACACAATTAAAACCACATCTCTTAACGCACACGAGTAACAGCACTAAACACAACACTGATGTGGCACACTGATGATGAGCAATACAGAGGATCTGCCAGGAGCTAGGAGATGAGGGAGACCTGAAGAAGGGAGGGAGTGGAAGAGATGGGGGAGGTGAGGGAGGGCGCACGGGAGAGGGCCAGGTAGGATGGGAAGGAGAGAGGCAGGTATGGGGTGCAGGGTCTCAGGGGAGGGGGGACGGAGGGAAATCCGCTCTGGGAGAAGGAGGAAAGAGGAAAGGGGGCCCTGGGGAGGGGGGGGGGGACAAGGCCAGGTTATAGTTGGAAGGAAGGGTAGATGTCACGGCGAAGTTCGTCATCCGGGAGGGGGAGGCGTTGCAAATTGCCCTGATGAAGGAGATGGAGGGTGTGGAGGTGGAGAGAGGGAGGGATACAGCGATAGAGGCGCGGCAACGGGCGGGGGGCGGAGAGGAAGGAGGAAACCAGAGGGTGGGGGGGATCAAGCCTGCGAACAATGTAAAGGATGCAGAGATGTTGGAGGAACAGGAGGAGGTGGAGGAAGGGGATCAGTTCATACAGGAGCCGTGTGGGGGAAGGAAGGCGGATACGGAAGGCAAGGCGGAGCGCATTGCGTTCAAGGATTTGGAGGGCCTTGTAAAAGCGGGTGGGGGCGGAGATCCAGGCAATGCTGGCAGAACAGAGGATAGGACGGATGAGGGATTTGTAGGTGTGGAGGATGGTAGAAGGATGCAATCCCCAGGTCCAGCCAGACAGGAGTTTCAGAAGGCGGAGGCGGGAATGGGCTTTCTGCTGGATGGTCAGGAGATGAGGGGTCCAGGTGAGGTGTCGGTCTAGGGTGAGGCCAAGGTATTTCAGGGTGGGGGTGAGTTGGATAGGACGACCATAAAGGGTGAGGTAGAAATCATGGAGGCGAAAGGAGCGAGTGGTGCGGCCTATGACGATTGCCTGGGTTTTGGAGGGGTTGAGACGGAGGAACCACTGGTTACACCAAGTGGTGAACTGGTTAAGGTGGGTTTGGAGGGTACGTTGAGACCGTTGAAGGGTAGGATAGAGAGCAAGGAAGGCGGTGTCATCAGCATACTGGAGAAGGTGGACTGGTGGGGGTGGCTTGGGCATATCAGCTGTATACAAGAGATAAAGGAGAGGGGAGAGGACAGAACCCTGGGGGACGCCAGCCGTGGGATAAAAGATACGGGAATTGGTGTTGTGGAGGGTGACATAGGAAGGACAGTGCGAGAGGAAGGAAGCGACCAGATGGACAAAATTGATGGGCAGGGCGTAGGTTTGGAGTTTAAAGAGGAGACCGGGATGCCATACACGGTCATAGGCATTTTGGAGGTCAAGGGAAACAAAAATGGCGGAGCGGCGGGAGTTGAGCTGGAGGGACAGAAGGTGAACAAGGTTGAGGAGTTGGTTGTCAGCAGAGAAGGGAGGGTCGGAAGCCACACTGGGTAAGGGGGAGGAGGTGGTGTTGAGAAAGGTGCTGATGGATACGGCGGGAGAGGATGGATTCAAGGACCTTACTGAAGACGGAGGTGAGGCAGATGGGACGATAGGAAGAGGCGGCAGAAGGGGGTTTGTTGGGTTTGAGGAATAAGAGGATGCGGGAGGTCTTCCACAGGTCATGGTAGAAGCCAGTAGAGAGGACGACATTATAGAGATGGGTGAGGACAGTCAGGAAGGAATAGGGGCTTTCTCGAAGGTGACGGTAGGTGACACAGTCGTGACCAGGGGCTGTGTTGCATTTGGACTGGAGGATAAGTTTAATGTCTTGTGCCGTGATGGGAGTGTTTATGGTGGAGGGGGGCAACTGCCCCAAGTACTGGAGATTAGGAGCAAGTGGAGCGACCGAGGTATCGGCACGTTCCATGACGGTGGGGAAAGGAGAATAATCAAAGTGGGGATCATCGGGGATGGAGAAGACCTCGGAAAGGTGGGAAGCGAAGTGGTTGGCCTTACTGAGGTTGTCAGGAAGGGGGCGATCGTTATGGAGAAGGGGGTAGCGGGGAGCAGAAAGGGAACCAGTAAGACGATGGAAGGCGGACCAGTACTTGGAGGAGTTGATAGGGAGGGTGGCGTTGAGTCGGGTGCAGGTCTGGCGCCAGTCTCGGCGTTTCGTTGCTGTAATAAGGTTCCGTACTTGTCGCTGTATTTGCCGGTGGCGTTGGAGTGTATCCCTGTCACGACTGCGCAGGAAGGAGCGATAGAGGCGGCGGGATTCACGGAGGAGGAGGACAGCCCGCGGAGGGAGAGTGGGACAGTGTGGTTGGATGGTCTTAGTAGGAACATGGGCCTCCACGGCATCAGTAATTACCTTCTGAAGGAAGGAAGAGGCGTGGATGATGTCGTCATGATGGTGATAGGTAAGAGGATGGCTTTCGACCTGGGTGGAGATGAAATCCCGGTAGGCATCCCAGTTGGCACGGCGATAGTCATGGACGACCTTGGGAGGGGGTGCAGGGTGCGGAGCCGGAGGGGGGCGGTGAGCAGACGTTATGGTGAGAAGGACAGGAAGGTGATCGCTACCTGTGGGGTCAAGGACGGCGACAGTGATACGCCCAAGGAGGTTGGCGGAGGCAATGACAACATCGGGGGTGGTGTTACTTTCGGGTCGGGTGTGCTGGGGAAGGGGAACAAGGTCACCTTGGATCGTGGAGAGGAACTGATGCCACTGCCGAAGGGCAGCAGGAGTGCGGCTATGGATGTTGAGGTCGGCGGCAATCACATAGGTGGAGAAGGTGCGGTCAATGTGTGAGATGAAGTCATAAGGAAGAGGAGCAGTGGAGCGGACATAGATCGTGGCACAGGTAATGGTGAGGGAGGGGAAGAAGACGCTAAGGATAAGGTGTTCAGTGGGGTCATTGAGGAGAGGTTGTGGCCGGACGGGGATATGCTTAAGGTGGCCAATCGCGACTCCACCCTGCGCACGAGGACCAGGAGCGTCAGTGCGGTGGAGGATATAGGGGGAGGTGCGGATAGAATGGTGAGGCTGGAGAAAGGTTTCGTTCAAGAGGAAGGTGTCGACCCGGTGGTGAGAGAGGGTGTGCATGAGGAGGTATTTGTTGGAGCGGAAGGAGCGAATGTTCTGGAAGAGGATGCGAGGCTCGTGCCGCGCCATGGCGGGAAGGAGGGGGGGAAGAGAGGGAAGGGAAGAGACTTAAACTAGGGTGTCGAGGCGGGTGAAGGTAAAGTGGGCTTGGTTGTGGGAGTAAGTGGCGAAGGTGTTCAGGTGGAAAACGGAGCGAGTAGCAAGGGATATTTGGTGGAAGGTGTGGGGGCGCTGAAAAGGGTGAATGTTTTGGAGGACAACGGTAATGAACCGGATGACGTCCTCGGCTGTGGGGGGTGGACGGAGGGAATTGTTGGGATGGACAGGGGGATCAACGGGACGAACTGGGACTGTAAGTTCAGGGGTGGCTGGAGGGGGTTTAGCTTTACACTTGTGGGAGTAAGTGGGATGGGGGCCATTGCAGGTATTACAGGAAGGAGGAGCATCGAGGTTGGGGCAGTTCTTAAGAAAGTGGGAGGCCTTGCAATGGGGACAGGTGGGGGGGTTTTTGCAGTTGGGAGTCAGGTGGTCATTGTACATCAGGCACCGCTTGCAACGGTAGGATTGGGAAGGGGATTTGGAGGATTCAACAGGGTGGCGACGGTGGTATATCAGGGCACCCTGGGTGAGGAGATGGTCTATGGACGGGGCGGACTCAGAGAATACCCGCATGAGGTAGGTGGGACCAGAGGCATTGTGGATACGGCGGGCCGAGCGGATTTCCAAGTCCGGGTGGGAGTTCAGTTCTACCAACACCTCATCCTCTGTGATCACCGGGCTGAGCTTGGTGATCACAGAGGTGTAGGTGGGGGGGGGGGGGGGGCGACGGGGAGGCTGGGGCTGACGAGGAGTGGAAGCGGAAAGGAAGGGTGTCAGAGAGGCGTGGGGGCCAAACATAACTCGTGGGAGTTTTTGCAGGAGGTCTGTGTGAAAGGATGGGGACGGGGACTTGATAAGGACTGAGTCCCTGCGGGGAATGAGTTGGGAGATGGGAGCACCAGGCAAGTACTTTCGTATTTCCTTGGTGAGGGTACGAGTGTCGAGGAACTTAGGATCGGGAGTTGACAGGACAAAGGTGTGGAGGGTGGGGGCCAAGGGATGGTTGGCAGGAGGAGGGGTGGTGTCCATGGTGACGGCAGGGGGAGGGGGAGGTGGTGTTGATTTTTTGTGGGAAGTGGCGGGAGCAGAGTCGGGAAGGAAGCGCTTTTGGGGTTTTTTGGAGACAGGAGGCTGGGAGGAGGGGAGAGGGATGGGGAGGAGAGGGAGGTGGCGGGTGGCACATCCCAGTGGCGTAGTGGAGGCACCGGGAGAAGCAGCTGGTTCAGTGGTGGCGATGGTGGCTCGGCGTGACGTGATGCGTGCGGGAGATGCAGAAGACGAAGCGACGGGGTCGGCGAGAGACGGGAAGCCAACCACCTGAGGGGCGGCAGCAGAGGCGGCAACAGAGGCGTACGTGAGGGCGGGGGTAGGAGTGGGAGCTGTTGAGGGTGTAGAGGCTGGAGGAAGGGTGTAGAGGTGCGGGTATACAGCAGGGGAGGAGATAGGGGGATGGGTAAGTGGGGGGAGGGAAGGGGAGGTGTAGGAGGGAGGCCAGGGGCGGCACTCCACGAAGTGACTGTGGGAGAGGGGGAGGGGGAGGTGTAGATGACGGTAGAGGTGGGAGTACTCATTGCAGACGAACGGCGATGGACAGACGGACGTGCAGCAGGCGGCGGCGGCGGCGAACAGACGGACGAACAGCAGGCGGCGACGGCAGCTGCGGCGGCGGCGGCGGCGGCAGTGACGACGACGGCGATGGACAGCGAGCAGGCAGGCAGGCAGGCGGACGGACGGACGGACGGACGGACGAACAGCGGTAGCAGCAAGCAGCGGGCGGGCAGACCGACAGATAAACACAATCTTCGAAAACGGTAATTCCATCCTGAGAGTAGCGCAGGCTTTGCAATCTGACCGCTTTCGAAGGAGGGGATCCAACCCTCTAGATGTACTCAAGGTTCCCGAATAAGTAGTTAAGAGCTTTTTACATAGTTTGCGTTGAGACACACCTACCGATTTATTTGAAGCAGCCTCTTAAACACACGAAAACTTTTCCCATGCGGCACTTGTGCTCTGTTTCGTTACCAGTATGTATTCGCCAGTTGTCATTTTATTTTTCAATCTCACTCAAGTTCGACCTATACATTGTGCCGACCCCACTGTTGCGATAAATGGACAGCAGGCTAACTACCTGCCCACTGTAGTCACGGTAGCTTCACAGCGCAACCTGTTGTCAGGCGCAGCAAGCTGAGCGGGTCCCGTGAAGCTTGGCAAGCCTGCGGGAACCCAGGTAGCCCGGGCTTGCGGGAGCCCAAGTTGGCCGCATTACCCACTATGCCTCAGTACACGCGAACTCTTGTGTTTACGGTGCAGCAGGCTGACCTGCATGAATGGTTGCAGAGGAGCTAGGGGCAAGCAGGCTGCAAGGGGAATTAGTACAGCTCTGCTAATCGTGCAATATCCAAATTTTTGAGACTTTCTAATGTGGACTGCGTGGAAACGTGAGGGCAATTATAATCGTCGTCAACGTCACGGTCAACAACGTTGACCACCATGAGGAAGGACCGCCGTGTTGTGCACCAGACACATCGAAAACCCTTCACACGTCCGCCTGCCAACTGTGAACAAGTAATGGAATCTCTGCAACTCTGTACGTTATCCCGCAGACTAGCAAGAGCCAGACTAAGGAATTATCGCCTCATACGTGGGCAGCTGACAAGAAACAACAAAAACGGCTGCATTTGGAGTGTTGTCGTGACCAGGAAGAGTGGACTGCCGACAATTGGCGTAGCATTGTGCTTAGGTGTGAGTTGCTATACTGCACCACCACGCATACCGTTTTGTGGTGAGTATGGTGGCCATTGTGGGAGAGATACCATTGTCCCAATGTTTCAGGGAGGCACAACAGTGTTATTCCTGGTGTCATGCCACAGGACATAACTTCAGGTCACTGCTGGTAGTGACTGACTGGCTGCACAACGGCACGCCATGGACATCGTGCTTCCTAACGTGTCACATGTCATTTAATAGTATCTCGGTGCCATCTTTCAATACAACAATGCTCATTCATTCATGATAGTTACTTTTCGGGTTGATGGCTACTGGTGGCAGGCATACGATGGTATGAACGTTTGAAATCATCGTTGCACTAACCCTAAGTCATAATTTTAAAAAAACGATTAATGTTTAGTGCCAGAGAGAAAACAAACAGGTCATGACGGTCCTCGTGGCTTAAAATTCTGTCGTCTAAACTAACATTAGAAAAATAAATTTATAAAATTTTGAATGTTCTGTCAATACTACACGTAAGTTTCTCAGCGACGAGTCAATAACATAGCACTGCTTTCAAGCTTATGCGCCGAGATTTATTGCGGTCGTTCTCGAGTATCTGACAAGAGAGCTACAAAAAGAAAAAAAAATGGAGGTGTCCTTTAGCACCTAAGAATCTCTTGAGCCGAGGCCTCGTGTGTCGAAGCTGAACCGAAGGTAAAACATACAATTGTATAAAAGCCAGTATAAAATGTATAACACTAAAAAAATCTATAAAATAAAATCTTCCAGCCTGACGGATCAATTACTGCATACGAAATTGTTAGGTAAATAACGTAGCTGTGATCATTATTTAAAAATTAAAAAATCATTAGTTGATAACACATCCGGAGTGTGGTCAAAATGGCGGCACTTGAAAATTGTGAAGGAACAGTAAAACAGTGTTCTGCTTACATGAAATATTCCCAAAATGTCAATAAGAGATCTCGACGAAATTTGGCGGGTACGTACAGAGGGAATATAATGCAATACCAACTTGTTTGTTTCTGTCCCATTTCACTTTTAAGTGGTAAGCAACATGCCGACAGGTAAATTAACAGATTAAGTATGGAGAGATTATCTTCGCAAGTATGGTATATACAAATGATCCTCACATAAAAGTTGATTTTGCAAAATACCCCACCACCGTTAATTAATTCTTAAAAAGGAAAACATTTCTTCAAGTAACTTAATAATTTACCGGAATGCAGCCGGGTGACGTCGCCGGCAACCACCGATGTTTCGACGGAAGCACACCCTGCCATCCTCTAGGCAAACTGCATCAAGTAAGCGCTGTACAAGGGAATTTAAAACCTCGGTTCTGAGAGAAATCCGGAATGATAACACTTACACACGCTGTAAACACTAGCGCCATCACAAACCAAAGGTGGCCGACGTCAGAAGTTACCTACAGTGGAATTAATAATCAGTTGTTGTGGTAGCATAAACTCTATCCTTCTGTTTCTTGACCAAGGAGCGCGGGACTCCATGCAGACTTTAAACGAAAACCGCCATCCCTGTTGAACAAGCTACTTCCTAATTTTATTTCAACAGCTTCCTTAACAGCGCTTTCACAAAGCTGGAACTGCATGTCATAATCTGCACTTTATTATATTCTATAGGTTGACCGGTGTCAAGTCAATATTCTGCAACAGCGGATTTGCTTGGCTTTTGAAAGCATGTGTGTGGCATATGCGCAATATGCTGGTCTTCCAGCGTCGTGATAGCCTGACCAATTTATGACATGCCACAACTATGAGGAATAAGTAGACATCATCTTTAGGCATACCAAGATAATCCTTTACGGAACCTAAAAGCAACCTGTTCTTAGATAGTGGGCGAATAACACAATTTACGTCATATTTCCGCAAAATATGACCAGTCGTGTTAGAAATGACCCCTGCGTTAATGAAAATGGCCGTAGTCTTTGGGCCACTTCGGTATTATCATCATTCACCCGAAGAAAAATTGGTCGATACCGCTACGTCTATCTGTCTTTCACTGTAAGCATTCTGAAGAAAGGTGACTTCGAGATGGACTAACTCAGCTCACAAACTCTAAGGGTCCGAGATGACAAGGGCCCTGTGTAACAAGGTGTTAAGTTCGCCATCATGTTGAGCCGGATGGTGACAACTATCAGCCTGCAGATACAAGCCAGTGTGAGTAGGAGCCGTATAAAGGGCAGGTACCAAAGTACCGTAGACCTTCCCTCTAACTAGCACATCAAGGAAGGGTAGACAACCATTATTTTCCACGTCCATGGTGAAATAAATATTCGGGTGCAAAATGAGATGTTTCCCTCTTCCTTTCGCGGGCACGTGCTCCACCGACCCTTTATTTAGAAATTAAATGAAATAAACATCGTAGTGCTAGTTTACTGACTACGGAGTTTGTGCCTTTTATTTGTTAAAAAATAAATAAAAACCTGCCGACCGATGCTGGATCCAGCGATCCAGCTATTATGGCGCTTTTTTAATTTCTTTTTAGGAGTAGTGCTCTACCAACTTGTTTACGTGAGCTCTAAACACTTTTTAATTTTTCTTATTTTTGCAAAGAGAACAAACTCGTACTACATAGAGCAAAAGTTGCAGGTATTGAGAAAACAAATAACAACCTCTAGTGTGTGAAAATTAAAACGACGTTGTTCATAAAATAACCCAATTTTACTTCGAAACATAAAACATAAATAGATAGGCTACATTTTCGCAAAATCTTTTTTTTAAACGTAAATGAGTATACAGTCTCACCATCAGCATCATCTCAATTGTAGGCTGCAGACAGGGAGCTATACGTGAAAAGGATAAACATGTGTCAGGGGAAAGAAAACCTAGAAGAGGAGGAGCAAAGAAAAGTGATGGAAATTAGGAATATTTTCCTCGGCTTTCTCCACTTTGGCGCGCCATCAGAACAACGTGCATTCTGCATTGACCATTAAAAGGGGAATGCCCCAAGCAGCTCAGGCTCCAAATGGAAATTAAAACTTGGAACCCAGTTTAAGTTATCGGGAGAAATAAACCACAATGCGAAATTCATAGCATCAAAAAACCAATACGACCTCTATTAAATTTGTAAAGGCAAACACGGCAGGTAATGCGAAGTGGCGGTAGGACATGAATGAATAATATTTCAGAGCCCTGAGTCAATTACATCAAGATCTTCAACAAAATAAGGAAAAACAGTCACAGTAAGATATATTCAAGCAAGAATAAATTACAGAACCAGAAGATATGCGGAGGGTCACAAAGTAATTGCATGGGATCACACTGGAATCCACGTCGATTTATCACCACATACAGAAGTTACTGCTCTCCAGGAGACATTTCAGCCGTAAGTGGGGGCCCACCACATTACAGGCGTACTTCAGCCAACTTTATGCCAAGGGAGCTACAAGACAGTTACAAAATATAGATAACTTGAAAATTGTGAAGTAACAGTAAAACAGGGTATTCTGGTGCTTCGGGAACTACTGCTGGACTCTCAGGAAAGGTTCCAAGCCCAGACCGTTGAAAGCGTTACTCGCCTGGACGTAAGTCGGCATGGTCCCTGTTGTAGTCAATCCGATAGCAGTTCTGTGTTTCATCATCAATGTCAAGTTCCAAGTGATACAGTTAACCTGCAGTGGTGCATCAAAAACTACTACTTGAATCCAAGGAAACGTTCCAAGCACAGACCGTCTGAATCGTTACTGTCCAGGACAGAAGTCGGCACGAGGCGTGTTGTATTCATTCCCGATGCAATTTCGGTGTATCGTCGTCAATGTGAAGGTTGAAGGGTTCCAATCAACCAGCAATGGTGCATTGTTAACTACTACTAGTATCTCTAGAATGGTTGCAAGCACAAACCGTTTGAAGCGTTACTCGCCTCGACACAAGTCAGCATGGTGCCTGTTGTATTCAATCCGATGCAATTTCTGTGTATCTTCGTCAATTTGAAGGTCTGAGGGTTAATGTAAACCTACTATGCAATTTCTGTGATTCATCGTCAATGAAAAGGTCCAAGGGTTACAGTAAACCTGCAGTGGTGCAACGGAAACAACGCCTCGAGTCCCAGTAAAGTTTCAGGGCACAGACCGTTTTACGCGTTATTCGCTCGAGATAAATTCGGCATGGTGCCTGTTGTATTCATTCGCGATGATATTTCTGTGTTTTATCGCCAATGTGAAAGTCCAAGTGTTACAGTAAAACAGAAGTGGTGCTTCGGAAGCTACCAGTGGGCTGCCCTTCTTTGCACCCTTTCGATGTCCTCCGTCAATCCCACCTGGTAAGGATCCCACACAGCGCTGTAATATTCTAATAGAGGACGAACGAGTGTAGTGTAAGCTGTCTCTTTAGTGCACTTGTTGCATCTGATAAGTGTCCTGCCAATGAAACGCAACCTTTGGCTCGCCTTCCCCACAATATTATCTATGTGGTCTTTCCAACTGAAGTTGTTCTTAATTTTAACACCCAGATACTTAGTTGAATGCACAGCCTTGAGTATTGTACTATTTATCGAGTAATCGAATTTCAACGGATTTCTTTTGGAACTCATGTGGATCACCTCACACTTTTCGTTATTTAGCGTCTACTGCCACCTGCCACACCATACAGCAATCTTTTCTAAATCGCTTTGCAACTGATACTGGTCTTCGGATGACCTTACTAGACGGTAATTTACAGCATCATCTGCGAACAACTTAAGACAACTGCTCAGATTGTCACCCAGGTCATTTATATACATCACGAACAGCAGAGGTCCCAGGACGTTTCCCTGGGGAAGACCTGATTTCACTTCAGTTTTACTCGATGATTTGCCGACTATTACTACGAACTGCGACCTTCCTGACAGGAAATCACGAATCCAGTCGCACAACTGAGACGATACCCCATAGGCCCGCAGCTTCTTTAGAATTCGCTTGTGAGGAACTGTGTCAAAAGCTTTCCGGAAATCCAGAAATACGGAATCAACCTGAGATCCCCTGTCGATAGCGGCCATTACTTCGTGCGAATAAAGGGCTAGCTGCGTTGCACAAGAATGATGTTTTCTGAAACCATGCTAATTACGTATCAATAGATCGTTCCCTTCGAGGTGATTCATAATGTTTGAATACAGTATATGCTCCAAAACCCTACTGCAAACCGACGTCAATGATATAGGTCTGTAGTTCGAGGGATTACTCCTACTACCCTTCTTAAACACTGGTGCGACCTGTGCAATTTTCCAATCGGTAGGTACAGATCTATCGGTGAGCGAGCGGTTGTATATGATTGCTAAGTAGGGAGCTATTGTATCAGCGTAATCTGAAAGGAACCTAATCGGTATACAATCTGGACCTGAAGACTTGCCCGTATCAAGCGATTTGAGTTGTTTCGCAACCCCTAATGTATCTACTTCGAAGAAACTCATGCTAGGAGCTGTTCGTGTTCCAAATTCTGGAATATTCCATTTGTCTTCCTTGGTGAAGGAATTTCGGAAAACTGCGTTCAATAACTCCGCTTTAGCGGCACAGTCGTCGGTAACAGAACCATCGGCACTGCGCAGCGAAGGTATTGACTGCGTCTTGCGCTTGTGGACTTTACATACGACCAGAATTTCTTCGGATTTTCTACCAAATTTCGAGACAATGTTTCGTTGTGGAACCTATTAAAGGCATCTCGCATTGAAGTTCGTGCCAAATTTCGCGCTTCTGGAGAGAAGCCG
Source organism: Schistocerca cancellata (assembly GCF_023864275.1). Taxonomy (NCBI): domain Eukaryota; kingdom Metazoa; phylum Arthropoda; class Insecta; order Orthoptera; family Acrididae; genus Schistocerca; species Schistocerca cancellata. The sequence goes on from NC_064628.1 coordinate 880,480,521, forward strand.
GCGTTGTGCCTGTTGTATTCAATTCATATGCAATTTCTGTGTTTCATCGCCAATGTGAAGGTCAAAGGAGTACAGTAAACCTGCAGTGGTGTATCGGTTACTACTACTGAACTCCCAGGAAAGGTTCCAAACACGGACCTTTTGGAGCGTTATTCACCTGGGCAGAAGTCGGCATTATGCCTGTGGTATTCAATCCTACGCAATTTCTGTGTCGTCGCCAATTTGAAGGTCTAAGGGTTCAAGTAAACCTGCATTGCTGAATCTGAAACTACTACTGGACACCTTGGAGAGGTGCAAAACACTGACCGTTTCAAGCGTTACTCGACTGGACAGAAGTCGGCATGATGCCTGTTGCATTCAGTCCGATGCAATTTCTATATTTCTTCGTCAATTTGAATGACTAAGGGTTACACTACACTTGCAGTGGTGCATCGGAGATTATTCCTTGACTCCTAGGTAAGATTCCATACACAGAGAGTTTGAAGCTTTACTCGCCTGGATGGAGGTCGGAATGGTGCCTGCTGGATTCAGTCCGATGCAATATCTGTGTTTTATCTTCAATGTGAAAGTCTAAGGGTTACAGTAAACCTGAAGTGGTGTATCGGTTACTACTACTGAACTCCCAGGAAAAGTTCCAAACACAGACCGTTTGGAGCGTTATTCACCTGGACAGAAGTCGGTAAGTTGGTTGTTGTATTCAATCCGATGCAGTTTCTGTGTTTAATTGTCAATGTTAAGGTACAAGGGTTACAGTAAATGCTGTAGTGGTGCCTCGGAAAGTAATAATGGACTCCCAGGGAAGGAACAAGCACATAGCGTTAGATACGTTACTCGCCTGGACAGAATTCGGCATGGTGGCAGTTGTATTCAATCCGATGCAATTTTCATGTATTATCGTCAGTGTGGAGGTGAATGGGTTACTGTAAATCCGCCGTGGTATATCGGGAACGACTACTGAACTCCCAGGAAAGGTGTTTCGTTATTAATGTGAACGTGTACAGTTTACAGTGAAACTGAAGTTGTGCATCAGAAACTACTATTAGACTCCCAAGAAAGGATCCAAGCACGGACCGTTTGAAGCGATTCTCGCCTGGAAAGATGTCGGCATGGTGCCTGTTGTAATGAATCCTGATGCAGTTTCTGTGTTTCATATTCATCGTGAATGTGCAAGAGTTACAGTAAACCTACAGTGGTGCATCGAAAACAACTATTGGTCTCGCCGGAGAGGTTCAAGCAGAGACCGTTAAATCCACTATTCGCCTGGACAGAAGTTGGCAAGATGCCTGTTGTATTCAACCGTTCCATTTTCTGTCGTTCATTGTCAATGTGCAGGTCCAAAAGATACAATAAACCTGAATTAGTGCATGGGCTACTACTTCTGCACTCTCAGGAAAGGTTCCTAGCGCAGAGCGTCTGAAGCGTTACTCGCCTGAACAGAAGTGGGCAAGGTGCTTGTTGTATTGAATCCACTGCAATTTCTGTGTTTTATATGCATTGTAAAGGTCAAAAGGGTTATAATAAACCGTCAGTGGTGCTTCTCAAACTACTACTGGACACCCTGTAGAGGTGCAAACACAGACCGTTTAAAGCGTTACTCGCCTGGACAGAAGTCGGCATAGTTCCAGTTGTATTCAATCTGATGCAATGTTAGTTTTCCACCGTCAGTTTGAAAGGCGAAGGGTTACAGTACACATGCATTGGTGCATCGGAAACTATTCCTTGACTCCTAGGTATGATTCCAACCACAGAGAGTTTGAGTCGTTACTCGCCTGGACAGAAGTCGGCATGGTGCCAGTTGTATTCAATACTATGCAACTTCCGTGATTCATAGTCAATGAAAAGGTCCAAGGGTTACAGTAAACCTGCAGTGCCGCATCGCAAACTACTACTGGACTCCCAGGGGAGGTTCCAAGCACAGACCGTGTGAAGCGTTAGCCCCTGGACAGAAGTCGGCATGGTGCCAGTTGTATTCAATCCCCATGTAATTTCTGTGATTCATCGTTAATGTGAACCTGTAGTGGTGCATCAGAAACATCTACTGGACACCCAGGAAAGGTTCCTAGAAGAGACGGTTTGAAGCGTTACTCGCCTGACAGCAGTCGGCATGGTGTTGGTTGTGTTGTATCCCGATGCAGTTGCTGTGATTCATCTTCAATGTAAAGGTCCAAGGGTTACAGTAAATTTCCATTGGTGGACCGGAAACTACTATTGGACTCCTAGGAATGGTTTAGAGAACAGAGCGTTTGAAGCTATACTCGCCCGAATCGGGATGGTCATTATTGTATACAATTCCGAGATAATTTCTGTGATTTATCCTCAATGTGATGGTATAAGGGCTACAATAAACCAGTAGTAGTGGATCAGTAGCAACTACTGGACTCATAAGACTGAGTCCAAGCACAGACAATTTGTAGCGTTACTCGCCTGGACAGAAATCCACACGGTGCCTGATGTAAATAGTGCTATGTAATTTCAGTGTATCATCGTCAATGTGAAGGTCCAAGAGTTACAGTAAACCTGGAACTCTGCAAACGGTCTCAGCTTCGGCCGCGAAGTAATTTCTGTGATCGTTTGTCAATGTGACTGGACTTCCATCGACTCCATGTTGCTGCACTTAAGTTGAAAAGAAGGTCCGACACGTTATTAGTTGATATCATACGAGTTTCGGCACCTCAGTATGCTCTGTAAGCGGAGGGTACCACGAATCTCTACTAGTCGATTTCTTTCCTGTTCCACTGTGTCTTCTTGGTCCTTACGTGAAATGAATGTTAGCAGTGGTAGAATCACTTTGCAAATGGCCGTTGTCTAAACGTCCGCAACAGAGTCTCGCGAAAATAACGTCGTCTTTTCTCCAGGGATTCCCATGTTTGAGATCACGAGGCATCTCCGTAACACTTTCATGCTGATTCACCCTACCGGTAACAAATGTAGCAGCGGATTCTGAACTGCTTTCATGTCTTTCTCTAATCCGAGCTGATATGGATCCCATACACTCCAGCAGTGCTGCAGGATGGGTCGCAATAGAATTCTATTCGCAGCCTCCTTTGCATAAGAGCTACTCTTCCCCAACATTCTCCCAATACAATGAAAGGATCAAATTGTGGAAACAAAATAATATTTTTTGTTGAATTGTGTGTTAGAAAGTGTAAAAACTGACACTTACTGTGATTTAGCGTTAGTTTGTTTTCTACACGCCATGAACATACGTCGTGAACTGCACTATTTGAAAGAGAGTCAATGTTGTCCCCAACATCCTTTAGTATCAAGCTAGTGTCATCAGCAAACACAAATATTTTAGAAATATTTTAGAATAACCCCCGATACTAGAGGGCAAATGATTTATATAAACGAGGAACGAGTGGCTCCATCACTGATCCCTGGGGCCACTCCCATTTGACTATACCAAACTCAGACTCCAATTCACAGCCATTCTCAACACTGTGAATTATGACCTATTATTGTCTGTTGTAAAAGAAGAGGTGAAGCAATTGTGAACTACTCCCTGTATCACGTAATGATCCAACTTCTAGTGTAATACCTTGTAATTAAAACAATCAAGCGCTTTAGTTAAATAAAAAAATATAACATTTTTAATCACTTTACAACATTGTTTGTAATGGGCTACTGTAGCTTGATTCTGACTACTTCTAACATTTCGATATAATTCCCGCTTTGTTCTACATGATATCCTTATACCACTAGTCAGGCACCCAAGCTACCTTTTACTGCTAGTACCCCGTTTAGTACGTTCTGATGGATGGCAACTCTCAGAGAGAATGAGAAATGTGTTAAGGAAAGGATTACATTTGTCGTATGTGCTATCTGCACTATAGACATCCTGCTACTACAGTACCTTAACGAGGTTTAAAAAATCTCTATTGCTGTTGGATTAGTTTTTTTACATTATTATTAATGATATGTGACATTTGTCTGAGTACAAAAGCTTTTTAGTCTTACTGTTCATCTGCACCTTGGTTCAGAAAAAAAAACAACACAGTATGCGTCATATCATACGAGTTTAGGAGATCTACTAACATCCTTTTTCTTGTACTATCATGTTCAAAATTGATATAGAAATCACAACATAACACTCATTTTTGGTACTTCCTAAATAATACAACAATGAACCACCTCTAGCCTGAGCAGAAGTATTCTGATATGCAAACACTACTTCCAAAATAACCAGCTAATCTGTATCCTGGTAAAGGAAGCGAATGAATTGTCAAATTATTTAAGTGGTCCTCCGATACGTAAATACTGTCACCGTCAACATCTACAAGCAGATCACTGACTTTATCTCTAATGCCTTTAATATTTTGATGAAATATTATAATTCCTTCTCTACTTACATACCTGACCTCCGATTAAGGCGACTCCTTAGTTAGATGGCCTTCCTTTAAGCTGGTATACCTATCAGCTGTGTTGAACCTAAAAAAGGTGCACCACTAACACCAACTACTACGGGAGTTTTTCCATGAGGGATTCCACCAGCACCCACTACCCTGTCACCTAAAAGCTTTGCCTGCCTTCCCTTACCATGCCTATTGAGGTGCAGGCCATGCCTAGTGAAACCCCATCTACTGAAAGACTCAACTGGCACTGGCATATCGACCAACATAAACCGCATCGAAAATTTATGTGACATAATCGTGAGGTCACTTTGGGCACAAAATCTTGCACCGGTTAAACCTTCGCTAGACGGCTATTGAGGCAGCATTGGTGAATGTTTCTGCAGGGGACGTCCAACGACTTGTTGAGTCCATGTCTTGTCTTGTTGCTGCAGTACGATGGACAAAAGGAGGTCCGACGCAATACTAGGAGGTCTCACGTGACTTTTGTCACTACGTGAGGTCTTTCTGGTATCTTGTAAGCAAAGTTAACCCTCGACGGCCTTGGGAAGGAGAATATAAGAACAAGTAAAGGAGAATTTTACTCGGCAAATGATGTCCATAACGAAATTCTCAAGTTGTACGTTTTCAGACAACATTGTGTGGAAGTTAATGGTGGGTTGTGTGAAACACTGGAAAATAAAAGAATCGAAGGGTATGTGTTTTATCATCACAGTATGATTCAGTAAATTATGTTGACTGAATGAAAATGTAATAAAAGTTTCTCGATACAGTTGGTTAGGAAACGAGTACGTGGAAAACAGTAAGTGGAAGACGGACAGAATGACAGGACATGTGCCAAGGTGTCAGGAGGAGAGGACAGAGACAGAAATGTATTCTGTAAATAACTGAAGATTTTGGGCGCATTTGTTACTTTGACACGAAGAGATTGGCACAAGAGAGTAAATCCTGGGACCGCATGAAACCAATCAAAACACAGGTGCCACAATCCCTCCCCCATATCAAAAAACCTTTTATATCCTCTACTAACGTGTCGTTCCTTAATTAAATTTCAGCAAATTGTTATTCTTTTTTCTACTACTGTTCGCCTCTTTTGTCTTTGTAATGTTTCTCGTAACGATATTTCGGTTCATATTTTCCTCCATTGCATTTAATATTCCCCTAGATAAAAACATAAAAAATCATCGTCCGAACAGGACTTGAAGGCGCAACTTTACCATCTGGCCCCAGTGTCATCCTCAGCCTAGAGGCGTAACCAGGTGGGGACGTGGAGTGGCATTCCGCTTGCCAGCAAACTCGGACAGTTACCCATTCAGGAGCCAGCCAGACCCGACAGCGCTTAACTTCGGTGATCTGACGGGAACCGGTGTTACCACTGCGTAAAGACCGTTGGCGAATGTTTCCCCTTACTCATGAAAAAAGGGATACATCATCAATCCCCCTTGCACTCCATGAAAATAAAAAAATTAAGCATGCAGATGACATAGCCAGATATCAATGAACCTTCGTAAAGAGTATGTGCGAGGGTGTGTTGAAAGTAATGCCTTCAAATTTTTTATACAAAAACTCTTTAAGTACCTTAGATTAAACAGACGTAATTACCGTTCTACATCTTATTGTTTCTGTCTACATATTTGCAGCCCTCTGCCACTACAGGGCTCTGAATTTTAGCATGTAACGTGACGTTGCATAACTTAAATATGTCGGTGCGTGGGAAACATCGCGCTGTAATCGAGCTCGAAGATTTCATGTAGACATGGAGCACCCTGTCCTTCAGCATGACAATGCCCGACTACAGACTATCACTGCGACATCTGCAACAGTCCGGCACCTTGGCTTGACTGTCACCGATCGTCCTTCGTACTGTCGTAACTCGGCCCCATCCGCTTTTCATCTGTTTCCAAAACCTGAAGCACATCTCCGAGGACTTCGCTTTGCAAGTAACGAAGTGGTGCAAGCAGACGTGAAGTTGTGGCTTAGTCAACAAAGTCAAACATTCTGCACTGACAGTGTGATCAGACTGGTCTCTCGTTTGGAAGAATGTGTTTGTCACAGAGTGATTACGTTGTGAAATGAATATATTGACCTGAAAAATAAAGACGTAGAGTGTTAATAACGTTTATCTTATTGTAACAGCCTCGATCTGTGACATACAAAATTCAGAGACATTACTTTTCACCACGTCCTCGCTCAGGATTAGAGTCACAGTCCTCTGTGACAGGTAGAACGGCTATCAGGTTGCATTAGTGTTGTTTGTGTTTAGTTTGTTACGAGGCATGCGGGCCTGGTGTAGTGTGTAATGGACGCCAACAGTGTGAGACGCTGATAAATCACCGCACACAACATGAAGAACACAGGGTTCCATATACTAGTGTGGGATGGCGGTCTCAGCACTCGACAGAGTTTGAAAGGAGCTTCAGTGTGGGACCCGCATTTGGTCAGCTGGTACAGTCATGCAGTATCCAGATTCTTGAGATTCGTCCAGGTCACGATCAACAACGTCTGACCGCCACAACGGAGGATCGCCTTTTCACAATTGCGCCTTCCAACCGTGAACAAGTAATAGAAATCCCGCAAAATTGAACGGACTAGAGAGAACAAGACTAAGGAATTACCGTCTCATACGTGGGCAGCCGATAAAAACACAGCACAAACGGCTGCATATGGGGTGTTATCGTGACCAGGAAGAGTGGACTGCCGATGTATGGCATAGCATTGTGCTTATGGGTGAGTATCCATTCTGCATCACCACGCATAACGTTGGGCGGCGAGTCTGGTGGCCACAGTGGGGAGGGGGGCATCATACTCTTCCGATGTTCCGCGGAGGCATAATAGCGTTACTCCTGGCCTTATGCTTCAGGGCATAATTTCAGGCCACTACTTGTAGTGACTGACTGCCTGCACATCGGTACTTCACGGATATCGTGCGTCCTCACGTGTCACCTCTCATTCGACAGTATCTCGGTGCCATCTTTCAAGAGGACAATGCTCATTCTTACATGATAGTTACTTTTCGGTTTGATGGCTGCTGGTTGCAGGCATACGAAGGTATGAACGTTTGAAATTGTCATTGCACATACCCCACGTCGTATTCATTAAACGATTAATGTTCAGTGGAGGTAAGGAATAGGCAAGTCATGACGCCTGCTGATGGCTTAAAATTGTGTGTGGCCAGGGGAGATGCGACAGTTCAGGATCGTGTTCACAAAACGGGTCCTCCACGACACCCCTTGATCAACAGTCAGTCATCTCCCCTTACATACTGAATTACCGGTTCAATCGCCTCATATACTTCCCTTATGTTCTCACCTTCTGCTTGTGACGTAGGCATTTATACCTGACTTACTGCTGTTGGCGTTGGTTGGCTACTAGTTCTGACGAAGAAAGATCGTGTCTCTGAACTGTTCATAGTAACTCACTGTCTGAGTTATCTTTCTATTAAAACGAATCCTACAGCTGTTATACCACTTTCTGCCGCTGTTGACATTACGGTACATTCGTCTGACCACAGATCCTTATCTTCCTTCCATTTTATTTCACTGACCCTTACCATTTCTTGAATGAGCATTTGCCAAATGTGTGTGTGAAATCTTATTGGACTTAACTACTACAGTCATCAGTCCCTAAGCTTACACACTACTTAACCTAAATAATGCTAAGGACCAACACACACACCCATGCCCGAGGGAGGACTCGAACCTCCATCGGGACAAGCCGCATAGTCCATGACTGCAGCGCCTGAGACCGCTCGGCTAATCACGCGCGGTGAGCCTCTGCATTCACCTTTTTTTTCCATAGAATACTTCAATAACATTGCATCTCGAATGTATTCGATTCTCAACTTTCCCTGTTTTCCCAACGATAATATTCAGTCCCACATAATGCTGTCATTAAAGTGCATTCTAATAGATGCCTTCTGAAGTATTTGCGATAGTAGACTAGATATGCGGAAACCACAAGTCTGAAAACAATTTATTGGACTCACAATTACAAAACAATAATACAATTTCCAAAAGAACAAACGACTCGATCCCCACTTGCGGATCGACACAAAAACAAAATAACAAATAATAACGGGGAGCGAACACAAACAGTTCTACAACGTCAAGAGATTCGTCGACTATACCCAGAGATCGGCCAGCTAGAAGAGGCGTTTGGCCGTGGCTGCAGGGGATATAACTCCGTATCCTTCCGAGTGGTGCATCGAACTGCCATTTCCCGCAGTGCGTTATGAAGCTCGTTGGCGGACGTGTCTGCCGGAACTATTTGCGATCACGTGCCTGGAGAAGCAAAGTAGTTCCTGGCCTAGCTGCGATTTTGGTGAAGCTGTTCTGCAGACTCCGCGAACAGGTAGCGGTCCCAGGCAGCCGTTGGTGGAGACCTGGTGTTGTGTTGTGTTGTGGCCGCCTGTAAGTCTCTGTTTTGTCACACCAGACAACGTAGGTTCTCTTGATGAATATACACCGTGTGATGCAGACAGCCTGTGATAGAACAGAACGACCACGAACACATCTGTCATGCATTTCCCACATAGGCCCGATGAGTTTAGGTCGGGATTCACCGCCGGTCCTACCATTGCGTCAGTATCTAGCCTTCGCAAGACATCCCTGCTGACACCCGCCTCGTCGGCCCTGGAATTAAAAGGAATTCAGGGCCACCGCCATACGCAGCAGCCACCACCTGGTCCAACAGGATCTGTTCCACTTACTGTCTGGCGGTAAGGGGACCGTGCACCGCAAGATCTGTATGGCCATAATCACTGAAGCCTCCTCACGATGTCACAGAACGATGGGAATTTCCTCAACAACATCTGGCAGGATTCGCTCATCAAGTGTCACGACCAGCACCTTGCGGAAGAAGATACGTGGACTCGTCTGTGAATAACACGATCTGCCAGTACCGAAGTCGCCTGTTGACACGGGGAAGGCCGTACTGAACGCGAGCTGCAAGACTTTATCGTGTCAAGCGGGGTACTCTAAGAGCGCGTCTGGGTCGGAACGTCCTTCCTCGTAACCTGTTCATTACAATATGATCGGACGCAGGGGCTCCAGTGGCCGTTCTGATATCGTTTGCAGTGCTCAGGCGGTACTCACATGATTCTGAATGGTCACCCAGTACTGTGTGCAGCACACCCAACAGGTGGTGCAGTACTTTAATTTCCATTGAAAGCGAAGATCTCAAGCCATCCTATAACTTTCGAGGGCGCCAATACCTGGCCACAGGGTGCGGGTGAATCAACCACCCACCCCCTATTCCTTCCTCAGCCGTAGATTACAGGAAAACTAAAGATGTATTGTAGTCTGGTTTCTATAATTCAAAAAGTCTGTGTTACGTATGTGTTTATCAGGGGCGGATATGAAACTTCGTCGCTGATACAGGTGTTCCCCTAAATCTTTTGGGGAGTATATTTATTTACATCTGATAAAACATAGATTCATGTATCAGGGGTTTATTGTCCTTCAACGTAGCTACCAGATTGTGTAACCCGTTTCCAGAGATGCAGAAGTTGTAGTACACCTGCAGAAGCGCCATTTAAGTTGATAATTGAAATCGAACGAATCTCTCTGACAGTTGTGAGGCAGATGCCACTAAATGATTTCTTCCCTTTACGCATTAAGTGAAAGCCACAAGGACTGTATACTCTCGTACCAACGATGGGTGGTTTAACCGACAGGAAGAAGATGCTGTGATATGCAAATGATTAGCTTTTCAGAGCATTTACATAAGGTTGGCGCCGGTGGCGACACATACAACGTGGTGACATGAGGAAAGTTTCCAACCATTGTCTCAAACACAAACAGCAGTTGACCGGCGTTGCCTGGTGAATCGATGTTGTGATGCCTCTTGTAAGGAGGAGGAATGCGTACCATCACGTTTACGACTTTGATAAAGGTCGGATTGTAGCCTATCGCGATTGCGGTTTATCGTATCGCGACATTGCTGCTCGCGTTGGTCGACATCCAATGTCTGTTAGCAGAATACTGTATCGGTGGGTTCAGGAGGGTAATACGGAGCACAGTGCGGGATCCCAACGGCCTCGTATCACTAACAGTCGAGATGACATGGCTGTAACGGATCGTGCAGCCACGTCTCGATGCCTGAGTTAACAGATGGGGACGTTTGCAAGACAACAACCATCGCCTACCGTCGTATCACCCGGTGTGCTATTTGTTACACGTCTCGGTCACCTCTTTTCTCGTTGACGGCACTTTGAACACTGGACGTTACATTTCAGACGTGAGCCGGCCGAGGTGGTCTAGCAGTTCTAGGCTCGCAGTCCGGAACCGCGCGGCTGTTACGGTCCTTAGGTTAGTTAGGTTTAAGTAGTTCTAAGTTCTAGGGGACTCATGAAGACAGACGTTAAGTCCCATAGTGCTCAGAGCCACTTGAACCAACCATTTGATTTCAGACGTGTTACGACCCGTGGCTCTACCCTTCATTCGATCCCTGCGAAACCCTACATTTCAGCAGGATAATGCTCGATCGCATGTTGCAGGTCCTGTACGGGCCTTTCTGGATACAGAAACTGTTCGACTGCTGCCTTGGCCAGCACATTCTCCAGATCTCTCACCAACTGAAGACGTCTGGTCAATGGTGGCCGAGCAACTAGCTCATCACAATACGCCACTCACTACTCTTGATGTACTGTGGTATCGCGTTGAAGCTGCATGGGCAGCTGTATCTACACACACCACCCAAGCTCTGTTTGACTCAATGCCCAGGCGTATCAAGGGTGTTATTACGCCCAGAAGTGGTTGTTCTGGGTACTGATTTCTCAGGATCTATGCACCCAAATTGCGTGAAAATGTAATCACATGTCTGTTCCAGTATAATATATTTGTCCAATGAATACCCGTTTATAATCTGCGTTTCTCCTTGGTGTAGAAACACAGTAGTGTATACTGGACAGTAATACAACCCATTATTAGTCTGCCGTTGGCGAACGCTGTACTTTAGGATAACATAATCACAGATGTACACGAAAAACACAATTACATCCACGTTTCTCGGCTTCTGACGAAATTTAGTTAGTCGCGATGACGTACAGCAACGTCACTCGGTTGTTTGGCGTTTCAAGTGCGGCTCATGCGATCCCTTTTTTATGAGATTGTTCGCATTCCCAGGCGTTCCTTCAGAACGTGCATGTCAGTCATATGCTCTAAGCATCTCAGGACAGCTCATGAATCGTTTGGCGTCGATCACTGCCCTCTAACACGGTAAGAGCACACACTTCTCCTGTGATGCGGTGCTCGGTTCGTAATGACCGCATATTCTAATTCTGTTATATTCGCTTAACGGTCTGTTAACCGCTGTGTAAGTTCTCCGGCAATGTTTGTTAAGAAGCATTTAAAGTTTCTTTCGCGATCTCTTATGATTTAACGAATATGCGTCTCACGTTTCCATTTTTTTCTGTCCCGTGCTATTTTCTAATGTGCTCATCCTATCTCACTCGGCGCGGTTTTGTAGCGACACACAGGTTATTTCCAGGTTCTCTCTGGGGTGATTGCTCGATTCCTTGGAGCAATGTGAATGCGCTTTAGTAAAATGTTTTAATTTTCAACCCCTTGCTATTCTATTCTGCAACATACCTGAAGCTGACCATGCCTTACATTTCGATATCTGATTTCGGAATCTCTGTCTCACCACGACGTAATCCTGATGAAACTGTCAGTCGATCGTTCCCAAAATATACCCTCTCCTCTTGTGATTCTTAAAAAAACGTATTCGCTGAAGGCAACTGAAAATTGTTGCCTGAACTCAGTTGGTCTTTCTCCTCCCTCATTCCTATTGCCAGTAATCTGCTGCTTACCACACAATTATGCCTACCTGAACTATCGTTGTCGACGTTGGTTTGCTGTCGAGTCTGATGAGAAATAGACTATCGATGAACTGTTCACAGCAGTTCTCTGCCATTCTCTTCTATTCACAAGGGATCCTACTCCTCTTATACCACTTTCTGCTGCTGTTGATATTGCCCTACAATCGTCTGACCAGAAATCATTATCTGTACTCCACTTCACAGCACTAACCTCCACTATATCTTGATTTAGCACTTGCATTTCGCTTTTCAGACTTTCCACCATCCCACCTAAGTTCAAAGTGCTAACATTACATACTTCCACTCTCAGAATAATACCCAGTCATTGATTATCCATCTTTTTCTCATGATCACCTTCAACTTGGTAGCCCCATTCCCGAGAACCGAATGGGCGACTTATCTTCTGACAATGGGTACATCATCATGAAACTTCTTGAGCTGATAGCCGCATGTCCTGTGGAATCACATTATGTGTTTTCAGTTTATTAATTTCTGTTGCCTTCTGCACCCTCGTGCCGTTGATTATTGCCGATTGTTCCGCCTTCCAGCTGAAATTTCCCAACCCAGAGGCAAGACAGTGCCCCGAAACTCTGTTCGCTCCTCCGCATTCTTTTACAACGCCTTTGGTATAAAATGTGTGACTTCTTATGTCTGGAGATTTCGGACGGCATTGATGATAACTTTTATTCAAAATTTAGGCACTGGGGCTTTGTTCGAATACAGGACCTAGGCCATTTTTATGAGTAGTCAAAGACACTACACCTATTCTTTTTTACTAAACAATTGTCAATGTAGTGTATATTATATATTCGTATTTAGTTGATTATTTTACAGACCTCCCTATGCCCCAACTCAGAAAATGCAAACAAAAGTATTCCGAACGTCAGACTGTCATCGGACACATCGAATAATATTTCTGATGGAAAATAGACCAGACCAGCAGTTATTTAAGAATAGTTATTCAAGAGCAGCTATTTAATGGTAATGGAATGAACATCAGGTAGTGGATTTCTTTCGATAACGGTAATAAAAGATTTCCAGAGTGAGTGCCTGTTCAAAATAGCATATCATCACGGACAATATATTATCCAGAAATTGCTTCGACTTCGAAGAAGAAAGAATATTATGTGCACTACTATGAATACGATAATCTTTCGGTAATATTATAGATAATAACACTGACTGACGCATATCACAATCTGGCAGTAGCGATACAGCGTCGATCATTATGGGGTCGCTGAAGTTTTAATTTCTTCTCTCACAGCAAGATGAGTCAAAATGAGTTTTCTGATTATTTGAGTTACTTGTCGCCAGTAACCCCGCAAAGAGGGATGTTTTTGATTTCACAACACATAATGAAAATCACTCCTTATTTACCACATTAGACGATCACAAATTAGTAAGCAAGAAAATTTATTGTCTGTGAATAAGTACGTGACTTCAGTGCCGTAAGTCTCATCAGAACTACTTTTTGTGGATCAGTAAATTATTTAATCTATTAAATTACCCGTAGCATTTACCCGTTTTGGGTTGTCGGCGTAAGTTATTTAAATTACTGTCTTCGTAATTGAAATGGTACTGTATCTTGGTGGCTTATATCGACAGACGGTATTTCTTAGGTCTATCAATAAACCGTGTTGTAATGACAGACGTAGGAGATCACTAATTGACCCGAAGAGCTGTGACTGTTTCACAGATGTGGAAACTACTTTTAGATGGATTTGATAAACATCATTACAAGTTATACTAACGGCAGCTGAACTAACGGTCCTTCAGTGAAGGCGTAAGACGGAATCTACCGAATCAAAAACAGTTTCGGTACCAGCAGGTCATATCGTCTCACCACACCCGATGGTACAAAGCACACACGTTAATTCGTGGTGTACACAACAATGGGAACCGTTTACAAGCGGTAAGGTGGTTTCCGAGGAAACAAGACACTTCAGTTGGTTAACCATGGCTGACGTGAAGAGAAGCGATCCAATTGCTATCCCGCTGCCTCGAGACTTTATCCACTGGAAGCTACAGGCCCAGGTAAGCCTCGTGTACTTCTCTTAGTAGATCTGTGTGAGAAAGATCCCGGCAGTGTCTAGATCAGGAATTACGGGAGTGCATGAAGGAACTTCTGGATAGGTGTTACGTAGCTGCACAGATGTTAAAGGTCGAGACATGACGACGATAGTTTTTTTTTTTTGTGATGGTTATCGTTCTCTTGCATATACGAGGCGTAGTAAGGTGTAAAAATCCATTTCCTAGAGAAAATCAGTGATTTTTGTCTCATAAAGCGAGGTGCAAGTGTAATTACAAACTAACGACAGGTAGGGATCTTTTTCAAGCTTGCGTTGTACTGGCCATTGCTTTTCCACATTAACGGCCATGTAAACCGTTCGTGTGTTGTGACTACACCGGGTAGCGATCAGCAGTACATTTGTTGAGGTGTTCCTATGCAGTCTTACTGCTATTAATATAAGGATCCCAAAAATGGAGCAAGGCTTCAGTGTTAATATACAGATGTATTTTGTTTCGCATACATTTAGCCCACGCTCTCTCTCTCTCTCTCTCTCTCTCTCTCTGTCTCTCACTCTCTCTCTCTTTATCTCCCTTTGTCTCATTCCTTTTTCTATTTCGATGAAAATCTATTTCACTCTTGACGATTTGCGTCACGTATCGTGTTCCAGGAGAATATATCCATGCAGGAACGTAGCTTTAAAGTAGTGAAGGCATTATAAAAATTTTGTTTTTAAATAAACAATTGTTCCAAATATCAGATATTGTTATTTTATTTTCTAGGGACGAAGATTAGTGTTTGAGCGATCTAAGATTCCGCTGGTACACTCGTATTCGAGATTCGAACTGGAGGATTTTCTGTTCGCTGTTCATTATGACGTACATCCTGTCGATACTCACCCTTGGGATGGAGAGTGGCCTGGACTGCCGGAATATTACTGTGAGTGTCTAAAATTTCTCGGGTTTATAGATGTAAGTGGGGAATGGGAAAAAGTGATGCTGCTATTGTGTTAATTCTGGCCCCAGTATGGAAAACATTAACTGGAGTATTCTGAGGCAGAGAAATGTTGCTGGAGCGCAATGTGTCGTAACAGCTGTTAGTAGTGATAACCTCCTACTTCTTTCGTTTGCTTCTTGCCCTCTCCACATTCAGTTTACTTACAATCCTGTATTATTAGTATACAATGCGAACAGTACCGTTGGTAGAGGATTAAAATGGCGAAGTGTAAAGTACTCTTATTTTCTCCACAAATAGTGACTTTTAACTGACGCAGTTATTCTCTTACAGGCGCCGGATTCTACCGACCTCCGCCCCAAGTTGTGCCAGTGGACGCAGAGTCCCGCAGACGTCGACCGCTGGAAGTGGTGACTGAGGAGGACGAGGCGTGTCCAGGCAACGGGCAGACGTGGGAGGGCGGAGACGTGCCAGCGCTGGACACGTCCGGCGAGAAGCAGCTGTCTCCAGACCTGGTGGGTGCCGAGGAAGACGCAGGAGGAGAGAGAGAGGGGCCGACGTGCGGTTGTGGCTTCTGGCGTTGGCTGAAGAAGACGTTTTGTGTTCGACGACGTTAGGGGCACTCCAGCACCTCTCGCCCAGGTTAGTCTCGAAACTATCAGTAGTACAGAATAATAGAAATTTCAGAATAACTTTCGTTTGTGATGAGTTTCCAAACTACGTTCTATCGAAATAAAAGAGCACATTTTTGTCACAGCCTTTTGCAATTTTTCATCTTCTTTTCAAATCAGTTATTGCATGTCTGCTCTTAGTTAGACGCTACAAAGTTAACTGAAGTTTTAGCATCGTCACAATATATAACTGTACTGATTTGGATATAAATACATAACAGGCTTTATCTTTACCTTCTTTCCTACAACTGTTATTAGATATATTCATCGATCAATTTTCATTTGTTACAGGTTTTGTCAGCACCCACATCGAGCTAGAGAACAGACGAAACAAAAACTGTCGAGCGATTTGATTCAAAGGCATCGTCACCAGCCTGCTGTAAATAATGTACATAACATGTAAATGCGTTCATTACTGTTCTGGATGTTTGTTCTCAAAATACCTACGTATTAAATTTGTTTTCCACTTTTACTCCTGCGTCTTATTTGTAGAAGACCTAGGAGTGCTTGTAGTCATTCCCACAAAATAGTTCCGCATTATATGGGACAAGTAACCAAATATAGAAAGTGCCCAGAGAACAATAGTAAATCGGTCATTCACCAATCGTTTATCCGATCATCTCTCTCTGCCTCTCTCTCTCTCTCTCTCTCTCTCTCTCTCTCGCTCTCTCTCTTTCTCTCTCCTGCCACCCCATCTGTAAGATACACACACGCTCACACACACACACACGCACACACGCACTCATATGTATATATATATTCATGAAAAAATTGGAAAATAATCGAATGAGCTCTCATGTAATGTAGCATGTTTGCTACAAATACCTTCTACTGTTATACAGGCAATTGAAACTTAGTTCAGTGATCACAATCTGCTGTAACTGCATAGCGAAATATCGATATGACCTTTTTTTTATATACTTTGTAGTCCTTGTATGTGACATCCCTAGGTACCACGCACAACTTATAACGAATACTCCATATCACACCATACCAGAAGCAGAGGCAGTGCTAACAGATAACTCACACTGCTTGAATAATCACAGAAATTAATGTGCGACGTACGAAGAACGCATTCCTTAGGACATTGTGACGAAATTTGATGTTGATGGGCTATGGCAACAGATGAATTTCGCTAGTGCCTTTACTAACAGCCCGACATCGCAAGCAACGCGTCTTTTGGACTAGCGACGATATTGGTTGGTCGCGGTTTTAGTCGCGCAGTCCGGAACCGTGCGAGTGCTACCGTCGGAGGTTCGAATCCTGCCTCGGTCATGGATGTCCTTACGTTACTTAGGTTTAAGTAGTTCTAAGTTCTAGGGGACTGATAACCACAGCAGTTGCGTCCCATAGTGCTGAGAGCCATTTGAACCATTTTGATATTGGTTGGACGCTAGACAACTTGAAAATCGTGGTCTGGTCAGGTGAGTCCAGATTTTAGTACGAAAGAGTTTATGGTAGTTTTCTAATGTGTCATGAACCCCACAAAGCCATAGATTCCAGGTGTCAACAAGGCACTCTGCAAACTATGGGTGGCTCTGTAATGATGTCGGATGTGTTTAAGTGGAATAGAATCAATCTTTTAGTCCAAATCGATCATTAACTGGGAGCAGTAATGTTCGGATACTTGGAGGCCATTTGCAGCAACATTCTATAGAATGTTTATGGATGGAAATTCATCATGTCACCAACCACAGTTGTTCCCGGTTGGTTTGATAGACATTCAGGACAGTTCGAGCGAATGGTTTGGCCACCAAGATCCCCCGAAATAGTTCCAATCGAACGTGAATCCCATCGAACATTTATGGGACGTAATCGGGAAGTGAGCTGGTGTACAAAATCCTGCACTGACAACACTTACGCAGTTACGGACGGCCAAAGATGCAGCATATGCCAGTATCTCTGCAGTGGACTTCCATCGACTCCATGTTGGTGCACTTAAGCTGGAAAAGAAGGCCCGACACGTTATTAGGTGGTATCCTGCGAGTTAGGTCACCTCAGTGTGCTCTGTAAGCGGAGGGTACCACGAATCTCTACTAGTCGATTTCTTTCCTGTTCCACTGTGAACAGAGCAAGCGAAAAAGGGCTGGCGTTTAAGCCTCTGTAGATGGCTATCTTCTTGGTCCTTACATGAAATGAATGTTAGCAGTGGTAGAATCACTTTGCAAATGGCCGTTCTCTAAACGTCCGCAACAGTGTCTCGCGAAAATACCGTCGTCTTTTCTCCAGGGATTCCCATGTTTGAGTTCACGAGGCGTCTCCGTAACACTTGCATGCTGATTCCCCCTACCGGTAACAAATCTAGCAGCGGACTCTGAACTGCTTTCATGTCTTTCTGTAATCCGACCTGATTTGGATCCCTGACACTCCAGCAGTACTCCAGAATGGGTCGTAATAGAATTCTGTTCGCCGCCTCATTTGCATAAGAGCTACTCTTCCCCAATATTCTCCCAATAAAGTGAAACGAACAATTTGTGGAATTAAAACGATATGTTTTGTTGCATTGTGTGTTAGAAACTGTAGTAACTGACTCTTACCGTGATTTTGCGTTAGTTTGTTTTCTACATGCCATGAACTTACGTCGTGAACTGCACTATTTGAAACAGAGTCAATGTTGCCCTCAACATTCTTTAGTATCAAGCTAGTGTCATCAGCAAAGACAAATATTTCAGAAATATTTTAGGATTACCCGCGATACTAGAGGGCGAATGATTTATATAAACGAGGAACAGGAGTGGCTCCATCACTGATCCCTGGGGCCACTCCCATTTGACTGTACCAAACTCAGACTCCAATTCACAGCCATTCTCAACACTGTGAATTATGACCTATTATTGTCTGTTGTAAAAGAAGAGGTGAAGCAATTGTGAGCTACTCCCTGTATCACGTAATGATCCAAGTTCTGGTGTAATATTTCGTAATCAACACAATCAAACGCTTAAGTTAAATCTAAATATATAACATTTTTAATCACTTTACAACATTGTTTGTAATGGGCTACTGTAGCTTGATTCTGACTACTTTTAACATTTTGATATAATTCCCGCTTTGTTCTACATGATATCCTTATCCCACTAGTCAGCCACCCAAGCTACCTTTTACTGCTAGTACCCCGTTTAGTACGTTCTGATGGATAGCAACTCTCAGAGAGAATGAGAAATGTGTTAAGGAAAGGATTACATTTGTCATATGTGCTATCTGCACTACAGACATCCTGCAACTACAGTACCTTAACGAGGTTTAAGAAATCTCTATTTCCATTTTTCCAGCTCTGTTTGTAATGATATGTGACATTTGCCTGAGTACAAAAGCATTTTAGTCTAACTGTTCCCCTGCACATAGGTTAAATGCAAAAAAAGAAAAGCAGCCTGCATCATATCATACGAGTTTAGGAGATCTACTAACATCCTTTTTCTTGTACTATCATATACAAAATTGATATAGAAATCACAACATAACACTCATTTTTGGTACTTCCTAAAAATGCAACAATGAACCACCTCTAGCTTGAGCAGAAGTATTCTGAAACGCAAAAACTACTTGCAAACTATCCAGCTAACCTGTATCCTGGTAAAGGAAGCCAATAAATTTTCAAATTATTTAAGTGGTATTCCGATACATAAATAATGTCAGAGTCAACATCCATAAGTAGATCAATGACTTTATCTCTAATGCCTTTAATATTTTGATGAAATATTCTAATTCCTTCTCTACCTGCAAACCTGACCTCCCTTGAAGTTAGTTAGATGGACTTCCTTTAAGCTGGTATACCTATCAGCCTACTTGAATCTCAAAAAGGTGCAGCTCTAACACTAACTACTACGGGAATTTTTCCATGAGTGATTCCACCAGCAACCACTAAACTGCCACATAAAAGCTTTGCCGGCCTTCGCTTCCCATACTTATTGAGGTGCAAGCCATGACTAGTGAAACCCCATCTATTGATAGACTCAACTAGCACTGGCTTACCGACCGACATAAATCGCACCGAAAATTTATGGGACATAATCGAGAGGTCACCTCGTGCACAAAATCTTGCACCGGTTAAACCTTCGCTAGACGGCTATTGAGGCAGCATGGGTGAATGTTTCTGCAGGGTTCGTCCAACGACTTGTTGACTCCATGTCGTGTCGAGTTGCTGCAGTACTCCGGGCAAAAGGAGGTCCGACACAGTACTAGGAGGAATCCTGTGACTTCAGTCACGACGTGAATGCATTCTGGTATCTTGCAAGCAAAGTTAACCCATGATGACCTAGGGAAGGAGAATATAAGAACAAGTAAAGGAGAACTTTCCTCGACAAATGATGTCCATAACTAAATTCATAGGAATGAATTCCAGAGACAAGTTTCTGAAGATGTACGTTTTGAGACAGCATTGTATGGAAGTGAATAGTGGGTTGTGTGAAATATTGAAAAATAAAAGAATCGATGGGTTTGTGTTGTAGCATCACACAATGATACAGTAAATTACGTTGACTGAAAGAAAAGGTAATAAAAGTTTCTCGATACAGTTGGTTAGGAAACGAGTACGAGGAAAACAGTAAGTGGAAGACGGACAGAATGACAGGACATGTGCCAAGGTGACAGGAGGAAAGGACAGAGATAGGAATGTATTCTGCAAACTTTGGGCGCATTTGCTACTTTGACACGAAGAGATTGGCACAAGAGAGGAAATCCTGGGATCTCATGAAACCAATCAAAACACAGATCCCCCCGTCCCTCACCCACATCAAAAAATCTTTTGTGTTCTCTACTGACGTGTCGTTTTATAATTAAGTTTAAGCAAATTATTAGTCTTTTTTCTACTACTCTCCGCCGCTTTTGACATTGTATATTCCGTTTTAAAAACTACCTCCATTGCATGTAATATTCCCCTAAGTAAATAGTTAAAAAAAAACTTCGTCCGAACATTCTTTGAAGGCACCACGGCACCAACTGGCCGCCGTGTCATCCTCAGCCCTTAGGTGTAACTGGGTGCGGAAGTAGAGTGGCATATGGTCAGCACGCTTATTTCCCGGACATTGTTAGTTTTCGAGTCTCGTGTTGCTACTTCTGAGTCAAGTAGCTACTAAATTGGCTCACAAGGACTGAGTGCGCCATGCTTGAAAACACTAACAGGAAAACACAGACAGATACCCATTCAAGTGCCAGCCAAACGCGACAACGCTTAACTTCGTTGATCTGAGGGTAGCGGCGTTACCACTCCAGACAAAGCCATTGGCAAATGTTTCCCTATACTCAGCATAAAAGGAATACATATCAATTCTCCTTGCTCTGCCTGAAAGTAAAAAATTAAGCACGCAGAAGCCTTAGCCCGATATCAATGAACCTTCGTAAAGAGTATGTGCGAGGGAATGCTGAAAGATATGACTCGAAATTTTTTATACGAAAACTCTTTTCTGATAAGATTAAACAGACGTTATGACCGTTTTACATGTTTATTCATTCTGTCTACATATTTTCAGCCTTCTGTCACTATAGGGCTCTGAATTGTACCCCGTAACGTGACAGTGTGTACCTTAAGTCGGTCGGTCGGTGTTTGGGGAACATTGTGCTGTAATCGAGTTTCGTGTTGGAAGCACTTGGACTCGTGTCGTGACCAAAAAGCGTGGACTGGCGAAAAAAGGTGTAGCACTTTGTCCTTCAGCATGACAATGCCCGGCTATAGACTATCACTGCGACATCTACAACAGTCCGGCATCATGACTTGACTGTTACCGATCTTCCTTCGTACAGTCACACCTTGGCCCCATCCGCTTTTCATCTGTTTCCAGAACCTGAAGTAGATCTCTGAGGACTTCGCTTTGAAAGTGATGAAGTGGTGCAAGCAGACGTGAGGTTGTGGCTTAGTCAACAAAGTCAAACATTCTACACTGACGGTATGAACAGACTGGTCCCCCGTTGGGAGAAATGTGTTTGTCGCTAGTGTGATTATGTTAGAAATAAATGTATTGACCTGAAAAATAATTGAGTGTTAATAACGTTTATCTTATCTTAACAGCCTCGAGCTGTGACATGTAAAATTCAGAGACATTACTTTTCACCACGTCCTCGCTCAGGATTAGAGTCACAGTCCTCTGTGACAGGTAGAACGGCCATCAGAGTGCATTAGTATTTAGTATTGTTACCATGCATGTGGCCCTGGTAGAACGTATGACGGACGTCAACAGTGTCAGACACTGAGTAATCGCTGTGAATTACGTGGGGTTCCAAATACTAGTGTGAGACAGCGGAATCAGCACTCGACAGAGGTTTAAAGGGGTTTCAGTGTGGGACTCCATTTGGACGGATGGTCTAATCGTCAGTGGTGCAAATGTTCCGCTTTTAACCCGCCCATGCTTGCCCGGTGGCCAGGCGGTCAGGCCGCCGCGAGTTGTCAACAGAACGGGCAGGCTGCTTCACTCCCAGCCAAGCCAAGCAGAACCCAACCCGGGCAGGCTGCGGGAAACTTGCTTGCCTGCCCATGTTACTGCTGAGCTTCGCTACGCAGCCGTTTAGTCTGCGCGCGTGCTGGTCGTATTATGAACGTTAATTAAAAGTTTTTATTTTACTTGAGCACCAAAAGGCAAACCCAAACATTCAATATATATATATATATATATATATATATATATATATATATATATATATATGTGTGTGTGTGTGTGTGTGTGTGTGTGTGTTTGTGTGTGTGTGTGTGTGTGTGTGTGTGTGTATGTGTATATATTTATGTATAAATACACATATTTTTTTAAACGAAGTGTCTATGACCTTTTTGAAATGTGAGAGATATCTGACACATTCATAGACATCGTGTTTGACATTTAGCGCACAGCAAATGTCATTTAACAGTTGCAAACCATTTTTGGTTGTGCGAACGTGTTATATTGGCTGCAAAAACCCTTGATGTTAACGAAATGAATTTTCAGATTCAAAATATGATACCTGGCGAATTGATGACATACAAGTCGGTTTATTCCGTTACTAACCAAGATGATGTAGTTAACTGTCCTACGGAATTTTTAATTTCGCTGAATTTGCCCGGATTACCGCCTCCCAATCAGCAATTAAGTCGGATCGGCAAACATTATGTTGCGAAAGGTAAGCCAGCAACGTCTTTGTGATGGCACCCGCCTTGCGGTGAAAAAATTAAAGAACAACGTAATCGAAGCCACAATTTTAAAAGGAAAGTACAAAGGTGAAGACAGTTTGATTCCACCTATCACTATGATTCCGACCGACATGCCATTCGACTTTAAACGGTTATAATTTCCAGTGCAGCTTGCATTTGCCATGTCGATAGATAAATTGCAAGGGCAGTCGTTATATGTTTGTGGCACCAATTTTGAAAATCATGTTTTCCACATGGCCAATTCTATGTCGCATATTCCCCTGTCGGGTCACCTTCAACATCATTTGTTTACGCACCAGAAAACAAAACTATCAATGCTGCGTATGAAAAAGTATTACAATAAATGCTACCTAGCAATAAACTTTGACACTGCTTCACTGATCACGACAAAAGTTTACAGATATATATGAGTTTTCATAGATAGGTGAAGAGGAGATGAACTGAGGTGGCGGAGTCCAACAGAGAGAGGACGAGGAGAAGGATAGAGGCTGGGGGGAGAGGGGCAAAGGGATGGGGAGGGGGGAGGAGGTGAACAGAGATATAGTGGGAGAGGAATTAATGGATAGAGAGAAAATAGCGGAGGGAAGATGGACTACGAGAGTATGGAATAAATAAATGCCCAGGGAACACCGGGTTTTCAGCTAGTTGTCAAATATAAAAGGATTTCTTCGAGACTTCACAATCTCTCAATACTGGATATTCTCAATTCGAACCACCATCAGATCACATATCAAACATGTTTTGTAGCACGCAGAACAATCACTGAAAATGGAGCTCCTTTGTACACTAAAAGCTACAGGTAACCACCCCAAGCCCATGAAGATAGTGTTTTTTGTTTTAGTGGAACGCAATGCAGTCTGTGTTGCAGTTTTCAACACTGAAACGGATGGATATTTGTACTAAAGAAGTGAACCTCCACCCCCTAGAAAGAAGATTGGTCCCCTCCCCAGAAGAATAAATTATCTACGCCTCTGATGACCACTGTACTGCAATGAGTAACAAATTAAGATTTTGGACGTCTAGATTCTTTAACTTTAGTGTGTTTCAGCCAAGTATGACACCAGATATACAAATATTTAACTACTTTTCCAGGATGTATGTTACTGGTTCTGTGAATTCATTAGAAGTTGGCAAAATCATTCTCAATTGACAAAATGCATTTTAACAAAAACGAAGCACTTGTTTCGTATCCAGTTCGTCTAAAAACTATAGTACTGGGAATACAATGGCGACTCTGAGCCATTTTAGCGGCGTCTATGTTTGCGTCATGAGAGTCCACACTTGTAGTCTAGGTCTGCGTCATGAGGGACCATAGTTCGGGCCCTCATGATGCAGACTTGGACGACGAGTGTTTACTTGCATGATGCAAACCTAGACGACGGCTGTAGACCCTTATAACACAGACCTAAACGACGAGTCTGAACCCTCATGATTCAGACGTAGACGCTGTGTAGAGTGGCTCAGAGTTTCCATTATATTCCTACTACAATACATTCGTGGAAAAAGACACTCTTCATTTTAAAAGCATTTGTAGTGTCTAGGTCTTCAGCATCTTGACCCTGCTTGTGGGATTACCCTTAATATAGAAATACAGGATTAAATTTACATTTCGCAATGTGTGTGGAACTCATCAAAGTAAACTGTAATTTAAGCTCATAATGTGTATTGCCTTAATCCACAAATTAATATTTTATTTTGCAGAACACTTTCCAATATAAAATATTTACAAATTTTCCTTCAGCTCCCCTGAAAGTATTATTTAGGCCCAACCAGATACTCCTAAAAATATTTGGCTACTTTTGCAAACACAAGAAACAGAAAATGTTTTACCAACAATAATAAATGTCGCTTGTGAGGATTGAAATCAAAAAGTTTAGTCTAAAATAAAAATGAACTGTATGCCTTACAAAATTTGTATCTCAGAAATTGACCCCCATAAAACACTAGATAGAAAAATGGTTCAAATGGCTCTGAGCACTATGGGACTAAACATCTGTGGCCATCAGTCCCCTAGAACTTAGAACTACTTAAACCTAACTAACCTAAGGACATCACACTCATCCATGCCCGAGGCAGGATTCGAACCTGCGACCGTAGCGGTCACGCGGTTCCAGACTGATGCGCCTAGAACCGCACGGCCACACCGGCTGGCACACAAGAAAGAAAACTGCACTCTTAATTAGTAAATTTGCACTCAAACTCATAGTTGCCTGCTTAATGTTCTGCTGTATTCTTAATGTGTCTGCTGATTAGTGTTTTAATTAGGTCTGTCAGCATTAAGAAGTGATCGTTTTTCGCCAATTAGGTTTCCAGCGCAACAAAAAATTCACTCACTAGAGGCACTAGTGGCCTGTATATTTAATAGTTTTCTTGCCACACGCGCAAGTCGAGGAAGTCGTTGGGAGTTATTTTTCCACCACTGTAGAATATCTCCGTCGTTCACACACCTCAGGTATCTGCTGACTTCATCATGTAGTAGAGGAGACTCTTCTGCCCAGTCCTCAAATTTCGCCGTTTTGTGCGCTCCTGAATTTGTTTCTTGGATGCTGTGATCAGGCAGTTGTACTGAAACTATACAGGTTCCAATTAATATTTGCAGAATAATGTGAAGATCGTACTGCGCATAGTTGAAATTATAATAGTTTCTAGATGATGGTTTCATTTATCGTCCAGTAATGTCACCAGAATATCAAAACTAACTGCTGGACGACTGAAATAAGATATATATTTTTGGTGTGAAAATTAGCAGTTGGCAATAAATACTGAAAAGAGCGATGTTATCCGTGTGTGTACTAAACCAAGTCCGTTAAACTTCGTTTACAAGATCAGCCAGTCAAATCTAAAGGTTGTAGATTACCATTACGACCTACTTAAATAGGAATGGACACACAGAAAATGTTGTAGGCGTTTTAACGACAAAACACTCTTTTGGATCATTGCTACGCAGTTGGAGAGCCTTTTCTGCTACGATTGATGGAGGAGGTCGAAAGAGTCTAAAGAAGGGCAGCTCGTTTGGTATTATCGTGAAACAGGGGAAAGTGTGTCGCGGAAATTATACAGGAGTTTGGGTGGGAATCATTACAACAATGGCGTTTTTTGACGTGGCGCGATCTATATATGAAATTTCGTTCACCAAATCACACCTCCGAATTCGATGATATATTGTTTAGTCCCATCTACATTGAAAGAAATGATCATCAGAATAAAATACAAAAAAGCAGCGCTCAGACGTAGAGATGTAGGTGTTTTATCCCGCGCGAAATTCGAGAATAGGAGACAAATAAGTTGAAAGTGGTTCCATGAACCCTCAACCAAACACTTGCGTGTGACTTGCAAAGTACCCATGTACATGTAGATGAAGAATATATGCATTATCTTAGGAACTCACCTTCAGCACACATCTGTCGTGCTGCTTGGTAAACATCAATTTTTTCATCCTCGGTTAACTTTCTTAAACTTTCTTAATGTGCAGTAGTTACACACCATAAACGTTGCAATTTTATACAAAATACTAACGCACATTTTCTGTTATAGGAAGGCACCGGCGACTTGTTTCAACGGTTTCATGTCCTGAAAATACATTTTATCAACATAGATATTTCACAAGTGGTTCTATAATTTTCAGATGGAAAATTGCCGGCCGGGGTGGCCGAGCGGTTCTAGGCGCTACGGTCGCAGGTTCGAATCCTGCCTAGGGCATAGATGTGTGTGATGGCCTTAGGTTAGTTAGGTTTAAGTATGTCTAAGTTCTACGGGACTGATGACCTCAGAGGTTAAGTCTCATAGGGCTCAGAGCCATTTGAACCGTTTGAATCATGGAATAAAATTACAAACCTCTTCATCGTTATCCCGTCCAGTACAGTGAGCTTTTAAGGCATAAAACCACGGTAGAACTAAGTGTAGGGTTGTCTCCTTGTCACCCTCTAGATCAACTGTGGCTTCTTTAAACGGCTTAAGAAATGCTATAAGCTGGCTAGTTATATGGTGGTCGTAACCCAGCATCTTATCAGAGGCACCTTCGTTATGTAAGACAGCCTTCACTGAATCAATCTGAGGATGGACTGATATAATCATGTCAAAATAACTGTCCCACTGCTTTAAAGATGAGTTCAGTTTCACACAGAGACCTCTTCTCTTAAAGTAGGAAACCGTAGCCCGCACTGTATTAAGAATGGCTAATATATTTGAAACATTTTCTTTCCAACATTGTTCGCTCAGAACATGTTTAAAGATTGTGTTTATACTATGAGCCATGCATGGAAGACGCTGGTATATTTCGAGAGCTTTGACAATGTTACTGCCGTGGTCTGCGACAAACGTAATTTTGGCAATGTCTTCACGAGAAACACTCATAGTTTCTAAGCGATCTTCCAACTCGTTTCGAATATTCGAGCCACTTTTTGGGCAGTCAGGAAACGCAGAGCACATCAACACATATTTATTCAAACGCCAGTCTGAATTTATGTAATGCATTGTCACGGACATGTAATGCACCCCTTTGTAATTGTCTGTCCATAGATCAATCGTACTGGCACATACACCAGATCGAATCGCATGCACTATATGTGGGAGCATTTTGCTGCACACTTTATCAGCTAACGTTTGAACTTTCCTAGCTACTGTCACTCGGGAAGGCATAATATTTTTAATATCAACTGAGCCATATTTTTTACCTATGTCGATCAGTGTCTGCTCTAAATTAAGAAATCCTTCTCCCTCTATACTGCTAAATGGTCTCAGATCCTTAGCACACGTTTCGACGCACTTTTCGGCCACTAAATCTTTGTCCTCTTTCAAGATATTTACGGAGTGACGGAATTGCTTGTCAAATTTGCACACATGTCGTAACATACTCGAGGTTCCCGAATAAGTACTTAAGAGGTTTTTACATAGTTTTCGTTGAGACACACCTACCGATTTATTTGAAGCAGCCTCTTAAACACACGAAAACGTTTCCCATGCGGCAATTGTGCTCTGTTTCGTTACCAGTATGTATTCGCCAGTTGTTATTTTATTTTTGAATCTCACTAAAGTTCGACCTATATATTGTGCTGCCCCCACCGTTGCGATAAATGAACTGCAGGCTAACTACCTGGCTACTCTAGTCATGGTAGCTTGACAGCGCAACCTGTTGTCAGGCACAGCAAGCTGAGCGGGTCCCGTGAAGCTTGGCAGGCCTGCGGGAACACAGGTAACCCGGGCTTGCGGGAGCCCAAGTCGGCCGCATTACCCACTATGCCTCAGTACACGCGCACTCTTGTATTTACGGTGCAGCAGGCTGACCTGCATGAATAGTTGCAGAGGAGCTAGGGGCAAGCAGGCTGCAAGGGGAATTAGTACAGCTCTGCTAATCGTGCAATATCCAAATTCTTGAGACTTTCTGATGTGGACTGCGTGGAAACGTGAGGGCAATTATAATAGTCATCAAGGTCACGGTCAACAACGTTGACCACCACGAGGAAGGACCGCCGTGTTGTGCACCAGGCACATCAAAAACCCTTCACACGTCCGGCTGCCAACTGTGAACAAGTAATGGAATCTCTGCAACTCTGTATGTTATCCCGCAGACTAGCAAGAGCCAGACTAAGGAATTATCGCCTCATACGTGGGCAGCTGACAAGAACACAACACAAACGGCTGCATTTGGAGTGTTGTCGTGACCAGGTAGAGTGGACTGCCGACAACTGGCGTAGCATTGTGCTTAGGTGTGAGTTGCTATTCTGCACCACCACGCATACCGCTTTGTGGTGAGTATGGTGGCCATTGGGGGAGGGATACCATTGTCCCAATGTTTCGGGGAGGCACAACAGTGTTATTCCTGGTGTCATGCCACAGGACATAACTTCAGGACACTGTTGTTAGTGACTGACTGGCTGCACAACGGCACGCCATGGACATCGTGCGTCCTAACGTGTCACCTCTCATTTGATAGTATCTCGGTGCCATCTTTTAATGCAACAATGCTCATTCATTCATGATAGTTACTTTTCGGGTTGATGGCTACTGGTGGCAGGCATACGATGGTATGAACGTTTGAAATCATCGTTGCACTAACCCTAAGTAATAATGTAAAAAAAACGATTAATGTTTAGTGCCAGAGAGAAAACAAACTGGTCATGACGGTTCTCGTGGCTTAAAATTCTGTTGTCTAAACTTTATCTGACTAAACTAACATTAGAAAAATAAATTTACAAAATTTTGAATGTTCTGTCAATTCTACACGTAAGTTTCTCTGCGACAAGTCAATAACATAGCACTGCTTTCAAGCTTATGCGCCGAGATTTATTGCGGCCGTTCTCGAGTTTCCGACAACACAGCTACAAAAATAAAATAAAATGGAGGTGTCCTTTAGCCCCTAAGAATCTCTTAAGGCCGAGGCCTCGTGTGTCGAAGCTGAACCGAGGGTAAAACATACAGTTATATAATAGCCAGTATAAAATGTATAACAATAAAAACATCTATAAAATAAAATCTTCTAGCCTGACGGATCTATTACAGCAAACGAAATTATAAGGTAAATAACGTAGCAGTGATCATTATTTAAAAATTAAAAAATCATTAGTCGATAACACATCCGGAGTGTGGTCACAATGACGGCACTTGAAAATTGTGAAGGAACAGTAAAACGTGTTTTGCTTACATGAGATATTCCCAAAATGTCAATAAGAGATCTCGACGAAATTTGGCGGGTATGTACAGAGGGAATATAATGCAATACCAACTTGTTTGTTTGTGTCCCGACATGCCGATAGGTAAATTAACGGATTTAGTATGGAGAGATTATCTTCGCAAGTATGGTATATACAAATGATCCTCACATAAAAGTTGATTTTGCAAAATAACCCACAACCGTTAATTAATTCTTAAAAAGGAAATCATTTCTTCAAATAACTTAATAATTTACCGGAATGCAGCCGGGTGACGCCGCCGGCAACCACCGATGTTTCGACAGAAGCACACGCTGGCATCCTCTAGGCAAACTGCATCAAGTAAGCGCTGTACAAGGGAATTTAAAACCACGGTTCTCAGAGAAATCCTGAATGATAACACTTACACACGCTGTAAACACTAGCGCCATCACAAACCAAAGGCGGCCGACGTCAGAAGTTACCTAAGTGGAATTAATAATCAGTTGGTGTTGTAGCATAAACTCTATCCTTCTGTTTCTTGACCAAGGAGCGCGGGACTCCATGCAGACATTAAACGAAAACCGCCATCCCTGTTGATCAAGCTACTTCCTAATTTTATTTCAACAGCTTCCTTAACAGCGCTTTCACAATAGCTGGAACTGCATGTCATAATCTGCACTTTATTATATTCTATAGGTTGACCGGTGCCAAGTCTATATTCTGCAACAGCGGATTTGCTTGGCTTTTGAAAGCATGTGTGTGGCATATGCGCAATATGCTGGTCTTCCAGCATCGTGATAGCCTGACCAATTTATGACATGCCACAATTATGAGGAATAAGTAGACATCATCTTTAGGCATACCAAAATAATCCTTTACGGAACCTAAAAGCAACCTCTCCTTAGATTGTGGGCGAAAAACAGAATTTACGTCGTATTTCCGCAAAATATGACCAGTCGTGTTAGAAATTATCCCTGCGTTAATGAAAATTGCCGTAGTCTTTGGGCCACTTCGGTATTATCATCATTCAACCAAAGAAAAATTGGTCGATAACGCCTACGTCTATCTGTCTTTCACTGTAAGCATTCTGAAGAAAGGTGACTTCGAGAAGGACTAACTCAGCTCACAAACTCTCAGGGTCCGAGATGACAAGGGCCCTGTGTAACATGGTGTTAAGTTCACCATCATGTTGAGCCGGATGGTGACAACTATCAGCCTGCAGATACAAGCCAGTGTGAGTAGGAGTCGTATAAAGGGCAGGTACCAAAGTACCGTCCACCTTCCTTCTAACGAGCACATCAAGGAAGGGTAGACAACCATTATTTTCCACGTCCATCGTGAAACAAATATTCGAGTGCAAAAAGAGATTTTTCCCTCTTCCTTTCGCGGGCACGTGCTCTACCGAACCTTTATTTAGAAATTAAATGAAATAAACATCGTAGTGCTAGTTTACTGACTACGGAGTTCGTGCCTTTTATTTGTTAAAAAAAAATAAAAACCTTCCGACCGATGCTGGATCCACGATCCAGCTATTATGGCGCTTTTTTAATTTTTTTTAGGGCTAGTGCTCTACCAACTTGTTTACGTGAGCTCTAAACCCTTTTTAATTTTTTTTATTTTTGCAAAGAGAACAAACTCGTACTACATAGAGCAAAAGTTGCAGGTAATGAGAAAACAAATAACAACCTGTAGTGTGTGAAAATTAAAACGACGTTCTTCATAAAATAACCCAATTTTACTTCGAAACATAAAACATAAATAGGTAGGCTACATTTTCGCAAAATCTTTTTTTAAACGTAAATTAGTATACAGTCTCACCATCAGCATCATCTCAATTGCAGGCTGCAGACAGAGAGCTATACGTGAAAAGGATAAACATGTGTCAGGGGAAAGAAAACCTAGAAGAGGAGGAGCAAAGAAAAGTGATGGAAATTAGGAATATTTTCCTCGGCTTACTCCACTTTGGCGCGCCATCAGAACAACGTGCATTTTGTCATTGACCATTAAAAGTTGAATGCCCCAAGCAGCTCAGGCTCCAAATGGAAATTAAAACTTGGAACCCAGTTTCAGTTATCGGGAGAAATAAACCACAATGCGAAATTCATAGCATCAAAAAACCAATACGACCTCTATTAAATTTGTAAAGGCAAACACGGCAGGTAATGCGAAGTGGCGGTAGGACATGAATGAATAATATTTCAGAGCCCTGAGTCAATTACATCAAGATCTTCAACAATATAAGGAAAAACAGTCACAGTAAGATATATGGAAGCAAGAATCAATTACAGAACCAGAAGATATGCGGAGGGTCACAAAGTAATTGCATGGGATCACATTGCAATCCACGTCGATTTATCACCACATACAGAAGTTACTGCTCTCCAGGAGACATTTCAGCCGTAAGTGGGGGCCCACTACATTAATTAAGCATGGTGCTTGTTGTATTCAATCCCGATGAATTTTCTGTCTCTCATATTCATGTGAAGGTTCAAGGGCTACAGTAAACCTGCAGTGGTGCATCGGGAACTACTACTGAACTCGTACGAAAGGCACTGAAGATTTGTAGCGTTACTCCCCTGGACATAAGTCTCCATGGTGCCTGTTGTAATCAATCTGATGCAATTTCTGTGTTTAATCGTCAAAGTGAATGTCCAAGAGTTACAGTAAACCGGCAAATGTGCATCGGAAACTACTACTGCACTCCCAGGACGGTTCGAAGCACAGACAATTTCAAGCAATACTCACCTGGACAGACGTCGGCATAGTCCCAGTTGTATACAATCCGAAGAAAGTTCTGTGTTTCATCGTCAGTGTGAAGGTCCAAGGGTTACAATAAACCTGCAGTGGTGCATCGTAAACTACTACTGAAGTCATAGGAAAGGTTCCAAGCACATTCCGTTTGTAGCGTTACTCACCTGGATGGAAATCGGAATGGTGCCTGTTGGATTTAGTCCGATGCAGTTTCTGTGTTCCATCGTCAATGAGAAGGTCCAAGGATTAGTGTAGACCTGCAGTTGTGCATCGGAAACAACTGAACTCCAAGGCCACGTTCCAGACACAGACCGTTTGGAACGCTATTCGCCTAGACGGAAGTCGGCATGGTGCCTGTTGTATTCAGTCCGTGGTAATATCTGTGTTTTATCGTCTATGTGAAGGTCTAAAGGTTACAGTAATACCTGAAATGGTGTATCGGAAACTACTACTGGACTAACGGGAAAGATTCCACGCACAGACAGTTTGATGCGTTACTAGCCTGGACAGAGGTCTGCATTTTGCCTGTTGTATTCAATCCGATGCAATTTCTATGTTTCATCGTCAATGTGAAGGTCTAAAGGTTACAGTAAACCAGCAGTGGTGCATCTGAAACTACTACTGGACAACCTGGAAAGATGCAATGCACAGACCGTTTGAAGCGTTTCTCCCCTGGACAGAAGCCGGCTCGGTGCGTGTTGTATTCAATCCCAATGCAATATCTGTCATTTATCTTCATTGTGACTGCAAGTTCTGTGTTTCTTCGTCAGTATCAGGTCCATGGGTTACACTAAGAATGCAGTGGTCCATCGGGAACGACTACCGAACTCCCAGGATAACGAGCAGCGGTGCATCAGAAACTACTACTGCAGTCCGAGGAATGTTTTCAAGCACAGAACTTTTGGAGCGTACTCGCCTGGTCAGAAATCAGCATTATGCCTGTCGTAATCAATCCGATGGAATTTCTGTGTTTCTTAATAATTGTGAAGGTCCAAGGGTTATAGGAAACCTGCAGTCGTAAGTCGGAAACTACTACTGGTATCTTAGGAGTCGTTCCAAGCACAGACCGTTAAAGCGTTACCCACTTGGGCAAAAGTCGGCATGGTGCCTGTTGTATTCAGTACGAAGCAATTTATGTATTCACTGTCAACGTGAATGTCTAAGTCTTACACTAAACCTGTAGTAGTGAATCGGAAACTGCTAGCAGACTCCCAGTAATGATGTAAAGTACGGACTATTTGAAGAGTTACTCGCCTTAACAGAAGTCGGTAAGATTGCTGTTGTGTATTCAATCCAATGCAATTTTTATGTTCTATCGTCAGTATGTAGGTCCATGGGTTACAGTAAATCTGCAGTGGTATATAGGGAACGACTAGTAAACTCCCAGAAAAGGTTCCAATTTCGATGTTTCGTCGTCAATGTGAACGTGTAAGGGTTAAAGTAAAACTGAAGCGGTGCATCCGAAACTACTATGAGACTCCAACGAAAGGATCCAAGCACAGACCGTTTGAAGCGGTTCTCGCCTGGACAGAGGACGTCATGGTGCCTGTTGTAATGAATCCCAATGCATTTTAACCCACTGTTCGCCTTGACAGGTTTGCATTTTCTGTGTTCCGTGGTCAATGTAAAGGTCCAAGATTTACAATAAACCTGCATTAGAGCATCGGCCTCTCAGGAAAGTTTTCAAGCTCAGAACTTTTGGAGCGTACTCGCTGGACACAAGTCGGCATTACGCCTGTTGTATTCAATCCGATGCAATTTCTGTGTTTCATATACATTGTGATGGTCTAAGGGTTACAGTAAACCTGCAGTGGTGCATCTGAAACTGCTGCTGGAAACCCTGAAGAGGTGCAAAGCACAGACCGATTGAAGCGTTACTCGCCTGGACAGAAGTCTGCATTGTTCCTGTTGTATTCAACCCGAAGCATTTTCTGTGTTTCAGCGTATATTTGAATGACCAAGGTTTACAGTACACCTGCAGTGGTTCATCGGAAACTATTTCTTGACTACTAGGTAAGGTTCCAAGCACAGAGAGTGTGGTGTCACCGCCAGACACCACACTTGCTAGGTGGTAGCCTTTAAATCGGCCGCGGTCCGTTAGTATACGTCGGACCCGCGTGTCGCCACTACCAGTGATTGCAGACCGAGCACCGCCACACGGCAGGTCTATAGAGACTTCCTAGCACTCGCCCAGTTGTAAAGCCGACTTTGCTAGCGATGGTTCACTGACAAATTACGCTCTCAATTGCCGAGACGATAGTTAACATAGCCTTCAGCTACGTCATTTGCTCCGAGCTAGCAAGGCGCCATTACCAGTCAATATTGATTCTGCAAAAACATGTACCGTCAAGAGCGATGTTCACCAATTATGGATTAAAGTTAAGTATTCCAGAAGCTACGTACCTTTTTTGCTAGTCTCAAGACGTTGTCCTGTTCCAGACCTCACGCCAGCCTGCGTGAGCTTAAACGCGTGCCTTTCGGCTTCCTGTCATAGTGGATTGGCTGTCTTGCCTGTCCACAACAGAGAGTTTGAAGCATTACTCGCCTGGGTAGAAGTCGGAATGATGCCTATGGGATTTTATCCGATGCAATTTGTTGTGTTTCATCGTCAATGTGAAGATCTAAGGCTTACAGTAAACATGCAGTGGTGCATCTGAATTTACTACTAGACGCCCTTTAGAGGTGAAAAGCACAGATCGTTGGAAGCGTTACTCGCCTAGATAGAAGTCGGAATAGTGCCTGTTGTATTCAATCCGATGCAATTTCTGTGTGTCATCGCCCTTGTGAATGTCCAAAGGTTACAGTAATCCTGCAGTGGTGCATCGGAAACTACTACAGGACTCCCATAAAGGCTCCAAGCACAGACCGTCTGAATCGTTACTATCCTGGACAGAAGTCGTCACGAAGCGTGTTGTATTCATTCCCGATGCAATTTCAGTGTATAGTCGTCAATGTGAAGGTTGAAGGGTTCCAATCAACCAGCAATGGTGCATTGTTAACTACTACTGGTATCTCTAGAATACTTGCAAGCACAGACCGTTTGAAGCGTTACTCGCCTCGACAGAAGTCAGCATGGTGAGTGTTGTATTCAATCCGATGCAATTTCTGTGTATCGTCGTCAATTTGAAGGTCTAAGGGTTAATGTAAACCTACTATGCAATTTCTGTGATTCATCGTCAATGAAAAGGTCCAAGGGTTACAGTAAACCTGCAGTGGTGCATCGCAAACTACTACTGGACTCCCAGGGGACGTTCCAAGCACATACCGTTAGAAGCGTTAGCCCCTTGACAGAAGTCGGCATGGTGCCAGTTGTATTCAATTCCCAGGTAATTTCTGTGATTCATCGTCAATTTGAACCTATAGTGGTGCATCAGAAACATCTACTGGACTCCCAGGAAAGGTTCCAAGAGGAGACTGTTTGAAGCGTTACTCGCCTGACAGAAGTCGGCATGGTGTTGGTTGTATTGTATCCCGATGCAATATCTGTGTTCCATCGTCAATGTAAAGGTCCAAAGATTACAGTAAACCTGCTGTGGTGCAACGGAAACAACGCCTCGAGTCCCAGCAAAGTTTCAGGGCACAGACCGTTTTACGCGTTATTCGCTCGAGATAGATTCGGCATGGTGCCTGTTGTATTCATTCGCGATGATATTTCTGTGTTTTATCGCCAATGTGAAAGTCCAAGTGTTACAGTAAAACAGAAGTGGTGCTTCGGAAGCTACCAGTGGGCTCCTGAGCTGCCCTTTTCTGCACCCTTTCGATGTTCTCCGTCAATCCCACCTGGTAAGGATCCCACACAGCGCTGTAATATTCTAATAGAGGACGAACGAGTGTAGTGTAAGCTGTCTCTTTAGTGGACTTGTTGCATCTCCTAAGTGTCCTGCCAATGAAACGCAACCTTTGGCTCGCCTTCCCCACAATATTATCTATGTGGTCTTTCCAACTGAAGTTGTTCTTAATTTTAACACCCAGGTACTTAGTTGAATGGACAGCCTTGGGTATTGTACTATTTATCGAGTAATCCAATTCCAACGGATTTCTTTTGGAACTCATGTGGATCACCTCACACTTTTCGTTATTTAGCGTCAACTGCCACCTGCCACACCATACAGAAATCTTTTCTAAATCGCTTTGCAACTGATACTGGTCTTCGGATGACCTTACTAGACGGTAATTTACAGCATCATCTGCGAACAACTTAAGACAACTGCTCAGATTGTCACCCAGGTCATTTATATACATCACGAACAGCAGAGGTCCCAGGACGTTTCCCTGGAGAAGACCTGATTTCACTTCAGTTTTACTCGATGATTTGCCGACTATTACTACGAACTGCGACCTTCCTGACAGGAAATCACGAATCCAGTAGCACAACTGGGACGATACCCCATAGGCCCGCAGCTTCATTAGAAGTCGCTTGTGAGGAACGGTGTCAAAAGCTTTCCGGAAATCCAGAAATACGGAATCAACCTGAGATCCCCTGTCGATAGCGGCCATTACTTCGTGCGAATAAAGGGCTACCTGCGTTGCACAAGAATGATGTTTTCTGAAACCATGCTAATTACGTATCAATAGATCGTTCCCTTCGAGGTGATTCATAATGTTTGAATACAGTATATGCTCCAAAACCTAATGCAAACCGCCGTCAATGACATAGGTCTGCAGTTAGAGGGATTACTCCTACTACCCTTCTTAAACACTGGTGCGACCTATCTATCGGTGAGCGAGCGGTTGTATATGATTGCTAAGTAGGGAGCTATTGTATCAGCGTAATCTGAAAGGAACCTAATCGGTATACAATCTGGACCTGAAGACTCGCCCGCATCAAGCGATTTGAGTTGCTTCGCAACCCCTAAGGTATCTACTTCTAAGAAACTCGTGCTAGCAGCTGTTCGTGTTCCGAATTCTGGAATATTCCATTCGTCCTCCCTGGTGAAGGAATTTCGGAAAACTGCGTTCAATAACTCCGCTTTAGCGGCACAGTCGTCGGTAACAGATCCATCGGCACTGCGCAGAGAAGGTATTGACTGCGTCTTGCGCTTGTGGACTTTACATACGACCAGAATTTCTTCGGATTTTCTACCAAATTTCGAGACAATGTTTCGTTGTGGAACCTATTAAAGGCATCTCGCATTGAAGTTCGTGCCAAATTTCTCTTGCACCGATGAAACCTTCGCTAGACGGCTATTGAGGTAGCATGGGGACGTCCAACGACTTGTTGAGTCCATGTCGTGTCTTGTTGCTGCAGTACGCCGGACAAAAGGAGGTCCGACACAATACTAGGAGGAGTCCCGTGACTTTTGTCACTACGTGAAGTCTTTCTGGTCTCTTGTAAGCAAAGTTAACCCACGATGGCCTAGGGAAGGAGACTATAAGAACAAGTAAAGGAGAATTTTACTCGGCAAGTGATGTCCATAACGAAATTCTTAGATATGAATTCCAGAGAGAAGTTTGTCAAGTTGTACGTTTTGAGACAGCATTGTGTGGAAGTGAATAGTGGGTTGTGTGAAGTATTGGAAAATAATAGAATCGAAGGGTTTGTGTTGTAGCATCACAGTATGATTCAGTAAATTATGTTGACTGAAGAAAAGGTAATAAAAGTTTCTCGATACAGTTTGTTAGGAAACGAGTACGTGGAAAACAGTAAGTGGAAGACGGACAGAATGACAGGACATGTGCCAAGGTGTCAGGAGGATATGACAGAGATAGGAATGTATTCTGCAAATAACTGAAGATTTTGGGCGCCTTTGTTACTTTGACACGAAAAGATTGGCACAAGAGAGAAAATCCTGGGACCGCATGAAACCAATAAAAACATAGGTGCCACAGTCCCTCCCCCATATCAAAAAATCTTTTATATCCTCTTCTAAGATGTCGTTCCTTAATTAAGTTTAAGCAAATTGTTATTCTTTTTCTACTACTGTTCGCCTCTTTTGTCTTTGTAATGTTTCTCGTAACGATATTTCGGTTCATAACTACCTCCATTACATTTAATATTCCCCTACATAAAAAATAAAAAAATAAAAAAATCATCGTCCGAACAGGACTTAAAGGCGCAACTTTACCAGCTGGCCACAGTGTCATCCCCAGCCTTGAGGCGTAACCAGGTGGGGACGTGGAGTGGCATTCCGCTTGCCAGCAAACTCGGACAGTTACCCATTCAGGAGCCAGCCAGACCCGGCAGCGCTTAACTTCGGTGATCTGACAGGAACCGGTGCTACCACTGCCTAAAGGCCGTTGGCGAGTGTTTATCCTTACTGAGGAGAAAAGGGATACATCATCAATCCGCCTTGCACTCCCTGAAAATAAAAAAATTTAAGCATGCAGATGACATAGCCAGATATCAATGAACCTTCGTAAAGAGTATGTGCGAGGGTGTGTTGAAAGTAATGCCTTCAAATTTTTTATAAAAAATCTCTTTAACCACCTTAGATTAAACAGACGTAACTACCGTTCTACATCTTATTGTTTCTGTCTACATATTTGCAGCCCTCTGCCACTATAGGGCTCCGAATTTTAGCATGTAACGTGACGTTGCATAACTTAAATATGTCGGTGCGTGGGAAACATCGTGCTGTAATCGAACTCGAAGATTTCATGTAGACATGGTGCACCCTGTCCTTCAGCATGACAATGCCCGACTACAGACTATCACTGCGACATTTGCAACAGTCCGGCACCTCGGCTTCACTGTCACCGATCATCCTTAGTACTGTCGTAACTCGGCCCCATCCGCTTTTCATCTGTTTCCAAAACCTGAAGCACATCTCCGAGGACTTCGCTTTGCAAGTAACGAAGTGCTGCAAGCAGACGTGAAGTTGGGGCTTAGTGAACAAAGTCAAACATTCTACACTGACAGTGTGATCAGACTGGTCTCTCGTTTGGGTGGATGTGTTTGTCGCCAGAGTGATTACGTGGAGAAATGAATATCTTGACCTGAAAAATAAAGACGTAGAATGTTAATAACGTTTATCTTATTGTAACATCCTCGAGCTGTGACATACAAAATTCAGAGACATTACTTTTCACCACGTCCTCGCTCAGTCTTAGAGTCACAGTCCTCTGTGACAGGTAGAACGGCTATCAGGGTGCATTAGTGTTGTTTGTGTTTAGTTTGTTACGAGGCATGCGGGCCTGGTAGAGTGTGTAATGGACGCCAACAGTGTGAGACGCTGATAAATCACCGTAAACAACATGAAGAACACTGGGTTTCATATACTAGTGTGAGATGGCGGTCTCAGCATTCGACAGAGTTTGAAAGGGGCTTCAGTGTGGGACTCCATTTGGTCAGCTGGTCCAGTCGTGCAGTATCCAGATTCTTTAGATTAGGGGCTCCAGTGGCCCTTCTGATATCGTTTGCAGTGCTCAGGCGGTACTCACATGGTTCTGAATGGTCACCCAGTACTGTGTGCAACACACCCAATAGACGGTGCAGTACTTTAATTTCCATTGAAAGCGAAGATCTCAAGCCATGCTATAAGTTTCAAGGGCACCGATACCTGGCCACAGGGTGCGGGTGAATCAACCACCCCCCCCCCCCCCCACCTCCCGTTCCTTCCTTAGCTGTAGCTTACAGGAAAACTAAAGATATATTGCAGTCAGGTGTCTATCACTCAAAAAGTCTGTGTTAAGTAGGTGTTTAAAAGGGGCGGAACTGAAACTTTTTTATCGATCGACGCTGATACAGGTGTTCCCCTAAATCTTTTGTGGAGTGTATTTATTTAAAACTGATAAAACATAGATTCATGTTTCAGCGGATTTATGTCCTTCAACGTAGCTACCAAAATTGTGTAACCTGTTTCCAGAGATGGAGTAGTCGTAGTACATAGGCGCCATTTATATCGATAATTGAAATCGAACAGCCTTTTTCTGGACGAATCTCTCTGACAGTTGTGAGGCAGATGCCACTAAATGATTTCTTCCCTTTACACATTAACTGGAAGCCACAAGGACTGTATGCTCTCGTACCAACGATGGGTGGTTCCTATACGAAGCGTCACCGCTTTTTTCTCAAAGCTGTTCGCAGATTGTGTTCCTACACTACTGGCCATTATAATTGCTGCACCACGAACATGACGTGCTACAGACGCGAAATTTAACCGACAGGAAGAAGATGCTGTGATATACAAACGATTTGCTTTTCAGCGCATTCACACAAGGTTGGTGCCCGTGGCGACACCTACAACGTGCTGACATAAGGAAAGTTTCCAACCGATGTCTCATACACAAACAGCAGTTGACCGGCGTTGCCTGGTGAAACGTTGTTGTGATTCCTCTTGTAAGGAGGAGGAATGCGTACCATCACGTTTCCGATTTTGATAAAGGTCGGATTGTAGCCTATCGCGATTGCGGTTTATCGTATCGCGACATTGCTGCTCGCGTTGGTCGACATCCAATGTCTGTTAGCAGAATACTGTATCGGTGGGTTCAGGAGGGTAATACGGAACACCGTGCAGGATCCCAACGGCCTCGTATCACTAACAGTCGATATGACAGGCATCTTATCCGCATGGCTTTAAAGGATCGTGCAGCCACGTCTCGATCCCAGAGTCAACAGAAGGACACGTTTGCATGTCAACAACCATCGCCTTACTGGCGTATCACCCGGTGTGATGGTATGGCGTGCCATTTGTTACACATCTCGGTCACCTCTTTTCGCATTGACGGCATTTAGCACAGTGGACGTTACGTTTCAGATGTGTTACGACCCGTGGCTCTACCCTTCATTCGATCCCTGTTAAATTCTACATTTCAGCAGGATAATGCTCGACCGCATGTTGCAGGAGCTATACGGGCCTTTCTGGATACAGAAACTGTTCGACTGCTGCCCTGGCCAGCAAATTCTCCAGATCTCTCACCAACTGAAAAGGTCTGCTCAATGGTGGCCGAGCAAGTGGCTCGTCACAATACGCCAGTCACTACTCTTGATGAACTGTGGTAACGTGTTGAAGCTGCATGGGGAGCTGTATCTGCACACGCCACCCAAGCTCCGTTTGACTCAACACCCAGGCGTATCAAGGCCGTTATTACGGCCAGAAGTGGTTGTTTTAGGTATTGATTTCTCAGGATCTATGCACCCAAATAGCGTGAAAATGTAATCACATGTCAGTTCTAGTATAATATATTTGACCAATGAATAACCGTTTATAATCTGCATTTCTTCTTGGTGTAGCAATTTTAATGGCCAGTAGTGTATACTGGACAGTAATACAGCCCATTAACAGTCTGCCGTTGGCGAACGGTGTACTTTAGGATAACATAATCACAGGTATACACGAAAAACACAATTACATCCACGGTTCTCGGCTTCTGACGAAATTTAGTTAGTCGGGATGACGTACAACAACGTCACTCGGTTGTTTGGCGTTTCAAGTGCGGCACATGCTATCCGTTTTTTATGCGATTGTTCTTATTGCCAGGCGTTCCTTCAGAACGTGCAGGTCAGTCATATGCTCTAAGCATCTCAGGACAGCTCATGAATAGTTTGGCGCCGATCACTGCCCTCTAACAAGGTAAGAGCTCACACTTCTCCTGTGATGCGGTGCTCGGTTCGTAATGACCGCATATTCTAATTCTGTTAACGGTCTGTTAACCGCTGTGTAAGTTCTCTGGCAATGATTGTTAAGAAGCATTTAAAGTTTCTTTGGCGCTCTCTTATGATCTAACGAATATGCGTCTCACGTTTCCATTTGTTTTCTGTCCCGTCCTATTTTCTAATCAGCTCATCCTATCTCACTCGGCGCGGTTTTGTAGCCACACAGGTTATTTCCTGGTTCTCTCTGGCGTGATCGCTCGTTTCCTTGGAGCAATGTGAATGCGCTTTAGTAAAATGTTTTAATTTTCAACCCCTTGCTATTCTATTCTGCAACATACCTGAAGCTGACAATGCCTTACATTTCGATATCTGATTTCGGAATCTCTGTCTGACCACGACGAAATCCTGATGGTACTCTCAGTCGATCGTTCACAAAATATACCCTCTCCTCTTGTGATTCATAAAAAACACGTATTCGCTAAAGGCAACTGAAAATTGTTGCCTGAACTCAGTTGGTCTCTCTCCTCCCTCATTCCTATAGCCAGTCATCTGATGCTTACCATACAATTATGCCTACCTGAACTATCGTTGTCGACTTTGGTTTGCTGTGGAATCTGATGAGAAATAGACTATCGATGATTTGTTCACAGCAGTTCTCTGCCATTCTCTCTGCCCAGAAATCTTTATCTGTACTCCACTACACAGCACTAACCTCCACTATATCTTGATTTAGCCCTTGCATTTCGCTTTTCAGACTTTCCACCATCCCACCTAAGTTCAAAGAGCTAACATTCCATGCTTCCACTCTCAGAATAATACCCAGTCATTGATATCCATCTTCTTCTCATGATCACCCACAACTTGGTAGCCCCATTCCCGAGAACCGAATGGGCGACTTATCTTCTGACAATGGGTACATCATCATGAAACGTCTTGAGCTGATAGCCGCATGTCCTGTGGAATCACATTATGTGTTTTCAGTTTATTAATTTCTATTGCCTTCTGCACCCTCGTGCCGTTCATTATTGCCGATTGTTCTGACTTCTAGTTGAAATTTCCCAACCCAGAGGCAAGACAGTGCCCCGAAACTCTGTTCGCTCCTCCGCCCTCTTTTACAACGCCTTTGGTATAAAAGGTGTGACTTCTTGTGACTGGAGCTTTCGGACGGCATTGATGATAACTTTTATTCAAAATTTAGGCTTTGGGGATTTGTTCTAACACAGGAACTAGGCCATTTTCATGAGCAGTGACACTACACCTATTTCTTTTACTAAACAATTGTCAATGCAGTGTATATTATATATTCGTATTTAGTTGATTATTTTACAGACCTCCCTACGCCCCAATTCAGAAAATGCAAACAAAAGTATTCCGAACGTCAGACTGTCATCGGACACATCGAATAACATTTGTGATGGAAAATAGACCACATCAGCAGTTATTTAGGGCTAGTTATTTAAGAGCAGTTATTTAATGGTAATGGAATGAACATCAGGTAATGTATTTCTTTCGATAACGGTAATAAAAGATTTCCAGATTGAGTGCCAGTTCAAAATAGCATATCATCACGAACAATATATTATCCAGAAATTGCTTGGACTTCGAAGAAGAAAGAATATTATGTGCACTGCTATGAATACGATAATCTTTCGGTAATAATATAGATAAGAACACTGACTGACGCATATCACCATCTGCCAGTAGCGATACAGCGTTTTAATTTCTTCTCTCACAGCAAGATGAGTCAAAATGAGTTTTCT
The DNA here is from genome assembly GCF_023864275.1 of Schistocerca cancellata. NCBI lineage: Eukaryota > Metazoa > Arthropoda > Insecta > Orthoptera > Acrididae > Schistocerca > Schistocerca cancellata. The sequence goes on from NC_064628.1 coordinate 880,524,108, forward strand.
GATTATTTGAGCTACGTATCACTAGTAATCCCACAAAGAGTGATGTTTTTGATTTCACAACACATAATTAAAAAAGTTGTCGGCATCATATCTAAGATCACTCGTTATTCACCACATTAGACGATCACAAACTAGTAAGCAAGAAAATTTATTGTCTGTGAATAATTATGTGACTTCAGTGCAGTAAGTCTCATCAGAACTACTTTTTGTGGATCAGTAAATTATTTAAACTATTAAACTACCCGTAGAATTTTCCCGTTTTGTGTTGTCGGCGTAAGTTATTTAAATTACTGTCTTCGTAATTGAAATTGTACTGTGGTCAGACTAGCCGATGAGTGAAGCAGACTGGTTTCGTATCTAGGTGGCTTATATCGTCAGACGGTATTTGTTAGGTCTACCAATAAACCGTGTTGTAATGACAGACGTAGGAGATCACTAATTGACCCGAAGAGCAGTGACTGTTTCACAGATGTGGAATTTACTTTTAGATGGATTTGATAAATATCATTACAAGTTATACTAACGGCAGCTGAACTAACGGTCCTTGAGTGAAGGCCTAAGACGGAATCTACCGAATCAAAAACAGTTTCGGTACCAGCAGGTCATTTCGTCTCACCGCACCTGATGGTACAATGCACATACGTTAATTCGTGGTGTACACAACAATGGGAACCGCTTACAAGCGGTAAGGTGGTTTCCGAGGAAACAAGACACTTCAGTTGGTTAACCATGGCTGACGTGAAGAGAAGCGATCCAATTGCTATCCCGCTGCCTCGAGACTTTATCCACTGGAAGCTACAGGCCCAGGTAAGCCTCGTGTACTTCTCTTATTAGAGCTGTGTGAGAAAGATTCCGGCAGTGTCTAGACCAGGAATTACGGGAGTGCATGAAGGAACTTCTGGATAGGTGTTACGTAGCTGCGCAGATGTTAAAGATCGAGACATGAGGACGATAGTTTTTTTTTTGTGATGGTTATCGTTCTCTTGCATATACGAGGCGTAGTAAGGTGTAAAAATCCATTTGCTAGAGAAAATCACTTATTTTTGTCTCATAAAGCGAGGCGCCAGTGTAATTACAAACTAACGACAGATAGGAATCTTTTTCAAGCTTGCGTTGTACTGGCCACTGCTTTTCCATATGAACGGCCATGTAAACCGTTCGTGTGTTGTGACTACACCGGGTAGCGATCAGCAGTACATTTGTTGAGGTGGTCCTAAGCAGTGTCACTGCTATGAACATAAGGATCCCAAAAATGGAGCAAGGCTTCAATGTTAATATACAGATGTATTTTGTTTCGCATACATTTAGCCCACGCTCTCTCTCTCTCTCTCTCTCTCTCTCTCTCTCTCTCTCTCTCTCTTTATCTCCCTTTGTCTCATTCTATTTCGATGAAAATCTATTTCACTCTTGACAATTTGCGTCACGTATTGTGTTCCAGGAGAATATATCCATTCAGTATAGTAACTTTAAAGTAGTGAAGGCATTATACAAATTTTGTTTTTAAATAAAAAATTGTTCCAAATATCAGATATTGTTATTTTATTTTCTAGGGACGAAGATTAGTGTTTGAGCGATCTAAGATTCCGCTTGTACACTCGTATTCGAGATTCGAACTGGAGGATTTTCTGTTCGCTGTTCATTATGACGTACATCCTGTCGATACTCACCCTTGGGATGGAGAGTGGCCTGGACTGCCGGAATATTACTGTGAGTACCTAAAATTTCCCGGGTTTATAGATGTAAGTGGGGAATGGGAATAAGTGATGCTGCTATTGTGTTAATTCTGACCCCAGTGTGGAAAACATTAACTGGAGTATTCTGAGGCAGAGAAATTTTGCTGGAGCGCAATGTGTCGATGCAGCTGTTAGTGGTGATAACCTCCTACTTCTTTCGCTTCCTACTTCCCCTCTCTACCTTCAGTTTACTTACAATCCTGTATCATTAGTATACAATGCGAACAGTACTGTTGGTAGAGGCTTAAAATGGCGAAGTGTAAAGTACTCTTATTTTCCTCCACGAATAGTGACTTTTAACTGACGCAGTTATTCTCTTACAGGCGCCGGATTCTACCGACCTCCGCCCCAAGATGTCCCAGTGGACGCAGAGTCCCGCAGACGTCGACCGCTGGAAGTGGTGACTGAGGAGGACGAGGCGTGTCCAGGCAACGGGCAGACGTGGGAGGGCGGAGACGTGCCAGCGCTGGACACGTCCGGCGAGAAGCAGCTGTCTCCAGACCTGGTGGGTGCCGAGGAAGACGCAGGAGGAGAGAGAGAGGGGCCGACGTGCGGTTCTGGCTTCTGGCGTTGGCTGAAGAAGATGTTTTGTGTTCGACGACGTTAGGGGCACTCCAGCACCTCTCGCCCAGGTTAGTCCCGAAACTAGCAGTAGTACAGAATAATAGAAATTTCAGAATAACTTTCGTTTGTGATGAGTTTCCAAACTACGTTCTATCGAAATAAAAGAGCACATTTTTGTCACAGCCTTTTGCAATTTTTCATCTTCTTTTCAAATCAGTTATTGCATGTCTGCTCTTAGTTAGACGCTACAAAGTTACCTGAAGTTTTAGCATCGTCACAAATATGACTGTACTGATTTGTATATAAATACATAACAGTTATTAGCTTTACCTTCTTTCCTACAACTGTTATTAGATATATTCATCGATCAATTTTCTTTTGTTACAGGTTTTGTCAGCACCCACATCGAGCTAGAGAACAGATGAAACAAAACCTGTCGAGCGATTTGATTCAAAGGCATCGTCACCAGCCTGCTGTAAATAATGTACATAACATGTAAATACGTTCATTACTGTTTTGGATGTTTGTTCTCAAAATACCTACGTATTAAATTTGTTTTCCACTTTTACTTCAGCGTCTTATTTGTAGAAGACTTAGGAGTGCTTGTAGTCATTCCCACAAAATAGTTCCGCATTTTATGGGACAAGTAACCAAATACAGAAAGTGCCCAGAGAAAAATAGTAAATCGTCATTCACCAATCGTCTTTCCGACCATCTCTCTCTGCCCCTCCCTCTCTCTCTCTCTCTTTTCTGCCACCCCATCTGTAAGATACACACACGATCACACACACACACACGCACGCACACACTCATATGTATATATATCCTCATGAAAAGATTGGAAAATAATCGAATGACCTCTCATGTAATTGATAGTACCTTTCGAGTTCAAACTCTCACTACTCGGCATGTTTGCTACAAATACCTTCTACTATTATACAGGACAATTGAAACTCAGTTTAGTGATCACAATCTGCTGTAACTGCATAGCGAAATATCGACATGACCTTTTTTTTATATCCTTTGTAGTCCTTGTATGTGACATCCCTAGGTACCACGAACAACTTATAACGAATACTCCATATCACACCATACCAGAAGCAGAGGCAGTGCTAACAGATAAGTCACACTGCTTGAACAATCACAGAAATTAATGTGCGACGTACGAAGAACGCATTCCTTAGGATAGTGTGGCGAAATTTGATGCTGATGGGCTATGGCAACAGATGAATTTCGCTAGTGCCTTTACTAACAGCCCGACATCGCAAGCAACGCGTCTTTTGGGCTAGCGACGATATTGGTTGGTCGCGGTTCTAGGCGCGGAGTCCGGAACCGTGCGACTGCTACGGTCGCAGGGTCGAATCCTGCCTCGGACATGGATGTCTGTGATGTCCTTAGGTTAGTTAGGTTTAAGTAGTTCTAAGTTCTTGGGGATTGATGACCACAGCAGCTGCGTCCCATAGTGCTTAGAGCCATTTGAACCATTTTGATATTGGTTGGACCCTAGACCACTTGAAAATCGTGGTCTGGTCAGGTGAGTCCAGATTTTAGTACGAAAGAGTTTACGGTAGTTTTCTAATGTGTCACGAACCCTCGAAGCCATGAATTCGAGGTGTCAACAAGGCACTCAGCAAACTATGGGTGGCTCTGTAATTATGTTGGATGTGTTTAAGTGAAATAGAATCAATCTTTTAATCCAAATCGATCATTAACTGGGAACAGTAATGTTCAGATACTTGGAGGTCATTTGCAGCAACGTCACCATAAACAGTTGTTCCCGGATGGTTTGATGGACATTCAGAACAGTTCGAGCGAATAATAATAATAATAATAATATAATAATAATAGTAATACTTGTTTGTTTGGTTGATTGAGTAAGTAATTGAGAGATTAAAATTTTACGCCGTGAATTTATCGAGCTTCGCACGTCCGAAGATGTACGGAACGTAGCCAGGGCTCATTATATATTTTTTGTAGACAAAGTCTAATATCTGACCTGAGCTTCAATCATGAAAATGGAGTGACTAAAATTACTAAAACAAAGAAAAGCATACGATTAAATAAAACATATATTCATTTTAACATATACATTACGATATAAATTACACTTACGTAAAATTATAGGGAAATAATTGCAGGTCATTTACAAATGAGAGCGACTTATTAATTCTGCGCCTCTTTTCTGCAAATAAGTATGAAATGGCTAACTGTGGAGCCACACAAAATATTACGTCCTTCTAGGACAACGAACGACATAAGAGTGTTGATGCCTATTAGCTGTGACAAGAGAGCGGTGTTAATTTCTTTATTTTGAATTCTCTTGTCTTAAAAAATCGATACATATAATCTAAGTTAACTAAATTAAATATTGTCTGTGCTCGAGTGCAAATGGTTCCTTAAACTGCCCCCCAAATTGCGAAGGCAAAGGTGCACCACCTGCAGCTGAGCAATTTGTTGACGTATTTTCTTTATTCATCATGTTATGAATCATAAGTTGTTACGTATCATGTTTCACAGATTCAACATAATATAATATCATAAATGTCATACATCTATACAAATACATAAATAATATTTACATACAAGATAAATGAAAGTGAAAAGAAAAAATAAAAACATTTGATTCCGAGCGGTATTGAACCCGGGAACTCCAGTACCACGCTCAGAGCTAACACTGCTCTCATAACTCTATAGCAGTTTTACATAGACTGTAACAAATTTCACAGTTCGTATTCATTTGTGCTGTTACCTTGTAATAAATTGTTGGGCATATAGTCCGTTGTTCTCTTTCACTTCAAAATGTTATTACACATGTTCATTCAATAAATAAAATTAATTAATGGTTTTGTGCATTTTCAGAGGTATGTGAACATATTCTCTTTAGAATGTCACTTGTTAGTAAAGGTTTATACTGTGCTAAAGTCTTTGTACTTTAAAATAAATGTCACGTGTCACACGTTTTGTTTACATTGAGGCGAAAGTTCTTGAAGAAACAAGTTGGAGATCAAGAATCTCGCAATGAAGCGTGCTTTGGAAGACGTAGTTAAAATGTGGTTTCGCCTTGGTAGGAATACATGGTGTCAGTGGTTCCGTACTGACCAGTCCGTGTTACGTCTACTCAATAACCTCCAATTTCGTCTTCCAAAAGGCGTATGTCGTCTCCTGGATATTGTGTCGTCGTTTCGTCGAAAAGTGTGCCGTGGTTTTGCGACTCACGTCACCTATAGTGTCCCATCATGAGCGCAGTGAACCGTTTTTTTTTTTAAATATTTGCTCACAACTTGTTCATACATTGTTCGTTGCAAAACAAAATGTTCGTTCACAACAGAGAGCACAAAACATAACAAATATCACTTCACTTTGAGTACAGTTTTCTGTTACATGTTTACATAGATATAAAAAATTTTCTGTGAAACGTGTACGTATACATTTACATTACATTGTTTGGTAATACATATACATACACTCCTGGAAATTGAAATAAGAACACCGTGAATTCATTGTCCCAGGAAGGGGAAACTTTATTGACACATTCCTGGGGTCAGATACATCACATGATCACACTGACAGAACCACAGGCACATAGACACAGGCAACAGAGCATGCACAATGTCGGCACTAGTACAGTGTATATCCACCTTTCGCAGCAATGCAGGCTGCTATTCTCCCATAGAGACGATCGTAGAGATGCTGGATGTAGTCCTGTGGAACGGCTTGCCATGCCATTTCCACCTGGCGCCTCAGTTGGACCAGCGTTCGTGCTGGACGTGCAGACCGCGTGAGACGACGCTTCATCCAGTCCCAAACATGCTCAATGGGGGACAGATCCGGAGATCTTGCTGGCCAGGGTAGTTGACTTACACCTTCTAGAGCACGTTGGGTGGCACGGGATACATGCGGACGTGCATTGTCCTGTTGGAACAGCAAGTTCCCTTGCCGGTCGAGGAATGGTAGAACGATGGGTTCGATGACGGTTTGGATGTACCGTGCACTATTCAGTGTCCCCTCGACGATCACCAGTGGTGTACGGCCAGTGTAGGAGATCGCTCCCCACACCATGATGCCGGGTGTTGGCCCTGTGTGCCTCGGTCGTATGCAGTCCTGATTGTGACGCTCACCTGCACGGCGCCAAACACGCATACGACCATCATTGGCACCAAGGCAGAAGCGACTCTCATCGCTGAAGACGACACGTCTCCATTCGTCCCTCCATTCACGCCTGTCGCGACACCACTGGAGGCGGGCTGCACGATGTTGGGGCGTGAGCGGAAGACGGCCTAACGGTGTGCGGGACCGTAGCCCAGCTTCATGGAGACGGTTGCGAATGGTCCTCGCCGATACCCCAGGAGCAACAGTGTCCCTAATTTGCTGGGAAGTGGCGGTGCGGTCCCCTACGGTACTGCGTAGGATCCTACGGTCTTGGCGTGCATCCGTGCGTCGCTGCGGTCCGGTCCCAGGTCGACGGGCACGTGCACCTTCCGCTGACCACTGGCGACAACATCGATGTACTGTGGAGACCTCACGCCCCACGTGTTGAGCAATTCGGCGGTACGTCCACCCGGCCTCCTGCATGCCCACTATACGCCCTCTCTCAAAGTCCGTCAACTGCACATACGGTTCACGTCCACGCTGTCGCGGCATGCTACCAGTGTTAAAGACTGCGATGGAGCTCCGTATGCCACGGCAAACTGGCTGACACCGACGGCGGCGGTGCACAAATGCTGCGCAGCTAGCGCCATTCGACGGCCAACACCGCGGTTCCTGGTGTGTCCGCTGTGCCGTGCGTGTGATCATTGCTTGTACAGCCCTCTCGCAGTGTCCGGAGCAAGTATGGTGGTTCTGACACACCGGTGTCAATGTGTTCTTTTTTCCATTTCCAGGAGTGTATTTTACATTTTTCAGTCGCATTAAACTAGATATTTACAAGTACATATGGTCAGACATAGAAAAAATTATCTTATAGGTTCAGTGTATTGTGATACATTCAGAAAATCCATTTTCTTTTATAGGTCTCTTCCCCTTTTTAATAAAGTTTTCCTTTTAAGTATATTTTCCTTTACATCAGTACTACACAATAAGTGTTCTTCTTCATTAAATGTTTCCTGCAACATAAACTTTCATAGTAGGTTAGAAAACATCTTGGAGATGATCTGTCCTGAAAAGTCATGATTACAATAAGACACGACACGTCACATCCACAATCAATTCCAAATTAGCACATGCACAAAGTATCATTTACAAATAAAATAAAGTATATAGCCTTGCTCAATTAATCTTATTTGTCATTTCCTGTAGAGTGTTTTTTGTGCATGTTGTATTCATGTGGATTGTGGTGTGAGTGTGAATGGCAAATCAAGTGTCTATCATGGCAATTAATATATCAGGTTCAGGGCAGCAATTGTCTCTGGTCATTTAGTTTGTCAGCTTGTCTGCAGGGTATTAATAAATATAATCTGTAACTGTGCTTTGCATGAAAATTTTTAGTTCTTCTTGTGTCTTATCTTCTTGCTGCTGCTGTTATTGCTGGTGCTGTAAAATGTAGATACTTCTTCTTCTTCCAGCTTGAAGTACCAGATGTGACTTACCTTGTTGTTATATCAGTATACTCTGCTAATGGCTAAAAGTTTTCAAATCTTTGTGAGGGTACAAACCTAAAATTCTCTTATTCTTGGGGTTTTGTAGCAGATATGCTCCAGGGTGTGGTATATCAATGATTGTGTAAGGACCTTCATATAATGGACGCCACATGACATTACGTTTTAGAGGTGATGACGATTTGTAGTGGGTCTTAAGTGAAACTTGCATGCCTATTGTAAAGTTTTGCCTTCTTTTCAGATTAGCACCATAGTTGTTATTTCTAATGTCAGCTTGTTCAGTAATTGCAATGAGTACTTCCCTTACCTTTTCCTCGTGTGAAGGTTTGGTGTCAGAAAATTTTGGTAGTGGGTTGCTCCATTCATTAGTTTCCTTTGTGTCAAACGTGATTTCTCTGGGAGTGTAGGGTGTGTTGTATATATTTAAATTGTTTTGTATTTCCTCAAAAAGTGCTAAGTAATGTATCCAGTTTGTGTGCTGTGTTGAGGTATAAGTTCTCATGAATCTATTTAATTCTCTAAAAATTCTCTCACAAGGGTTGGCTGATGCATGAAACTTTGAAATAAAGATACTCTTAATGTTATTGTCCTTTAGAAATTTTCTCCAGATGAATCCTGCATAATACGTGGCATTATCTGATAGAATGGCTTTAGGTTTTCCACAGTATGGCATGTAATCATTTGTGAATCTTCTTATGATGGTGTTTGCTGTGGGTGACTTAATGGCAAAAAGTTTGATGTGCTTAGAAAATATGTCATAAAATGCTAGAATGTATTTACAACCACCGATGCTAGTTGGATGAGGTCCGCTAACATCTGTACAAAGTATCTCTCTAGGTCCAGTGGGTAAGATAGAGTGCAAATCTGTTTTGGTGGATTGATTTTGTGGCTTGGATTTTTGACATATGAGACATTTGCTGATAACATCATGTATTTTTCTTCTCATGTTTGGAAAATAGCAATACATTTGTAACTTGTTTAGACATTTCTTTGTTCTGTAGTGTCCCCAAACTGTGTGAGTGTGTGCAATGAGTTTGTGCACAGAATCTTGTGGTATGCAAATGCACCAGTTAGTAGCATTTGTGTGTCTTTTGTAGAAAAGTATGTTGTTGTGTAGCATGTATCTGTCTTGTAAAGTGTCATTGTGTTGTTGTACTATGATTTGTTTTATTTTGTTCCAGTGTGGATCTGAATCTTGTAGTGTTGCCATGTTCTTGCATAGGTCTATGTAGTATTGTGTAAACTGTTTGTCTTGCATGAGTAGTATTCTGTAATCGTGTGTGTTCTCAAAGTCTGTATTGTTATGGTGTAATCCTTGCGGTAGTCTTGAAAGTGTGTCAGCTATTATGTTGTCTTTTCCCCTGATGTGCTTGATTTCAAAAGAGTAATTCTGTAATGCAAGTGCCCATCGTGTAAGTCTAGGATGAATGAGTTTACATGACAAAAGGAAGGTAAGTGCTTGATGGTCAGTGTATATAATGGTGTGTCTTCCATACAAATAATAATTAAAGTTTTTAAATGCCCATATAATAGATAATGTTTCCAATTCTGTGGTGAAGTAAGTCCGACTGGCAAAACCAATGATCTTAATATGTTCTGAAGTTTCTGTTTTAACAAGTTGGAATAAACAACATCCCAAGCCAATGTTTGATGCATCACAAGCAATACAAAAGTTCAAATTGAAGTCTGGATGTTCCAGCATGTTAGAATTTACTAAGGCTTCTTTGATTTTAGTAAAGTCATTTTCACAGTCTTGGTTCCAAATCCATACCTGGTTCTTCTTTAATAAGTTTAGTAAGTATCTGCTATTGAGTAACTGTTTAGGTATGAATCGTCTGAAAAATGAGCATAGACCGAGAAATGATTTTAACTGTTTCTTATTAGTGGGACTGGGGAAATGTCTGATAGCATCTAATTTTGAAGGGTCAGGTTTAATGCCTTGTGTGTTGATGATGTGTCCTAGGTATTTGATCTCAGAACAAGCAAATCTAGATTTACAAATATTGGCAGTGATACCAGCTTGTGTGAATCTGCGTAGTAAAGTGTTCAGGGTATCAGTATGTTCCTTCCAGGTTTTTGAGGCAATCAGTATGTCATCTACATAGTGTGTAACAGTTTCTAGTAAATCATCACCGAGTACAGAGTTTAGTGCAGTAATGAATACTCCTGAGCTTACATTTAGGCCAAATGGTAATACACAAAATTGATAAGTTCTGCCACCAAACATAAAGGCTGTATATTTTCTTGATTCTTTGCTTATTGGCACCTGCCAAAACGAATTTTTAAGGTCTATTGTAGAGAAATATTTTGCATCCAAGAATTTCTGAAGTTGTTCGTCAAGATTTTCTGGTTGTGTCCTCACAGGTAAGATAATTTGGTTGATAGCTCTTGCATCTAATACTAACCTGATACTTCCATTGTGTCTTTTCACTACATGCAAAGGGCTACAATATGGAGATGTTGATGGTTCTATAATATTCCATGTAATCATTTTCTTTAGTTCTTCCCAAACTGCAGGTCGCAGAGCTAGAGGTACATTGTATGACTTGTGGTAATAGATTTGGTGAGGCTTGACTTCAATCGTATACATATATGTGTTGATCCTACCTGGCTTACTAGTGAAAACATCCTTATTCTTAAGTAAAATATGTTTAAGATGGGATCTCCCCTCTTCATTAATAGCATCACATTCTGATAACTTAGAATTAATTTGTGTAAGTACATCATTCACTATCTCACTGTGTGATACAGGTTGTTGTGTGGAATCTATGTCAGTCTCACGTATAATCTGTATCTTGTAGCCAGAACAGTGCTTGTTATGGTCTACTAGTCGAGTGTCCAAGTTCAAAACTATGTCTCTGCCTTCATACTTAAAATAACAAATGCCTTTGGAGAAGTCTATAGTACAGTCCTTCTCGCAAAGAAAATCAATACCCAATATACAGTTGGCAGCAAGGTTTTGGACAACTAGGAAAGGCCATTGTATGATTCCATTTCCCATATTAACAGTCACAAATACCTGCTTATTAACTCTAATTGACTTATTACCTAATGCAGTTAATATTAAACAGTTTTGAACTGGGAACTCTGGTATCTTAGAAGTTTTCTTCATCATAGTATAAAAATTGTGAGAAATCACACTGACAGCAGCTCCTGTATCAATAATTATGTTAGTAGGTATACCTCCTACAATGCCTGAGGTGGAAGACAGTACAAATCTTTTCTTTACATTGTGACATTGTGTGTTGTCATTTATCAGATCATCAGCTAAGTTTCCACTTTCATTATATCTTAAGAATAGTGTAGGCAACTCTTGTTGTGTAAATGTTAATTTTTCTTGTTTCACGAGCAAGTGTGTATTCAAACATAGTTTCTAAATTGAAGTTGCCCCCCAAATGTTCCTCAGTCACAACCTGGGGCTCAGTAATGACTGGTTCTAGTTTACCTGGTTTGTCTGGTCATTGGCAAGTGTAGTTGTAGTTTCATTAGCTACCTCAATAATATTTACATTAGGATATTGTCTCTGCCAATCGCCTGTCTGTTTTCGGTTGGCTGAAGTCACTTGCTGGTTTGTGTTGGTTGTTTGTGCAAAATTCCCTTGTGGCATCTGAATATGATTTTGTGGTGGCAGTTGCTGTGTTTGCCACTGTCTCACATGATACTGGTTGTCGTTCTGGTTAAAGTGCTGTGTAGATGTTCCATTCTTGTGTAATCTGTGTTGTTGTTTCTTTGCCAGTGTTTCTGTTTGGCTTTGTGTCCGTTGTTGTTTCCATTATTCCTCCTTGAATTAAAATTGTCGTTTCTTCGTTTTTTGTACGGGTTATCTCCCTGTGTATAGTTGTAGTTGTTGTTTGTGTGCAGCTGTGAGTTGTGGTGATTGTTTTGCATGTTTGCTGTGTGTTGTGAATTTTGCTGTGTGTTTGGTAATGTAGCAATGTAGACATGTTGATTCCTACTGCGTGAGTTGTGTGTTGGTTCTTGTTCTTCATATAGTAAATCAACAGCATCTAACTTTTCCAAAAAATATTCAGGATCGTCGTCCGGTAAGTACAGTAATTTCTCTTTAATATTAAAAGGAAGTCTTGCTTTCAGTGATCGGATCACATCTTTTGGTTTCACTGGTTCATTAAGGAAGTGTATCATGTTTAGGTACTTCTCGAAATATCTGCGCAGGTTGCCGTTTTTAGGATTGAAGTGTTCGGGTTCAGTGACTTGTTTGCGGATGCGTTCCTGCACAGTGGGTGACCAAAACTTATTCAAGAAGGCGCGTTCAAACTGCTCGTATGTTACACATCTGTCGCTTTCAAGGTAAGCCCAGACAGCAGCGTCCCCTTGAATGTAATCCACAACGTACGCAATGCGTTTGTGGTCCTCCACGAACGTGGGAATGCGTTCCTAAAAGCTTTTAAGATGATGACAGGGTGTACAGTGTTTTTGCCTGGTATAAAAGGTTGGAATTTACGGTGCTTGAATAGACTTTCTTCTTCTTTGTTACGTGTTCGTCTGTTTCTTTCCGTGTAATCATTGAGTTCTTCCCTGTGTGTACATGGTTCTTCATCAGAATAATTGTATTGTATTTCAGGTGATGGGTATCTGTTGCTATGCGTGTCAGTGTATTGTGTATTTGAGTGTTGAAATTCGTGTGTGTACATGTGTTCATTTCCGAATCAAGATTTTCTTTTGTGTGTGTAAAAATGTGTAGTGGGTGTACTATTCTGTTGTGCTTGGCATTGAGTTGTCTTTGTTTGCATATCGTCATCGATTACTTGTCTATTGTTGTTCATGTATTCCACTACAGAATCGTGCACAATATGTGGCAATTTGTTTTGTACACATTTTTCAAAAATTTCGTCTTTGTGTGCCGTCCATTCTTTAAATTGTGAATTAATTCGAGACAAATGGGGTTCAGCCTCTATCTGTATTGTTGTGTGAATCTGTTTGTGAATGTCAGCTACGTTTGTTTCAATTGTATTCACCTTTAAATTAATTTCGTCACATGCGTGCGTGTTTGATTCTAATTTGCAATTAATAGTTTCACAGGTTTTTGTCAAGTCATGGATATGATTGGCATTGTCGCTTTGTCGTAACTCTAAATTTTCGAATTTTTCCGTAAGATCGACGACCTGTTTGGAAAGACGTGTATTAATTTCATCTACCTTTTGAGTCAGTGTGGCGAAGTCTGATTTTATGTCATTTCTGAAGGCTGCATTGTCTGTCATTAATTGTGAGAATTTTTCGTCATTATCTTGCTTAATATTGGATATGCCTTCCAAAATTGAATTCAGTATAGCGGCAAAATTTTGATTGCAAAATGAACTTGCCCCCGCCGCGTCATTAGACGTGACGTGGTCTCTCAGGTTTGGTTCTGAATTGCTCCTTTCGGCGTTTGTGTGTGTGTGTAGCAGGTTATTTTGATGTGTTTGCTTATCTCTATTGATTTCTGCGTCTGTGTATCCATGTTTGCATTACTTGATTGTTGTTCCATTGTGTACTGGTGTCGAGTTTTTACCATATCGTGAATAAATTGTGTGCAAGAAAAAAAATTGTTTAAACGCGTAGTGTGAAAATGTACTGCCTATGTGTGTGTTTAAATGACTGAGAATGATTAAGAGATGACTTTAAAGATCGAAAGTAGCATACGTGTTAATGGTGACTAGCCATGTTGCTTGAATCTTGTACAATGTCGGCCATATTGTGCAATGTAACTTGCGTATTGTTGGATCGGAATGTAATCGTCTGAATGAGATTTTGCGGAATTTGGAAAAAATTACTGAATGGAAACTGAATATTGAATTTAATGCTGAGAAAAATAATTTTGAATGAAATAAGTGCTTGGAATCAATTGTGGATGCGCGAGTGCTGCGTCTTACCGTACATGTCGTCTTGATGCGAAGATTGCATTTCCAGTCCAAATTGTCTCCAGATTTTATTCGCTTTCTTCCATATTCTCGTCACATGGGTTGTTGCCGGTCAGGATGTACATGAAAAAGAACAATTAGTTGTAGTACAGATACAATAATGAATCCTGGCACATAGTCGCCAGTTTAGCAAATAAAAAAAATTAAAATAATAATAATAGTAATACTTGTTTGTTTGGTTGACTGAGTAAGTAATTGAGAGATTAAAATTTTACGCCGTGGATTTATCGAGCTTCGCACGTCCGAAGATGTACGGAACGTAGCCAGGGCTCATTATATATTTTTTGTAGACAAAGTCTAATATCTGACCTGAGCTTCAATCATGAAAATGGAGTGACTAAAATTACTAAAACAAAGAAAAGCATACGATTAAATAAAACATATATTCATTTTAACATATACATTACGATATAAATTACACTTACATAAAATTATAGGGAAATAATTGCAGATCATTTACAAATGAGAGCGACTTATTAATTCTGCGCCTCTTTTCTGCAAATAAGTATGAAATGGCTAACTGTGGAGCCACACAAAATATTACGTCCTTCTAGGACAACGAATGACATAAGAGTGTTGATGCCTACTAGCTGTGACAAGAGAGCGGTGTTAATTTCTTTATTTTGCATTCTCTTGTCTTAAAAAATCGATACATATAATCTAAGTTAACTAAATTAAATATTGTCTGTGCTCGAGTGCAAATGGTTCCTTAAAGCGCGCATTCCGGAACCGTGCGACTGCTACCGTCGGAGGTTCGAATCCTGCCTCATGCATGGATGTGTGTGATGTCCTTAGGTTAGTTAGGTTTAAGTAGTTCTATGTTCTAGGGGACTGATGACCACAGCAGTTGCGTCCCATAGTGCTCAGAGCCATTTGAACCATTTTGATATTGGTTGGACCCTAGACCACTTGAAAATCGTGGTCTGGTCAGGTGAGTCCAGATTTTAGTACGAAAGAGTTTACGGTAGTTTTCTAACGTGTCACGAAGCCATGAATTCGAGGTGTCAACAAGGCACTCAGCAAACTATGGGTGACTCTGTAATTATGTCGGATGTGTTTAAGTGAAATAGAATCAATCTTTTAGTCCAAATCGATCATTAACTGGGAACAGTAATGTTCAGATACTTGGAGGTCATTTGCAGCAACGTCCTATAGTATGTTTATGGATGGAAATTCACCACGTCACCATAAACAGTTGTTCCCGGATGGTTTGATGGACATTCAGAACAGTTCGAGCGAATGGTTTGGCCACCAAGATCCCCCTAAATAGTTCCAATCGAACGTGAATCCCATCGATCATTTATGGGACGTAATCGGGAAGTGAGCTGGTGTACAAAATCCTGCACCGACAACACTTACGCAGTTACGGACGGCCAAAGATGCAGCATAGGCCAGTATCTCTGCAGTGGACTTCCTTCGACTCCATGTTGCTGCACTCAAGCTGGAAAAGAAAGTCCGACACGTTATTAGGTGGTATCCTACGAGTTTCGTCACCTCAGTGTGCTCTGTAAGCAGAGGGTCCCACGAATCTCTACTAGTCGATTTCTTTCCTTTTTCACTGTAAACAGAGCAAACGAGAAACGACTGGTCTACAAGCCTCTGTAGATGGCTGTAATCTTGGTCCCTTCGTGAAATGTATGTTACCAGTGGTAGAATCACTTTGCAAATGGCGGTTCTCTAAATGTCCGCAATAGTGTCTCGCGAAAAGAAGGTTGTCTTTCCTCCAGAGATTCCCACGTTTGAATTCAAGAGGCATCTCCGTAACACTTGCATGCTGATTCACCCTACAGGTAACCAATATTCCAACGAACTCTGAATTGCTTTGATGTCCTTCTCTAATATGACATGATATGGATCCCAGTCACTCCAACAGTATTCAAGAATGGGTCGTAATAGAATTCTATTTGCAGCCTGTTTTTGCATTAGAGCTACTCTTCCCCAATCTATTCCCAATAAAATAAGAGAAACAATTGGTGAAATTAAAACGTAGAGCTTTGTTCAGTTGTGTGTTAGAAACTGTAAAAACTTAATCTTACTGTGATTTAACGATAGTTTACTTTCTGCATGCCATGAACTTACTTCATGAACTGCACTATTTGAAACTGAGTCAATGTTGCGCTCAACGTCCTATACTACCAAGCTAGTGTCACAGCAAACAGAAATATTTTAGAAAAATTTTAGAATTACCCACGATACTAGAGGGCAGATCATTTATATAAATTAGCAACAGGAGTGGCTCCATCATTGATCTCTGGGGCCACTCCCCTTTGCCTGAACCAAACTCAGATTCCAATTCCCAACCATTCTTAACACTGTGAATTATGACCTATTATTGTCTGTTGTTAAAGTAAGAGGTGAAGCAATTGTGAGCTACTCCCTGTATGCCGTAATGAACCAACTTCTGGTGTAATATTTTGTAATCAACACAATCAAGCACCTTAGCTAAATCAACCAATATAACATTTCTGATCACTTGCAATGGGCTACTGTAGCTTAATTCTGACTACTTCTATCAATTTGATATAATTCCCGCTTTGTTCTACATGATATCGTTATCCCACTAGTCAGCCACCCAAGCTACCTTTCTGCCAGTACCCCGTTTAGTACGTTCTGATGGATAGCAAACATTAGGAAAGTATTACATTTGTCATATGTGTTATCTGCACTATAGACATCCTGCTATTACAGTACCTTAACGAGGTTTAAAAAATCTCTATTGCCGTTGGATTAGCTTTTCTACATAGTTTGTAATGATATGTGACATTTGTCTGAGTACAAAAGCTTTTTAATGTTACTGTTCCCCTGCACCTTGGTTCAGAAAAAAAAACACAGTCTGCGTCATATAATACGAGTTTAGGAGACCCACTAACATCCTTTTTCTTGTACTATCATATACAAAATTGATATAGAAATCACAACGTAACACTCATTTTTGGTACTTCCTAAAAAATGCAACAATGAACCACCTCTAGCTTGAGCAGAAGTATTCTGAAACGCAAAAACTACTTGCAAACTAACCAGCTAATCTGTATTCTGGTAAAGGAAGCCTATAAATTTTCAAATCATTTAAGTGGTACTCCGATACATCAGTAATGTCAGAGTCAACATCTATAAGTAGATCAATGACTTTATCTCTAATGCCTTTAATATTTTGATGAAATATTTTAATTCCTTCTCTACCTGCAAACCTGACCTCCCTTGAAGTTAGTTAGATGGACTTCCTTTAAGCTGGTATACCTATCAGCCTACTTGAATCTCAAAAAGGTGCAGCTCTAACACTAACTACTACGGGAATTTTTCCATGAGTGATTCCACCAGCAACCACTAAACTGCCACGTAAAAGCTTTGCCAGCCTTCGCTTCGCATACTTATTGAGGTACAGGCCATGACTAGTGAAACCGGATCTACTGATAGACTCAACTCGCACTGGCATATCGACCGACATAAACCGCATCGAAAATTTATGGGACATAATCGAGAGGTCACTTCGTGCACAGACTCTTGCACCGGTTAAACCTTCGCTAGACGGCTATTGAGGCAGCATGGGTGAATATTTCTGCAGGTTTTGTTCAACGACTTGTTGACTCCATGTCGTGTCGAGTTGCTGCAGTACTCCGGGCAAAAGGAGGTCCGATACAATACTAGAAGGTGTCCCGTGACTTTTGTCAGTACGTGAAGGCTTTCTGGTATCTTGTAAGCAAAGTTAACCCATTATGGCCTAGGGAAGGAGAATATGAGAACAAGTAAAGGAGAACTTTCCTCAGCAAATGATGTCCATAACTAAATTCTTAGATATGAATTCCAGAGGCAAGTTTCTGAAGATGTACGTTTTTAGACAGCATTGTACGGAAGTGAATAGTGGGTTGAGTGAAATATTGAAAAATAAAAGAATCGAAGGGTTTGTGTTGTAGCATCACAGAATGATACAGTAAATAACGTTGACTGAAAGAAAAGGTAATAAAAGTTTCTCGAAACAGTTGGTTAGGTAACGAGTACGAGGAAAACAGTAAGTGGAAGACGGACAGAATGACAGGACATGTGCCAAGGTGTCAGGAGGAGAGGACAGAGATAGGAATTTATTCTGCAAATAACTGAAGACTTTGGGCGCATTTGCTACTTTGACATGAAGAGATTGGCACAAGAGAGGAAATCCTGGGATCGCACGAAACCAATGAAAACACAGATCCCTCCGTCCCTCCCCCACATCAAAAAATCTTTTGTGTTCTCTACTAACGTGTCATTTTATAATTAAGTTGAAGCAAATTGTTAGTCTTTTTTTCTACTACTCTCCGCCGTTTTTGCCTTTGTATATTCCGTTTTAAAAATTGTCTCCATAGCATGTAATATTCCCCTAAGTAAAAAGTTAAAGCAAAACTTCGTCCGAACATTCTTTGAAGGCACCACGGCCCCAACTGGCCGCCGTGTCATCCTCAGCCCTTAGGTGTAACTGGGTGCGGAAGTAGAGTGGCATATGGTCAGCACGCTTATTTCCCGGACATTGTTAGTTTTCGTGTCTCCTCTTGCTACTTCTGAGTCAAGTAGCTACTAAATTGGCTCACAAGGACTGAGTGCGCCATGCTTGCCAACAGTACCCGGACAATTTTTAAATGTGTTCTTTTTTCCATTTCCAGGAGTGTATTTATGTAGAAATACATACATTTTTTTAAACGAAATGTCTATGATCTTTTTGAAATGTGAGAGATGTCTGACACATTCATAGACATCGTGTTTGACATTTAGTGCACAGCAAATGTCATTTAACAGTTGCAAACCAGTTTTGGTTGAGCGAACGTGTTATATTGGCTGCAAAAAACCTTGATGTTAACGAAATGAATTTTCAGATTCAAAATATAATATCTGGCGAATTTTGATGACATACAAGTCGGTTTATTCCGTTACTAACAAACATGATGTAGTTAACTGTCCTACGGAATTTTTAATTTCGCTGAATTTGCCCGGATTACCGCCTCCCAATCTGCAATTAAGTCGGATCGGCAAACATTATGTTGCGAAAGGTAAACCAGCCACGTCTTTGTAATGGCACCCGCCTTGCGGTGAAAAAGTTAAAGAACAACGTAATCGAAGCCACAGTTTTAAAAGAAAAGTACAAAGGTGAAGACAGTTTGATTCCACCTGTCACTATGATTCCGACCGACATGCCATTCGACTTTAAACGGTTATAATTTGCAGTGCAGCTTGCATTTGCCATGTCGATAGATAAATCGCAAGGGCAGTCGTTATATGTTGGTGGCACCAATCTTGAAAATCATGTTTTTCACATGACCAATTCTATGTCGCATATTCCCCTGTCGGGTCACCTTCAACATCATTTGTTTACGCACCAGAAAACAAATCCATCAATGCTGCGTATCAAAAAGTATTACAATAAATGCTACCTAGCAATAAACTTCGACACTTCGACACTGCTTCACTGATCACCACAAAAGTTCGCAGATATATATGAGTTTTCATAGATAGGTGAAGAGGAGATGAACTGAGGTGGCTGAGTCCAACAGAGAGAGGACGAGGAGAAGGATAGAGGCTGGGGGGAGAGGGGCCAAGGGATGGGGAGGGGGGAGGTGAACAGAGAGATAGTGGGAGAGGAATTAATGGATAGAGAGAAAATAGGGGAGGGAATATGGACTACGAGAGTATGGAATAAATAAATACCCAGGGAACACCTGGTTTTCAGGTAGTTGTCAAATACAAAAGGATTTCTTCAAGACTTCACAATCTCTCAATACTGGATATTCTCAATTCGAACCACTATCAGATTACATATCAAACAGGTTTTGTAGCAAGCAGAACAATCACTGAAAATGGAGCTCCTTTGTACACTAAAAGCTACAGATAAGCACCCCAAGCCCATGAAGGTAGTGTTTTTTGTTTTAGTGGAACGCAATGCAGTCTGTGTTGCAGTTTTAAACACTGAAACGGATGGATACTTGTACTAAAGAAGTGAACCTCCACCCCCTAGAAAGAAGATTAGTCCCCTCCCCAGAAGAATAAATTATCTATGCCCCTGATAACCACTGTACTGCAATGAGTACCAAATTAAGATTTTCGAAGTCTAGATTCTTTAACTTTAGTATGTTTCAGCCAAGTATGACACCAGTTATACAAATATTTAACTACTTTTCCAGGATGTATTGTACTGGTTCTGTGAATTCATTCGAAGTTGGCAAAATCATTCTCAATTGACAAAATGCATTTTAACAAAATCGAGGCACTTGTTTCGTATCCAGTTCGTCTAAAAACTATAGTACTGGGAATACAATGGCGACTCTCAGCTATTTTCGCGGCGTCTACGTTTGCTTCATGAGATTCCACACTTGTAGTCTAGGTCTGCGTCATGAGGGACCATAGTTCGGGCCCTCATGATGCAGACTTATACGACGAGTGTTTACTTGCATGATGCAGACCTAGACGACGACTGTAGACCCTTATAACACAGACCTAAACGACGAGTCTGAACCCTCATGACTCAGGCGTAGACGCTGTGTAGAGTGGCTCAGAGTTTCCATTATATTCCTACTACAATACATTCGTGGAAAAAGACACTCTTCATTTTAAAAGTATTTGTAGTGTCTAGGTCTTCAGCTTCTTGACCCTGCTTGTGGGATTACACTTAATATAGAAATACAGGATTAAATTTACATTTCGCAATGTGTGTGGAACTCATCAAAGTAAACTGTAATTTAAGCTCATAATGTGTATTGCCTTAATCCACAAATGAATATTTTATTTTGCAGAACACTTTCCAATATAAAATATTTACAAATTTTCCTTCAGCTCCCCTGAAAGTAATTTAGGCCCAACCAGACACTCCTAAAAATATTTGGCTACTTTTGCAAACACAAGTAACAGAAAATGTTTTACCAACAATAATAAATGTCGCTTGGGAGGATTGAAATCAAAAACTTTAGTCTAAAATAAAAATGAACTGTATGCATTACAAAATTTGTACCTCAGAAATTGACGCCCATACAACACAAGAAAGAAAAATGGTTCAAATGGCTCTGAGCACTATGGGACTCAGCATCTGTGCCCATCAGTCCCCTAGAACTTAGAACTACTTAAACCTAACTAACCTAAGGACATCACAGTCATCCATGCCCGAGGCAGGATTCGAACCTGCGACCGCAGCGGTCACGCGGTTCCAGACTGACGCGCCTAGAACCGCACGGCCACACCGGCCGGCACACAAGAAAGAAAACTGGACTCTTAATTAGTAAATTTGCACTCAAACTCATATTTCCCTGCTTAATGTTCTGCTGTATTCTTAATGTGTCTGCTGATTAGTGTTTTAATTAAGTCTGTCTGCATTAAGACGTGATCGTTTTTCGCCAATTAGGTTTCCAGCGCAACTAAAAATTCTCTCACTAGAGGCACTAGCGGCCTGTATATTTAATAGTTTTCTTGCCACACGCGCAAGTCGAGGAAGTCGTTGGGAGTTATTTTTCCACCACTGTAGAATATCTCCCTCGATCACACACTGTTCTTGCAAGTACCTGCTGACTTCATCATGTAGGAGAGGAGGCTCTTCTGCCCAGTCCTCAAATTTCGCCGTTTTGTGCGGTCCTGAATTTGTTTCTTGGGTGCTGTGATTGGACACTTGTACTGAAACTATACAGGTTCCAATTAATATTTGCAGAACAATGTGAAGATCGTACTGCACATAGTTGAAATTATAATAGTTTCTAGATGATGGTTTCATTTATCGTCCAATAAAATCACCAGAAGATCAAAACTAACTGCAGGACGATTTAAATAAGATACATATTTTTGGTGTGAAAATTAGCAGTTGGCAATAAATACTGAAAAGAGCGAGGTTATCCGTGTGTGTACTAAACTAAGTCCGTTAAACTTCGTTTACAAGATCAACAAGTCAAACCTAAAGGCTGTAGATTACAATTACGACCTACTTAAATAGGAATGGACACACAGAAAATGTTGTAGGCGTTTTAATGACAAAACACTCTTTTGGAGCATTGCTACGCAGTTGGAGAGCCTTTTCTGCTACGATTGATGGAGGAGGTCGAAAGAGTCTAAAGAAGGGCAGCTCGTTTGGTATTATCGTGAAACAGGGGAAAAAGTGTCGCGGAAATTATACAGGAGTTTGAGTGGGAATCATTACAACTATGGCGTTTTTTGACGTGGCGCGATCTATACATGAAATTTCGTTCACCAACTTACACTTCCGAATTCGAAGATATATAAAATACAAAAAAGCTGCGCTCAGACGGAGAGATGTAGGTGTTTTATCCCGCGCGAAATTCGAGAATAGGAGACAAATAAGTTGAAAGTGGTTCGATGAACCCTCAACCAAACCCTTGCATGTGACTTGCAAAGTACCCATGTACATGTAGATGAAGAATATATGCATTATCTTAGGAACTTACCTTCAGCACACATTGTCGTGCTGCTAGGTAAACATCAATTTTTTAATCCTCGGTTAACTTTCTTAAACTTTCTTAATGTGCAGTAGATACACATCATAAACGTTGCAATTTTATACAAAATACTAACGCACATTTTTTGTTATAGGAAGGCACCGGCGGCTTGTTTCAACGGTTTCATGCCCAGAAATTCATTTTATCAACATACGTATTTCACAAGTGGTTCTATAATTTTCAGATGGAAAATTGCCGGCCGGGGTGGCCGAGCGGTTCTAGGCGCTACGGTTGCAGGTTCGAATCCTGCCTAGGGCATGGATGTGTGTGATGGCCTTCGGTTAGTTAGGTTTAAGTATGTCTAAGTTCTACAGGACTGATGACCTCAGAAGTTAAGTCTCATAGTGCTCAGAGCCATTTGAACCATTTGAACCATGGAATAAAATTACAAACCTCTTCATCGTTATCCCATACAGTACAGTGAGCTTTTAAGGCATAAAACCACGGTAGAACTAAATGTAGGGTTGTCTCCTTGTAAACCTCTAGATCAACTGTGGCTTCTTTAAACGGCTTAAGAAATGCTATAAGCTGGCTAGTTATATGGTGGTCGTAACCCAGCATCTTATCAGAGGCACCTTCGTTATGTAAGACAGCCTTCAGTGAATCAATCTGAGGATGGACTGATATAAGCATGTCAAAATAACTGTCCCACTGCTTTAAAGATGAGTTCAGTCTCACACAGAGACCTCTTCTCTTAAAGTAGGAACCCATAGCCCACACTGTACTAAGAATGGCTAATATATTTGAAACATTTTCTTTCCAACATTGTTCGCTCAGAACATGTTTATAGATTGTGTTTATACTATGAGCCATGCATGGAAGACGCTGGTATATTTCTAGAGCTTTGACAATGTTACTGCCGTGGTCTGTGACAAACGTAATTTTGGCAATGTCTTCACGAGAAACACTCATAGTTTCTAAGCGATCTTCCAACTCTTTCGAATATTCGACCTAGTTTTTGGGCAGTCAGGAAACGCAGAGCACATCAGTACATATTTATTCAAACGCCAGTCTGAATTTATGTAATGCATTGTCACGGACATGTAATGCACCCGTTTGTAATTGTCTGTCCATAGATCAATCGTACTGGCACATATACCAGAACGAATCGCATGCACTATATGTGGGAGAATTTTGCTGCACACTTTATCAGCTAAGGTTTGAACTTTCCTAGATACTGTCACTCGGGAAGGCATAATATTTTTAATATCAACTGAGCCATATTTTTTACCTATGTCGATCAGTGTCTGCTCTAAATTAAGAAATCCTTCTCCCTCTATACTGCTAAATAGTCGCAGGTCCTTAGCACACATTTCGACGCACTTTTCGGCCACTAAATCTTTGTCCTCTTTCAAGATATTTACGGAGTGACGGAACTGCTTGTCAAATTTGCACACATGTCGTAACATACTCGAGGTTCCCGAATAAGTACTTAAGAGCTTTTTACATAGTTTGCGTTGAGACACACCTACCGATTTAAACACACGAAAACGTTTCCCATGCGGCACTTGTGCTCTGTTTCGTTACCAGTATGTATTCGCCAGTTGTCATTTTATTTTTCAATCTCACTAAAGTTCGACCTATACATTGTGCTGCCCCCACCGTAGCGATAAATGAATTGCAGGCTAACTACCTGGCTACTCTAGTCACGGTAGCTTGACAGCGCAACCTGTTGTCAGGCGCAGCAAGCTGAGCGGGTCCCGTGAAGCTTGGCAGGCCTGCGGGAACCCAGGTAGCCCGGGCTTGCGGGAGCCCAAGTTGGCCGCATTACCCACTATGCCTCAGTACACGCGCACTCTTGTATTTACGGTGCGGCTGGCTGACCTGCATGAATGGTTGCAGAGGAGCTAGGGGCAAGCAGGCTGCAAGGGCTCCGCTAATCGTGCAATATCTAAATTCTTGAGACTTTCTGATGTGGACTGCGTGGAAACGTGAGGGCAATTATAATCGTTATCAAAGTGACGGTCAACAACGTTGACCACCACGAGGAAGGACCGCCGTGTTGTGCACCAGGCACATCAAAAACCCTTCAGACGTCCGCCTGCCAACCGTGAACATGTAATGGAATCTCTGCAACTCTGTACGTTATCCCACAGACTAGCAAGAGCCAGGCTAAGGAATTATCGCCTCATACGTGGGCAGCTGACAAGAACACAACACAAACAGCTGAATTTGGAGTGTTGTCGTGACCAGGAAGAGTGGACAATTGGCGTAGCATTGTGCTTAGGTGTGAGTTGCTATTCTACTCCACCACGCATACCGTTTTGTGGTGAGTATGGTGGCCATTGGGGGAGGGATACCATTGTCCCAATGTTTCGGGGAGGCACAACAGTGTTATTCCTGGTGTCATGCCACAGGACATAACTTCAGGTCACTGCTGGTAGTGACTGACTGGCTGCACAACGGCACGCCATGGACATCGAGCTTCCTAACGTGCCACATCTCATTTAATAGTATCTCGGTGCCATCTTTCAATACAACAATGCTCATTCATTCATGATAGTTACTTTTCGGGTTGATGGCTACTGGTGGCAGGCATACGATGGTATGAACGTTTGAAATCATCGTTGCACTAACCCTAAGTAATAATTTAAAAAAAAAAACGATTAATGTTTAGTGCCAGAGAGAAAACAAACAGGTCATGACGGTTCTCGTGGCTTAAAATTCTGTTGTCTAAACTTTATCTGACTAAACTAACATTAGAAAAATAAATTTATAAAATTTTGAATGTTCTGTCAATCCTACACGTAAGTTTCTCAGCGACGAGTCAATAACATAGCACTGCTTTCAAGCTTATGCGCCGAGATTTATTGCGGCCGTTCTCGAGTTTCCGACAACACAGCTACAAAAATAAAATAAAATGGAGGTGTCCTTTAGCCCCTAAGAATCTCTTAAGGCCGAGGCCTCGTGTGTCGAAGCTGAACCGAGGGTAAAACATACAGTTATATAATAGCCAGTATAAAATGTATAACAATAAAAACATCTATAAAATAAAATCTTCCAGCCTGACGGATCAATTACAGCAAACGAAATTATAAGGTAAATAACGTAGCAGTGATCATTATTTAAAAATTAAAAAATCATTAGTCGATAACACATCCGGAGTGTGGTCACAATGACGGCACTTGAAAATTGTGAAGGAACAGTAAAACGTGTTTTGCTTACATGAGATATTCCCAAAATGTCAATAAGAGATCTCGACGAAATTTGGCGGGTACGTACAGAGGGAATATAATGCAATACCAACTTGTTTGTTTGTGTCCCATTTCAATTTTAAGTGGTAAACAACATGCCGATAGGTAAATTAACAGATTAAGTATGGAGAGATTATCTTCGCAAGTATGGTATATACAAATGATCCTCACATAAAAGTTGATTTTGCAAAATACCCCACCACCGTTAATTAATTCTTAAAAAGGAAATCATTTCTTCAAATAACTTAATAATTTACCGGAATGCAGCCGGGTGACGCCGCCGGCAACCACCGATGTTTCGACAGAAGCACACGCTGCCATCCTCTAGGCAAACTGCATCAAGTAAGCGCTGTACAAGAGAATTTAAAACATCGGTTCCCAGTGAAATCCGGAATGATAACACTTACACACGCTGTAAACACTAGCGCCATCACAAACCAAAGGTGGCCGACGTCAGAAGTTACCTACAGTGGAATTAATAATCAGTTGGTGTGGTAGCATAAACTCTGTCCATCTGTTTCTTGACCAAGGAGCGCGGGACTCCATGCAGACTTTAAACGAAAACCGCCATCCCTGTTGATCAAGCTACTTCCTAATTTTATTTCAACAGCATCCTTAACAGCGCTTTCACAATAGCTGGAACTGCATGTCATAATCTGCACTTCATTATAATCTATAGGTTGACCAGTGTCAAGTCAATATTCTGCAATAGCGGATTTGCTTGGCTTTTGAAAGCATGTGTGTGGCATATGCGCAATATGCTGGCCTTCCAGCGTCGTGATAGTCTGACCAATTTATGACATGCCACAACTATGAGGAATAAGTAGACATCCTCTTTAGGCATACCAAGATAATCCTTTACGGAACCTAAAAGCAACCTGTTCTTAGATAGTGGGCGAATAACACAATTTACGTCATATTTCCGCAAAATATGACCAGTCGTGTTAGAAATGACCCCTGCATTAATGAAAATTGTCGTAGTCTTTGGGCCACTTCGGTATTATCATCATTCACCCGAAGAAAAATTGGTCGATACCGCTACGTCTATCTGTCTTTCACTGTAAGCATTCTGAAGAAAGGTGACTTCGAGAAGGACTAACTCAGCTCACAAACTCTCAGGGTCCGAGATGACAAGGGCCCTGTGTAACAAGGTGTTAAGTTCGCCATCATGTTGAGCCGGATGGTGACAACTATCAGCCTGCAGATACAAGCCAGTGTGAGTAGGAGTCGTATAAACGGCAGGTACCAAAGTACCGTCCACCTTCCTTCTAACGAGCACATCAAGGAAGGGTAGACAACCATTATTTTCCACGTCCATGGTGAAATAAATATTCGGGTGCAAAATGAGATGTTTCCCTCTTCCTTTCGCGGGCACGTGCTCTACCGACCCTTTATTTAGAAATTAAATGAAATAAACATCGTAGTGCTAGTTTACTGACTACGGAGTTTGTGCCTTTTATTTGTTAAAAAAAAATAAAAACCTGCCGACAGATGCTGGATCCAGCGATCCAGCTATTATGGCGCTTTTTTAATTTTTTTTTAGGGCTATTGCTCTACCAACTTGTTTACGTGAGCTCTAAACCCTTTTTAATTTTTTCATTTTTGCAAAGAGAACAAACTCGTACTACATAGAGCAAAAGTTGCAGGTAATGAGAAAACAAATAACAACCTCTAGTGTGTGAAAATTAAAACGACGTTCTTCATAAAATAACCCAATTTTACTTCGAAACATAAAACATAAATAGGTAGGCTACATTTTCGCAAAATCTTTTTTTAAACGTAAATGAGTATACAGTCTCACCATCAGCATCATCTCAATTGTAGGCTGCAGACAGAGAGCTATACGTGAAAAGGATAAACATGTGTCAGGGGAAAGAAAACCTAGAAGAGGAGGAGCAAAGAAAAGTGATGGAAATTAGGAATATTTTCCTCGGCTTTCTCCACTTTGGCGCGCCATCAGAACAACGTGCATTCTGTCATTGACCATTAAAAGGGGAATGCCCCAAGCAGCTCAGGCTCCAAATGGAAATTAAAACTTGGAACCCAGTTTAAGTTATCGGGAGAAATAAACCACAATGCGAAATTCATAGCATCAAAAATCCAATACGACCTCTATTAAATTTGTAAAGGCAAACACGGCAGGTAATGCGAAGTGGCGGTAGGACATGAATGAATAATATTTCAGAGCCCTGAGTCAATTACATCAAGATCTTCAACAATATAAGGAAAAACAGTCACAGTAAGATATATTGAAGCAAGAATCAATTACAGAACCAGAAGATATGCGGAGGGTCACAAAGTAATTGCGTGGGATCACATTGCAATCCACGTCGATTTATCACCACATACAGAACCTACTGCTCTCCAGGAGACATTTCAGCCGTAAGTGGGGGCCCACCACATTAATTAAGCATGGTGCTTGTTGTATTCAATCCCGATGAATTTTCTGTCTCTCATATTCATGTGAAGGTTCAAGGGCTACAGTAAACCTGCAGTGGTGCATCGGGAACTACTACTGAACTCGTACGAAAGGCACTGAAGATTTGTAGCGTTACTCCCCTGGACATAAGTCTCCATGGTGCCTGTTGTAATCAATCTGATGCAATTTCTGTGTTTAATCGTCAAAGTGAATGTCCAAGAGTTACAGTAAACCGGCAAATGTGCATCGGAAACTACTACTGCACTCCCAGGACGGTTCGAAGCACAGACAATTTCAAGCAATACTCACCTGGACAGACGTCGGCATAGTCCCAGTTGTATACAATCCGAAGAAAGTTCTGTGTTTCATCGTCAGTGTGAAGGTCCAAGGGTTACAATAAACCTGCAGTGGTGCATCGTAAACTACTACTGAAGTCATAGGAAAGGTTCCAAGCACATTCCGTTTGTAGCGTTACTCACCTGGATGGAAATCGGAATGGTGCCTGTTGGATTTAGTCCGATGCAATTTCTATGTTTCATCGTCAATGTGAAGGTCTAAAGGTTACAGTAAACCAGCAGTGGTGCATCTGAAACTACTACTGGACACCCTGGAAAGGTGCAATGCACAGACCGTTTGAAGCGTTTCTCCCCTGGACAGAAGTCGGCTCGGTGCGTGTTGTATTCAATCCCAATGCAATATCTGTCATTCATCTTCATTGTGACGGCAAGTTCTGCGTTTCTTCGTCAGTATC
Source organism: Schistocerca cancellata (assembly GCF_023864275.1). Classification (NCBI taxonomy): domain Eukaryota; kingdom Metazoa; phylum Arthropoda; class Insecta; order Orthoptera; family Acrididae; genus Schistocerca; species Schistocerca cancellata. Next base: position 880,552,734 of record NC_064628.1, read on the forward strand.
AGGTCCATGGGTTACACTAAAAATGCAGTGGTCCATCAGGAACGACTACCGAACTCCCAGGATAACGAGCAGCGGTGCATCAGAAAGTACTACTGCAGTCCGAGGAAAGTTTTCAAGCACAGAACTTTTGGAGCGTACTCGTCTGGTCAGAAGTCACCATTATGCCTGTTGTAATCAATCCGACGGAATTTCTGTGTTTCTTAATAATTGTGAAGGTCCAAGGGTTACAGGAAACCTGCAGTCGTAAGTCGGAAACTACTACTGGTGTCTTAGGAGAGGTTCCAAGCACAGACCGTTAAAGCGTTACCCGCTTGGGCAAAAGTCGGCATGGTGCCTGTTGTATTCAGTACGAAGCAATTTATGTATTCATCGTCAACGTGAAGGTGTAAGTCTTACAGTAAACCTGTAGTAGTGAATCGGAAACTGCTAGCAGACTCCCAGTTATAATGTAAAGTACGGACTATTTGAAGCGTTACTCGCCTTAACAGAAGTCGGTAAGATTGCTGTTGTGTATTCAATCCAATGCAATTTTTATGTTCTATCGTCAGTATGAAGGTCCATGGGTTACAGTAAATCTGCAGTGGTATATAGGGAACGACTAGTAAACTCCCAGGAAAGGTTCCAATTTTGATGTTTCGTCGACAATGTGAACGTGTAAGGGTTAAAGTAAAACTGAAGCTGTGCATCAGAAACTACTATGAGACTCCAACGAAAGGATCCAAGCACAGACCGTTTGAAGCGGTTATCGCCTGGACAGAGGACGTCATGGTGCCTGTTGTAATGAATCCCTATGCATTTCTGTGTTTCATATTCATCGTGAATGTGCAAGAGTTACAGTAATCTTACAGTGGTGCATCGGAAGCAAATATTTTTCTCGCCATAGAGGTTCAAGCAGAGACCGTTTATACCACTGTTCGCCTTGACAGAAGTTTGCATTTTCTGTGTTCCGTGGTCAATGTAAAGGTCCAAGATTTACAATAAACCTGCATTAGTGCATCGGCTACTATTTCTGCACTCTCAGGAAAGTTTTCAAGCTCAGAACTTTCGGAGCGTACTCGCCTGGACACAAGTCGGCATTACGCTTGTTGTATTCAATCCGATGCAATTTCTGTGTTTCATATACATTGAGAAGGTCTAACGGTTACAGTAAACATGAAGTGCTGTATCGGAAACTACTACTGGACTTCCAGGAAAGATTCCAAGCACACACAGTTTGATGCGTTACTTGTCTGGACAGAAGTCTGCATTGTGGTTGTTGTATTCAATCCGATTCAATTTCTGTGTATCATCCCCAATTTGGAGGTCTAAGGGTTACCGGAAACCTGCAGTGGTGCATCAGAAACTACGACTGAACACCCTGGAGAGGTGAAAAACACAGACCGCGTGAAGCGTTACTCGACTGGACAGAAGTCGTCAAGGTTGCTGTTGTTTTCAATTGTGCAATTTCTGTGTTTCATCGTCCATTTGAAGGACCAAGGGTTACAGTACACCTGCAGTGGTGCATCGGAAACCTATTCCTTGACTCCTCGGTAAGGTCACAAGCGCAGAGAGTTTGAAGCGTTACTCACCTGGATGGATGTCGGAATGGTGCCTATTTGATTCAGTTCGATGCAGTTTCTGTGTTTCATTGTCAATGAGAAGGTCCGAGTGTTAGAGTAAATCTGCAGTTGTGCCTCGGAAACTACCACTGAACTACAGGGAGGTTTCAAACACAGACCGTTTGGAGCGTTATCGGCCTGGAAAAAGTCGGCATTGTGCCAGTTGTATAGAATACGATGCATATTCTGTGCTTCATCGTCAATGTGAAGGTCCAAGAGTTACTCTAAACATGCATTGATGCATCCGCTACTACGTTTGCACTCCCAGGAAAGGTTCGAAGAACAGATCGTTTGACGCGGTACTCGCCTGCACAGAAGTCTTCATGGTGCCTGTTGTAATGAATCCCGATGCAATTTCTGTGTTTCATATCATTGTGAATGTACAAGAGTTACAGTAAACCTACAGCGGTGCATCGGAAACAACTACTGCACTCCAAGGAAAGGTTCCAAGCATAAACAGTTTGAAGGGTTACGCGCCTAAACAGAAGTCTTCATGATGCCTGTTGTGTTCAATCTGATTCAATTTCTATATTTCATCGTCAATGTGAAGGTCCAATGGTTACAGTAAACTTACAGCGGTGAACCGGAAACAACGACTGGACACACAATAAATGTTCCAACCAAGGGTTTCAGTAAATCAGATGTGGTGCATCGGAGAATACCACTCGACTCCCAGGAAAGTTTCCAACTACAGACCGTCTGAAGCGTTACTTGGCGGGACTGATATCGGCATGATACCTGATGTATTCAATCACGTTGAAATTTCTGTTTTTCATATCCAATGTGGATGTGCAAGTGTTACCGTTAACCAGCAGTGGTCCCTCGGAAACAACCACTGGAATCTCAGGAAAGGTTCGAAGTACAGATCTTTTGAAGGTTTATTCGCCTGGACCTAACCCGGCATGGTGCCTGTTGTTTTAAACCAATGCAATATCTGTGTCTTATTGCAATATGAAGATCCAAAGGTTTCAGTAAACCTGCAGTGGTGCATTTGTAACAACATCTCGTCTCCCAATTGAGGTTCAGAGCACATCCCATTGGGAGCGATACTTGAATGCACAGAAGTCCGGATGGGCCCTATTGTATTCAATCCCGAGGAAACTACTGGGCTCCCAAGAATGGTTTTAAGCAGAGACCGTTTGCCGCGTTACACCCTCGGAGAGAAGTCGGCATGGTGCCTGTTGTATTGAAAACGATGCAATTTCAGTTTTTTATCGTCAATGTGAAGGTCCAAAGGGTTACAGTAAACCTCCAGTGGTCCATCGGAAACTACTACTGAAGTCGTAGGAAAGGTTCCAGGTACATTCCGTTTGTAGCGTTACTCGCCTGGATGGAAATCGGAATGGTGCCTGTTGGGTTCAGTCCGATGCAATTTCTGTGTTCCATCGTCAATGAGAAGGTCCAAGAATTAGAGTAGACCTGCAGTTGTGCATTGGAAACTACGACTGAACTCCAAGGACAGGTTCCTGACATAGACCGTTTGGAACGCTATTCGCCTAGACGGAAGTCGGCATGGTGCCTGTTGTATTCAATCCGCGGTAATATCTGTGTTTTATCGTCTACGTGAAGGTCTAAAGGTTACAGTAAAACCTGAAGAGGTGTATCGGAAACTACTACTGGACTCCCGGGAAAGGTTCCAAGCACAGACAGTTTGATGCGTTACTTGCCTGGACAGAAATCTGCATTTTCCTGTTTTATTCAATCGGATGCAATTTCTGTGTTTCATCGTCAATGTGAAGGTCTAAGGGTTACAGTAAACCTGCTGTGGTGCATCTGAAACTACTACTGGACACCCTGGAAAGGTGCAATGCACAGACCATTTGAAGCGTTTCTCCCCTGGACAGAAGTCGGCATGGTGCGTGTTGTATTCAACCCCAATGCCATATCCGTCATCCATATTCATTGCGACTGCAAGTTCTGTGTTTCTAGTCAGTATAAGGTCCATGGGTTACAGTAAGAATGCAGTGGTCCATCGGGAACGACTACTGAAATCCCAGGAAAGGTTCCAATTTCGGTGTTTCGTCGTCAATGTGAACGTGTAAGGGTTAAAGTAAAACTGAAGTGGTGCATCAGAAACTACTATGAGACTCCTACGAAAGGATCCAAGCACAGACCGTTTGAAGCGGTTCTCGCCTGGACAGAGGACGTCATGGTGACTGTTGTAATGAATCCCAATGCATTTCTGTGTTTCATATTCATCGTGAATGTGCAAGAGTTACAGTAAACTTACAGTGGTGCATCGGAAGCAAATATTTTTCTCGCCATAGAGGTTCAAGCAGAGACCGTTTAAACCACTGTTCGCCATGACAGGTTTGCATTTTCTGTGTTCCGTGGTCAATGTGGAGGTCCCAGGTTTACAATAAACCTGCATTAGTGCATCGGCTACTATTTCTGCTCTCTCAGGAAAGTTTTCAAGCTCAGAACGTTTGGAGTGTACTCGCCTGGTCACAATTCGGCATGCTGCCTGTTGTATTCAATCCGATCCCATTTCTGTGTTTCATCGGCAATTTAAATGAGCAAGGGTTACAGTACACCTGTAATGATGAATCGGAAACTATTCCTTGACTCCTACGTAACGTTCCAAGCACAGAGAGCTTGAATCGCTAGTCGCCTGGATGGAAGTCGGAATGGTGCCTGTCGGATTCAGTCCGATGCAATTTCTGTGTTTCATCGTCAATGTGAAGGCCTAAGGGTTAGAGTAAACCTGATGCGGTGTATCGGAAACTACTACTGGATTCCCAGGAAAGATTCCAATAATAGTTTGACGGGTTACTCGCCTGGACAGAAATCTGCATTGTTCCTGTTGTATTCAATCCGAAGCATTTTCTGTGTTTCAGCGTATATTTGAATGACCAAGGTTTACAGTACACCTGCAGTGGTTCATCGGAAACTATTTCTTGACTACTAGGTAAGGTTACAAGCACAGAGAGTTTGAAGCGTTACTTGCTTGGACAGAAGCCGGCATGGTGCCTGTTGTAATCAATCCCGATGCCATTTCTGTGTTTCATCGTCATTGTGAAGGTCCAAGGGTTTCAGTAAATCAGATGTGGTGCATTGGAGACTACCACTCGACTCCAAGGAAAGTTTCCAGCTACAGACCGTTTGAAGCGTTACTCGGCGGGACTGATATCGGCATGATACCTGATGTATTCAATCCCGTTGAAATTTCTGTTTTTCATATTCAATGTGAATGTGCGAGTATTTCGGTTAACCAGCAGTGGTGCCTCGGAAACGACTACTGGATTCTCAGGAAAGGTGCGAACCACAGATCTTTTGAAGGGTTATTCGCCTGGACATAACCCAGCATGGTGCCTGGGCTTTTAAACCAATGCAATATCTGTGTTTCATCGCAATATGAAGGTCCAAAGGTTACAGTAAACCTGCAGTGGTGCATTTGTAACAACATCTCGTCTCCCAATAGAGGTTCAGAGCACATCCCGTTTGGAGCGATACTCGACTGGACAGAAGACGGGTTGGGCCCTATTGTATTCCATCCCGAGGAAACTACTGAGCTCGCAAGAAAGGTTTAAAGCAGAGACCGTTTGTCGCGTTACATCCTCGGAGAGAATTCGGCATGGTACCTGTTGTATTCAAAACGATGCAATTTCAGGGTTTCATCGTCAGTGTGAAGGTCCAAAGGGTTACAGTAAACCTGCAGTGGTGCATCGGAAACAACGCCTCTACTCTCATTAATGTTTCAAGGAAGAGACCGTTTTAAGAGTTATTAGTTCGCCAGAAGTCGGCATGGTGCCTGTTTTATTCATCCCGATGCAATTTCTGTGTTTCACATACATCATGAAGCTGCAAGGGTTACAGTAAACCCTCAGTGGTGCATTGTAAAGTACTACTGGACTCCCAGGAATGGTTCGAAGCACAGAGCGTTTCAAGCGATACTCGCTTGGGCAGAATCGGGATAGTCATTATTATATTCAATTCCGAGGTAATTTCTGTGATTCATCGTCAATTTGAACCTGTAGTGGTGCATCAGAAACATCTACTGGACTCCCAGGAAAGTTTCCAAGAGGAGAATGTTTGAAGCGTTACTCGAATGACAGAAGTCGGCATGGTGTTGGTTGTATTGTATCCCGATGCAATTTCTGTGTTCCATCGTCAATGTAAAGGTCCAAAGATTACAGTAAACCTGCTGTGGTGCATCGGAAACAACGCCTCGACTCCCAGTAAAGTTTCAGGGCACAGACCGTTTTACGCGTTATTCGCTCGAGATAAATTTGGCATGGTGCCTGTTGTATTCATTCGCGATGATATTTCTGTGTTTTATCGCCAATGTGAAAGTCCAAGTGTTACAGTATAACAGATGTGGTGCTTCGGAAGCTACCAGTGGGCTCCTGAGAAAGGTGTCAAGCACAGACCGTCTTAAGCCATACTTTTCTACATCTACATCTACATCTACATGACTACTCTGCAATTCACATTTAAGTGCTTGGCAGAGGATTCATCGAACCACAATCGTACTATCTCTCTTCCATTCCCGAACAGCGCGCGGGAAAAACGAACACCTAAACCTTTCTGTTCGAGCTCTGAATTCTCGTGTTTTAGTTTGATGATCATTCCTACCTATTTAGGATGGGCTCAACAAAATATTTTCGCATTCGGAAGAGAAAGTTGGCGACTGAAATTTCATAAATAGATCTCGCCGTGACGAAAAACATCTCTGCTTTAATGACTTCCATCCCAACTCGCGTATCATATCTGCCACACTCTCTCCCCTATTACGTGATAATACAAACCGAGCTGCCCTTTTTTGCACCCTTTCGATGTCCTCCGTCAATCCCACCTGGTAAGGATCCCACACAGCGCAGTAATATTCTAACAGAGGACGAACGAGTGTAGTGTAAGCTGTCTCTTTAGTGGACTTGTTGCATCTGCTAAGTGTCCTGCAAATGAAACGCAACCTTTGGCTCGCCTTCCCCACAATATTATCTATGTGGTCTTTCCAACTGAAGGTGTTCTTAATTTTAACACCCAGGTACTTAGTTGAATGGACAGCCTAGAGTATTGTACTATTTATCGAGTAATTCAATTCCAACGGATTTCTTTTGGAACTCATGTGGACCATCTCACACTTTTCGTTATTTAGCGTCAACTGCCACCTGCCACACCATACAGCAATCTTTTCTAAATCGCTTTGCAACTGATACTGGTCTTCGGATGACCTTACTAGACGGTAATTTACAGCATCATCTGCGAACAACCTAAGACAACTGCTCAGATTGTCACCCAGGTCATTTACATACATCACGAACAGCAGAGGTCCCAGGACGTTTCCCTGGGGAAGACCTGATTTCACTTCAGTTTTACTCGATGATTTGCCGACTATCACTACGAACTGCGACCTTCCTGACAGGAAATCACGAATCCAGTAGCACAACTGAGACGATACCCCATAGGCCCACAGCTTCATTAGAAGTCGCTTGTGAGGAACGGTGTCAAAAGCTTTCCGGAAATCCAGAAATACGGAATCAACCTGAGATCCCCTGCCGATAGCTGCCATTACTTCGTGCGAATAAAGAGCTAGCTGCGTTGCACAAGAACGATGTTTTCTTAAACCATGCTAATTACGTGTCAATAGATCGTTCCAATAGAGGTGATTCATAATGTTTGAATACAGTATATGCTCCAAAACCCTACTGCAAACCGACGTCAATGATATAGGTCTGTAGTTTGAGGGATTACTCGTACTACCCTTCTTAAACAATGGTGCGACCTGCGCAATTTACCAGTCTGTAGGTACAGATCTATCGGTGAGCGAGCCGTTGTATATGATTGCTAAGTAGGGAGCTATTGTATCAGCGTAATCTGAAAGGAACCTAATCGGTATACAATCTGGACCTGAAGAATTGCCCGCATCAAGCGATTTGAGTTGCTTCGCAACCCCTAAGGTATCTACTTCTAAGAAACTCATGCTAGGAGCTGTTCGTGTTCCAAATTATGGAATATTCCATTCGTCTTCCCTGGTGAAGGAATTTCGGAAAACTGCTTTCAATAACTCTGATTTAGCGGCACAGTCGTCGGTAACAGAACCATCGGCACTGCGCAGCGAAGGTATTGACTGCGTCTTGCGCTTGTAGACTTTACATACGACCAGAATTTCTTCGGATTTTCTACCAAATTTCGAGACAATGTTTCGTTGTGGAACCTATTAAAGGCATCTCGCATTGTAGTTCGTGCCAAATTTCGCGCGTCTGGAGAGAAGTCGGCGTGGTGCCTGTTGTATTCAATTCATATGCAATTACTGTGTTTCATCGCCAATGTGAAGGTCAAAGGGGTACAGTAAACCTTCAGTGATGTATCGGTTACTACTACTGAACCCCCAGGAAAGGTTTCAAACACAGACCTTTTGGAGCGTTATTCACCTGGACAGAAGTCGGCATTATGCCTGTGGTATTCAATCCTATGCAATTTCTGTGTCGTCGCCAATTTGAAGGTCTAAGGGTTCAAGTAAACCTGCATTGCTGAATCTGAAACTACTACTGGACAGCTTGGAGAGGAGCAAAACACTGGCTGTTTCAAGCGTCACTCGATTGGACAGAAGTCGGCATGATGCCTGTTGTATTCAATCCGATGCAATTTCTGTATTTCTTCGTCAATTTGAATGACCAAGGGTTACACTACACTTGCAGTGGTGCATCGGAGATTATTCCTTGACTCCTAGGTAAGATTCCAAACACAGAGAGTTTGAAGCTTTACTCGCCTGGATGGAGGTCGGAATGGTGCCTGCTGGATTCAGTCCGATGCAATATATGTGTTTTATCTTCAATGTGAAGGTCTAAGGGTTACAGTAAACCTGAAGTGGTGTTTCGGTTACTACTACTGAACTCCCAGGAAAAGTTCCAAACACAGACCGTTTGGAGCGTTATTCACCTGGACAGAAGTCGGTAAGTTGGCTGTTGTATTCAATCCGATGCACTTTCTGTGTTTAGATGTCAATGTTAAGGTACAAGGGTTACAGTAAATGCTGCAGTGGTGCATCGGAAAGTAATTATGTACTCCCAGGGAAGGATACAAGCACATAGCGTTAGACACGTTACTCGCCTGGACAGAATTCGACATGGTGGCAGTTGTATTCAATCCGATGCAATTTTTATGTATTATCGTTAGTGTGGAGGTGAATGGATTACAGTAAATCTGCTGTGGTATTTCGGGAACGACTACTGAACTCCCAGAAACGGTGTTTCGTTATTAATTTGAACGTGAGAGGTTTACAGTAAAACTAAAGTTGTGCATCAGAAACTACTATTAGACTTCCAAGAAAGGATCCAAACACGAACCGTTTGAAGCGGTTCTCGCCTGAACAGAAGTGGGCAAGGAGCTTGTTGTATTGAAACCACTGCAATTTCTGTGTTTCATATGCATTGTAAAGGTCCAAAGGGTTATAATAAACCGTCACTGGTGCTTCTCAAACTACTACTGGACACCCTGTAGAGGTGCAAACACAGACCGTTTAAAGCGTTACTCGCCTGGACAGAAGTCGGCATAGTTCCAGTTGTATTCAGTCTGATGCAATGTTAGTTTTCCACCGTCAGTTTGAAAGGCCAAGGGTTACAGTACACATGCATTGGTGCATCGGAAACTATTCCTTGACTCCTAGGTATGATTCCAACCACAGAGAGTTTGAGTCGTTACTCGCCTGGACGGAAGTCGGAATGATACCTGCTTAATTCTGTCCGATGCAATTTATGTGTTTCATCGTCTATGTGGATGTCCAAGGGTTACAGTAACCCTGTAGTGGTGCATCGGAAGCTGCTACGGGACTCACAGGAAAGGTTCCAAGCACAGACCGTTTGAATCGTTACCCGCTTGCACAGAAGTCGGCATGGTGCATGTTGTATTCAATCGCATGAAATTTCTGTGTTTTTAATCGTCAATGTGAAGGTTCAAGGGTTACAATTAACCAGCAATGGTGCATTTTTAACTACTACTGGTATCTCAGGAATGGTTCCAAGCACAGACCGTTTGAATCTTTACCTACATCGACAGAAGAAGGCATGGTGCCTGTTGGATTGAATAATCCAGATGCAATTTCTGGGTTTCATTCTCAAAGTGAATGTTCGAGGGCTACAGTACACATGCAGTGGAGCATCGAAAAAAAAAGTACTTGACCTCCAAGATTACATAACTTTGAAGATTTACACGCCTGGACATAAGTCGACAAAGTGCTGTTTGTATACAATACCGATGCAATTTCTGTATTTCTTCGTCAATTTGAATGACAAAGGGTTACAGTACACCTGCAGTGGTGCATCGGAGACTATTCCTTGACTCCTAGGTAAGGTTCCAAGCACAGTGGGTTTGAAGGATTACTCGCCTGGATGGAAGTCGGAATAGTGCCTGTTGGTTTCAGTCTTACGCAATTTCTGTGTATCATCCCCAATTTGGAAGTCTAAGGGTTACCGGAAACCTGCAGTGGTGCATCTGAAACTGCTACTGGACACCCTGGAGAGGTGCAAAGTACAGACCGCTTGAAGCGTTACTCGCCCGGACAGCAGTCGGCATGGTGCCAGTTGTATAGAATCCGATGCATATTCTTTGTTTCATTGTCATTGTGAATGTCCAAGAGTTACACGAAACATGCATTTGTGCATCCGCTACTACGTTTGCACTCCCAGGAAAGGTTCGAAGCACAGATCGTTTGATGCGGTTCTCGCCTGACAGAAGTGTGCATGGTGCGTGTTGTAATGAATCCCGATGCAATTTCCGTGTTTCATATCATTGGGAATGTAGAAGAGTTACAGTAAACCTACAGTGGTGCATCCGAAACAACTATTGGTCTCGCAGGACTGTAAAGACTGTGCCTTTTTATTCAACCCCGATTTCACTTTTGTGTCTTATCGTCAATGTGAAGGCCCAAGGGCGACAGTAAACCTGGAGTGAGCATCGGCAAATGCTACTGGGGTCCCAGAAGAGGTTCCAAGTACCGAATGTTTGAAGCGTTTTTCGCCTTGAAAGAAGTCGGCATGTTGGCTAAACAGAAATCTTCATGATACCTGTTGTGTTCAATCTGATTCAATTTCTATATTTCATCGTCAATGTGAAGGTCCAAGGGTTACAGTAAACTTACAACGGTGCATCGGAAACAACGACAGGACACAAAATAAACGTTCCAACCAGAGACCGTTTGAAGCGTTGTTAGCTCGGACAGAAGCCGGCATGGTGCCTGTTGTTTTAAACCAATGCAATATCTGTGTTTCATCGCAATATGAAGGTCCAAAGGTTACAGTAAACCTGTAGTGGTGCATTGGCAACAGCATCTCGACTCCCAATGGAGATTCAGAGAACATCACGTTTGGAGATATTCGATTGCACAGAAGTCGGGATGGGCCCTATTGTATTCAATCCCGAGGAAACTACTGAACTCCCAATAAAGGTTTTAAGCAAAGACCGTTTGTCGCGTTACACCCTCGGAGAGAATTCGGCATGGTGCCTGTTGTATTCAGAACGATGCAATTTCAGTGTTTCATCGTCAATGTGAAGATCCAAAGATTACAGTAAACCTGCTGTAGTGCATCGGAAACAACGCCTCGACTACCAATAAAGTTTCAGGGCACAGACCGTTTAAAGCGTTGTTCGTTCGGGCGGAAGTCGGTATGGTGCCTGTTGTATTCAATCCCGATGATAATTCGGTGTTTTATCGTCAATGTGAAAGTCCAACTGATACAGTAAAACAGATGTCGTGCATCGGAAACTACTAGTGGACTCCTGAGAAAGGTTCCAAACACACGCCGTTTGTAGCATTAGTCGCCAGGACAGAAGTCGGCATAGTGGCAGTTGTATTCATTACGATGCAGTTGCTGTGATTCATCTTCAATGTAAAGGACCAAGGGTTACAGGAAACCTGCACTGGTAGACTGGAAGCTACTATTGGACTCCTAGGAATGGTTCAGAGCTCAGAGCGTTTCAAGCGATACTCGCTTGCGCAGAATCGTAATGGTCATTATTGTATTCAATTCCGAGGTAATTATTGTGATTTATCGTCAATGTGACGGTTTAAGGGATACAGTAAACAAGTAGTGGTGCATCACTAACCTCTACTGGAATGAGTCCAAGCACAGACAATTTGAGGCGTTACTCGCCTGGACAGAATTCGGCGTAGTGCCGGTTGTATTTAATGCCAATACAATTTTAGTGTTTCATCGCCAATGGGAAGGGCCAAAGGGTAGAGTAAGCCTACAGTGGTGCATCGAAAAGTACTACTGGGCTTCCAGGAAAGTTTCCAAGAACAGACCGTTTGAAACGTTACTACCCTGAACAGAAGTCGACATGGTTCCTGTTGTATTAAATCTGATGCATATTCTGTGTTTCATCGTCAATGTAAATGTCCAAGGGTTACAGTAAACTTGAAGTAGTGCATTGGAAACTACCACTGGACACCCAGGAAAGGTTCCAAGAAGAGACCGTTTGAAGCGTTACTCGCCTGACAGCAGTGGCCATTATGTGGGTTGTGTTGTATCCCGATGCAATTTCTGTGTTTCATCGTCAATGTAAAGGTCCAAGGGTTACAGTAAATCTCCAGTGGTGGACCGGAAACTACTATTGGACTCCTAGGAATGGTTTAGAGAACAGAGCGTTTTAAGCTATACTCGCCTGAATCGGGATGGTCATTATTGTATACAATTCCGAGATAATTTCTGTGATTTATCGTCAATGTGACGGTATAAGGGCTACAATAAACCAGTAGTAGTGGATCAGTAGCAACTACTGGACTCCCAAGACTGAGTCCAAGAACAGACAATTTGTAGCGTTTCTCGCCTGGACAGAAATCGGCATGGTGCCTGATGTAAATAGTGCTATGTAATTTCAGTGTGTCATCGTCAATGTGAAGGTCCAAGAGTTACAGTAAACCTGGAACTCTGCAAACGGTCTCTGCTTCGGCCGCGAAGCAATTTCTGTGATCGTTTGTCAATGTGAGTGGACTTCCATCGACTCCATGTTGCAGCACTTAAGCTGAAAAGAAGGTCCGACACGTTATTAGTTGATATCATACGAGTTTCGGCAGCTCAGTATGCTCTGTAAGCGGAGGGTACCACGAATCTCTACTAGTCGAATTCTTTCCTGTTCCACTGTGTCTTCTTGGTCCTTACGTGAAATGAATGTTAGCAGTGGTAGAATCACTTTGCAAATGGCCGTTGTCTAAACGTCCGCAACAGAGTCTCGCGAAAATAACGTCATCTTTTCTCCAGGGATTCCCATGTTTGAGTTCACGGGGCATCTCCGTAACATTTGCATGCTGATTCAGCCTACCGGTAACAAATCTAGCAGCGGACTCTGAACTGCTTTCATGTTTTTCTCTAATCCGACCTGATAAGGATCCCAGACACTCCAGCAGTGCTGCAGGATGGGTCGCAACAGAATTCTATTCGCAGCCTCCTTTGCATAAGAGCTACTCTTTCCCAACATTCTCCCAATACAATGAAAAGAACAATTTGTTGAATTAAAACGATATGTTTTGTTGAATAGTGCGTTAGGAACTGTAAAAACTGACTCTTACTGTGATTTTGCGTTAGTTTGTTTTCTACACGCCATGAACTTACGTCGTGAACTGCACTATTTGAAAGAGAGTCAATGTTTCCCTCAACATCCTTTAGTATCAAGCTAGTGTCATCAGCAAACAGAAATATTTTAGAATAACCCCCGATACTAGAGGGCAAATCATTTATTTAAATGAGGAACGGAAGTGGCCCCATCACTGATCCGTGGGGCCACTCCCATTTGACTGTACCAAACTCAGACTCCAATTCACAGCCATTCTCAACACTGTGAATTATGGCCTATTATTGTATGTTGTAAAAGAAGAGGTGAAGCAATTGTGAGCTACTCCCTGTATCACGTAATGATCCAACTTCTAGTGTAATATCTTGTAATTAACACAATCAAGCGCTTTAGTTAAATCAAAAAATTTAACATTTATAATCACTTTACAACATTGTTTGTAATGGGCTACTGTAGCTTGATTCCGACTACTTCTAACATTTCGATATAATTCCCGCTTTGTTCTACATGATTTCCGTATCCCACTAGTCAGGCACACAAGCTACCTTTTACTGCTAGTACCCCGTTTAGTACGTTCTGATGGATAGCAACTCTCAAAGAGCATGAGAAATGTGTTAAGGAAAGGATTACATTTGTCATATGTGCTATGTGCAATATAGACATCCTGCTACTACAGTACCTTAACGAGGTTTAAAAAATCTCTATTGCTGTTGGATTAGTTTTTCTACATTATTTGTAATGATATGTGACATTTGTCTGAGTACAAAGGATTTTTAGTCTTACTGTTCCCCTGCACCTTGGTTCAGAAAAAAAAAACCAGTCTGCGTCATATTTAGGAGATCTACTAACATCCTTTTTCTTGTACTATCATATTCAAAATTGATATAGAAATGACAACATAACACTTATTTTTGGTACTTCCTAAATAATACAACAATGAACCACCTCTAGCTTGAGCAGAAGTATTCCGAAATGCAAAAACTACTTCCAAAATAACTAGCTAATCTGTATCCTGGAAAAGAAAGCGTATGAATTGTCAAATTATTTAAGTGGTCCTCCGATACGTAAATAATGTCACCGTCAACATGTATAAGCAGACCACTGACTTTATCTCTAATGCCTTTAATATTTTGATGAAATAGTCTAATTCCTTCTCTAGTTCCATACCTGACCTCCGATGTAGGTGATTCCTTAGTTAGATGGTCTTCCTTTAAGCTGGTATACCTATCAGTTGTGTTGAATCTAAAAAAGGTACACCTCTAACACCAACTACTACGGGAATCTTTCCATGAGGGATTCCACCAGCACCCACTACCCTGTCACCTAAAAGCTTTGCCAGCCTTCCCTTACCATGCCTATTGAGGTGCAGGCCATGCCTAGTGAAACCCGATCTACTGAGAAACTCAACTGGCACTGGCATATCCACCAACATAAACAACATCGAAAATTTATGAGACATAATCGAGAGGTCCCTTCGTGCACAAACTCTTGCACCGGTAAAACCTTCGCTAGACGGCTATTGAGGCAGCATGGGTGAATGTTTCTGCAGGGGACGTCCAACGACTTGTTGAGTCCATGTCGTGTCTTGTTGCTGCAGTACGCCGGACAAAAGGAGGTCCTACTCAATACTAGGAGGTGTCCCGTGACTTTTGTCACTACGTGAAGGCTTTCTGGTATCTTATAAGCAAAGTTAACCCATGATGGCCTAGGGAAGGAGAATATAAGAACAAGTAAAGGAGAATATTACTCGGCAAATGATATCCATAACGAAATTCTGAGACATGAATTCCAGAGAGAAGGTTCTCAAGTTGTACGTTTTGAGACAGCATTGTGTGGAAGTTAATAGTGGGTTATGTGAAACACTGGAAAATAAAAGAATCGAAGGGTTTGTGTTTTAGCATCACAGTATGATTCAGTAAATTATGTTGACTGAAAGAAAACGTAATAAAAGTTACTCGATACAGTTGGTTAGGAAACGAGTACGTGGAAAACAGTAAGTGGAAGACGGACAGAATGACAGGACATGTGCCAAGGAGTCAGGAGGAGAGGACAGAGATAGAAATGTATTCTGCAAATAACTGAAGATTTTGGGCGCATTTGTTACTTCGACACGAAGAGAGTGGCACAAGAGAGAAAATCCTGGGACCGCATGAAACCAATCAAAACACAGGTGCCACAGTCCCTCCCCCATCTCAAAAAATCTTTAATATCCTCTACTAACGTGTCGTTCCTTAATTAAATTTAAGCAAATTGTTATTCTTTTTTCTACTACTCTTCGCCTCTTTTGTCTTTGTAATGTTTCTCGTAACGATATTTCGCTTCATAACTTCCTCCATTACATTTAATATTCCCCTACATAAAAAATAAAAAATCATCGTCCGAACAGGACTTGGAGGCGCAACTTTTCCAACTGGCCCCAGTGTCATCCACAGCCTTGAGGCGTAACCAGGTGGGGACGTGGAGTGGCATTCCGCTTGCCAGCAAACTCGGACAGTTACCCATTCAGGAGCCAGCCAGACCCGACAGCGCGTAACTTCGGTGATCTGACGGGAACCACTGCGAATAGGCCGTTGGCGAGTGTTTCCCCTTACTCAGGTAAAAAGGATATATCATCAATCCCCCTTGCACTCCATGAAAATAGAAAATTAAGCATGCAGATGACATAGCCAGATATCAGTGAAGAGTATGTCCTTCAGCATGACAATGCCCGACTACAGACTATCACTGCGACATCTGCAACAGTCCGGCACCATGACTTGAGTGTCACCGATCATCCTTCGTACTGTCGTAATTCGGCCCCATCCGCTTTTCATCTGTTTCCAAAACCTGAAGCACATCTCTGAGGACTTCGCTTTGCAAGTAACGAAGTGGTGCAAGCAGACGTGAAGTTGTGGCTTAGTCAACAAAGTCAAACATTCTGCACTGACAGTGTGATCAATCTGGTCTGTCGTTTGGAAGAATGTGTTTGTCACAGAGTGATTACGTTGAGAAATTAATATCTTGACCTGAAAAATAAACACGTAGAATATTAATAACGTTTATCTTATTGTAACAGCCTCCATCTGTGACATAAAAAATTCAGAGACATTACATTTCACCACGTCCTCGCTCAGGATTAGAGTCACAGTCCTCTGTGACAGGTAGAACGGCTATCAGGGTGCATTAGTGTTGTTTGTGTTTAGTTTGTTACTAGGCATGCGGGCCTGGTAGAGTGTGTAAGGGACGCCAATAGTGTGAGACGCTGATAAATCACCGTAAACAACATGAAGAACACAGGGTTCCATATACTAGTGTGAGATGGCGGTCTCAGCACTCGACAGAGTTTGAAAGGCGCTTCAGTGTGGGACTCCATTTGGTCAGCTAGACTAGTCGTGCAGTATCCAGATTCTTGAGATTTGTCCAGGGCACGATCAACGTCTGACCACCACAACGGAGGATCGCCGTGCTGGGTACCAGGCACATCGAAAACTTTTCAGGACTCCGCCTGCCAACCGTGAACAAGTAATAGAATTCCCGCAAAATTGAACGGACTAGCGAGAAACAGACTAAGAAATTACCGTCTCATACGTGGGCGGCCGGTAAAAACACAGCACAAACGGCTGAATATGGGGTGTTATCGTGACCAGGAGGCGTGGACTGGCGATGTATGGCGTAGCATTGTGCTTAGGGGTGAGTTCCTATTCTGCATCACCACGCATAACGTTTGGCGGTGAGTATGAAGGTCACAGGCGGGAGGGGTGGATCATGCTCTCCCGATGTTGCGCGGAGGCATAATAGCGTTACTCCTGGCCTTATGCTTCAGGGCATAATTTCAGGCCACTACTTGTAGTGACTGACTGCCTGCACATCGGTACTTCACGGATATCGTGCGTCCTCACGTGTCACCTCTCATTCGACAGTATCTCGGTGCCATCTTTCAAGAGGACAACGCTCATTCTTACATGATAGTTACTTTTCGGTTTGATGGGTGCTGGATGCTGGTGGCGTCCCTTACACATACGAAGGTATGAACGTTTGAAATTGTCATTGAACATACCCTACGTTGTATTTATTCAAACGATTAATGTTCAGTGGAGTAAGGAATAGGCAAGTCATGACGCGTGCCGATGGCTTAAAATTCTGTGTGGCCAGGGGAGATGCGACAGTTCAGGATCGTGTTCACAAAGCGGGTACTGCACGACACCCCATGATCAACAGACAGTCATCTCCCCTTACATACTGAATTACCGGTTCAATCGCCTCATATATTTCCCTTATCTTATCACCTTCTGCTTGTGACGTAGGCTTTCATACATGACTTACTGCTGTTGGCGTTGGTTTGCTACTAGTTCCGACGAAGAAAGATCGTGTCTCTGAACTGTTCATAGTAACTCACTGTCTGAGTTATCTTCCTATTAAAACGAATCCTACAGCTGTTATACCACTTTCTGCCGCTGTTGACATTACGGTACATTCGTCTGACCACAGATCCTTATCTTCCTTCCATTTTATTTCACTGACCCTTACCATGTCTTGAATGAGCATTTGCCAAATGTGTGTGTGAAATCTTATTGGACTTAACTGCTACAGTCATCAGTCCCTAAGCCTACACACTACTTAACCTAAATTATGCTAAGGGCAAACACACACACCCATGCCCGAGGGAGGACTCGAACCTCCATCGGGACAAGCCGCATAGTCCATGACTGCAGCGCCTGAGACCGCTCGGCTAATCCCGCGCGGTGAGCCTTTGCATTCACCTTTTTTTTCATAGAATACTTCAATAACATTGCATCTCGAATGTATTTGATTCTCAACTTTCCCTGTTTTCCCAACGCCATTATTCATTCCCACATAATGCTGTCATTAAAGTGCATTCTCACAGATGCCTTCTGAAGTATTTACGCTAGTAGACTAGATATGCGGAAACCACAAGTCTGAAAACAATTTATTGGACTCACCATTACAAAACAATAATACAATTTGCAAAAGAACAAGCGACTCGATCCTCACTGCGGATTGACACAAACACAAAATAACAAATAATAACGGGGAGCGAACACAAACAGTTCTACAACGTCAAGAGATTCGTCGACTATACCCAGAGATCGGCCAGCTAGAAGAGGCGTTTGGCCGTGGCTGCAGGGGATATAACTCCGTATCCTTCCGAGTGGTGCATCGAACTGCCTTTTCCCGCAGTGCGTTATGAAGCTCGTTGGCGGACGTGTCTGCCGGAACTATTTGCGATCACGTGCCTGGAGAAGCAAAGTAGTTCCTGGCCTAGCTGCGATTTTGGTGAAGCTGTTCTGCAGACTCCGCGAACAGGTAGCGGTCCCAGGCAGCCGTTGGTGGAGATCTGGTGTTGTGTTGTGTTGTGGCCGCCTGTAAGTCTCTGTTTTGTCACACCAGACGACGTAGGCTTTCTTGGTGAATATACACCCTGTGATGCAGACATCCCGTGATGGGCGTTGACAAGGGTACAACAGTCTCCATATGCTACAGCATCAGCACACTTACGTGTCTGCCTCTCATCCCTAATCAGCACTCAACGCTGCAGACACCAGAATAGTCTACAGAGCAAGCAGTGCGTGAGTTCTCTTAAATAGAACTCTATATCTTTATCGTCAATTGTAGTCTATGAGAAGGAACTAGGTTCTAGATCTGTATCAAATGATAAGTTAATGTTCACTGACACCAATAAATTTTCTATGGACGTGGATTGTAACGGAGTTAAGTATTGCATCTTGTTCAAGTTGCAAGAAAGTGAGCTTACATTTTCTGTATTGTAACGTCATGTCGGCCCCTCTAGAAATCATGCTGTACCGACGAGTGTTATTTCATCCGACACAACATTTATTTCATAAAAATATTACGGTTTTTTTGATAATTTTTGCATATCGAGCGGCTAATTACAACTGAATGACAAACCATTTTCGTCCCATACGCGTCTCGCATTTATTCTTTGCATGGCATCTTCACTGGCGTGGAATATGTAATTATTTTTATTATCTAGTTTTCATTTTGGGACATTGTGTATGTAGGTCATAAACGGTTCTCTTGGTTGGCTTTTCTATGACGTAGCAATATTTTAAATTCTACTTACAGGTTCCCTGGATGATGTTTTATACGTATGTTGTGTTTTTACTCCATTTTTGTAATGTTTTCTTAAAGTTTTTGCACCCCTCCAATTCCGAAAAGACATCAATTCTCTTCCATCATGTAAGGCTTTTGTACTGTTCTGGATGTTACTTGCGGGAATATTCGGCTATGCTGCCCCAACATTCGTCCATAATTGCGAAACGTTAACAGTGAAGGATTTTGTGCAGCAACTGATCTCTTGATGATGTCCCATAAATGTCCCATGGGATTCATGTTGGGCGATCTGGATGGCCAAACCATTCGCTCGAATTATCCAGAGCATCCTTCAAACCAACAGCAAAGAACTGTGGATGGGCGTCATAGCGAATTTCATTAATTAAATTCCATAGTTGTTTAGGAACATGAAATCCACGAATGGCTGCTGATAATGTAGCCGAAGATAATCATTTCCAATCGGTGATCGGTTCAGTTGGACAAGAGGACCCATTCCATTCCATGTAAACACATCCCACAGCACTGTGGAGCAGACACCAGCTTGCAGAATGCCTTGTTAACATCTAGGGTCCATGGTTACGTGGGGTCTGCTCCACACTCTAGGGCCTTGCAAAAAAATATGATACACACAATCCCGAAAGATAGCAATGGCAGATAAACATCTTAACAGATCATATACTCAAGTTGCATAATATACAGAATAATGGAAAGGAGTATTGAAAGTCGGTTAGATAATGATCAGTTTGGTCTTAGGTGGGTGAGGGCCCTAGAGAGGCAGTTCTGACCTTCTGGTTGATTATGAGTCCGTGACTTAAGAAAAATCAAGTATCATTCACAGGATTTGTCGACGTAGAAAAAGCCATCGACGGTGTAAAATGTTTAAATCTTGAGATTCTGAGGGTAATATGTTTATGCTCTAGGTGAGGCTGGATAATACGCATTATGTACAGGGAAAAAGACGGAAAAATAAGAATGGAAAACCAAGAACAATGTGTTACGTTTAGAAAGGGCGTAAGATATGTGTGTAGTCTCTCTGCCCTATAGGGGATAAGAATAACATTCCCTGTTCACGAGAATAAACAGCCTAATAAGCGCACACTGTAAAATGAGCGTATACTGAAGAAACACGAATGAAACAACGGACTACAGGAAGTGCAGGAATTTAGTTGTCTTGAAAGCGCAGTACTAAAGGACGGACGAAGAAGGGGGACATATAACGTCACCTAGCGTAGCCGCGTGTGGTTGACGCGGGGTCTAGGGCCTTGCCACGGTTCGCGCGGCTTCCCTCGTCCCAGGTTCCAGTTCTCCCTCGGGCAGGGCTATGTGTGTTGTGCTTAGCGTATGTTAGTGTAAGTTAGATTAAGTCGTGTGTAAGTCTAGGGACCGATGGCGTCAGCAGTCTGGTCCCATACAAACAAACCTCAAATTTCCAAAATTTTAACCTAGCATAGGCTAAGAGGTCAATCCGTCAACTTAAGTCTAGTAACATCAATCATCGGCGTTAGCTTCAGGAAATATTTGTGAGAATTAATGTGCAAATCAGAGCAGTAGTGAAACAGGCACTGTGGAAAAACCGAAAAGGAAGTGATTCGAAGTGTTTGAGATTCGGTGCTACAGAAGGATGTTGTATGTGATGTGCACTGATAAGATACAAGGCTGTCGCCAGAATGGATGAGGAAGGGAAGTTGTGGAAAAGACTGATGAGATCAAGTAACAGTGTGGTAAGGTATGTGATTAAGAGGTCAGGCAGATTAGAGATTAGATTAGATTAAATTTTCGCTCCATAGACTCAAAAATGGGATGATTCTTGTGGACGTGTGACATTTCATAGGGTATAACACAGAAATCATAGAACATCTGAATATAATACTCACTTTTCAGATCATCTGTCAGGAGACTGTCAAAATACGTGAATACATTACAGCATAATGGAAGTGCTAATATTTACAGAATTAATACAGTGTCAGAATGAAACATAGTTATACACTTTCAATAAATTTATCATACGAAAGATCCCTATACTTGCGGTCAGAACTGAACTCTGACAGACGTTTCTACTTACGTTGATCTAACAGGCCCTGTAAAAGTACACATCTATGGAGTAGAAGGAGTTGCCTTTGGAAAAGTCTTTCAAATTTTGTTGTACTGTGCTTTATCTTAAACCAAGTTTTTAATGATCGCTGGTAATTTATTGAAAATGTGAGTTACTGCATATTTGACCCCATTGTGCGCCGACGTACTTGACTTTAATTCTTTACGTATATTATTGTTATTTTTAGCATAAATACTATTTATTGAGATATTGCTAGAAACATTATTTGGAACAAATCTCATTTGGGAATATATCTACTGAGAATCAGTGGTTAGAATACCCAGTTCCTCCATGATTTTCTTGAATTTACGCAACAAATGACTCTTACTACACGTTTTTGCGTTCTAAAATCTTTTGCTCGGTTTGAAGAGATATCCTAGAATACAATCCCATATGACATAATAGAATGAAAGAAGGCAAGCAGGAACGTGTTTTTTATATTTATGTCTCCTACATTTGACATAATTCTCATTGCAAAGACAGACTTGTTTAGGTGCTTCAGCAGTTCTGTGATATGCCTTTCCCAACTGCTTTATTATCGAGTTGTAATCCCAGAAATTTAACACTGTTGACCTCTTCGATCTGCATGTCTTCATATGTTATATACATACTGGAAGGAAATCTCTTACTGGTTCTGAACTCCATACAGTGGATATTTTCAATGTTTAAGGACAAAGAATTAGCTTTAAACCATTTATTACTGTCAGTGAAAATTTTATTACCTGTCGTTTCTAAATATGTACAATTGTATTTCGCAACAATATACTTCGTTTCCATTTAGTGAGATAAGAATCGACTCTGTTTCAGCACTGCCAGCGACAGTTTAACATTCCAATTCACTTAAGACACTGTTGCGATTCACACAGTCAAAGCCTTTTGACAGGTCACAGATAATGTCAGTAACCTCTAATTTGTCACCTAATGAACTAAGTACAGTCTCAGTGTACGTGTAATTAGCTTTCTCTGTATCGGAACCTCTAAGTAACACAAACTGTGACTTGTACAAAATATTATTTAGAGTCAGATGTGAAACTGGTCGACATATCGACTGTATCGATTTATCCACATTCTTCTAAAGAGGTCTAACTTCAGCAAACTTTAGCCAATCTGGAAATTTTCCGCTGGCAAGAGACTGATTACACAAAATAACTTAAGATAGTATTCAACTGAAATGAGTTCCCTGTGATTAACGCCACTTAGAAAGTTTAGGTTCAAAGTTCGGAAACTAATTCAGGACTTCGCTAGGAATAGAAACAACTTAATCTGTATTAATTACGTGACAGAACTAAAGTAAACAAAAAACTGAGTCTACACTGTTTGAACTAGCCACTTATTTCCGAATTTTCATAATATTTTAGAGAGCTGTAGAGGGTGAAGAGAGAGACTGAATTATATCGAACAAATAGTTGAGGATGTGAGGTGCAAGTGCTTCTCTGAAATGAAGAAGTTAAGATTTGTGACTAGCTGCATCAGCTCAGTCATGAGTCCGATTATTTCTCGCCACCACCTACAATAAATACACAAATAAAAATACCCCACACAGCTAAGGCTCCCAATGTAAATTAAAACTTGGAACCGAACATTGTGGGAATTTGGACTAATCGATAGCTGAAGATACCAACACCCCCAAAAAAACAGCTCACATATAAAGGAGCAATTCAACTTCGGCAGACTGTAAGAGAAAGGCCCGAAGCAATCAGTAATTCAGATTTTGAAAAAAATTTAATTACCGGAAGAAATAAACTACAGTGCGAAATTCGTGGCATCAAAACATCAATACGACCTCTATTAAATTTGTAAAGGCAAACACGGGAGGTATTGCATTGTGGCGGTGACACAGGAAAGAATAATATTTCAGAGCCCTGAGTCAATTATATCAAGATGTTCAACAATGCAGGGAAAAGCAGTCACTTTAAGACATATTAAAGCAAGAATCAATTACACAACCAGAAAATATGCGGTAGGTCACAGAATGATTCCATGGGATCTCAATGCAATCCATGTCGATTTATCACCATATACAGGAGTTACTGCTCTCCCATAGATATTTCAACCATAAATGGGCGCCACCGTTTTACCGATGTATTTCGCAGTACTTTATACCAAGGGATATCAACAAAGTACTTGCAAAATAAAGATAGATGACTTGAAAATCGTGAAGGAACAGTAAAACAGGATTTTGCTTACAGGAAACGTTCCAAAAATGTCAATCTCGTCGAAACTTGGCGGGTGCATAGAGGGGAAAATAATTCAATACCAACGTTTTTGTTTGTGCCCCAATTCACATTTAAGTGGTAAAGAACATTCCGATAGGTAATTTGACGTATTAAGTTTGGAGAGATTATTTTCGCAAGTATGGTATATAAAAATGATCCTCACATAGATGCTGAATTTGCAAAATACTCCACCACTGTTAATTAATTCTTAAAAATTAAAACCACCGATGTTTCGACGGAAGCACACCTTGCCATCCTCAGGGCAAACTGCAGCAAGTAAGCGCTGTGCAAGGGAATTTAAAACCTCGGTTCTCAGAGGGATACGGAATGATGACACACACGCTGTAAACACTTGCGCCATCAAAACTCAAATGTGACAGACGTCAGAAGTTATCTATAGTGAACTTAATAACGTGTTGGTGAAGAAGCATGAGAATATCCCTCAGTTTTTTGAGCATGGAGAGACCGGAACTCCATGCAGACTTTAAACGAAAACCGCCGTCTCCGTTGATAAAACTACTTCCTAATTTAATTTCAACTGCTTCCTTAATAGCGCTATCACAATAACTGGAAGTGCACGCTATAATCTCCGCTTTACTATATTCCATACGATTACCGGTGTCAAGACAGTGTTCTGCAACAGCGGAATTGCTCGGTTGTTGTAATCATGTGTGTGGCATTATGCGCGGTACGCTGGTCTTCCACAGTCGTGATTTTCTGTCAAATATATGACACGCCACAACTGCGAGGAATAAGTAGACACCCTCTTTACGCAAACCAAAATAATCCTTTACAGAAAACTGAAAGGGCCCTGTTCCTAGGTAGTGGTCGGAAAACACACTTTACACCATATTTCCGCAAAATAGGACCAATACTGTTAGATATGACCCCTGCGTTAAGGAAAATGGCCGTAGACTATGGAGCCACTTCGCTATTATCATCACTCACTCGATGGACAGGTGGTCCAACGCGCCTTTCAGTGTAAGCATTCTGACGAAAGGTGACTTCCAGATGGGTTAACTCAGCTCACAAACCCTGAGGGTCCGAGATAACAAGATCCGGATGGTGACAACTATCAGCCTGCAGATACAATCCAACGTGAGTAGGAGTCGCATAAAGGGCAGGTACCAAAGTACCGGTCACCTTCCTTCTAACTAACACATCAAGGAAGGACAGACAACCATTCTTCTCCAAGTCCAACGTGAAACAAATATTCGGTTGGATTGAATTTAGATCCTCTAAAAAGTGTTTCAAATTCTCAGCTGCCATGAAGCGAAATAACAAAAGTATCGTCTACATAACTAGAAAACACCCAAGTTTCAAAGCGTCCAACTGCATAAACAAACTGGCAATAATAGGGGATAACGGTCTTTCCATCTGTTTGCTGCTAGTACTTGTCATTTAGTTAAACCCACGTGGAAGTCAACACGTGTTGAAACTGGTATTCGCCACAGCCGAGCAAATCCGCTGTTGCAGAACATTGTCTGAGCACCGCTCATTCTACGGGGTATAAAAACATGGAGATACTAGCATGCACCTCCAGATATTTTGATAGTGTTTTAAAGGAAGCTGTTGAAAATATATTAGGAAGTAACCTTACAAAGAAAGATGGTGGTTTTTGTTTAAATTTTACGTCGAATACTGCTCTCCCCTTGCTCAAAGAACAAAGATACAGTGTTTATGCTACTCACCCGTTGATTATAATTACACTATCGATAGCTTCTAACGTCGGTCAACTGTACTTTTGGATGGGGCTGGTGTTTACAGTCTGTGTGATGTTTACAAACTGTCTGTGTGTGTGTGTGTGTGTGTGTGTGCGTGTGTGTGTGTGTGTGTGTGTGTGTGTGTGTGTGTGTGTGTGCATGTGTTGGTGTGTGTGTCTGTGTGTTTGTTATCTATACAAAGTTTCCTGAATACCGAGGTTTTAAATTTCCTTGGACAACGCTTCCTTGCTGAAGTTTTGTATTAAAAATGGCAGGGTGCTCTCCTGTCGGAATATCGGCGGTTGTCGACGACGTCTCCCGGCTGTCTTGCTGTAAATTATTGGAACGTTATGGGAAATAGTTAACTGTAAAATAATACAAAAATGATTTTAAAACATAAAATATCAATTTAAAACATCATACAATTATAAGTAAAATAAATAACGACACTAAAAGTGAATGTTTACTGACTTGTTAGGTATTTCAAGTAGGCATTCTGAATACTATCTGACAGCACATTTTGTGCAGCTTAGTCTCGAAAAGTTGTATTTCAGGGACCAGCTTTGTTATTGTTTATTGTCTCTTGAAAATGTTCCCTTGTTATTCTTGATGAAACAGAGAACGCAATTAGATAGACGCTAAGGTCGATAATTGGCATACATTGTGCGAAATGATAGTTATCCTTTGTGCTGTGTCGTCCGAACAAGACACGGCCAGGCAAAAGCACCACAGGCGCAGAGGTGCGAGCTGGTGCAGGAGCCGTAGAGACTCGCCATCTTGCGCGAGTTCCACCAGCGCCACGGTAGGCGCTCAGGAGAAGCTGTCGACTTCGCCTCGACCAACTGCCAGACGAATACAATCCGCCAATGACCAGACGACAGCGGACAGAAGCCTATTTGGAAGATAGAGCAGCTGTCGGACGCTTGGTTATAGATCCTGGACCAGGGCTCACTTAGACAGGAAACGCCGTTTAATGAACTCTTAGAAGTGAACAGACATTCGTTGTAAATTGCATTTGTTATGTACCGAGACATTTATCTACGATTATTTGCGCTTAGCTGTTGAGGTCCTTTTCTTGTTTATTACAAGCAGTGTTGCAGATTTCAGTGTTCCACTAGTCACAGAGATAAGTAAAAATTTCAACTCATTTGTGTGAGTTGGGTACTTATTTGTTGCAGTGTTGTAGAACCATCGTTCTCCTATCCTGTTACCTGTCCATGGAATATAGCTGCGTATTAGTACAGGGAGAATTGTCTAAGTGGTGTACTGCAGCAGAAACCATTTCACGAACTTACAAACTCGGCCTACAGTAAACAACAGTGGCAAGTCGGTCTCCACAGCAGTAGCGACGAGGACTTTTCAAAACTGGCGACGAGGACTTACAAAAATTTGCAGCTAAATTGTGGAGGGAGTGGTCAATCCAGTGGACGTCAAACTAGAATAGTGATAATGCTTAAAAGAAGAACATTACCGGTGCAACGAAAATGAGATCCATTGCTTTAATCAGTTTATTTTACAGGTCCGTCTTGATCAGACAAACTTTTACACTCGACTATTACCTGTTTCGGCTACTACCATCTGCAGATCTGTTACAAACGAAAACAGTGTAGAACCAACAAAGTTCAGTTTGGTGACGCTATATCTATAAGAGTGCTCTGATGTAGTATCAACGTCAAACTAAACATGTATGTACATAGTAAGTGCTGGTGATGATCAGAATGCGTCTGGTACATATATCAGGGAACTAATGAAAGCAGAGGGCACTATAGCTACGGTACATGATTAGGCAGTGTCCCAAATGTAGTGGTTAAAATGCGGTATGCGAAGTCATTAACTAAAATTACTTAACACGGCAAAATGAGTGCCTGAAAATACAACATGTACTGACATACTATAAGTGGAACAGGATCCTTGCTTAAAACCAACGTAAAAAGTTCAAATACTATTAACGTGAAGCTACTAGCCTGGTAAGGTAAAACACAAAATTGTATAAAAGTCAGTATAAAAAGTACAAGATTAGAAAACATCTATAAAATAAAATGTTCCAGCCCGAAAGATCAATTACCGCAAACGAAATTGCAAGGTAAATAACGTAGCAGTGCTTATTAATTAAAAATTAAAAAATCTATATTCGATAACACATCCGGAGTGTGGTCTGAATGGCGTCACGTCGTGGTTTCTGTTTTACCTTCGGCGGAACATGAGAAAAGCCCAGTCTCCTTTCCTTTACCGAACTCCTCAGCACATCCTGTGGCTGCAAAATAATCAGACAAGAAGGGGGACAGAATGGGGAGGAATATCCACATTATGTTTCTCCCACAACTATCAGAGCTACTTGGCACCATAGAAACACGGAAGTCTCCTCCACCCTGGAAGAGAAAGAAGGTAGAATAAACTCCAGCGCCTGCCCTGTCGTGGTGCTGCGTGGTGGAGACCATGGCGTACATCTAGTTATGTAACAAAATCATCATGATCTGGGAAATGCTCACGAATAAATGAAAAATAGGAAAAACAAGCATAATTATGTGGGTCGGGATTCCCCGCTGGTCCTACCATTGCGTCAATATCTAAGCTTCGCAAGACATCCCTGCTGACACCGGCCTCGTCGTCCCTGGAATTAAAAGAAATTCAGGGCTTCCGTCATACGCAGCAGCCACCGGTAAAAACAGGATCTGTTCCACTTACTGTCTGGCGGTAAGGGGACCGTGCACCGCAATATCTGTATGGCCATAAACACTGAAGCCTCCTCACGATGTCACAGAACGATGGGAATTTCGTCAGCAACATCTGCCAGGATTGGCTCACCATGTGTCACTTCACAAGAAGATACGTGGACTCGTCTGTGGATAACACGATCTGCCAGTAGCGAAGTCGCCTGTTGACACGGGGAAGGCCGTACTGAACGCGAGCTGCAAGACTTTGTCGTGTCATGGGGGGTACTCTAAGAGCACGTCTGGGTCGGAACGTCCTTTCTCGTAACCTGTTCATTACAATATGATCGGACGCAGAGGCTCCAGTGGCCATTCTCACATCGTTTGCAGTGCTCAAGCGGTTCTCACATGGTTCTGAATGGCCACCCAGTACTGTGTGCAACACACTCAACAGCCGGTGCAGTACTTTAATTTCCATTGAAAGCGAAGATCTCAAGCCATGCTATAAGTTTCAAGGGCGTCGGTACCTGTCCACAGGGTGCGGGTGAATCAACCACCCACCGCCATTCCTTCCTTAGCTGTAGCTTACAGGAAAACTAAAGATATATTGTAGTCAGGTGTCTATCATTCAAAATGTCTGTGTTAGGTAGGTGTTTAACACGGGCGGAACTGAAACTTTTTTATCGATCGACGCTGATACAGGTGTTCCCCTAAATCTTTTGTGGAGTGTATTTATTTAAAACTGATAAAACATAGATTCATGTTTCAGGGGATTTTTGTCCTTCAACGTAGCTGCCAAAATTGTGTAACGCGTTTCCAGAGATGGAGAAGTCGTAGTACACCTTCAGAGGCGCCATTTACATTGATAATTGAAATCGAACAGTCTTTTCTGGACGAATCTTTCTGACAGTTGTGAGGCAGATGCCACTGAATGATTTCTTCCCTTTACACATTAAGTGGAAGCCACAAGGACTGTATGCTCTCGTACCAACGATGCGTGGTTCCTAAATGAAGCGACACCGCTGTTTCCTCAAAGCTGTTCGCAGATTGTGTTCCTACACTACTGGATATTATAATTCCTACACCACGAAGATGACGTGCTACAGACGCGAAATTTAACCGACAGGAAGAAGATGCTGTGATACGCAAATGATTAGCTTTTCAGCGCATTCACACAAGTTTGGCGCCCGTGGCGACACCTACAACGTGCTGACATGAGGAAAGTTCCCAACCGTTGTCTCATAAAGAAACAACAGCTGACCGGCGTTGCCTGGTGAAACGTTGTTGTGATGCCCCTTGTAAGGAGGAGGAATGCGTACCATCACGTTTCCGATTTTGATAAAGGTCGGATTGTAGCCTATCGCGATTGCGGTTTATCGTATCGCGACATTGCCGCTCGCGTTGGTCGACATCCAATGTCTGTTAGTAGAATACTGTATCGGTGGGTTCAGGCGGGTAATACGGAACACCGCGCTGGATCTCAACGGCCTCGTATCACTAACAGTCGAGATGACAGGCATCTTATCCGCATGGCTGTAACTGATCGTGCAGCCACGTCTCGATACCTGAGTCAACAGATGGGGACGTTTGCAAGACATCGTCTTACTGGCGTATCACCCGGTGTGATGGTATGGCGTGCCATTTGTTACACGTCTCGGTCACCTCTTTTCGCATTGACGGCACTTAGAACAGTGGTCGTTAAGTTTCAGATGTGTTACGACCCGTGGCTCTACCCTTCATTCGATCCCTGTTAAGCCCTACATTTCAGCAGGATAATGCTCGACCGCATGTTGCAGGAGCTATACGGACCTTTCTGGATACAGAAACTGTTCGACTGCTGCCCTGGCCAGCAAATTCTCCAGATCTCTCACCAACTGAAAAGGTCTGCTCAATGGTGGCCGAGCAAGTGGCTCGTCACAATACCCCAGTCACTACTCTTGATGAACTGTCGTATCGTGTTGAAGCTGCATGGGCAGCTGTATCTGCACACGCCACCCAAGCTCTGCTTTACTCAATGCCCAGGCGTATCAAGGCCGTTATTACGGCCAGAAGTGGTTGTTTTAGGTACTGATTTCCCAGGATCTATGCACCCAAATTGCGTGAAAATGTAATCACATTTCAGTTCTAGTGTAATACATTTGTCCAATGAATAACCGTTTAATAATCTGCATTTCTTCTTGGTGTAGCAATTTTAATGGCCAGTAGTGTATACTGGGCAGTAATATAGCCCATTAAAAGTCTGCCGTTGGCGAACGGTGTACTTTCGGATAACATAATCACAGATGTACACGAAAAACACAATTACATCCACGTTTCTCGGCTTCTGACGAAATTTTGTTAGTCGGGATGACGTACAACAACGTCACTCGTTTGTTTGGCGTTTCAAGTGCGGCTCATGCGATCCCTTTTTTATGCAATTGTTCTCATTCCCAGGCGTTCCTTCAGAACGTGCAGGTCAGTCATTTGCTCTAAGAATCTCAGGACAGCTCATGAAACGTTTGGCGTCGATCACTGCCCTCTAACAAGGTAAGAGCACACACTTCTTCTGTGGTGCGGTGCTCGGTTCGTAATGATCGCATATTCTAATTCTGTTATATTCGCTTAACGGTCTGTTAACCGCTGTGTAAGTTCTCTGGCAATGTTTGTTAAGAAGCATTTAAAGTTTCTTTCGAGCTCTCTTATGATCTAACGAATATGCGTCTCACGTTTCCATTTGTTTTCTGTCCCGTGCTATTTTCTAATGAGCTCATCCTATCTCACTCGGCGCGGTTTTGTAGCGACACACAGGTTATTTCCTGGTTCTCTCTGGCGTGATCGCTCGTTTCCTTGGAGCAATGAGAATGCGCTTTAGTAAAATGTTTTAATTTTCAACCCCTTGCTATTCTATTCTGCAACATACCTGAAGCTGACCATGCCTTACATTTCGATATCTGATTTCGGAATCTCTGTCTGACCACGACGTAATCCTGATGGAACTCTCAGTCGATCGTTCGCAAAATATACCCTCTCCTCTTGTGATTCTTAAAAAAAACGTATTCGCTAAAGGCAACTGAAAATTGTTGCCTGAACTCAGTTGGTCTTTCTCCTTCCTCATTCCTATTGCCAGTCATCT
The DNA here is from genome assembly GCF_023864275.1 of Schistocerca cancellata. NCBI lineage: Eukaryota > Metazoa > Arthropoda > Insecta > Orthoptera > Acrididae > Schistocerca > Schistocerca cancellata. The sequence continues at coordinate 880,583,686 of NC_064628.1, forward strand.
GCTGCATACCACACAATTCTGCCTACCTGAACTATCGTTGTCGACGTTGGTTTGCTGTCGAATCTGATGAGAAATAGACTATCGATGAACTGTTCACAGCAGTTCTCTGCCATTCTCTTCTATTCACAAGGGATCCTACTCCTTTTATACCACTTTCTGCTTCGGTTGATATTGCCCTACAATCGTCTGACCAGAAATCCTTATCTGTACTCCCCTTCACAGCACTAACCTCCACTATATCTTGATTTAGCACTTGCATTTCGCTTTCCAGACTTTCCACCATCCCACCTAACATTACATACTTCCACTCTCAGAATAATACCCAGTCATTGATTATCCATCTTTTTCTCATGATCACCTACAACTTGGTAGCCCCATTGCCGAGAACCGAATGGGCGACTTATCTTCTGACAATGGGTACATCATCATGAAACATCTTGAGCTGATAGCCGCATGTCCTGTGGAATCACATTATGTGTTTTCAGTTTATTAATTTCTATTGCCTTCTGCACCCTCGTGCCGTTGATTATTGCGATTGTTCCGCCTTCCAGCTGAAATTTCCCAACCCAGAGGCAAGACAGTGCCCCGAAACTCTGTTCGCTCCTCCGCATTCTTTTACAACGCCTTTGGTATAAAATGTGTGACTTCTTATGTCTGGAGATATCGGACGGCATTGATGATAACTTTTATTCAAAATTTAGGCAGTGGGGCTTTGTTCGAACACAGGACCTAGGCCATTTTTATGAGTAGTCAAAGACACTACACCTATTTCTTTACTAAACAATTGTCAATGCAGTGTATATTATATATTCGTATTTAGTTTATTATTTTACAGACCTCCCTATGCCCCAACTCAGAAAATGCAAACAAAAGTATTCCGAACGTCAGACTGTCATCGGACACATCGAATAATATTTCTGATGGAAAATAGACCAGACCAGCAGTTATTTAAGGATAGTTATTCAAGAGCAGTTATTTAATGGTAATGGAATGAACATCAGGTAGTGTATTTCTTTCGATAACGGTAATAAAAGATTTCCAGATTGAGTGCCTGTTCAAAATATCATATCATCACGAACAATATATTATCCAGATATTGCTCGGACTTCGAAGAAGAAAGAATATTATGTGCACTACTATGAATACGATAACCTTTCGGTAATAATATAGATAATAACACTGACTGACGCATATCACCATCTGGCAGTAGCGATACAGCGTCGATCATTATGGGGTCGCTGAAGTTTTAATTTCTTCTCTCACAGCAAGATGAGTCAAAATGAGTTTTCTGATTATTTGAGTCACTTGTCACCAGTAACCCCGCAAAGAGGGATGTTTTTGATTTCACAACACATAATGAAAATCACTCCTTATTCACCACATGAGACGATCACAAATTAGTAAGCAAGAAAATTTACTGTCTGTGAATAAGTATGTGACTTCAGTGCCGTAAGTCTCATCAGAACTACTTTTTGTGGATCAGTAAATTATTCAAACTATTAAATTACCCGTAGCATTTTCCCGTTTTGGGTTGTCGGCGTAAGTTATTTAAATTACTGTCTTCGTAATTGAAATTGTACTGTGGTCAGACTAGCCGCTGAGTGAAGCAGACTGGTTTCGTATCTTGGTGGCTTATATCGTCAGACGGTATTTGTTAGGTCTACCAATAAACCGTGTTGTAATGACAGACGTAGGAGATCACTAATTGGCCCGAAGAGCAGTGACTGTTTCACAGATGTGGAAATTACTTTTAGATGGATTTGATAAACATCATTACAAGTTATACTAACGGCAGCTGAACTAACGGTCCTTGAGTGAAGGCCTAAGACGGAATCTACCGAATCAAAAACAGTTTCGGTACCAGCAGGTCATATCGTCTCACCGCACCCGATGGTACAATGCACACACGTTAATTCGTGGTGTACACAACAATGGGAACCGCTTACAAGCGGAAAGGTGGTTTCCGAGGAAACGAGACACTTCAGTTGGTTAACCATGGCTGACGTGAAGAGAAGCGATCCAATTGCTATCCCGCTGCCTCGAGACTTTATCCACTGGAAGCTACAGGCCCAGGTAAGCCTCGTGTACTTCTCTTAGCAGATCTGTGTGAGAAAGATCCCCTCAGTGTCTAGATCAGGATTTACGGGAGTGCATGAAGGAACTGCTGGATAGGTGTTACGTAGCTGCGCAGATGTTAAAGGTCGAGACATGACGACGATAGTTTTTTTTGTGATGGTTATCGTTCTCTTGCATATACGAGGCGTAGTAAGGTGTAAAAATCCGTTTGCTAGAGAAAATCAGTGATTTTTGTCTTATAAAACGAGGTGCCAGTGTAATTACAAACTAACGACAGGTAGGGATCTTTTTCAAGCTTGCGTTGTACTGGCTATTGCTTTTCGATATAAACGGCCATGTAAACCGTTCGTGTGTTGTGACTACACCGGGTAGCGATCAGCAGTACATTTGTTGAGGTGTTCCTAAGCAGTCTTACTGCTATTAACATAAGGATCCCAAAAATGGAGCAAGGCTTCAGTGTTAATATACAGATGTATTTTGTTTCGCATACATTTAGCCCAGATTTCTCTCTCTCTCTCTCTCTCTCTCTCTCTCACTCTCTTTATCTCCCTTTGTCTCATTCCTTTTTCTATTTAGATGAAAATCTATTTCACTCTTGATGATTTACGTCACGTATCGTGTTCCCAGAGAATATATCCATGCAGTATAGTAACTTTAAATTAGTGAAGGCATTATAAAAATTTTGTTTTTAAATAACGAATTGTTCCAAATATCAGATATTGTTATTTTATTTTCTAGGGACGAAGATTAGTGTTTGAGCGATCTAAGATTCCGCTGGTACACTCCTATTCGAGATTCGAACTGGAGGATTTTCTGTTCGCTGTTCATTATGACGTACATCCGGTCGATACTCACCCTTGGGATGGAGAGTGGCCTGGACTGCCGGAATATTACTGTGAGTACCTAAAATTTCTCGGGTTTATAGATGTAAGTGGGGAATGGGAAAAAGTGATGCTGCTATTGTGTTAATTCTGGCCTCAGTAAGGAAAACATTAACTGGAGTATTCTGAGGCAGAGAAATGTTGCTGGAGCGCAATGTGTCGATGCAGCTGTTAGTAGTGATAACCTCCTACTTCTTTCGTTTCCTACTTCCCCTCTCCACCTTCAGTTTACTTACAATCCTGTATTATTAGTATACAATGCGAACAATACTGTTGGTAGAGGCTTAAAATGGCGAAGTGGAAAGTACTCTTATTTTCTCCACGAATAGTGACTTTTAACTGACGCAGTTATTCTCTTACAGGCGCCGGATTCTACCGACCTCCGCCCCAAGATGTTCCAGTGGACGCAGAGTCCCGCAGACGTCGACCGCTGGAAGTGGTGACTGAGGAGGACGAGGCGTGTCCAGGCAACGGGCAGACGTGGGAGGGCGGAGACGTGCCAGCGCTGGACACGTCCGGCAAGACGCAGCTGTCTCCAGACCTGGTGGGTGGCGAGGAAGACGCAGGAGAAGAGAGAGATGGGCCGACGTGCGGTTGTGGCTTCTGGCGTTGGCTGAAGAAGATGTTCTGTGTTCGGCGACGTTAGGGGCACTCCAGCACTTCTCGCCCAGGTTAGTCTCGAAACTAGCGGTAGTACAGAATAATAGAAATTTCAGAATAACTTTCGTTTGTGATGAGTTTCCAAACTACGTTCAATCGAAATAAAAGAGCACATTTTTGTCACAGGCTTTTGCAATTTTTCATCTTCTTTTCAAATCAGTTATTGTGTGTCTGCTCTTAGTTAGACGCTACAAAGTTAACAGAAGTTTTAGCATCGTCACAATATATAACTATACCGATTTGTACATAAATTCATAACAGGTATTAGCTTTACCTTCTTTCCTACAACTGTTATTAAATATATTCATCGATCAAATTTCTTTTGTTACAGGTTTTGTCAGCACCCACATCGAGCTAGAGAACAGATGAAACAAAACCTGTCGAGCGATTTGTTTCAAAGGCATCGTCACCAGCCTGCTGTAAATAATGTACATAATGTGTAAATACGTCCTATACTTTTCTGGATGTTTGTTCTCAAAATACCTACGTATTAAATTTGTTTTCCACTTTTACTCCTGCGTCTTATTTGTAGAAGACTTAGGAGTGCTTGTAGTCATTCCCATAAACTAGTTCCGCAATTTATGGGACAAGTAACCAAAGACATAAAGTGCCCAGATTACAATAGTAAATCGAACATTCACCAATCGTTTTGCCGATCATCTCTCTCTGCCTCTCTCTCTCTCTCTCTCTCTCTCTCTCTCTCTCTCTCTCTCTCTCTCACTCTCTTCTGCCACCCCATCTGTAAGATACACACACACGCTCACACACACACTCACACACACACACGCACACACACACTCATATGTATATATATCCTCATGAAAAGATTGGAAAATAATCGAATGAGCTCTGACGTAATTGATAGTACCTTTCGAGGTCAAACTTTCACTACTCGGCATGTTTGCTACAAATACCTTCTGCTATTATACAGGACAATTGAAACATAATTCAGCGATCACAATATGCTGTAACTGCATAGTGAATTATCGACATGACCTTCTTTTTTATATCCTTTGTAGTCCTTGTATGTGACATCCCTTGGTACCACGAACAACTTATAACGAATACACTATACTCTCTGCAGAATATGTCACCGCGTTGAGCACATTAGACCTGTGTATTTCGAGTTGTGGAACTGCTTTCGGCAAATGAGGCATGTACACCGGGACTTTCACATAATTTAGTATAACAGAAAAGTCTAGAACGCAATAATTGTTTACTTACTAAGTTTAGTAATTGGTTTTGGTCTGCGGAACCATCCGACCATTAGAATTCTGTTGACGTGTGGAGGTAGTTCACGGAGCTGTAATGAGTACCAAAAGGTGTTAGGTCTAGAGATCTAGCTAGGCAAGCAAGACAAGAACTGAATACAGCTGTGCCACATCCAGTACGATCGATAAAACTCTTTAGAAGACATTGTTTTAAAATGTGTATTCCACAGCGCCTAATAGAAGTACAACCGCTGTTCTCTCCATAAGCAGGAAATAAGATTCTGCTTAGCGGACATGTATTACTGTCAATGAAATATTTGATGATAATGAACCGGCATCCAAATGCTTGTCTGGTATGATAGAGAGCTTGGAGGATGGTGAGATGTAGTACTAAAGTCGAGTGCAAATAAATGAAAACCTCCAAGTTTAGCACAGTGTGTCATCCTAAACATACAAAAATGTAGTAAGAATTGTCGTCTCGCATAGCCGCGAGTGTTAAAAGAGCCACTTCTGGGGCATGGATTAACGACGAGGGTCGGAATGCCGACCAGTCTGCATGAGATTTTTATGTGGTTTCTCACATCCCATTAGCCGAATCTACATCTACCTGCATACAATCAGGTAACAAAGGTCACGAAATAGCGATATGCACGTTTACAGATGACAGTAGTTGCACGTTACATGCTGTGAAAGTGCAGTGCATTGACGGAACTCTCATTTGTTCTCAGGTGATTCAGCTGAAAGGATTTCGCCGTGATTTATTCCGCACGACGGGATTTTCGGAATTTGAACGTCGATTGGGAGTTGGAGCTTGACTCATAGGACATTCCATTTCGAAAAATGTTAGTGAATTTATATTCCGAGATTCGCAGTGTCAAGAGTGTTCCAAGAATTCCAAATTTCAGGAATGCCTCTCACCACGGACACAGCAGTTGCCGCCGTCCTTCCCTTAACGTCCGATACCAGAAGCAGAGGCAGTGCTAACAGGTAAGTCACACTGCTTGAATAATCACAGAAATTAATGGGCGACGTACGAAGAACGTATTCCTTAGCACAGTGTGGCGAAATTTGATGTTGATGGGCTATGGAAGCAGATGAATTGCGCTAGTGCCTTTACTAACAGCCCGACATCGCAAGCAGCGCGTCCTGTGGGCTAGCGACGATATTGGTTGGACCCTAGACAACTTGAAAACTGTGGTGTGTTCAGGTGAGTCCAGATTTTAGTACGAAAGAGTTTATGGTAGTTTTCTAATGTGTCATGAACCCCACGAAGCCATGGATTCGAGGTGTCAACAAGGCACTCTGCAATCTATGGGCGGTTCCATAATGATGTCGGATGTGTTTAAGTGGAATAATTCAATCTTTTAGTCCAAATCGATCTTTAACTGGGAACAGTAATGTTCGGATACTTGGAGGCCATTTGCAGCAACATTCTATAGAATGTTTATGGATGGAAATTCGCCATGTCACCAACCACAGTTGTTCCCGGTTGGTTTGATGGGCATTGAGGAGAGTTCGAGCGAATGGTTTGGCCACGAAGATACCCCTAAATGGTTCCAATCGAACGTGAATTCCATCGAATATTAATGGGACGTAATCGGGAAGCGAGCTGGTGTACAAAGTCCTGCACCGACAACACTTACGCAGCTACGGACGGCCATAGATGCAGCATGCCCCAGTATCTCTGCAGTGGACTTCCATCGACTCCATGTTGCTGCACTTAAGCTGGAAAAGAAGGTCTGACACGTCATCAGGTGGTATCCTACGAGTTTCGTCACCTCAGTGTGCTCTGTAAGCGGAGGGTACCACGAATCCCTACTAGTCGATTTCTCTCCTTTTCCACTGTAAACAGAGCAAACGAGAAACGACTTGTCTACAAGCCTCTGTAGATCGCACGTTTGAATTCGCGAGGCATGTCCGTAACACTTGCATGCTGATTCACCCTACCGGTAACAAATATTCCAGTGAACTCTGAATTGCTTTGATGTCTTTCTCTAATATGACCTGATATCGACCCAGTCACTCCAACAGTATTCAAGAATGGGTCGTAATAGAATTCTATTTGCAGCCTGTTTTTGCATAAGAGCTACTCTTCCCCAATATATTCCTAATAAAATGAAACTAACAATTGGTGAAATTAAAACGTAGAGCTTTGTTCTGTTGTGTGTTAGAAACTGTAAAAACTAAATCTTACTGTGATTTAACATTAGCTTACTTTCTGCATGCCATGAACTTACGTCATGAACTTCACTATTTGAAACTGAGTCAATGTTGCCCACAACGTCCTATACTACCAAGCTAGTGTCACAGCAAACAGAAATATTTTAGAAATATTTTAGAATTACCCGTGATACTAGAGGGCAAATCATTTATATAAATGAGGAACAGGAGTGGCTCCATCACTGATGCCTGGGGCCACTCCCATTTTACTGTACCAAACTCAGACTCCAATTCACATCCATTCTCAACACTGTGAATTATGACCTATTATTGTCTGTTGTTAAAGAAAGAGGTGAAGCAATTGTGAGCTACTCCCTGTATGACGTAATGATCCAACTTCTGGTGTAATATTTTGTAATCAACACAATCAAGCACCTTAGTTAAATCAAAAAATATAACATTTTTACTCAGTTGCAGTGGGCTACTGTAGCTTAATTCTGACTACTTCTATCAATTTGATATAATTCCCTCTTTGTTCTACATGATATCCTTATCCCACTAGTCAGCCACCCAAGCTACCTTTTACTGCTAGTACCCCGTTTAGTACGTTCTGATGGATAGCGACTCTCAGAGAGAATGAGAAATGTGTTAAGGAAAGGATTACATTTGTCATACATCTATGGTCATCAGTCCCCTAGAACTTAGAACTACTTAAACCTAACTAACCTAAGGACATCACACAACACCCAGCCATCACGAGGCAGAGAAAATCCCTGACCCCGCCGGGAATCGAACCCGGGAACCCGGGCGTGGGAAGCGAGAACGCTACCGCACGACCACGAGATGCGGGCAAACCTCGACTCCCAGGTAAGATTCCAAGCATAGACTGTTTGAGCGTTAATCCCCTCGACATAATTAAGCATGGTGTTTGTTGTATTCAATCCCGATGCAATTTCTGTATCTCATATTCATTGTGAATACCAAGGGCTACAGTAAACCTGCAGTGGTGCATCGGGAACTACTACTGAACTCGTAGGAAACGCACTGACGATTTGTAGCTTTACTCCCCTGGACATAAGTCTCCATAGTGCCTGTTGTATTCAATCCGATGCGATTTCTGTGTTTAATCGTCAAAGTGAATGTTCAAGGGTTACAGTAAACCGGCAAATCTGCATCGGAAACTACTACTGCACTCCCAGGAACGGTTCGAAGCACAGACAATTTGAAGCGTTACTCCCCTGGACAGAAGTCGGCATGGTGCCAGTTGTATTCAGTTCTGATGCGATTTCTGTGTTTCATCGTCAATGTGAAGGTCCGATGGTTACAGTAAACCCGCAGTAGCGCATCGGAAACTACTACTGGACTCAAAGTAATGGTTTAAAGCACAGACCTTTTGTAGCGTTACTTGCCTGGATGGAAGTCGGAATGGTGCCTGTTGGATTCAGCCAGATGCAATTTCTGTGTTCCATCGTCAATGAGAAGGTCCAAGGATTAGAGTAGACCTGCAGTTGTGCATCGGAAACTACGACTGAACTCCAAGGAAAGGTTCCAGACACAGACCGTTTGGAACGCTATTCGCCAAGACGAAAGTCGGCATTTTGCCTGCTGTATTCAATCTGATGCAATTTCTGTGTTTCATCGTCAATGTGAAGGTCTAAGGATTACAGTAATCCTGTAGTGGTGCATCGGAAATTGCTACTGGACTCTCAGGAAAGGTTCCAAGAACAGACCGTTTGAATCGTTACCCGCCTGTACAGAAGTCGGCGTGGTGCATGTTGTATTTAATCCAATGAAATTTGTCTGTTTTTAATCATCAATGTGAAGGTTCAAGGGTTACAATTAACCAGCAATGGTGCATTGTTAACTACTACTGATATCTCAGGAATTGTTCCAAGCACAGGCCGTTTGAATCGTTACCTGCCTCGACAGAAGTTGGCATTCATGGTGCCAGTTGTATTCAATCCAGATGCAATTTCTGGGTTTCATTGTCAATGTGAATGTCCGAGGGCTACAGTAAGCCTGGAGTGAGCATCGGCGAATTCTACTGGAGTCCCAGGAAAGGTTCCAAGTACAGAATGTTTGAAGCGTTTTTCCCCTTGAAAGAAGTCGGCATGTTGCCTGTTGTATTCAATACCGATGAAATTTTTCAGTTTAATATTACTTTTGAAAGTCCAAGGGTTATAGAAAACCTACAGTGGTGCATCGGAAACTACAACTGCACTCCAAGGAAAGGTTCCAATCACAAAGAGTTTGAAGGGTTACGCGCTAAACAGAAGTCTTCATGATGCCTGTTGTGTTCAATCTGATTCAATTTCTATATTTTATCGTCATTGTGAAGGTCCAAGGGTTTCAGTAAATCAGATGTGGTGCATCGGAGACTACCACTCGTCTCCCAGGAAAGTTTCCAACTACAGACCGTTTGAAGCGTTACTCGGCGGGACTGATATCGGCATGATCATTGATGTATTCATTCCCGTTGAAATTTCTGTTTTTCATATTCTATGTGAATGTGCAAGTTAAGCAGTAGTGGTGCTACGGAAACGACTTCTGGATTCTCAGGAAAGGTTCGAAGCACAGATCTTTTGAAGGGTTATTCGCCTGGACATAACCCGGCATGGTGCCTGTTGTTTTAAACCAATGCAATATCTGTGTTTCATCGCAATATGAAGTTCCAAAGGTTACAGTAAACTTGCAGTGGTGCATAGGCAACAACATCTCCCAATAGAGGTTCAGAGCACATCCCGTTTGGAGCGATACTCGACTGCACAGAAGTCGCGATGGCCCCAATTGTATTCAATCCCGAGGAAACTAATGAGCTCCCAAGAAAGGTTTTAAGCAGAGACTGTTTGCTGCGTTACACCCTCGGAGAGAATTCGGCATGGTGCATGTTGTATTCAAAACGATGCGATTTCAGTGTTTCATCGTCAATGTGAAGGTCCAAGGATTACAGTAAACCTGCAGTGGTGCATCGGAATCAACGCCTCGACTCCCAATAAAGTTTCAAGGCACAGACCGTTTTAAGAGTTATTAGCTCGGCAGAACTCTGCATGGTGCATGTTTTATTCAATCCAGATGCAATTTCAGTGTTTCATATACATCATGAAGCTGCAAGGGTTACAGTAAACCCTCAGTGGTGCATTGTAAAGTACTACTGGACTCCCAGGAACGGTTCGAAGCACAGCCCGTTTGAAGCTATAGTCGCCTGGACTGAAGTCGGTATTGTGCCTGTTGTAAGAATTCGCGATGAAATTTCTATGTTTCATCGGCAATGTAAAAATCCATGGGTTACAGTAAACTTGCAGTGGTGCATGGGAAACTAGTACTTTATTCTGACGAAAGGTTCCAAGAACAGACCGTTTGAAGAGGTACTCGCCTGCACAGAAGTCGGCATGGTGTTCGTTGTATTGTATCCCGATGCAGTTGTATTCACTACGATGTAATTTATGTGATTCATCTTCAATGTAAAGGTCCAAGGGTTACAGTAAATCTCCAGTGGTGGACCGGAAACTACTATTGGACTCCTAGGAATGGTTCAGATCGCAGAGCGTTTGAAGCTATACTCGCCTGAGGAGAGTCGGGATGGTCATTATTGTATTCAATTCCGAGGTAATTTCTGTGATTTATCGTCAATGTGACGGTATAAGGGCTACAGTAAACCAGTAGTGGTCCATCAGTAGCAACTACTGGACTCCCAAGAATCAGTCCAAGCACAGACAATTTGTAGCGTTACTCGCCTGGACAGAAGTCGGCATGGTGCCTGATATATTTAGTGCGATGTAATTTCTGTGTGTCATCGTCAATGTGATGGTCAAAGAGTTACAGTAAACCTGGAACTCTGCAAACGGTCTCTGCTTGTAAACCTTCCTGGGAGCTCAGTAGTTTGTTCCAATGCAGATGTCGGCACTGTGCCTTTGTAATTCAACCCCGATGCTACTTCCGTTTTTCATCGTCATTTTGAAGGTCAAAGAGTTACAATAAACCTGGAATGGAGATTCGAAACTGCTTTTGGAATGCCAGGAAATGTTCTAAGCACAGACCGTTTGAAAAGTTAGTCATCCGGACAGAACTAGGCATGGTGTCTTATGTATTAGGCACCGAAGCAAATTCTGTGATCGTTCGTCAATGTGAGTGGACTTCCGTCGACTCCATGTTGCTGTACTTAAGCTGGAAAAGAATGTCCGACACGTTATTAGGTGGTATCCTACGAGTTTCATCACCTCAGTGTGTTCTGTAAGCGGAGGGTACCACGAATCTCTACTAGTCGATTTGTTTCCTCTTCCACTGTGAACAGAGCAACCGAAAAACGACTGGTCTACAAGCGTCTGTAGATGGCTGTCTTCTTGGTCCTTACGTGAAATGAATGATAGCAGTGGTAGAATCACTTTGCAAATGGCCGTTCTCTAAACGTCCGCAACAGTGTCTCGCGAAAATAACGACGTCTTTTCTCCAGGGATTCCCATGTTTGAGTTCACGAGGCATCTCCGTAACACTTGCATGCTGATTCACCCTACCGGTAACAAATCTAGCAGCGGACTCTGAGTTGCTTTCATGTCTTTCTCTAACCCAACCGGATATGGATCCCATACACTCCAGCAGTGCTGCAGGATGGGTCGCAATAGAATTCTATTCGCAGCCTCCTTTGCATAAGAGCTACTCTTCCCCAACATTCTCCCAATACAATGAAACGAACAATTTGTGGAATTAAAACGATATGTTTTGTTGAATTTGTGTTTGAATCTGTGAAAACTGACTCTTACTGTGATTTAGCGTTGGTTTGTTTTCTTCACGCCATGAACTTACGTCGTGAACTGCACTATTTGAAATAGAGTCAATGTTGCCCTCAACATCCTTTAGTATCAAGTTAGTGTCATCAGCAAACAGAAATATTTTAGAAATATTTTAGAATTATCCGCGGTACTAGAGGGCAAATCAGTTATTTAAATGAGGAACAGGAGTGGCTCCATCACTGATCCGTGGGGCCACTCCCATTTGACTGTACCAAACTCAGACTCCAATTCACAGCCATTCTCAACACTGTGAATTATGACCTATTATTGTCTGTTGTAAAAGAAGAGGTGAAGCAATATTGAGCTACTCCCTGTATCACGTAATGATCCAACTTCTGGTGTAATATTTTGTAATCAACACAATCAAGCGCTTAAGTTGAAACAAAAATATAACATTTTTAATCACTTTACAACATTGTTTGTAATGGGCTACTGTGGCTTGATTCTGACTACTTCTAACATTTTGATATAATTCCCGCTTTGTTCTACATGATATCCTTATCCCACTAGTCAGCCACCCAAGCTACCTTTTACTGCTAGTACCCCGGTTAGTACGTTCTGATGGATAGCAACTCTCAAAGAGCATGAGAAATGTGTTAAGGAAAGGATTACATTTGTCATATGTGTTATCTGCACTATAGACATCCTGCTACTACCGTACCTTAACGAGGTTTAAAAAAACTCTATTGCCGTTGGATTAGCGTTTCTACATAGTTTGTAATGATATGTGACATTTGACTGAGTACAAAAGCTTTTTAGTGTTAAAACTAGTGCATCATGGTCTGAAAGGTCATTCACGATTTTACTAACAGAATGCCCATCTAGTAATGAAGAATAATAAAAATTATGGCTGTGTTACAGTTCCCCTGCACCATGGTTAAAAAAAAAACACAGTCTGCATCATATCATCCGAGTTTAGGAGATCTGCTAACATCCTATTTTTTGTACTATCGTATACAAAATTGATATAGAAGTCACAACATAACATTCACTTTTAGTTCTTCCTAAAAAATGCAACAATGTACCACCCCTAGCTTGAGCAGAAATATTCTGAAATGCCAAAACTACTTGCAAAATAACCAGCTAATATGTATCCTAGTAAAGGAAGCCTATGAATTTTAAATTATTTTAGTGGTACTCCGATACATAAATAATGTCAGAGTCAACATCTATAAGTAGATCACTGACTTTATCTCTAATGCCTTTAATATTTTGATGAAATATTCTAATTCCTTCTCTACTTGCATACCTGACCTCCGCTAAAGGTGATTCCTTAGTTAGATGGCCTTCCTTTGAGCTAGTATACCTATCAGCTGAGTTGAATCTAAAACAGGTGCACCTCTAACACCAATTACTACGGGAATTTTTCCATGAGGGATTCCACCAGCACCCACTACCCTGTCACCTAAAAGCTTTGCCTGCCTTCCCTTCCCATACTTACTGAGGTGCAGGCCATGACTAGTGAAACCCCATCTACTGATAGACTCAACTCGCACTGGCATATCGATCAACATAAACCGCACCGAAAATTTATGAGACATAATCGAGAGGTCACTTTGTGCAGAAACTCTTGCACCGGTTAAACCTTCGCTGGACGGCTATTGAGGCAGCATGGGTGAATGTTTCTGCAGGGGACGTCCAACGACTTGTTGAGTCCATGTCGTGTCTTGTTGCTGCAGTACGCCGGATAAAAGGAGGTCCGACACAATACTAGGAGGTCTCCCGTGACTTTTGTCACTACGCGAAGGCTTTCTGGTATCTTGTAAGCAAAGTTAACCCACGATGGCCTAGGGAAGAAGAATATGAGATCAAGTAAGAGAGAACATTCCTCGGCAAATGATGTCCATAATGAAATTATTAGACATGAATTCCAGAGAGAAGTTTCTGAAGATGTACGTTTTAAGACAGCATCGTATGGAAGTGAATAGTGGGTTATGTGAAATATTGGAAAATAAAAGAATCGAAGGGATTGTGTTGTAGCATCACAGAATGATACAGTAAATTACGTTGACTGAAAGAAAAGGTAATAAAAGTTTCTCGATACAGTTGGTTAGGAAACGAGTACGTGGAAAACAGTAAGTAAAAGACGAACAGAATGCCAAGACATGTGCCAAGGTGTCAGGTGGAGAGGACAGAGATAGGAATGTATTCTGCAAATAACTGAATACTTTGGGCTCATCTGCTACTTTGACACGAAGAGATTGGCACAAGAGAGGAAACCCTGGGACCGCATGAAACAATCAAAACACAGATGCCTCAGTCCCTCCCCCATATCAAAAAATCTTTTATATACTCTACTAACTTGTCGTTCCTTAATTAAGTTTAAGCAGATTGTTATTCTTTTTTCTACAACTGTTGGCCTCTTTTGTCTTTGTAATGTTTTCGTAACGATATTTCGATTCATAACTACATCCATGGCGCCACTTTACCAACTGGCCCCAGTGTCATCCTCAGCCTTGAGGCGTAACCAGGTGGGGACGTGGAGTGGCATTCCGCTTGCCAGCAAACTCGGACAGTTACCCATTCAGGAGCCAGCCAGACCCGACAGCGCGTAACTTCGGTGATCTGACGGGAACCGGTGTTACCACTGCGACGAGGCCGTTGGCGAATGTTTCCCTTTACTCAGGAAAAGAGGGATACATCATCATTCCCCTTGCACTGCCTGAAAATAAAAAAATTAAGCACGCAGATGACATAGCCAGATATCAATAAACCTTCGTAAACAGTATGTGCGAGGGTGTGTTGAAAGTAATGCCTTCAAATTTTTTATACAAAAACTCTTTAACCTTCGTAGATTAAACAGACGTATTTACCGTTCTGCATTTTATTGTAGATGGTTGAGAAATCACACATGACCTCTTAGCCACAAACAATCCAGAGCTGATAGAGAGCATCATGACTGAAATAGGGATTAGTGATTACAAGGTCGTTGTAGTTAGGCTCAATACCGTTTCTTCCAAATCCACCAGAAACAAACGCAAAATAATTTTATTTAAAAAAGCGGATAAAGTGTCACCAGAAGCCTTCCTAAGAGACAATCTCCATTCCCTCCGAACTGACTATGCAAATGTAGACGAGATGTGGCTCAAATTCAAAGATATAGTAGCAACAGCAATTGAGAGATTCATACCTCATAAATTGGTAAGAGATGGAACTGATCCCCCGTGGTACACAAAACATTTCCGAACGCTGTTGCAGAGGCAACGTAGAAGATGCGAAGTTCAGAAGAACGCGAAATGCCGAAGATTGGCTAAAATTTACAGACGCGCGAAATTTGGCTCGGACTTCAATGCGAGATGCCTTTAATAGGTTCCACAACGAAACATTGTCTAGAAATTTGGTAGAAAATCCGAAGAAATTCTGGTCGTATGTAAAGTACACAATTGGCAAGACGCAGTCAATACTTCGCTTCGCAGTGCCGATGGTACTGTTACAGACGATTATGCCGCTAAAGCGGAGTTATTGAACGCAGTTTTCCGAAATTCCGTCACCAGGGAAGACGAATGGATTATTCCAGAATTTGAAACACGAACAGCTGCTAGCATGAGTTTCTTAGAAGTAGATACCTTAGGGGTTGCGAAGCAACTCAAATCGCTTGATACATGCAAGTCTTCAGGTCCAGATTGTATACCGATTAGGTTCCTTTCAGATTACGCTGATACAATAGCTCCCTACTTAGCAATCATATACAACCTCTCGCTCACCGATAGATCTGTACCTACAGATTGGAAAATTGCGCAGGTCGCACCAGTGTTTAAGAAGGGTAGTAGGAGTAATCCATCGAACTACAGACCTATATCATTGACGTCGGTTTGCAGTAGGTTTTTGGAGTATATACTGTATTCAAACATTATGCATCACCTCGAAGGGAACGATCTATTGATGCGTAATCAGCATGGTTTCAGAAAACATCGTTCTTGTGCAACTCTTATTCGCACGAAGAAATGGCCGCTATCGACAGGGGATCTCAAGTTGATTCCGTATTTCTAGATTTCCGGAAAGCTTTTGACACCGTTCCACACAAGCGACTTCTAATCTAGCTGCGGGCCTGTGGGGTATCGTCTCAGTTGTGCGACTGGATTCGTGATTTCCTTTCAGGAAGGTCGCAGTTCGTAGTAATAGAAGGCAAATCATCGAGTAAAACTGAAGTGATATCAGGTTTTCCCCAGGGAAGCGTCCTGGGACCTCTGCTGTTCCTGATCTATATAAATGCCCTGGGTGACAATCTGAGCAGTTCTCTTAGGTTGTTCGCAGATGATGCTGTAATTTATCGTCTAGTAAGGTCATCCGAAAACCAGTATCAGTTGCAAAGCGATTTAGAAAAGATTGCTGTATGGTGTGGCAGGTGGCAGTTGACGCTAAATAATGGAAAGTGTGAGGTGATCCACATGAGTTCCAAAAGAAATCCGTTGGAATTCGATTACTCGATAAATAGTACAATTCTCAAGGGTGTCAATTCAACTAAGTACCAGGGCGTTAAAATTACGAACAACTTCAGTTGGAAAGACCACATAGATAATATTGTGGGGAAGGCGAGCCAAAGGTTGCGTTTCATTGGCAGGACACTTAGATGATGCAACAAGCATTAATTGTCGGGTGCTATTAATAGTGTTCCATAGATTTCGTGTTTGTTTTGAATGCAGTCAGAGAGAGTCCCTTTAGTCAGCCATAGTGCCAGTAGAGTCAGTGTCGTCGTAACTGCCGCCTGCCTCACGTCTGCTGTGCAGCGAGCTACCTTAATTTAAGTATTAACTGTATTTTTCTTAATTTTCACTTCTTCTTCCGTGTGTATTTGCTTTTAGGAACCATTAATTGTCGGGTGCTATTAATAGTGTTCCATAGATTTCGTGTTTGTTTTGAATACAGTCAGAGAGAGTCCCTTTAGTCAACCATAGTGCCAGTAGTGCTAGTGTTTGTTTTCAATACAGTCCAGAGACAGGTAGTGCTATTTTCATTGTTTTCTACAAGAAGTGGCTAGCAACCACAGTTTAGTGAATAAACAGCCGCCTTTAGTGAATTAGCAGTCTAGTTAAAGGTTGATTAACTCTCTTCAGTAAATTGATTTCTTAGGATGGATAGGATGTGTGACTGCTGTGTACGGACGCAGGAGGAGCTGGCCACTGTTCGCGAACAGCTGAGCGTGTTGATGGCCGCGGTCAGCCGTCTTCAGGCTGCTGCTCGGAGTGTAGCGGCAGTGGGGAGTCTGGTGCGTCGCAAGGTACATCCCAGGTGTTACATGCTTCACCCACGGTCCCTGCTGTCGAGACATCTTCGCGGGTACCGGGCGCGGTTGGGCCACCCTCTCCCCAAGGGGAGTGGCGGGTTCAGCGGCGTTCGCGGCGCACGAGGCGGAGGGTCAATGTGGAGGCTGGCCGTGTGGCATCGCCCGCTCTGCCTGTGAGTGGACAAGTGGCTGCTCCTTCAGTAAAGTCCGAGCAGGCACATGGGGGGAGGGGTTTATTAGTTATTGGGAGCTCCAACGTTAGGCGGGTGATGGAGCCCCTTAGGGAAATAGCAGGAAGGTCGGGGAAGAAGGCCAGTGTTCACTCTGCTTGCCGGCGTGTCTCATCCGAGATGTGGAGCAGGCCCTACCGGCGGCGATAGAGAGCACTGGGTGCACCCGACTGCAAATTGTTGCTCATGTCGGCACCAGTCTGCCGTCTGGATTCAGAGGTCATCCTCAGTTCGTACAGGCGGTTGGCGGAATTGGTGAAGGCGGAAAGCCTCGCTCGCGGGGTGAAATCAGAGCTAACTATTTGCAGTATCGTTCCCAGAACCGATCGCGGTCCTCTGGTTTGGAGCCGAGTGGAAGGCTTAAACCAGAGGCTCAAACGATTCTGCGGAGATCTGGGGTGCAAATTTCTCGACCTCCGCTATCGGGTGGAGAAATGTAGGGTCCCCCTGAATAGATCAGGCGTGCACTACACGCCGGAAGCGGCTACAAGGGTAGCGGAGTACGTGTGGAGTGCACATGGGGGTTTTTTAGGTTAGAGAATCCCCTCCCTAGGCGCGACAAGACGCCTCCTGAGATGCGGCAAGGTAGGAGTAGGCAAAATGCAACAGGGAATAACAATATTAATGTGCTAATAGTAAACTGCAGGAGCGTCTACAGAAAGGTCCCAGAACTGCTCTCATTAATAAACGGTCACAACGCCCATATAGTACTAGGGACAGAAAGTTGGCTGAAACCAGACGTAAACAGTAATGAAATCCTAAACTCAGATTGGAATGTATACCGCAGAGACAGGCTGGACAGTGAAGGGGGAGGCGAGTTTATAGCGTTAAGAAGTGCGATAGTATCGAAGGAAATTGACGGAGATCCGAAATGTGAAATGATTTGGGTGAAGGACACGGTTAAAGCAGGCTCAGACATGGTAATTGGATGTCTCTATAGGCCCCCTGGCTCAGCAGCTGTTGTGGCTGAGCACCTGAAGGATAATTTGGAAAATATTTCGAGTAGATTTCCCCACCATGTTATAGTTCTGGGTGGAGATTTTAATTTGCCGGATATAGACTGGGAGACTCAGACGTTCATAACGGGTGGCAGGGACAAAGAATCCAGTGAAATTTTTTTAAGTGCTTTATCTGAAAACTACCTTGAGCAGTTAAACAGAGAACCGACCCGTGGCGATAACATATTAGACCTTCTGGTGACAAACAGACCCGAACTATTTGAAAAAGTTAATGCAGAACAGGGAATCAGCGATCATAAAGCGGTTACGGCATCGATGATTTCAGCCGTAAATAGGAATATTAAAAAGGGTAGGAAGATTTTTCTGTTTAGAAAAAGTGACAAAAAGCAGATTTCAGAGTCCCTGACGGCTCAACACAAAAGTTTTGTCTCAAGTACAGATAGTGTTGAGGATCAGTGGACAAAGTTCAAAACCGTCGTACATAATGCGTTAGATGAGTATGTGCCAAGCAAGATCGTAAGAGATGGAAAAGAGCCACCGTGGTACAACAATCGAGTTAGAAAACTGCTGCGGAAGCAAAGGGAACTTCACAGCAATCATAAACATAGCCAAAGCCTTGCAGACAAACAAAAATTACGCGAAGCGAAATGTAGTGTGAGGAGGGCTATGCGAGAGGTGTTCAATGAATTTGAAAGTAAAGTTCTATGTACTGACTTGGCAGAAAATCCTAAGAAATTTTGGTCTTATGTCAAAGCGGTAGGTGGATCAAAACAAAATGTCCAGACACTCTGTGACCGAGATGGTACTGAAACAGAGGATGACGGACTAAAGGCCGAAATACTAAATGTCTTTTTCCAAAGTTGTTTCACAGAGGAAGATTGCACTGTAGTTCCTTCTCTAGATTGTCGCACAGATGACAAAATGGTAGATATCGAAATAGACGACAGAGGGATAGAGAAACAATTAAAATCGCTCAAAAGAGGAAAGGCCTCTGGACCTGATGGGATACCAGTTCAATTTTACACAGAGTACGCGAAGGAACTTGCCCCCCTTCTTGCAGCGGTGTACCGTAGGTCTCTAGAAGAGCGTAGCGTTCCAAAGGATTGGAAAAGGGCACAGGTCATCCCCGTTTTCAAGAGGGGACGTCGAACAGATGTACAGAACTATAGACCTATATCTCTAACGTCGATCAGTTGTAGAATTTTGGAACACGTATTGTGTTCGAGTATAATGACTTTTCTGGAGACTAGAAATCTACTCTGTAGGAATCAGCATGGGTTTCGAAAAAGACGGTCATGTGAAACCCAGCTCGCGCTATTCGTCCACGAGACTCAGAGGGCCATAGACACGGGTTCACAGGTAGATGCCGTGTTTCTTGACTTCCGCAAGGCGTTCGATATAGTTCCCCACAGTCGTTTAATGAACAAAGTAAGAGCATATGGACTATCAGACCAATTGTGTGATTGGATTGAGGAGTTCCTAGATAACAGGACGCAGCATGTCATTCTCAATGGAGAGAAGTCCTCCAAAGTAAGAGTGATTTCAGGTGTGCCGCAGGGGAGTGTCATAGGACCGTTGCTATTCACAATATACATAAATGACCTGGTGGATGACATCGGAGGTTCACTGAGGCTTTTTGCAGATGATGCTGTGGTGTATCGAGAGGTTGTAACAATGGAAAATTGTACTGAAATGCAGGAGGATCTGCAACGAATTGACGCATGGTGCAGGGAATGGCAATTGAATCTCAATGTAGACAAGTGTAATGTGCTGCGAATACACAGAAAGATAGATCCTTTATCATTTAGCTACAAAATAGCAGGTCAGCAACTGGAAGCAGTTAATACCATAAATTATCTGGGAGTACGCATTAGGAGTGATTTAAAATGGAATGATCATATAATGTTGAGCGTCGCATAAAGCAGATGCCAGACTGAGATTCATTGGAAGAATCCTAAGGAAATGCAATCCGAAAACAAAGGAAGTAGGTTACAGTACGCTTGTTCGCCCACTGCTTGAATACTGCTCAGCAGTGTGGGATCCGTACCAGATAGGGTTGATAGAAGATATAGAGAAGATCCAACGGAGAGCAGCGCGCTTCGTTACAGGATCATTCAGTAATCGCGAAAGCGTTACGGAGATGATAGATAAACTCCAGTGGAAGACTCTGCAGGAGAGACGCTCAGTAGCTCGGTACGGGCTTTTGTCAAAGTTTCGAGAACATACCTTCACCGAAGAGTCAAGCAGTATATTGCTCCCTCCTACGTATATCTCGCGAAGAGACCATGAGGATAAAATCAGAGAGATTAGAGCCCACACAGAGGCATACCGACAATCCTTCTTTCCACGAACAATACGAGACTGGAATAGAAGGGAGAACCGATAGAGGTACTCAAGGTACCCTCCGCCACACACCGTCAGGTGGCTTGCGGAGTATGGATGTAGATGTAGATGTAGAAGTCCACTAAAGAGACAGCTTTCACAACACTCGTTCGTCCTCTGTTAGAATATTGCTGCGGGGTGTGGGATCCTTACCGGGTGGGACTGACGGAGGACATCGAAAGGGTGCAAAAAAGGGCAGCTAGTTTTGTATTATCACGTAATAGGGGAGAGAGTGTGGCAGATATGATACGCGAATTGGGATAGAAGTCATGAAAGCAAAGACGTTTTTCGTCGCGGCGAGATCTATTTACGAAATTTCAGTCACCAACTTTCTCTTCCGAATGCGAAAATATTTTGTTGAGCCCAACCTACATAGGTAGGAATGATCACCAAAATAAAATAAGAGAAACCAGAGCTCGAACAGAAAGGTTTAGGTGTTCGTTTTTCCCGCGCGCTGTTCGGGAGTGGAATGCTAGAGAGATAGTATGATTGTGGTTCGATGAATCCTCTGCCAAGCACTTAAATGTGAATTGCAGAGTAGTCATGTAGATGTAGATGTAGATGTTTCTGTCTACATATTTGCAGCCCTCTGCCACTATAGGGCTCCGAATTTTAGCATGTAATGTGACAGTGCATAACATAAATATGTCGGTGCGTGGGAAACATCGCGCTGTAATCGAACTCGAAGATTTCATGTAGACATGGAGCACCCTGTCCTTCAGCATGACAATGCCCGACTACAGACTATCACTGCGACATCTGCAACAGTCCGGCACCTTGGCTTGACTGTCACCGATCATCCTTCGTATTGTCGTAACTCGGCCCCATCCGCTTTTCATCTGTTTCCAGAACCTGAAGCACATCTCCGAGGACTTCGCTTTGCAAGTAACGAAGTGGTGCAAGCAGACGTGAATTTGTAACTTAGTCAACAAAGTCAAACATTCTACACTGACAGTATGATCAGTCTGGTCTCCCGTTTGGAAGAATGTGTTTGTCGTCAGAGTGATTACGTTGAGAAATGAATATCTTGACCTGAAAAATAAAGACATAGAATGTTAATAACGTTTATCTTATTCTAACAGCCTCGAGCTGTGACATACAAAATTCAGAGACATTACTTTTCACCGCGTCCTCGCTCAGGATTAGAGTCACAGTCCTCTGTGACAGGTAGAACGGCTATCAGGGTGCATTAGTGTTGTTTGTGCTTAGTTTGTTACGAGGCATGCGGGCCTGGTAGAGTGTGTAATGGACGCCAACAATGTGAGACGGTGATAAATCACCGTAAACAACATGAAGAACACAGGGTTCCATATACTAGTGTGAGATGGCGGTCTCAGCACTCGACAGAGTTTGAAAGGGGCTTCAGTGTGGGACTCCATTTGGTCAGCTGGTCAGTCGTGCAGTATCCAGATTCTTGAGATTCGTCCAGGTCACGATAAACTACGTCTGACCACCACAACGGAGGATCGCCGTGCTGGGTACCAGGCACATCCAAAACACTTTTCACAACTCCGCCTGCCAAACGTGAACAAGTAATAGAATTCCCGCAAAATTGAACGGACTAGCGAGAACCAGACTAAGGAATTATCGTCTCATACGCGGACAGCCGATAAAAACACAGCACAAACGGCTCCATATGGAGTGTTATCGTGACCAGGAAGCATGGACGGCCGATGTATGACGTAGCATTGTGCTTAGGGGTGAGTTGCTATTCTGAATCACCACGCATAACGTTGGGCGCTGAGTATCGCGGCCAAAGGGGGGAGCGGGGGATCATACTCTACCGATGTTCCGCGGAAGCATAATAGTGTTACTCCTGGCCTTACGCTTCAGGGCATAATTTCAGGCCACTACTTGTAGTGACTGACTGCCTGCACATCGGTTCTTCACGGATATGGTGCGTCCTCACGTGTCACCTGTCATTCCACAGTATCTCGGTACCATCTTTCAAGAGGACAATGCTCATTCGTACATGATAGTTACCTCTCGGTTTGATGGCTGCTGGTTTGGAGCCAGTGCCGTAGACACTCGCCATCTTGCGCCAGTTCCACCAGCGCCACGGTACAAATTGTAAATAGGCTTTCACTCCCTGTATTTGACCCCTGCCACCTTCAGAATTTGAAAGAGAGTATACCAGTCAACATTGTCAAAAGCTTTCTCTAAGTCTACAAATGCTAGAAACATAAGTTTGCCTTTCCTTAACTTATCTTCTAAGGTAAGTCATAGGGTCAGTATTGCCTCACGTGTTCCAATACTTCTAGGGAATCCAAACTAATCTTCCCCAAGGTCGGCTTCTACCAGTTTTTCCATTTGTCTGTAAAAAATTTGTGTAAGTATTTTACAGCCTTGACTTATTAGACTGGTAGTTCGGTAATTTTCACACCTGTCAACACCTGCTTTCTTTGGGATTGGAATTATTATATTCTTCTTGAAGTCTGAGGCTCCTGTCTCATACATCTTGCTCACCAAATGGTAGGGTTTTGTCATAGCTGGCTCTCCCAAGGCTATCAGTAGTTCTAATGGAATGTTCTCTACTCCCAGGGCCTTGTTTCAACTTAGGTCTTTCAGTGCTCTGTCAAATTCTTCACACAGTGTCACATCTCCCATTTCATCTTCATTTACACCCTCTTCCATTTCCATAACATTGTCCTCAAGTACATCGCCCTTGTATAGACCCTCTATATACTCCTTCCGCCTTTCTGCTTTCCCTTCTTTGCTTAGAACTGGTTTTCCATCTGAGCTATTGATATTCATACAAGTGGTTCTCTTTTCTCCAAAGATCTCTTTAATTTTCCTGTAGGCAGTATCTATCTTACCCCTAGTGATATATGCCTCTACATCCTTACATTTGTCCTCTAGCCATCCCTGCTTAACGATTTTGCACTTCCTGTCGAGCTCATTTTTGAGACGCTTGTATTTCTTTTTGCCTACTTCATTTACTGCATTTTTATATTTTCTCCTTTCATCAATTAAATTCAGTAGCTCTTCCATTACCCAAGGATTTCTACTAGCCCTCACCTTTTTCCTAGTTGATCCTCTGCTGCTTTCACTATTTCATCTTTCAAAGATACCCATTCTTCTTCTACCGTATTTCTTTCCCCTGTTCCTGTCAGTCGTTCCCTAATGCTCTCTCTGAAATTCTCTACAAACTCTGGTTCTTTCAGTTTATCCAGGTCCCATCTCCTTAAATACCCACCTGTTTGCAGTTTCTTCAGTTTTGCTCTACAGTTCATAACCAATAGGTTGCAGTCAGAGTGCCTGGAAATGTCTTACAATTTAAATCCTGGTTCCTAAATCTCTGTCTTACCATTATATAATCTATCTGAAACCTTCCAGTGTCTCCAGACCTCTTCCATGTATACAACCTTCTTTCATGATTCTTAAACCAAGTGTTAGCTACGATCAAGTTCAGCTCTGTGCAAAATTCTACCAGGCAGCTGCCTCTGTCAATCCTTATCCCCATTCCATATTCACCTACGTCTTTTCCTTCCCTTCCTTTTCCTACTATCGAATTCCAGTCCCCCATGACTATTAAATTTTTGTCTCCCTTCACTATCTGAATAATTTCTTTTATCTCATCATAAATTTCTTCAATCTCTTTATCACCTGTAGAGCTAGTTGGCATATAAACTTGTACTACTGTGGTATGTGTGGGCTTTGTGTCTATCTTGGCTACAACAATGTGTTAACTATGCTGTTCATTGTAGTTGACCCGTGCTACTATTATTTGAGTCACAATTAAACTACTCCTGCATTACCCCTATTTGATTTTGTTTTTATAACCCTGTATTCACCTGACCAGAAGTCTTGTTCCTCCTGCCACTGAACTTCAGCACTCCCACTATATCTATCTTTAACCTATCCATTCCCCTTTTTAAATTTTCTAACCTACCTCCCCGGTTAAGGGATCTGACATTCCACACTCCGATTCGTTTAACACTAGTTTTCTTTCTCCTGGCTAGTGCCTTATGCTCACATAAAGGCAGTGCATGTGCAGCTGAGCACGTGATATCTGTGTGTGCACACTGGGCTGACAAATTGTTTGTCTGGTGAGCTTAAATGTCTGATCTTTCTGGATAAGAATACCTAGAACCGTGTTAGCACAGAGATAAACAGATGTCCAGTACAGTGTGATGGTCAAGACTAGCATACACCATCTGCTGTGGATTAGTAAAACATTTCTGGGGAAGAATGTGACTCAGTCTGACATTTGCCTAAACAGATGTGGCTAACTGCTAAAAACAGTGTCTAGGCTGGCCTGTGTACCAAACCATCGATGATTAACACATTCACTGCAGCTGATGCTTACAAGCATCAACATGAGCTACAGCCCAGTTTGGCTAATGTTTATAAGCATTTCCATGTACAGTGTATAACTTATGGGTCACAGCAACCAGTTTGCACCTTTGTAATAACAGACAACAAGTAATACAGAGGAGATAAACATATTCTTTGCCTTGATGATATGCAGCAGTCTGGCACAACTTGATTCTTTCCAAGTATATTGGTCAACGAACCTAACTCAGCTACAAATAAATCGACATTCAGTAACCTAAATTTACATCCATACATTGCAAACCTCCATGACGAGCATTGTAGAGCGTACCTTCTGTTATGTCACCCATTAACATTTCCTTTGATTACAGTCATATAAGAGGAAGGGGAAAATGATTGCTTAATGCCTATGTGCATGCTGTAATGTAGATGTAGGCGCTCAGGAGAAGGTGTCTACTTCGCCTCGACCAACTGCCAGACGAATACAATCCGCCAATGACCAGACGACAACGGACAGAAGCCTATTTGGAAGATACAGCAGCTCTCGGCCGCTTGGTTATAGATCCTGGACCAGGGCTGTCTTAGACAGGGAACGTCGTTTAATGAACTCTTAGAAGTGAACAGACATTCGTTGTAAATTGCATTTGTTACGTACCTAGAAATTTATCTACGATTATTTGCGCTTCGCTGTTGAGGACCTTCTTTTGTTTATTACAAGCAGTGTTGCAGATTTCAGTGTTCCACTAGTCACAGAGATAAGTAAAAATTTTAACTCATTTGTGTGAGTTGGGTACTTATTTGTTGCTGTGTTGTAGAACCTTCGTTCTCCTATCCTGTTACCTTTCCCTGGGGTATAGCTGTGTAATGGTGCAGGGAGAAATTGTCTCAGTGGTGTACTGCAACAGAAACAGTTTCACGAACTCACGAACTCGGCCTACGGTAACAACAGTGGCAAGTCGGCCTCCACAGCAGTAGCGACGAGGACTTTTCAAAACTGGCGACGAGGACTTACAAAAATTTGCAGCTAAATTGTGGAGGGAGTAGTCAATCCAGTAGACGTCAAACTAGAATAGTGATAATGCTTAAAAGAAGAGCATTACCGGTGCGACGCAAATGAGACCCATTGCTTCAATCAGTTTATTTTACAGGGTCGTCTTGATCCGACAAACTTTTACGCTCGACTATTACCTGTTTCGGCTACTACCATCTTCAGATCTGTTCCAAACGAAAACAGTGCAGAGCCAACAAAGTTCAGTTTGGTGACGCTAAATCTAAAAGAGTAATCTGATGTAGTATCAACGTCAAACTAAACATGTATGTACATAGTAAGTGCTGGTGATGATCACAATGCGTCTGGTACATAAATCAGGGAACTCATGAAAGCACAGGGCACTATAGCTACGGTACATGATTAGGCAGAGTACCAAATGTAATGGTTAAAATGCGGTATGCGAAATCATTAATTAAATATACTTCACAAGGCAAAATGAGTTTTTGAAAATACAACATGTACTGACATACTGTATGTGGAACTGGATCCATGCATAAGAACCAACGTAAAAATTTCAAATACTAGCCTGGTAAGGTAAAACACAAAACTGTATAAAAGTCAATATATAAAGTACAACATTAGAAAACATCTATAAAATAAAATTTTCCAGCCTGAAAGATCAATTACCGCATAGAAATTGTAAGGCAAATAACGTAGCAGAGCTTATTAATAAAAAATAAAAAATCGATATTCGATAGCACATCTGGAGTGTGGTGTGAATGGCGGCACGCCGCGGTTTCTCTTTTCTCTTCGGCGGAACATGAGGAGAAAGGCCCAGTCTCCTTTCCTTTACGGAACTCCTCAGCATATCCTGTGGCTGCAAAATAATCAGATAAGAATGGGGACAGAATGGGGAGGAATATCCACATTAAGTTTCTGCCCACAACTATCAGAGCTACTTGGCTCCATAGAAACACGGAAGTCTCCTCCGCCCTGGAAGAGAAAGAAGGTAGAATAAACTCCAGCGCCTGCCCTGTCGTGGTGCAGCGTGGTGGAGACCATGGCGTACATCTAGTTATGTAACAAAATCATCATGATCTGGAAAATGCACACGAATAAATGAAAAAAAGGAAAAACACGCATAATTAAATGGACCGCTCCTTACACTATAGAAGTCACAAGTATCTTACATCCAGACTGGAAGTGGTTTCCTCCTGTGAAACTTAAAGCATACGTTTAAACAACAACGGGACACTGGAGCCGCTGCAACAACAAACACAAGAACTTGGACGAACAGGAATTCTTCGTAACTTGCCTGAGCAGCACTGATGCCTACAGAAAAAATGACAGCAATTACTCCGGAACCGGAAGTTGTGGACGAGTGGCCCTAGGCGCTTCAGTACGGAACCGCGCCGCTGCTACGGTCGCAGGTTCGAATCATGCCTTGTGCTTGATGTGTGTGATGTCCTCATGTTAAGTTAGGTTTTCGTAGTTCTAAGTCTAGGGACTGATGACCACAGATGATAAGACCCATAGTACTCAGAGCCATTTGAACCACACTCCGGATGCAAGCAAAGAGGCGTGATAACGAGTAGTTGCACTCGATTTCGAAAAGATGGCAGCCACTGATACAATACTAATGACACTGCGAGGTATCGACTTCGATTCCATAAGGCCAACCTAAAACTGATCACCTTAAAATAGTAGTAAGACGTAGGAAAATAAATAAATAAAAAGATCCAGCTGTTAACTACAGCTGGGAAATGAGGAACTTGCTTAACAATTAAATTAGTGGAGACCTGTCTAGGAGGGTTTGAATTTCAACTCTGACAATTACACTGCTAAAAATATTAGGCCTACATGAGTTTGGGCGTCTGTCATACTCCACTGAGAAGCAATTGAGTACTGTGTAGGAACCAAATTATACTCTCATCCTTCAGACATTAATTACACAACAAATCTTCATTACATCATCGATCGTTTATATATTAAAATAACTGAAATGTCAGACTGGTGTGACAGCTACATGGCATGCTCCGTATACGTCTATGGACGTCGCCTTGTGGTATCCGTTCCCACTTTTCCGTGATATACTATGAGAGTTCTAGGAGAGTCTGTGATAGAACAGAACGACCACAAACATATCTGTCAAGCATGTCCCACATACGCACGATGAGTTTAGGTCGGCATTCACCGCCGGTCCTACCATTGCGTCAATATCTAGGCGTCGCAAGACATCCCTGTTGACACCCGCCTCGTCGGCCCTGGAATTAAAAGAAATTCAGGGCCACCGCCATACGCAGCAGCCACAACCTGGTCCAACAGGATCTGTTCCACTTTTGTCTGGCACCGCAAGATCTGTATGGCCATAAACACTGAAGCCTCCTCACGATGTCACAGAACGATGGGAATTTCCTCAACAACATCTGCTAGGATTCGCTCACCATGTGTCACTACACAAGAGCACGACCAGCACCTTGCGAAAGAAGATACGTGGACTCGTCTGTGAATAACACGATCTGCCAGCAGTGAAGTCGCCTGTTGACACGGGGTAGGCCGTACTGAACGCGAGCTGCA
Organism: Schistocerca cancellata; assembly: GCF_023864275.1. Lineage (NCBI taxonomy): Eukaryota > Metazoa > Arthropoda > Insecta > Orthoptera > Acrididae > Schistocerca > Schistocerca cancellata. The sequence continues at coordinate 880,612,099 of NC_064628.1, forward strand.
AGACTTTATCGTGTCAAGGGGGGTACTCTAAGAGCACGTCTGGGTCGGAACGTCCTTCCTCGTAACCTGTTCATTACAATATGATCGGACGCAGGTGCTCCAGTGGCCGTTCTGATATCGTTTCCAGTGATCAAGCGGTACTCACATGGTTTTGAATGGTCACCCAGTACTATGTGCAACACACCCAACAGGCGGGGCAGTACTTTAATTTCCATTGAAAGCGAAGATCTCAAGCCATGCTATAAGTTTCAAGGGCGTCGATACCTGTCCATAGGGTGCGGGTGAATCAACCACCCACCGCCATTCATTCCTTAGCTGTAGCTTACAGGAAAACTAAAGATATATTGTAGTCAGGTGTCTATCATTCAAAATGTCTGTGTTAGGTAGGTGTTTAACAGGGGCGGAACTGAAACTTTTTTATCGATCGACGCTGATACAGGGGTTCCCCTAAATCTTTTGTGGAGTGTATTTATTTAAAACTGATAAAACATAGATTCATGTTTCAGGGGATTTTTGTCCTTCAGCGTAGCTACCAAAATTGTGTAACCTGTTTCCAGAGATGGAGAAGTCGTAGTACACCTTCAGAAGCGCCATTTATATTGATAATTGAAATCGAACAGTCTTTTTCTGGACGAATCCCTCTGACAGTTGTGAGGCAGATGCCACTAAATGATTTCTTCCCTTTACACATTAAGTGGAAGCCACAAGGACTGTATGCTCTCGTACCAACGATGGGTGGTTCCTATATGAAGCGTCACCGCTTTTTCCTCAAAGCTGTTCGCAGATTGTGTTCCTACACTACTGGCCATTTTAATTGCTACACCACGATGATGACGTGCTACAGTCGCGAAATTTAACCGACAGGAAGAAGATGCTGTGATATGCAAATGATTAGCTTTTCAGCGCATTCACACAAGGTTGGCGCCCGTGGCGACACCTACAACGTGCTGACATGAGCAAAGTTTCCAACCGATGTCTCATACACAAACAGCAGTTGACCGGCGTTGCCTGGTGAAACGTTGTTGTGATGCCTCTTGTAAGGAGGAGGAATGCGTACCATCACGTTTCCGATTTTGATAAAGGTCGGATTGTAGCCTATCGCGATTGCGGTTTATCGTATCGCGACATTGCTGCTCGCGTTGGTCGACATCCAATGTCTGTTAGCAGGATACTGTATCGGTGGGTTCAGGAGGGTAATGCGGAACACCGTGCAGGATCCCAACGGCCTCGTATCACTAACAGTCGATATGACAGGCATCTTATCCGCATGGCTTTAACGGATCGTGCAGCCACGTCCCGATCCAGAGTCAACAGAAGGGGACGTTTGCATCTCAACAACCATCGCCTTACTGGCGTATCACCCGGTGTGATGGTATGACGTGCCATTTGTTACACGTCTCGGTCACCTCTTTTCGCATTGACGGCACTTAGAACAGTGGAAGTTACGTTTCAGATGTGTTACGACCCGTGGCTCTACCCTTCATTCGATCCCTGTGAAACACTACCTTTCAGCAGGATAATGCTCGACCGCATGTTGCAGCAGCTATACGGGCCTCTCTGGATACAGAAACTGTTCGACTGCTGCACTGGCCAGCACATTCTCCAGATCTCTCACCAACTGAAAACGTCTGCTCAATGGTGTCCGAGCAAGTGGCTCGTCACAATACGCCAGTCACTACTCTTGATGAACTGTGGTATCGTGTTGAAGCTACATGGGCAGCTGTATCTACACACGCCATCCAAGCTCTGTTTGACTCAATGTCCAGGCGTATTAAGGCCGTTATTACGGCCAGAAGTGGTGTTTTGGGTACTGATTTCTCAGGATCTATGCACCCAAATTGCGTGAAAATGTAATCACATGTCAGTTCTAGTATAATATATTTGACCAATGAATACCCGTTTATAATCTGCATTTCCTCTTGGTGTAGCAATTTTAATGGCCAGTAGTGTATACTGCACAGTAATACAGCCCATTAACAGTCTGCCGTTGGCGAACGGTGTACTTTAGGGTAACATAATCACAGATGTACTCGAAAAACACAATTACATCCACGTTTCTGGGCTTCTGACGAAATTTAGTTAGGCGGTATTACGTACAACAACGTCATCGGTTGTTTGGCGTTTCAAGTGCGGCTCATGCTATACCTTTTTTATGCGATTGTTCTCATTCCCAGGCGTTCCTTCAGAACGTGCAGGTCAGTCATATGCTCTAAGCATCTCAGGACAGCTCATGAATCGTTTGGCGTCGATCACTGCCCTCTAACAAGGTAAGAGCACACACTTCTTCTGTGATGCGGTGCTCGGTTCGTAATGACCGCATATTCTAATTCTGTTATATTCGCTAAACGGTCTTTTAACCAAACGTATTCGCTGAAGGCAACTGAAAATTGCTGCCTGAACTCAGTTGGTCTTTCTCCTCCCTCATTCCTATTACCAGTAATCTGCTGCTTACCACACAATTATGCCTACATGAAATATCGTTGTCGACGTTGGTTTGCTGTCGAATCTGATGAGAAATAGACTATCGATGAACTGTTCACAGCAGTTCTCTGCCATTCTCTTATAATCACAAGGGATCCTCCTCCTCTTATACCACTTTCTGCTGCTGTTGATATTGCCCTACAATCGTCTGACCAGAAATCCTTATCTGTACTCCACTTCACAGCACTAACCTCCACTATATCTTGATTTAGCACTTGCATTTCGCTTTTCAGACTTTCCACCATCCCACCTAAGTTCAAAGTGCTAACATTACATACTTCCACTCTCAGAATAATACCCAGTCATTGATTATCCATCTTTTTCTCATGATCACCTACAACTTGGTAGCCCCATTCCCGAGAACCGGAAGGCGATTTATCTTCCGACAACGGGTACATCATCATGAAACGTCTTGAGCTGATAGCCGCATGTCCTGTGGAATCACATTATGTGTTTACAGTTTATTAATTTCTATTGCCTTCTGCACCCTCGTTCCGTTGATTATTGCCGATTGTTCCGCCTTCCAGCTGAAATTTTCCATCCCAGAGGCAAGACAGTGCCCCGAAACTCTGTTCGCTCCTCCGCATTCTTTTACAACGCCTTTGGTATAAAATGTGTGACTTATTATGTCTGGAGATTTCGGACGGCATTGATGATAACTTTTATTCAAAATTTAGGCAGTGGGGTTTGTTCGAACACAGGCCATTTTTATGAGTAGTCAAAGACACTACACCTATTTTTTTTACTAAACAATTGTCAATGCAGTGTGTATTATATATTCGTATTTAGTTGATTATTTTACAGACCTCCCTATGCCCCAACTCAGAAAATGCAACAAAAGTATTCCGAACGTCAGACTGTCATCGGACGCATCGAATAATATTTCTGATGGAAAATAGACCAGACCAGCAGTTATTTAAGGATAGTTATTCAAGAGCAGTTATTTAACGGTCATGGAATGAACATCAGGTAGTGTGTTTCTTTCGATAACGGTAATAAAAGATTTCCAGATTGAGTGCCTGTTCAAAATAGCATATCATCACGAACAATATACACTCCTGGAAATTGAAATAAGAACACCGTGAATTCATTGTCCCAGGAAGGGGAAACTTTATTGACACATTCCTGGGGTCAGATACATCACATTATCACACTGACAGAACCACAGGCACATAGACACAGGCAACAGAGCATGCACAATGTCGGCACTAGTACAGTGTATATCCACCTTTCGCAGCAATGCAGGCTGCTATTCTCCCATGGAGACTATCGTAGAGATGCTGGATGTAGTCCTGTGGAACGGCTTGCCATGCCATTTCCACGTGGCGCCTCAGTTGGACCAGCGTTCGTGCCGGACGTGCAGACCGCGTGAGACGACGCTTCTTCCAGTCCCAAACATGCTCAATGGGGGACAGATCCGGAGATCTTGCTGGCCAGGGTAGTTGACTTACACCTTCTAGAGCACGTTGGATGGCACGGGATACATGCGGACGTGCATTGTCCTGTTGGAACAGCAAGTTCCCTTGCCGGTCTAGGAATGGTAGAACGATGGGTTCGATGACGGTTTGGATGTACCGTGCACTATTCAGTGTCCCCTCGACGATCACCAGTGGTGTACGGCCAGTGTAGGAGATCGCTCCCCACACCATGATGCCGGGTGTTGGCCCTGTGTGCCTTGGTCGTATGCAGTCCTGATTGTAGCGCTCACCTGCACGGCGCCAAACACGCATACGACCATCATTGGCACCAAGGCAGAAGCGACTCTCATCGCTGAAGACGACACGTCTCCATTCGTCCCTCCATTCACGCCTGTCGCGACACCACTGGAGGCGGGCTGCACGATGTTGGGGCGTGAGCGGAAGACGGCCTAACGGTGTGCGGGACCGTAGCCCAGCTTCATGGAGACGGTTGCGAATGGTCCTCGCCGATACCCCAGGAGCAACAGTGTCCCTAATTTGCTGGGAAGTGGAGGTGCGGTCCCCTACGGCACTGCATAGGATCCTACGGTCTTGGCGTGCACCCGTGCCGGAATATTACTGTGAGTGCCTAAAATTTCTCGGCTTTATAGATGTAAGTTGGGAATGGGAAAAAGTGATGTTGCTATTCTGTTAATTCTGGCCCCAGAATGGAAAACATTAACCGGAGTATTATGAGGTAGAGAAATGTTGCTGGAGCGTAATGTGTCGATATAGCTGTTAGTAGTGATAACCTCCTACTTCTTTCGTTTCCAACTTCCCCTCTCCACCATCTGTTTACATACAATCATGTATTATTAGTATACAATGCGAACAGTACTGTTGGTAGAGGATTAAAATGGCGAAGTGTAAAGTACTCTTATTTTCTCCACGAATAGTGACTTTTAACTGACGCAGTTATTCTCTTACAGGCGCCGGATTCTACCGACCTCCGCCCCAAGATGTTCCAGTGGACGCAGAGTCCCGCAGACGTCGACCGCTGGAAGTGGTGACTGAGGAGGACGAGGCGTGTCCAGGCAACGGGCAGACGTGGGAGGGCGGAGACGTGCCAGCGCTGGACACGTCCGGCGAGAAGCAGCTGTCTCCAGACCTGGTGGGTGCCGAGGAAGACGCAGGAGAAGAGAGAGAGGGGCCGACGTGCGGTTCTGGCTTCTGGCGTTGGCTGAAGAAGATGTTTTGTGTTCGACGACGTTAGGGGCACTCCAGCACCTCTCGCCCAGGTTAGTCTCGAAACTATCAGTAGCACAGAATAATAGAAATTTCAGAATAACTTTCGTTTGTGATGAGTTTCCAAACTACGTTCTATCGAAATAAAAGAGCACATTTTTGTCACAGCCTTTTGCAATTTTTCATCTTCATTTCAAATCAGTTATTGCATGTCTGCTCTTAGTTAGACGCTACAATGTTAACTGAAGTTTTAGCATCGTCACAATGTATAACTGTACTGATTTGGATATAAATACATAACAGGCATTAGCTTTACCTTCTTTCCTAGAACTGTTATTAGATATATTCATCGATCAATTTTCTTTTGTTACAGGTTTTGCCAGCACCCACATCGAGCTAGAGAACAGACGAAACAAAACCTGTCGAGCGATTTGATTCAAAGGCATCGTCACCAGCCTGCTGTAAATAATGTACATAACATGTAAATACGTTCAATACTGTTCTGGATGTTTGTTCTCAAAATACCTACGTATTAAATTTGTTTTACACTTTTACTCCTGCGTCTTATTTGTAGAAGACCTAGGAGTGCTTGTAGTTATTCCCACAAAATAGTTCCGCATTATATGGGACAAGTAACCATTATACAGAAAGTGCCCAGAGAACAATAGTAAATCGAACATTCACCAATCGTTTTTCCGATCATCTCTCTCTGCCTCTCTCTCTCTCTGTCTCTCTCTCTCTCTCTCTTTCTCTTCTGCCACCCCATCTGTAAGATACACACACGCTCACACACACACACACACACACACACACACACACGCACGCACACACACACTCATATGTATATATATCCTCATGAAAGATTGGAAAATAATCGAATGAGCTCTCATGTAATTGATAGTACCTTTGGAGTTCAAACAGGACAATTGAAACTTAGTTCAATGATCACAATCTGTTCTAACTGCATCGCGAAATATCGACATGACCTTTTTTTGTATCCTTTGTAGTCCTTGTATGTGACATCGCTAGGTACCACGCACAACTTATAACGAATACTCCATATCACACCATACCAGAAGCAGAGGCAGTGCTAACAGATAAGTCACACTGCTTGAATAATCACAGAAATTAATGTGTGACGTACGAAGAACGCATTCCTTAGGACAGTGTGGCGAAATTTGATGTTGATGGGCTATGGCAACAGATGAATTTCGCTAGTGCCTTTACTAACAGCCCGACGTCGCAAGCAACGCATCTTTTGGGCTAGTGACGATATTGGTTGGGCCCTAGACAACTTGAAAATCGTGGTCCTGTCAGGTGAGTCCAGATTTTAGTACGTAAGAGTTTATGGTAGTTTTCTAATGTATCCTGAACCCCACGAAGCCATGGATTCGAGGTGTCAACAAGGCACTATGCAAACTATGGGTGGCTCTGTATTGATGTCGGATGTGTTTAAGTGGAATAGAATCAATCTTTTAGTCCAAACCGATTATTAACTGGGAACAGTAATGTTCGGATACTTGGAGGTCATTTGCAGCAACATTCTATAGAATATTTATGGATGGAAATTCACCATGTCACCAACCACAGTTGTTCCCGGTTGGTTTTCTAGACATTCAGGACAGTTATAGCGAATGGTTTGGCCACCAAGATCCCCCCAAATAGTTCCAATCGAACGTGAATCCCATCGAACATTTATGGGACGTAATCGGGAAGTGAGCTGGTGTACAAAATCCTGCACCGACAACACTTACGCAGTTACGGACGGCCAAAGATGCAGCATGCGCCAGTATCTCTGCAGTGGACTTCCATCGACTCCATGTTGGTGCACTTAAGCTGTAAAAGAAGGCCCGACACGTTATTAGGTGGTATCCTACGAGTTTCGTCACCTCAGTGTGCTCCGCAAGCGGAGGGTACCACGAATCCCTACTAGTCGATTTCTTTTCTGTTCCACTGTGAACAGAGCAAGCGAAAAACGGCTGGCGTCTAAGCCTCTGTAGATGGCTATCTTCTTGGTCCTTACATGAAATGATTGTTAGCAGTGGTAGAATCACTTTGCAAATGGCCGTTCTCTAAACGTCCGCAACAGTGTCTCGCGAAAATACCGTCGTCTTTCTCCAGGGATTCCCATGTTTGTGTTCACGAGGCGTCTCCGTAACACTTGCATGCTGATTCCCCCTACCGGTAACAAATCTAGCAGTGGACTCTGAACTGCTTTCATGTCTTTCACTAATACGACCTGATATGGATCCCAGACACTCCAGCAGTACACCAGAATGGGTCGTAATAGAATTCTGTTCGCAGCCTCATTTGCATAAGAGCTACTCTTCCCCAATATTCTCCCAATACAGTGAAACGAACAATTTTTGGAATTAAAACGATATGTTTTGTTGCATTGTGTGTTAGAAACTGTAATAACTGACTCTTACTGTGATTTTGCGTTAGTTTGTTTCCTACATGCCATGAAGACAAATATTTTAGAAATATTTTAGAATTACCCGCGATACTAGAGGGCAAATGATTTATATAAACGAGGAACAGGAGTGGCTCCATCACTGATCCCTGGGGCCACTCCCATTTGACTGTACCAAACTCAGACTCCAATTCACATCCATTCTCAACACTGTGAATTATGACCTATTATTGTCTGTTGTTAAAGAAAGAGGTGAAGCAATTGTGAGCTACTCCCTGTATGACGTAATGATCCAACTTCTGGTGTAATATTTTGTAATCAACACAATCAAGCACCTTAGTTAAATCAAAAAATATAACATTTTTACTCAGTTGCAGTGGGCTACTGTAGCTTAATTCTGACTACTTCTATCAATTTGATATAATTCCCTCTTTGTTCTACATGATATCCTTATCCCACTAGTCAGCCACCCAAGCTACCTTTTACTGCTAGTACCCCGTTTAGTACGTTCTGATGGATAGCAACTCTCAGAGAGAATGAGAAATGTGTTAAGGAAAGGATTACATTTGTCATATGTGTTATCAGCACTATAGACATTCTGCAACTACAGTACCTTAACGTGGTTTAAGAAATCTCTATTTCCATTTTTCCAGCTTTTCTACATAGTTTGTAATGATATGTGACATTTGTCTGAGTACAAAAGCATTCTAGTCTTACTGTTCCCCTGCACATAGGTTAAATGCAAAAAAAAAAAAAAAAAAAAAAAAAAAAGACGTCTGCATCATATCATATGAGTTTAGGAGATCTACTAACATCCTTTTTCTTGTACTATCATATACAAAATTGACATAGAAATCACAACATAACACTCATATTTGGTACTTCCTAAAAAAAGCAAGAATGAACCACCTCTAGCTTGAGCAGAAGTATTCTGAAACGCAAAAACTACTTGCAAACTAACCAGCTAATCTGTATCCTGGTAAAGGAAGCCTATAAATTTTCAAATTATTTAAGTGGTACTCCGATACATCAGTAATGTCAGAGTCAACATCTATAAGTAGATCAATGACTTCTCTAATGCCTTTAATATTTTGATGAAATATTCTAATACCTTCTCTACCTGCAAACCTGACCTCCCTTGAAGTTAGTTAGATGGACTTCCTTTAAGCTGGTATACCCATCAGCCTACTTGAATCTCAAAAAGGTGCAGCTCTAACACTAACTACTACGGGAATTTTTCCATGAGGGATTCCACCAGCAACCACTAAACTGCCACGTAAAAGCTTTGCCAGCCTTCGCTTCCCATACTTATTGAGGTGCAGGCCACGACTAGTGAAACCCCATCTACTGATAGACTCAACTGGCACTGGCTTACTGACCGACATAAATCGCACCGAAAATTTATGGGACATAACCGAGAGGTCCCTTCGTGCACAAAATCTTGCACTGGTTAAACCTTCGCTAGACAGCTACTGAGGCAGCATGGGTGAATATTTCTGCAGGTTTCGTTCAACGACTTGTTGACTCCATGTCGTGTCGAGTTGCTGCAGTACTCCGGGCAAAACGAAGCCCGACACAGTACTAGGAGGATTGCCGTGACTTCAGTCACGACGTGAAGGCATTCTGGTATCTTGTAAGCAAAGTTAACCCATGATTACCTAGGGAAGGAGAATGTAAGAACAAGTAAAGGAGAACTTTCCTCGACAAATGATGTCCATAACTAAATTCTTAGGTATGATTTCCAGAGAGAAGTTTCTGAAGATGTACGTTTTGAGACAGCATTGTATGGAAGTGAATAGTGGGTTGTGTGAAATATTGAAAAATAAAAGAATCGAAGGGTTTGTGTTGTAGCATCACAGAATGATACAGTAAATTACGTTGACTGAAAGAAAAGGTAATAAAAGTTTCTCGATACAGTTGGTTAGGAAACGAGTACGAGGAAAACAGTAAGTGGAAGATGGACACAATGACAGGACATGTGCCAAGGTGTCAGGAGGAGAGGACAGAGATAGGAATGTATTCTGCAAATAACTAAAGACTTTGGGCGCATTTGCTACTTTGACATGAAGAGATTGGCACAAGAGAGGAAATCCTGGGATTGCATGAAACCAATCAAAACACAGATCCCTCCGTCCCTCCCCCACATCAAAAAATCTTTTGTGTTCTCTACTAACGTGTCATTTTATAATTAAGTTGAAGCAAATTGTTAGTCTTTTTTCTACTACTCTTCGCCGCTTTTGTTTTTGTATATTCCGTTTTAAAAACTACCTCCATTGCATGTAATATTCCCCTAAGTAAAAAGTTAAAAAAAACTTCGTCCGAACATTCTTTGAAGGCACCACGGCACCAACTGGCCGCCGTGTCATCCTCAGCCCTTAGGTGTAACTGGGTGCGGAAGTAGAGTGGCATATGGTCAGCACGCTTATTTCCAGGACATTGTTAGTTTTCGAGTCTCGTGTTGTTACTTCTGAGTCAAGTAGCTACTAAATTGGCGCACAAGGACTGAGTGTGCCATGCTTGCCAACAGTACCCGGAAAACCCAGACGGTTACCCATTCAAGTGCCAGTCAAACGCGACAACGCTTAACTTCGGTGATCTGACGGGTACCGGCGTCACCACTCCAGACAAAGCCATTTTCAAATGTTTCCCTATACTCAGCATAAAAGCTATACATATCAATCCTCCTTGAACTGCCTGAAAGTAAAAAATTAAGCACGCAGAAGCCTTAGCCCGATATCAATGAACCTTCGTAAAGAGTATGTGCGAGGGAATGCTGAAAGATATGACTCGAAATTTTTTATACGAAAACTCTTTATGCTGATAAGCACTTGGACTCATGTCGTGACCAAAAATCGTGGACTATCGAATAAAGGTGTAGCACTCTGACCTTCAGCATGACAATGCCCGACTATAGACTATCACTGCGACATCTACAACATTCCGGCACGACTTGACTGTTACCGATCTTCCTTCGTACAGTCACACCTTGGCCCCATCCGCTTTTCATCTGTTTCCAGAACCTGAAGTATATCTCCGAGAACTTCGCTTTGAAAGTGATGAAGCGGTGCAAGCAGACGTGAGGTTGTGGCTTAGTCAACAAAGTCAAACATTCTACACTGACAGTATGAACATACTGGTCTCTCCTTGGGAGAAATGTGTTTGTCGCTAGGGTGATTATGTTAGAAATGAATGTATTGACCTGAAGAATAAAGACGTAGAATGTTGTTGTCTTATTGTAAAAACCTCGTGCTGTGACACATAAAATTCAGAGAGACTATTTTTCACCATGACCTCGCACAGGATTAGGGTTACATTTCTCTGAAACAGGTAGAACGGCCATCAGAGTGCATTAGTATATAGTATTGTTACCATGCATGTGGCCCTGGTAGAATGTATGACGGACGTCAACAGTGTCAGACACTGAGTAATCGCTGTGAATTACGTCGGGTTCCAAATACTAGTATGAGACAGCGGAATCAGCACTCGACAGAGTTTTAAAGGGGTTTCAGTGTGGGACTCCATTTGGACGGATGTTCTAATCGTCAGTGGTGTACATGTTCCGCTTTTAACCCGCCCATGCTTGCCCGGTGGCCAGGCGGGCAGGCCGCCGCGCGTTGTCAACAGAACGGGCAGGCTGCTTCACTCCCAGCCAAGCCAAGCAGAACCCAACCCGGGCAGGCTGCGGGAATTTGCTTGCCTGCCCATATTACTGCTGAGCTGCGCTACGCAGCCGTTTAGTTTGCGCGCGTGATTGTCGTATTATGAACGTTAATTAAAAGTTTTTATTTTACTTGAGCACCAAAAGGCAAACCCCAACATTATATATATACATATATATATATTTCAGGTCAAAAAATATTAGGTTTTATTTGTACATTCTTCCTTTACGCGTATATTTCGGGCTTATTATCTATGTAAATAAATATGATTTGCCAAATGTGTTGATAAACGTAAAACTCGAGAACAGCTGGACCAGTTCGGCAATTTTTTTTTGCTGTGTTCGTAATTCAGGACAAAGCTTTTATGAAATAAATTTTCTGGAAAATCGAACGAAAAATTGGAAAATTTGAGAAAAACTGAAAGTGCGTTTTCATTGTGTCCGTGTGTTTGTATTGCATACAATCTTGATGAAATTTGGCACACTTGACATTAAAAGCAGGATGAAGGGCGCTGTCTGCTTAAAATTCTGAATGGTACATGGCGGAGGGTGCTTTACTTACACACTTCTACACCAACCTACAGTTTTACTCCGATCTTGAAGAAACTTTGTACACTTGACCATCAAGAGGAACATCAGTGTCTACATAATATTTCGGACAGTGCATGGAATAGAGTACCTTACTAAAGATTTTGACATCATTTACGGGTTACCATGAAAGTTGGCTCACATACACATGTTTCCATGTAGAATGTTTTTGAATATTTCCATGTGCATCTTTATGTATATGCGTGTGTGTATATATTTACGTATAAATACATATATTTTTTTAAACGAAATGTCTATGATCTTTTTGAAATGTGAGAGATATCTGACACATTCATAGACATCGTGTTTGACATTTAGTGCACAGCAAATGTCATTTAACAGTTGCAAACCATTTTTGGTTGAGCGAACGTGTTATATTGGCTGCAAAAAACCTTGATGTTAACGAAATGAATTTTCAGATTCAAAATATGATACCTGGCGAATTGATGACATACAAGACGGTTTATTTCGTTACTAACCAAGATGATGTAGTTAACTGTCCTACGGAATTTTTAAATTCGCTGAATGTGCCCGGATTACCGCCTCCCAATCTGCAATTAAGTCGGATCGGCAAACATTATGTTGTGAAAGGCAAACCAGCCACGTCTTTGTGATGGCACCCGCCTTGCGGTGAAAAAATTAAAGAAGAACGTAATCGAAGCGACAATTTTAAAAGGAAAGTACAAAGGTGAAGACAGTTTGATTCCACCTATCACTATGATTCCGTCCGACATGCCATTCGACTTTAAACGGCTATAATTTCCAGTGCAGCTTGCATTTGCCATGTCGAGAGATAAATCGCAAGGGCAGTCGTTATATGTTAGTGGCACCAATCTTGAAAATCATGTTTTTCACGTGGCCAATTCTATGTTGCATATTCCCCTGTCGGGTCACCTTCAACATCATTTGTTTACGCACCAGAAAACAAAACTATCAATGCTGCGTATCAAAAAGTATTACAATAAATGCTACCTAGCAATAAACTTTGACACTGCTTCACTGATCACGACAAAAGTTTACAGATATGTATGAGTTTTCATAGATAGGTGAAGAGGAGATGAACTGAGGTGGCGGAGTCCAACAGAGAGAGGACGAGGAGAAGGATAGAGGCTGGGGGGAGAGGGGCCAAGGGATGGGGAGGGGGGAGGAAGTGAACAGAGAGATAGTGGGAGAGGAATTAATGGATAGAGAGAAAATAGGGGAGGGAAGATGAACTACGAGAGTATGGAATAAATAAATGCCCAGGGAACGCCGGGTTTTCAGCTAGTTGTCAAATATAAAAGGATTTCTTCGAGGCTTCACAATCTCTCAATACTGGATATTCTCAATTCGAACCACCATCAGATCACATATCAAACAGGTTTTGTAGCAAGCAGAACAATCACTGAAAATGGAGCTCCTTTGTACACTAAAAGCTACATGTAACCACCCCGAGCCCATGAAGGTAGTGTTTTTTGTTTTAGTGGAACGCAATGCAGTCTGTGTTGCAGTTTTCAACACTGAAACCGGTGGATATTTGTACTAAAGAAGTGAACCTCCACCTCCTAGAAAGAGGATTGGTCCCCTCCCCAGAAGAATAAATTATCTACGCCCCTGATAACCACTGTACTGCAATGAGTACCAAATTAAGATCTTGGAAGTCTAGATTCTTTAACTTTAGTATGTTTCAGCCAAGTATGACACCAGTTATACAAATATTTAACTACTTTTCCAGGATGTATTTTACTGGTTCTGTGAATTCATTCGAAGTTGGCAAAATCATTCTCAATTGACAAAATGCATTTTAACAAAATCGAAGCACTTGTTTCGTATCGAGTTCGTCTAAAAACTATAGTACTGGGAATACAATGGCGACTATGAGGCGTTTTCGCGGTGTCTACATTTTCTTTATGAGAGTCCACACTTGTAGTCTAGGTCTGCGTCATTAGGGACCATAGATCGGGCCCTCATGATGCAGACATATACGACGAGTGTTTACTTGCATGATGCAGACCTAGACGACGACTGTAGACCCTTATAACACAGACCTAAACGACGAGTCTGAACCCTCATGACTCAGGCGTAGACGCTGTGTAGAGTGGCTCAGAGTTTCCATTATATTCCTACTACAATACATTCGTGGAAAAAGACACTCTTCATTTTAAATGTGTTTGTAGTGTCTAGGTCTTCAGCTTCTTGACCCTGCTTGTGGGATTACCCTTCATATAGAAATACAGGATTAAAATTACATTTCGCAATGTGTGTGGAACTCATCAAAGTAAATTGTAATTTAAGCTCATAATGTGTATTGCCTTAATCCACAAATGAATATTTTATTTTGCAGAACACTTTCCAATATAAAATATTTACAAATTTTCCTTCAGCTCCCCTGAAAGTATTATTTAGGCCCAACCAGACACTCCTAAAAATATTTGGCTACTTTTGCAAACACAAGTAACAGAAAATGTTTTACCAACAATAATAAATGTCGCTTGGGAGGATTGAAATCAAAAAGTTTAGTCTAAAATAAAAATGAACTGTATGCATTACAAAATTTGTACCTCAGAAATTGACGCCCATACAACACAAGAAAGAAAAATGGTTCAAATGGCTCTGAGCACTATGGGACTCAACATCTGTGGCCATCAGTCCCCTAGAACTTAGAACTACTTAAACCGAACTAACCTAAGGACATCACACTCATCCATGCCCGAGGCAGGACTCGAACCTGCGACCGCAGCGGTCACGCGGTTCCAGAGTGACGCGCCTAGAACCGCACGGCTACACCAGCCAGCACACAAGAAATAAAACTGCACTCTTAATTTGCACTCAAACTCATAGTTCCCTGCTTAATGTTCTGCTGTATTCTTAATGTGTCTGCTGATTAGTGTTTTAATTAAGTCTGTCTGCATTAAGACGTGATCGTTTTTCGCCAATTAGGTTTCCAGAGCAACTAAAAATTCACTCACTAGAGGCACTAGTGGCCTGTATATTTAATAGTTTTCTTGCCACACGCGCAAGCCGGGGAAGTCGTTGGGAGTTATTTTTCCACCACTGTAGAATATCTCCCTCGTTCACACACTGTTCTTGCAAGTGCCTGCTGACTTCATCATGTAGGAGAGGAGGCTCTTCTGCCCAGTCCTCAAATTTCGCCATTTTGTGCGGTCCTGAATTTGTTTCTTGGGTGCTGTGATTGGGCACTTGTACTGAAACTATACAGGTTCCAATTAATATTTGCAGAATAATGGGAAGATCGTAATACACATAGTTGAAGTTATAATACTTTTTAGATGATGCTTTCATTTATCGTCCAGTAAAGTCACCAGAAGATCCAAACTAACTGCAGGACGATTTAAATAAGATATATATTTTTGGTGTGAAAATTAGCAGTTGGCAATAAATACTGAAAAGAGCGAGGTTATCCGTGTGTGTACTAAACTAAGTACGTTAAACTTCGTTTACAAGATCAACAAGTCAAACCTAAAGGCTGTGGATTACAATTACGACCTACTTAAATAGGAATGGACACACAGAAAATGTTGTAGGCGTTTTAATGACAAAACACTCTTTTGGAGCATTGCTACGCAGTTGAAGAGCCTTTTCTGCTACGATTGATGGAGGAGGTCGAAAGAGTCTAAAGAAGGGCAGCTCGTTTGGTATTTTTAAACCACAACTAGCTCAAGGTGATAATGACCCCGAGCGATTATAGCAGCTTCAGTCCGGAACCGCGAGACTGCTACGGTCGCAGGTTCGAATCCTGCCTAGGGCATGGATGTGTGTGATGGCCTTAGGTTAGTTAGGTTTAAGTATGTCTAAGTTCTACAGGACTGATGACCTCAGAAGTTAAGTCTCATAGTACTCAGAGCCATTTGAACCATTTCAACCATGGAATAAAATTACAAACCTCTTAATCGTTATCCCATACAGTACAGTGAGCTTTTAAAGCATAAAACCACGGTAGATCTAAATGTAGGGTTGTCTCCTTGTCACCCTCTAGATCAACTGTGGCTTCTTTAAACGGCTTAAGAAATGCTATAAGCTGGCTAGTTATATGGTGGTCATAACCCAGCATCTTATCAGAGGCACCTTCGTTATGTAAGACAGCCTTCACTGAATCAATCTGAGGATGGACTGATATAAGCATGTCAAAATAACTGTCCCACTGCTTTAAAGATGACTTCAGTCTCACACAGAGACCTCTTCTCTTAAAGTAGGAAACCGTATCCCGCACTGTATTAAGAATGGCTAATATATCTGAAACATTTTCTTTACAACATTGTTCGCTCAGAACATGTTTATAGATTGTGTTTATGCTATGAGCCATGCATGGAAGACGCTGGTATATTTCGAGAGCTTTGACAATGTTACTGCCGTGGTCTGTGACAAACGTAATTTTGGCAATGTCTTCACGAGAAACACTCATAGTTTCTAAGCGATCTTCCAACTCGTTACGAATATTCGAGCCAGTTTTTGGGCAGTCAGGAAACGCAGAGCACATCAGTACATATTTATTCAAACGCCAGTCTGAATTTATGTAATGCATTGTCACGGAGATGTAATGCACCCGTTTGTAATTGTCTGTCCATAGATCAATCGTACTGGCACATATACCCGAACGAATCGCATGCACTATATGTGGGAGAATTTTGCTGCACACTTTATCAGCTAAGGTTTGAACTTTCCTAGATTCTATCACTCGGGAAGGCATAATATTTTGAATAACAACTGAGCCATATTTTTTACCTATGTCGATCAGTGTCTGCTCTAAATTAAGAAATCCTTCTCCCTCTATACTGCTAAATAGTCGCAGGTCCTTAGCACACATTTCGACGCACTTTTCGGCCACTAAATCTTCGTCCTCTTTCAAGATATTTACGGAGTGACGGAACTGCTTGTCAAATTTGCACACATGTCGTAACATACTCGAGGTTCCCGAATAAGTACTTAAGAGCTTTTTACATAGTTTGCGTTGAGACACTCCTACCGATTTATTTGAAGCAGCCTCTTAAACACACGAAAACGTTTCCCATGCGGCAATTGTGCTCTGTTTCGTTACCAGTATGTATTCGCCAGTTGTCATTTTATTTTTCAATCTCACTAAAGTTCGAGCTATACATTGTGCTGCCCCCACCGTTGCGATAAATGAACTGCAGGCTAACTACCTGGCTACTCTAGTCACGGTAGCTTGACAGCGCAACCTGTTGTCAGGCGCAGCAAGCTGAGCGGGTCCCGTGAAGCTTGGCAGGCCTGCGGGAACCCAGGCAGCCCGGGCTTGCGCGAGCCCAAGTTGGCCGCATTACCCACTATGCCTCAGTACACGCGCACTCTTGTGTTTACGGTGCGGCCGGCTGACCTGCATGAATGGTTGCAGAGGAGCTAGGGGCAAGCAGGCTGCAAGGGGAATTTGTACATCTCTGCTAATCGTGCAATATCCTAATTCTTGAGACTTTCTGATGTGAACTGCGTGGAAACGTGAGGGCAATTATAATCGACGTCAATGTCAACAACGTTGACCACCACGAGGAAGGACCACCGTGTTGTGCACCAGGCACATCGAAAACCCTTCACACGTCCGCCTGCCAACCGTGAATAAGTAATGGAATCTCTGCAACTCTGTACGTTATCCCGCAGACTAGCAGGAGCCCGACTAAGGAATTATCGCCTCATACGTGGGCAGCTGACAAGAACACAACACAAACAGCTGCATTTGGAGTGTTGTCGTGACCAGGAAGGGTGGACTGCCGACGATTGGCGTAGCATTGTGCTTAGGTGTGAGTTGCTATTCTGCACCACCACGCATACCGTTTTGTGGTGAGGATGGTGGCCATGGGGGAGGGATACCATTGTCCCAATGTTTCGGGGAGGCACAACAGTGTTATTCCTGGTGTCATGCCACAGGACATAACTTCAGGTCACTGCTGGTAGTGACTGACTGGCTGCACAACGGCACGCCATGGACATCGTGCTTCCTAACGTGTCACATCTCATTTAAAAGTATCTCGGTGCCATCATTCAATACAACAATGCTCATTCATTCATGATAGTTACTTTTCGGGTTGATGGCTACTGGTGGCAGGCATACGATGGTATCAACGTTTGAAATCATCGTTGCACTAACCCTAAGTCATAATTTTAAAAAAACGATTAATGTTTAGTTCCAGAGAGAAAACAAACAGGTCATGACGGTCCTCGTGGCTTAAAATTCTGTCGTCTAAACTTTATCCGACTAAACTGACAGTAGAAAAATAAATTTATAAAATTTTGAATGTTCTGTCAATACTACACGTAAGTTTCTCAGTGATGAGGCAGTAACATAGCACTGATTTCAAGCTTATGCGCCGAGATTTACTGCGGCCGTTCTCGAGTATCTGACAAGAGAGCTACAAAAAGAAAAAAAATGGTGGTGTCCTTTAGCAGCGTAAAAACCTAAGAATCTCTTGAGCGGAGGCCTCGTGTGTCGATGCTGAACCGAAGGTAAAACATACAATTGTATAAAAGCCAGTATAAAATGTATAACACTAAAAAAATCTATAAAATAAAATCTTCCAGCCTGACGAATCAATTACTGCAAACGAAATTGTAAGGTAAATAACGTAGCAGTGATCATTATTTAAAAATTAAAAAATCATTAGTCGATAACACATCCGGAGAGTGGTCACAATGGCGGCACTTGAAAATTGTGAAAGAACAGTAAAACAGTGTTTTGCTTACATGAAATATTCCCATAATGTCAATAAGAGATCTCGACGAAATTTGGCGGGTACGTACAGAGGGAATATAATGCAATACCAACTTGTTTGTTTGTGTCCCATTTCACTTTTAAGTGGTAACCAACATGCCGATAGGTAAATTAACAGATTAAGTATGGAGAGATTATCTTTGCAAGTATGATATATGTGGTGTCACCGCCAGACACCACACTTGCTAGGTGGTAGCTTAAATCTGCCGCGGTCCATTAGTACACGTCGGACCCGCGTGTCGCCACTGTCAGTACTTGCAGACCTAGCGCCACCACATGGCAGGTCTAGAGAGGCGGACTAGCACTCGCCCCAGTTGTACGGACGACATTGCTAGCGACTAGACGTACGAAGCCTTCCTCTCATTTGCCGAGAGACAGTTAGAATAGCATTCAGCTAAGTCCATAGCTACGACCTAGCAAGGTGCAGTTAACCATATCTGGAGAGAGTCTTACTTGTATTCACCATAAACGATGTATACCAAAAGGATGGATTAAAGTTAAGTATTCCCAAAGCAACGTACTTTTCTTATTAGCATTCATTGAGCATCCTGTTTCAGACTTCACGATACTCTGGGTGAGCTTATAGCGTGCCTATTCGGCCCCTTCAAAATAACACTGTGTCGGCACTTCTGTCGACACATAACATTGGCGACGAGGAAAAGTGACGCGCCCACGTTGCAGTCCTTTTGATAGTAACTTGCTCTGATTTGATTTGCTTGTGTCATGGCTTCGCCACAATCTCCAGATGTACTGTCCGAATTTTATCGCTTCCAGAATCAGCAGACGCAGGCGTTATTGGATGCCCTGGGACAGCTCGTCCAGGGTCAACGTGCGCTGCAAAACGATGCGGCCGCCGCCGCTTCATCGCTACCGCAGCCACAACATGCAGTTGCACCGCAGTTTCGCCAGTTTGACCAAACTCAGGAGAGCTGGCCGGAATGGTCCCGCCAGTTTGGATTTCATCTCGCCGCCTACAGAATTCAAGGTAACGAGCGGCAGCCTCACTTATTGTCTTGTGTCGGCGTGCAAACGTACCGTGTGATAGTGAAATTGTTTCCCCGACGCGACGTAGCAACTCTGTCCTACGAGGAAATTGTGTCAGCTTTAGATGCCTATTTCAAAGAAACAGTAAATGTCGTTGCAAAAAGGTATACGTTCTTTCGTACAAAACGTACGGCCGGTCAAACTAATAGGGAGTGGGTTGCAACTTTGCAAGGCCTTACTAGGGATTGCGCATTTGAATGTGACTGTGGCCTTCCTTATTCAGATACAATGGTGCGTGATGCAATAGCACAGAACGTTTCTGATGTTCGCATAAGGGAACAGATATTGAAACTAGTCAATCCCTCCCTTCAACAAGTGATAGACATATTGGATAGGCAAGACACACTTGACTTTGCTCAGGAATCATTTGCAACTTCGCCAGCTGTGTGTCGCATTAACCGGCCCGCCGGGCGCGCTGATAGGAACTGTAAACAGCCTTCGCGCCCGTCCGCAACGCTACGTGTCCCGCGAAAGCAAGCAAATGCAGTGCTGAAATCATGCCCGCGGTGTGCAACTAGACATTCGCTTGAGAATTGCCCGTCACGCCAAGCTATTTGCTTTTTCTGTAATAAGTAAGGACATGTTCAAAGTGTTTGCCAGAAAAAGCTTCGATCGGACACTAACAACCATTCCAGGCCCTTTGCTTCGCGCCGGAATCGAACCAAGGACACTCAGGCTCGGGAACCTTCGCCCATGGACATTCATGTAGTTAATGCCACTCCGCCCAGTGTTCCTCTCTCTAACTGTGACTGTGTTTGTCCCACAAAAAGTGTGCGTCGACGTCGACGGCATTCCCGTCACGTCGCAAGTGATTCTGTACCAGTGTCTGTTCAAGTTGCACAAAACAGTCGCTCTTGTCGTCAGCAAGACAATAAACTTTTTGTAGATTTGGACTTTGCCGGACAAGTGATACCATTCTAGCTCGATACTGGAGCTGCAGTTTCATTGCTCAATCACGCTACGTACAAACAACTGGGCGCACCGCCGTTGCGTGCCGCAAAAGTTCAGCTCTCTAGTTATTCAGGACAGCATATCCCTGTGTTAGGACAGTGCAGCCTTCTTGCAACATACAAGGGACAAACAAAACTTGTGTCATTTTACGTTCTTCGTTCTTCTGCTGCAGTGAACTTGTTTGGTTTAGATTTATTTCAATTGTTTAACTTGTCAATAGTGAATCAGGTCCTATCAGTGAACCAGACTGTGCCTTCAGCCAGTGTTTCTCGACTATGTGAGGAATTTGCAGACATTTTTGCACCGGGCCTTGGTTGCGCTAAGAACTATGAAGCACGTTTGGAACTCCAAGTCAACGCGCAACCGAAATTTTTCAGGGCGCGCAATGTTCCCCACGCATTGCGTGATGAGGTCGCAAGGACATTAAACGATTTAGAATCCCAAGGTGTCATTGAATGTGTGCAGGCTTCTCTCTGGGCCTCACCCTTAGTAATTTTGCAAAAACCTTCCGGAAAATTGAGACTTTGCGTGGACTTCAAGGCAACAGTGAATCCACAACTAGTGACTGCTACTTTTCCTTTGCCCCGCCCGGAAGATCTTTTTGACAAACTGTGCCCGGGAAAATATTTTTCAAAGTTGGACCTAGCAGATGCGTACTTGCAAATACCGGTGGACGAAGAATCCCAGCGCGTATTGGTGGTTAACACGCATCTTGGATTGTACAGATTCAAAAGACTGCCATTCGGGTGTGCCTCCGCCCCTGCATTGTTTCAGCAATATTTGCAAACTATTTGTGCGTCGGTCCCTACTGCAGCAAACTATCTGGACGAGAAACCCCTTTTGTTGATGGTAGATGCCTCGGATTTCGGGATCGGTGCTGTGCTTGCGCACAAAGATGGTTCGCATGATCGCCCTATTGCCTTTGCGTCCAAATTGCTCTCGTCAGCGCAAAGAAATTATTCCCAGATAGAGAAAGAAGCTTTGGCTCTCGTGTTTGGTGTTACAAAGTTTCACGATTTCTTGTATGGTCGTCACTTTACCATCATCACAGACCACAAACCTTTGACATCGCTTTTTCATCCGAACAAGCCTGTACCTCCGCGTACCGCGCAGAAATTCATTCGCTGGTCTATTTTCCTATCGCAGTACCGCTACGATATCTTGTACCGGTCCACTGCTAAGCACGGAAACGCAGATGCGTTGTCCCGTTTGCCTGTTGCTGAGGATAAGGCATTCGATTCTTCTGAACTTGCTTGCATGTTCATTGATGCGGAAACCGATGACGTGGTCGAATCGTTTCCGATTGATTTTCGTCGTGTAGCTACAGCCACAGCTGCTGACCCTGTCCTTGCTACCGTTTTGCGTTTTGTTGCTACACAATGGCCCTTGTCGAAGTCACGGATCGAGGATCCGTTGGTTCGCAGATTTTTTGCTCACAAGGAGACTTTTTGTACGACGTGGTGTTTTGTTGTTGCGTTCTGATAATGATCAGTCTAGGGTCGTGGTCCCACGTTCGTTACAGTCCTCTGTCTTAAAGCTTCTCCACCAAGGACATTGGGGTATAGTGCGTACGAAACAACTTGCTCATCGGCACTGTACTTGGTTCGGAATCGATGCTGCGATTACGAATATGTGCTCTTCTTGCATGGCGTGTGCCGAACAACAATCCGCACCGCCGCGGAAATTCTTTGCATGGCCGAAAGCCACTTCCCCTTGGCAACGCTTACACATAGATTTTGCTGGTCCATTCTGGAATGCTCGATGGTTGGTTGTGGTCGATTTCTTCAGTAATTTTCCTTTTGTTGTCCGGATGTCTTCCACGACGTCATCTGCCACCATCCAAGCGTTGTCTGCTATCTTTTGCATTGAAGGTCTTCCACAGACTATTGTTTCCGACAATGGCCCACAATTCATGTCCGCAGAATTTCAGTCATTCTGCAAGGCCAATGGTATTCAACATCTCACATCCGCGCCGTTTTCGCCTCAGTCAAACGGTGCCGCTGGACGTTTGGCCCGGACTTTCAAGTCACAGATGTTGAAGTTGAAAGAGTCGCATTCTCGGGAGGACGCGTTGTTGCTCTTTTTGTCTTCGTATCGCTCTCAGCCCCGCGATGGTCGCTCGCCGGGTGAGTTGCTCCACGGTCGTCCTCATCGAACCTTGATGTCTTTGCTGCATCCGCCGCATCAGGTTCCTGTGCAGCGGCAGACTCCTGCTTTTGCTCCAGGCGACGTTGTATTCTATCGCAACTATCGCGGTTCACGGCGTTGGCTCGAAGGGCGCATTCTTCGCTGCCTCGGCCGCGCGATGTATTTGGTTTTGGGGGCCTCTGGTGAGGTGCGTCGGCATCTCAATCAGCTGCGCCTCTGTCGTCGCCTGGGTTCTGCCGCTCCCCGTCTGCTTTCAGCGACGGAGCCGTCCGGTCAGCGCCCTGGGGACCCATCTACTGGCTCGCCTCATCCCCAGGTGTTACCGACGATGCCTTCCATTTTGCCTCACGGCGTCGCGCCGCCGCCGCAGCCGCCGCCGGCGCCGCCCGCAGTGGACGCTTCGCTGCAGCCGCCATCCGCCTCCCTGGGTCACGCGCCGCCGATCGCTTCCCGTGACCAGCTGTCCTCCGCCATGGAACTCTTGCCCGCTCCGGACCACATGGCGTCATCGCGCGTCGGATACCCCGACGCAATGGAGGTCGATCCTTCGGCCACTCATGTCTCATTACGGGCGCATACGCCGCATGTTGACGTGCACCCTGGAGTAGGTTTCCAGGCGTTTCCTAGCTCCCCTCGGACCGAATGGCCGGGTGCGGGAGGCACAGCCTCGCCTGTTGTTAGGCTCCCCACCTCATCGCATACGTCAACATGGGGTCCTCCCCACGGCGGGCGGAAGCCTTATAACACGACCGTTCGCCGATTTGCGGGGGAGGAATGTGGTGTCACCGCCAGACACCACACTTGCTAGGTGGTAGCTTAAATCTGCCGCGGTCCATTAGTACATGTCGGACCCGCGTGTCGCCACTGTCAGTACTTGCAGACCTAGCGCCACCGCATGGCAGGTCTAGAGAGGCGGACTAGCACTCCCCCCAGTTGTACGGACGACATTGCTAGCGACTAGACGTACGAAGCCTTCCTCTCATTTGCCGAGAGACAGTTAGAATAGCCTTCAGCTAAGTCCATAGCTACGACCTAGCAAGGCGCAGTTAACCATATCTGGAGAGAGTCTTACTTGTATTCACCATAAACGATGTATACCAAAAGGATGGATTAAAGTTAAGTATTCCCAAAGCAACGTACTTTTCTTATTAGCATTCATTGAGCATCCTGTTTCAGACTTCACGATACTCTGGGTGAGCTTATAGCGTGCCTATTCGGCCCCTTCAAAATAACACTGTGTCGGCACTTCTGTCGACACATAACAATATATACAAATGATCCTCACATAAAAGTTGATTTTGCAAAATACCCCACCACCGTTAATTAATTCTTAAAAATGAAAACATTTCTTCAAATAACTTAATAATTTACCGGAATGCAGCCGGGTGACGCCGCCGGCAACCACCGATGTTTCGACGGAAGCACACCCTGCCATCCTCTAGGCAAACTGCATCAAGTAAGCGCTGTACAAGGGAATTTAACACCTCGGTTCTCAGAGAAATCCGGAATGATTACACTTACACACGCTGTAAACACTAGCGCCATCACAAACCAAAGGTGGGCGACGTCAGAAGTTACCTACAGCGGAATTAATAATCGGTTGGTGTCGTGGCATAAATTCTATCCTTCTGTTTCTTGACCAAGGAGCGCGGGACTTCATGCAGACTTTAAACGAAAACCGCCATCCCTGTTGATCAAGCTACTTCCTAATTTTATTTCAACAGCTTCCTTAACAGCGCTTTCACAATAGCTGGAACTGCATGTCATAATCTGCACTTTATTATATTCTATAGGTTGACCGGTGTCAAGTCAATATTCTGCAACAGCGGATTTGCTTGGCATTTGAAAGCATGTGTGTGGCATATGCGCAATATGCTGGTCTTCCACCGTCGTGATAGTCTGACCAATTTATGACATGCCACAACTATGAGGAATAAGTACACATCATCTTTAGGCATACCAAGATAATCCTTTACGGAACCTAAAAGCAACCTGTTCTTAGATAGTGGGCGAATAACACAATTTACGTCATATGTCCGCAAAATATGACCAGCCGTGTTAGAAATGACCCCTGCGTTAATGAAAATTGCCGTAGTCTTTGGGCCACTTCGATATTATCATCATTCACCCGAAGAGCAATTGGTCGATACCGCTACGTCTATCTGTCTTTCACTGTAAGCATTCTGAAGAAAGGTGACTTCGAGTTGGACTAACTCAGCTCACAAACTCTCAGGGTCCGAGATGACTAGGGCCCTGTGTAACATGGTGTTAAGTTCACCATCATGTTGAGCCGGATGGTGACAACTATCAGCCTGCAGATACAAGCCAGTGTGAGTAGGAGTCGTATAAAGGGCAGGTACCAAAGTACCGCCCACCTTCCTTCTAACTAGCACATCAAGGAGGGGTAGACAACCATTATTTTCCACGTCCATGGTGAAATAAATACTCGGGTGCAAAATGAGATTTTTCCCTCTTCCTTTCGCGGGCACGTGCTCTACCGACCCTTTATTTAGAAATTAAATGAAATAAACATCGTAGTGCTAGTTTACTGACTACGGAGTTTGTGCCTTTTATTTGTTAAAAAATAAATAAAAACCTGCCGACCGAAAAAAAAATAAAAACCTGACGAACGATGCTGGATCCAGCGATCCAGCAATTATGGCGCTTTTTTATTTTGTTTAGGACTTGTGCTCTACCAACTTGTTTACGTGAGCTCTAAACCCTTTTTAATTTTTTTTTATTTTTGCAAAGAGAACAAACTCGTACTACATAGAGCAAACGTTGCAGGTAATGAGAAAACAAATAACAACCTCTAGTGTGTGAAAATTAAAACGACGTTCTTCATAAAATAACCCAATTTTACTTCGAAACATAAATAGGTAGGCTACATTTACGCAAAATCTTTTTTTAAACGTAAATGAGTATACAGTCTCACCATCAGCATCATCTCAATTGTAGGCTGCAGACAGAGAGCTATACGTGAAAAGGATAAACATGTGTCAGGGGAAAGAAAACCTAGAAGAGGAGGAGCAAAGAAAAGTGATGGAAATTAGGAATATTTTCCTCGGCTTTCTCCACTTTGGCGCGCCATCAGAACAACGTGCATTCTGTCATTGACCATTAAAATGGGAATGCTCCAAGCAGCTCAGGCTCCAAATGGAAATTAAAACTTGGAACCCAGTTTAAGTTATCGGGAGAAATAAACCACAATGCGAAATTCATAGCATCAAAAAACCAATACGACTTCTATTAAATTTGTAAAGGCAAACACGGTAGGTAATGCGAAGTGGGGGTAGGACATGAATGAATAATATTTCAGAGCCCTGAGTCAATTACATCAAGATCTTCAACAATATAAGGAAAAACAGTCACAGTAAGATATATTGAAGCAAGAATCAATTACAGAACCAGAATATATGCGGAGGGTCACAAAGTAATTGCATGGGATCACACTGCAATCCACGTCGATTTATCACCACATACAGACGTTACTGCTCTCCAGGAGACATTTCAGCCGTAAGTGGGGGCCCACCACATTACAGGCGTACTTCGGCCAACTTTATGCCAAGGGAGCTACAAGACAGTTACAAAATATAAATAACTTGAAAATTGTGAAGTAACAGTAAAACAGGGTATTCTGGTGCTTCGGGAGCAACTGCTGGACTCTCAGGAAAGGTTCCAAGCCCAGACCGTTGAAAGCGTTAATCGCCTGGACGTAAGTCGACATGGTCCCTGTTGTAGTCAATCCGATAGCATTTCTGTGTTTCATCATCAATGTCAAGTTCCAAGTGATACAGTTAACCTGCAGTGGTGCATCAAAAACTACTACTTGAATCCGAGGAAGCGTTCCAAGCACAGACCGTTTGAAGCGTTACAGGCCTGGAAAGAAGTCGGCACGGTGATTTTTGTATTCTACCCGATGCAATTTCTGTCTTTCTAAGTCAATGTGAAGGTACGAGAATCACAGTAAACCTGCAGTGGTGCATCGGAAAAAAAACCTTCACTCCCACATATGATTCCAAGCATAGACTGTTTGAGAGTCACTTGGCTCGACATAATTAAGCATGGTGCTTGTTGTACTCAATCCCGATGAATTTTCTGTCTCTCATATTCATGTGAAGGTTCAAGGGCTACAGTAAACCTGCAGTGGTGCATCGGGAACTACTACTGAACTCGTACGAAAGGCAATGACGATTTGTAGCGTTACTCCCCTGGACATAAGTCTCCATGGTGCCTGTTGTATTCAATCCGATGCAATTTCTGTGTTTAATCGTCAAAGTGAATGTCCAAGAGTTACAGTAAACCGGCAAATGTGCATCGGAAACTACTACTGCACACCGAGGACGGTTCGAAGCACAGACAATTTCAAGCAATACTCACCTGGACAGACGTCGGCATGGTCCCTGTTGTATACAATCCGAAGAAAGTTCTGCGTTTCATCGTCAGTGTGAAGGTCCAAGGGTTACAATAAACCTGCAGTGGTGCATCTTAAACAACTACTGAAGTCATAGGAAAGGTTCCAAGCACATTCCGTTTGTAGCGTTACTCACCTGGATGGAAATCGGAATGGTGCCTGTTGGATTTATTCCGATGCAGTTTCTGTGTTCCATCGTCAATGAGAAGATCCTAGGATTAGTGTAGACCTGCAGTTGTGCATCGAAACTACTGAACTCCAAGGACACGTTCCAGACACAGACCGTTTGGAACGCTATTCGCCTAGACGGAAGTCGGCATGGTGCCTGTTGTATTCAGTCCGTGATAATATCTGTGTTTTATCGTCTATGTGAAGGTCTGAAGGTTACAGTAATACCTGAAGTGGTGTATCGGAAACTACTACTGGACTAACGGGCAAGATTCCAAGCACATACAGTTTGATGCGTTACTAGCCTGGACAGAAGTCTGCATTTTGCCTGCTGTATTCAAGCCGATGCAATTTCTATGTTTCATCGTCAATGTGAAGGTCTAAAGGTTACAGTAAACCAGCAGTGGTGCATCTGAAACTACTACTGGACACCCTGGAAAGGTGCAATGCACAGACCGTTTGAAGCGTTTCTCCCCTGGACAGAAGTCGGCTCGGTGCGTGTTGTATTCAATCCCACTGCAATATGTCATTCATCTTCATTGTGACTGCAAGTTCTGTGTTTCTTCGTCAGTATCAGGTCCATGGGTTACATTAAGAATGCAGTGGTCCATCGGGAACGACTACCGAACTCTCAGGATAACGAGCAGCGGTGCATCAGAAACTACTACTGCAGTCCGAGGAAAGTTTCCAAGCACAGAACTTTTGGAGCGTACTCGCCTGGTCAGAAATTAGCATTATGCCTGTTGTAATCAATCCGATGCAATTTCTGTGTGTCATCGCCCTTGTGAATGTCCAAGGGTTACAGTAATCCTGCAGTGGTGCATCGGAAACTACTACAGGACTCCCAGAAAGGTTCCAAGCATAGACCGTCTGAATCGTTACTATCCTGGACAGAAGTCGGCACGAGGCGTGTTGTATTCATTCCCGATGCAATTTCGGTGTATCGTCGTCAATGTGAAGGTTGAAGGGTTCCAATCAACCAGCAATGGTGCATTGTTAACTACTACTGGTATCTCTAGAATGGTTCAAGCACAGACCGTTTAAAGCGTTACTCGCCTCGACAGAAGTCAGCATGGTGCCTGTTGTATTCAATCCGATGCAATTTCTGTGTATCGTCGTCAATTTGAAGGTCTAAGGGTTAATGTAAACCTACTATCCAATTTCTGTGATTCATCGTCAATGAAAAGGTCCATGGGTTACAGTAAACCTGCAGTGGTGCATCGCAAACTACTACTGGACTCCCAGGGGACGTTCCAAGAACATACCGTTAGAAGCGTTAGCCCCTTGACAGAAGTCGGCATGGTGCCAGTTGTATTCAATTCCCAGGTAATTTCTGTGATTCATCGTCAATTTTAACCTGTAGTGGTGCATCAGAAACATCTACTGGACTTCCAGGAAAGGTTCCAAGAGGAGACTGTTTGAAGCGTTACTCGCCTGACAGGAGTCGGCATGGTGTTGGTTGTATTGAATCCCGATGCAATATCTGTGTTCCATCGTCAATGTAAAGGTCCAAAGATTACAGTAAACCTGCTGTGGTGCAACGGAAACAACGCCTCGAGTCCCAGTAAAGTTTCAGGGCATACACCGTTTTACGCGCGTTGTATTCATTCGCGATGATATTTCTGTGTTTTATCGCCAATGTGAAAGTCCAAGTGTTAAAGTAAAACAGAAGTCCATGCCGGAAAACAGAAGTGGTGCTTCGGAAGCACCAGTGGGCTCCTGAGCTGCCCTTTTCTGCAACCTTTCGATGTCCTCCGTCAATCCCACCTGGTAAGGATCCCACACAGCGCTGTAATATTCTAATAGAGGACGAACGAGTGTAGTGTAAGCCCAGGTACTTAGTAGAATGGACAGCCTTGAGTATTGTACTATTTATCGAGTAATCCAATTCCAACGGATTTCTTTTGGAACTCATGTGGATCACCTCACACTTTTCGTTATTTAGCGTCAACTGCCACCTGCCACACCATACAGCAATTTTTTTAACTCGCTTTGCAACTGATACTGGTCTTCGGATGACCTTACTAGACGGTAATTTACAGCATCATCTGCGAACAACTTAAGACAACTGCTCAGATTGTCACCCAGGTCATTTATATACATCACGAACAGCAGAGGTCCCAGGACGTTTCCCTGGGGAAGACCTGATTTCCCTTCAGTTTTACTCGATGATTTGCCGACTATTACTACGAACTGCGACCTTCCTGACAGGAAATCACGAATCCAGTAGCACAACTGAGACGATACCCCATAGGCCCGCAGCTTCATTAGAATTCGCTTGTGAGGAACGGTGTCAAAAGCTTTCCGGAAATCCAGAAATACGGAATCAACCTGAGATCCCCTGTCGATAGCGGCCATTACTTCGTGCGAATAAAGAGCTAGCTGCGTTGCACAAGAATGATGTTTTCTGAAACCATTCTAATTACGTATCAATAGATCGTTCCCTTCGAGGTGATTCATAATGTTTGAATACAGTATATGCTCCAAAACCCTACTGCAAACCGACGTCAATGATATAGGTCTGCAGTTCGAGGGATTACTCCTACTGCCCTTCTTAAACACTGGTGCGACCTGCACAATTTTCCAGTCTGTAGGTACAGATCTATCGGTCAGCGAGCGGTTGTATATGACAGCTAAGTAGGGAGCTATTGTATCAGCGTAATCTGAAAGGAACCTAATCGGTATACAATCTGGACCTGAAGACTTGCCCGTATCAAGCGATTTGAGTTGTTTCGCAAGCCCTAAGGTACCTACTTCGAAGAAAATCATGCTAGGAGCTGTTCGTGTTCCAAATTCTGGAATATTCCATTTGTCTTCCCTGGTGAAGGAATTTCGGAAAACTGCGTTCAATAACTCCGCTTTAGCGGCACAGTCGTCGGTAACAGAACCATCGGCACTGCGCAGCGAAGGTATTGACTGCGTCTTGCGCTTGTGGACTTTACATACGACCAGAATTTCTTCGGATTTTCTACCAAATTTCGAGACAATGTTTCGTTGTGGAACCTATTAAAGGCATCTCGCATTGACGTTCGTGCCAAATTTCTCTTGCACCGATTAAACCTTCGCTAGACGGCTATTGAGGCAGCATGGGGACGTCCAACGACTTGTTGAGTCCATGTCGTGTCTTGTTGCTGCAGTACGCCGGACAAAAGGAGGTCCGACACAATACTAGGAGGTCTCCCGTGACTTTTGTCACTACGTGAGGTCTTTCACGATGGCCTAGGGAAGGAGAATATAAGAACAAGTAAAGGAGAATTTTACTCGGCAAATGATGTCCATAACGAAATTCTTAGATATGAATTCCAGAGCGAAGTTTCTGAAGTTGTACGTTTTGAGACAGCATTGTGTGGAAGTGAATAGTGGGTTGTGTGAAATATTGGAAAATAAAAGAATCGAAGGGTTTGTGTTGTATCATCACAGCATGATTCAGTAAATTATGTTGACTGAAGAAAAGGTAATAAAAGTTTCTCGATACAGTTGGTTAGGAAACGAGTACGTGGAAAACAGTAAGTGGAAGACGGACAGAATGACAGGACATGTGCCAAGGTGTCAGGAGGAGAGGTCAGAGATAGGAATGTATTCTGCAAATAACTGAAGATTTTGGGCGCCTTTGTTACTTTGACACGAAGAGATTGGCACAAGAGAGAAAATCCTGGGACCGCATGAAACCAATCAAAACATAGGTGCCACAGTCCCTCCCCCATACCAAAAAATCTTTTATATCCTCTTCTAAGATGTCGTTCCTTAATTAAGTTTAAGTAAATTGTTATTCTTTTTTCTACTGCTGTTCGCTTCTTTTGTCTTTGTAATGTTTCTCGTACCGATATTTCGGTTCATAACTAGCTCCATTACATTTAATATTCCCCTAAATAAAAAATAAAAAATTATAAAATCATCGTCCGAACAGGACTTGGAGGCGCAACTTTACCAACTGGCCGCAGTGTCATCCTCAGCCTTGAGGCGTAACCAGGTGGGGACGTGGAGTGGCATTCCGCTTGCCAGCAAACTCGGACAGTTACCCATTCAGGAGCCAGCCAGACCCGACAGCGCTTAACTTCGGTGATCTGACGGGAACCGTTGTTACCACTGCGAATAGGCCGTTGGCGAGTGTTTTTCCTTACTGAGGAGAAAAGGGATACATCATCAATCCGCGTTGCACTCCCTGAAAATAAAAAATTAAGCATGCAGATGACATAGCCAGATATCAATGAACCTTCGTAAAGAGTATGTGCGAGGGTGTGTTGAAAGTAACGCCTTCAAATTTTTTATACACAAACTCTTTAACCACCTTAGATTAAACAGACGTAATTACCGTTCTACATCTTATTGTTTCTGTCTACATATTTGCAGCCCTCTGCCACTACAGGGCTCTGAATTTTAGCATGTAACGTGAGGTTGCATAACTTAAATATGTCGGTGCGTGGGAAACATCGTGCTGTAATCGAACTCGAAGATTTCATGTAGACATGGAGCACCCTGTCCTTCAGCATGACAATGCCCGACTACAGACTATCACTGCGACATCTGCAACAGGCCGGCACCTCGGCTTGACTGTCACCGATCATCCTTCGTACTGTCGTAACTCGGCCGCATCCGCTTTTCATCTGTTTCCAAAATCTGAAGCACATCTCCGAGGACTTCGCTTTGCAAGAAACGAAGTGCTGCAAGCAGACGTGAAGTTGTGGCTTAGTCAACAAAGTCAAACATTCTACACTGACAGTGTGATCAGACTGGTCTCTCGTTTGGGAGAATGTGTTTGTCGCCAGAGTGATTACGTTAAGAAATGAATATCTTGACCTGGGTTTCATATACTAGTGTGAGATTGCGGTCTCAGCGTTCGACAGAGTTTGAAAGGGGCTTCAGTGTGGGACTCCATTTGGTCAGCTGGTCCAGTCGTGCAGTATCCAGATTCTTGAGATTCGTCCAGGTCACGATCAACAACGTCTGACCACCACATCGGAGGATCGCAGTACTAGGCACATCGAAAACTTCTCACCACTCCGCCTGCCAACCGTGAACAAGGAATAGAATTCCCGCAAAATTGAACGGACTAACGAGAACCAGACTAAGGAATTACCGTCTCATACGTGGGCAGCCGGTAAAAACACAGCACAAACGGCTGCATATGGGGTGTTATCGTGACCAGGAAGCCTGGACTGCCGATGTATGGCATAGCATTGTGCTTAGGGAAGAGTATCAATTCTGCATCACCACGCATAACGTTGGGCGGTGAGTATGGTGGCCACAGGGGGGAGGGAGGGGATCATACTCTCCCGACGTTCCGTGGAGGCATAATAGCGTTACTCCTGGCCTTATGCTTCAGGGCATAATTTCAGGCCACTACTTGTAGTGACTGACTCCCTGCACAACGGTACTTCGCGGATATCGTGCGTGCTCACGTGTCACCTGTCATTCCACAGTATCTCGGTGCCATCTTTCAAGAGGACAATGCTCATTCTTACATGTTAGTTACTTTTCGGTTTGATGGCTGCTGGTTGCAGGCATACGAAGGTATGAACGTTTGAAATTGTCATTGCACATACCCCACGTCTTATTCATTAAAACGATTAAAGTTCAGTGGAAGTAAGGAAAAGGCAAGTCATGACGCGTGCTGATGGCTCAAAATTCTACTTACAGGTTTCCAGGATGATGTTTTATATGTTGTGTTTTTACTCTATTTTTGGAAAGTTTTCTAAAAGTATTTGCACCCTTCAATTGCGAAAAGACATCAATTTTCTTCCATCAGATAAGCCTTTTGTACTGTTCTGGATGTCACTTGCGTGAATATTCAGTTATGCTGCCCCTACATTCGTCCATAATTGCGAAATGTTAACGGTGAAGGATTTTGTGCACCAACCGATCTCTTGATGATGACCCATACATGTCCGATGGGAATCATGTTGGGCGATCTGGATGACCAAACCATTCGCTTGAATTATCCAGAGCATCCTTCAAACCAACAGCAAAGAAATGTGGATGGGCGACATAGCTAATTTCACTAATTAAATTCCATAGTTGTTTAGGAACATGAAATCCAGGAATGGCTTCAGATAGTCTCAAGCAGCCGAACATAATCATTTCGAGTCGGTGATCGGTTCAGTTGGACAAGAGAACCCATTCCATTCCATGTAAACACATCCCACAGCACTGTGGAGCAGCCACTACCTTGCAGCATGCCTTATGCCTTGTTAACATCTTGGGTCCATGGTTACGTGGAGGCTGCTCCACACTCCAATCCTACCATCAGCTCTTACCAACTGAAGTCGAAACTCACCCGACGTGGCCGCGGTTAACGGACGTCTGGGGTCCAACAGGTACGTCACGAGCCCAGGAGAGGCTCTGCAGGCGAGGTCGTGCTGTTAACGAAGGCCCTCGCGTCGGTCGGCAGCTGGCACAGCCCATTAACGCCAAATGTCGCAGCACTGACCTAACGAATGCGTTCGTCGTACATCCCACATTGATTTCGGCGGTTATTTCAAGCAGTGTTGGTTGCGTCTAAGCACTCCGAAAGATAGCAGTGGCAGATAAACATCTTAACAGATCATACACTCAAGTTGCATAATATACTGAATAATGGAAAGCAGTATTGAAAGTCGGTTACATAATGGTCAGTTTGGTCTTAGGTGGGTGAGGGCCCTAGAGAGGCAGTTAGATTAAGTCGTGTGTAAGCCTAGGGACCGATGGCGTCAGCAGTCTGATCCCATAGACACAAACCACAAATTTCCAAACTTTTAAAATAGCATAGGCTAAGAGGGCATTCCCTCAACTTAAGTCTAGAAACATCAATCATCGGCGTTAGCTTGAGGAAATTTTTGTGGGAATTTACGTGCAAATCATAGCAGTAGTGAAACAGGCACTGTGGAAAAACCGAAAAAGAAGTGATTCGAAGTGTTTGAGATTCGGTGCTACAGAAGGATGTTGTATGTGATGTGGACTCATAAGATACAAGGAGGTTGCCGCCAGAATCGACGAGGAAGGGAAGTTGTGGAAAAGACTGACGAGATCAAGTAACAGTGTGGTAAAGAATGTGGCTAAGAGTCAGACAGATTAGAGATTAGATTAGATTACATTTTCGATCCAAAGACTCAAAAAAGAGATGATTCCTGTAGACGTGTGACATTTCATAAGGTATAACACAGAAATCGTAGAACATTTGAATATAATACTCACTTTTCTGATCATCTGTCTGGAGACTGTAAAATACGTGAATACATTACAGCAAAATGGATCTGCATGTCTTCATATGTTATATACATGCTGGATGGGAATCTCTTACACGTTCTGAACTCCATACAGTGGACATTTTCAATGTTTAATGACAAAGAATTAGCTTTAAACCGTTTATTCCTGTCAGTGAAAATTTTATTAGCTGCCGTTTCTAAATATGTACAATTGTATTTCGCAAAAATATACTTCGTTTCCATTTAGTGAGGAAAGCTGCCAGTGACAGTTTAACATTCCAATTCACTTAAGGCACTGTTGCGATTCTCACAGTCAAAGGCTTTTGACAGGTCACGGATAATGTCAGTAACCTCTAATTTGTCATCTAATGAATTAAGTACAGTCTCAGTGTACGTGTAATTAGCTTCTCTGTATCGTATCCTCTATGAAACCCAAACTGTGACTTAGACAAAATATTATTTGCACACAGATGTGAAACTGGTCGAAATTTCGACTGTATCGATTTATCCCCATTCTTCTAAAGAGGTCTAACTTCAGCAAACTTTAGCCAGTCTGGAAATTTTCCGCTCGTAAGAGACTGATTACACAAAATAACTTAAGATAGAATTCAACTGAAGTGAGTACCCTGTGATTAACATCACTTAGAAAGTTTAGGTTCGAAGTTCGGAATAATTCAGGACTTCGCGAGGAATAGAAACAACTTAATCTGTATTAATTACGTGTCAGAACTAAAGTAAACAAAGAACTGCGTCTACAATGTTTGAACTAGCCACTTATTTCCGAATTTTCATTACATTTGAGAGTGATGTAGAGGGTGAAGAGAGAGACAGTATTATAACGAAAAAATAGTTGAGGATGTGAGGTGCAAGTGCTTCTCTGAAATGAAGAAGTTAAGATTTGTGACTAGCTCCATCAGCACAGTCATGAGTCCGATCATTTCTCGCCACCACCTTAAATAAATACACAAATAAAAATGCCCCACCTATCTGAGGCTCCCAATGTACATTAAAACTTGGAAGACAACATTGTGGGAATTTGGACTAATCGATAGCTGAAGATCCCAACATTCCCAAAAAAAAGAGTTCACTTATATAACGGAGCACCTCAACTTCGGCAGACTGTAAGAGAAAAGCCCGAAGCAATCAGTAATTCCGATTTTGAAAAAATTTTAATTACCGGAAGAAATAAACTACAGTGCGAAATTCATGGCATCAAAATATCAATACGATCTCTATTAAATTTGTAAAGGCAAACACGGGAGGTATTACAATGTGGCGGTGACACAGGAAGGAATAGTATTTCAGAGCCCTGAGTCAATTATATAAAGATGTTCAACAATACAGGGAAAAGCAGTCACAGTAAGACATATTAAAGCAAGAATCAATTACACAACCAGAAAATATGCGGTAGGTCACAGAATGATTCCAAGGGATCTCAATGCAATCCATGTCGATTTATCGCCATATACACGAGTTACTGCTCTCCCGTAGATATTTCAACCGTAAATGGGCGCCACCACATTACAGATGTATTTCGCAGTACTTTATGCCAAGGGATATCAACAAGGTACTTGCAAAATGAAGGTAGATGACTACAAAATCGTGAAGGAGCAGTAAAACAGGATTTTGCTTACAAAAAATGATCCAAAAATGTTAATCTCGTCGAAACTTGGCGGGTACATACAGGGGAAAATAATTTAATACCAAGTTTTTTGTTTGTGTCCCAATTCACTTTTAAGTGGCAAAGAACATGCCGATAGGTAATTTGACGTATTAAGTTTGGAGAGATTATTTTCGCAATTATGGTATATAAAAATGATCCACACATGAATGTTGATTTTGCAATACACCCCACCGTTAATTAATTCTTCAAAATGAAAACAGTTCTTCAAGTAACTTAATAATATACCAGAATGCATTGGGTGACGTCGCCGACAACCACCGATGTTTCGACGGAAGCACACCCTGCCATCCTCAAGGCAAACTGCAGCAAGAAAACGCTGTGCAAGGGAATTTAAAACCTCGATTCTCAGACAGATACGGAATGATAACACACACGCTGTAAACACTTGCGCCATCAAAACTCAAATGTGACAGACGTCAGAAGTTATCTAACTTAATAATGTGTTGGTGAAGAAGACTCTATCCCTCGGTTTTTTGAGCATGGAGAGACCGGAACTCCATGCAGACTTTAAACGAAAACCGCCATCTCCGTTGATAAAACTACTTCCTAATTTAATTTCAACTGCTTCATTATTTGCGCTTTCACAATAACTGGAAGTGCATGCCATAATCTCCGCGTTGCAATATTCCGTAGGATTACCGGTGTCAAGACAGTGTTCTGCAACAGCGGATTTGCTCGGTTGTTGTAATCATGTGTGTGGCATATGCGCTGTACGCTCGTCTTCCACAGTCGTGATAGTCTGACACGCCACAACTGCGAAGAATAAGTAGACATCCTCTTTACGCAAACCAAAATAAAACATTACAGAAAACTGAAAGGGCCCTGTTCTTAGATAGTGATCGAACAACACAATTTACAACATAATTCCGCAAAATATGACCAATCCTGTAAGAAATGATCACTGCGTTAAGGAAAATAGCCGTAGCCTTTGAGCCACTTCGGTATTATCATCACTCACTCGATGCATAGTTGGTCGATCGCGCCTTTCACTGTAAGCATTCTGACGAAAGGTGCCTTCCAGATAGGTTAACTCAGCTCACAAACTCTCAGAGTCCGAGATATCAAGGGCCCTGTGTACCACGGTTCCAAGTTCGACATCACGTTGAGCCGGATGGTGACAACTATCAGCCTGCAGATACAATCCAGCGTGAGTAGGAGTCGCATAAGGGCAGGTACCAAAGTCCCGTCCACCTTCCTTCTCATCAGCACATCAAGGAAGGACAGACAACCATTCTTCTCCACGTCCAACGTGAAACAAATATTCGGGTGGATCGAATTTAGATGCTCTAAAAAGTGTTTCAAATTCTCAGCTGCCATGTAGCCAAATAACAAAAGTATAATCTACATAACTAGAAAACACCCAAGTTTCAAAGTCTCCAACTGCAAGGCATTTCCCTCCAAATCTTCCATACACAAACTGTCAATGGTAGGGGATAAAGGTCTTTCCATCTGCTTTGCTGCTAGTACTTGTTATTGAGTAAAACTCACGTGGAAGTCAACACGTGTTGAAACTAGTATTCGCCACAGGCGAGCAAATCCGCTGTTGCAGAATATTGTCTGAGCACCGCTCATTCTACGGGTTGTAAAAACATGGAGATACTAGCATGCACTTCCAGATATTTTGATAGTGTTTCAAATGAAGCTGTTGAAATTATATTAGGAAGTAAGCGTACAAAGAGAGATGATTTTAAAACATAAAATATCACTTTATAACATCAAACAATTATAAGTAAAATAAATAACGACACTAAAAGTGAATGTTTTCAGACTGTTACTGACAGCACATTTTGTACAGCTTAGTCTCGCAAAGTTGTATTTGCCACAGCTCGGCCTACGGTAACAACAGTGGCAAGTCGGCCTCCACAGCAGTAACGACGAGGACTTTTCAAAACTGGCGACGAGGACTAACAAAAATTTTGCAGCTAAATTGTGGGGGGAGTGGTCCATCCAGTGGACGTCAAACTAGAATAGTGATAATGCTTAAAAGAAGAACATAGTCGATCACACATCCGAAGTGCGGTCTGAATGGCGGCACGTCGTGGTTTCTGTTTTCCCTTCGACGGAACATGAGGAGATATGCCCAGCCTCCTTTCCTTTACGGTACTCCTCAGCATATCCGCTGCTACGGTCGCAGGTTCGAATCCTGCCTCGGGCATGGATGTGTGTGATGTCCTTAGGTAAGTTAGGTTTTCGTAGTTCTAAGTCTAGGGACTGATGACCACAGATGATAAGACCCATAGTACTCAGAGCCATTTGAACCACACTCCGGATGCGAGCAAAGAGGCGTGATGACGAGTAGTTGAACTTGATTTCGGAAAGATGGCAGCCACTGATACAATACTAATAACACTGCGAGGTATCGACTTCGATTCCGTAAGGCCAAACTAAAACTGATCACCTTAAAATAGTAGTAAGACGTAGGAAAATAAATAAATAAAAAGATCCAGCTGTTAACTACAGCTGGGAAATGAGGAACTTGCTTATCAATTCAATTAGTGGAGACCTGTTTAGGAGGGTTTGAATTTCAACTCTGACAATTACACTGCTAAAAATATTAGGCCTACATGAGTTTGGGCGTCTGTCATACTCCACTGAGAAGTAATTGAGTACTGTGTAGGAACCAAATTATACTCTCATCCTTCAGACATTAATTACACAACAAAACTTCATTACATCCTTGATCGTTTATATATTAAAATAACTGAATTGTCAGACTGGTGTGACAGCTACATGGCGTGCTCCGTATACGTCTACGGACGTCGCCTTGTGGTATCCGTTCCCACTTTTCCGTGATATCCTATGAGAGTTCTAGGAGAGTCTGTGATAGAACAGAACGACCACAAACATATCCGTCAAGCATGTCCCACATACGCACGATTAGTTTAGGTCGGCGTTCACCGCCGGTCCTACCATTGCGTCAATATCTAGGCTTCGCAAGACATCCCTGTTGACACACGCCTCGTCGGCCCTGGAATTAAAAGAAATTCAGGGCCACCGCCATACGCAGCAGCCACCACCTGGTCCAACAGGATCTGTTCCACTTACTGTCTGGCGGTAAGGGGACCGTGCACCGCAAGATCTGTAAGGCCATAAACACTGAAGCCTCCTCACGATGTCACAGAACGATGGGAATTTCCTCAGCAACATCTGCCAGGATTCGCTCACCATGTGTCACTACACAAGAAGATACGTAAAATCGTCTGTGAATTACACGATCTGCCAGTAGCGAAGTCGCCTGTTGACACGGGGAAGGCCGTACTGAACGCGAGCTGCAAGACTTTATCGTGTCATGGGGGGTACTCTAAGAGCATGTCTGGGTCGGAACGTCCTTCCTCGTAACCTGTTCATTACAATATGATCGGACGCAGGGGCTCCAGTGGCCGTTCTGATATCGTTTGCAGTGCTCAAGCGGTACTCACATGGTTCTGAATGGTCACCCAGTACTGTGTGCAACACACCCAATAGGCGGTGCAGTACTTTAATTTCCATTGAAAGCTAAGATCTCAAGCCATGCTATAATTTTAAGGGCACCAATATCTGGCCACAGGGTGCGGGTGAATCAACCACCCACCGCCATTCCTTCCTTAGCTGTAGCTTACAGGAAAATTAAAGATATATTGTACTCAGGTGTCTATCATTCAAAATGTCTGTGTTAGGTAGGTGTTTAACAGGGGCGGAACTGAAACTTTTTTATCGATTGACGCTGATACAGGGGTTCCCCTAAATCTTTTGTGGAGTGTATTTATTTAAAACTGATAAAACATAGATTCATGTTTCAGGGGATTTTTGTCCTTCAGCGTAGCTACCAAAATTGTGTAACCTGTTTCCAGAGATGGAGAAGTCGTAGTACACCTTCAGAGGCGCCATTTATATTGATAATTGAAATCGAACAGTCTTTTTCTGAACGAATCTCTCTGACAGTTGTGAGGCAGATGCCACTAAATGATTTCTTCCCTTTACACATTAAGTGGAAGCCACAAGGACTGTATGCTCTCGTACCAACGATGAGTGGTTCCTATATGAAGCGCCACCGCTTTTTTCTCAAAGCTGTTCGCAGATTGTGTTCCTACACTACTGGCCATTATAATTGCTAAACCACGAAGATGACGTGCTACAGACGCGAAATTTAACCGACAGGAAGAAGATGCTGTGATATGCAAATGATTAGCTTTTCAGCGCATTCACACAAGGTTGGCGCCCGTGGCGACACCTACAACGTGCTGACATGAGCAAAGTTTCCAACCGATGTCTCATACACAAACAGCATTTGACCGGCGTTGCCTGGTGAAACGTTGTTGTGATGCCTCTTGTAAGGAGGAGGAATGCGTACCATCACGTTTCCGATTTTGATAAAGGTCGGATTGTAGCCTATCGCGATTGCGGTTTATCGTATCGCGTCATTGCTGCTCGCGTTGGTCGACATCCAATGTCTGTTAGCAGAATACTGTATCGGTGGGTTCAGGAGGGTAATACGGAACACCGTGCAGGATCCCAAAGGCCTCGTATCACTAACAGTCGATATGACAGGCATCTTATCCGCATGGCTTTAACGGATCGTGCAGCCACGTCTCGATCCCACAGTCAACAGAAGGGGACGTTTGCATGTCAAGAACCATCGCCTTACTGGCGTATCACCCGGTGTGATGGTATGGCGTGCCATTTGTTACACCTCTCGGTCACCTCTTTTCGCATTGACGGCACTTAGAACAATGGACGTTACGTTTCAGATGTGTTACGACCCGTGGCTCTACCCTTTATTCGATCCCTGTGAAACACTACATTTCAGCAGGATAATGCTCGACCGCATGTTGCAGCAGCTATACGGGCCTTTCTCGATACAGAAACTGTTCGACTGCTGCACTGGCCAGCAAATTCTCCAGATCTCTCACCAACTGACAACGTCTGCTCCATGGTGGCCGAGCAAGTGGCTCGTCACAATACGCCAGTCACTACTCTTGATGAACTGTGGTATCGTATTGAAGCTGCATGGGCAGCTGTATCTACACACGCCACCCAAGCTCTGTTTGACTCAATGCCCAGGCGTATCAAGGCCGTTATTACGGCCAGAAGTGGTGTTTTGGGTACTGATTTCTCAGGATCTATGCACCAAAATTGCGTGAAAATGTAATCACATGTCAGTTCTAGTATAATATATTTTACCAATGAATACCCGTTTATAATCTGCATTTCTTCTTGGTGTAGCAATTTTAATGGCCTGTAGTGTATACTGGAAAGTAATACAGCCCATTAACAGTCTGCCGTTGGCGAACGGTGTACTTTAGGATAACATAATCACAGATGTACACGAAAAACACAATTACATCCACGTTTCTCGGTTTCTGACGAAATTTTGTTAGTCGGGATGACGTACAACAACGTCACTCGGTTGTTTGGCGTTTCAAGTGCGGCTCATGCGATCCCTTTTTTATGCAATTGTTCTCATTCCCAGGCGTTCCTTCAGAACGTGCAGCTCAGTCATATGCTCTAAGCATCTCGGGACAGCTCATGAATCGTTTGGCGTCGATCACTGCCCTCTAACGCGGTAAGAGCACACCCTTCTCCTGAGATGCGGTGCTCGGTTCGTAATGACCGCATATTCTAATTCTGTTATATTCGCTTAACGGTCTGTTAACCGCTGTGTAAGTTCTCTGGCAATGTTTGTTAAGAAGCATTTAAAGTTTCTTTCGCGCTCTCTTATGATTTAATGAATATGCGTCTCACGTTTCCATATGTTTTCTGTCCCGTGCTATTTTCTAATGTGCTCATCCTATCTCACTCGGCGCGGTTTTGTAGCGACACACAGGTTATTTCCTGGTTCTCTCTGGGGTGATCGCTCGTTTCCTTGGAGCAATGTGATTGCGCTTTAGTAAAATGTTTTAATTTTCAACCCCTTGCTATTCTATTCTGCAACATACCTGAAGCTGTCCATGCCTTACATTTCGATATCTGATTTCGGAATCTCTGTCTGACCAACACGTAATCCTGATGAAACTGTCAGTCGATCGTTCCCAAAATATACCCTCTCCTCTTGTGATTCTAAAAAAACGTATTCGCTGAAGGGAACTGAAAATTGTTGCCTGAACTCAGTTGATCTTTCTCCTCCCTCATTCCTATTGCCAGTAATCTGCTGCTTACCACACAATTATGCCTACCTGAACTATGGCTGTCGACGTTGGTTTGCTGTCGAATCCGGTGAGAAATAGACTATCGATGAACTGTTCACAGCAGTTCTCTGCCATTCTCTTCTATTCACAAGGGATCCTACTCCTCGTATACCACTTTCTGCTGCTGTTGATATTGCCCTACAATCGTCTGACCAGAAATCCTTAACTGTATTCCACTTCACAGCACTAACCTCCACTATATCTTGATTTAGCACTTGCATTTCGCTTTTCAGACTTTCCACCATCCCACCTAAGTTCAAAGTGCTAATATTACCTACTTCCACTCTCAGAATAATACCCAGTCATTGATTATCCCTCTTTTTCTCATTATCACCTACAACTTGGTAGCCCCATTCCCGAGAACAGAATGGGCGACTTATCTTCTGACAATGGGTACATCATCATGAAACGTCTTGAGCTGATAGCCGCATGTCCTGTGGAATCACATTATGTGTTTTCAGTTTATTAATTTCTATTGCCTTCTGCACCCTCGTGCCGTTGATTATTGCCGATTGTTCCGCCTTCCAGCTGAAATTTCCCAACCCAGAGGCAAGACAGTGCCCCGAAACTCTGTTCGCTCCTCCGCATTCTTTTACAACGCCTTTGGTATAAAATGTGTGACTTCTTATGTCTGGAGATTTCGGACGGCATTGATGATAACTTTTATTCAAAATTTAGGCAGTAGGGCTTTGTTCGAACACAGGACCTAGGCCATTTTTATGAGTAGTCAAAGACACTACACCTATTTTTTTTACAAAACAATTGTCAATGCAGTGTATATTATATATTCGTATTTAGTTGACTATTTTACAGACCTCCCTATGCCCCAACTCAGAAAATGCAAACAAAAGTATTCCGAACGTCAGACTGTAATCGGACACATTGAATAATATTTCTGATGGAAAATAGACCAGACCAGCAGTTATTTAAGGATAGTTATTCAAGAGCAGTTATTTAATGGTAATGGAATGAACATCAGGTAGTGTATTTCTTTCGATAACGGTAATAAAAGATATCCAGATT
The DNA here is from genome assembly GCF_023864275.1 of Schistocerca cancellata. NCBI lineage: Eukaryota > Metazoa > Arthropoda > Insecta > Orthoptera > Acrididae > Schistocerca > Schistocerca cancellata. Next base: position 880,655,376 of record NC_064628.1, read on the forward strand.
GAGTGCCTGTTCAAAATAGCATATCATCACGAACAATATATTATCCAGAAATTGCTCGGACTTCGAAGAAGAAAGAATATTATGTGCACTGCTATGAATACGATAATCTTTCGGTAATAATATAGATAAGAACACTGACTGACGCATATCACCATCTGGCAGTAGCGATACAGCGTCGATCATTATGGGGTCGCTGAAGTTTTAATTTCTTCTCTCACAGCAAGATGAGTCAAAATGAGTTTTCTGATTATTTGAGTCACTTGTCACCAGTAACCCCGCAAAGAGGGATGTTTTTGATTTCACAACACATAATGAAAATCACTCCTTATTCACCACATGAGACGATCACAAATCAGTAAGAAAGAATATTTACTGTCTGTGAATAAGTATGTGACTTCAGTGCCGTAAGCCTCATCAGAACTACTTTTTGTGGATCAGTAAATTATTTAAACTATTAAATTACCCGTTGCATTTTCCCGTTTTGGGTTGTCGGCGTAAGTTATTTAAATTACTGTCTTCGTAACTGAAATTGTACTGTGGTCAGACTAGCCGCTGAATGAAGCAGACTGGTTTCGTATCTTGGTGGCTTATATCGTCAGACGGTATTTGTTAGGTCTACCAATAAACCGTGTTGTAATGACAGACGTAGGAGATCACTAATTGACCCGAAGAGCAGTGGCTGTTTCACAGATGTGGAAATTACTTTTAGATGGATTTGATAAACATCATTACAAGTTATACTAACGGCAGCTGAACTAACGGTCCTTGAGTGAAGGCGTAAGACGGAATCTACCGAATCAAAAACAGTTTCGGTGCCAGCAGGTCATATCGTCTCACCGCACCCGATCGTACAATGCACACACGTTAATTCGTGGTGTACACAACAATGGGAACCGCTTACAAGCGGTAAGGTGGTTTCCGAGGAAACAAGACACTTCAGTTGGTTAACCATGGCTGACGTGAAGAGAAGCGATCCAATTGCTATCCCGCTGCCTCGAGACTTTATCCACTGGAAGCTACAGGCCCAGGTAAGCCTCGTGTACTTCTCTTAGTAGATCTGTGTGAGAAAGATCCCGGCAGTGTCTAGACCAGGAATTACGGGAGTGCATGAAGGAACTTCCGGATAGGTGTTACGTAGCTGCGCAGATGTTAAAGGTCGAGACATGACGAAGATAGTTTTTTTTGTGATGGTTATCGTTCTCTTGCATACACGAGGCGTAGTAAGGTGTAAAAATCCAGTTGCTAGAGAAAATCAGTGATTTTTGTCTTATAAAGCGAGGTGCCAGTGTAATTACAAACTAACGTCAGTTAGGGATCTTTTTCAAGCTTGCGTTGTACTGGCCATTGCTTTTCCATATGAACGGCCATCTAAACCGTTCGTGTGTTGTGACTACACCGGGTAGCGATCAGTAGTACATTTGTTGAGGTGTTCCTAAGCAGTCTTACTGCTATTAACATAAGGATCCCAAAAATGGAGCAAGGCTTCAATGTTAATATACAGATGTATTTTGTTTCGCATACATTTAGCCCACGCTCTCTCTCTCTGTCTCTCTCTCTCTCTGTCTGTCTCTCACTCTCTTTCTCTTTATCTCCCTTTGTCTCATTCCTTTTTCTATTTCGATGAAAATCTATTTCACTCTTGACGATTTCCGTCACGTATCGTGTTCCAGGAGAATATATCCATGCAGTAACGTAACTTTAAAGTAGTGAAGGCATTATACAAATTTTGTTTTTAAATTAAGAATTGTTCCAAATATCAGATATTGTTATTTTATTTTCTAGGGACGAAGATTAGTGTTTGAGCGATCTAAGATTCCGCTGGTACACTCGTATTCGAGATTCGAACTGGAGGATTTTCTGTTCGCTGTTCATTATGACGTACATCCTGTCGATACTCACCCTTGGGATGGAGAGTGGCCTGGACTGCCGGAATATTACTGTGAGTGCCTAAAATTTCTCGGGTTTATAGATGTGAGTGGGGAATGGGAATAAGTGATGCTGCTATTGTGTTAATTCTGGCCTCAGTAAGGAAAACATTAACTAGAGTATTCTGAGGCAGAGAAATGTTGCTGGAGCGCAATGTGTCGATACAGCTGTTAGTAGTGATAAACTCCTACTTCTTTCGCTTCCTACTTCCCCTCTCCACCTTCAGTTTACCTACAATCCTGTATTATTAGTATACAATGCGAACAGTACTGTTGGTAGAGGATTAAAATGGCTAAGTGTGAAGTACTCTTATTTTCTCCACGAATAGTGACTTTTAACTGACGCAGTTATTCTCTTACAGGCGCCGGATTCTACCGACCTCCGCCCCAAGATGTCCCAGTGGACGCAGAGTCCCGCAGACGTCGACCGCTGGAAGTGGTGACTGAGGAGGACGAGGCGTGTCCAGGCAACGGGCAGACGTGGGAGGGCGGAGACGTGCCAGCGCTGGACACATCCGGCGAGAAGCAGCTGTCTCCAGACCTGGTGGGTGGCGAGGGAGACGCAGGGGAAGAGAGAGAGGGGCCGACGTGCGGTTGTGGCTTCTGGCGTTGGCTGAAGAAGATGTTTTGTGTTCGACGACGTTAGGGGCACTCCAGCACCTCTCGCCCAGGTTAGTCTCGAAACTAGCAGTAGTACAGAATAATGGAAATTTCAGAATAACTTGTGTTTGTGATGACTTTCCAAACTACGTTCTATCGAAATAAAAGAGCACATTCTTGTCATAGCCTTTTGCAATTTTTCATCTTCTTTTCAAATCAGTTATTGCATGTCTGCTCTTAGTTAGACGCTACAAAGTTAACTGAAGTTTTAGCATCGTCACAATATATAACTGTACTGATTTGTATATAAATACATAACAGGCATTAGCTTTACCTTCTTTCCTACAACTGTTATTAGATATATTCATCGATCAATTTTCTTTTGTTACAGGTTTTGTCAGCACCCACATCGAGCTAGAGAACAGACGAAACAAAACCTGTCGAGCGATTTGATTCAAAGGCATCGTCACCAGCCGGCTGTAAATAATGTACATAACATGTAAATACGTTCATTACTGTTCTGGATGTTTGTTCTCAAAATATCTACGTATTAAATTTGTTTTCTACTTTTACTCCTGCGTCTTATTTGTAGAAGATTTAGGAGTGCTTGTAGTCATTCCCACAAAATAGTTCCGCAATTTATGGGACAAGGAACCAAACACAGAAAGTGCCCAGAGAACAATAGTAAATCGTCATTCACCAATCGTTTTTCCGACCATCTCTCTCTGCCTCTCTCTCTCTCTCTCTCTCTCTCTCTCTCTCTCTCTCTCTCTCTCTCTCTTTCTGCCACCCCATCTGTAAGATACACACACGCTCACACACACATACACGCACACACGCACTCATATGTATATATATCTTCAGGAAAAGATTGGAAAATAATCGAATGACCTCTCATGTAATTGATGGTACCTTTGGAGTTCAAACTCTCACTACTCGGCATGTTTGCTACAAATACCTTCTACTATTACACAGGACAATTGAAACTTAGATAAGTGATCACAATCTGCTGTAACTGCATAGCGAAATATCGACATGGCCTTTTTTTATATCCTTTGTAGTCCTTGTATGTGACATCCCTAGGTACCACGAACAACTTATAACGAATACTCCATATCACACCATACCAGAAGCAGAGGCAGTGCTAACAGATAAGTCACACTGCTTGAATAATCACAGAAATTAATGTGCGACGTACGAAGAACGCATTCCTTAGGACAGTGTGGCGAAATTTGATGTTGATGGTCTATGGCAACATATGAATTGCGCTAGTGCCTTTACTAACAGCCCGACATCGCAAGCAACGCGTCTTTTGGGCTAGCGACGATATTGGTTGGTCGCGGTTCTAGGCGCGCAGTCCGGAACCGTGCGACTGCTACCGTCGGAGGTTCGAATCCAGCCTCGGGCATGGATGTGTGTGATGTCCTTAGGTTACTTAGGTTTAAGTAGTTTTAAGTTCTAGGGGACTGATGACCACAGCAGTTGCGTCCCATAGTGCTCAGAGCCATTTGAACCATTTTGATATTGGTTGGACCCTAGACAACTTGAAAATCGTGGTCTGGTCAGGTGAGTCCAGATTTTAGTACGAAAGAGTTTATGGTAGTTTTCTAATGTGTCATGAACCCCACGAAGCCATAGATTCAAGGTGTCAACAAGGCACTCTGTAAACTATAGGTGGCTCTTTAATGATGTCGGATGTGTTCAAGTGGAATAGAATCAATCTTTTAGTCCAAATCAATCATTAACTGGGAGCAGTAATGTTCGGATACTTGGAGGCCATTTGCAGCAACATTCTATAGAATGTTTATGGATGGAAATTCACCATGTCACAAACCACAGTTGTTCCCGGTTGGTTTGATGGACATTCAGGACAGTTCGAGCGAATGGTTTGGCCACCAAGATCCCCCTAAATAGTTCCAATCGAACGAGAATCCCATCGAACATTTATGGGACGTAATCGGGAAGTGAGCTGGTGTACAAAATCCTGCACCGACAACACTTACGCAGCTACGGACGGCCAAAGATGCAGCATGCGCCAGTATCTCTGCAGTGGACTTCCATCGACTCCATGTTGGTGCACTTAAGCTGGAAAAGAAGGTCCGACACGTTATTAGGTGGTATCCTACGAGTTTCGTCACCTCAGTGTGCTCTGTATGCGGAGGGTACCACGAATCTCTACTAGTCGATTTCTTTCCTTTTCCACTATAAACAGAGCAAACGAGAAACGAGTGGTCTACAAGCCTCTGTAGATGGCTGACTTCTTGGTCCTTTCGTGAAATGTATGTTAGCAGTGGTAGAATCACTTTGCAAATATCGCTTCTCTAAATGTCCGCAACAGTGTCTCGCGAAAAGAGGTTGTCTTTCCTCCAGAGATTCCCACATTTGAATTCAAGAGGCATCTCTGAATTGCTTTGATGTCTTTCTCTAATATGACCTGATATGTATCCAAGTCACTCCAACAGTATTCAAGAATGGGTCGTAATAGGATTCTATTTGCAGCCTGTTTTTTCATTAGAGCTACTCTTCCCCAATATATACCCAATAAAATAAAACAAACAGTTGGTGAAATTAAAACGTAGAGCTATGTTCAGTTGTGTGTTAGAAACTGTAAAAACTGAATCTTACTGTGATTCAACGATAGTTTACTTTCTGCATGCCATGAACTTACTTCATGAACTGCACTATTTGAAACGGAGTGAATGTTGTGCTCAACGTTCTATACTACAGAGCTAGTGTCACAGCAAACAGAAATATTTTAGAAAAATTTTAGAATTACCTGCGATACTAGAGGGCACATCATTTATATAAATTAGGAACAGGAGTGGCTCCATCATTGATCCCTGGGGCCTCTCCCCTTTGTCTGAACCAAACTCAGATTCCAGTTCCTAGCCTTTCTCAACACTGTGAATTATGACCTATTATTGTCTGTTGTTAAAGTAAGAGGTGAAGCAATTATCAGCTACTCCCTGTATCCCATAATGATCCAACTTCTGGTGTAATATTTTGTAATCAACACAATCAAGCACCTTAGTTAAATCAAAAAATATAACATTTTTAATCACTTGCAATGGGCTACTGTAGCTTAATTCTGACTACTTCTATCAATTTGATATAATTCCCTCTTTGTTCTACATGATATCCTTATCCCACTAGTCAGCCACCCAAGCTACCTTTTACTGCTAGTACCTCGTTTAGTACGTTCTGATGCATAGCAACTCTCATACAGAATGAGAGATGTGTTAAGGAAAGGATTTCATTATCTGCACTATGGACATCCTGCTACTACAGTACCTTAACGAGGTTTATAAAATCTCTATTGCCATTGGATTAGCTTTTCTACATAGTTTGTAATGATATGTGACATTTGTCTGAGTACAAAAGCTTTTTAGTCTTACTGTTGCCCTGCACATTGGTTCAAAGCAAAAAAAAAAAAAAAAAAAAAGTCTGCATCATATCATTCGAGTTTAGGAGATCTACTAACATCTTTTTTCTTGTACTATCATATACAAAATTGATATAGAAATCACAACATAACACTCATTTTTGGTACTTCCTAAAAAATGCAACAATGAATCACCTCTAGCTTGAGCAGAAATATTCAGAAACGCAAAAACTACTTGCAAACTAACCAGCTAATCTGTATCCTGGTAAAGGAAGCCTATAAATTTTCAAATTATTTAAGTGGTACTCCGATACATCAGTAATGTCAGAGTCAACATCTATAAGTAGATCAATGACTTTATCTCTAATGCCTTTAATATGTTGATGAAATATTCTAATTCCTTCTCTACCTGCAAACCTGACCTCCCTTGAAGTTAGTTAGATGGACTTCCTTTAAGCTGGTATACCTATCAGCCTAGTTGAATCTCAAAAAGTTGCAGCTCTAACACTAACTACTACGGGAATTTTTCCATGAGTGATTCCACCAGCAACCACTAAACTGCCACGTAAAAGCTTTGCCGGCCTTCGCTTCCCAAACTTATTGAGGTGCAGGCCATGACTAGTGAAACCCCATCTACTGATAGACTAAACGGGCACTGGCTTACCGACCAACACAAACCGCACCGAAAATTTATGGTACATAATCGAGAGGTCCCTTCGTGCACAAACTCTTGCGCCGGTTAAACCTTCGCTAGACGGCTATTGAGGCAGCATGGGTGAATATTTCTGCAGGTTTCGTTCAACGACTTGTTGACTCCATGTCGTGTCGAGTTTCTGCAGTACTCTGGGCAAAAGGAAGCCCGACACAGTACTAGGAGGATTCCCGTGACTTAAGTCACGACGTGAAGGCATTCTGGTATCTTGTAAGCAAAGTTAACCCATGATGACCTAGGGAAGGAGAATATAAGAACAAGTAAAGGAGAACTTTCCTCGACAAATGATGTCCATAACTAAAGTCTTAGGTATGAATTCCAGAAAGAAGTTTCTGAAGATGTACGTTTTGAAACAGCATTGTATGTCAGTGAATAGTGGGTTGTGTGAAATTTTGAAAAATAAAAGAATCGAAGGGTTTGTGTTGTAGTATCACAGAATGATACAGTAAAACACGTTGACTGAAAGAAAAGGTAATAAAAGTTTCTCGATACAGTTGGTTAGGAAACGAGTGCGAGGAAAACAGTAAGTGGAATACGGACAGAATGACAGGACATGTGCCAAGGTGTCAGGAGGAGAGGACAGAGATAGAAATGTATTCTGCAAATAACTGAAGACTTTGGCCCCATCTGTTACTTTGACACGAAGAGATTGGCACAAGAGACAAAATCCTGGGTCCGCATGAAATCATAACACAGGTGCCACAGTCCCTCCCCATATCAAAAAATCTTTTATATCCTCTACTAACGTGTCGATCCTTAATTAAGTTTAAGCAAATTGTTATTCTTTTTTCTACTACTGTTCGCCTCTTTTGTCTTTGTAATGTTTCTCGTAACGATATTTCGGTTCATAACTACCTCCATTACATTTAATACTCCCCTACATAAAAAATTAAAAATCATCGTCCGAACAGGACCTGAAGGCGCAACTTTACCAACTGGCCGCAGTGTCATCCCCAGCCTTGAGGCGTAACCAGTTGGGAACGTGAAGTGGCATTCCGCTTACCAGCAAACTCGGACAGTTGCAATATAAAATATTTACAAATTTTCCTTCAGCTCCCCTGAAAGTATTGTTGTTGTTATGGTCTTCAGTCCTGAGACTGGTTTGATGCAGCTCTCCATGCTACCCTATCCTGTGCAAGCTTCTTCATCTCCCAGTACCTACTGCAACCTACATCCTTCTGAATCTGCTTAGTGTATTCATCTCTTGGTCTCCCCCTACGATTTTTACCCTCCACGCTGCCCTCCAATACTAAATTGGTGATCCCTTGATGCCTCAGAACATGTCCTACCAACCGATCCCTTCTTCTGGTCAAGTTGTGCCACAAACTTCTCTTCTCCCCAATCCTATTCAATACTTCCTCATTAGTTATGTGATCTACCCATCTAATCTTCAGCATTCTTCTGTAGCACCACATTTCGAAAGTTTCTATTCTCTTCTTGTCCAAACTATTTACCGTCCATGTTTCACTTCCATACATGGCTACACTCCATACAAATACTTTCAGAAATGACTTCCTGACACTTAAATCTATACTCGATGTTAACAAATTTCTCTTCTTCAGAAACGTTTTCCTTGCCATTGCCAGTCTAAGTTTTATATCCTCTCTACTTCGACCATCATCAGTTATTTTGCTCCCCAAATATCAAAACTCCTTTACTATTTTAAGTGTCTCCTTTCCTAATCTAATACCCTCAACATCACCCGACTTAATTCGACTACATTCCATTATCCTCGTTTTGCTTCTGTTGATGTTCATCTTATATCCTCCCTTCAAGACACCATCCATTCCATTCAACTGCTCTTCCAAGTCCTTTGCTGTCTCTGACAGAATTACAATGTCATCGGCGAACCTCAACGTTTTTATTTCTTCTCCATGGGTTTTAATACCCACTCCGAATTTTTCTTTTGTTTCCTTTACTGCTTGCTCAATATACAGATTGAATAACATCGGGGAGAGGCTACAACCCTGTCTTACTCCCTTCTTAACCACTGCTTCCCTTTCATGTCCCTCGACTCTTATAACTGCCATCTGGTTTCTGTACAAATTGTAAATAGCCTTTCGCTCCCTGTATTTTACCCCTGCCACCTTTAGAATTTGAAAGAGAGTATTCCAGTCAACAGTGTCAAAAGCTTTCTCTAAGTCTACAAATGCTAGAAACGTAGGTTTGCCTTTCCTAAATCTTTCTTCTAAGATAAGTCGTAAGGACAGTATTGCCTCACGTGTTCCAACATTTCTACGGAATCCAAACTGATCTTCCCCGAGGTCGGCTTCTACCAGTTTTTCCATTCGACTGTAAAGAATTCGTGTTAGTATTTTGCAGCTGTGGCTTATTAAACTGATTGTTCGTTAATTTTCACATCTGTCAACACCTGCTTTCTTTGGAATTGGAATTATTATATTCTTCGTATTTCGCCTGTTTCATACATCTTGCTCACCAGATGGTAGAGTTTTGTCAGGACTGGCTTTCCCAAGGCCGTCAGTAGTTCCAATGGAATGTTGTCTACTCCGGGGGCCTTGTTTCGACTCAGGTCTTTCAGTGCTCTGTCAAACTCTTCACGCAGTATCGTATCTCCCATTTCGTCTTCAACTACATCCTCTTCCATTTCCATAATACTGTCCTCAAGTTCATCGCCCTTGTATAGACCCTCTATATACTCCTTCCACCTTTCTGCTTTCCCTTCTTTGCTTAGAACTGGGTTTCCATCTGAGCTCTTGATGTTCATACAAGTGGTTCTCTTATCTCCAAAGGTCTCTTTAATTTTCCTGTAGGCAGTATCTATCTTACCCCAAGTGAGATAAGCCTCTACATCCTTACATTTGTCCTCTAGCCATCCCTGCTTAGCCATTTTGCACTTCCTGTCGATCTCATTTTTGAGACGTTTGTATTCCTTTTTGCCTGCTTCACTTGCTGCATTTTTAAATTTTCTCCTTTCATCAATTAAATTCAATGTTTCTTCTGTTACCCAAGGATTTCTAGTAGCCCTCGTCTTTTTACCTACTTGATTCTCTGCTGCCTTCACTACTTCGTCCCTCAAAGCTACCCATTCTTCTTCTACTGTATTTCTTTCCCCCATTCCTGTCAATTGTTCCCTTATGCTCTCCCTGAAACTCTGTACAACTTCTGGTTCTTTCAGTTTATCCAGGTCCCATCTCCTTAAATTCCCACTTTTTTGCAGTTTCTTCAGTTTTAATCTACAGGTCATAACCAATAGATTGTGGTCAGAGTCCACATCTGCCCCTGGAAATGTCTTACAATTTAAAACTTGGTTCCTAAATCTCTGTCTTACCATTATATAATCTATCTGATACCTTTTAAAAAATCATCGTCCGAACAGGACCTGAAGGCGCAACTTTACCAACTGGCCGCAGTGTCATCCCCAGCCTTGTGACGTAACCAGGTGGGAACGTGGAGTGGCATTCCGCTTACCAGCAATCTCGGACAGTTGCAATATAAAATATTTACAAATTTTCCTTCAGCTCCCCTGAAAGTATTATTTAAGCCAAACCAGATGCTCCTAAAAATATTTGGCTACTTTTGCAAACACAAGTAACAGAAAATGTTTTACCAACAATAATAAATGTCGCTTGGGAGGATTGAAATCAAAAAGTTTAGTCTAAAATAAAAATGAACTGTATGCATTACAAAATTTGTATCTCAGAAATTGACGCCCATAAAACACAAGAAAGAAAAATGGTTCAAATGGCTCTGAGCACTATGGGACTCAATATCTGTGGCCATCAGTCCCCTAGAACTTAGAACTACTTAAAGCTAACTAACTTAAGGACATCACACTCATCCATGCCCGAGGCAGGATTCGAACCTGCGACTGTAGCGGTCACGCGGTTCCAGACTGACGCACCTAGGACCGCACGGCCACACCGGACGGCACATAAGAAAGAAAACTGCACTCTTAATTAGTAAATTTGCACACAAACTCATAGTTCCATGCTTAATGTTCTGCTGTATTCTTAATGTGTCTGCTGATTAGTGTTTTAATTAAGTCTGTCTGCATTAAGACGTGATCGTTTTTCGCCAAATAGGTTTCAAGCGCAACTAAAAATTCTCTCACTAGAGGCACTAGTGGCCTGTATATTTAATAGTTTTCTTGCCACACGCGCAAGTCGAGGAAGTCGTTGGGAGTTATTTTTCCACCACTGTAGAATATCTCCCTCCGTCACACACTGTTCTTGCAAGTATCTGCTGACTTCATCATGTAGTAGAGGAGACTCTTCTGCCCAGTCCTCAAATTTCGCCGTTTTGTGCGGTCTTGAATTTGTTTCTTGGGGGCTGTGATTGGGCACTTGTACTGAAACTATACAGGTTCCAATTAATATTTGCAGAATACTGTGAAGATCGTACTACACATTGTTGAAATTATAATAGTTTTTAGATGATGCTTTCATTTATCGTCCAGTAAAGTTACCAGAAGATCAAAACTAACTGCAGGACGATTGAAATAAGATATATATTTTTGGTGTGAAAATTAGCAGTTGGCAATAAATACTGAAAAGGGCGAGGTTATCCGTGTGTGTACTAAACTAAGTCCGTTAAAATTCGTTTACAAGATCAACCAGTTAAATCTAAAGGCTGTAGTTTACAATTACGACCTACTTAAATAGGAATGGACACACAGAAAATGTTGTAGGCGTTTTAATGACAAAACACTCTTTTGGAGCATTGCTACGCAGTTGGAGAGCTTTTTCTGCTACGATTGATGGAGGAGGTCGAAAGAGTCTAAAGAAGGGCAGCTCGTTTGGTATTATCGTGAAACAGGGGAAAGAGTGTCGCGGAAATTATACAGGAGTTTGGCTGGGAATCATTACAACAATAGCGTTTTTTGACGTGGCGCGATCTATATCTGAAATTTCGTTCACCAACTTACACCTCCGAATTCGAAGACATATTGTTGAGTCCCATCTACATTGAAAGAAATGATCATCAGAATAAAATACAAAAAAGCAGCGCTCAGACGGAGAGATGTAGGTGTTTTATCCCGCGCGAAATTCGAAAATAGGAGACATGTAAGTTGAAAGTGGTTCGATGAACCCTCAACCAAACCCTTGCATGTGACTTGCAAACTACCCGTGTACATGTAGATGAAGAATATATGCATTATCTTAGGAACTTACCTTTAGCACACATTGTCGTGCTGCTTGGTAGACATCAATTTTTTCATCCTCGGTTAACTTTCTTAACACTTTCTTAATGTGCAGTAGTTACACACCATAAACGTTGCAATTTTGTACAAAATACTAACGCACATTTTTTGTTATAGGAAGGCACCGGCGGCTTGTTTCAACGGTTTCATGTCCAGAAATTCATTTTATCAACATACGTATTTCACAAGTGGTTCTATAATTTTCAGATGGAATATTGCCGGCCGGGGTGGCCGAGCGGTTCTAGGCGCTACGGTCGCAGGTCCGAATCCTGCCTAGGGCATGGATGTGTGTTATGTTAGGTTAGTTAGGTTTAAGTATGTCTAAGTTCTACAGGACTGATGACCTCAGAAGTTAAGTCTCATAGTGCTCAGAGCCATTTGAACCATTTGAACCATGGAATAAAATTACAAACCTCTTCATCGTTATCCCATACAGTACAGTGAGCTTTTAAGGCATAAAACCACAGTACAACTAAATGTAGGGTTGTCTCCTTGTCACCCTCTAGATCAACTGTGGCTTCTTTAAACGGCTTAAGAAATGCTATAAGCTGGCTAGTTATATGGTGGTCATAACCCAGCATCTTATCAGAGGCACCTTCGTTATGTAAGACAGCCTTCACTGAATCAATCTGAGGATGGACTGATATAAGCATGTCAACATAACTGCCCCACTGCTTTAAAGATGATTTCAGTCTCACACAGAGACTTCCTCTCTTAAAGTAGGAAACCGTAGCCCGCACTGTATTAAGAATGGCTAATATATTTGAAACATTTTCTTTCCAACATTGTTCGCTCAGAACATGTTTATAGATTGTGTTTATACTATGAGCCATGCATGGAAGACGCTGGTATATTTCGAGAGCTTTGACAATGTTACTGCCGTGGTCTGTGACAAACGTAATTTTGGCAATGTCTTCACGAGAAACACTCATAGTTTCTAAGCGATCTTCCAACTCGTTTCGAATATTCGAGCCAGTTTTTGGGCAGTCAGGAAACGCAGAGCACATCAGTATATATTTATTCAAACGCCAGTCTGAATTTATGTAATGCATTGTCACGGACATGTAATGCACCCCTTTGTAATTGTCTGTCCATAGATCAATCGTACTGGCACATATACCAGAACGAATCGCATGCACTATATGTGGGAGAATTTTGCTGCACACTTTATCAGCTAAGGTTTGAACTTTCCTAGATACTGTCACTCGGGAAGGGATAATATTTTTAGTATCAACTGAGCCATATTTTTTACCTATGTCGATCAGTGTCTGCTGTAAATTAAGAAATCCTTCTCCCTCTATACTGCTAAATAGTCACAGGTCCATAGCACACATTTCGACGCACTTTTCGGCCACTAAATCTTTGTCCTCTTTCAAGATATTTACGGAGTGATGGAACTGCTTGTCAAATTTGCACACATGTCGTAACATACTCGAGGTCCCCGAATAAGTACTTAAGAGCTTTTTACATTGTTTACGTTGAGACACACCTACCGATTTATTTGAAGCAGCCTCTTAAACACACGAAAACGTTTCCCATGCGGCAATTGTGCTCTGTTTCGTTACCAGTATGTATTCGCCAGTTGTCATTTTATTTTTCAATCTCACTAAAGTTCAACCTATACATTGTGCTGCCCCCACCGTAGCGATAAATGAACTGCAGGCTAACTACCTGGCTACTCAAGTCACGGCAGCTTGACAGCGCAACCTGTTGTCAGGCGCAGCAAGCTGAGCGGGTCCCGTGAAGCTTGGCAGGCCTGCGGGAACCCAGGTAGCCCGGGCTTGCGGGAGCCCAAGTTGGCAGCATTACCCACTATGCCTCAGTACAGGCGCACTCATGTGTTTACGGTGCAGCAGGCTGACCTGCATGAATGGTTGCAGAGGAGCTAGGGGCAAGCAGGCTGCAAGGGGAATTAGTACAGCTCTGCTAATGGTGCAATATCCAAATTCTTGAGACTTTCTGATGTGGACTGCGTGGAAACGTGAGGACAATTATAATCGTCATCAAAGTCATGGTCAACAATGTTGACCACCACGAGGAAGGACCGCCGTGTTGTGCACCAGGCACATCGAAAACCCTTCACACGTCCACCTGCCAACCGTGAATAAGTAATGGAATCTCTGCAACCCTGTACGTTATCCTGCAGACTAGCAAGAGGCAGACTAAGGAATTATCGCCTCATACGTGGGCAGCTGACAAGAACCCAACACAAACGGCTGCATTTTGAGTGTTGTCGTGACCAGGAAGAGTGGACTGCCGACAATTGGCGTAGCATTGTGCTTAGGTGTGAGTTGCTGTTCTGCACCACCACGCATACCGTTTTGTGGTGAGTATGGTGGCCGCTGGGGGAGAGATACCATTGTCCCAATGTTTCAGGGAGGCACAACAGTGCTATTCCTGGTGTCATGCCACAGGACATAACTTTAGCTCACTGCTGGTAGTGACTGACTGGCTGCACAACGGCACGCCATGGACATCGTGCTTCCTAACGTGTCACATCTCATTTAATAGTATCTCGGTGCCATGTTTCAATACAACAATGCTCATTCATTCATGATAGTTACTTTTCGGGTTGATGGCTACTGGTGGCAGGCATACGATGGTATGAACGTTTGAAATCATCGTTGCACTAACCCTAAGTAATAATTTTAAAAAAAAGATTAATGTTTAGTGCCAGAGAGAAAACAAACAGGTCATGACGGTTCTTGTGGCTTAAAATTCTGTTGTCTAAACTTTATCTGACTAAACTAACATTAGAAAAATAAATTTATAAAATTTTCAATGTTCTGTCAATACTACACGTAAGTTTCTCAGCAACGAGTCAATAACATAGCACTGCTTTCAAGCTTATGCGCCGAGATTTATTGCGGCCGTTCTCGAGTTTCCGACAACACAACTACAAAAAGAAAAAAAAATGGAGGTTTCCTTTAGCACCTAAGAATCTCTTGAGCCGAGGCCTCGTGTGTCGAAGCTGAACCGAGGGTAAAACATACAGTTGTATAAAAGCCAGTAGAAAATGTATAACACTAAAAACATCTATAAAATAAAATCTTCCAGCCTGACGGATCTATTACTGCAAACGAAATTATAAGGTAAATAACGTAGCAGTGATCATTATTTAAAAATTAAAAAATCATTAGTCGATAACACATCCGGAGTGTGGTCACAATGGCGGCACTTGAAAATTGTGAAGGAACAGTAAAACAGTGTTTTGCTTACATGAAATATTCCCAAAATGTCAATAAGAGATCTCGACGAAATTTGTCAGGTATGTACAGAGGGAATATAATGCAATACCAACTTGTTTGTTTGTGTCCCATTTCACTTTTAATTGGTAAACAACTTGCCGATAGGGAAATTAACAAATTAAGTATGGAGAGATTATCTTCGCAAGTATGGTATATACAAATGATCCTCACATAAAAGTTGATTTTGCAAAATACCCCATCACCGTTAATTAATTCTTAAAAATGAAAACATTTCTTCAAATAAATTAATAATTTACCGGAATGCAGCCGGGTGACACCGCCGGCAACCATCGATGTTTCGACAGAAGCACACCCTGCCATCCTCTAGGCAAACTGCATCAAGTAAGCGCTGTACAAGGGAATTTATAACCTTGGTTCTCAGAGAAATTCGGAATGATAACACTTACACACGCTGTAAACACTAGCACCATCCCAAACCAAAGGTGGCCGAGGTCAGAAGTTACCTACAGTGGAATTAATAATCAGTTGATGTGGTAGCATAAACTCTATCCTTCTGTTTCTTGACCAAGGAGCGCGGGACTCCATGCAGACTTTAAACGAAAACCGCCATCCCTGTTGATCAAGCTACATCCTAATTTTATTTCAACAGCATCCTTAACAGCGCTTTCACAATAGCTGGAACTGCATGTCATAATCTGCACTTTATTATATTCTATAGGTTGACCGGTGTCAAGTCAATATTCTGCAACAGCGGATTTGCTTGGCTTTTGAAAGCATGTGTGTGGCATATGCGCAATATGCTGGTCTTCCAGCGTCGTGATAGCCTGACCAATTTATGACATGCCACAACTATGAGGAATAAGTAGACATCCTCTTTAGCCATACCAAAATAATCCTTTAGGGAACCTAAAAGCAACCTCTTCTTAGATAGTGGGCGAATAACACAATTTACGTCATATTTCCGCAAAATTTGACCAGTCGTGTTAGAAATGACCCCTGCGTTAATGAAAATAGCCGTAGTCTTTGGGCCACTTCGGTATTATCATCATTCACCAGAAGAAAAATTGGTCGATACCGCTACGTCTATCTGTCTTTCACTGTGAGCATTCTGAAGAAAGGTGACTTCGAGATGGACTAACTCAGCTCACAAACTCTCAGGGTCCGAGATGAAAAGGGCCCTGTGTAACAAGGTGTTAAGTTCGCCATCATGTGGAGCCGGATGGTGACAACTATCAGCCTGTGAGTAGGAGTCGTATAAAGGGCAGGTACCAAAGTACCGTCCACCTTCCTTCTAACTAGCACATCAAGGAAGGGTAGACAACCATTATTTTCCACGTCTATGGTGAAATAAATATTCGGGTGCAAAATGAGATTTTTCCCTCTTCCTTTCGCGGGCACGTGCTCTACCGACCTTTTATTAAGAAATTAAATGAAATAAACATCGTAGTGCTAGTTTACTGACTACGGAGTTTGTGCCTTTTATTTGTTAAAAAAAAAAATAAAAACCTGCCGACCGATTCTGGATCCAGCGATCCAGCTATTATGGCGCTTTTTTAATTTTTTTTTTTTAGGGCTAATGCTCTACCAACTTGTTTACGTGAGCTCTAAACCCTTTTTAATTTTTTTATTTTTGCAAAGAGAACAAACTCGTACAACATAGAGCAGAAGTTGCAGGTAATGAGAAAACAAATAACAACCTCTAGTGTGTGAAAATTAAAACGACGTTCTTCAAAAAATAACCCAATTTTACTTCGAAACATAAAACATAAATAGGTAGGCTACATTTTCGCAAAATCTTTTTTTAAACGTAAATGAGTATACAGTCTCACCATCAGCATCATCTCAATTGTAGGCTGCAGACAGAGAGCTATACGTGAAAAGGATAAACATGTGTCAGGGGAAAGGAAACCTAGAAGAGGAGGAGCAAAGAAAAGTGATGGAAATTAGGAATATTTTCCTCGGCTTTCTCCACTTTGGCGCGCCATCAGATCAAGGTGCTTTCTGTCATTGACCATTAAAAGGGGAATGCCCCAAGCAGCTCAGGCTCCAAATGGAAATTAAAACTTGGAACCCAGTTTAAGTTATCGGGAGAAATAAACCACAATGCGAAATTCATAGCATCAAAAAACCAATACGACCTCTATTAAATTTGTAAAGGCAAACACGGCAGGTAATGCGAAGTGGCGGTAGGACATGAATGAATAATATTTCAGAGCCCTGAGTCAATTACATCAAGATCTTCAACAATATAAGGAAAAACAGTCACAGTAAGATATATTGAAGCAAGAATCAATTACAGAACCAGAAGATATGCGGAGGGTCACAAAGTAATTGCATGGGATCACATTGCAATCCACGTCGATTTATCACCACATACAGAAGTTACTGCTCTCCAGGAGACATTTCAGCCGTAAGTGGGGGCCCACCACATTAATTAAGCATGGTGCTTGTTGTAATCAATCCCGATGAATTTTCTGTCTCTCACATTCATGTGAAGGTTCAAGGGCTACAGTAAACCTGCAGTGGTGCATCGGGAACTACTACTGAACTCGTACGAAAGGCACTGAAGATTTGTAGCGTTACTCCCCTGGACATAAGTCTCCATGGTGCCTGTTGTAATAAATCTGATGCAATTTCTATGTTTAATCGTCAAAGTGAATGTCCAAGAGTTACAGTAAACCGGCAAATGTGCATCGGAAACTACTACTGCACTCCCAGGACGGTTCTAAGGACAGACATATTCAAGCAATACTCACCTGGACAGACGTCGGCATGGTCCCTGTTGTATACAATCCGAAGAAAGTTCTGTGTTTCATCGTCAGTGTGAAGGTCCAAGGATTATAATAAACCTGCAGTGGTGCATCGTAAACTACTACTGAAGTCATAGGAAAGGTTCCAAGCACATTCCGTTTGTAGCGTTACTCACCTGGATGGAAATCGGAATGGTGCCTGTTGGATTTAGTCCGATGCAGTTTCTGTGTTCCATCGTCAATGAGAAGGTCCAAGGATTAGTGTAGACCTGCAGTTGTGCATCGGAAACTACTGAACTCCAAGGACACGTTCCAGACACAGACCGTTTGGAACGCTATTCGCCTAGACGGAAATCGGCATGGTGCCTGTTGTATTCAGTCCGTGATAATATCTGTGTTTTATCGTCTATGTGAAGGTCTAAAGGTTACAGTAATACCTGAAGTGGTGTATCGGAAACTACTACTGGACTAACGGGAAAGATTCCAAGCACAGACAGTTTGATGCGTTACTCGCCTGGACAGAAGTCTGCATTTTGCCTGTTGTATTCAATCCGATGCAATTTCCATGTTTCATCGTCAATGCGAAGGTCTAAAGGTTACAGTAAACCAGCAGTGGTGCATCTGAAACTACTACTGGACACCCTGGAAAGGTGCAATGCACAGACCGTTTGAAGCGTTTCTCCCCTGGACAGAAGTCGGCTCGGTGCGTGTTGTATTCAATCCCAATGCAATATCTGTCATCCATCTTCATTGTGACTGCAAGTTCTGTGTTTCTTCGTCAGTATCAGGTCCATGGGTTACACTAAGAATGCAGTGGTCCATCGCGAACGACTACCGAACTCCCAGGATAACGAGCAGTGGTGCATCAGAAACTACTACTGCAGTACTCGCCTGGTCAGAAATCAGCATTATACCTGTTGTAATCATTCCGATGGAATTTCTGTGTTTCTTAATAATTGTGAAGGTCCAAGGGTTACAGGAAACCTGCAGTCGTAAATCGGAAACTACTACTGGTGTCTTAGGAGAGGTTCCAAGCACAGACCGTTAAAGCGCTACCCGCTTGGGCAAAAGTCGGCATGGTGCCTGTTGTATTCAGTACGAAGCAATTTATGTATTCATCGTCAACGTGAAGGTCTCAGTCTTACAGTAAACCTGTAGTAGTGAATCGGAAACTGCCAGTAGACTCCCAGTAATGATGTAAAGTACGGACTATTTGAAGCGTTACTCGCCTTAACAGAAGTCGGTAAGATTGCTGTTGTGTATTCAATCCAATGCAATTTTTATATTCTATCGTCAGTATGAAGGTCCATGGTTACAGTAAATCTGCAGTGGTATATAGGGAACGACTAGTAAACTCCCAGGAAAGGTTCCAATTTCGATGTTTCGTCGTCAATGTGAACATGTAAGGGTTAAAGTAAAACTGAAGCGGTGCATCAGAAACTACTATGAGACTCCAACGAAAAGATCCAAGCACAGACCGTTTGAAGCGGTTCTCGCCTGGACAGAGGACGTCATGGTGCCTGTTGTAATGAATCCCAATGCATTTCTGTGTTTCATATTCATCGTGAATGTGCAAGAGTTACAGTAAACTTACAGTGGTCCATCGGAAACAACTATTAGTCTCGCCATAGGGGTTCAAGCAGAGACTGTTTAAACCCCTGTTCGCCGTGACAGGTTTGCATTTTCTGTGTTCTGTGGTCAATGTAAAGGTCCAAGATTTACAATAAACCTGCATTAGTGCATCGGCTACTATTTCTGCACTCTCAGGAAAGTTTTCAAGCTCAGAACTTTTGGAGCGTACTCGCTGGACACAAGTCGGCATTACGCCTGTTGTATTCAATCCGATGCAATTTCTGTGTTTGATATACATTGTGATGGTCTAAGGGTTACAGTAAACTTGCAGTGGTGCATCTGAAACTGCTGCTGGAAACCCTGAAGAGGTGCAAAGCACAGACCGATTGAAGCGTTACTCGCCTGGACAGAAGTCTGCATTGTTCCTATTGTATTCAACCCGAAGCATTTTCTGTGTTTCAGCGTATATTTGAATGACCAAGGTTTACAGTACACCTGCAGTGGTTCATCGGAAACTATTTCTTGACTACTAGGTAAGGTTCCAAGCACAGAGAGTGTGGTGTCACCGCCAGACACCACACTTGCTAGGTGGTAGCCTTTAAATCGGCCGCGGTCCGTTAGTATACGTCGGACCCGCGTGTCGCCACTACCAGTGATTGCAGACCGAGCACCGCCACACGGCAGGTCTATAGAGACTTCCTAGCACTCGCCCAGTTGTAAAGCCGACTTTGCTAGCGATGGTTCACTGACAAATTACGCTCTCAATTGCCGAGACGATAGTTAACATAGCCTTCAGCTACGTCATTTGCTACGACCTAGCAAGGCGCCATTACCAGTCAATATTGATTCTGTAAAACATGTACCGTCAAGAGCGATGTTCACCAATTATGCATTAAAGTTAAGTATTCCAGAAGCTACGTACCTTTTTTGCTAGTCTCAAGACCTTGTCCTGTTCCAGACCTCACGCCAGCCTGCGTGAGCTTAAACACGTGCCTTTCGGCTTTCTGTCATAGTGGATTGGCTGTCTTGCCTATCCACAACAGAGAGTTTGAAGCATTACTCGCCTGGATAGAAGTCGGAATGATGCCTATGGGATTTTATTCGATGCAATTTGTTGTGTTTCATTGTCAATGTGAAGATCTAAGGCTTACAGTAAACCTGCAGTGGTGCATCTGAATTTACTACTAGACGCCCTTTAGAGGTGAAAAGCACAGATCGTTGGAAGCGTTACTCGCCTGGATAGAAGTCGGAATAGTGCCTGTTGTATTCAATCCGATGCAATTTCTGTGTGTCATCGCCCTTGTGAATGTCCAAGGGTTACAGTAATCCTGCAGTGGTGCATCGGAAACTACTACAGGACTCCCAGAAAGGTTCCAAGAGGGGACTGTTTGAAGCGTTACTCGCCTGACAGAAGTCGGCATGGTGTTGGTTGTATTGAATCCCGATGCAATATCTGTGTTCCATCGTCAATGTAAAGGTCCAAAGATTACAGTAAACCTGCTGTGGTGCAACGGAAACAACGCCTCGAGTCCCAGTAAAGTTTCAGGGCACAGACCGTTTTACGCGTTATTCGCTCGAGATAAATTCGGCATGGTGCCTGTTGTATCCTTTCGCGATGATATTTCTGTGTTTTATCGCCAATGTGAAAGTCCAAGTGTTACAGTAAAACAGAAGTGGTGCTTCGGAAGCTACCAGTGGGCTCCTGAGAAAGGTGCCAAGCACAGACCGTCTTAAGCCATACTTTTCTACATCTACGTCTACATGACTACTCTGCAATTCACACTTAAGTGCTTGGCAGAGGGTTCATCGAACCACAATCATACTATCTCTCTTCCATTCCCGAACAGCGCAAGGGAGAAACGAACACCTAAACCTTTCTGTTCGAGCTCTGATTTCTCGTATTTTAGTTTGATGATCATTCCTACCTATTTAGGTTGGGCTCAACAGAATATTTTCGCATTAGGAAGAGAATGTTGGCGACTGAAATTTCATAAACAGATCTCGCCGTGACGAAAAACGTCTCTGCTTTAATGACTTCCATCGTAACTCGCGTATCATATCTGCCACACTCTCTCCCCTATTACGTGATAATACAAAACGAGCTGCCCTTTTTTGCACCCTTTCGATGTCCTCCGTCAATCCCACCTGGTAAGGATCCCACAGAGCGCAATAATATTCTAATAGAGGACGAACGAGTGTAGTGTAAGCTGTCTCTTTAGTGGACTTGTTGCATCTGCTAAGTGTCCTGCTAATGAAACGCAACCTTTGGCTCGCCTTCCCCACAATATTATCTATGTGGTCTTTCCAACTGAAGGTGTTCTTAATTTTAACATCCAGGTACTTAGTTGAATGGACAGCCTTGAGTATTGTACTATTTATCGAGTAATCCAATTCCAACGGATTTCTTTTGGAACTCATGTGGATCACCTCACACTTTTCGTTATTTAGCGTCAACTGTCACCTGCCACACCATACAGCAATCTTTTCTAAATTGCTTTGCAACTGATACTGGTCTTCGGATGACCTTACTAGACGGTAATTTACAGCATCATCTGCGAACAACCTAAGACAACTGCTCAGATTGTCACCCAGGTCATTTACATACATCACGAACAGCAGAGGTCCCAGGACGCTTCCCTGGGGAAGACCTGATTTCACTTCAGTTTTACTCGATGATTTGCCGACTATTACTACGAACTGCGTCCTTCCTGACAGGAAATCACGAATCCAGTAGCACAACTGAGACGATACCCCATAGGCCAACAGCTTCATTAGATGTCGCTTGTGAGGAACGGTGTCAAAAGCTTTCCGGAAATCCAGAGATACGGAATCAACCTGCAATCCCCTGTCGATAGCGGCCATTACTTCGTGCGAATAAAGAGCTAGCTGCGTTCTACAAGAACGATGTTTACTGAAACCATGCTAATTACGTGTCAATAGATCGTTCCATTCGAGGTGATTCATAATGTTTGAATACAGTATATGCTCCAAAACCCTACTGCAAACCGACGTCAATGATATAGGTCTGTAGTTTGAGGGATTACTCCTACTACCCTTCTTAAACAATGGTGCGACCTGCGCAATTTTCCAGTCTGTAGGTACAGATCTATCGGTGAGCGAGCGGTTGTATATGATTGCTAAGTAGGGAGCTATTGTATCAGCGTAATCTGAAAGGAACCTAATCGGTATACAATCTGGACCTGAAGACTTGCCCGCATCAAGCGATTTGAGTTGCTTCGCAACCCCTAAGGTATCTACTTCTAATAAACACATGCTAGGAGCTGTTCGTGTTCAAAATTATGGAATATTCCATTCGTCTTCCCTGGTGAAGGAATTTCGGAAAACTGCTTTCAATAACTCCGATTTAGCGGCACAGTCGTTGGTAACAGAATCATCGGCACTGCGCAGCGAAGGTATTGACTGCGTTTTGCGCTTGTGGACTTTACATACGACCAGAATTTCTTCGGATTTTCTACCAAATTTCGAGACAATGTTTTGTTGTGGAACCTATTAAACGCATCTCGCATTGAAGTTCGTGCCAAATTTCACGCGTCTGGAGAGAAGTCGGCGTGGTGCCTGTTGTATTCAATTCATATGCAATTTCTGTGTTACATCGCCAATGTGAAGGTCAAAGGGGTACAGTAAACCTGCAGTGATGTATCGGTTACTACCACTGAACTCCCAGGAAAGGTTCTAAACACAGACCTTTTGGAGCGTTATTCACCTGGACAGAAGTCAGCATTATGCCTGTGGTATTCAATCCTATGCAATTTCTGTGTCGTCGCCAATTTGAAGGTCTAAGGGTTCAAGTAAACCTGCATTGCTGAATCTGAAACTACTACTGGACAGCTTGGAGAGGAGCAAAACACTGACCGTTTCAAGCGTTACTCGATTGGACAGAAGTCGGAATGATGCCTGTTGTATTCAATCCGATGCAATTTATGTATTTCTTCGTCAATTTGAATGAGCAAGGGTTACACTACACTTGCAGTGGTGCATCGGAGATTATTCCTTGACTCCTAGGCAAGATTCCAAACACAGAGAGTTTGAAGCTTTACTCGCCTGGAACCGAGCGAGGTGGCGCAGTGGAAGGGCGACGGTTCAATCTCGCGTCCAGCCATCCTGATTTAGGTTTTCCGTGATTTCCCTAAATCACTCCAGGCAAATGCCGGGATGGTTCCTCTGAAAGTGTAAGGGACTGATGACCTAAGATGTTAAGTCCCATAGTACTCAGAGCCATTTGAACCACACTCCGCATACGAGCAAAGAGGCGTGATGACGAGTAGTTGAACTTGATTTCGGAAAAGATGGCAGCCACTGATACAATACTAATAACACTGCGAGGTATCGACTTGGATTCCATAAGGCCAACCTAAAACTGATCACCTTAAAATAGTAGTAATACGAAGGAAAATAAATAAATAAAAAGATCCAGCTGTAATCTACAGCTGGGAAATGAGGAACTTGCTTTTCAACTGTGTAGGAACCAAATTATACTCTCATCCTTCAGACATTAATTACACAACAAAACTTCATTACATCCTTGATCGTTTATATATTAAAATAACTGAAATGTCAGACAGGTGTGACAGCTACATGGCATGCTCCGTATAAGTCTACGGACGTTGTCTTGTGGTATCCGTTCCAACTTTTCAATGAGATCCTATGAGAGTTCTAGGAGAGTCTGTGATAGAACGGAAAGACCACCAACACATCTGCCAAGCATGTCCCACATATGCACGATGAGATTATGTCCGCATTCACCGCCGGTCCTACCATTGCGTCAATATCTAGGCTTCGCAAGACATCCCTGCTGACACACGCCTCGTCGGCCCTGGAATTAAAAGAAATTCAGGGCCACCGCCATACGCAGCAGCCACCACCTGGTCCAATAGGATCTGTTCCACTTACTGTCTGGCGGTAAGGGGACCGTGCACCGCAAGATCTGTATGGCCATAAACACTGAAGCCTCCTCACGATGTCACAGAACGATGGGAATTTCCTCAACAACATCTGCCAGGATTCGCTCAACAAGTGTCACTACACGAGAGCACGACCAGCACCTTGCGAAAGAAGATACGTGGACTCGTCTGTGAATAACACGATCTGCCAGTAACGAAGTTGCCTGTTGACACGGGGAAGGCCGTACTGAACGCGAGCTGCAAGACATTATTGTATCATGGGGGGTACTCTAAGAGCACGTCTGGGTCGGAACGTCCTTTCTCGTAACCTGTTCATTACAATATGATCGGACGCAGGGGCTCCAGTGGCCCTTCTGATATTGTTTGCAGTGCTCAAGCGGTACTCACATGGTTCTGAATGGTCACCCAGTACTGTGTGCAACACACCCAACAGGTGGTGCAGTACTTTAATTTCCACTGAAAGTGAAGAACTCAAGCCATGCTATAAGTTTCAAGGACGCCGATACATGACCACAGGGTGCGGGTGAATCAACCACCCACCCCCCATTCCTTCCTTAGCTGTAGCTTACAGGAAAACTAAAGATGTATTGTAGTCAGGTCTCTTATCATTCAACAAGTCTGTGTTAGGTAGGTGTTTAACAGGGGCGGAACTGAAACTTTTTCATCGATCGACACTGATACAGGTGTTCCCCTAAATCTTTTGAGGAGTGTATTTATTTACAACTGATAAAACATAGATTCATGTTTCAGGGGTTTATTCTCCTTCAACGTAGCTACCAAAATTGTGTAACCAGTTTAAAAGATGCAGAAGTCGTAGTACACCTGCAGAAGCGCCATTTATGTTGATAATTGAAATCGAACAGTCTTTTTCCGGACGAATCTCTCTGACAGTTGTGAGGCAGATGCCATTAAATGATTTCTTCCCTTTACGCATTAAGTGAAAGGCACAAGGACTCTATGCTCTCTTACCAACGATGGGTGGTTCTTATATGAAGCATTGTGTTCCTAAATTACTGGCCATTAGAATTGCTACACAACGAATTTAACCGACAGGAAGAAGATGCTGTGATATGCAAATGATTAGCTTTTCAGAGCATTCACACGAGGTTGGCGCCGGTGGCGACACCTACAACGTGATGTCATGAGGAAAGTTTCCAACCGATGTCTCATTAACAAACAGCAGTTGACCGGTGCTGCCTGGTGAAACGTTGTTGTGATGCCTCTTGTAAGGAGGAGGAATGCGTACCATCAAGTTTCCGACTTTGGTAAAGGTCGGATTGTAGCCTATCGCGATTGCGGTTTATCGTATCGCGACTTTGCTGCTCGCGTTGTTCGACATCCAATGACTGTTAGCAGAATATTGAATCGGTGGGGTCAGGAGGTTAATGCGGAAGACCGTGCTGGATCCCAACGGCCTCGTATCACTAACAGCCGAGATGACAGGCATCTTATCCGCATGGCTGTAACGGATCGTGCAGCCATGTCTCGATCCCTGAGTCAACAGATGGGGACGTTTGCAAGACAACAACCATCGCCTTACTGGCGTATCACCCGGTGTGATGGTATGCTGTGGCATTTGTTACACGTCTCGGTCACCTCTTTTCGCATTTACGGCACTTGGAACAGTCGACGTTACATTTCAGATGCGTTATGACGAGTGGCTCCACCCTTCATTCGATCCGTGCGAAACCCTACATATCAGCTGGATAATGTTCGACTGCATGTTGAAGGTCCTGTACGTGCCTTTCTGGGTACAGAAACTGTTCGACTGCTGCCCTGGCCAGCACATTCTCCAGATCTCTCACCAACTGAAAACGTCTGGTCAATGGTGGCCGACCAACTGGCTCGTCACAATACGCCAGTCACTACTCTTGATGAACTGTGGTATCGTGTTGAAGCTGCATTTGCGGCTGTATCTGCACACGCCACCAAACCTCTGTTTGACTCAATGCCCAGGCGTATCAAGGCCGTTATTACGGTCAGAAGTGGTTGTTCTGGGTACTGATTTCTCAGGATCTATGCACCCAAATTGCGTGAAAATGTAACCGCATCTCAGTACTAATATCATATATTTGTCCAATGAATACCCGTTTATAATCTGCATTTCTTCTTGGTGTAGCAATTTTAATGGCCAGTAGTGTATACAGCCCATTAACAGTCTGGCGTTGGGGAACGGTGTACTTTGGGATAACATAATCACAGATGTACACGAAAAACACAATCACATCCACGTTTCTGACGAAATTAAGTTAGTCGGGATGACGTACAACAACTTCACTCGGTTGTTTGGCGTTTCAAGTGCGGCTCATGCGATCCCTTTTTTATGCGATTGTTCTCATTCCCAGGCGTTCCTTCAGAACGTGCAGCTCAGTCATATGCTCTAAGCATCTCAGGACAGCTCATGAATCGTTTGGCGTCGATCACTGCCCTCTAACACGGTAAGAGCACACACTTCTCCTGTGATGCGGTGCTCGGTTCGTAATGACCGCATATTCTGATTCTGTTATACTCGCTTAACGGTCTGTTAACCGCTGTGTAAGTTCTCTGGCAATGTTTGTTAAGAAACATTTAAAGTTTCTTTCGCGCTCTCTTATGATCTAACGAATATGCGTCTCACGTTTTCATTTGTTTTCTGTCCCGTGCTATTTTATAATGAGCTCATCCAATCTCACTCGGCGCGGTTTTGTAGCGACACACAGGTTATTTCCTGGTTCTCTCTGGCCTGATCGCTCGTTTCCTTGGAGCAATGTGAATGCGCTTTAGTATAATGTTTTAATTTTCAACCCCTTGCTATTCTATTCTGCAACATACCTGAAGCTGACCATGCCTTACATTTTGATGTCTGATTTCGGAATCTCTGTCTGACCACGACGTAATCCTGATGGAACTCTCAGTCGATCGTTTCCCAAATATTCCCTCTCCACTTTTGATTCTTAAAAAAACGTATTCGCTGATGGCAACTGAAAATTGTTGCCTGAACTCAGTTGGTCTTTCTCCTCCTTCATTCCTATTGTCAGTCATCTGCTGCTTACCACACGATTATGCCTACCTGAACTATCGTTGTCGACGTTGGTTTGCTGTCGAATCTGATGAGAAAGAGACTATCGATGAACTGTTCACAGCAGTTCTCTGCCATTCTCTCCTATTCACAAGGGATCCTACTCCTTTTATACCACTTTCTGCTGCGGTTGATATTGCCCTACAATCGTCTGTCCAGAAATCGGTATCTGTACTCCACTTCACAGCACTAACCTCCACTATATCTTGATTTAGCACTTGCATTTCGGTTTTCAGACTTTCCAAAATCCCACCTAAGTTCAAAGTGCAAACATTCCATGCTTCCACTCTCAGAATAATACCCAGTAATTGATTATCCATCTTTTTCTCATGATCACCTTCATCTTGGTAGCCCCATTCCCGAGGACGGAATGGGCGACTTATCTTCTGACAGTGGGTACATCATCACGAATCTTCTTGAACTGATAGTCGCATGTCCTGTGGAATCACATTATGTGTTTTCAGTTTATTACTTTCTATTGCCTACTGCACCCTCGTGCTGTTGATTACTGCCGATAGTTCTGCCTTCTAGCTGAAATTTCCCAATCCAGAGGCAAGACAGTGCCCCGAAACTCTGTTCGCTCCTCCGCCTTCTTTTACAATGCCTTTGGTGTCAGAGGGGTGACTTCGTATGTCTGGAGCTTTCGGACGGCATTGATGATAATTTTTATTCAAAATTTAGACAGTGACGCTTTGTTCGAACA
The DNA here is from genome assembly GCF_023864275.1 of Schistocerca cancellata. Classification (NCBI taxonomy): domain Eukaryota; kingdom Metazoa; phylum Arthropoda; class Insecta; order Orthoptera; family Acrididae; genus Schistocerca; species Schistocerca cancellata. Next base: position 880,683,370 of record NC_064628.1, read on the forward strand.
CAGGACCTAGGCCATTTTTATGAGTAGTCAAAGACACTACACCTATTTTTTTTAACTAAACAATTGTCAATGCAGTGTATATTATATATTCGTATTTAGTTGATTATTTTACAGACCTCCCTATGCCCCAACTCAGAAAAGGCAAACAAAAGTATTCCGATCGTCAGACTGTCGTCGGACACATCGAATATAATTTCTGATGGAAAATAGAACATACCAGCAGTTATTTAAGGATAGTTATTTAAGAGCAGTTATTTAATGGTAATGGAATGAATATCAGGTAGTGTATTTCTTTCGATAACGGTAATAAAATATTTCCAGATTGAGTGCCTGTTCAAAATAGCATGTCATCACGAACAGCATATTATCCAGAAAGTGCTTGGATTTCGAAGAAGAAAGAATATTATGTGCACTACTATGAATACGATAATCTTTCGGTAATAATATAGACATGAACACCGACTGACGCATATCACCAACATCTGGCAGTAGCGATACAGCGTCGATCATTCTGCGGTCGCTGAAGTTTTAATTTCTTCTCTCACAGGAAGATGAGTCAAAATGTGTTTTCTGATCATTTGAGTCACTTATCACCAGTAATCCCGAAAAGTGTGATGTTTTTGATTTCACAACACATGATGAAAAAAGTTGTTAGCATTGTGTCAAAGATCACTCCTTACTTACCACATTAGACGATCACGAATTAGTAAGCAAGAAAATTTATTATGTGACTTCAGTGCAGTACGTCTCACCAGAACTACTTTTTGTGGATCAGTAAATTATTTAAACTATTAAACCACCTGTAGCATTTTCCCATTTTTGGTTGTCGGCGTTATATTAAGTACTGTCTACGTAAAGGAAATTGGACTGTGGTCAGACTAGTCGCTGAATGAAGCAGACTGGTTTCGTTTCTTGGTGGCTTATATCGTCAGACGGTATTTGTTAGGTCTACCAATAAACCGTGTTGTAATGACAGACGTAGGATATCACTAATTGAACCGAAGAGCAGAGACTGTTTCCCAGATGTGGAAATTACTTTTAGATGGATATAATAAACATCATTACAAGTTATACAAACGGCAGCTGAACTAACGGTCCTTGAGTGAAGGCCTAAGACGGAATCTACCGAATCAAAAACAGTTTCGGTACCAGCAGGTCATATCGTCTCATCGCACCTGATGGTACAATGCACACACGTTAATGCGTGGTGTACACAACAATGGGAACCGCTTACAAGCGATAAGGTGGTTTCCGAGGAAACAAGGCACTTCAGTTGGTTAACCATGGCTGACGTGAAGAGAAGTGATCCTATTGATATCCCGCTGCCTCGATACTTTGTCCACTGGAAGCTGCAGGCCCAGGTAAGCCTCGTGTACTTCTCCAAAAATGGAGCAATCTTCAATGTTAATATACGGATGTATTTCGTTTCGCATACATTTAGCCTACGCTCTCTCTCTCTCTCTCTCTCTCTCTCTCTCTCTCTCTCTATCTTTATCTCCCTTTGTCTCATTCTATTTCGATGAAAATCTATTTCACTCTTGACGATTTGCGTCACGTATCGTGTTCCAGGAGAATATATCCATGCAGGAACGTAACTTTAAAGTAGTGAAGGCATTATACAAATTTTGTTTTTAAATAAAGAATTGTTCCAAATATCAGATATTGCTATTTTATTTTCTAGGGACGAAGATTAGTGTTTGAGCGATCTAAGATTCCGCTGGTACACTCGTATTCGAGATTCGAACTGGAGGATTTTCTGTTCGCTGTTCATTATGACGTACATCCGGTCGATACTCACCCTTGGGATGGAGAGTGGCCTGGACTGCCGGAATATTACTGTGAGTGCCTAAAATTTCTCGGGTTTATAGATGTAAGTGGGGAATGGGAAAAAGTGATGCTGCTATTGTGTTAATTCTGGCCTCAGTAAGGAAAACATTAACTGGAGTATTCTGAGGCAGAGAAATGTTGCTGGAGCGTAATGTGTCCATACAGCTGTTAGTAGTGATAACCTCTTACTTCTTTCGCTTCCTACTTCCCCTCTCCACCTTCAGTTTACTTACAATCCTGTATTATTAGTATACAATGCGAACAGTACTGTTGGTAGAGGATTAAAATGGCGAAGTGTAAAGTACTCTTATTTTCTCCACGAATAGTGAATTTTAACTGTCGCAGTTATTCTCTTACAGGCGCCGGATTCTACCGACCTCTACCCCAAGACGTGCCAGTGGACGCAGAGTCCCGCAGACGCCGACCGCTGGAAGTGCTGACCGAGGAGGACGAGGCGTGTCCAGGCAACGGGCAGACGTGGGAGGGCGGAGACGTGCCAGCGCTGGACACGTCCGGCGAGAAGAAGCTGTCTCCAGACCTGGTGGGTGCCGAGGAAGACGCAGGAGGAGAGAGAGAGGGGCCGACGTGCGGTTGTGGCTTCTGGCGTTGGCTGAAGAAGATGTTTTGTGTTCGGCGACGTTAGGGGCACTCCAGCACCTCTCGCCCAGGTTAGTCTCGAAACTAGCAGTAGTACAGAATAATACAAATTTCAGAATAACTTTCGTTTGTGATCTGTTTCAAAACTACGTTCTATCGAAATAAAAGAACACTCTTTTGTCACAGCCTTTTGCAATTTTTCATCTTTTTTTCAAATCAGTTATTGCATGTATGCTCTTAGTTAGACGCTACAAAGTTAACTGAAGTTTTAGCATCGTCACAATATATAACTGTGCTGATTTGGATATAAATACATAACAGGCATTAGCTTTACATTCTTTCCTACAACTGTTATTAGATATATTCATCGATCAATTTTCTTTTGTTACAGATTTTGTCAGCACCCACATCGAGCTAGAGAACAGACGAAACAAAACCTGTCGAGCGATTTGATTCAAAGGCATCGTCACCACCCTGCTGTAAATAATGTACATAACATGTAAATACGTTCATTACTGTTCTGGATGTTTGTTCTCAAAATACCTACGTATTAAATTTGTTTTCCACTTTTACTCCTGTGTTTTATTTGTAGAAGACCTAGGAGTGCTTGTAGTCATTCCCACAAAATAGTTCCGCATTATATGGGACAAGTAACCAAATACAGAAAGCGCCCAGAGAACAATAGTAAATCGAACATTCACCAATCGTTTTTCCGATCATCTCTCTCTGCCTCTCTCTCTCTCTCTCTCTCTCTCTCTCTCTCTCTCTCTCTCTCTCTTTCTCTCTCCTGCCACCCGATCTGTAAGATACACGCACGCTCACACACACACATACACACACATACGCACACACGCACTCATATGTATATATATCTTCATGAAAAATTTGGAAAATAATCGAATGAGCTCTCATGTAATTGATTGTACCTTTGGAGTTCAAACTCTCACTACTCGGCATGTTTGCTACAAATACCTTCTACTATTATACAGGCAATTGAAACTTAGTTCAGTGATCACAATCTGCTGAAACTGCATAGCGAAATATCGACATGACCTTTTTTTTATATACTTTGTAGTCCTTGTATGTGACATCCCTAGGTACCACGCACAACTTATAACGAATACTCCATATCACACCATACCAGAAGCAGAGGCAGTGCTAACAGATAAGTCACACTGCTTGAATAATCACAGAAATTAATGTGCGACGTACGAAGAACGCATTCCTTAGGACAGTGCGGCGAAATTTGATGTTGATGGGCTATGGCAACAGATGAATTGCGCCACTGCCTTTACTAACAGTCCGACATCGCAAGCAACGCGTATTTTGGGCTAGCGACGATATTGGTTGGTCGCGGTTTTAGGCGCGCAGTCCGGAACCGTGCGGGTGCTACCGTCGGAGGTTCGAATCCTGCCTCGGTCATGGATGTCCTTAGGTTACTTAGGTTTAAGTAGTTCTAAGTTCTAGGGGACTGATGACCACAGCAGTTGCGTCCCATAGTGCTCAGAGCCATTTGAACCATTTTGATATTGGTTGGATCCTAGACAACTTGAAAATCGTGGTCTGGTCAGGTGAGTCCAGATTTTAGTACGAAAGAGTTTATGGTAGTTTTCTAATGTGTCATGAACCCCACGAAGCCATGGTTTCGAGGTGTCAACAAGGCACTCTGCTAACTATGGGTGGCTCTGTAATGATGTCGGATGTGTTTAAGTGGAATAGAATCAATCTTTTAGTCCAAATCAATCATTAACTGGGAGCAGTAATGTTCGGATACTTGGAGGCCATTTGCAGCAACATTCTATAGAATGTTTATGGATGGAAATTCACCATGTCACCAACCACAGTTGTTCCCGGTTGGTTTGATAGACATTCAGGACAGTTCGAGCGAATGGTTTGGCCACCGAGATCCCCCTAAATAGTTCCAATCGAACGTGAATCCCATCGAACATTTATGGGACGTAATCGATAAGTGAGCTGGTGTACAAAATCCTGCACCGACAACACTTACGCAGTTACGGACGGCCAAAGATGCAGCATGCGCCAGTATCTCTGCAGTGGACTTCCATCGACTCCATGTTGCTGCACTCAAGCTGGAAAAGAAGGTCCGACACGTTATTAGGTGGTATCCTACGAGTTTCGTCACCTCAGTGTGCTCTGTAAGCGAAGGGTACCACGAATCCCTTCTAGTCGATTTCTCTCCTTTTCCAATGGCGTCTAAACTTCTGTAGATGGCTGTCTTCTTGGTCCTATCGTGAAATGTATGTTAGCAGTGGTAGAATCACTTTGCAAATGGCGGTTCTCTAAATGTCCGCAACAGTGTCTCGCGAAAAGAGGGTTGTCTTTCCTCCAGAGATTCCCACGTTTGAATTCAAGAGGCATCTCCGTAACACTTGCATGCTGATTCACCCTACAGGTAACCAATATTCCAACGAACTCTGAATTGCTTTGATGTCTTTCTCTAATATGACATGATATGGATCCCAGTCACTCCAACAGTATTCAAGAATGAGTCGTAATAGAATTCTATTTGCAGCCTGTTTTTGCATTGGAGCTACTCTTCCCCAATCTATTCCCAATAAAATAAGAGAAACAATTGGTGAAATTAAAACGTAGAGCTTTGTTCAGTTGTGTGTTAGAAACTGTAAAAACTGAATCTTTCTGTGATTTAACGATAGTATACTTTCTGCATGCCATGAACTTACTTCATGAACTGCACTATTTGAAACTGAGTCAATCTTGCGCTCAAGGTCCTATACTACCAAGCTAGTGTCACAGCAAACAGAAATATTTTAGAAAAATTTTAGAATTACCCGCGATACTAGAGGGCAGATCATTTATATAAATTAGCAACAGGAGTGGCTCCATCATTGATCTCTGGGGCCACTCCTCTTTGCCTGAACCAAACTCAGATTCCAATTCCCAGCCATTCTCAACACTGTGCATTATGACCTATTACTGTCTGTTGTTAAAGTAAGAGGTGAAGAAAATTGTGAGCTACTCCCTGTATCCCGTAATGAACCAACTTCTGGTGTAATATTTTGTAATCAACACAATCAAGCACCTTAGTTAAATCAAAAGATATAACATTTTTAATCACTTGCAATTGGCTACTGTAGCTTAATTCTGACTACTTCCATCAATTTGAGATAATTCCCGCTTTGTTCTACATGATATCGTTATCCCACTAGTCAGCCACCCAAGCTACCTTTCTGCTAGTACCCCGTTTAGTACGTTCTGATGGATAGCAAACATCAGGAAAGTATTACATTTGTCATATGTGTTATCTGCACTATAGACATCCTGCTATTACAGTACCTTAACGAGGTTTAAAAAATCTCTATTGCCGTTGGATTAGCTTTTCTACATAGTTTGTAATGATATGTGACATTTGTCTGAGTACAAAAGCTTTTTAATGTTACTGTTCCCCTGCACCTTGGTTCAGAAAAAAAAAACACAGTCTGCGTCATATCATACGAGTTTAGGAGATCTACTAACATCCTTTTTCTTGTACTATCATATACAAAATTGATATAGAAATCACAACATAACACTCATTTTTGGTACTTCCTAAAAAATGCAACGATGAACCACCTCTAGCTTGAGCAGAAGTATTCTGAAACGCAAAAACTACTTGAAAACTAACCAGCTAATCTGTATCCTGGTAAAGGAAGCCTATAAATTTTCAAATTATTTAAGTGGTACTCCGATACATCAGTAATGTCAGAGTCAACATCTATAAGTAGATCAATGACTTTATCTCTAATGCCTTTAATATTTTGATGAAATATTCTAATTCCTTCTCTACCTGCAAACCTGACCTCCCTTGAAGTTAGTTACATGGACTTCCTTTAAGCTGGTATACCTATCAGCCTACTTGAATCTCAAAAAGGTGCAGCTCTAACACTAACTACGACAGCATTTTTTCCATGAGTGATTCCACCAGCAACCACTAAACTGCCACGTAAAAGCTTTGCGGCCATCGCTTCCCATACCTATTGAGGTGCAGGCCACGACTAGTGAAACCCCATCTACTGACAGACTCAACTCGCACTGGCTTACCGACCGAGATAAATCGCACCGAAAATTTAAGGGACATAATCGAGAGGTCACCTCGTGCACAAAATCTTGCACCGGTTAAACCTTCGCTAGACGGCTATTGAGGCAGCATGGGTGAATGTTTCTGCAGGGTTCGTCCAACGACTTGTTGACTCCATGTCGTGTCGAGTTGCTGCAGTACTCCGGGCAAAAGTAAGCCCGACACAGTACTAGGAGGATTCCCGTGACTTCAGTCACGACGTGAACGCATTCTGGTATCTTGTAAGCAAAGTTAACCCATTATGGCCTCGGGAAGGAGAATATCAGAACAAGTAAAGGAGAACTTTCCACAGTAAATGATGTCCTTAACTAAATTCTTAGATATGAATTCCAGAGAGAAGTTTCTGAAGATGTACGTTTTGAGACAGCCCTGTATGGAAGTGAATAGTGGGTTGTGTGAAATATTGAAAAATAAAAGAATCGAAGGGTTTGTGTTGTAGCATCACAGAACGATACAGTAAATTACGTTGACTGAAAGAAAAGGTAATAAAAGTTTCTCGATACAGTTGGTTAGGAAACGAGTACAAGGAAAACAGTAAGTGGAAGACGGACAGAATGACAGGACATGTGCCAAGGTGACAGGAGGAAAGGACAGAGATAGGAATGTATTCTGCAAATAACTGAAGACTTTGGGCGCATTTGCTACTTTGACATGATGAGATTGGCACAAGAGAGGAAATCCTAGGATTGCATGAAACCAATCAAAACACAGATCCCCCCGTCCCTTCCCCACATCAAAAAATCTTTTGTGTTCTCTACTAACGTTTCGTTTTATAATTAAGTTTAAGCAAATTATTAGTCTTTTTTCTACTACTCTCCGCCGCTTTTGACATTGTATATTCCGTTTTAAAAACTACCTCCATTGCATGGAATATTCCCCTAAGTAAAAAGTTTAAAAAAAACTTCGTCCGAACATTCTTTGAAGGCACCACGGCTCCAACTGGCCGCCGTGTCATCCTCAGCCCTTAGGTGTAACTGGGTGCGGAAGTAGAGTGGCATACGGTCAGCACGCTTATTTCCCGGACATTGTTAGTTTTCGAGTCTCGTGTTGTTACTTCTGAGTCAAGTAGCTACTAAATTGGCCTCACAAGGACTGAGTGCGCCATGCATGCCAACAGTACCCGTAAAACCCAGACGGTTACCCATTCAAGTGCCAGCCGAACCTGACAGCGCTTAACTTCGGTGATCTGACGGGAACCGGCGTTACCACTGCTACAAAGCCATTGGCAAATGTTTCCCTTTACTCAGCATAAAAGGGATACATAGCAGTTCTTCTTGCACTGCCTGAAAGTTAAAAATTAAACACGCAGAAGCCTTAGCCTGATATCAATGAACCTTCGCAAAGAGTATGTGCGAGGGAATGCTGAAAGATATGCCTCGAAATTTTTTATACGAAAACTCTTTATGTTGCTTACATTAAACAGACGTTGTGACCGTTTTACGTCTTTATTCTTTCTGTCTACGTAATTTCAACCTTCTGCCACAATAGGGTCTTTAATTGTACCCTGTAACGTGACAGTGTGTAACTTAAGTATGTCGGTGGTTGGCAAACATCATGCTGTAATCGAGTTTCGTGTTGGAAGCACTTGGACACGTGTCGTGACCAAAAAGTGTGGACTGGCGAAGAAAGGTGTAGCACTCTGGCCTTCAGCATGACAATGCCCGACTATGGACTATCACTGCGACATCTATAACAGTCCGACACCATAACGTGACTGTTACCGATCTTCCTTCGTACAGTCACACCTTGGCCCCATCCGCTTTTCATCTGTTTCCAGAACCTGAAGTATATATCCAAGGACTTCGCTTTGAAAGTGATGAAGCGGTGCAAGCAGACGTGAGGTTGTGGCTTAGTCAACAAAGTCAAACATTCTACACTCACAGTATGAACAGACTGGTCTCTCGTTGGGAGAAATGTGTTTGTCGCTAGGGTGATTATGTTAGAAATGAATGTCTTGACCTGAAGAATAAAGACGTAGACTGTTGTTGTCTTATTGTAAAAACCTCGAGCTGTGACACATAAAATTCAGAGAGGCAATTTTTCACCGTGATCTCGCACAAGATTAGGGTTACAGTTCTCTGTGACACGTAGAAGGGCCATCAGAGTGCATTAGTGTTGTTCGTGTTTAGTATTGTTACCATGCATTTGGCCCTGGTAGAGTGTATGATGGACGTCAACAGTATCAGACACTGAGTAATCGCTGTGAAGGACGTGGGGTTCCAAATACTAGTGTGAGACAGCGGAATCAGCACTCGACAGAGTTTTAAAGGGGCGTCAGTGTGGGACTCCATTTGGTCAGCTGGTCTAATCGTGCAATATCCAGATTCTTGAGACTTTCTGATGTGGACTGCATGGGAACGTGAGGGCAATCATAATCGTCGTCAAGGACAACAACGTTGACCACCACGATGAAGGACCGCCGTGTTGTGCACCAGGCACATCGAAAACCCTTCACACGTCCGCCTGCCAACCGTGAACAAGTAATGGAATCCCTGCAACACTGTACGTTATCCCGCAAGAGCCAGACTAAGGAATTATCGCCTCATACGTGGGCAGTTGACAAGAACACAACACAAACGGCTGCATTTGGAGTGTTGTCGTGACCAGGAAGGGTGGACTGCCGACGAATGGCATAGCATTGTGCTTAGTGGTGAGTTGCTATTCTGCACCACCACTCATACCGTTTTGCGGTGAGTATGGTGGCCATTGAGGGAGGGATCCCATTGTCCCGATGTTTCGGTGAGGCACAATAGTGTTTTTCCTAGCCTCATGCCACAGGACATAACTTCAGGTCACTGCTGGTAGTGACTGACTGGCTGCACAACGGCACGGCATGGACATCGTGCTTCCTAACGTGTCACCTCTCATTTAATAGTATCTCGGTGCCATCTTTCAATACAACAATGCTCATTCATTCATGATAGTTACTTTTCGGGTTGATGGCTGCTGGTGGCAGGCATACAATGGTATGAACGTTTGAAATCAACGTTGCACTAACCCTAAGTCATAATTTTAAAAAAAACGATTAATGTTTAGTGCCAGAGAGAAAACAAACAGGTCATGACGGCTCTCGTGGCTTAAAATTCTGTTGTCTAAACTTTATCTGAGTAAACTAACATTAGAAAAATAAATTTATAAAATTTTGAATGTTCTGTCAATACTACATGTAAGTTTCTCAGCGACGAGTCAATAACATAGCACTGCTTTCAAGCTTATGTGCCGAGATTTATTGCGGCCGTTCTCGAGTTTCCGACAACACAGCTACAAAAAAAAAAAAATGGAGGTGTCCTTTAGCACCTAAGAATCTCTTGAGCCGAGGCCTCGTGTGTCGAAGCTGAACCGAGGGTAAAACATACAGTTGTATAAAAGCCAGTATAAAATGTATAACACTAAAAACATCTATAAAATAAAATCTTCCAGCCTGACGGATCAATTACTGCAAACGAAATTATAAGGTAAGTACCGTAGCAGTGATCATTATTTAAAAATTAAAAAATCATTAGTCGATAACACATCCGGAGTGTGGTCTCAATGGCGGCACTTGAAAATTGTGAAGGAACAGTAAAACAGTGTTTAGCTTTCATTAAATATTCCCAAAATGTCAATGAGAGATATCGACGAAATTTGGCGGGTACGTACAGAGGGAAAATAATGCAATACCAACTTGTTTGTTTGTGTCCCTTTTTCCTTTTAAGTGGTAAACAACATGCCGATAGGTAAATTAACAGATTAAGTTTGGAGAGATTATCTTTGCAAGTATGGTATATACAAATGATCCTCACATAAAAGTTGATTTTGCAAAATAACCCACCACCGTTGATTAATTCTTAAAAATGAAAACATTTCTTCAAATAACTTGATAATTTACCGGAATGCAGCCGGGTGACGTCGCCGGCAACCACCGATGTTTCGACGGAAGCACACCCTGCCATCCTCTAGGCAAACTGCATCAAGTAAGCGCTGTACAAGGGAATTTAAAACCTCGGTTCTCAGAGATATCCGGAATGATAACACTTACACACGCTGTAAACACTAGCGCCATCACAAACCAAAGGTGGCCGACGTCAGAAGCTACCTACAGTGGAATTAATAATCAGTTGGTGTGGTAGCATAAATTCTGTCCTTCTGTTTCTTGACCAAGGAGCGTGGGACTCCATGCAGACTTTAAACGAAAACCGCCATCCCTGCTGATGAAGCTACTTCCTAATTTTATTTCAACTGCTTCATTAACAGCGCTTTCGCAATAGCTGGAACTGCATGTCATAATCTCCACCTTATTATATTCAATAGGTTGACCGGTGTCAAGTCAATGTTCTGCAACAGCGGATTTGCTCAGCTATTGTAAGCATGTGTGTGGCATATGCGCAGTATGCTGGTCTTCCAGTGTCGTGATAGCCTGACCAATTTATGACATGCCACAACTATGAGGAATAAGTAGACATTCTCTTTAGGCACACCAAGATAATCCTTTACGGAACCTAAAAGCAACCTGTTCTTAGATAGTGAGCGAATAACATAATTTACGTTATATTTCCGCAAAATATGACCAGTCGTGTTATAAATGAGCCCTGCGTTAATGAAAATTGCCGTAGTCTTTGGGCCACTTCGGTATTATCATCATTCACACGATGAAAAGTTGGTCGATACCGCTACGTCTGCTCTGTCTTTCACTGTAAGTATTCTGAAGAAAGGTGACTTCGAGATGGGCTAACTCAGCTCACAAACTCTCAGGGTCCAAGATGACAAGGGCCCTGTGAACCAACGTGTTAAGTTCGCCATAATGTTGAGCCGGATGGTGACAACTATCAGCCTGCAGATACAAGCCAGTGTGAGTAGGAGTCGTATAAAGGGCAGGTACCAAAGTACCGTCCACCTTCCTTCTAACTAGCACATCAAGGAAGGGTAGACAACCATTACTTTCCATGTCCATCGTGAAACAAATACTCGGGTGCAAAATGAGATTTTCACTCTGCCTTTCGCGGGCACGTGCTCTACCGACCCTTTGTTTAGAAATGAAATGAAATAAACATTGTAGTGCTAGTTTACTGACTACGGAGTTTGTGCTTTTTCTTTGTTAAAAAAAAAAACTGACGAACAGGACTCGATCCAGCGATCTAGCTATTATGGATTCTTTTTTATATTATTTAAGGGCTAGTGCTCTACCAACTTGTTTACTTGTGTTATAAACTCTTTTTAATTTTTTTGTTTTTCAAAGAGAACAAACTCGAACTACATGGAGCAATAGTTGCAGGTAATGAGAAAACAAATAATAACCTCTAGTGTGTGAAAATTAAAACGACGTTCTTCATAAATTAACCCAATATTCCTTGGAAACATAAAACATAAATAGGTAGGCTTCATTTTCGCATCATCCTTTTTTTAACGTAAATGAGTGTACAGTCTGACCATCAGCATTATCTCATTTTTTTTTTAATTTAATTGTTAGGCGGCAGCACAGGAGAAAGGAAACATATAGGCTGCAGACAGAGAGCTACGCGTGAAAAGGATAAACATGTGTCAGGGGAAAGAAAACCTAGAAGAGGAGGAGCAAAGGTAAGTGAAAGAAATTAGGAATATTTTCCTCGCCATTCTCCAATTTGGCGCGCCATCAGAACAACGTGCATTCTGTCATTGACCATTAAAAGGGGAATGCCCCAAGCAGCTCAGGCTCCCAATGGAAATTAAAACTAGGAACCCAACATTGTGGGAATTTGGACTAATCGACAATTGAAAATCCCAGCATTCACCCCCGCGCCCCCCCCCCCCCCACCCCAAAAGAAAAAAAAAAAAACACATCACTTATATAACGTAGCAGCTCAAATTCGGCAGACTGTTATTGAAAAAAACAAAGTAATCAGTAATTCAGATTTGGAGAAAATTTAAGTTATCAGGAGAAATAAACCACAATGCGAAATTCATAGCATCAAAAAATCAATGCGACCTCTATTAAATTTGTAAAGGCAAACACGGCAGGTAATGCGAAGTGGCGGTAGGACATGAATGACTAATATTTCAGATCCCTGAGTCAATTACATCAAGATCTTCAACAATATAAGGAAAAACAGGCACAGTAAGATATGTTATGGCAAGAATCAATTACAGAACCAGAAGATATGCCGAGGGTCACAAAGTAATTGCATGGGATCACACTGCAATCCACGTCGATTTATCACCACATACAGAGGTTACTGCTCTCCAGGAGACATTTCAGCCGTAAGTGGTGGCCCACCACATTACAGGCGTACTTCAGCCAACTTTATACCAAGGGAGCAACAAGACAGTTACAAAATATAGATAACTTGAAAATTGTGAAGTAACAGTAAAACAGGGATTTCTGGTGCTTCGGGAACTACTACTGGACTCTCAGGAAAGGTTCCAAAGCCGGCCGCGATGGTCTAGCGGTTCTGGCGCTGCAGTCCGGAACCGCGGGACTGCTACGGTCGCAGGTTCGAATCCTGCTTCGGGCATGAGTGTGTGTGATGTCGTCAGGTTAGTTAGGTTTAAGTAGTTCTAAGTTCTCGGGGACTTATGACCTAAGATGTTGAGTGCCATAGTGCTCAGAGCCATTTGAACCATTTGAAAGGTTCCAAGCCCAGACCGTTGAAAGCGTTACTCGCCTGGACATAAGCCGACATGGTCCCTGTTGTAGTCAATCCGATAGCATTTCTGTATTTCATCATCAATGTCAAGCTCCAAGTGATACAGTAAACCTGCAGTGGTGCATCGGGAACCACTACTGAACTCGTAGGAAAGGCACTGACGATTTGTAGCGCTACTCCCCTGGACATAAGACTCCATGGTCACTGTTGTATTGAATACGATGCAATTTCTGTGTTTAATCGTCAAAGTGAATGTCCAAGGGTTATAGTAAACCGGCAAATGTGCATCGGAAACTACTACTGCAGTCCCAGGAACGGTTCGAAGCACAGACAATTTGAAGCGTTACTCCCCTGGACAGATGTCGGCATGGTGCCGATTGTATTCAGTTCCGATGCGATTTCTGTGTTTCATCGTCAACGTGAAGGTCCGATGGTTACAGTAAACCTGCAGTCGTAAGTCGGAAACTACTACTGGTGTCGTAGGAGAGGTTCCAAGCACAGACCGTTAAAGCGTTGCCCGCTTGGGCAAAAGTCGGCATGGTGCCTGTTGTATTCAGTACGAAGCAATTTATGCATTCATCATTAACGTGAAGGTCTAAGTCTCACAATAAACCTGTAGTAGTGAATCGGAAACTACTAGCAGACTCCCAGTAATGATGTAAAGTACGGACTATTTGAAGCGTTACTCGCCTGAACAGAAGTCGGTAAGATGGCTGTTGTGTATTCAATCCAATTCAATTTCTATGTTTTATCGTCAGTATGAAGGTCCATGGGTTACAGTAAATCTGCAGTGGTATATCGGGAACAACTACTGAACTCCCAGGAAAGGTTCCAATTTCGGTGTTTCGTCGTCAATATGAACATGTAAGGGATAAAGTAAAAACGAAGCGGTGCATCAGAAACTACTATGAGACTCCAACGAAAGGATCCAAGCACAGACCGTTTGAAGCGGTTCTCGTCTGGACAGAGGACGTCATGGTGCCTGTTGTAATGAATCCCAATGCATTTCTGTGTATCATATTCATCGTGAATGTGCAAGAGTTACAGTAAACTTACAGTGGTGCATCGGAAACAACTATTGGTCTCGCCATAGAGGTTCAAGCAGAGACCGTTTAAATCACTGTTCGCCTCGACAGAAGTTTGCATTTTCTGTGTTTCGTGATCAATGTGAAGGTCCAAGATTTACAATAAACCTGCAATAGTGCATCGGCTACTATTTCTGCACTCTCAGGAATGTTTTCAAGCACAGAACGTTTGGACCGTACTCGCCTGGTCACAAGTCGGCATTGTGCCTGTTGTATTCAATCCGATGCAATTTCTGTGTTTCATATACATTATGAAGATCTAAGGGTTACAGTAAACCTGCAGTGGTGCAACAGAAACTGCTAAGGGACTCGCAGGAAAGGTTCAAAGCAGACACCGTTTGAAGCGTTACTCCCCTGGACAGACATTGGCATGCTGCCTGTTGTATACAATCCGATGTCATTTCCGCGTATCATCGCCAATGTGAAGTTCTAAGGGTTAGAGTAAACCTGATGTGGTGCATCGGAAATTACTGACGGGTTACTCGCTTGGACATAAGTCTGCATTGTTCCTGTTGTATTCAGTCCGATGTATTTTGTGTGTTTCAGTGTCTATTTGAATGACCAAGGTTTACAGTACACCTGCAGTGGTTCATCGGAAACTATTTCTTGACTATTAGGTAAGATTCCAAACACAGAGACTTTGAAGCGTTACTCGACTGGACAGAAGTCGTCAAGGTGCCTGTTGTATTCAATCCGTTGCAATTTCTGTGTGTCATCGTCGATGTGAATGTCCAAGGGTTACAGTAATCCTGTAGTGGTGCATCGGAAACTGCTACTTGACTCCCAGAAAAGTTTCCAAGAACAGACCGTTTGAATCGTTATCATCATGGACAGAAGTCGGCACGAGTCGTGTTGTATTCAGTCCCGATGCAATTTCGGTGTATCGTCGTCAATGTGAATGTTTAAAGGTTACAGTATCACTGAATTGGTGCATCAGAAAGTGCCACTGGCCTCCTAGCAAACGTTCCAACCACAGACCGTTTGAATCGTTAGTTCCCTGTGTAACAACACTAACGTTATCCTACTGTATATGTAATAAATTTTTGTCTTCTAAATTTCGATAAATTAGTATAATCGATATTCTGGTTTCATTTCTTTTTTGTTTCATGACATTATGTTGAAAAAGCTATAAACAAATTTCGATGTAAATTTTAATATTTATGTCAAATTTCAAGTAATGTTGTAATCGAAGGGAATTGTACCTAATGTTGAAACTATTGTAAGATGTGAAAGTTGTATTTGTACGCCTGGTCCATACGTAGGCAATGTATTAGAATATGTGGAATGTAAAACCTTTGGTGAATACCCTGTCTGTAGGGGAGCAGGAAAAGGTGGAGGTAGGCGAGCGCGGGAAAACGCACACGGGCACGGTACGGCATAACGGGCTCAGCAGTAGTAGTCGGAGTTGGGCATCGATCTGAGAAACACGTACTGGATCGAAAAGGCTCTCCTGTCAAAAAAGATTTCGTTGAGCCTCGGATGCGCTGTTTCCGACGTCTATACAGCATGACAATATTCCACAGGCACTAAATGGAAAAGCATTGCGACGCCATGAAGAAGTAAAGTGCCGATATTTCATGAGCCATTGCTGTAATTGCACGTGTGCTTTGTGCCTCGCCATCTCGCCGCCTGCCGACCGCCTCATCGATACGAACAGGTTGAAACTTTCAGTACTGTATTCGTGTGGACCAGTGTCACTTTTGCTACATACTGTTCAATAATAACTTAAATTTTACCAGAACTGTCCTATCAATTAATTATCCTCACAACTAACCTAGACAGGGTCCTTTCCACATGTTGTGCAATCCGAGTATCCCAAGATGAATATTTAAAGTTTATGTTAATAATAATTACCTGCAGACCTATCTATGTTAGAATGATGTTTAAAGAACTTTGTTGTTAATGAAATACTGGACGAATAATATAGGTCTGACCAAGTTGGAAGATAATATTGAAATTGGTTTAGTAATGACGTTTATTTAAATTGAGACAAAAATAACGGTAGTTAAATGAGCTGGAAATAAGACAAAAAGAGTGGTAAATCATATATTGGAAATCTAGAATGCTTAAGGCTCTCAATGGTCAAACTTTCACTACAGTGATCATAACACTTTCAGGGTTCCCCCCCCCCCCTTCTCCTTTCTTTCTTTTCTATTCATTTGAATCCTGAAGTGTACTGAACTGCTTTGACCAGCAAAGTTAAAGTCAATATAAAACCTAAATTTATCAGTGTTTTACCCTTCTTAAAATTGACATTGTATGTGTGTTTCAAAAGTGATGTTTCTAGGGTAACCTATGCCCGATTTCAATCGGATCAATAGCCAAAACGCAGTTTGTAGTAATCATTATAGTGTAATGTTGTGTATTTATAGCTTGTCCAAATTAGTACAGAAAGTGAAAATATTAGCTCAGTAGATTTTTCTGATTCTAAAATTTACCATATAATGCAGTATTACTACGCGTTGTTATGCTTGCACCTACATCCACTTGTACAGGAAAAAAACTCAGTTAATGCCTAATTAGGCTGGCGACCGTATTATTAACAATAGGTAGCATCTGCTGTGTATGTTTCTTGCCCGTCCTAACGTGTAGTTGCACTTTAGACTTGCTTGACGTATCATTGTTATTACTGAGTGGGCGTAAGTCTGATTTTGCCTTCATTCAGGTACACGCGGTCAACATATTTACTAAAATCCTTTCTTATAAGGTGAAGCCCGTCAACTTACCATAGTACAGGCTTTAAAGAGTTAACGTGTGCCACGCACCTAGACGTTACACCTGGACAGAAGTCGACATGGTGGCTGTCGTATTCAATCCCGGCACACTATCTGTCTTTTACATATTTTGTGATGTTCCAAGGGTTACAGTAAACCAGCAGTGGTGCATCGGAAACTACTACAGCATTCCGTGGAATCGTTCGAAGCACATACCGTTTGAAGCGTTACTCGACTGGACAGAAGTCGGCATGGTGCCTGTTGTTTTAAGCCAATGCAATATCTGTGTTTCATCGCAATATGAAGGTCCAAAGTTTACAGTAAACCTGCAGTGGTGCATTGGCAAGAGCATCTCGTCTCAAAATAGAGGTTCAGAGCACATCCCGTTTGGAGAGATGTTCGACTGCACAGAAGTCGGGATGGGCCCTGGTGTATTCAATCCCGAGGAAACTACTGAGCTCCCAAGAAAGGTTTTAAGCAGAGACCGTTTGTAGCATTACACCCTCGGAGAGAATTCGGCTTGGTGCCTGTTGTATTCAAATCGATGCAATTTCAGTGTTTCATCGTCAATGTAAATGTCCAAGGGTTACAGTAAACCTGCAGTGGTGCATCGCAAACTACTACTTGACTCCCAGGGGAGGTTCCAAGCACAGACCGTTTGAAGCGTTAGCCCTGGACAGAAGTCGGCATGGTGCCAGTTGTATTCTATCCCCAGGTAATCTCTGTGATTCATCGTCAATGTGAACCTGTAGTGGTGCATCAGAAACATCTACTGGAATCCCAGGAAAGGTTCCAAGAAGAGACTGTTTGAAACGTTACTCGCCTGACAGAAGTCGGCATGGTGTTGGTTGTATTGTATCCCGATGCAATTTCTGTGTTTCATCGTCAATGTAAAGGTCCAAAGATTACAGTAAACCTGCTGTGGTACAACGGAAACAACGCCTCGACTCCCAGTAAAGTTTCAGGGCACAGACCGTTTTACGCGTTACTCGCTCGGGCTAAAGTCGGCATGGTGCCTGTTGTATTCAATCGCGATGATATTTCAGTGTTTTATCGCCAATGTGAAAGTCCAAGTGTTACAGTAAGACAGACGTCCATGCCAGAAGCTACCAGTGGGCTCCTGAGAGAGGTGCCAAGCACAGACCGTCTTAAGCCATACTTGTCTGGAGAGAAGTCGGCGTGGTGCCTGTTGTATTCAATCCATATGCAATTTCTGTGTTTCATCGCCAATGTGAATGTCAAAGGTGTACAGTAAACCAGTAGTGGTCCATCACTAGCAACTACTGGACTCCCGAGAATGAGTCCAAGCACAGACAATTTGTAGCGTTACTCGCCTGGACAGAAGTCGGCATGGTGCATGATGTATTTATTGCGATGTAATTTCTGTGTGTCATCGTCAATGTGAAGGTCCAAGAAATACAGTAAACCTGTAACTCTGCAAACGGTCTCTGCTTGTAAACTTCCTGGAAGCTCAGTAGTTGGTTCCGATGCAGAAGTCGGCACTGTGCCTTTTTAGTTCAACCCCGATGCTACTTCTGTTTTTCATCGTCATTTTGAAGGTCAAATGGTTACAATAAACCTGGAATGGAGATTCGAAACTGCTTTTGGAATGCCAGGATATGTTCTAAGCACAGACCGTTTGAGCCGTTAGTCCACCGGACAGAAGTAGGCATGGTGTCGTATGTATTCGGCTCCGAAGCAATTTCTGTGATCGTTCGTCAATGTGAGTGACTTCCATCGACTCCATGTTGCTGCACTTAGGCTGGAAAGAAGGTCCGACACGTTATTAGTTGATATCATACGAGTTTCGGCACCTCAGTGTGCTCTGTAAGCGGAGGATACCACGAATCTCTACTAGTCGATTTCTTTCCTGTTCCACTGTGTCTTCTTGGTCCTTACGTGAAATTAATGTTAGCAGTGGTAGAATCACTTTGCAAATGGCCGTTCTCTAAACGTATCGCAACAGAGTCTCGCGAAAATACCGTCGTCTTTTCTCCAGGGATTCCCATGTTTGCGTTCACGAGGCATCTCCGTAACACTTGCATGCTGATTCCCCCTACCGGTAACAAATCAAGCAGTGGACTCTGAACTGCTTTCATGTCTTTCTCTAATCCGACCTGATATGGATCCCAGACACTCCAGAGGTACTCCAGAATGGGTCGTAATAGAATTCTGTTCGCAGCCTCCTTTGCATAAGAGCTACTCTTCCCCAACATTCTCCCAATACAATGAAAAGAACAATTTGTAGAATTAAAACGATATGTTTTGTTGAATAGTGCGTTAGGAACTGTAAAAACTGACTCTTACTGTGATTTAGCGTTAGTTTGTTTTCTACACGCCATGAACTTACGTCGTGAACTGCACTATTTGAAAGAGAGTCAATGTTGTCCTCAACATCCTTTAGTATCAAGCTAGTGTCATCAGCAAACACAAATATTTTAGAAATATTTTAGAATTACCCGCGATACTAGAGGGCAAATGATTTATATAAACGAGGAACAGGAGTGGCTCCATCACTGATCCCTGGGGCCACTCCCATTTGACTGTACCAAACTCAGACTCCAATTCACAGCCATTCTCAACACTGTGCATTATGACCTATTATTGTCTGTTGTTACAGTAAGAGATGAAGCAATTGTGAGCTACTCCCTGTATCACGTAATGATCCAACTTCTGGTGTAATATTTTGTAATCAACACAATCAAGCGCTTAAGTTAAATCTAAAAATATAACATTTTTAATCACTTTACAACATTGTTTGTAATGGGCTACAGTAGCTTGATTCTGACTACTTCTAACATTTTGATATAATTCCCGCTTTGTTCTACATGATACCCTTATCCCACTAGTCAGCCACCCAAGCTACCTTTTACTGCTAGTACCCCGTTTAGTACGTTCTGATGGATAGCAACTATCAAAGAGCATGAGAAATGTGTTAAGGAAAGGATTACATTTGTCATATGTGTTATCTGCACTATAGACATCCTGCAACTACAGTATCTTAACGAGGTTTAAAAAACCTCTATTGCCGTAGGATTAGCTTTTCTACATAGTTTGTAATGATATGTGACATTTGACTGAGTACAAAAGCTTTTTAGTGTTAAAACTTGTGCATCATGGTGTGAAAAGTCATTCACGATTTTACTAACAGATTTCCCAACTAGTAATGATGAATAATAAAAATTATGCCTGTGTTAATGTTCCCCTGCACCTTGGTTTAAAAAAAACATAGTCTGCATCATATCATCCGAGTTTAGGAGATCTACTAACATCCTTTTTCTTGTACTATCGTATACAAAATTGATATAGAAGTCAGAACGTAACACTCACTTTTGATACTTCCTAAAAAATGCAACAATGAACCACCTCTAGCTTGAGCAGAAATATTCCGAAATGCAAAAACTACTTGCAAAATAACCAGCTAATCTGTATCCTGATAAAGGAAGCCTATGAATTTTCAAATTATTTAAGTGGTACTCCGATACATAAATAATGTCAGAGTCAACATCTATAAGCAGATCACTGACTTTATCTCTAATGCCTTTAATATGATGATGAAATATTCTAATTCCTTCTCTACTTGCATACCTGACCTCCGCTGAAGGTGATTGCTTAGTTACATGGCCTTCCTTTAAGCTGGTATACCTATCAGCTGAGTTGAATCTAAAACAGGTGCATCTCTAACACCAACTACTACGTGAATTTTTCCATGAGGGATTCCACCAGCACCCACTACCCTGTCACCTAAAAGCTTTGCCTGCCTTCCCTTCCCATACCTATTGAGGTGCAGGCCATGACTAGTGAAACTCCATCTACTGATAGACTCAACCCGCACTGGCATATCGACCAACATAAACCACATCGAAAATTTATGGGACATAATCGAGAGGTCACCTCGTGCATAAAATCTTGCACCGGTTAAACGTTCGCTAGACGGCTATTGAGGCAGCATGGGTGAATGTTTCTGCAGGGGACGTCCAACGACTTGTTGAGTCCATGTCGTGTCTTGTTGCTGCAGTACGCCAGACAAAAGGAGGTCCAACACAATACTAGGAGGTGTCCCGTGACTTTTGTCACTACGTGAAGGCTTTCTGGTATCTAGTAAGCAAAATTAACCCATGATGGCCTAGGGAAGAAGAATATAAGAACAAGTAAAGGAGAACTTTCCTCGGCAAACGATGTCCATAACTTAATTCTTAGATATGAATTCCAGAGAGAAGTTTCTCAAGTTGTACGTTTTGAGACAGAATTGTATTGAAATGAATAGTGGGATGTGTTGAAAGTGTGGAAAGTAATGCCTTTAAATTTTTTATACAAAAACTCTTTAACCTCCTTCGATTCAACAGACGTATTTACCGTTCTACATCTTATTGTTTCTGTCTACATATTTGCAGCACTCTGCCACTATAGGGCTCCGAATTTTCGCATGTAACGTGACAGTGCATAACTTAAATATGTCGGTGCGTGGGAAACATCGTGCTGTAATCGAGCTCGAAGATTTCATGTAACATGGAGCACCCTGTCCTTCAGCATGACAATGCCCGACTACAGACTATCACTGCGACATCTGCAACAGTCCGGCACCTTGGCTTGACTGTCACCGATCATCCTTCGTATTGTCGTAACTCGGCCCCATCCGCTTTTCATCTGTTTCCAAAACCTGAAGCACATCTCCGAGGACTTCGCTTTGCAAGTAACGAAGTGCTGCAAGCAGACGTGAAGTTGTGGCTTAGTCAACAAAGTCAAACATTCTACACTGACAGTACGATCAGACTGGTCTCTCGTTAGGAAGAATGTGTTTGTCGACAGAGTGATTACGTTGAGAAATGAATATCTTGACCTGAAAAATAAAGACGTAGAATGTTAATAACGTTTATCTTATTGTAACAGCCTCGAACTGTGACATACAAAATTCAGAGACATTACATTTCACCACGTCCTCGCTCAGGATTAGAGTCACAGTCCTCTGTGACAGGTAGAACGGCTATCAGGGTGCATTAGTGTTGTTTGTGCTTAGTTTGTTGCGATACTTGCGGGCCTGGTAGAGTGTGTAATGGACGCCAACAGTATGAGACGCTGATAAATCACCGTAAACAACATGAAGAACACAGGGTTTCATATACTAGTGTGACATGGCGGTCTCAGAACTCGACAGAGTTTGAAAGGGGCTTCAGTGCGGGACTCCATTTAGTCAGCTGGTCCAGTAGTGCAGTATCCAGATTCTTGAGATTCGTCCAGGTCACGATCAACAACGTCTGACCACCACAACGGAGGATCGCCGTGCTGGGCACCAGGCACATCGAAAACTTTTCACAACTCCGCCTGCCGACCGTGAACAAGTAATAGAATTCCCGCAAAATTGAACGGACTAGCGAGAACCAGACTAAGGAATTATCGTCTCATACGCGGACAGCCGATAAAAACACAGCACAAACGGCTGCATATGGAGTGTTATCGTGACCAAGAAGCATGGACTGCCGATGTATGGCGTAGCATTGTGCTTAGGGGTGAGTTGCTATTCTGAATCACCACGCATAACGTTGGGCGCTGAGTATCGCGGCCAAAGGGGGGAGGGGGAGATCATACTCTACCGATGTTCCGCGGAGGCATAATAGTGTTACTCTTGGCCTTACGCTTCAGGGCATAATTTCAGGCCACTACTTGTAGTAACTGACTGCCTGCACAACGGTATTTCACGGAAATCGTGCGTCCTCACGTGTCACCTGTCATTCCACAGTATCTCGGTACCATCTTTCAAAAGGACAATGCTCATTCGTAGATGATAGTTACTTCTCGGTTTGATGGCTGCTGGTTTGGAGCCAGTGCCGTAGACACTCGCCATCTTGTGCCAGTTCCACCAGCGCCACGGTAGGCGCTCAGGAGAAGGTGTCTACTTCGCCTCGACCAACTGCCAGACGAATACAATCCGCCAATGAC
Organism: Schistocerca cancellata; assembly: GCF_023864275.1. Lineage (NCBI taxonomy): Eukaryota > Metazoa > Arthropoda > Insecta > Orthoptera > Acrididae > Schistocerca > Schistocerca cancellata. Next base: position 880,706,225 of record NC_064628.1, read on the forward strand.
CAGACGACAACGGACAGAAGCCTACTTGGAAGATAGAGCAGCTCTCGGCCGCTTGGTTATAGATCCTGGACCAGGGCTGACTTAGACAGGGAACGTCGTTTAATGAAATCTTAGAAGTGAACAGACATTTGTTGTAAATTGCATTTGTTACGTACCGAGAAATTTATCTACGATTATTTGCGCTTCGCTGTTGAGGACCTTCTTTTGTTTATTACAAGCAGTGTTGCAGATTTCAGTGTTCCACTAGTCACAGAGATAAGTAAAAATTTTAACTCATTTGTGTGAGTTGGGTACTTATTTGTTGCTGTGTTGTAGAACCTTCGTTCTCCTATCCTGTTACCTTTCCCTGGGGTATAGCTGTGTAATAGTGCAGGGAGAAATTGTCTCAGTGGTGTACTGCAACAGAAACAGTTTCACGAACTCACGAACTCGGTCTACGGTAACAACAGTGGCAAGTCGGCCTCCACAGCAGTAGCGACGAGGACTTTTCAAAACTGGCGACGAGGACTTACAAAAATTAGCAGCTAAATTGTGGAGGGAGTGGTCAATCCAGTAGACGTCAAACTAGAATAGTGATAATGCTTAAAAGAAGAGCATTACCGGTGCGACGAAAATGAGACCCATTGCTTCAATCAGTTTATTTTACAGGGCCGTCTTGATCAGACAAACTTTTACGCTCGACTATTACCTGTGTCGGCTACGACCATCTTCAGATCTGTTACAAACGAAAACAGTGTAGAGCCAACAAAGTTCAGTTTGGTGACGGTAAATCTATAAGAGTAATCTGATGTAGTATCAACGTCAAACTAAACATGTATGTACATAGTAAGTGCTGGTGATGATCACAATGCGTCTGATACATAAATCAGGGAACTCATGAAAGCAGAGGGCACTATAGCTACGGTACATGATCAGGCAGTGTACCAAATGTAATGGTTAAAATGCGGTATGTGAAATCATTAATTAAATATACTTCACAAGGCAAAATGAGTTTTTGAAAATACAACATGTACTGACATACTGTATGTGGAACTGGATCCATGCATAAAAACCAACGTAAAAATTTCAAATACTAGCCTGGTAAGGTAAAACACAAAACTGTATAAAAGTCAGTATATAAAGTACAACATTAGAAAACATCTATAAAATAAAATCTTCCAGCCTGAAAGATCAATTACCGCATAGAAATTGTAAGGTAAATAACGTAGCAGTGCTTATTAATTAAAAATTAAAAAATCGATATTCGATAGCACATCTGGAGTGTGGTGTGATTGGCGGCAAGTCGCGGTTTCTCTTTTCTCTTCGGCGGAACATGAGGAGAAAGGCCCAGTCTCGTTTCCTTTACGGAACTCCTCAGCATATCCTGTGGCTGCAAAATAATCAGATTAGAATGGGGACAGAATGGGGAGGAATATCCACATTATGTTACTGACTACATCTATCAGAGCTACTTGGCTCCATAGAAACACGGAAGTCTCCTCCACCCTGGAAGAGAAAGAAGGTAAAATAAACTCCAGCGCCTGCCCTGTCGTGGTGCAGTGTGGTGGAGACCATAGCGTACATCTAGTTATGTAACAAAATCATCACGGCCTGGAAAACGCACACGAATAAATGAAAAAAAGGAAAAACACGCATAATTAAATGGACCGCTCCTTACACTATAGAAGTCACAAGTATCTTACATCCAGTCTGGAAGTTATTTCCTCCTGTGAAACCTAAAGCATACGTTTGAACAACAACGGGACACTGGAGCCACTGCAACAACAAACACAAGAACTTGGACGAACAGGAATTCTTCGTAACTTGCCTGAGCAGCACTGATGCCTACAGAAACAATGACAGCAATTACTCCGGAACCGGAAGTTGTGGACGAGTGGTCCTAAGCGCTTCAGTACGGAACCGCGCCGCTGCTACGGTCGCAGGTTCGAATCATGCCTCGTGCTTGATGTGTGTGATGTCCTTAGGTAAGTTAGGTTTTCGTAGTTCTAAGTCTAGGGACTGATGACCACAGATGATAAGACCCATAGTACTCAGAGCCATTTGAACCACACTCCGCATACGAGCAAAGAGGCGTGATGACGAGTAGTTGAACTCGATTTCGGAAAGATGGCAGCCACTGATACAATACTAATAACACTGCGAGGTATCGACTTGGATTCCATAAGGCCAACCTAAAACTGACCACCTTAAAATAGTAGTAAGACGTAGGAAAATAAATAAATAAAAAGATCCAGCTGATAACTACAGCTGGGAAATGAGTATCTTGCTTTTCAATTCAATTAGTGGAGACATGTTTAGGAGGGTTTGAATTTCAACTCTGACAATTACACTGCTAAAAATATTAGGCCTACATGAGTTTGGGCGTCAGTCATACTCCACTGAGAAGTAATTGAGGACTGTGTAGGAACCAAATTATACTCTCATCCTTCAGACATTAATTACACAACAAAACTTCATTACATCCTCGATCGTTTATATATTAAAATATCTGAAATGTCAGACTGGTGTGACAGCTGCATGGCATGCTCCGTATACGTCTACGGACGTCGCCTTGTGGTATCCGTTCCCACTTTTCCGTGATATCCTCTGAGAGTTCTAGGAGAGTCTGTGATAGAACAGAACGACCACAAACATATCCGTCAAGCATGTCCCACATACGCACGATGAGTTTAGGTCGGCATTCACCGCCGGTCCTACCATTGCGTCAATATCTAGGCTTCGCAAGACATCCCTGTTGACACCCGCCTCGTCGGCCCTGGAATTAAAAGAAATTCAGGGCCACCGCTATAAGCAGCAGCCACCACCTGGTCCAACAGGATCTGTTCCACTTACTGTCTGGCGGTAAGGGGACCGTGCACCGCAAGATCTGTATGGCCATAAACACTGAAGCCTCCTCACGATGTCACAGAACGATGGGAATTTCCTCAGCAACATCTGCCAGGATTCGTTCACCATGTGTCACTACACAAGAAGATACGTGGACTCGTCTGTGAATAACACGATCTGCCAGTAGCGAAGTCGCCTGTTGACACGGGGAAGGCCGTACTGAACGCGAGCTGCAAGACTTTATCGTGTCAAGCGGGGTACTCTAAGAGCACGTCTGGGTCGGAACGTCCTTTCTCGTAACCTGTTCATTACAATATAATCGGACGCAGGGGCTCCAGTGGCCGTTCTGATATCGTTTGCAGTGCTCAGGCAGTACTCACATGGTTCCGAATGGTCACCCAGTACTGTGTGCAACACACCCAATAGGCGGCGCAGTACTTTAATTTCCATTGAAAGCGAAGATCTCAAGCCATGCTATAAGTTTCAAGGGCACCGATACCTGGCCACAGGGTGCGGGTGAATCAACCACCCAACCCCCCCCCCCATTCCTTCCTTAGCTGTAGCTTACAGGTAAACTAAAGATATATTGCAGTCAGGTGTCTATCACTCAAAAAGTCTGTGTTAGGTAGGTGTTTAACAGGGGCGGAACTGAAACTTTTTTATCGATCATCTCTCTCTGCCTCTCTCTCTCTCTCTCTCTCTCTCCTCTCTCTCTCTCTCTCTCTCTCTCTCTCTCTCTTTCTCTCTCCTGCCACCCCATCTGTAAGATACATACACGCTCACACACACACACACACGCACACACGCACTCATATGTATATATATCTTCATGAAAAGATTGGAAAATAATCGAATGAGCTCTCATGTAATTGATTGTATCTCCGGAGTTCAAACTCTCACTACTCGGCATTTTTGCTACAAATACCTTCTACTATTATACAGCCAATTGAAACATAGGTCAGTGATCACAATCTGCTGTAACTGCATAGCGAAATATCGATATGACCTTCTTTTTTATATACTTTGTAGTCCTTGTATGTGACATCCCTAGGTACCACGCACAACTTATAACGAATACTCCATATCACACCATACCAGAACCAGAGGCAGTGCTAACAGATAAGTCACACTGCTTGAATAATCATAGAAATTAATGTGCGACGTACGAAGAACGCATTCCTTAGGACAGTGTGGCGAAATTTGATGTTGATGGGCTATGGCAACAGATGAATTTCGCTAGTGCCTTTACTAACAGCCCGACATCGCAAGCAACGCGTCTTTTGGGCTAGCGACGATATTGGTTGGTCGCGGTTTTAGTCGCGCAGTCCGGAACCGTGCGAGTGCTACCGTCGGAGGTTCGAATCCTGCCTCGGTCATGGATGTCCTTAGGTTACTTAGGTTTAAATAGTTCTAATTTATAGGGTACTGATGACCACAGCAGTTGCGTCCCATAGTGCTCAGAGCCATTTGAACCATTTTGATATTGGTTGGACCCTAGACAACTTGAAAATCGTGGTCTGGTCAGGTGAGACCAGATTTTAGTAGGAAATAGGTTATGGTAGTTTTCTAATGTGTCATGAACCCCACGAAGCCATAGATTCAAGGTGTCAACAAGGCACTCTGCAAACTATGGGTGGCTCTGTAATGATGTCGGATGTGTTTAAGTGGAATAGAATCAATCTTTTAGTCCAAATCAATCATTAACTGGGAGCAGTAATGTTCGGATACTTGGAGGCCATTTGCAGCAACATTCTATAGAATGTTTATGGATGGAAATTCACCATGTCACCAACCACAGTTGTTCCCGGTTGGTTTGATAGACATTCAGGACAGTTCGAGCGAATGGTTTGGCCACCAAGATCCCCCTAAATAGTTCCAATCGAACGTGAATCCCATCGAACATTTATGGGACGTAATCGGGAAGTGAGCTGGTGTACAAAATCCTGCGCCGACAACACTTACGCAGTTACGGACGGCCAAAGATGCAGCATGCGCCAGTATCTTTGCAGTGGACTTCCATCGACTCCATGTTGCTGCACTTAAGCTGGAAAAGAAGGTCCGACACGTCATTAGGTGGTATCCTACGAGTTTCGTCACCTCAGTGTGCTCTGCAAGCGGAGGGTACCACGAATCTCTACTAGTCGATTTCTTTCCTTTTCCACTGTAAACAGGGCAAACGAGAAACGACCGGTCAACAAGCCTCTGTAGATGGCTGTCTTCTTGGTCCTTTCGTGAAATGAATGTTAGCAGTGGTAGAATCACTTTGCAAATGGCGGTTCTCTAAATGTCCGTAACAGTGTCTCGCCAAAAGAGAGTTGTCTTTCCTCCAGAGATTCCCACATATGAATTCAAGAGACATCTCTGAATTGCTTTGATGTCTTTCTCTAATATGACATGATATGTATCCCAGTCACTCCAACAGTATTCAAGAATGGGTCGTAATAGAATTCTATTTACAGCCTGTTTTTGCATTAGAGCTACTCTTCCCCAATATATTCCCAATAAAATAAAACAAACAATTGGTGAAATTAAAACGTAGAGCTTTGTTCATTTGTGTGTTAGAAACTGTAAAAACTGAATCTTACTGTAATTTAACGATAGTTTACTTTCTGCATGCCATGAGCTTACTTCATGAACTGCACTATTTGAAACGGAGTCAATGTTGCGCTCAACGTCCTATACTACCAAGCTAGTGTCACAGCAAACAGAAATATTTTCGGAAAATTTTAGAATTACCTGCGAAACTAGGGGGCAGATCATTTATATAAATTAAGAACAGGAGTGGCTCCATCATTGATCCCTGGGGCCACTCCCCTTTGCCTGAACTAAACTCAGATTCCAATTCCCAGCCATTCTCAACACTGTGAATTATGACCTATTACTGTCTGTTGTTAATGTAAGAGGTGAAGCAATTGTCAGCTACTCCCTGTATCCCGCAATGATCCAACTTCTGGTGTAATATTTTGTAATCAACACAATCAAGCACCTTAGTTAAATCAAAAAATATATCATTTTTAATCACTTGCAATGGGCTACTGTAGCTTAATTCTGACTACGTCTATCGATTTGATATAATTCCCACTTTGTTCTACATGATATCCTTACCCCACTAGTCAGCCACCCAAGCTACCTTTTACTGCTAGTACCCCGTTTAGTACGTTCTGATGGATAGCAACTCTCAGACAGAATGATAAATGTGTTAAGGAAAGGATTACATTTGTCATATGTGTTATGTGCACTATAGACATCCTGCTACTACAGTACCTTAATGAGGTTTGTAAAATCGCTATTGCCATTGGATTACATAGTTTTCTACATAGTTTGTAATGATATGTGACATTTGTCTGAGTACAAAAGCTTTTTAGTCTTACTGTTCCCCTGCACATTGGTTCAAAGCAAACAAAAAAAAAAAAACAGTCTGCAACATATCATACGAGTTTAGGAGATCCACTATCATCCTTTTTCTTGTACTATCATATACAAAATTGACATAGAAATCACAACATAACTCCCAGATTTGGTACTTCCTAAAAAATGCAACAATGAACCACCTCTAGCTTGAGCAGAAGTATTCTGAAACGCAAACACTACTAGCAAACTAACCAGCTAATCTGTATCCTGGTAAAGGAAGCCTATAAATTTTCAAATTATTTAAGTGGTACTCCGATACATCAGTAATGTCAGAGTCAACATCTATAAGTAGATCAATGACTTCTGTAATCCCTTTAATATTTTGATGAAATATTCTAATTCCTTCTCTACCTGCAAACCTGACCTCCCTTGAAGTTAGTTAGATGGACTTCCTTTAAGCTGGTATACCTATCAGCCTACTTGAATCTCAAAAAGGTGCAGCTCTAACACTAACTACTACGGGAATTTTTCCATGAGTGATTCCACAAGCAACCACTAAACTGCCACGTAAAAGCTTTGCCAACCTTCGCTTCCCATACTTATTGAGGTGCAGGCCATGACTAGTGAAACCCCATCTACTGATAGACTCAACTGGTACTGGCATATCGACCAACATAAATCGCACCGAAAATTTATGGGACATAATCGAGAGGTCCCTTCGTGCACAAAATCTTGCACTGGTTAAACCTTCGCTAGACAGCTACTGAGGCAGCATGGGTGAATATTTCTGCAGGTTTCGTTCAACGACTTGTTGACTCCATGTCGTGTCGAGTTGCTGCAGTACTCCGGGCAAAAGGAAGCCCGACACAGTACTAGGAGGATTCCGGTGACTTCAGTCACGACGTGAAGGCATTCTGGTATCTTGTAAGCAAAGTTAACCCATGATGACCTAGGGAAGGAGAATATAAGAACAAGTAAAGGAGAACATTCCTTGACAAATGATGTCCATAACTAAATTCATAGGTATGAATTCCAGAGAGAAGTTTCTGAAGATGTACGTTTTGAGACAGCATTGTATGGAAGTGAATAGTGGGTTGTGTGAAAGATTGAAAAATAAAAGAATCGAAGGGTTTGTGTTGTAGCATCACAGAATGATACAGTAAATTACGTTGACTGAAAGAAGACGTAATAAAAGTTTCTCGATACAGTTGGTTAGGAAACGAGTACGAGGAAAACAGTAAGTGGAAGACGGACACAATGACAGGACATGTGCCAAGGTGTCAGGAGGAGAGGACAGAGATAGGAATGTATTGTGCAAATAACTCAAGACTTTGGGCGCATTTGCTACTTTGACATGAAGAGATTGGCACAAGAGAGGAAATCCTGGGATCGCATGAAACCAGTCAAAACAAAGATCCCTCCGTCCCTCCCCCACAACAAAATATCTTTTGTGTTCTCTACTAACGTGTCATTTTATAATTAAGTTGAAGCAAATTATTAGTCTTTTTTCTACTACACTCCGCCGCTTTTGTTTTTGTATATTCCGTTTTAAAAACTACATTCATTGCATGTAATATTCCCCTAAGTAAAAAGTTAAAGAAAAACTTCGTCCGAACATTCTTTGAAGGCACCACGGCACCAACTGGCCCTTAGGTGTAACTGGGTGCGGAAGTAGAGTTGCATATGGTCAGCACGCTTATTTCCCGGACATTGTTAGTTTTCGAGTCTCGTGTTGCTACTTCTGAGTCAAGTAGCTACTAAATTGGCTCACAATGACTGAGTGCGCCATGCTTGCCAACAGTACCCGTAAAACCCAGACGGTTACCCATTCAAGTGCCAGCCAAACCCGACAGCACTTAACTTCTCCTTGCACTGCCTGAAAATAAAAAATTAAGCACGCAGAAGCCTTAGCCCGATATCAATGAACCTTCGTAAAGAGTATGTGCGAGGGAATGCTGAAAGATATCCCTCGAAATTTTTTATATGAAAACTCTTTATGCTGCTTAGATTAAACAGACGTTATGACCGTTTTACATCTTTATTCTTTCTGTCTACATATTTTCAGCCTTCTGCCACTAAAGGGCTCTGAATTGTACCCTGTAACGTGACAGTGTGTAACTTAAGCATGTCGGTGGTTGGGAAACATCGTGCTGTAATCGAGATTCGTGTTGGAAGCACTTGGACTCGTGTCGTGGCCAAAAAGAGTGGACTGGCGAAGAAAGGTGTAGCACTCTGACTTTCAGCATGACAATGCCCGACTATAGACTATCACTGAGACATCTACAACAGTCCGGCACCACGACTTGACTGTCATTGATCTTCCTTCGTACAGTCACACCTTGGCCCCATCCCCTTTTCATCTGTTTCCAGAACCTGAAGCATATCTCCGAGGACTTCGCTTTGAAAGTGATGAAGTGGTGCAAGCAGACGTGTGGTTGTGGCTTAGTCAACAAAGTCAAACGTTTTATACTGACAGTATGAACAGACTGGTCTCTCGTTGGGAGAAATGTGTTTGTCGCTAGGGTGATTGTGTTAGAAATGAATGTCTTGACCTGAAGAATAAAAACGTAGAATGTTGTTGTCTTATTGTAAAAACCTCGAGCTGTGACACATAAAATTCAGAGAGTATTTTTCACCTTGACCTCGCACAGGATTGGGGTTACAGTTCTCTGTGACGCGTAGAATGGCTATCACAGTGCACTAGTGTTGTTCGTGTTTGGTATTGTTACCATGCATGTGGCCCTGGTAGAGTGTATGATGGACGTCAACAGTGTCAGACACTGAGTAATCGCTGTGAAGGACGTGGGGTTCCAAATACTAGCGTGAGACAATGGAATCAGCACTCGACAGAGTTTTAAAGGGGCGTCAGTGTGGGACTCCATTTGGTCAGATCGTCTAATCGTGCAATATCCAGATTCTTGAGACTTTCTGATGTGGACTGCATGGGAACGTGAGGGCAATCATAATCGTCGTCAAGGTCACGGTCAAAAACGTTCACCACCACGAGGAAGGACCGCCGTGTTGTGCACCAGGCACATCGAAAACCCTTCACACGTCCGCCTGCCAATCGTGAACAAGTAATGGAATCCCTGCAACACTGTACGTTATCCCGCAGACTAGCAAGAGCCAGACTAAGGAATTATAGTCTCATATGTGATCAGCAGACAAGAACACAACACAAACGTAGACTAGCAAGAGCCACACTAAGGAATTATCGCCTCGTACGTGGGCAGCTGACAAGAACACAGCACAAACGGGTGAATTTGGAGTGTTGTGGTGACCAGGAAGAGTGGACTGCCGACATTGGCATAGCATTGTGCTTGGTGGTGAGTTGCTATTCTGCACCACCACTCATACCGTTTTGCGGTGAGTATGGTGGCCATTGGAGGAGGGATCCCATTGTCCCGATGTTTCGGGGAGGCACAACAGTGTTATTCTGGGCTCATGCCAAAAGACATATCTTCAGGTCACTGCTGGTAGTGACTGACTGGCTGCACAACGGCACGCCGTGGACATCGTGCATCCTTACATGTCACCTCTCATTTGATAGTATCTCGGTGCCATCTTTCAATACAACAATACGCATTCATTCATGATAGTTACTTTTAGGTGGCAGGCATACGATGCTATGAACATTTGAAATCATCGTTGCACAAACCCTAAGTCATAATTTTGAAAAACGATTAATGCTTCTCGCCAGAGAGAAAACAAACAGGTCATGACGGTCCTGGTGGCTTAAAAGTCTGTGGTCTTAACTTTATCTGACTAAACTAAGTTTACAAAAATAAATTTATAAAATTTTGAATGTTCTGTCAATTCTACACGTAAGTTTCTCAGCGACGAGTCAATAACATAGCACTGCTTTCAAGCTTATGCGCCGAGATTTATTGCGGCCGTTCTCGAGTTTCTGACAAGAGAGCTACAAAAAGAAATAAAATGGAGGTGTTCTTTAGCAGCGTAAAAACCTAAGAATCTCTTGAGCCGAGGCCTCGTGTGTCGAAGCTGAACCGAAGGTAAAACATACAATTGTATAAAAGCCAGTATAAAATGTATAACACTAAAAAAAAAATTTAAAAAAATCTTCGAGAATGACGGATCAGTTACTGCAAACGAAATTATAAGGTAAATAACGTAGCAGTGATCATTATTTAAAAATTAAAAAATCATTAGTCGATAACACATCCGGAGTGAGGTCTCAATGTTGGCTCTTGAAAATTGTGAAGGAACAGTAAAACAGTGTTTTGCTTACATGAAATATTCCCAAAATGTCAATACGAGATCTCGACGAAATTTGGCGGGTACGTACAGAGGGAAAATAATGCAATACCAACTTGTTTGTTTGTGTCCCTTTTTCCTTTTAAGTGGTAAACAACATGCCGATAGGTAAATTAAAAGATTAAGTTTGGAGAGATTATCTTCGCAAGTATGGTATATAAAAATGATCCTCACATAAAAGTTGATTTTGCAAAATACCCCACCACCGTTAATTAACTCTTAAAAATGAAAACATTTCTTCAAATAACTTAATAATTTACCGGAATGCAGTGGGGTGACGTCACCGGCAACCACCGATGTTTCGACGGAAGCACACCCTGCCATCCTCTAGGCAAACTGCATCAAGTAAGCGCTGTACAAGGGAATTTGAAACCTCGGTTCCCAGTGAAATCCGGAATGATAACACTTACACACGCTGTAAACACTAGCGCCATCACAAACCAAAGGTGGCCAACGTCAGAAGCTACCTACAGTGGAATTAATAATCTGTTGGTGTGGTAGCATAAATTCTGTCCTTCTGTTTCTTGACCATGGAGCGTGGGACTCCATGCAGACTTTAAACGAAAACCGCCATCCCTCCTGATGAAGCTACTTCCTAATTTTATTTCAACTGCTTCATCAACAGCGCTTTCACAATAGCTGGAACTGCATGTCATAATCTCCACCTTATTATATTCAATAGGTTGACCGGTGTCAAGTCAATGTTCTGCAACAGCGGATTTGCTCAGCTATTGTAAGCATATGTGTGGCATATGCGCAGTATGCTGGTCTTCCAGTGTCGTGATAGCCTGACCAATTTATGACATGCCACAACTATGAGGAATAAGTAGACATCCTCTTTAGGCACACCAAGAAAATCCTTTACGGAACCTAAAAGGAACCTGTTCTTAGATAGCGGGCGAATAACATAATTTACGTTATATTTCCGCAAAATATTACCAGTCGTGTTAGAAATGACCCCTGCGTTAATGAAAATGGCCGTAGTCTTTGGGTCACTTCGGTATTATCATCATTCACCCGATCAAAAGTTGGTCGATACCGCTAGGTCTGATCTGTCTTTCACTGTAAGCATTCAGAAGAAAGGTGACTTCGCGATGAACTAACTCAGCTCACAAACTCTCAGGGTCCAAGTTCACAAGGGCCCTGTGAACCAAGGTGTTAAGTTCGCCATCATGTTGAGCCGGATGGTGACAACTATCAGCCTGCAGATACAAGCCAGCGTGAGTAGGAGTCGTATAAAGGGCAGGTACCAAAGTACCGTCCACCTTCCTTCTAAGTAGCACATCATGGAAGGGTAGACAACCATTACTTTCCGCGTCCATCGTGAAACAAATATTCGGGTGCAAAATGAGATTTTCACTCTGCCTTTCGCGGGCACTTGCTCTACCAACCCTTTGTTTAGAAATGAAATGAAGTAAACATTGTAGTGCTAGTTTACTGACTACGGAGTTTGTGCTTTTTCTTTGTTAAAAAAAAAAAAGCTGACGAACAGGACTCGATCCAGCGATCCAGCTATTATGGCGTTTTTTTAATATTTTTAAGGGCTAGTGCTCTACCAACTTGTTTACTTGTGTTATAAACTCTTTTTAATTTTTTTGTTTTTCAAAGAGAACAAACTCGAACTACATGGAGCAATAGTTGTAGGTAATGAGAAAACAAATAATAACCTCTAGTGTGTGAAAATTAAAACGACGTTCTTCATAAATTAACCCAATATTCCTTGAAAACATATAACATAAATAGGTAGGCTACATTTTGGCAGCATCCTTTTTTTAACGTAAATGAGTGTACAGTCTCACTATCAGCATCATCTCAATTTTTTTTAATTTAATTTTTAGGCGGCAGCACAGGAGAAAGGAAACAAATTGGCTGCAGACAGAGAGCTATGCGTGAAAAGGATAAACATGTGTCAGGGGAAAGAAAACCTAGAAGAGGAGGAGCAAAGGTAAGTGAAAGAAATTAGGAATATTTTCCTCGCCATTCTCCAATTTGGCGCGCCATCAGAACAACGTGCATTCTGTCATTGACCATTAAATGGGAATGCCCCAACCATCTCAGGCTCCCAATGTAAATTAAAACTAGGAACCCAACATTGTGGGAATTTGGACTAATCGACAATTGAAAATCCGAGCATCCACCCCCCCCCCCCAAAAAAAAAAAAAACACTTCACTTATATAACGTAGCAGCTCAAATTCGGCAGACTGTTATTGAAAAGAACAAAGTAATCAGTAATTCAGATTTGGAGAAAATTTAAGTTATCGGGAGAAAAAAAACCACAATGCGAAATTCATAGCATCAAAAAATCAATGCGACCTCTATTAAATTTGTAAAGGCAAACACGGCAGGTAATGCGAAGTGGCGGTAGGACATGAATGACTAATATTTCAGATCCCTGAGTCAATTACATCAAGATCTTCAACAATATAAGGAAAAACAGGCACAGTAAGATATGTTATGGCAAGAATCAATTACAGAACCAGAAGATATGCCGAGGGTCACAAAGTAATTGCATGGGATCACACTGCAATCCACGTCGATTTATCACCGCATACAGAAGTTACTGCTCTCCAGGAGACATTTCAGCCGTAAGTAGGGGTCCACCACATTACAGGCGTACTTCAGCCAACTTTATACCAAGGGAGCAACAAGACAGTTACAAAATATAGATAACTTGAAAATTGTGAAGTAACAGTAAAACAGGGATTTCTGGTGCTTCGGGAACTACTACTGGACTCTCAGGAAAGGTTCCAAGCCCAGACGGTTGAAACTGTTACTCGCCTGGATATAAGCAGGCATGGTCCCTGTTGTAGTCAATCCGATAGCATTTCTGTGTTTCATCATCAATGTCAAGCGCCAAGTGATACAGTAAACCTGCAGTGGTGCATCGGGAACCACTACTGAATGCGTAGGAAAGGCACTGACGATTTGTAGCGCTACTCCCCTGGACATAAGACTCCATGGTGCCTGTTGTATTCAATACGATGCAATTTCTGTGTTTAATCGTCAAAGTGAATGTCCAAGGGTTACAGTAAACCGGCAAATGTGCATCGGAAACTACTACTGCACTCCCAGGAACGGTTCGAAGCACAGACAATTTGAAGCGTTACTCCCCTGGACAGATGTCGGCATGGTGCCGATTGTATTCATTTCCGATGCGATTTCTGTGTCTCATCGTCAACGTGAAGGTCCGATGGTTACAGTAAACCTGCAGTCGTAAGTCGGAAACTACTACTGGTGTCGTAGGAGAGGTTCCAAGCACAGATTGTTAAAGCGTTACCCGCTTGGACAAAAGTCGGCATGGTGCCTGTTGTATTCAGTACGAAGCAATTTATGCATTCATCGTTAACGTGAATGTCTAAGTCTCACAGTAAACCTGTAGTAGTTAATCGGAAACTACTAGCAGACTCCCAGTAATGATGTAAAGTACGGACTATTTGAAGCATTACTCGCCTGAACAGAAGTCGGTAAGATGGCTGTTGTGTATTCAATCCAATTCAATTTCTATGTTTTATCGTCAGTATGAAGGTCCATGGGTTACAGTAAATCTGCAGTGGTATATCGGGAACAACTACTGAACTCCCAGGAAAGGTTCCAATTTCGGTGTTTCGTAGTCAATGTGAACGAGTATGGGTTAAAGTAAAACTGAAGTGGTGCATCAGAAACTACTATGAGACTCCAACGAAAGGATCCAAGCACAGACCTTTTAAGCGGCTCTCGTCTGGACAGAGGACGTCATGGTGCTTGTTGTAATGAATCCCAATGCATTTCTGTGTATCATATTCATCGTGAATGTGCAAGAGTTACAGTAAACTTACAGTGGTGCATCGGAAACAACTATTGGTCTCGCCATAGAGGTTCAAGCAGAGACCGTTTAAATCACTGTTCGCCTTGATAGAAGTTTGCATTTTCTGTTTTTTGTGGTCAATGTGAGGGTCCAAGATTTACAATAAACCTGCAATAGTGCATCGGCTACTATTTCTGCACTCTCAGGAATGTTTTCAAGCACAGAACTTTTGGAGCGTACTCGCCTGGTCACAAGTCGGCATTATGCCTGTTGTATTCAATCCGATGCAATTTCTGTGTTTCATATACATTATGAAGATCTAAGGGTTACAGAAAACCTGCAGTGGTGCAACAGAAACTGCTAAGGGACTCGCAGGATAGGTTCAAAGCAGACACCGTTTGAAGCGTTACTCCCCTGGACAGACATTGGCATCTTGCCTGTTGTATACAATCCGATGCCATTTCTGCGTATCATCGCCAATGTGAAGTTCTAAGGGTTAGAGTAAACTTGATGTGGTGCATCGGATATTACTGACGGGTTACTCGCTTGGACATAAGTCTGCATTGTTCCTGTTGTATTCAGTCCGATGCATTTTCTGTGTTTCAGTGTCTATTTGAATTACCAAGGTTTACAGTACACCTGCAGTGGTTCATCGGAAACTATTTCTTGACTATTAGGTAAGATTCCAACCACAGAACTTTGAAGCGTTACTCGACTGGACAGAAGTAGTCAAGGTGCCTGTTGTATTCAATCCGATGCAATTTCTGTGTGTCATCGTCGATGTGAATGTCCAAGGGTTACAGTTATCCTGTATCGGTGCATCGGAAACTGCTACTGGACTCCCAGAAAAGCTTCCAAGAACAGACCGTTTGAATCGTTATCATCATGGACAGAAGTCGGCACGAGTCGTGTTGTATCCAGTCGCGATGCAATTTCGGTGTATCGTCGTCAATGTGAATGTTTAAAGGTTACAGTATCATTGAAGTGGTGCATCAGAAAGTACCACTGGCCTCCTAGCAAACGTTCCAACCACAGACCGTTTGAATCGTTAGTCCCCTGTGTATCAACACTAACGTTATCCTACTGTATATGTAATAAATTTTTGTCTTCTGAATTTCAATAAATTAGTATAATCGCTATTCTGGTTTCATTTCTTTTTTGTTTCATGACATTATGTTGAAAAAGCTATAAACAAATTTCGATGTAAATTTTAATATTTATGTCAAATTTCAAGTAATGTTGTAATCGAAGGGAAGTGTACCTAATGTTGAAACTATTGTAAGATGTGGAAGTTGTATTTGTAAGCCTGGTCCATACATAGGCAATGTATTAGAATATGTGGAATGTAAAACCTTTGGTGAATACCCTGTCTGTAGGGGAGCAGGAAAAGGTGGAGGTAGGCGAGCGCGGGAAAACGCACACGGGCACGGTACGGCATAATGGGCTCAGCAGTAGTAGTCGGAGTTGGGCATCGATCTGAGAAACACGTGCTGGATCGAGGAGGCTCTCCTGGAAAAAGTGATTTCGTTGAGCCTCGGATGCGCTGTTTCCGACGTCTGTACAGCATGGCAATATTCCACAGGCACTAAATGGAAAAGCATTGCGACGCCATGAAGAAGTAAAGTGCCGATATTTCATGAGCCATTGCTGTAATTGCACGTGTGCTTTGTGCCTCACCATCTCGCCGCCTGCCGACCGCCTCATCGATACGAACAGGTTGAAACTTTCAGTACTGTATTCGTGTGGACCACTGTCACTTTTGCTACATACTATTCAATAATAACTTAAATTTTACCAGAACTGTCCTATCAATTAATTATCCTCACAACTAACCTAGACAGGGTCCTTTCCACATGTTGTGCAATCCGAGTATCCCAAGATGAAGATTTAAAGTTTATGTTAATAATAATTAACTGCAGACCTATCTATGTTAGAATGATGTTTAAAGAAATTTGTTGTTAATGAAATACTGGACGAATAATATAGGTCTGACCAAGTTGGAAGATAATATTGAAATTGGTTTAGTAATGAAGTTTATTTAAATTGAGACAAAAATAACGGTAGTTAAATGAGCAGGAAATAAGACAAAAAGAGTGGTAAATCATATATTGGAAATCTAGAATGCTTAAGGCTCTCAATGGTCAAACTTTCACTACAGTGATCATAACAGTTTCAGGATCCCCCCCCCCCTTCTCCTTTCTTTCTTTTCTGTTCATTTGAATCCTGAAGTGTACTGAACTGCTTTGACCAGCAAAGTTAAAGTCAATATAAAACCTAAATTTATCAGTTTTTTACCCTTCTTAAAATTGACATTTTATGTGTGTTTCAAAAGTGCTTTTTCTAGTGTAACATATGCCCGATTTCAATCGGATCAATAGCCAAAACGCAGTTTGTAGTAATCATTATAGTGTAATGTTGTGTATTTATAGCTTGTCCAAATTAGTACAGAAAGTGAAAATATTAGTTCAGTAGATTTTTCTGATTCTAAAATTTACCATATAATGCAGTATTACTACGTGTTGTTATGCTTGCACGTACATCCACTTGTACAGGAAAAAAACTCAGTTAATGCCTAATTAGGCTGGCGACCGTATTATTAACAATAGGTAGCATCTGCTGTGTATGTATCTTGCCCGTCCTAACGTGTAGTTGCACTTTACACTTGCTTGAAGTATCATTGTTATTACTGAGTGGGCGTAAGTCTGATTTTGCCTTCATTCAGGTACATGCGGTCAACATATTTACTAAAATCCTTTCTTGTAAGGTGAAGCCTGTCAACTTACCATAGTACAGGCTTTAAAGAGTTACAAGTGGCTCCCGGTGACACGACATCCAGTTGTTGTCGGTCACAAATTAATGTGAATACCGAACAGTGGATGTTCAGTGGCACGTATTGCAATAGTATTCAGTAAAATAAATAGCAGTGAATGTCAAGTACGGCAGTGTGGTGTTGCTTGCATTCGGTATGGACAGGAAAGTAGACAGGGTAAATGTGCCGAGCGTAATGGAAGATGCGCATGGCAATAGCAGGAGTTTAAGCGGCCAGATAACAGATGGCGTTAGCGGAAAACAGTTGGCGTACATACAATATCATGAACATGTTAATGAACTGATTGAAATGTCGAGACTGCCTCGAAAACAGCAAGGGATAAAACAAGAAGTAGGGCATGACTTTGTAGACGATAGTGGGTACGTGAACGTATCCAATGACATGTTTGATTCTCCACAGATAAAGAAAGAACCGAAAGAAACTTTTGAAGTAGGATCGGAACACACCGATTCCGTAGAACAAAACAGTGTGAAAATTTTAAGTATGAACGATTTATTTGAACAATTAATCAAACAAATTGTAGGACAGAGTGAGCAGCTCAAGACACAGAATGATCAGCTTAAAACACACGTTGACGAGCAGCTTAAAATACAAGTTGGTCAGGTTAAAGCACAGGTCGAAGAGCAAGGAATTAAAATTAGTAAACAAATAGAACAAGTAGAACAAAAAGTGGGTAATTTAAGCTCTATGGGAAATACTATGAAGTTTGAAATAGACACAATTAACAAAAATATGGATAATATGCAGGGGGAAATTGACAACATTAACAGTAGGTTTGATGTTGAAATTCTCAACATCCAAGAGAAAGTAGAGCCTCTAGTTGAGACAAAAGTAGACGAAAAAGTTTTCGGTCTTAAAACTGAGATCGTAAACGAATGTCAACACGGAATATTACAGTTGAAAAGGGCAGTTTCAGACACTGAAAGAGAATTAGGCGAAAAATTTACCAGACATGTACAAAAGTGTGAACAAAATGTTTCGAAAATTCAAGGCAAAATTTTCGATCTCGAGAGTAAAATCAAAGATAGACCTGGTGTTGTCTGTAATGGCACACCACTTACGAAGCTATTGGAAGGTGAGGAACGCTTCGATCCCGCCAAGAAACATAACGGATGGCATCCGTTAGATTTCATCAAAAATTGCGAGAGAATATTTCCTGAACACTTGTCCGATCAGGAAAAGATAAACGTAGTAATCAGCGCCTTAGCAGGTGACGCTAAGCGCTGGGGAATTTATTTGAATACCGAACGAATAACGTTCGAAGAATTTAAGCAAAAATTTTCGGAAGAATATTGGTCCGAACAAAAACAAGATCATTTGTGGCGCGAGTTTATCATGGCCAAACTTCATGATAACAGGGGCAGGAATTCTTTGAAAGATTTCTGCGAATATTGATACCGAAAGTTGACGCATTTAAGAGGGAGAAGATCCGATTCAGAAATTATATGGGAGCTATATAAAAGGCTTCCAGAAGATTCAAAGAGATACGTGGGAAGCAATCTCCGCAGCTTCCAAGCGTTTCTCGAAAGGGTCGAAGACGAAGACCACTGGCGTGAAAGTCGTGCCAATTATCAGAATTTTGGCAATAGAAATAATCGTAATAATGACGAGAGAAATGACGGCGAAGGGTTTCACGTCAACGTGATACAGAGAGGGAGAGGCAGAGGAAGAGGAAGGGGAAGTTACCTAGGTCGCGGTAGAGGGTATACCGCGCAAGATAATAATGAGGCGGGAAACTGATTTCCGCGAACGTTGCGGGCCAAACGGAAGCGGACAGTACATACCGGCCCCGATTTAAGAAAAAGTACCGAACTGACAATAATGTTATGAGACAGGTTAGAGACAGGCGTGGAACGACGCAACGTGTTGTTGCGAAACGAGCGTCAGGTGCAAGCGAGGATGAGTCATCTTCGCCGAGCAGAGCGATACATGTTAACAGGCGAGTGGAGCATCAGAGGGCAATGGCCCAGCCTAGCAGAACAGCTGTTCAGAGAGAAGCCGCTAGCAACACGGCAGCATTAGATACGAACTTTGCCGTAAGAACTGGTGAATACATTACAAGTAGTAATTCCGTGGCGAAGGAAATAGTAGACGAAACAGTGGATACACAGAGAGGAGCGGTTAGCAGTGTTAGCAATAAAGTAAATGGCGAGAAAGAACTAGCAGAAGTAACTAATTGGTGTATGCAGATCGACGTTCTGTACAAGGGCCTCAAGCAATGTGAATGGGAAGATTTTAAGAAGGAGTATGAGGCAAGGAGGTTAATTAGTGAAAAGGGAGATAATAGGGACGTCGATAAGGTGAAGTGGCCCAAAGTTGAAGAGGAGAGAGTAAATAGAGCTGCGCAAAGTACACGTGCTGACGATAGGACAATGATTAAAGGAGGGAAGGGATTGGAGGATGAAATCCTAAGCATTGACGAGGAAGTAACTTCTGTTAACGATCCACCAACAGTACGAGCTGCTACCGAAAGGCTCTGTGAGGAAGAGGCAGGTAATTACCTGAAAGTAATTGAAGTCCTCGAGGATTACACTAAATATGAAGTAACAGTAGATGTGAGTAAAGCTGATAATGAGGACGTTTTGCTGAAAGAGGATACTGAGTTAAAATCTAAACCTGACGAAAACGCAGAGGAAGAACTTAGTGCCTGTCTCAGAAAAGCTTTTATGTTAGAACCTGAAAGCGATCCAGAATGGTCGGATTCTGACGATAGTTCAGATGACGAATATTGCGGTAATAGTGGAAATAATGGAAATATAGTTAATTGCGATATTATACCTAATGATGACGAAGTTTCAAAACAAAATCCAGATGTTGAGACTGAACAAAGAAAGAAAGAGCCACCTGATGACTCAGTGTATATTTTGCAAAGAGTTCAAGTAAGTAAAGACTTTGAACTCCAGAAACCGAAAAAGCCACCAGATATAAATGATTCACATGTCAGGAACGTATCTTGGGACGATGTCACAGTCGACCAAGGTGCGTTGTGAAAAAAACAGGAAGGGGCATGATTTAGAGCCTGGGGCAAGTTTATATCGGACTTTGAGAATGTCTTGAACACCTTGCATCATGAATCTACTGGGTTCCCACCGGAAGAAATTTTGTTAGGCAGCAGAAGTAAAAGTTTAATTGAGGAAAAAACTAGAGTTTCCACCTTGTACAAGCTTGGGGTTGAGTCAAAAGAAAGAATTAGTCAGAAATAGGGCAAAGCAAAAAGCTGAATCGAGATCTAAAAGACATGATAAAAATCTGAAAGTTTCAAAATTAAAAATTGGGGATTATGTTCTTTTAAAAACCCAAGAAAAATCTAGTGAACTGAACCATGAAATTTCCAAATTTAAATATATTTATAATGGACCGTATGTAATACAGAACATTCCACACGATAATGCTTACTACCAGATCTACCCAAAATCCAATAGACCTTTAGGTGTAAGAAATGTTGTGGACCTGAAACTGTATGTTAATAGAAGTGAGTGAACTAAGTACAATCAGAAAACAATTTGCAGTAAATATGCTGTATTTTATACTGAAACTAACATATGCCAAATGTAACAAATCTTTGTAAATATGTGTAGATTAATATCAGTGTGCTAAAGTACTTATGTGTGTTTCAGATTACCAAATGTACTATAAATGTAAAGAGGAATGGAGAAAAAGGGCTGAAAAGAAAGGATAAATGCTGTCAGCCAGATAAAAGATGGGACTGTCAAAATGAAAATGGGCAGTGTATGAGCCATAATATAAAGGACTGCCAAACACCAAAGAGGGCAGATATATAGTCAAAGGAGAATTGTAAGTGTGGTACAGGAGATGTGATAATATGATGTGAAAAGGACTGCCCAAATCTGAATAATAGGCAGCAAGTGTGTATGTAGTAATTTTCTAAATATTATTGTGTGTTTTTTTTTAGTAAGTAAGAAAATGGACTGCCATTCAATGTAAGCAGCAACAAATTCTTTCATAGTGTATATAGATACTTGTATTTGCTTTTGTAAATAAGTGTTTGTGTTCCAAATTTGGGTTTTATTCGTCTAAGAAATTGAACAAAAATGAATAATTTGCTACTTAAATAATGTTGTGATAGGAGGTTGGACTGTGCCAAAGGCACTTAAGCAAACGATAGGTAAATGTTCTTGATATGTTAAAAACTTATAGACTTATGTAAAGTGAGTGAAAGGAAGTTTGTGGTATAAAATTTTTTTTTTTGATGGGACAATTACACAAAGATTCAGAACCACTGTATAAATATAAAGTTCAGTGTTCCCATTAAATTTGCACTTAGTGAAATTTAATGGAAACAGGGGCATGTGTAACAACACTAACGTTATCCTACTGTATATGTAATAAATTTTTGATTCTGAATTTCGATAAATTAGTATAATCGATATTCTGGTTTCATTTCTTTTTTGTTTCATGACATTATGTTGAAAAAGCTATAAACAAATTTCGATGTAAATTTAAATATTTATGTCAAATTTCAAGTAATGTTGTAATCGAAGGGAAGTGTACCTAATGTTGAAACTATTGTAAGATGTGAAAGTTGTATTTGTACGCCTGGTCCATACGTAGGCAATGTATTAGAATATGTGGAATGTAAAACCTTTGGTGAATACCCTGTCTGTAGGGGAGCAGGAAAAGGTGGAGGTAGGCGAGCGCGGGAAAACGCACATGGGCACGGTACGGCATAACGGGCTAAGCAGTAGTAGTCGGAGTTGGGCATCGATCTGAGAAACACGTGCTGGATCGAGGAGGCTCTCCTGGAAAAAGTGATTTCGTTGAGCCTCGGATGCGCTGTTTCCGACGTCTATACAGCATGGCAATATTCCACAGGCACTAAATGGAAAAGCATTGCGACGCCATGAAGAAGTAAAGTGCCGATATTTCATGAGCCATTGCTGTAATTGCACGTGTGCTTTGTGCCTCACCATCTCGCCGCCTGCCGACCGCCTCATCGATACGAACAGGTTGAAACTTTCAGTACTGTATTCGTGTGGACCAGTGTCACTTTCGCTACATACTGTTCAATAATAACTTAAATTTTACCAGAACTGTCCTATCAATTAATTATCCTCACAACTAACCTAGACAGGGTCCTTTCCACATGTTGTGCAATCCGAGTATCCCAAGATGAAGATTTAAAGTTTATGTTAATAATAATTACCTGCAGACCTATCTATGTTAGAATGATGTTTAAAGAACTTTGTTGTTAATGAAATACTGGACGAATAATATAGGTCTGACCAAGTTGGAAGATAATATTGAAATTGGTTTAGTAATGAGGTTTATTTAAATTGAGACAAAAATGACGGTAGTTAAATGAGCAGGAAATAAGACAAAAAGAGTGGTAAATCATATATTGGAAATCTAGAATGCTTAAGGCTCTCAATGGTCAAACTTTCACTACAGTGATCATAACAGTTTCAGGATCCCCCCCCCCCCCTTCTCCTTTCTTTCTTTTCTATTCATTTTAATCCTGAAGTGTACTGAACTGCTTTGACCAGCAAAGTTAAAGTCAATATAAAACCTAAATTTATCAGTGTTTTACCCTTCTTAAAATTGACATTCTATGTGTGTTTCAAAAGTGTTGTTTCTAGGGTAACCTATGCCCAATTTCAATCGGATCAATAGCCAAAACGCAGTTTGTAGTAATCATTATAGTGTAATGTTGTGTATTTATAGCTTGTCCAAATTAGTACAGAAAGTGAAAATATTAGTTCAGTAGATTTTTCTGATTCTAAAATTTACCATATAATGCAGTATTACTACGTGTTGTTATGCTTGCACGTACATCCACTTGTACAGGAAAAAAACTCAGTTAATGCCTAATTAGGCTGGCGACCGTATTATTAACAATAGGTAGCATCTGCTGCGTATGTTTCTTGCCCATTCTGACGTGTAGTTGCACTTTAGACTTGCTTGAGGTATCATTGTTATTACTGAGTGGGTGTATGTCTGATTTTGCCTTCATTCAGGTACACGCGGTCAACATATTTACTAAAATCCTTTCTTATAAGGTGAATCCCGTCAACTTACCATAGTATAGGATTTAAAGAGTTAACGTGTGCCACGCACCTAGACGTTACACCTGGACAGAAGTCGACATGGTGGCTGTCGTATTCAATCCCGGCGCACTATCTGTCTTTTACATATTTTGTGATGGTCCAAGGGTTACAGTAAACCAGCAGTGGTGCATCGGAAACTACTACAGCATTCCGTGGAATCGTTCGAAGCACATACCGTTTGAAGCGTTACTCGACTGGACAGAAGTCGGCATGGTGCCTGTTGTTTTAAACCAATGCAATATCTGTGTTTCATCGCAGTATGAAGGTCCAAAGGTTACAGTAAACCTGCAGTGGTGCATTGGCAACAGCATCTCGTCTCAAAATAGAGGTTCAGAGCACATCCCGTTGGAGAGATTTTCGACTGCACAGAAGTCGGGATGGGCCCTATTGTATTCAATCCCGAGGAAACTACTGAGCTCCCAAGAAAGGTTTTAAGCAGAGACCGTTTGTAGCGTTACTCGCTCGGGCTAAAGTCGGCATGGTGCCTGTTGTATACAATCGCGATGATATTTCAGTGTTTTATCGCCAATGTGAAAGTCCAAGTGTTACAGTAAGACAGAAGTCCATGCCGGAAGCTACCAGTGGGCTCCTGAGAGAGGTGCCAAGTACAGACCGTCTTAAGCCATACTTGTCTGGACAGAAGTCGGCATGGTGCATGACGTATTTAATGCGATGTAATTTCTGTGTGTCATCGTCAATGTGAAGGTCCAAGAAATACAGTAAACCTGTAACTCTGCAAACGGTCTCTGCTTGTAAACTTCCTGGAAGCTCAGTAGTTGGTTCCGATGCAGAAGTCGGCACTGTGCCTTTTTAGTTCAACCCCGATGCTACTTCTGTTTTTCATTGTCAATTTGAAGCTCCAAGTTTTGTGGCGGCGTTTGTAGCGACAAACACTTCGCTGTAGAAACGGCTTACGAACTCACCGCCACACTTTTAATAGCGGGCCGACCGGTCCGCTGGAACAGTGAACAGAAAGATGAAAACCCAAACACTCTGATTAAATAAAAGTCGGTACTTATCTTTATTAACGAAGATACAGAACACAGTAGTGAACTCCGTGTCTACAGAAATCAGTCTAGTTCGAGTCGGAGCGGCTAGATCAGCGTCGGCTGACGACAAACAACAACTCTGCTGCGATGAACACACAACTGACTAGCAAGTACACAAATCGGTTGCGAGTATACAACTGAGCGGCGAATACAGAACTGTCCTAGCGCTCGCGACTCCAGCGCTTAAGAAGCCAGAAGCCAGCGGTGGCGCGCGCAGACTTGCGGCGATTTCCTGTAGCGCTGGCGCTGCTTATGCGGACGGCGTCCGGACTTTGATGCTGCCAACCTTTTGGCAGCGGGCTCGGTTGGCATTACTGGCTAGGATATAACACCAAGTGTTACAATAAACCTGGAATGGAGATTGGAAGCTGCTTTGAATGCCAGGAAATGTTCTAAGCATAGACCGTTTGAACCGTTAGTCCACCGGACAGAAGTAGGCATGATGTCGTATGTATTCGGCTCCGAAGCAATTTCTGTGATCATTCGTCAATGTGAGTGACTTCCATAGACTCCATGTTGCTGCACTTAAGCTGGAAAAGAAGGTCCGACACGTTATTAGGTGGTATCCTACGAGTTTCGTCGCCTCAGTGTGCTCTGTAAGCGGAGGGTACCACCAATCTCTACTAGTCGATTTCTTTCCTGTTCCACTGTGAACTGAGCAAGCGAAAAACGGCTGGCGTCTAAGCCTCTGTAGATGGCTATCTTATTGGTCCTTACGTGAAATGAATGTTAGCAGTGGTAGAATCACTTTGCAAATGGCCGTTCTCTAAACGTCCGCAACAGAGTCTCGCGAAAATACCGTCGTCTTTTCTCCAGGGATTCCCATGTTTGAGTTCACGAGGCGTCTCCGTAACACTTGCATGCTGATTCCCCCTACCGGTAACAAATCTAGCAGCGGACTCTGAATTGCCTTCATGTCTTTCTCTAATCCGACCTGATATGGATCCCAGACACTCCAGCAGTACTCCAGAATGGGTCGTAATAGAATTCTGTTCGCAGCCTACTTTGCATAAGAGCTACTCTTCCCCAATATTCTCCCAATAAAGTGAAACGAACAATTTGTGGAATTAAAACGATATGTTTTGTTGCATTGTGTGTTAGAAACTGTAATAACTGACTCTTACTGTGATTTTGCGTTAGTTTGTTTTCTACATGCCATGAACTTACGTCGTGAACTGCACTATTTGAAACAGATTCAATGTTGCCCTCAACATTCTTTAGTATCAAGCTGGTGTCATCAGCAAACACAAATATTTTAGAAATATTTTAGAATTACCCACGATACTAGAGGGCAAATGATTTATATAAACGAGGAACAGGAGTGGCTCCATCACTGATCCCTTGGGCCACTCCCATTTGACTGTACCAAACTCAGACTCCAATTCACGGCCATTCTCAACACTGTGAATTATGACCAATTATTGTCTATTGTTAAAGTAAGAGGTGAAGCAATTGTTAGCTACTCCCTGTATCACGTAATGATCTAACTTCTTGTGTAATATTTTGTAATCAACACAATCAAGCGCTTAAGTTAAATCTAAAAATATAACATTTTTAATCACTTTACAACATTGTTTGTAATGGGCTACTGTACCTTGATTCTGACTACTTCTAACATTTTGATATAATTCCCGCTTTGTTCCACATGATACCCTTATCCCACTAGTCAGCCACCCAAGCTACCTTTTACTGCTAGTACCCCGTTTAGTACGTTCTGATGGATAGCAACTATCAAAGAGCATGAGAAATGTGTTAAGGAACGGATTACATTTGTCATATGTGTTATCTGCACTATAGACATCGTGCTACTACAGTACCTTAACGACGTTTAAAAAACCTCTATTGCCCTTGGATTAGCTTTTCTACATAGTTTGTAATGATATGTGACATTTGACTGAGTACAAAAGCTTTTTAGTGTTAAAACTTGCGCATCATGGTGTGAAAAGTCATTCACGAATTTACTAACAGATTGAACATCTAGTAATGATGCATAATAAAAATTATGGCTGTGTTAATCTTCCACTGCACCTTGGTTTAAAAAAAAAAACATAGTCTGCATCATATCATCCGTGTTTAGGAGATCTACTAACATCCTTTTTCTTGTACTATCGTATACAAAATTGATATAGAAGTCAGAACGTAACACTCACTTTTGGTACTTCCTAAAAAATGCAACAAGGAACCACCTCTAGCTTGAGCAGAAATATTCTGAAATGCAAAAACTACTTGCAAAATAACCAGCTAATCTGTATCCTGATAAAGGAAGCCTATGAATTTTCAAATTATTTAAGTGGTACTCCGATACATAAATAATGTCAGAGTCAACATCTATAAGCAGATCACTGACTTTATCTCTAATGCCTTTAATACGTTCATGAAATATTCTAATTCCTTCTCTACTTGCATACCTGACCTCCGCTGAAGGTGACTCCTTAGTTAGATGGCCTTCCTCTAAGCTGGTATACCTATCAGCTGAGTTGAATCTAAAACAGGTGCACCTCTAACACCAACTACTACGGGAATTTTTCCATGAGGGATTCCACCAGCACCCACTACCCTGTCACCTAAAAGCTTTGCCTGCCTTCCCTTCCCATACCTATTGAGGTGAAGGCCATGACTAGTGAAACCCCATCTACTGATAGACTCAACTCGCACTGGCATGTCGGCCAACATAAACCGCATCGAAAATTAATGAGACATAATCGAGAGGTCACCTCGTGCACAAAAACTTGCTCCGGTTAAACGACTTGTTGAGTCCATGTCGTGCCTTTTTGCTGCAGTACGCCGGACAAAAGGAGGTCCGACTCAATACTAGGAGGTGTCCCGTGACTTTTGTCACTACGTGAAGGCTTTCTGGTATCTAGCAAGCAAAGTTAACCCATGATGGCCTAGGGAAGAAGAATATAAGAACAAGTAATGGAGAACTTTCCCCGGCAAATGATGTCCATAACTTAATTCTTAGATATGAATTCCAGAGAGAAGTTTCTCAAGTTGTACGTTTTGAGACAGAATTGTATTGAAATGAATAGTGGGATGTGTTGAAAGTGTGGAAAGTAATGCCTTTAAATTTTTTATACAAAAACTCTTTAACCTCCTTAGATTCAACAGACGTACATACCGTTCTACATCTTATTGTTTCTGTCTACATATTTGCAGCACTCTGCCACTATAGGGCTCCGAATTTTAGCATGTAACGTGACAGTGCATAACTTAAATATGTCGGTGCGTGGGAAACATCGCGCTGTAATCGAGCTCGAAGATTTCATGTACACATGGAGCACCCTGTCCTTCAGCATGACAATGCCCGACTACAGACTATCACTGCGACATCTGCAACAGTCCGGCACCTTGGCTTGACTGTCACCGATCATCCTTCGTATTGTCGTAACTCGGCCCCATCCGCTTTTCGTCTGTTTCCAAAACCTGAAGCACATCTTCGAGGACTTCGCTTTGCAAGTAACGAAGTGCTGCAAGTAGACGTGAAGTTGTGGCTTAGTCAACAAAGTCAAACATTCTACACTGACAGTATGATCAGACTGGTCTCTCGTTTGGAAGAATGTGTTTGTCGCCAGAGTGATTACGTTGAGAAATGAATATCTTGACCTGAAAAATAAAGACGTAGAATGTTAATAACGTTTATCTTATTGTAACAGCCTCGAGCTGTGACATACAAAATTCAGAGACATTACTTTTCACCACGTCCTCGCTCAGGATTAGAGTCACAGTCCTCTGTGACAGGTAGAACGGCTATCAGGGTGCATTAGTGTTGTTTGTGTTTAGTTTGTTACGAGGCATGCGGGCCTTGTAGAGTGTGTAAGGGACGCCAACAGTATGAGACGCTGATAAATCACCGTAAACAACATGAAGAACACAGGGTTTCATATACTAGTCTGAGATGGCAGTCTCAGCACTCGACAGAGTTTGAAAGGGGCTTCAGTGTGGGACTCCATTAGGTCAGCTGGTCCAGTCGTGCAGTATCCAGATTCTTGAGTTTCGTCCAAGTCACGATCAACAACGTCTGACCACCACAACGGAGGATCGCCGTGCTGGGCACCAGGCACATCGAAAACTTTGCACAACTCCGCCTGCCAACCGTGAACAAGTAATAAAATTCCCGCAAAATTGAACGGACTAGCGAGAACCAGAGTAAGGAATTATCGTCTCATACGCGGACAGCCGATAAAACACAGCACAAACGGCTGCATATGGAGTGTTATCGTGACCAGGAAGCATGGACTGCCGATGTATGGCGTAGCATTGTGCTTAGGGGTGAGTTGCTATTCTGAATCACCACGCATAACGTTGGGCGCTGAGTATCGCGGCCAAAGGGGGGAGGGGGGGACCATACTCTCCCGATGTTCCGCGGAGGCTTAATAGAGTTACTCCTGGCCTTACGCTTCAGGGCATATTTTCAGGCCACTACTTGTAGTGACTGACTGCCTGCACAACGGTATTTCACGGATTTCGTGCGTCCTCACGTGTCACCTGTCATTCCACAGTATCTCGGTACCATCTTTCAAGAGGACAATGCACATTCGTACATGATAGTTACTTCTCGGTTTGATGGCTGCTGGTTTGGAGCCAGTGACGTAGACACTCGCCATCTTGCGCCAGTTCCACCAGCGCCACGGTAGGCGCTCAGGAGAAGGTGTCTACTTCGCCTCGACCAACTGCCAGCCGAATACAATCCGCCAATGACCAGACGACAACGGACAGAAGCCTATTTGGAAGATAGAGCAGCTCTCGGCCGCTTGGTTATAGATCCTGGACCAGGGCTGACTTAGACAGGGAACGTCGTTTAATGAACTCTTAGAAGTGAACAGACATGTGTTGTAAATTGCATTTGTTACGTACCGAGAAATTTATCTACGATTATTTGCGCTTCGCTGTTGAGGACCTTCTTTTGTTTATTACAAGCAGTGTTGCAGATTTCAGTGTTCCACTAGTTACAGAGATAAGTAAAAATTTTAACTCATTTGTGTGAGTTGGGTACTTATTTGTTGCTGTGTCGTAGAATCTTCGTTCTCCTATCCTGTTACCTTTCCCTGGGGTATAGCTGTGTAATAGTGCAAGGAGAAATTGTCTCAGTGGTGTACTGCAACAGAAACAGTTTCACGAACTCACGAACTCGGCCTACGGTAACAACAGTGGCAAGTCGGCCTCCACAGCAGTAGCGACGAGGACTTTTCAAAACTGGCGACGAGGACTTACAAAAATTTGCAGCTAAATTGTGGAGGGAGTGGTCAATCCAGTGGACGTCAAACTAGAATAGTGATAATGCTTAAAAGAATAACATTACCGGTGCGACGAAAATGAGACCCATTGCTTCAATCAGTTTATTTTACAGGGCCGTCTTGATCAGACAAACTTTTACGCTCGACTACTACCATCTTCAGATCTGTTACAAACGTAAACAGTGTAGAGCCAACAAAGTTCAGTTTGGTGACGCTAAATCTATAAGAGTAATCTGATGTAGTATCAACGTCAAACTAAATATGTATGTACATAGTAAGTGCTGGTGATGATCAGAATGCGTCTGGTACATATATCAGGGAACTCATGAAAGCAGAGGGCACTATAGCTACGGTACATGATTAGGCAGTGTACCAAATGTAATGGTTAAAATGCGGTATGTGAAATCATTAATTAAATATACATCACAACGCAAAATGAGTGCCTGAAAATACAACATGTACTGACATGCTGTATGTGGAACTGGATCCATGCATAAAAACCAACGTAAAAATTTCAAATACTAGCCTGGCAAGGTAAAACACAATGCTGTATAAATGTCAGTATATAAAGTACAACATTAGAAAACATCTATAAAATAAAATCTTCCAGCCTGAAAGATCAATTACCGCAAACGAAACTGTAAGGTAAATAACGTAGCAGTGCTTATTAATTAAAAATTAAAAATTGATAGTCGATAACACATCCGGAGTGCGGTCTGAATGGCGGCACGTCGTGGTTTCCGTTTTCCCTGCCCTGCCCTGTCGTGGTGCAGCGTGGTGAAGACAATGGCGTACATGTAGTTATGTAACAAAATCATCATGATCTGGAAAACGCACACGAATAAACGAAAAAAAGATTCCAACCGATGTCTCATACACAAACAGCAGTTGAACGGCGTTGCCTGGTGAAACGTTGATGTGATGCCTCTTGTACGGAGGAGGAATGCGTACCATCACGTTTCCGATTTTGGTAAAGGTCGGATTGTAGCCTATCGCGATTGCGGTTTATCGTATCGCGACATTGCTGCTCGCGTTGGTCGAGATCCAATGACTGTTAACAGCATACTGAATCGGTGGGTTCAGGAGGGTAATACGGAACACCGTGCTGGATCCCAACGGCATCGTATCACCAACAGTCGTGATGACAGGCATTGAGTCAACAGATGGGGACGTTTGCAAAACAACAACCATCGCCTTACTGGCGTATCACCCGGTGTGATGGTATGGCGTGCCATTTGTTACACGTCTCGGTCACCTCTTTTCGCATTAACGGCACTTCGAACAGTGGACGTTACGACCCGTGGCTCTACTCTTCATTCGATCCCTGCGAAACCCTACATTTCAGCAGGATAATGCTCGATCGCCTGTTGCAGGTCCTGTACTGGCCTTTCTGGATACAGAAGCTGTTCGACTGTTGTCCTGGCCAGCACATTCTCCAGATCTCTCACCAACTGTAAACGTCTGGTCAATGGTGGCCGAGCAACTGGCTCGTCACGATACCCCAGTCACTACTCTTGATGAACTGTGGTATTGTGTTGAAGCTGCATGGGCAGCTGTATTTACACACGCCACCCAAGCTCTGTTTTACTCAATGCCCAGGCGTATCAAGGCCGTTATTACGGCCAGAAGTGGTTGTTTTAGGTACTGATTTCTCAGGATCTATGCACCCAAATTGCGTGAAAATGTAATCACATTTCAGTTCTAGTATAATATATTTGTCCAATTAATAACCGTTTATAATATGCATTTATTCTTGGTGTAGCAATTTTAATGGCCAGTAGTGTATACTGGGCAGTAATACAGCCCATTAACAGTCTGCCGTTGGCGAACGGTGTACTTTCGGATAACATAATCACAGATGTACACGAAAAACACAATTACATCCACGTTTCTCGGCTTCTGACGAAATTTTGTTAGTCGGGATGACGTACAACAACGTCACTCGGTGGTTTGGCGTTTCAAGTGCGGCTCATGCGATCCCTCTTTATGCGATTGTTCTCATTCCCAGGCGTTCCTTCAGAACGTGCAGCTCAGTCATATGCCCTAAGCATCTCAGGACAGCTCATGAATCGTTTGGCGTCGATCACTGCCCTCTAACAAGGTAAGAGCACACACTTCTCCTGTGATGCGGTGCTCGGTTCGTAATGACCGCATATTCTAATTCTGTTGTATTCGCTTAACGGTCTGTTAACCGCTGTGTAAGTTCTCTGGCAATGATTATTAAGAAACATTTAAAGTTTCTTTCGCGCTCTCTTATGATCTAACGAATATGCGTCTCACGTTTTCATTTGTTTTCTGTCCCGTGCTATTTTCTAATGAGCTCATCCTATCTCACTCGGCGCGGTTTTGAAGTGACACACAGGTTATTTCCTGGTTCTGTCTTGCGTGATCGTTCTTTACTTGGAGCAATGTGAATGCGCTTTAGTAAAATGTTTTAATTTTCAACCCCTTGCTATTCTATGCTGCAACATACCTGAAGCTGACCATGCCTTACATTTCGATATCTGATTTCGGAATCTCTGTCTGACCACGACGTAATCCTGATGGAACTCTCAGTCGATCGTTTCCCAAATATTCCCTCTCCTCTTTTTATTCTTAAAAAAACGTATTTGCTAAAGGCAACTGAAAATTGTTGCCTGAACTCAGTTGGTCTTTCTTCTCCCTCGTTCCTATTGTCAGTCATCTGCTGCTTACCACACGATTATGCCTACCTGAACTATTGCTGTCGATGTTGGTTTGCTGTCGAATCTGATGAGAAATAGACTATCGATGAACTGTTCACAGCAGTTCTCTGCCACTCTCTCCTATTCACATGGGATCCTACTCCTTTTATACCACTTTCTGCTGCTGTTGATATTGCCCTACAATCGTCTGACCAGAAATCCTTATCTGTACTCCAATTTACAGCACTAACCTCCACTATATCTTGATTTAGCACTTGCATTTCGCTTTTCAGACTTTTCACCATCCCACCTAAGTTCAAAGTGCTAACATTCCATGTTTCCACTCTCAGAATAATACCCAGTCATTGATTATCCATCTTCTTCTTATGATCACCTACAACTTGGTAGCCCCATTCCCGAGAACCGAATGGGCGTTTCGTCTTCTGACAATGGGTACATTATCATAAAACTTCTTGACCTAATAGCCACATGTCCTGTGGAATCACATTATGTGTTTTCAGTTTATTAATTTCTATTGCCTTCTGCACCCTCGTGCTGTTGATTATTGCCGATTGTTGGGCCTTCTAGCTGAAATTTCCCAACCCAGAGGCAAGACAGTGCCCCGAAACTCTGTTCGCTCGGCCGCCTTCTTTTACAACGCCTTATGCATAAAAGTGGTGACTTCTTATGTCTGGAGCTTTCGGACGGCATTGATGATAATTTTTATTCAAAATTTAGGCAGTGGGGCTTTGTTCGAACACAGGACCTAGGCCATTTTTATGAGTACTCAAAGACACTACACCTATTTTCTTAACTAAACTATTGTCAATGCAGTGTATATTATATGTTCGTATTTAGTTGATTATTTTACAGACCTCCCTATGCCCCAACTCAGAAAAGGCAAACAAAAGTATTCCGATCGTCAGACTTCATCGGACACATCGAATAATATTGCTGATGGAAAATTGACCAGACCAGCAGTTATTTAAGGATAGTTATCTAAGAGCAGTTATTCGATGGTAATGGAATGAATATCAGGTAGTGTATTTCTTTCGATAACGGTAATAAAAGATTTCCAGACTGAGTGCCTGTTCAGAATAGCATATCATCACGAACAATATATTATCCAGAAAGTGCTTGGACTTCGAAGTAGAAAGAATATTATGTGCACTGCTATGAATACGATAATTTTTCGGTAATAAGATCACTCCTTATTCACCACATTAGGCGATCACAAATTAGTAAGCAAGAAAATTTTTTGTCTGTGAATAAGTATGTGACTTCAGTACAGTAAGTCTCACCAGAACTACTTTTTGTAGATCAGTAAATTATTTAAACTATTAAACCACACGTAGCAGGAAATAAGACAAAAAGAGTGCTAAATCATATATTGGAAATCTAGAATGCTTAAGGCTCTCAATGGTCAAACTTTCACTACAGTGATCATAACAGTTTCAGGGTCCCCCCCCCCTTCACCTTTCTTTCTTTTCTATTCATTTGAATCCTGAAGTGTACTGAACTGCTTTGACCAGCAAAGTTAAAGTCAATATAAAACCTAAATTTATCAGTGTTTTACCCTTCTTAAAATTGACATTGTATGTGTGTTTCAAAAGTGCTGTATCTAGGGTAACCTATGCCCGATTTCAATCGGATCAATAGCCAAAACGCAGTTTGTAGTAATCATTATAGTGTAATGTTGTGTATTTATAGCTTGTCCAAATTAGTACACAAAGTGAAAATATTAGTTCAGTAGATTTTTCTGATTCTAAAATTTACCATATAACGCAGTATTACTATGTGTTGTTATGCTTGCACGTACATCCACTTGTACAGGAAAAAAACACAGTTAATGCCTAATTAGGCTGGCGACCGTATTATTAACAATAGTTAGCATCTGCTGTGTATGTTTCTTGCCCGTCCTAACGTGTAGTTGCACTTTAGACTTGCTTGACGTATCATTGTTATTACTGAGTGGGCGTAAGTCTGATTTTGCCTTCATTCAGGTACACGCGGTCAACATATTTACTAAAATCCTTTCTTATAAGGTGAAGCCCGTCAACTTACCATAGTACAGGCTTTAAAGAGTTAACGTGTGCCACGCACCTAGACGTTACACCTGGACAGAAGTCGACATGGTGGCTGTCGTATTCAATCCCGGCGCACTATCTGTCTTTTACATATTTTGTGATGGTCCAGTATGTGATGGTTACAGTAAACCAGCAGTGGTGCATCGGAAACTACTACAGCACTCCGTGGAATCGTTCGAAGCACATACCGTTTGAAGCGTTACTCGACTGGACAGAAGTCGGCATGGTGTTTCATCGCAATATGAAGGTCCAAAGGTTACAGTAAAACTGCAGTGGTGCATTGGCAACAGCATCTCGTCTCAAAATAGAGATTCAGAGCACATCCCGTTTGGAGAGATGTTCGACTGCACAGAAGTCGGGATGGGCCCTATTGTATTCAATCCCGAGGAAACTACTGAGCTCCCAAGAAAGGTTTTAAGCAGAGACCGTTTGTAGCGTTACACCCTCGGAGAGAATTCGGCTTTGTGCCTGTTGTATTCAAATCGATGCAATTTCA
This sequence comes from Schistocerca cancellata, assembly GCF_023864275.1. Lineage (NCBI taxonomy): Eukaryota > Metazoa > Arthropoda > Insecta > Orthoptera > Acrididae > Schistocerca > Schistocerca cancellata. The sequence goes on from NC_064628.1 coordinate 880,740,886, forward strand.
GTGTTTCATCGCCAATGTAAATGTCCAAGGGTTACAGTAAACCTGCAGTGGTGCATCGCAAACTACTACTTGCCTCCCAGGGGAGGTTCCAAGCACAGACCGTTTGAAGCGTTAGCCCTGGACAGAAGTCGGCACGATGCCAGTTGTATTCAATCCCCAGGTAATTTCTGTGATTCATCGTCAATGTGAACCTGTAGTGGTGCATCAGAAACATCTACTGGACTCCCAGGAAAGGTTCCAAGAAGAGACTGTTTGAAGCGTTACTCGCCTGACAGAAGTCGGCATGGTGCATGATGTATTTAATGCGATGTAATTTCTGTGTGTCATCGTCAATGTGATGGTCCAAGAAATACAGTAAACCTGTAACTCTGCAACGGTCTCTGCTTGTAAACTTACTGGAAGCTCAGTAGTTGGTTCCGATGCAGAAGTCGGCACTGTGCCTTTTTAGTTCAACCCCGATGCTACTTCTGTTTTTCATCGTCATTTTGAAGGTCCAATGGTTACAATAAACCTGGAATGGAGATTGGAAGCTGCTTTGAATGCCAGAAATGTTCTAACCACAGACCGTTTGAACCGTTAGTCCACCGGACAGAAGTAGGCATGGTGTCGTATGTATTCGGCTCCGAAGCAATTTCTGTGATCGTTCGTCAATGTGAGTGACTTCCATCGACTCCATGTTGCTGCACTAAAGCTGGAAAAGAAGGTCCGACACGTTATTAGGTGGTATCCTGCGAGTTTCGTCACCTCAGTGTGCTCTGTAAGCGGAGGGTACCACGAATCTCTACTAGTCGATTTCTTTCCTGTTCCACTCTGAACAGAGCAAGCGAAAAACGGCTGGCGTCTAAGCCTCTGTAGATGGCTATCTTCTTGGTCCTTACGTGAAATGAATGTTAGCAGTGGTAGAATCACTTTGCAAATGAACGTTCTCTAAACGTCCGCAACAGTGTCTCGCGAAAATAACGTCGTCTGTTCTCCAGGGATTCCCATGTTTGAGTTCACGAGGCGTCTCCGTAACACTTGCATGCTGATTCCCCCTACCGGTAACAAATCTAGCAGCGGACTCTGAATTGCTTTCATGCCTTTCTCTAATGCGACCTGATGTGGATCCCAGACACTCCAGCAGTACTCCAGAATGGGTCGTAATAGAATTCTGTTCGCAGCCTCCTTTGCATAAGAGCTACTCTTCCCCAATATTCTCCCAATAAAGTGAAACGAACAATTTGTGGAATTAAAACGATATGTTTTGTTGCATTGTGTGTTAGAAACTGTAATAACTGACTCTTACTGTGATTTTGCGTTAGTTTGTTTTCTACATGCCATGAACTTACGTCGTGAACTGCAGTATTTGAAACAGAGTCAATGTTGCCCTCAGCATCCTTTAGTATCAAGCTAGTGTCATAGGCAAACACAAATATTTTAGAAATATTTTAGAATTACCCGCGATACTAGAGGGCAAATGATTTATATAAACGAGGAACATGAGTGGCTCCATCACTGATCCCTGGGGCAACTCCCATTTGACTGTACCAAACTCAGACTCCAATTCACAGCCATTCTCAACACTGTGAATTATGACCTATTATTGCCTGTTGCAAAAGAAGAGGTGAGGCCATTGTGAGCTACTCCCTGTATCACGTAATGATCCAACTTCTGGTGTAGTTTTGTAATTAACACAATCAAGCGCTTTAGTTAAATCAAAAAATATAACGTTTTTAATCACTTTACAACATTGTTTGTAATGGGCTACTGTAGCTTGATTCTGACTACTTCTAACATTTTGATATAATTCCCGCTTTGTTCCACATGATACCCTTATCCCACTAGTCAGCCACCCAAGCTACCTTTTACTGCTAGTACCCCGTTTAGTACGTTCTGATGGATAGCAATTATCAAAGAGCATGAGAAATGTGTTAAGGAAAGGATTACATTTGTCATATGTGTTATCTGCACTACAGACATCGTGCTACTACAGTACCTTAACGACGTTTAAAAAAACCTCTATTGCCGTTGGATTAGCTTTTCTACATAGTTTGTAATGATATATGACATTTGACTGAGTACAAAAGCTTTTTAGTGTTAAAACTTGTGCATCATGGTGTGAAAAGTCATTCACGAGTTTACTAACAGATTGCCCATCTAGTAATGATGAATAATAAAAATTATGGGTGTGTTAATGTTCCCCTGCACCTTGGTTTAAAAAAAAAACATAGTCTGCATCATATCATCCGAGTTTAGGAGATCTACTAACATCCTTTTTCTTGTACTATCGTATACAAAATTGATATAGAAATCACAACATAACACTCATTTTTGGTACTTCCTAAAAAATGCAACAATGAACCACCTCTAGCTTGAGCAGAAGTATTCTGAAATGCAAAAACTACTTGCAAAATAACCAGCTAATCTGTATCCTGATAAAGGAAGCCTATGAATTTTCAAATTGTTTAAGTGGTAGTCCGATACATAAATAATGTCAGAGTCAACATCTATAAGCAGATCACTGACTTTATCTCTAATGCCTTTAATATGTTGATGAAATATTCTAATTCCTTCTCTACTTGCATACCTGACCTCCGCTGAAGGTGACTCCTTAGTTAGATGGACTTCCTTTAAGCTGGCATACCTATCAGCTGAGTTGAACCTAAAAAAGGTGCGCCTCTAACACCAACTACTACGGGAATTTTTCCATGAGGGATTCCACCAGCACCCACTACCCTGTCACCTTAAAGCTTTGCCTGCCATCCCTTCCCATACCTATTGAGGTGCAGGCCATGACTAGTGAAACCCCATCTACTGATAGACTCAACTCGCACTGGCATATCGACCAACATAAACCGCATCGAAAATTTATGAGACACAACCCAGAGGTCCCGTCGTGTACAAACTCATGCATCGGTTAAACCTTCGCTAGACGGCTATTGAGGCAGCATGGGTGAATGTTTCTGCAGGGGACGTCCAACGACTTGTTGAGTCCATGTCGTGTGTTGCTGCTGCAGTACGCCGGACAAAAGGAGGTCCGACACAATACTAGAAGGTGTCCCGTGACTTTTGTCACTACGTGAAGGCTTTCTGGTATCTAGTAAGCAAAGTTAACCCATGATGGCCTAGGGAAGAAGAATATAAGAACAAGTGAAGGAGAACTTTCCTCAGCAAATGATGTCCGTAACTAAATTCTTAGATATGAATTCCAGAGAGAAGTATCTCAAGTTGTACGTTTTGAGACAGAATTGTATTGAAATGAATAATGGGATGTGTTGAAAGTGTGGAAAGTAATGCCTATAAATTTTTTATACAAAAACTCTTTAACCTCCTTAGATTCAACAGACGTATTTATCGTTCTACATCTTATTGTTTCTGTCTACATATTTGCAGCACTCTGCCACTATAGGGCTCCGAATTTTAGCATGTAACGTGACAGTGCATAACTTAAATATGTCGGCGCGTGGGAAACTTCGTGCTGTAATCGAGCTCGAAGGTTTCATGTACACATGGAGCACCCTGTCCTTCAGCATGACAATGCCCGACTACAGACTATCACTGCGACATCTGCAACAGTCCGGCACCTTGGCTTGACTGTCACCGATCATCCTTCGTATTGTCGTACCTCGGCCCCATCCGCTTTTCATCTGTTTCCAAAACTTGAAGCACGTCTCCGAGGACTTCGCTTTGCAAGTAACGAAGTGATGCAAGCAGACGTGAGGTTGTGGCTTAGTCAACAAAGTCAAACATTCTACACTGACAGTATGATCAGACTGGTCTCTCGTTTGGAAGAATGTGTTTGTCGCCAGAGTGATTACGTTGAGAAATGAATATCTTGACCTGAAAAATAAAGACGTACAATGTTAATAACGTTTATCTTATTGTAACAGCCTCGAGCTGTGACATACAAAATTCAGAGACATTACTTTTCACCACGTCTTCGCTCAGGATTAGAGTCACAGTCCTCTGTGACAGGTAGAACGGCTATCAGGGTGCATTGTTGTTTGTGTTTAGTTTGTTACGATGCTTGCGGGCCTGGTAGAGTGTGTAATGGACGCCAACAGTATGAGACGCTGATAAATCACCGTAAACAACATGAAGAACACAGGGTTTCATATACTAGTCTGAGATGGCAGTCTCAGCACTCGACAGAGTTTGAAAGGGGCTTCAGTGTGGGACTCCATTAGGTCAGCTGGTCCAGTCGTGCAGTATCCAGATTCTTGAGTTTCGTCCAAGTCACGATCAACAACGTCTGACCACCACAACGGAGGATCGCCGTGCTGGGCACCAGGCACATCGAAAACTTTGCACAACTCCGCCTGCCAACCGTGAACAAGTAATAGAATTCCCGCAAAATTGAACGGACTAGCGAGAACCAAAGTAAGGAATTATCGTCTCATACGCGGACAGCCGATAAAACACAGCACAAACGGCTGCATATGGAGTGTTGTCGTGACCAGGAAGCATGGACTGCCGATGTATGGCGTAGCATTGTGCTTAGGGGTGAGTTGCTATTCTGAATCACCACGCATAACGTTGGGCGCTGAGTATCGCGGCCAAAGGGGGGAGGGGGGGATCATACTCTACCGATGTTCCGCGGAGGCATAATAGTGTTACTCCTGGCCTTACGCTTCAGGGCATATTTTCAGGCCACTACTTGTAGTGACTGACTGCCTGCACATCAGTACTTCACGGATATCGTGCATCCTCACGTGTCACCTGTCATTCCACAGTATCTCGGTACCATCTTTCAAGAGGACAATGCTCATCCGTACATGATAGTTACTTCTCGGTTTGATGGCTGCTGGTTTGGAGCCAGTGCCGTAGACACTCGCCATCTTGCGCCAGTTCCACCAGCGCCACGGTAGGCGCTCAGGAGAAGGTGTCTACTTCGCCTCGACCAACTGCCAGCCGAATACAATCCGCCAATGACCAGACGACAACGGACAGAAGCCTATTTGGAAGATAGAGCAGCTCTCGGCCGCTTGGTTATAGATCCTGGTCCAGGGCTGACTTAGACAGGGAACGTCGTTTAATGAACTCTTAGAAGTGAACAGACATTTGTTGTAAATTGCATTTGTTACGTACCGAGAAATTTATCTACGATTATTTGCGCTTCGCTGTTGAGGACCTTCTTTTGTTTATTACAAGCAGTGTTGCAGATTTCAGTGTTCCACTAGTCACAGAGATAAGTAAAAATTTTAACTCATTTGTGTGAGTTGGGTACTTATTTGTTGCTGTGTCGTAGAATCTTCGTTCTCCTATCCTGTTACTTTTCCCTGGGGTATAGCTGTGTAATAGTGCAGGGAGAAATTGTCTCAGTGGTGTACTGCAACAGAAACAGTTTCACGAACTCACGAACTCGGCCTACGGTAACAACAGTGGTAAGTCGGCCTCCACAGCAGTAGCGACGAGGACTTTTCAAAACTGGCGACGAGGACTTACAAAAATTTGCAGCTAAATTGTGGAGGGAGTGGTCAATCCAGTGGACGTCAAACTAGAATAGTGATAATGCTTAAAAGAATAACATTACCGGTACGACGAAAATGAGACCAATTGGTTTATCAGTTTACTTTACAGGTCCGTCTTGATCAGACAAACTTTTACACTGGACTATTACCTGTTTCAGCTACGACCATCTTCAGATCTGTTACAAACGTAAACAGTGTAGAGCCAACAAAGTTCAGTTTGGCGACGCTAAATCTATAAGAGTAATCTGATGTAGTATCAACGTCAAACTAAACATGTATGTACATAGTAAGTGCTGGTGATGATCACAATGCGTCTGGTACATAAATCAGGGAACTCATGAAAGCAGAGGGCACTATAGCTACGGTACATGATTAGGCAGTGTACCAAATGTCATGGTTAAAATGCGGTATGCGAAATCATTAATTAAATATACTTCACAAGGCAAAATGAGTTTTTGAAAATACAACATGTACTGACATGCTGTATGTGGAACTGGATCCATGCATAAAAACCAACGTAAAAATTTCAAATACTAGCCTGGTAAGGTAAAACACAAAACTGTATAAAAGTCAGTATATAAAGTACAACATAAGAAAACATCTATAAAATATAATCTTCCAGCCTGAAAGATCAATTACCGCATAGAAATTGTAAGGTAAATAACGTAGCATTGCTTATTAATTAAAAATTAAAAAATCGATATTCGATAGCACATCTGGAGTGTGGTGTGAATGGCGGCACGTCGCGGTTTCTCTTTTCTCTTCGGCGGAACATGAGGAGAAAGGCCCAGTCTCGTTTCCTTTACGGAACTCCTCAGCATATCCTGTGGCTGCAAAATAATCAGATAAGAATGGGGACAGAATGGGGAGGAATATCCACATTATGTTTCTGCCCACAATTATCAGAGCTACTTGGCTCCACAGAAACACGGAAGTCTCCTCCACCCTGGAAGAGAAAGAAGGTAGAATAAACTCCAGCTCCTGCCCTGTCGTGGTGCAGTGTGGTGGAGACCATAGCGTACATCTAGTTATGTAACAAAATCATCATGATCTGGAAAACGCACACGAATAAATGAAAAAAAGGAAAAACACGCATAATTAAGTGGACCGCTCCTCACACTATAGAAGTCACAAGTATCTTACATCCAGACTGGAAGTGGTTTCCTCCTGTGAATCCTAAAGCATACTTTGAACAACAACGGGACACTGGAGCCACTGCAACAACAAACACAAGAACTTGGACGAACAGGAATTCTTCGCAACTTGCCTGAGCAGCACTGATGCCTACAGAAACAATGACAGCAATTACTGAGGAACCGGAAGTTGTCGACGAGTGGTCCTAGGCGCTTCAGTACGGAACCGCGCCGCTGCTACGGTCGCAGGTTCGGATCATGCCTCGTGCTTGATGTGTGTGATGTCCTTAGGTAAGTTAGGTTTTCGTAGTTCTAAGTCTAGGGACTGATGACCACAGATGATAAGACCCATAGTACTCAGAGCCATTTGAACCACACCCCGCATACGAGCAAAGAGGCGTGATGACGAGTAGTTGAACTCGATTTCGGAAAGATGGCAGCCACTGATACAATACTAATAACACTACGAGGTATCGACTTGGATTCCATAAGGCCAACCTAAAACTGATCACCTTAAAATAGTAGTAAGACGTAGGAAAAGAAATAAATAAAAAGATCCAGCTGTTAACTACAGCTGGGAAATGAGGAACTTGCTTATCAATTCAATTAGTGGAGACCTGTTTAGGAGGGTTTGAATTTCAACTCTGACAATTACACTGCTAAAAATATTAGGCCTACATGAGTTTGGGCGTCTGTCATACTCCACTGAGAAGTAATTGAGGACTGTGTAGGAACCAAATTATACTCTCATCCTTCAGAAATTAATTACACAAAAAAACTTCACTACATCCTCGATCGTTTATATATTAAAATAACTGAAATGTCAGACTGGTGTGACAGCTACATGGTATGCTCCGTATACGTCTACGGACGTCGCCTTGTGGTATCCGTTCCCACTTTTCAATGAGATCCTATGAGAGTTCTAGGAGAGTCTGTGATAGAACAGAACGACCACAAACATATCCGTCAAGCATGTCCCACATACGCACGATTAGTTTAGGTCGGCATTCACCGCCCGTCCTACCATTGCGTCAATATCTATTCGTCGCAAGACATCCCTGTTGACACCCGCCTCGTCGGCCCTGGAATTAAAAGAAATTCAGGGCCACCGCCACACGCAGCAGCCACCACCGGGTCCAACAGGATCTGTTCCACTTACTGTCTGGCGGTAAGGGGACCGTGCACCGCAAGATCTGTATGGCCATAAACACTGAAGCCTCCTCACGATGTCACAGAACGATGGGAATTTCCTCAACAACATCTGCCAGGATTCGCTCACCATGTGTCACTACACAAGAAGATACGTGGACTCGTCTGTGAATAACACGATCTGCCAGTAGCGAAGTCGCCTGTTGACACGGGGAAGGCCGTACTGAACGCGAGCTGCAAGACTTTATCGTGTCATGGGGGGTACTCTAAGAGCACGTCTGGGTCGGAACGTCCTTCCTCGTAACCTGTTCATTACAATATGATCGGACGCAGGGGCTCCAGTGGCCGTTCTGATATCGTTTGCAGTGCTCAAGCGGTACTCACATGGTTCTGAATGGTCACCCAGTACTGTGTGCAACACACCCAACAGGCGGTGCAGTACTTTAATTTCCATTGAAAGCGAAGATCTCAAGCCATGCTATAAGTTTCAAGGGCACCGATACCTGGCCACAGGGTGCGGGTGAATCAACCACCCCCCCCCCCCCCCCATTCTTTCCTTAGCTGTAGCTTACAGGAAAACTAAAGATATATTGCAGTCAGGTGTCTATCACTCAAAAAGTCTGTGTTAGGTAGGTGTTTAACAGGGGCGGAACTGAAACTTTTTTATCGATCGACGCTGATACAGGTGTTCCCCTAAATCTTTTGTGGAGTGTATTTATTTAAAACTGATAAAACATAGATTCATGTTTCAGGGGTTTTTTGACCTTCAACGTAGCTACCAAAATTGTGTAACCTGTATCCAAGGATGGAGAAGTCGTAGTACACCTTCAGAAGCGCCATTTATGATGATAATTGAAATCGAACACTCTTTTTCTGTACGAATCTCTCTGACAGTTGTGAGGCAGATGCCACTAAATGATTGCTTCAATTTACACATTAAGTGAAAGCCACAAGGACTGTATGCTCTCGTACCACCGATGGGTGGTTCCTATATGAAGCGTCACCGCTTTTTTCTCAAAGCTGTTCGCAGATTGTGTTCCTACACTACTGGCCATTATAACTGCTAAACCACGAAGATGACGTGCTACAGACGCGAAATTTAACCGACAGGAAGTAGATGCTGTGATATGCAAATGATTAGCTTTTCAGCGCATTCACACAAGGTTGGCACCCGTGGCGACACCTACAACGTGCTGACATGAGCAAAGTTTCCAACCGTTGTCTCATACACAAACAGCAGTTGACCGGCGTTGCCTGGTGAAACGTTGTTGTGATGCCTCTTGTAAGGAGGAGGAATGCATACCATCACGTTTCCGATTTTGATAAAGGTCGGATTATAGCCTATCGCGATTGCGGTTTATTGTATCGCGACATTGGTGCTCGCGTTGGTCGACATCCAATGTCTGTTAGCAGAATACTGTATCGGTGGCGTCAGGAGGGTAATACGGAACACCGTTCAGGATCCCAACGGCCTCGTATCACTAACAGTCGAGATGACAGGCATCTTATCCGCAAGGCTTTAACGGATCGTGCAGCCACGTCTCGATCCCAGAGTCAACAGAAGGGGACGTTTGCATGTCAACAACCATCGCCTTACTGGCGTATCACCCGGTGTGATGGTATGGCGTGCCATTTGTTACACGTCTCGGTCACCTCTTTTCGCATTGACGGCACTTAGAACAGTGGACGTTACGTTTCAGATGTGTTACGACCCGTGGCTCTACCCTTCATTCGATCCTTGTGAAACACTACATTTCAGCAGGATAATGCTCGACCGCATATTGCAGCAGCTATACGGGCCTTTCTGGATACAGAAACTGTTCGACTGCTGCACTGGCCAGCAAATTCTCCAGATCCCTCACCAACTGAAAACGTCTGTTCAATGGTGGCCGAGCAAGTGGCTCGTCACAATACCCCAGTCACTACTCTTGATGAACTGTCGTATCGTGTTGAAGCTGCATGGGCAGCTGTATCTACACACGCCACCCAAGCTCTGTTTGACTCAATGCCCAGGCGTATCAAGGCCGTTATTACGGCCAGAAGTGGTGTTTTGGGTACTGATTTCTCAGGATCTATCCACCCAAATTGCGTGAAAATGTAATCACATGTCAGTTCTAGTATAATATATTTGACCAATGAATACCCGTTTATAATGTGCATTTCTTCTTGGTGTAGCAATTTTAATGGCCAGTAGTGTATACAGGACCGTAATACAGCCCATTAACAGTCTGCCGTTGGCGAACGGAGTACTTTAGGATAACATAATCACAGATGTACACGAAAAACACAATTACATCCACGTTTCTCGGCTGCTGACGAAATTTAGTTAGTCGGGATGACGTACAACAACGTCACAGATAACAGATAACAGATATTCGCTTAACGGTCTGTTAACCGCTGTGTAAGTTCTCTGGCAATGATTGTTAAGAAGCATTTAAAGTTTCTTTCGCGCTCTCTTATGATCTAACGAATATGCGTCTCACGTTTCCATTTGTTTTCTCTCCCGTGCTATTTTCTAATGTGCTCATCCTATCTCACTCGGCGCGGATTTGTAGCGACACACAGGTTATTTCCCAGTTCTCTCTGGGGTGATCGCTCGTTTCCTTGGAGCAATGTGAATGCGCTTTAGTAAAATGTTTTAATTTTCAACCCCTTGCATTGATGATAACTTTTATTCAAAATTTAGGCAGTGGGGCTTTGTTCGAACACAGGACCTAGGCCATTTTTATGAGTAGTCAAAGACACTACACCTATTTTTTTACTAAACAATTGTCAATGCAGTGTATAATATATAATCGTATTTAGTTGATTATTTTACAGACCTCCCTATGCCCCAACTCAGAAAATGCAAACAAAAGTATTCCGAACGTCAGACTGTCATCGGACACATCGAATAACATTTCTGATGGAAAATAGACCAGACCAGCAGTTATTTAAGGATAGTTATTCAAGAGCAGTTATTTAATGGTAATGGAATGAACATCAGGTAGTGTATTTCTTTCGATAACGGTAATAAAAGATTTCCAGATTGAGTGCCTGCTCAAAATAGCATATCATCACGAACAATATATTATCCAGAAATTGCTCGGACTTCGAAGAAGAAAGAATATTATGTGCACTGCTATGAATACGATAATCTTTCGGTAATAATATAGATAATAACACTGACTGACGCATATCACTATCTGGCAGTAGCGATACAGCGTCGATCATTATAGGGTCGCTGAAGTTTTAATTTCTTCTCTCACAGCAAGATGAGTCAAAATGAGTTTTCTGATTATTTGAGTCACTTGTCACCAGTAACCCCGCAAAGAGGGATGTTTTTGATTTCACAACACATAATGAAAATCACTCCATATTCACCACATTAGACGATCACAAATTAGTAAGCAAGAAAATTTATTGTCTGTGAATAAGTATGTGACTTCAGTGCGGTAAGTCTGATCAGAACTACTCTTTGTGGATCAGTAAATTATTTAAACTATTAAATTACCCGTAGCATTTTCCCGTTTTGGGTTGTCGGCGTAAGTTATTTAAATTACTGTCTTCGTAATTGAAATTGTACTGTGGTCAGACTAGCCGCTGAGTGAAGCAGACTGGTTTCGTATCTTGGTGGCTTATATCGTCAGACGGTATTTGTTAGGTCTACCAATAAACCGTGTTGTAATGACAGACGTAGGAGATCACTAATTGACCCGAAGAGCACTGACTGTTTCACAGATGTGGAAATTACTTTTAGATAGATTTGATAAACATCATTACAAGTTCTCCTAACGGCAGCTGAACTAACGGTCCTTGAGTGAAGGCGTAAGACGGAATCTACCGAATCAATAACAGTTTCGGTGCCAGCAGGTCATATCGTCACACCGCACCCGATGGTACAATGCACACACGTTAATTCGTGGTGTACACAACAATGGGAACCGCTTACAAGCGGTAAGGTGGTTTCCGAGGAAACAAGACACTTCAGTTGGTTAACCATGGCTGACGTGAAGCGGAGCGATCCAATTGCTATCCCGCTGCCTCGAGACTTTATCCACTGGAAGCTACAGGCCCAGGTAAGCCTCGTGTACTTCTCTTAGTAGATCTGTGTGAGAAAGATCCCGGCAGTGTCTAGATCAGGAATAACGGGAGTGCATGAAGGAACTTCTGGATAGGTGTTACGTAGCTGCGCAGATGTTAAAGGTCGAGACATGACGACGATAGTTTTTTTTGTGATGGTTATCGTTCTCTTGCATATACGAGGCGTAGTATGGTGTAAAAATCCATTTGCTAGAGAAAATCAGTGATTTTTGTCTTATAAAGTGAGGTGCCAGTGTAATTACAAACTAACGACAGGTAGGGATCTTTTTCAAGCTTGCGTTGTACTGGCCATTGCTTTTCCATATGAACGGCCATGTAAACCGTTCGTGTGTTGTGACTCCACCGGGTAGCGATCAGCAGTACATTTGTTGAGGTGTTCCTAAGCAGTCTTACTGCAATTAACATAAGGATCCCAAAAATGGAGCAAGGCTTCAATGTTAATATACAGATGTATTTTGTTTCGCATACATTTAGCCCACGCTCTCTCTCTCTCTCTCTCTCTCTCTCTCTGTCCCTCACTCTCTCTCCCTTTATCTCCCTTTGTCTCATTCCTTTTTCTATTTCGATGAAAATCTGTTTCACTCTTGACGATTTGCGTCACGTATCGCGTTCCAGGAGAATATATCCATGCAGGAACGTAACTTTAAAGCAGTGAAAGCATTATACAAATTTTGTTTTTAAATAAAGAATTGTTCCAAATATCAGATATTGTTATTTTATTTTCTAGGGACGAAGATTGGTGTTTGAGCGTTCTAAGATTCCGCTGGTACACTCGTATTCGAGATTCGAACTGGAGGATTTTCTGTTCGCTGTTCATTATGATGTACATCCGGTCGATACTCACCCTTGGGATGGAGAGTGGCCTGGACTGCCGGAATATTACTGTGAGTGCCTAAAATTTCTCGGGTTTATAGATGTAAGTGGGGAATGGGAAAAAGTGATGCTGCTATTGTGTTAATTATGGCCTCAGTAAGGAAAACATTAACTGGAGTATTCTGAGGCAGAGAAATGTTGCTGGAGCGCAATGTGTCGATACAGCTGTTAGTAGTGATAACCTCCTACTTCTTTCGTTTCCTACTTCCCCTCTCCACATTCAGTTTACTTACAATCTTGTATTACTAGTATACAATGCGAACAGTACTGTTGGTAGAGGATTAAAATGGCGAAGTGTAAAGTACTCTTATTTTCTCCACGAATAGTGACTTTTAACTGACGCAGTTATTCGCTTACAGGCGCCGGATTCTACCGACCTCCGCCCCAAGATGTCCCAGTGGACGCAGAGTCCCGCAGACGTCGACCACTGGAAGTGGTGACTGAGGAGGACGAGGCGTGTCCAGGCAACGGGCAGACGTGGGAGGGCGGAGACGTGCCAGCGCTGGACACGTCCGGCGAGAAGCAGCTGTCTCCAGACCTGGTGGGTGCCGAGGAAGACGCAGGGGAAGAGAGAGAGGCGCCGACGTGCGGTTGTGGCTTCTGGCGTTGGCTGAAGAAGATGTTTTGTGTTCGGCGACGTTAGGGGCACTCCAGCACCTCTCGCCCAGGTTAGTCTCGAAACTATCAGTAGTACAGAATAATAGAAATTTCAGAATAACTTTCGTTTGTGATGAGTTTGAAAACTACGTTCTATCGAAATAAAAGAGCACATTTTTGTCACAGCCTTTTGCAATTTTTCATCTTCTTTTCAAATCAGTTATTGCATGTCTCCGCTTAGTTAGACGCTACAAAGTTAACTGAAGTTTTAGCATCGTCACAATATATAACTGTACTGATTTGGATATAAAATCATAACAGGCATTAGCTTTACCTTCTTTCCTACAACTGTTATTAGATATATTCATCGATCAATTTTCTTTTGTTACAGGTTTTGTCAGCACCCACATCGAGCTAGAGAACAGACGAAACAAAACCTGTCGAGCGATTTGATTCAAAGGCATAGTCACCAGCCTGCTGTAAATAATGTACATAACATGTAAATATGTTCATTACTGTTCTGGATGTTTGTTCTCAAAATACCTACGTATTAAATTTATTTTCCACTTTTACTTCTGCGTCTTATTTGTAGAAGACCTAGGAGTGCTTGCAGTCATTCACACAAAATATTTCCGCATTATATGGGACAAGTAACCAAGGACAGAAAGTGCCCAGAGAACAATAGTAAATCGAACATTCACCAATCGTTTTTCCGATCATCTCTCTCTGTCTCTCTCTCTCTCTCTCTCTCTCTCTCTCTCTCTCTCTCCTGGCACCACATCTGTAAGATACACACACGCTCACACATACACACACACGCATACACGCACTCATATGTATATATATCTTCATGAAAATATTGGAAAATAATCGAATGAGCTCTCATGTAATTGATTGTACCTTTGGAGTTCAAACTCTCACTACTCGGCATTTTTGCTACAAATACCTTCTACTATTATACAGGCAATTGAAACTTAGTTCAGTGATCACAATCTGCTGTAACTGCATAGCAAAATATCGATATGCCTTTTTTTTATATACTTTGTAGTCCTTGTATGTGACATTCCTAGGTACCACGCACAACTTATAACGAATACTCAATATCACATCATACCAGAAGCAGAGGCAGATAAGTCACACTGCTTGAATAATCACAGAAATTAATGTGCGACGTACGAAGAACGCATTCCTTAGGACAGTGTGGCGAAATTTGACGTTGATGGGCTATGGCAACAGATGAATTTCGCTAGTGCCTTTACTAACAGCCCGACATCGCAAGCAACGCGTCTTTTGGGCTAGCGACGATATTGGTTGGTCACGGTTTTAGGCGCGCAGTCCGGAACCGTGCGACTGCTACGTTCGGAGGTTCGAATCCTGCCTCGGGCATGGATGTCCTTAGGTTACTTAGGTTTAAGTAGTTCTAAGTTCTAGGGGACTGATGACCACAGCAGTTGCGTCCAATAGTGCTCAGAGCCATTTGAACCATTTTATATTGGTAGGACCCTAGACAACTTGAAAATCGTGGTCTGGTCAGTTGAGTCCAGATTTTAGTACGAAAGAGTTTATGGTAGTTTTCTAATGTGTCATGAATCCCACGAAGCTATAGATTCAAGGTGTCAACAAGGCACTCTGCAAACTATGGGTGGCTCTGTAATGATGTCGGATGTTTTTAAGTGGAATAGAATCAATCTTTTAGTCCAAATGAATCATTAACTGGGAGCAGTAATGTTCGGATACTTGGAGGCCATTTGCAGCAACATTCTATAGAATGTTTATGGATGGAAATTCACCATGTCACCAGCCACAGTTGTTCCCGGTTGGTTTTGATAGACATTCAGGACAATTCGAGCGAATGGTTTGGCCACCAAGATCCCCCTAAATAGTTCCAGTCGAACGTGAATCCCATCCAACATTTATGGGACGTAATCGGGAAGTGATCTGGTGTACAAAATCCTACACCGACAGACAACACTTACGCAGTTACGGACGGCCAAAGATGCAGCATGCGCCTGTACTCTGCAGTGGACTTCCATCGACTCCATGTTGCTGCACTTAAGCTGGAAAAGAAGGTCCGACACGTTATTAGGTGGTATCCTACGAGTTTCGTCACCTCAGTGTGCTCTGTAAGCGGAGGGTACCACGAATCTCTACTAGTCGATTTCTTTCCTTTTCCATTGTAAACAAAGCAAACGAGAAACGACTGGTCTACAAGCCTCTGTAAATGGCTGTCTTCTTGCTCCTTTCGTGAAATGTATGTTAGCAATAGTAGAATCACTTTGCAAATGGCGGTTCTCTAAATGTCCGCAACAGTGTCTCGCCACAAAAAGAGTGTTGTTTTTCCTCCTGAGATTCCCACATTTGAATTCAAGAGGCATCTCTGAATTGCTTTGATGTCTTTCTCTAATATGACCTGATATGGATCCCAGTCACTCCAACAGTATTCTATTTGCTGCCTGTTTTTGCATTAGAGCTACTCTTCCCCAATATATTCCCAATAAAATAAAACAAACAGTTGGTGAAATTAAAACGTAGAGCTATGTTCAGTTGTGTGTTAGAAACTGTAAAAACTGAATGTTACTGTGATTTAACGATAGTTTACTTTCTGCATGACATGAACTTACTTCATGAACTGCACTATTTGAAACGGAGTCAATGTTGTGCTCAACGTCCTATACTACCAAGCTAGTGCCACAGCAAACAGAAATATTTTAGAAAAATTTTAGGATTACCCGCGATACTAGAGGGCAGATCATTTATATAAATTAGGAACAGGAGTGGCTCCATCATTGATCCCTGGGGCCACTCCCCTTTGCCTGAACCAAACTCAGATTCCAATTCCCAGCCATTCTCAACACTGTGAATTATGACCAATTATTGTCTGTCGTTAAAGTAAGAGGAGAGGCAATTGTGAGCTACTCCGTGTATCCCCGTAATGTTCCCACTTCTGGTGTAATATTTTGTAATCAACACAATCAAGCACCTTAGTTAAATCAAAAAATATAACATTTTCAATGACTTGTAATGGGCTACTGTAGCTTGATTCTGACTACTTCTAACATTTTGATATAATTCCCGCTTTGTTCTACATGATACCCTTATCCCACTAGTCAGCCACCCAAGCTACCTTTTACTGCTAGTACCCCGTTTAGTACGTTCTGATGGATAGCAACTCTCAGAGAGAATGAGAAATGTGTTAAGGAAAGTATTACATTTGTCATATGTGTTATCAGCACTATAGACATCCTGCTACTACAGTACCTTAACGAGGTTTGTAAAATCTCTATTGCCATTGGATTAGCTTTTCTACATAGTTTGTAATGATATGTGACATTTGTCTGAGTACAAAAGCATTTTAGTCTTACTGTTCCCCTGCACATAGGTTAAATGCAAAAAAAAAAAAAAACAGCCTGCATCATATCATACGAGTTTAGGAGATCTACTAACATCCTTTTTCTTGTACTATCATATACAAAATTGATATAGAAATCACAACATAACACTCATTTTTGGTACTTCCTAAAAAATGCAACGATGAACCACCTCTAGCTTGAGCAGAAGTATTCTGAAACGCAAAAACTACTTGCAAACTATCCAGCTTATCTGTATCCTGGTAAAGGAAGCCAATAAATTTTCAAATTATTTAAGTGGTACTCCGATACATAAATAATGTCAGAGTCAACATCTATAAGTAGATCAATTACTTTATCTCTAATGCCTTTAATATTTTGATGAAATATTCTAATTCCTTCTCTACCTGCAAACCTGACCTCCCTTGAAGTTAGTTAGATGGACTTCCTTTAAGCTGGTATACCTATCAGCCTACTTGTATCCCAAAAAGGTGCAGCTCTAACACTAACTACTACGGGAATTTTTCCATGAGTGATTCCACCAGCAACCACTAAACTGACACGTAAAAGCTTTGCCGGCCTTCGCTTCCCATTCTTATTGAGGGGCAGGCCATGACTAGTGAAACCCCATCTACTGATAGACTAAATGGGCACTGGCTTACCGACCGACATAAATCGCACTGAAAATTTATGGGACATAATCGAGAGGTCACCTCTTGCACAAACTTTTGCACCGGTTAAACCTTCGCTAGACGGCTATTGAGGCAGCATGGGTGAATGTTTCTGCAGGGGACGTCCAACGACTTGGTGACTCCATGTCGTGTCGAGTTGCTGCAGTACTCCGGGCAAAAGGAAGCCCGACACAGTACTAGGAGGATTCCCATGACTTCAGTCACGACGTGAATGCATTCTGGTATCTTGTAAGCAAAGTTAACCCATGATGACCTAGGGGAGGAGAATATAAGAACAAGTAAAGGAGAACTTTCCTCGACAAATGATATCCATAACTAAATTCATAGGTATGAATTCCAGAGAGAAGTTTCTGAAGATGTACGTTTTGAGACAGCATTGTATGGAAGTGCATAGTGGGTTCTGTGAAATATTGAAAAATAAAAGAATCGAAGGGTTTGTGCTGTAGCATCACAGAATGATACAGTAAATTACGTTGACTGAAAGAAAAGGTAATAAAAGTTTCTCGATACAGTTGGTTAGGAAACGAGTACGAGGAAAACAGTAAGTGGAAGACGGACAGAATGACAGGACATGTGCCAAGGTGACAGGACGAAAGGACAGATATAGGAATGTATTGTGCAAATAACTGAAGATTTTGGGCGCATTTGCTACTTTGACACGAAGAGATTGGCACAAGAGAGGACATCCTGGGATCGCATGAAGCCAGTCAAAACACAGATCCCTCCGTCCCTCCCCCACATCAAAAAATCTTTTGTGTTCTCTACTAACGTGTCGTTTTATAATTAAGTTTAAGCAAATTATTAGTCTTTTTTTCTACTACTCTCCGCCGCTTTTGACATTGTATATTCCGTTTTAAAAACTACCTCCATTGCATGTAATATTCCCCTAAGTAAAAAGTTAAAAAAAAACTTCGTCCGAACATTCTTTGAAGGCACCACGGCACCAACTGGCCGCAGTGTCATCCTCAGCCCTTAGGTGTAACTGGGTGCGGAAGTAGAGTGGCATATGGTCAGCACGCTTATTTCCCGGACATAGTTAGTTTTCGAGTCTCGTGTTGTTACTTCTGAGTCAAGTAGCTACTAAATTGGCTCACAAGGACTGAGTGCGCCATCCTTGCCAACACTACCCGGAAAACCCAGACGGTTACCCATTCAAGTGCCAGCCAAACGCGACAACGCTTAACTTCGGTGATCTGAGGGTACCGGCGTTACCACTCCAGACAAAGCCATTGGCAAATGTTTCCCTATACTCAGCGTAAAAGGAATACATGTCAATTCTCCTTGCACTGCCTGAAAGTAAAAAATTAAGAACGCAGAAGCCTTAGCCCGATATCAATGAACCTTCGTAAAGAGTATGTGCGAGGGAATGCAGAAAGATATGACTCGAAATTTTTTATACGAAAACCCTTTTCTGATAAGATTAAACAGACGTTATGACCGTTTTACATGTTTATTCATTCTGTCTACATATTTTCAGCCTTCTGCCACTATAGGGCTCTGAATTGTACCCTGTAACGTGACAGTGTGTAACTTAAGTCGGTCGGTGTTTGCGAAACATTGTGCTGTAATCGAGTTTCGTGTTGGAAGCACTTGGACTCGTGTCGTGACCAAAAAGTGTGGACTGGCGAAGAAAGGTGTAGCACTCTGGCCTTCAGCATGACAATGCCCGACTATAGACTATCACTGCAACATCTACAACAGTCCGGCACCATGACTTGACTGTTACCGATCTTCCTTCGTACAGTCACACCTTGGCCCCATCCGCTTTTCATCTGTTTCCAGAACCTAAAGTATATCTCTGAGGACTTCGCTTTGAAAGTGATGAAGCGGTGCAAGCAGACGTGAGGTTGTGGCTTAGTCAACAAAGTCAAACACTCTACACTGACGGTATGAACAGACTGGTCCCTCGTTGGGAGAAATGTGTTTGTCGCTAGGGTGGTTATGTTAGAAATGAATGTATTGACCTGAAAAATAAAGACGTAGAATGTTAATAACGTTTATCTTATTGTAACAGCCTCGAGCTGTGACATATAAAATTCAGAGAATTACTTTTCACCACGTCCTCGCTCAGGATTAGAGTCACAGTCCTCTGTGACAGGTAGAAGGCCATCAGAGTGCACTAGTATTTAGTATTGTTACCATGCATGTGGCCCTGGTAGAATGTATGACGGACGTCAACAGTGTCAGACACTGAGTAATCGCTGTGAATTACGTGGGGTTCCAAATACTAGTGTGAGACAGCGGAATCAGCACTCGACAGAGTTTTAAAGGGGTTTCAGTGTTGGACTCCATTTGGACGGATGGCCTAATCGTCAGTGGTGTACATGTTCCGCTTTTAACCCGCCCATGCTTGCCCGGTGGCCAGGCGGGCAGGCCGCCGCGTGTTGTCAACAGAACGGGCAGGCTGCTTCACTCCCAGCCAAGCCAAGCAGAACCCAACCCGGGCAGGCTGCGGGAAACTTGCTTGCCTGCTTATATTACTGTGCTGAGCTGTGCTACGCAGCCGTTTAGTCTGCGCGCGTGATTGTCGTATTATGAACGTTAATTAAAAGTTTTTATTTTACTAGAGCACCAAAAGGCAAACCCCAACATTCAATATATATATATATATATATATATATATATATATATATATATATATATATATATATATATATATACTTTTCAGGTCAAAAAATATTGGGTTTTATTTGTACATTCTTCCTTTGCGCGTATAGTTGGGGATTATTATCTATGTAAATAAATATGAATTGCCAAATGTGTTGATAAACGTAAAACTCGAGAACAGCTGGACCAAATCGGCAACTTTTTTTGCTGTGTTCTTAATTCTCAGGACAAAGTTTTTATGAAATAAATTTTTTGGAAAATCGAACGAAAAATTGGAAAATTTGAGAAAAACTGAAAGTGCGTTTTCATTGTGTCCGTGTGTTTGTATTGCATACAATCTTGATGAAATTTTGCACACTATACCTTGAAACCAAGAGGAAGGTCACAGTCTACATAGAATTTCGTAGGGTGCATTGCAGAGGTTACTTTACTTAACGGAATTCGACAAATTGTACGATTTGATTCCGATCTTGATGAAATTTGGCACACTTCACATTAAAAGCAGGATGAAGGGCGCTGTCTGCTTAAAATTCTGAATGGTACATGGCGGAGGGTGCTTTACTTACACACTTCTACACCAACCTACAGTTTTACTCCGATCTTGAAGAAATTTGGTACACTTGACCATCAAGAGGAACATCAGTGTCTACATAATATTTCGGACAGTGCATGGAATAGAGTATCTTCCAAAAGATTTTGACATCATTTACGAGTTACCATGAAAGTTGGCTCACATACACATAGAATGTACGACGGACGTCAACAGTGTCAGACACTGAGTAATCGCTGTGAATTACGTGGGGTTCCAAATACTAATGTGAGACAGCGGAATCAGCACTCGATGTATGTATTTATACATAAATATGTATTTATACATAAATATACACACACACACCCACACACACACACACACACACACACACACACATATATATATATATATATATATATATATATATATATATATATATATATATATATATATATGTGTGTGTGTGTGTGTGTGTGTGTGTGTGTGTGTGTGTATTTATGTATAACTACACACATTTCTTTAAACGAAATGTCTATGATCTTTTTCAAATGTGAGAGATGTCTGACACATTCATAGACATCGTGTTTGACATTTAGCGCACAGCAAATGTCATTTAACAGTTGCAAACAATTTTTGGTTGTGCGAACGTGTTATATTGGCTGCAAAAACACTTGATGTTAACGAAATGAATTTTCAGATTCAAAATATGATACCTGGCGAATTGATGACATACAAGTCGGTTTATTCCGTTACTAACCAAGATGATGTAGTTAACTGTCCTACAGAATTTTTAAATTCGCTGAATTTGCCCGGATTACCGCCTCCCAATCTGCAATTAAGTCGGATCGGCAAACATTATGTTGCAGAAGGTAAACCAGCCACTTCTTTGTGATGGCACCCGCCTTGCGGTGAAAAAATTAAAGAACAACGTAATCGAAGCCACAATTTTAAAAGGAATGTACAAAGGTGAAGACAGTTTGATTCCACCTATCACTATGATTCCGACCGACATGCCATTCGACTTTAAACGGCTATAATTTCCAGTGCAGCTTGCAGTTGCCATGTCGATAGATAAATCGCAAGGGCAGTCGTTATATGTTTGTGGCACCAATCTTGAAAATCATGTTTTTCACACGGCCAATTCTGTGTTGCGTATTCCCCTGTCGGGTCACCTTCAACATCATTTGTTTACGCACCAGAAAACAAAACTATCAATGCCAAGGGGCCAAGGGATGGGTAGGGGGGGAGGTGAACACAGAGATAGTGGGAGAGGAATTAATGGATAGAGAGAAGATAGGGGAGGTAACATGGACTACGAGAGTATGGAATAAATAAATGCCCAGGGAACATCAGGTTTTCAGCTAGTTGTCAAATATAAAAGGATTTCTTCGAGACTTCACAATCTCTCAATACTGGATATTGTCAATTCGAACCACCATCAGATCACATATCAAACAGGTGAAGATAGTGTTTTTTGTTTTAGTGGAACGCAATGCAGTCTGTGTTGCAGTTTTCAACACTGAAACGGATGGATATTTGTACCAAAGAAGTGAACCTCCACCCCCTAGAAAGAAGATTGGTTCCCTCCCCAGAAGAATAAATTATCTACGCCCCTGATAACCACTGTACTGCAATGAGTACCAAATTAAGATTTTGGACGTCTAGATTCTTTAACTTTAGTATGTTTCAGCCAAGTATGACACCAGTTATACAAATATTTAACTACTTTTCCAGGATGTATTTTACTGGTTCTGTGAATTCATTCGAAGTTGGCAAAATCATTCTCAATTGAGAAAATGCATTTTAACAAAATCGAAGCACTTGTTTCGTATCCAGTTCGTCTAAAAACTATAGTACTGGGAATACAATGGCGACTTTCAGCCATTTTCGCGGCGTCTACGTTTGCGTCATGAGAGTCCACACTTGTAGTCTAGGTCTGCGTCATGAGGGACCATAGTGGGGCCCTCATGTTGCAGACTTATACGACGAGTGTTTACTTGCATGATGCAAACCTAGACGACGACTGTAGACCCTTATAACACAGACCTAAACGACGAGTCTGAATCCTCATGACTCAGACGTAGACGCTGTGTAGAGTGGCTCAGAGTTTCCATTATATTTCTACTACAATACATTCGTGGAAAAAGACACTCTTCATTTTAAAAGCATTAGTAGTGTCTAGGTCTTCAGCATCTTGACCCTGCTTGTGGGATTACCCTTAATATAGAAATACAGGAATAAAATTACATTTCGCGAAGTGTGTGGAACTCATCAAAGTAAATTGTAATTTAAGCTCATAATGTGTATTTCCTTAATCCACAAACGAATATTTTATTTTGCAGAACACTTTCTAATATAAGATATTTACAAATTTTCCTTCAGCTCCCCTGAAAGTATTATTTAGGCCCTAAAAATATTTGGTTACTTTTGGAAACACAAGAAACAGAAAATGTTTTACCAACAATAATAAATGTCTCTTGTGGGGATTGAAATCAAAAAGTTTAGTCTAAAATAAAAATGAACTGTATGCATTACAAAATTTGTATCTCAGAAATTGACGCCCAGCAAACACAAGATAGAAAAATGGTTCAAATGGCTCTGAGCACTATGGGACTAAACATCTGTGCCCATCAGTCCCCTAGAACTTAGAATTACTTAAACCTAACTAACCTAAGGACATCACAATCATCCATGCCCGAGGCAGGATTCGAACCTGCGACCGTAGCTGTCACGCGATTCCAGACTGATGCGCCTAGAACCGCACGTCCACACCGGCTGGCACACAAGAAAGAAAACTCCACTCTTAATTAGTAAATTTGCACTCAAACTCATAGTTCCCTGCTTAATGTTCTGCTGTATTCTTAATGTGTCTGCTGATTAGTGTTTTAATTAGGTCTGTCTGCATTAAGAAGTGATAGTTATTCGTCAATTAGGTTTCCAGCGCAACTAAAAATTCACTCACTAGAGGCACTAGTGGCCTGTATATTTAATAGTTTTCTTGCCACACGCGCAAGTCGATGAAGTCGTTGGGAGTTATTTTTCCACCACTGTAGAATATCTCCCTCGTTCACACACTGCAGGTATCTGCTGACTTCATCATGTGGTAGAGGAGACTCTTCTGCCCAGTCCTCAAATTTCGCCGTTTTGTGCGGTCCTGAATTTGTTTCTTGGGTGCTGTGATTGGGCACATTGTACTGAAACTATATAGGTTCCAATTAATATTTGCAGAATAATGTGAAGATCGTACTGCACATAGTTGAAATTATAATAGTTTCTAGATGATGGTTTCATTTATCGTCCAGTAAAATCACCAGAAGATCAAAACTAACTGCTGGACGACTGAAATAAGATATAAATTTTTGGCAATAAATACTGAAAAGAGCGAGGTTATCCGTGTGTGTACTAAACCAAGTCCATTAAACTTCGTTTACAAGATCAGACAGTCAAATCTAAAGGCTGTAGATTACAATTAAGACCTACTTAAATAGGAATGGACACACAGAAAATGTTGTAGGCGTTTTAATGACAAAACACTCTTTTGGAGCATTGCTACGCAGTTGGAGAGCCTTTTCTGCTACGATTGATGGAGGAGGTCGAAAGAGTCTAAAGAAGGGCAGCTCGTTTGGTATTATCGTGAAACAGGGGAAAGAGTGTCGCGGAAATTATACAGGAGTTTGGGTGGGAATCATTACAACAATGGCGTTTTTTGACGTGGCGCGATCTATATATGAAATTTCGTTCACCAAATTACACCTCCGAATTCGAAGATATATTGTTCAGTCCCATCTACATTGAAAGAAATGATCATCAGAATAAAATACAAAAAAGCAGCGCTCAGACGGAGAGATGTAGGTGTTTCATCCCGCGCGAAATTAGAGAATAGGAGACAGATAAGTTGAAAGTGGTTCGATGAACCCTAAACCAAACACTTGCGTGTGACTTGCAAAGTATCCATGTACATGTAGATGAAGAATATATGCATTATCTTAGGAACTCACCTTCAGCACACATCTGTCGTGCTGCTTGGTAAACATCAATTTTTTCATCCTCGGTTAACTTTCTTAAACATTCTTAATGTGCAGTAGTTACACACCATAAACGTTGCAATTTTATGCAAAATACTAACGCACATTTTCTGTTATAGGAAGGCACCGGCGACTTGTTTCAACGGTTTCATGTCCTGAAAATACATTTTATCAACATACATATTTCACAAGTGGTTCCATCTGGTTCAGATGGAAAATTGCCGGCCGGGGTGGCCGAGCGGTTCTAGGCGCTAAGGTCGCAGGTTTGAATCCTGCCTAGGGCATGGATGTGTGTGATGGCCTTAGGTTAGTTAGGTTTAAGTATGTCTAAGTTCTACGGGACTTATGACCTCAGAAGTTAAGTCTCATAGTGCTCAGAGCTATTTGAACCATTTGACCCATGGAATAAAATTACAAACCTCTTCATCGTTATCCCATACAGTACAGTGAGCTTTTAAGGTATAAAACCACGGTAGAACTAAATGTAGGGTTGTCTCCTTGTCACCCTCTAGATCAACTGTGGCTTCTTTAAACGGCTTAAGAAATGCTATAAGCTGGCTAGTTATATGGTGGTCATAACCCAGCATCTTATCAGAGACATCTTCGTTATGTAAGACAGCCTTCACTGAATCAATCTGAGTATGGACTGATATAAGCATGTCAAAATAACTGTCCCACTGCTTTAAAGATGAGTTCAGTCTCACACAACGACCTCTTCTCTTATAGTAGGAAACCGTAGCCCGCACTGAATTAAGAATGGCTAATATATTTGAAACATTTTCTTTTCAACATTGTTCGCTCAGAACATGTTTAAAGATAGGGTTTATACTATGAGCCACGCATGGAAGGCGCTGGTATATTTCGAGAGCTTTGACATTGTTACTGCCGTGGTCTGTGACAAACGTAATTTTGGCAATGTCTTCACGAGAAACACTCATAGTTTCTAAGCGATCTTCCAACTCGTTTCGAATATTCGAGCCAGTTTTTGGGCAGTCAGGTAACGCAGAGCACATCAATACACATTTATTCAAACGCCAGTATGAATTTATGTAATGCATTGTCACGGTCATGTAATGCACCCCTTTGTAATTGTCTGTCCATAGATCAATTGTACTGGCACATATACCAGAACGAATCGCATGCACTATATGTGGGAGCATTTTGCTGCGCACTTTATCAGCTAAGGTTTGAACTTTCCTAGCTACTCTCACTCGGGAAGGCATAATATTTTTAATATCAACTGAGCCATATTTTTTACCTATGTCGATCAGTGTCTGCTCTAAATTAAGAAATCCTTCTCCCTCTATACTGCTAAATGGTATCAGGTCGTTAGCACACATTTCGATGCACTTTTCGGCCACTAAATCTTTGTCCTCTTTCAAGATATTTGCGAAGTGACGGAACTGCTTGTCAAATTTGCACAAATGTCGTAACATACTCGAGGTTCCCGAATAAGTACTTAAGAGCTTTTTACATAGTTTGCGTTGAGACACACCTACCGATTTATTTGACGCGGCCTCTTACACACACGAAAACGTTTCCCATGCGGCACTTGTGCTCTGTTTCGTTACCAGTATGTATTCG
The DNA here is from genome assembly GCF_023864275.1 of Schistocerca cancellata. Taxonomy (NCBI): domain Eukaryota; kingdom Metazoa; phylum Arthropoda; class Insecta; order Orthoptera; family Acrididae; genus Schistocerca; species Schistocerca cancellata. Next base: position 880,766,958 of record NC_064628.1, read on the forward strand.
CCACTTGTCACTTTTATTTCAATCTCACTTAAGTTCGACCTATACATTGTGCTGCCCACACCGTTGCGATAAATGAACTGCAGGCTAACTACCTGGCTACTCTGGTCACAGTAGCTTGACAGCGCAACCTGTTGTCACGTGCAGCTAGCTGAGTGGGTCACGTGAAGCTTGGCAGGCCTGCGGGAACCCAGGTAGCCCGGGCTTGCGGGAGCCCAAGTCGGCCACATTACCCACAATGCCTCAGTACACGCGCACTCTTGTGTTTACGTCGTGGCAGGCTAACCTGCATGAATGGTTGCAGAGGAGCTAGGGGCAAGCAGGCTGCAAGTGGAATTTGTACATCTCTGCTAATCGTGCAATATCCAAATTCTTGAGACTTTCTGATGTGGACTGCATGGGAACGTGAGGGCAATCATAATCGTCGTCAAGGTCACAGTCAGCAATGTTGACCACCACGAGGAAGGACCGCCGTGTTGTGCACCAGGCACATCGAAAGCGCTTCACACGTCCGCCTGCCAACTGTGAACAAGTAATGGAATCTCTGCAACTCTGTACGTTATCCCGCAGACTAGCAAGAGCCAGACTAAGGAATTATCGCCTCATACATGGGCAGCTGACAAGAACACAACACAAACGGCTGCATTTGGAGTGATGTCGTGACCAGGAAGGATGGACCACCACGCATACCGTTTTGTGGTGAGTATGGTGGCGATTGGGGGAGGGATACCATTGTCCCAATGTTTCGGGGAGGCACAACAGTGTTATTCCTGGTGTCATGCCACAGGACATAACTTCAGGTCACAGCTGGTAGTGACAGACTGGTTGCACAACGGCACGCCATGGACATCGTGCTTCCTAACGTGTCAAATCTCATTTAATAGTATGTTGGTGCCATCTTTCAATGCAACAATGCTCATTCATTCATGATAATTACTTTTCGGGTTGATTGCTACTGCGCCACGCATACGATAGTATAAACGTTTGAAATCATCGTTGCACTAACCCTATGTCATAATTTTAAAAAAACGATTAATGTTTACTGCCAGAGAGAAAAGAAACAGGTCATGACGGTCCTGGTGGCTTAAAATTCTGTCGTCTAAACTTTATGTGACTAAACTAACATCCAAAAATTAAATTTATAAAATTTTGAATATCTGTCAATCCTACACGTAAGTTTCTCAGCGACGAGGCAACAACATAGCACTGCTTTCAAGCTTATGCGCCGAGATTTATTGCGGCCGTTCTCGAGTTTCTGACAAGAGAGCTACAAAAAGAAAAAAAAATGAAGCTGTCCTTTAGCAGCGTAAAAACAGAAGAATCTCTTGAGCCGAGGCCTCGTGTGTCGATGCTGAACCGAAGGTAAAACATAAAATTGTATAAAAGCCAGCATAAAATGTATAACACTAAAAACATCTATAAAATAAAATCTTCCAGCCTGACGGATCAATTACTGCAAACGAAATTATAAGGTAAATAACGTAGCAGTGATCATTATTTAAAAATTAAAAAATCATTAGTCGATAACTCTTCCGGAGTGTGGTCTCAATGGAGGCACTTGAAAATTGTGAAGGAACAGTAAAACAGTGTTTTGCTTACATGAAATATCCCAAAATGTAAATAAGAGATCTCGACGAAATTTGGCGGGTACGTACAGAGGGAAAATAATGCAATATCAACTTGTTTGTTTGTGTCCCAATTCACTTTTAAGTGGTAAACATCATGCCAATAGGTACATTAACAGATTAAGTATGGAGAGATTATCTTCGCAAGTATGGTATATACAAATGATTCTCACATAAAAGTTGATTTTGAAAAATACCCCACCACACTAAATTAATTCTTAAAAATGAAAACATTTCTTCAAATAACTTAATAATTTACTGGAATGCAGCCGGGTGACGTTGCCGGCAACCACCGATGTTTCGACGGAAGCACACCCTGCCATCCTCTAGGCAAACTGCATCAAGTAAGCGCTGTACAAGCGAATTTAAAACATCGATTCTCAGTGAAATCCGGAATGATAACACTTACACACGCTGTAAACACTAGCGCCATCACAAACCAAAGGTGGCCGACGTCAGAATTTACCTACAGTGGAATTAATAATCAGTTGGTGTGGTAGCATAAACTCTGCCCTTCTGTTTCTTGACCAAGGAGAGCGGGACTCCATGCAGACTTTAAACGAAAACCGCCATCCCTGTTGATAAAGCTACTTCCTAATTTTAATTCAACTGCTTCCTTAACAGCGCTTTCGCAATAGCTGGAACTGTATATCATAATCTGCACTTTGTTATTTTCTATAGGTTGACCGGTGTCAAGTCAATATTCTGCAACAGCGGATTTGCTTCGCTAGTGTAAGCATGTGTGTGGCATATGCGCAATATGCTGGTCTTCCAGCGTCGTGATAGCCTGACCAATTTATGACATGCCACAACTATGAGGAATAAATAGACATCCTCTTTAGGCATACCAAGATAATCCTTTATGGAACCTAAAAGCAACCTGTTCTTAGATAGTGGTCGAATAACACAATTTACGTCATATTTCCGCAAAATTTGACCAGTCGTGTTAGAAATGCCCCTGCGTTAATGAAAATGTCCGTAGTCTTTGGGCCACTTCGGTATTATCATCATTCACCCGAAGAAAAGTTGGTCGATACCACTACGTCTATCTGTCTTTCACTGTAAGCATTCTGAAGAAAGGTGACTTCGAGATGGACTAACTCAGCTCACAAACTCTCAAGTTCCGAGATGACAAGGGCCCTGTGTAACAAGGTGTTATGTTCGCCATCATGTTGAGCCGGATGGTGACAACTGTCAGCCTGCAGATACAAGCCAGTGTGAGTAGGAGTCGTATAAAGGACAGGTACCGAAGTACCGTCCACCTTCCTTCTAACTAGCACATCAAGGAAGGGTAGACAACCATTATTTTCCACATCTATCGTGAAATAAATATTCGGGTGCAAAATGAGTTTTCTCCCTCTTCCTTTCGCGGGCACGTGCTCTACCGACCCTTTATTTAGAAATTAAATGAAAAAAACATCGTAGTGCTAGTTTACTGACTACGGAGTTTGTGCCCTCTCTTTGTTAAAAAAAAGAAAGCTGACGACCGATGCTCGATCCAGAGATCCAGCTATTATGGCGCTTTTTTAATTTTTTTTTAAGGGCTAGTGCTCTACCAACTTGTTTACTTGTGCTCTAAACCCTTTTTAATTTTGTTTTGTTTTTGCAAAGAGAACAAACTCGTACTACATGGAGCAAAAGTTGCAGGTAATGAGAAAACAAATAACAACCTCTAGAGTGTGAAAATTAAAACGACGTTCTTCATAAAATAACCCAATTTTCCTTGAAAACATAAAACATAAATAGGTAGGCTACATTTTCGCAACATCCTTTTTTTAAACGTAAATGAGTATACAGTCTCACCATCAGCATCATCTCAATTTTATTTAAATTTAATTTTTAGGGGGGCAGCACAGGAGAAAGGAAACATGTAGGCTGCAGACAGTGAGCTACACGTGAAAGGTATAAACATGTGTCAGGGGAAAGAAAACCTAGAAGAGGAGGAGCAATGAAAAGTGAAGGAAATTAGGAATATTTTCCTCGCCATTCTCCACTTCGGCGCGCCATCAGAACAACGTGCATTCTGTCATTGACCATTAAAAGGGGAATGCCCCAAGCAGCTCAGGCTCCCAATGTAAATTAAAACTTGGAACCCAACATTGTGGGAATTTGGACTAATCGACAGCTGGAAAACCAAGCATCCCCCCCCCCCCCAAAAAAAAACACACATCACTTATATAACATAGCAGCTCAAATTCGGCAGACTGTTATTGAAAAGAACGAAGTAATCAGTAATTCAGATTTGGAAAAAATTTAAGTTATCGGGAGAAATAAACCACAATGCGAAATTCATATCATCAAGAAACCAATACGACCTCTATTAAATTTGTAAAGGCGAACACGGCAGGTAATGCGAAGTGGCGGTAGGACATGAATGAATAATATTTCAGAGCCCTGAGTCAATTACATCAAGATCTTCAACAATATAAGGAAAAATAGTCACAGTAAGATATATTAAAGCAAGAATCAATTACAGAACCAGATGATATGCGGAGGGTCACAAAGTAATTGCATGGGATCACATTGCAATCCACGTCGATTTATTACCACATACAGAAGTTACTGCTCTCCAGGAGACATTTCAGCCGTAAGTGGGGGCCCATCACATTACAGGCGTACTTCAGCCAACTTTATGCGAAGGGAGCAACAAGACAGTTGCAAAATATAGATAACTTGAAAATTGTGAAGTAACAGTAAAACAGGGATTTCTGGTGCTTCGGGAATTACTACTGGACTCTCAGGAAAAGTTCCAAACCCAGACGGTTGAAAGCGTAACTCGCCTGGACAGAAGTCGGCGTGGTGCCAGATGTATTTAGTGCTATGTAATTTCTGTGTGTCATCGTCAATGTGAAGGTCCAAGAGTTACAGTAAACCTGGAACTCTGCAAACGGTCTCTGCTTCGGCCGCGAAGCAATTTCTGTGATCGTTTGTCAATGTGAGTGGACTTCCACCGACTCCATGTTGCTGCACTTAAGCTGAAAAGAAGGTCCGACACGTTATTAGTTGATATCATACGAGTTTCGTCACCTCAGTTTGCTCTGTAAGCGGAGGGTACCACGAATCTCTACTAGTCGATTTCTTTCCTGTTCCACTGTGTCTTCTTGGTCCTTACGTGAAATAAATGATAGCAGTGGTAGAATCACTTTGCAAATGGCCGTTGTCTTAACGTCCGAAACAGAGTGTCGCGAAAATACCGTCGTCTTTTCTCCAGGGATTCCCATGTTTGAGTTCACGAGGCATCTCCGTAACACTTGCATGCTGATTCACCCTACCGGTAACAAATCAAGCAGTGGACTCTGAACTGCTTTCATGTCTTTCTATAATCCGACCTAATGTGGATCCCAGACACTCCAGCAGTACTGCAGAATGGGTCGCAATAGAATTCTATTCGCAACCTCCTTTGCATAAGAGCTACTCTTCCCTAACATTCTCTCAATAAAATGAAAAGAAAACATTGTGAACTTAAAACGATCTCTTTTGTTGAATTGTGCGTTAGAAACTGTAAAAACTGACTCATACTGTGATTTAGCGTTAGTTTGTTTTCTACACGCCATGAACTTACGCCGTGAACTGCACTATTTGAAACAGAGTCAATTTGAAACAGAGTCAATGTTGTCCTCAACATCCTTTAGCATCAAGCTAGTGTCATCAGCAAACAGAAATATTTTGGAATTACCCCCGATAGTAAAGGGCAAATCATTTATTTAAATGAGGAACAAGAGTGGCTCCATCACTGATCCCTGGGGCACTCCCATTTGACTGTACCAAACTAAGACTCCAATTCACAGCCATTATCAGCACTGTGAATTATGACCTATTATTGTCTGTTGTAAAATAAGAGGTGAAGCAATTGTGAGCTACTCCCTGTATCACGTAATGATCCAACTTCTGGTGTAATATTTTGTAATTAACACAATCAAGCACTTTAGTTAAATCAAAAAATATAACATTTTAATCACTTTACAACATTGTTTGTAATGGGCTACTGTAGCTTAATTCTGATTACTTCTAACATTTTGATATAATTCCCGCTTTGTTCTACTGATATCCGTATCCCACTAGTCAGGCACCCAAGCTACCTTTTACTGCTAGTACCCCATCTAGTACGTTCTGATGGATAGCAACTCTCAAGGAGCATGAGAAATGTGTTAAGGAATGGATTACATTTGTCATATGTGTTATCTGCACTGTAGACATCCTGCTACTACAGTACCTTAACGAGGTTTAAAAAATCTCTATTGCTGTTGGATTAGCTCTTCTACATAGTTTGTAATGATATGTGACATTTGACTGGGTACAAAAGCTTTTTAGTGTTTCTGTTCCCCTGCACCTTGGTTCAGAAAAAACAAACACAGTCTGCGTCATATAATACGAGTATAGGAGATCCACTAACATCCTTTTTCTTGTACTATCATATTCAAAATTGGTATAGAAATCACAACATAACACTCATTTTTGGTACTTCCTAAAAAAATACAACAATGAACCACCTATAGCTTGAGCAGAAGTATTCTGAAATGCAAAAACTACTTCTAAAATAACCAGCTAATCGGTATCCTGGTAAAGGAAGCGTATGAATGGTCATTATTTAATTGGTCCTCTGATACATGATGTCACCGTCAACATCTATAAGCAGATCACTGAATTTATCTCTAATGCCTTTAATATTATGATGAAATATTCTAATTGTTTCTCTACTTGCATACCTGACCTCCGATGAAGGTCATTCGTTAGTTAGATGGACTCCCTTTAAGCTGGTATACCTATCAGCTGAGTTGAATCTAAAAAAGTTGCACCTCCAACTACTACGGGATTCCACCAGCACCCAGTACCCTGTCACCTATAAGTTTTGCCAGCCTTCCCTTCCCATATCTATTGAGGTGCAGGCCATGACTAGTGAAACCCCATCTACTGGCAGACTCAACTCGCACTGGCATATCGACCAACATAAACCGCATCGAAATTTTATGGGACATAATCGAGAGGTCACTTCGTGCACAAACTCTTGCACCGGTTAAACCTTCGCTAGACGGCTATAGAGGCAGCGTGGGTGAATGTTTCTGCAGGAGACGTCCAACGACTTGTTGAGTCCATGTCGTGTCTTGTTGCTGCAGTACGCCGGACAAAAGGAGGTCCGACACAATACTAGGAGGTCTCCCGTGACTTTTGTCACTACATGAAGGCTTTCTGGTATCTTGTAAGCTATGTTAACCCATGATGGTCTAGGGAAGTACAATATAAGAACAAGTAAAGGGGAACTTTCCTCGACAAATCATGTCCATAACGAAATTCTTAGATATGAATTCCAGAGAGAAGTTTCTCAAGTTGTACGTTTTGAGACAGCATTGTGTGGAAGTGAATAGTGGGTTGTGTGAAATGGTGGAAAATAAAAGAATCGAAGGGTTTGTGTTGTAGCATAACAGTATGATTCAGTAAATTATGTTGGCTGAAAGAAAAGGTAATAAAAGTTTCTCGATACAGTTGGTTAGGAAACGAGTACATGGAAAACAGTAAGTGGAAGACGGACAGAATGACAGGACATGTGCCAAGGTGTCAGGAGGAGAGGACAGAGATAGGAATGTATTCTGCAAATAACTGAAGATTTTGGGTGCATTTGTTACTTTGACACGAAGAGATTGGCACAAGAGAGAAAATCCTGGGACCGCATGAAACCAATCAAAACACAGGTGCCACAGTCCCTCCCCCATATCAAAAAGTCTTTTATATCCTCTACTAACTTGTCGTTCCTTAATTAAGTTTAAGCAAATTGTTATTCTTTTTTCTGCTACTGTTCGCCTCTTTTGTCTTTGTAATGTTTCTCGTAACGATATTTCGGTTCATAACTACCTTCATTACACTTAATATTGCCATACACAAAAAATAAAGAAATAAAAAATCATCGTCCGAACAGGACTTGGAGGCGCAACTTTACCAACTGGCCGCAGTGTCATCCTCAGCCTTGAGGCGTAACCAGGTGAGGACGTGGAGTGGCATTCCGCTTGCCAGCAAACTCGGACAGTTACCCATTCAGGAGCCAGCCAGACCCGACAGCGCTTAACTTCGGTGATCTGACGGGAACCGGTGTTACCACTGCGAATAGGCCGTTGGCGAGTGTTTCCCCTTACTCAGGAAAAAAGGGATACATCATCAATCCCCCTTGCACTCCCCGAAAATAAAAAAATTAAGCATGCAGATGACATAGCCAGATATCAATGAACCTTCGTAAAGGGTATGTGCGAGGGTGTGTTGAAAGTAATGCCTTCAAATTTTTTATACAAAAACTCTTTAACCATCTTAGATTAAACAGACGTAATTACCGTTCTACATCTTATTGTTTCTGTCTACATATTTGCAGCCCTCTGCCACTACAGGGCTCTGAATTTTAGCATGTAACGTGAGGTTGCATAACTTAAATATATCGGTGCGTGGGAAACATCGTGCTGTAATCGAACTCGAAGATTTCATGTACACATGGAGCACCCTGTCCTTCAGCATGACAATGCCCGACTACAGACTATCACTGCGACATCTGCAACAGTCCGGCACCTCGGCTTGACTGTCACCGATCATCCTTCGTACTGTCGTAACTCGGCCCCATCCGCTTTTCATCTGTTTCCAAAACCTGAAGCACATCTCCGAGGACTTCGCTTTGCAAGTAACGAAGTGGTGCAAGCAGACGTGAAGTTGTGGCTTAGTCAACAAAGTCAAACATTCTACACTGACAGTGTGATCAGACTGGTCTCTCGTTTGGGAGAATGTGTTTGTCGCCAGAGTGATTACGTTGAGAAATGAATATCTTGACCTGAAAAATAAACACGTAGAATGTTAATAACGTTTATCTTATTGTAACAGCCTCGAGCTGTGACATACAAAATTCAGAGACATTACTTTTCACCACGTCCTCGCTCAGGATTAGAGTCACAGTCCTCTGTGACAGGTAGAACGGCTATCAGGGTGCATTAGTGTTGTTTGTGTTTAGTTTGTTACGAGACATGCGGGCCTGGTTGAGTGTGTAATGGACGCCAACAGTGTGAGACGCTGATAAATCACCGTAAACAACATGAAGAACACAGGGTTCCACATACTAGTGTGAGATGGCGGTCTCAGCACTCGTCAGAGTTTGAAAGGGGCTTCAGTGTGGGACTCCATTTGGTCAGCTGGTCCAGTCGTGCAGTGTCCAGATTCTTGAGATTCGTCCAGGTCACGATCAACAACGTCTGACCACCACAACGGAGGATCGCCGTGCTGGGTACCAGGCACATCGGAAACTTTTCACAACTCCGCCTGCCAACCGTGAACAAGTAATAGAATTCCCGCAAAATTGAACGGACTAGCGAGAACCAGACTAAGGAATTATCGTCTCATATGTGGGCAGCCGATAAAAACACGGCACAAACGGCTGCATATGGGGTGATATCGTGACCAGGAAGCGTAGACTGCCGATGTATGGCGTAGAATTGTGCGTAGGGGTGAGTTGCTATTCTGCATCACCACGCATAACGTTGGGAGGTGAGTATGGCGGACACAGGGGGGAGGGGGGGGGGATCACACTCTACCGATGTTCCGCGGAGGCATAATAGTGTTACTCCTGGCCTTACGCTTCAGGGCATAATTTCAGGCCACTACTTGTAGTGACTGACTGCCTGCACAACGGTATTTCACGGATATCGTGCGTCCTCACGTGTCACCTGTCATTCCACAGTATCTCGGTACCATATTTCAAGAGGACAATGCTCATTCGTACATGATAGTTACTTCTCGGTTTGATGGCTGCTGGTTTGGAGCCAGTGCCGTAGACACTCGCCATCTTGCGCCAGTTCCACCTGAGCCACGGTAGGCGCTCAGGAGAAGGTGTCTACTTCGCCTCGACCAACTGCCAGACGAATACAATCCGCCAATGACCAGATGACAACGGACAGAAGCAAGATAGAGCAGCTCTCGGCCACTTGGTTATAGATCCTGGACCAAGGCTGACTTAGACAGGGAACGTCGTTTAATGAACTCTTAGAAGTGAACAGACATTTGTTGTAAATTGCATTTGTTACGTACCGAGAAATTTATCTACGATTATTTGCGCTTCGCTGTTGAGGACCTTCTTTTGTTTATTACAAGCAGTGTTGCAGATTTCAGTGTTCCACTAGTCACAGAGATAAGTAAAAATTTTAACTCATTTGTGTGAGTTGGGTACTTATTTGTTGCTGTGTTGTAGAACCTTCGTTCTCCTATCCTGTTACCTTTCCCTGGGGTATAGCTATGTAATAGTGCAGGGAGAAATTGTCTCAGTGGTGTACTGCAACAGAAACAGTTTCACGAACTCACGAACTCGGCCTACGGTAACAACAGTGGCAAGTCGGCCTCCACAGCAGTAGCGACGAGGACTTTTCAAAACTACGACGAGGACTTACAAAAATTTGCAGCTAAATTGTGGGGACGTCAGTGGACGTCAAACTAGAATAGTGATAATGCTTATAAGAATAACATTACCGGTGCGACGAAAATGAGACCCATTGCTTTAATCAGTTTATTTTACAGGTCCGTCTTGATCAGACAAACTTTTACACTCGACTATTACCTGTTTCGGCTACTACCATCTTCAGATCTGTTACAAACGAAAACAGTGTAGAGCCAACAAAGTTCAGTTTGCTGACGCTAAATCTACAAGAGTAATCTGATGTAGTATCAACGTTAAAAGTAAACATGTATGTACATAGTAAGTGCTGGTGATGATCACAATGCGTCTGGTACATAAATCAGGGAACTCATGAAAGCAGAGGGCACTATAGCTACGGTACATGATTAGGCAGTGTACCAAATGTAATGGTTAAAATGCGGTATGTGAAATCATTAATTAAATATACTTCACAAGGCAAAATGAGTTTTTGAAAATACAACATGTACTGACATACTGTATGTGGAACTGGATCCATGCATAAAAACCAACGTAAAAATTTCAAATACTAGCCTGGTAAGGTAAAACACAAAACTGTATAAAAGTCAGTGTATAAAGTACAACATTAGAAAACATCTATAAAATAAAATCTTCCAGCCTGAAAGATCAATTACCGCATAGAAATTGTAAGGTAAATAACGTAGCAGTGCTTATTAATTAAAAATTAAAAAATCGATATTCGATAGCACATCTGGAGGGTGGTGTGAATGGCGGCACGTCGCGGTTTCTCTTTTCTCTTCGGCGGAACAAGAGGAGAAAGGCCCAGTCTCGTTTCCTTTACGGAACTCCTCAGCATATCCTGTGGCTGCAAAATAATCAGATAAGAATGGGGACAGAATGGGGAGAAATATCCACATTATGTTTCTGCCCACAAATATAAGAGCTACTTGGCTCCATAGAAACACGGAAGTCTCCTCCACCCTGGAAGAGAAAGAAGGTAAAATAAACTCCAGCGCCTGCCCTGTCGTGGTGCAGCGTGGTGGAGACCATGGCGTACATCTAGTTATGTAACAAAATCATCATGATCTGGAAAACGCACACGAATAAATGAAAAAAAGGAAAAACACGCATAATTAAATGGACCGCTCCTTACACTATGGAAGTCACAAGTATCTTACATCCAGACTGGAAGTGGTTTCCTCCTGTGAAACCTAAAGCATACGTTTGAACAACAACGGGACACTGGAGCCACTGCAACAACAAACACAAGAACTTGGACGAACAGGAATTCTTCGTAACTTGCCTGAGCAGCACTGATGCCTACAGAAAGAATGACAGCAATTACTCCGGAACCGGAAGTTGTGGACGAGTGGTCCTAGGCGCTTCAATACGGAACCGCGCCGCTGCTACGGTTGCAGGTTCGAATCATGCCTCGTGCTTGATGTGTGTGATGTCCTTAGGTAAGTTAGGTTTTCGTGGTTCTAAGTCTAGGGGACTGATGACCTCAGATGTTAAGTCCCATAGTACTCGGAGCCATTTGAACCACACTCCGGATACGACCAAAGAGGCGTGATGACAAGTAGTTGAACTTGAGTTCGAAAAGATGGCAGCCACTGATACAATACTAATAACACTGCGAGGTATCGACTTGGATTCCATAAGGCCAACCTAAAACTGATCACCTTAAAATAGTAGTAAGACGTAGGAAAATAAATAAATAAAAAGATCCAGCTGTGTAACCCGTTTCCAGAGATGGAGAAGTCGTAGTACACCTTCAGAAGCGCCATTTATGTTGATAATTGAAATCGAACAGCATATTTCTGTACGAATCTCTCTGACAGTTGTGAGGCAGATGCCACTAAATGATTTCTTCCCTTTGCACATTAAGTGAAAGCCACAAGGACTGTATGCTCTCGTACCAACGATGGGTGGTTCCTATATAAAGCGTCACCACTTTTTTCTCAAAGCTGTTCGCAGATTGTGTTCCTACACTACTGGCCATTAAAATTGCTACACCACGAAGATGACGTGCTACAGCCGCGAAATATAACCGACAGGAAGAAGATGCAGTCATATGCAAATGATTAGCTTTTCAGAGCATTCACACAAGGGTGGCGCCGGTGGCGAAACCTACAACGTGCTGACATGAGGAAAGTTTCCAACCGATGTCTCACACGCAAACATCAGTTGGCCGGCGTTGCCTGGTGAAACGCTGTTGTGATGCCTCTTGTAAGGAGGAGGAATGCGTACCATCACGTTTCCGACTTTGATAAAGGTCGGATTGTAGCCTGTCGCGATTGCGGGTTATCGTATCGCGACATTGCTGCTCGCGTTGTTCGACATCCAATAACTGTTAGCAGCATATTGAATCGGCGGGTTCAGGAGGGTAATACGGAACAACGTTCTGGATCCCAACGGCCTCGTATCACTAACAGTCGAGATGACAGGCATCTTATCCGCACGGCTGTAACGGATCGTGCAGCCACGTCTCGATCCCTGAGTCAACAGATGGGGACGTTTGCAAGACAACAGCCATCGCCTTACTGGCGTATCACCCGGTGTGATGGTATGGCGTGCCATTTGTTACACGTCTCGGTCACCTCTTTTCGCATTGACGGCACTTAGTGCAGTGGTCGTTACGTTTCAGATGTGTTACGACCCGTGGCTCTATCCTTCATTCGATCCCTGTTAAACCCTACATTTCCGCAGGATAATGCTCGACCGAATGTTGCAGGAGCTATACGGGCCTTTCTGGATACAGAAACTGTTCGACTGCTGCCCTGGCCAGCAAATTCTCCAGATCTCTCACCAACTGAAAAGGTCTGGTCAACGGTGGCCGAGCAAGTGGCTCGTCACAATACACCAGTCACTACTCTTGATGATCTGTCGTATCGTGTTGAAGCTGCATGGGCAGCTGTATCTGCACACGCCACCCAAGCTCTGTTTGACTCAATACCCAGGCGTATCAAGGCCGTTATTATGGCCAGAAGTGGTTGCTTTAGGTACTGATTTCTCAGGATCTATGCACCCAAATTGCGTGAAAATGTAATCATATTTCAGTTCTAGTATAATATATTTGTCCAATGAATAACAGTTTATAATCTGCATTTCTTCTTGGTGTAGCAATTTTAATGGCCAGTAGTGTATACTGGACAGTAATACAGCCCATTAACAGTCGGCCGTTGGCGAACGGTGTACTTTCGGATAACATAATCACAGATGTACACGAAAAACACAATTACATCCACGTTTCTCGGCTTCTGACGAAATTTTGTTATTCGGGATGACGTACAACAACGTCACTCGGTTGTTTGGCGTTTCAAGTGCGGCTCATGCGATCCCTTTCTTACGCGATTGTTCTCATTCCCAGGCGTTCCTTCAGAACGTGCAGCTCAGTCATATGCTCTAAGCATCACAGGACAGCTCATGAATCGTTTGGCGTCGATCTCTGCCCTCTAACACGGTAAGAGCACACACTTCTCCTGTGTGCTCGGTGCTCGGTTCGTAGTGACCGCATGTTCTAATTCTGTTATATTCGCTTAACGGTCTGTTAACCGCTGTGTAAGTTCTCTGGCAATGACTGTTAAGAAGCATTTAAAGTTTCTTTCGAGCTCTCTTATGATCTAACGAATATGCGTCTCACGTTTCCATTTGTTTTCTGTCCCGTGCTATTTTCTAATGAGCTCATCCTATCTCACTCGGCGCGGTTTTGTAGCGACACACAGGTTATTTCCTGGTTCTGTCTGGCGTGATCGCTCGTTTCCTTGGAGCAATGAGAATGCGCTTTAGTAAAATGTTTTTAATTTTCAACCCCTTGCTATTCTATTCTGCAACATACCTGAAGCTGACCATGCCTTACATTTCGATATCTGATTTCGGAATCTCTGTCTGACCACGACGTAATCCTGATGGAACTCTCAGTCGATCGTTCCCAAAATATACCCTCTCCTCTTGTGATTCTTAAAAAAACGTATTCGCTGAAGGGCAACTGAAAATTGTTGACTGAACTGAGTTGGTCTTTCTCCTCCCTCATTCCTATTGTCAGTCATCTGCTGCTTACCACACAATTATGCCTACCTGAACTATGGCTGTCGACGTTGGTTTGCTGTGGAATCTGATGAGAAAGAGACTATCGATGAACTGTTCACAGCAGTTCTCTGCCATTCTCTCCTATTCACAAGGGATCCTACTCCTTTTATACCACTTTCTGCTGCTGTTGATATTGCCCTACAATCGTCTGACCAGAAATCTTTATCTGTACTACACTTCACAGCACTAACCTCCACTATATCTTGATTTAGCCCTTGCATTTCGCTTTTCAGACTTTCCACCATCCCACCTAAGTTCAAAGTGCTAACATTCCATGCTTCCACTCTCAGAATAATACCCAGTCATTGATTATCCATCTTCTTCTCATGATCACCTACAACTTGGTAGCCCCATTCCCGAGATCCGAATGGGCAACTTATCTTCTGACAATGGGTACATCATCATGAAACTTCTTGAGCTGATAGCCGCATGTCCGGTAGAATAACATTATGTGTTTTCAGTTTATTAATTTCTATTGCCTTCTGCACCCTCGTGCCGTTGATTATTGCCGATTGTTCCGACTTCTAGCTGAAATTTCCCAACCCAGAGGCAAGACAGTGCCCCGAAACTCTGTTCGCTCCTCCGCCCTCTTTTACAACGCCTTTGGTATAAAAGGTGTGACTTCTTATGTCTGGAGCTTTCGGACGGCTTTCGTGATAACTTTTATTCAAAATTTAGGCAGTGGGGCTTTGTTCGTACACAGGACCTAGGCTATTGTTACGAGTAGTCAAAGACACTACACCTATTTTTTTAACTAAACAATTGTCAATGCAGTGTATATTATATATTCGTATTTAGTTGATTATTATACAGACCTCCCTATGCCCGAACTCAGAAAATGCAAACAAATGTATTCCGAACGTCAGACTGTCATCGGACGCATCGAATAACATTTGTGATGGAAAATAGACCACATCAGCAGTTATTTAGGGATAGTTATTTAAGAGCAGTTATTTAATGGTAATGGAATGAACATCAGGTAGTGTATTTCTTTCGATAACGGTAATAAAAGATTTCCAGATTGAGTGCCTGTTCAAAATAGCATATCATCACGAACAATATATTATCCAGAAAGTGCTTTGACTTCGAAGAAGAAAGAATATTATGTGCACTGCTATGAATACGATTATCTTTCGGTAATAATATAGATAAGAACACTGACTGACGCATATCACCATCTGGCAGTAGCGATACAGCCTCGATCATTACGGGGTCGCTGAAATTTTAATTTCTTCTCTCACAGCAAGATGAGTCAAAATGAGTTTTCTGATTATTTGAGCCACGTATCATTAGTAATCCCACATAGAGTGATGTTTTTAATTTCACAACACATAATTAAAAAAGTTGTCGGCATCATGTCTAAGATCACTCCTTATTCACCACATTAGACGATCACAAACTAGTAAGCAAGAAAATTTATTGTCTGTGAATAAGTATGTGACTTCAGTGCAGTAAGTCTCATCAGAACTACTTTTTGTGGATCAATTAAACTACCCGTAGCATTTTCCCGTTTTGGGTTGTCGGCGTAAGGTATTTAAATTACTGTCTTCGTAAATGAAATTGTACTAGGGTCAGACTAGCCACTGAGTGAAGCACACTGGTTTCGTATCTAGGTGGCTTATATCGTCAGACGGTATTTGTTAGGTCTACCAATAAACCGTGTTGTAATGACAGACGTAGGAGATCACTAATTGACCCGAAGAGCACTGACTGTTTCACAGATGTGGAAATTACTTTTAGATGGATTTGATAAACATCATTACAAGTTATACTAACGGCAGCTGAACTAACGGGCCTTGAGTGAAGGCCTAAGACGGAATCTACCGAATCAAAAACAGTTTCGGTACCAGCAGGTCATATCGACTCACCGCACCTGATGATACAATGTACATACGTTAATTGGTGGTGTACACAACAATGGGAACCGCTTACAAGCGGTAAGGTGGTTTCCGAGGAAACAAGACACTTCAGTTGGTTAACCATGGCTGACGTGAAGAGAAGCGATCCAATTGCTATCCCGCTGCCTCGAGACTTTATCCACTGGAAGCTACAGGCCCAGGTAAGCCTCGTGTACTTCTCTTAGTGGAGCTGTGTGAGAAAGATCCCGGCAGTGTCTAGATCAGGAATTACGGGAGTGCATGAAGGAACTTCTGGATAGGTGTTACGTAGCTGCGCAGATGTTAAAGGTCGAGACATGACGACGATAGCGTGTTTTTTCTTTTTTTGTGGTGGTTATCGTTCTCTTGCATATACGAGGCTTAGTAAGGTGTAAAAAGCCATTTGCTAGAGAAAATCACTTATTTTTGTCTCATAAAGCGAGGCGCCAGTGTAATTACAAACTAACGACAGATAGGAATCTTTTTCAAGCTTGCGTTGTACTGGCCATTGCTTTTCTATATGAACGGCCATGTAAACCGTTCGTGTGTTGTGACTACACCGGGTAGCGATCAGCAGTACATTTGTTGAGGTGTTCCTAAGCAGTGTCACTGCTATGAACATAAGGATCCCAAAAATGGAGCAAGGCTTCAATGTTAATATACAGATGTATTTTGTTTCGCATACATTTAGCCCACGCTCTCTCTCTCTCTCTCTCTCTCTCTCTCTCTCTCTCTCTCTCTTTATCTCCCTTTGTCTCATTCTATTTCGATGAAAATCTATTTCACTCTTGACAATTTGCGTCACGTATCGTGTTCCAGGAGAATATATCCATTCAGTATAGTAACTTTAAAGTAGTGAAGGTATTATAAAAATTTTGTTTTTAAATAAAGAATTGTTCCAAATATCAGATATTGTTATTTTATTTTCTAGGGACGAAGATTAGTGTTTGAGCGATCTAAGATTCCGCTGGTACACTCGTATTCGAGATTCGAGCTGGAGGATTTTCTCTTCGCTGTTCATTATGACGTACATCCTGTCGATACTCACCCTTGGGATGGAGAGTGGCCTGGACTGCCGGAATATTACTGTGAGTGCCTAAAATTTCTCTGGTTTACAGATGTAAGTGGGGAATGGGAATAAGTGATGCTGCTATTGTGTTAATTCTGACCCCAGTGTGGAAAACATTACCTGGAGTATCTGATAACCTCCTACATCTTTCGCTTCCTACTTCCCCTCTCCACCTTCAGTTTACTTACAATCCTGTATTATTAGTATACAATGCGAACAGTACTGTTGGTAGAGGATTAAAATGGCGAAGTGTAAAGTACTCTTATTTTCTCCACGAATAGTGACTTTTAACTGACGCAGTTATTCTCTTACAGGCGCCGAATTCTACCGACCTCCGCCCCAAGATGTCCCAGTGGACGCAGAGTCCCGCAGACGTCGACCGCTGGAAGTGGTGACTGAGGAGGACGAGGCGTGTCCAGGCAACGGGCAGACGTGGGAGGGCGGAGACGTGCCAGCGCTGGACACGTCCGGCGAGAAGCAGTTGTCTCCAGACGTGGTGGGTGGCGTGGGAGACGCTGGAGAAGAGAGAGAGGGGCCGACGTGCGGTTGTGGCTTCTGGCGTTGGCTGAAGAAGATGTTTTGTGTTCGACGACGTTAGGGGCACTCCAGCACCTCTCGCCCAGGTTAGTCTCGAAACTAGCGGTAGTACAGAATAATACAAATTTCAGAATAACTTTCGTTTGTGATGAGTTTCCAAACTACGTTCTATCGAAATAAAAGAGCACATTTTTGTCACAGGCTTTTGCAATTTTTCATCTTCTTTTCAAAACAGTTATTGCATATCTGCTCTTAGTTAGACGCTACAAAGTTACCTGAAGTTTTAGCATCGTCACAAATATGACTGTACTGATTTGTATATAAATACATAACAGGTATTAGCTTTACGTTCTTTCCTACAACTGTTATTAGATATATTCATCGATCAATTTTCTTTTGTTTCAGGTTTTGTCAGCACCCACATCGAGCTAGAGAACAGATGAAACAAAACCTGTCGAGCGATTTGATTCAAAGGCATCGTCACCAGCCTGCTGCAAATAATGTACATAACATGTAAATACGTTCATTACTGTTTTGGATGTTTGTTCTCAAAATACCTACGTATTAAATTTGTTTTCCACTTTTACTCCAGCGTCTTATTTGTAGAAGACTTAGGAGTTCTTATAGTCATTCCCACAAAATAGTTCCGCATTTTATGGGACAAGTAACCAAATACAGAAAGTGCCCAGAGAACAATAGTAAATCGTCGTCCACCAATCGTCGGTCTCTCCCTCTCCCTCTCTCTCTCTCTTTTCTGCCACCCCATCTGTAAGATACACACACGCTCACACACACACACACGCACACACACACTCATATGTATATATATCCTCATGAAAAGATTGGAAAATAATCGAATGAGCTCTCATGTAATTGATAGTACCTTTCGAGTTCAAACTCTCACTACTCGGCATGTTTGTCACAAATACCTTCTACTGTTATACAGGCAATTGAAACTTAGTTCAGTGATCACAATCTGCTGTAACTGCATAGCGAAATATCGATATGACCTTTTTGTTATATACTTTGTAGTCCTTGTATGTGACATCCCTAGGTACCACTCAGAACTTATAACGAATACTCCATATCACACCATACGAGAAGCAGAGGCAATGCTAACAGATAAGTGACACTGCTTGAATAATCACAGAAATTAATGTGCGACGTACGAAGAACGCATTCCTTAGGACAGTGTGGCGAAATTTGATGTTGATGGGCTACGGCAACAGATGAATTTCGCTAGTGCCTTTACTAACAGCCCGACATCGCAAGCAACGCGTCTTTTGGGCTAGCGACGTTATTGGTTGGTCGCGGCTCTAGGCGCGCAGTCCGGAACCATGCGACTGCTACCGTCGGAGGTTCGAATCCTGCCTCAGGCATGGATGTATGTGATGTCCTTAGGTTAGTTAGGTTTAAGTAGTTCTAAGCTCTAGGGAACTGATGACCACAGCAGTTGCGTCCCATAGTGCTCAGAGCCATTTGAACCATTTTGATATTGGTTGGACCCTAGACAACTTGAAAATTGTGGTCTGGTCAGGTGAGCCCAGATTTTAGTACGAAAGATTTTATGGTAGTTTTCTAATGTGTCATGAACCCCACTAAGCCCTGGATTCGAGGTGTCAACAAGGCACTCTGCATACTATGGGTGGCTCTGTAATTATGTCGGATGTGTTTAAGTGGAATAGAATCAATCTTTTAGTCCAAATGAATCATTAACTGGGAGCAGTAATGTTCGGATACTTGGAGGCCATTTGCAGCAACATTCTACAGAACGTTTATGGATGGAAATTCACCATGTCACCAACCACAGTTGTTCCAGGTTGGTTTGATGGACATTCAGGACAGTTCAAGCGAATGGTTTGGCCGCCAAGATCCCCCTAAATAGTTCCATCGAACGTGAATCCCATCGAACATTTATGGGACGTAATCGGGAAGTGAGCTGGTGTACAAAATCCTACACCGACAACACTTACGCAGTTACGGACGGCCAAAGATGCAGCATGCGCCAGTATCTCTGCAGTGGACTTCCATCGACTCCATGTTGCTGCACTTAAGCTGGAAAAGAAGGTCCGACACGTTATTAGGTGGTATCCTGCGAGTTTCGTCACCTCAGTGTGCTCTGTAAGCGGAGGGTACCACGAATCTCTATACCACGAATCTCTACTAGTCGATTTCTTTCCTTTTCCACTGGCGTCTAAGCTTCTGTACAAAGACTGTCTTCTTGGTCCTTACGTGAAATGTAGTTAGCAGTGGTAGAATCACTTTGCAAATGGCGGTTCTCTAAATGTCCGCAACAGTTTCTCGCGAAAAGAGGGTTGTCTTTCCTCCAGAGATTCCCACATATGAATTCAAGACGCATCTCCGTAACAGTTGCATGCTGATTCACCCTACAGGTAACCAATATTCCAACGAACTCTGAATTGCTTTGATGTCTTTCTCTAATATGACATTATATGGATCCCAGTCACTACAACAGTATTCAAGAATGGGTCGTAATAGAATTCTATTTGCAGCCTGTTTTTGCATTAGAGCTACTCTTCCCCAATCTATTCCCAATAAAATAAAACAAACAATTGGTGAAATTAAAACGTAGAGCTTTGTTCAGTTGTGTGTTAGAAACTGTAAAAACTGAATCTTACTGTGATTTAACGATAGTTTACTTTCTGCATGCCATGAACTTACTTCATGAACTGCACTATTTGAAACGGAGTCAATGTTGCGCTCTACGTCCTATACTACCAAGCTAGTGTCACAGCAAACAGAAATAGTTTAGAAAAATTTTAGAATTACCCGCGATACTAGAGGGCAGATCATTTATATAAATTAGCAACAGGAGTGGCTCCATCATTGATCCCTGGGGCCACTCCCATTTGCCTGAACTAAACTCAGATTCCAATTCCCAGCCATTCTCAACACTGTGAATTATGACCTATTACTGTCTGTTGTTAATGTAAGAGGTGAAGCAATTGTCAGCTATTCCCTGTATCCCGTAATGATCCAACTTCTGGTGTAATATTTTGTAATCAACACAATCAAGCACCTTAGTTAAATAAAAAAATATAAAATTTTTAATCACTTGCAATGGGCTACTGTAGTTTAATTCTGACTACGTCTATCGATTTGATATAATTCGCACTTTGTTCTACATGATATCCTTATCCCACCAGTCAGCCACCCAGGCTACCTTTTGCTGCTAGTACCCCGTTTAGTACGTTCTGATGGATAGCAACTCTCAGACAGAATGATAAATGTGTTAAGGAAAGGATTACATTTGTCATATGTGTTATGTGCACTATAGACATCCTGCTACTACAGTACCTTAACGAGACTTGTAAAATCTCTATTGCCATTGGATTAGCTTTTCTACATAGTTTGTAATGATATGTGACATTTGTCTGAGTACAAAAGCCTTTTAGTCTTACTGTTCCCCTGCACATTGGTTCAAAGAAAAAAAAAAAAAAAAAAAAAAAAAAAAAAAAAAAAAAAAAAAAAAAAGCACAGTCTGCATCATATCATACGAGTTTAGGAGATCTACTAACATCCTTTTTCTTGTACTATCATATACAAAATTGACATGGAAATCACAACATAAAACTCATATTTGGTACTTCCTAAAAAATGCAACAATGAACCACCTCTAGCTTGAGCAGAAGTATTCTGAAACGCAAAAACTACTTGCAAACTAACCAGTTAATCTGTATCCTGGTAAAGGAAGCCTATAAATTTTCAAATTATTTAAGTGGTACTCCGATACATCAGTAATGTCAGAGTCAACATCTATAAGTATAAGTAGCATCACAGAATGATACAGTAAATTACGTTGACTGAAATAAAAGGTAATAAAAGCTTCTCATAACAGTAGGTTAGGAAACGAGTACGAGGAAAACAGTAAGTGGAAGACGGACAGAATGACAGGACATGTGCCAAGGTGTCAGGAGGAGAGGACAGAGATAGTAATGTATTCTGCAAATAACTGAAGCCTTTGGGCGCATTTGCTACTTTGACATGAAGAGATTGGCACAAGAGAGGAAATCCTGGGATCGCATGAAACCAATCAAAACTCAGATCGCTCCGTCTCTCCCCCACATCAAAAAATCTTTTGTGTTCTCTACTAACGTGTCATTCTATAATTAAGTTGAAGCAAATTATTAGTCTTCTTTCTACTACTCTCCGCCGCTTTTGTTTTTGCATATTCCGTTTTAAAAACTACCTCCATTGCATGTAATATTCCTCTAAGTAAAAAGTTAAAAAAAAACTTCGCCCGAACATTCTTTGAAGGCACCACGGCACCAACTGGCCGCCGTGTCATCCTCAGCCCTTAGGTGTAACTGGGTGCGGAAGTAGAGTTGCATATGGTCAGCACGCTTATTTCCCGGACATTGTTAGTTTTCGAGTCTCGTGTGGTTACTTCTGGGTCAAGTAGCTACTAAATTGGCTCACAAGGACTGAGTGCGCCATGCTTGCCAACAGTACCCGGAAAACGCAGACGGTTACCCATTCAAGTGCCAGCCAAACCCGACAGCGCTTAACTTCGGTGATGTGACGGGTACCGGCGTTACCGCTCCAGACAAAGCCATTGGCAAATGTTTCCCTATACTCAGCATAAAAGCGATACATATCAATTCTCCTTGCACTGCCTGAAAGTAAAAAATTAAGCACGCAGAAGCCTTAGCCCGATATCAATGAACCTTCGTAAAGAGTATGTGCGAGGGAATGCTGAAAGATATGACTCGAAATTTTTTTTACGAAAACTCTTTATGCTGATAAGATTAAACAGATGTTATGACCGTTTTACATGTTTATTCATTCTGTCTACATATTTTCAGCCTTCTGCCACTATAGGGCTCTAAATTGTACCCTGTAACGTGACAGTGTGTAACTTAAGTCCGTCGGTGTTTGGGAAACATTGTGCTGTAATCGAGTTTCGTGTTTGAAGCACTTGGACTCGTGTCGTGACCAAAAAGCGTGGACTATCTAAGAAATGTGTAGCACTCTGACCTTCAGCATTACAATGCCCGACTATAGGCTATCACTGTGACACCGGCACCATGACTTGACTGTTATCGATCTTCCTTCGTACAGTCACACCTTGGCCCCATCCGCTTTTCATCTGTTTCCAGAACCTAAAGTATATCTCTGAGGACTTCGCTTTGAATGTGATGAAGCGGTGCAAGCAGACGTGAGGTTGTGGCTTAGTCAACAAAGTCAAACATTCTACACTGACAGTATGAACAGACTGGTCTCTCATTGGGAGAAATGTGTTTGTTGCTAGGGTGATTATGTTAGAAATGAATGTATTGACCTGAAGAATAAAGACGTAGAATGCTGTTGTCTTATTGTAAAAATCCCGTGCTATGTCACATAAAATTCAGAGAGACTATTTTTCACCGTGACCTCGCACAGGATTAGGGTTACAGTTCTATGTGACACGTAGAACGGCCATCAGAGTGCATTAGTATTTAGTATTGTTACCATTCATGTGGCCCTGGTAGAATGATGACGGACGTCATCAGTGTCAGACACTGAGTAATCGCTGTGAATTACGTGGGGTTCCAAATACTAGTGTGAGACAGCGGAATCAGCACTCGACAGAGTTTTAAAGGGGCTTCAGTGTGGGACTCCATTTGGACGGATGGTCTAATCGTCAGTGGTGCACATGTTCCGCTTTTAACCCGCCCATGCTTGCCCGGTGGCCAGGCGGGCAGGCTGCCGCGCGTTGTCAACAGAACGGGCAGGCTGCTTCACTCCCAGCCAAGCCAAGCAGAACCCAACCCGGGCAGGCTGCGGGAAACTTGCTTGCCTGCCCATATTATTGCTGAGCTGCGCTACGCAGCCGTTTAGTCTGCGCGCGTGATTGTCGTATTATGAACGTTAATTAAAAGTTTCTATTTTACTTGAGCACCAAAAGGCAAACCCCAACATTATATATATTTCAGGTCAACAAATATTGGGTTTTATTTGTACATTCTTCCTTTACGCTTATATTTCTGGCTTATTAGGTATGTAAATAAATATGAATTACCAAATGCGTTGATAAACGTAAAACCGGAGAACGGCTGGACCAATTCGGCAATTTTTTATTTTTTTGCTGTGTTCGTAATTCTCTGGACAAAGTTTTTATGAAATAAATTTTTTGGAAAGTCGAACGAAAAATTGGAAAATTGGAGAAAAACTGAAAGTGTGTTTTCATTGTGTCCGTGTGTTTGTATTGCATACAATCTTGATGAAATTTTGCCCACTATACCTTGAAACCAAGAGGAAGGTCACAGTCTACATAGAATTTCGTAGGGTGCATGACAGAGGTTACTTTACTTAACGGAATTCGACAAATTGTACGATTTTATTCCGATCTTGATGAAATTTGGCACACTTGACCTTCAAAGCAGGACGAAGGGCGCTGTCTGCTTAAAATTCTGAAAGGTACATGGCGGAGGGTACTTTACTTACACACTTCAACACCAACCTACAGTTTTACTCCGATCTTGAAGAAATTTTGTACTCTTGACCATCAACATGAACATCAGTGTCTACATAATATTTCGGACAGTGCATAGAATAGAGTATCTTACAAAAGATTTTGACATCATTTACTGGTTACCATGAAAGTTGGCTCACAATATTTCCATGTGCATCTTTGTATATATATATATATATATATATATATATATATATATATATATATATATATAGTACTGTTACCATGCATGTGGCCATGGTAGAATTTATGACGGACATCAACAGTGTCAGACACTGAGTAATCGCTGTGGATTACGTGGGGTTCCAAATACTAGTGTGAGACAGCGGAATCAGCACTCGATGTATGTATTTATACTTAAATACACACACACACACACACACACACACATATATATATATATATATATATATATATATATATGTGTGTGTGTGTGTGTGTGTGTGTGTGTGTGTGTGTGTGTGTGTGTGTGTGTATTTATGTACAAATACATACATTTTTTAAACGAAATGTCTATGATCTTTTTGAAATGTGAGAGATGTCTGACACATTCATAGACATCGTGTTTGACATTTAGCGCACAGCAAATGTCATTTAACAGTTGCAAACCATTTTTGATTGAGCGAACGTGTTATATTGGCTGCAACAAACCGTGATGTTAACGAAATGAATTTTCAGATTCAAAATATGATACCTTTCGAATGGTGACATACAAGTCGGTTTATTCCGTTACTAACCAAGATGATGTAGTTAACTGTCCTACGGAATTTTTAAATTCGCTGAATTTGCCCGGATTATCGCCTCCCAATCTGCAATTAAGTCGGATCGGCAAACATTATGTTGCGAAAAGTAAACCAGCCACGTCTTTGTAATGGCACCCGCTTGCGGTGAAAAAATTAAAGAACAACGTAATCGATGCCACAAATTAAAAAGGAAAGTACAAAGGTGAAGACAGTTTGATTCCACCTATCACTATGATTCCGACCGACATGCCATTCGACTTTAAACGGTTATAATTTCCAGTGCAGCTTGCATTTGCCATGTCGATAGATAAATCGCAAGGGCAGTCGTTAAATGTTTGTGGCAACAATCTGGAAAATCATGTTTTTCACATGGCCAATTCTATGTCGCATATTCCCCTGTCGGGTCACCTTCAACATCATTTGTTTACGCACCAGAAAACAAAACTATCAATGCTGCGTATCAAAAAGTATTACAATAAATGCTACCTAGTAATAAACTTTGGCACTGCTTCACTGATCACCACAAAAGTTTAGAGATATATATGAGTTTTCATAGATAGGTGAAGAGGAGATGAACTGAGGTGGCGGAGTCCAACAGAGAGAGGATGAGGAGAAAGATAGAGGCTGGGGGGAGAGGGGCCAAGGGATGGGGAGGGGGGGGAGGTGAACAGAGAGATAGTGGGAGAGGAATTAATGGATAGGGAGAAGATAGGGGAGGGAACATGGACTACGAGAGTATGGAATAAATAAATGCCTAGGGAACACCGGGTTTTCAGGTAGTTGTCAAATATAAAAGGATTTCTTCGAGACTTCACAATCTTTCAATACTGGATATTCTCAATTCGAACCACCATCAGATCACATATCAAACAGGTTTTGTACAAGCAAAACAGTCACTGAAAATGGAGCTCCTTTGTACACTAAAAGCTACAGATAACCACCCCGAGCCCATGAAGATAGTGTTTTTTGTTTTAGTGGAACGCAATGCAGTCTGTGTTGCAGTTTTCAACACTGAAACGGATGGATATTTGTACTAAAGAAGTGAACCTCCACCCCCCAGAAAGAAGATTAGTCCCCTCCCCAGAGTACCAAATTAAGATTTTGGAAGTCTAGATTCTTTACCTTTACTATGTTTCAGCCAAGTATGACACCAGTTATACAAATATTTAACTACTTTTCCAGGATGTATTTTACTGGTTCTGTGAATTCATTCGAAGTTGGCAAAATCATTCTCAATTCAAAAAATCCATTTTAACAAAATCGTATCCAGTTCGTCTAAAAACTATAGTACTGGGAATACAATGGCGACTGTGAGCCATTTTCGCGGCGTCTACGTTTGCGTCATGAGTGTCCACACTTGTAGTCTAGGTCTGCGTCATGAGGGGCCATAGTTCGGGCCCTCATGATGCAGACTTAGACGACGAGTGTTTACTTGCATGATGCAGACCTAGACGACGACTGTAGACCCTTATAACACAGACCTAAACGACGAGTCTGAACCCTCATGACTCAGGCGTAGACGCTGTGTAGAGTGGCTCAGAGTTTCCATTATATTCCTACTACAATACATTCGTGGGAAATGGCACTCTTCATTTTAAAAGTATTTGTAGTGTCTAGGTCTTCAGCTTCTTCACCCTGCTTGTGGGATTACCCTTAATATAGAAATACAGGATTAAAATTACATTTCGCAATGTGTGTGGAACTCATCAATGTAAATTGTAATTTAAGCTCATAATGTGTATTGCCTTAATCCACAAATGAATATTTTATTTTGCAGAACACTTTCCAATATAAAATATTTACAAATTTTCCTTCAGCTCCCCTGAAAGTATTATTTAGGCCCAACCAGATACTCCTAAAAATATTTGGCTACTTTTGCAAACACAAGTAACAGAAAATGTTTTACCAACAAGAACAAATGTCGCTTGTGAGGATTGAAATCAAAAAGTTTAGTCTAAAATAAAAATGAACTGTATGCATTACAAAATTTGTACCTCAGAAATTGACGCCCATAAAACACAAGAAAGAAAAATGGTTCAAATGGCTCTGAGCACTATGGGACTCAACATCTGTGGCCATCAGTCACCTACAACTTAGAACTACTTAAACCTAACTAACCTAAGGACATCACACTCATCCATGCCCGAGGCAGGATTCGAACCTGCGACCGCAGCGGTCACGCGGTTCCAGACTGACGCGCCTACAACCGCAGGGCCACACCGGCCGGCACACAAGAAAGAAAACTGCACTCTTAATTAGTAAATTTGCACTCAAACTCATAGTTCCCTGCTTAATTTTCTGCTGTATTCTTAATGTGTCTGCTGATTAGTGTTTTATTTAAGTCTGTATGCATTAAGATGTGATCGTTTTTCGCTAATTAGGTTTCCAGCGCAACTAAAAATTCTCTCACTAGAGGCACTAGTGGCCTGTATATTTAATAGTTTTCTTGCCACACGCGCAAGTCGAGGAAGTCGTTGGGAGTTATTTTTCCACCACTGTAGAATATCTCCCTCGTTCACACACTGTTCTTGCAAGTACCTGCTGACTTCATCATGTAGGAGAGGAGGCTCTTCTGCCCAGTCCTCAAATTTCGCCGTTTTGTGCGGTCCTGAATTTGTTTCTTGGGTGCTGTGATTGGGCACTTGTACTGAAACTATACAGGTTCCAATTAATATTTGCAGAATAATGGGAAGATCGTACTACACATAGTTGAAGTTATAATACTTTTTAGATGATGCTTTCATTTATCGTCCAGTAAAGTCACCAGAAGATCAAAACTAACTGCAGGACGATTTAAATAAGATATATATTTTTGGTGTGAAAATTAGCAGTTGGCCATAAATACTGAAATGAGCGAGGTTATCCGTGTGTGTACTAAACTAAGTCCGTTAAACTTCGTTTACAAGATCAACCAGTCAAACCTAAAGGCTGTAGATTTCAATTACGACCTACTTAAATAGGAATGGACACACAGAAAATGTTGTAGGCGTTTTAATGACAAAACACTCTTTTGCAGCATTGCTACGCAGTTGGAGAGCGTTTTCTGCTACGATTGATGGAGGTGGTCGAAAGAGTCTAAAGAAGGGCAGCTCGTTTGGTATTACCGTGAAACAGGGGAAAAAGTGTCTCGGAAATTATACTGGAGTTTGGATGGGAATCATTACAACAATGGCGTTTTTTGACGTGGCGCGATCTATATATGAAATTTCGTTCACCAACTTACACCTCTGAATTCGAAGATATAGTGTTGAGTCCCCCCTACATTGAAAGAAATGATCATCAGAATAAAATACGAAAAAGCAGCGCTCAGACAGGGAGATGTAGGTGTTTTATCCCGCGCGTAATTCGAGAATAGGACACAAATAAGTTGTAAGTGGTTCAATGAACCCTCAACCAAACACTTGCGTGTGACTTGCAAAGTACCCATGTTCATGTAGTTGAAGAATATATGCATTATCTTAGGAACTTACCTTCAGCACACATTGTCGTGCTGCTTGGTAAACATCAATTTTTTCATCCTCGGTTAACTTTCTTAATCTTTCTTAATGTGCAGTAGTTACACACCATAAACGTTGCAATTTTATACAAAATACTAACGCACATTTTTTGTTATAGGAAGGCACCGGCGGCTTGTTTCAACGGTTTCATGTCCAGAAAATCATTTTATCAACATACGTATTTCACAAGTGGTTCTATAATTTTCAGATGGAAAATTGCCGGCCAAAGTGGCCGTGCGGTTAAAAGCGCTGCAGCCTGGAACCGCAAGACCGCTACGGTCGCAGGTTCGAATCCTGCCTCGGGCATGGATGTTTGTGATGTCCTTAGGTTAGTTAGGTTTAACTAGTTCTAAGTTCTAGGGGACTAATGACCTCAGCAGTTGAGTCCCATAGTGCTCAGAGCCATATGAACCATTTTTGCTCAGAGCCATTTGAACCATTTGAACCATGGAATAAAATTACAAACCTCTTCGTCGTTATCCTGTACAGTACAGTGAGCTTTTAAGGCGTAAAATCACAGTAGAACTAAATGTAGGGTTATCTCCTTGTCACCCTCTAGATCAACTGTGGCTTCTTTAAACGGCTTAAGAAATGCTATAAGCTGGCTAGTTATATGGTGGTCATAACCCAGCATCTTACCAGAGGCACCTTCGTTATGTAAGACAGCCTTCACTGAATCAATCTGAGGATGTACTGATATAAGCATGTCAAAATAACTGTCCCACTGCTTTAAAGATTAGTTCAGTCTCACACAGAGACCTCTTCTCTTAAAGTAGGAAACCGTAGCCCGCACTGTATTAAGAATGGCTAATATATTTGAAACATTTTCTTTCCAACATTGTTCGCTCAGAACATGTTTAAAGATTGTGTTTATACTATGAGCCATGCATGGAAGACGCTGGTATATTTCGAGAGCTTTGACAATGTTACTGCCATGGTCTGTGACAAACGTAATTTTGGCAATGCCTTCACGAGAAACACTCATAGTTTCTAAGCGATCTTCCAACTCGTTTCGAGTTTTCGAGCCAGTTTTTGGGCAGTCAGGAAACGCAGAGCACATCAGTACATATTTATTCAAACACCAGTCTGAATTTATGTAATGCATTGTCACGGACATGTAATGCACCCCTTTGTAATTGTCTGTCCATAGATCAATTGTACTGGCACATATACCATAACGAATCGCATGCACTATATGTGGGAGTATTTTGCTGCGCACTTTATCAGCTAAGGTTTCAACATTCCTAGCTACTGTCACTCAGGAAGGCATAATATTTTTAATATCAACTGAGCCATATTTTTTACCTATGTCGATCAGTGTCTGCTCTAAACTAAGAAATCCTTCTCCCTCTATACTGCTAAATAGTCTCAGGTCCTTAGCACACATTTCGACGCACTTTTCGTCCACTAAATCTTTGTCCTCTTTCAAGATATATACGGAGTGACGGAACTGCTTGTGGAACTTGCACACATGTCGTAACATACTCGAGGTTCCCGAATAAGTACTTGAGAGCTTTTTACATAGTTTGCGTTGAGACACACCTAGCAATTTATTTTAAGCAGTCTCTTAAACACAGAAAACGTTTCCCATGCGGCACTTGTGCTCTGTTTCGTTACCAGTATGTATTGGCCACTTGTCATTCTTTTTTTTCAATCTCACTAAAGTTCGACCTATACATTGTGCTGCCCCCACCATTGCGATAAATGAACTACGGGCTAACTACCTGGCTACTCTAGTCACGGTAGCTTGACAGCGCAACCTGTTGTCAGGCGCAGCAAGCTGAGCGGGTCCTGTGAAGCTTGGCAGGCCTGCGGGAACCCAGGTAGCCCGGGCCTGCGGGAGCCCAAGTCGGCCGCATTACCCACTATGCCTCAGTACACGTTCACTCTTGTGTTTGCGTCGCGCCAGGCTGACCTGCATGTATGGTTGCAGAGGAGCTAGGGGCAAGCAGGCTGCAAGCGGAAATTGTACATCTCTGCTAATCGTGCAATATCCAAATTCTTGAGACTTTCTGATGTGGACTGCATGGGAACGTGAGGGCAATCATAATCGTCGTCATGGTCATGGTCAACAACGTTGACCATCACGAGGAAGGACTGCCGTGTTGTGCACCAGGCACATCGAAAACCCTTCACACGTCCGCCTGCCAACCGTGAATAAGTAATGGAATCTCTACAACTCTGTACATTATCCTGAGAGAATAGCAAGAGCCAGACTAAGGAATTATCGCCTCATACATGGGCAGCTGACAAGAACACAACACAAACGGCTGCATTTGGAGTGTTGTCGTGACCAGGAAGAGTGGACTGCCGACAATTGGCGTAGCATTGTGCTTAGGTGTGAGTTGCTATTCTGCACCACCACGCATACCGTTTTGTGGTGAGTATGGTGGCCATTGGGGGGGGGGGGGGGATACCATTGTCACAATGTTTCGGGGAGGCACAACAGTGTTATTCCTGGTGTCATGCCACAGGACATAACTTCAGGTCACTGCTGGTAGTAACTGACTGGCTGCACAACGGCACGCCATGGACATCGTGCTTCCTAACGTGTCACATCTCATTTAATAGTATGTCGGTGCCATCTTTCAATACAACAATGCTCATTCATTCATGATAGTTACTTTTCGGGTTGATGGCTACTGGTGGCAGGCATACGATGGTATGAACGTTTGAAATCATCGTTGCACTAACCCTAAGTCATAATTTTAAAAAAACGTTTAATATTTAGTGCCAGAGAGAAAACAAACAGGTCATGACGGTCCTCGTGGCTTAAAATTCTGTCGTCTAAACTTTATCTGACTAAACTAACATAAGAAAAATAAATTTATAAAATTTTGAATGTTCTGTCAATACTACATGTAAGTTTCTTAGCGACGAGTCAATAACATAGCACTGCTTTCAAGCTTATGCGCCGAGATTTATTGCGGTCGTCCTCGAGTATCTGACAAGAGAGCTACAAAAAGAAAAAAAATGGAGGTGTCCTTTAGCAGCGTAAAAACCTAAGAATCTCTTCAGCCGAGGCCTCGTGTGTCGATGCTGAACCGAAGGTAAAACATACAATTGTATAAAAGCCAGTATAAAATGTATAACACTAAAAAAATCTATAAAATAAAATCTTCCAGCCTGACGGATCTATTACTGCAAACGAAATTGTAAGGTAAATAACGTAGCAGTGATCATTATTTAAAAATTAAAAAATCATTAGTCGATAACACATCCGGAGAGTGGTCACAATGGCGGCACTTGAAAATTGTGAAAGAACAGTAAAACAGTGTTTTGCTTACATGAAATATTCCCAAAATGTCAATAAGAGATCTCGACGAAATTTGGCGGGTACGTACAGAGGGAATATAATGCAATACCAACTTGTTTGTTTGTGTCCCGACATGGCGATAGGCAAATTAACAGATTAAGTATGGAGAGATTATCTTCGCAAGTATGGTATATACAAATGATCCTCACATGAAAGTTGATTTTGCAAAATACCCCACCACCGTTAATTAATTCTTAAAAAGGAAAACATTTCTTCAAATAACTTAATAATTTACCGGAATGCAGCCGGTTGATGCCGCCGGCAACCACCGATGTTTCGACGGAAGCACACCCTGCCATCCTCTAGGCAAACTGCATCAAGTAAGCGCTGTACAAGGGAATTTAAAACCTCGGTTCTCAGAGAAATCCGGAATGATAACACTTACACACGCTGTAAACACTAGCGCCATCACAAACCAAAGGTGGCCGACGTCAGAAGTTACCTACAGTGGAATTAATAATCAGTTGGTGTGGTAGCATAAACTCTATCCTTCTGTTTCTTAACCAAGGAGCGCGGGACTCCATGCAGACTTTAAACGAAAACCGCCATCCCTGTTGATCAAGCTACTTCCTAATTTTATTTCAACAGCTTCCTTAACAGCGCTTTCACAATAGCTGGAACTGCATGTCATAATCTGCACTTTATTATATTCTATAGGTTGACCGGTGCCAAGTCAATATTCTGCAACAGCGGATTTGCTTGGCTTTTGAAAGCATGTGTGTGGCACATGCGCAATATGCTGGTCTTCCAGCGTCGTGATAGCCTGACCAATTTATGACATGCCACAACTGTGAGGAATAAGTAGACATCCTCTTTAGGCATACTAAAATAATCCTTCACGGAACCTAAAAGCAACCTGTTCTTAGATAGTGGGCGTAAAACTCAATTTGCGTCATATTTCCGCAAAATATGACCAGTCGTGTTAGAAATGACCCCTGCGTTAATGAAAATTGCCGTAGTCTTTGGGCCACTTCGGTATTATCATCATTCACCCGAAGAAAAATTGGTCGATACCGCTATGTCTATCTGTCTTTCACTGTAAGCATTCTGAAGAAAGGTGACCTCGAGATGGACTAACTCAGCTCACAAACTCTCGGGGTCCGAGATGACAAGGGCCCTGTGTAACAAGTTGTTAAGTTCGCCATCATGTTGAGCTTCGCCATCATGTTGAGCCAGAT
The DNA here is from genome assembly GCF_023864275.1 of Schistocerca cancellata. Taxonomy (NCBI): domain Eukaryota; kingdom Metazoa; phylum Arthropoda; class Insecta; order Orthoptera; family Acrididae; genus Schistocerca; species Schistocerca cancellata. Next base: position 880,799,750 of record NC_064628.1, read on the forward strand.
GGTGACAACTATCAGCCTGCAGATACAAGCCAGTGTGTGTAGGAGTCGTATAAAGGGCAGGTACCAAAGTACCGTCCGCCTTCCTTCTAACTAGCACATCAAGGAAGGGTAGACAACCATTATTTTCCACGTCCATGGTGAAATAAATATTCGGGTGCAAAATGAGATTTTTCCCTCTTCCTTTCGCGGGCACGTGCTCTAGAAATTAAATGAAGTAAACATCGTAGTGCTAGTTTAGTAACTACGGAGTTTGTGCCTTTTATTTGTTAAAAAAAAATAAAAACCTGCCGACCGATGCTGGATCCAGCGATCCAGCTACTATGGCGCTTTTTAATTTTTTTTTTAGGACTAGTGCTCTACCAACTTGTTTACGTGAGCTCTAAACCCTTTTTAATTTTTTTTATTTTTGCAAAGAGAACAAACTCGTACTACATAGAGCAAACGTTGCAGGTAATGAGAAAACAAATAATAACCTCTAGTGTGTGAAAATTAAAACGAAGTTCTTCATAAAATAACCCAATTTTACTTCGAAACATAAAACATAAATAGGTAGGCTACATTTTCGCAAAATCTTTTTTTAAACGTAAATGAGTATACAGTCTCACCATCAGCATCATCTCAATTGTAGGCTGCAGACAGAGAGCTATACGTGAAAAGGATAAACATGTGTCAGGGGAAAGAAAACCTGGAAGAGGAGGAGCAAAGAAAAGTGATGGAAATTAGGAATATTTTCCTCGGCTTTCTCCACTTTGGCGCGCCATCAGATCAACGTGCATTCTGTCATTGACCATTAAAAGGGGAATGCCCCAAGCAGCTCAGGCTCCAAATGGAAATTACAACTTGGAACCCAGTTTAAGTTATCGGGAGAAATAAACCACAATGCGAAATTCATAGCATCAAAAAACCAATACGACCTCTATTAAATTTGTAAAGGCAAACACGGCAGGTAATGCGAAGTGGCGGTAGGACATGAATGAATAATATTTCAGAGCCCTGAGTCAATTACATCAAGATCTTCATTAATATAAGGAAAAACAGTCACAGTAAGATATATTGAAGCAAGAATCAATTACAGAACCAGAAGATATGCGGAGGGTCACAAAGTAATTGCATGGGATCACACTGCAATCCACGTCGATTTATCACCACATACAGACGTTACTGCTCTCCAGGAGACATTTCAGCCGTAAGTGGGGGCCCACCACATTACAGGCGTACTTCAGCCAACTTTATGCCAAGGGAGCTACAAGTCAGTTACAAAATATAAATAACTTGAAAATTGTGAAGTAACAGTAAAACAGTGTATTCTGGTGATCGGGAACTACTGCTGGACTCTCAGGCAAGGTTCCAAGCCCAGACCGTTGAAAGTGTTACTCGCCTGGACGTAAGTGGGCATGGTCCCTGTTGTAGTCAATCCGATAGCATTTCAGTGTTTCATCATCAATGTCAAGTTCCAAGTGATACAGTTAACCTGCAGTGGTGCATCAAAAACTACAACTTGAATCCAAGGAAACGTTCCAAGCACAGACCGCTTGAAGCGTTACAGGCTTGGACAGAAGTCGGCACGGTGATTGTTGTATTCAACCCGATGCAATTTCTGTCTTTCTAAGTCAATGTGAAGGTATGAGAATCACAGGAAACCTGCAGTGGTGCATCGGAAAAAAAACCTTCACTCCCAGATATGATTCCAAGCATAGACTGTTTGAGAGTAACTTGGCTCGACATAATTAAGCATGGTGCTTGTTGTATTCAATCCCGATGAATTTTCTGTCTCTCATATTCATGTGAAGGTTCAAGGGCTACAGTAAACCTGCAGTGGTGCATCGGGAACTACTACTGAACTCGTACGAAAGGCAATGACGATTTGTAGCGTTACTCCCCTGGACATAAGTCTCCATGGTGCCTGTTGTATTCAATCCGATGCAATTTTCTGTGTTTAATCGTCAAAGTGAATGTCCAAGGGTTACAGTAAACCGGCAAATGTGCGTCGGAAACTACTACTGAAGCACAGACAATTTCAAGCAATACTCACCTGGACCGACGTCGGCATGGTCCCTGTTGTATACAATCCGAAGAAAGTTCTGTGTTTCATCGTCAGTGTGAAGGTCCACGGGTTACAATAAACCTGCAGTGGTGCATCGTAAACTACTACTGAAGTCATAGGAAAGGTTCCAAGCACATTCCGTTTGTAGCGTTACTCACCTGGATGGAAATCGGAATGGTGCCTGTTGGATTTAGTCCGATTCAGTTTCTGTGTTCCATCGTCAATGAGAAGGTCCAAGGATTAGTGTAGACCTGCAGCTGTGCATCGGAAACTACTGAACTCCAAGGCCACGTTCCAGACACAGACCGTCTGGAACGCTATTCGCCTAGACGGAAGTCGGCATGGTGCCTGTTGAATTCAGTCCGTGGTAATATCTGTGTTTTATCGTCTATGTGAAGGTCTAAAGGTTACAGTAATACCTGAAGTGGTGTATCGGAAACTATTACTGGACTAACGGGAAAGATTCCAGGCACAGACAGTTTGATGCGTTACTAGCCTGGACAGAGGTCTGCATTTTGCCTGTTGTATTCAATCCGATGCAATTTCTATGTTTCATCGTCAATGTGAAGGACTAAAGCTTACAGTAAACCAGCAGTGGTGCATCTGAAACTGCTACTGGACACCCTGGAAAGGTGCAATGCACTGACCGTTTGAAGCGTTTCTCCCCTGGACAGAAGTCGGCTCGGTGCGTGTTGTATTCAATCCCAATGCCATATCCGTCATCCATATTCATTGTGACTGCAAGTTCTGTATTTCTTCGTCAGTATCAGGTCCATGGGTTACACTAAGAATGCAGTGGTCCATCGGGAAAACTACCGAACTCCCAGGATAACGAGCAGCGGTGAATCAGAAAATACTACTGCAATTCGAGGAAAGTTTTCAAGCACAGAACTTTTGGAGCGTACTCGCCTGGTCAGAAATCAGCATTATACCTGTTTTAATCAATCCGATGGAATTTCTGTGTTTCTTAATAATTGTGAAGGTCCAAGGGTTACAGGAAACCTGCAGTCGTAAGTCGGAAATTACTACTGGTGTCTTAGGAGAGGTTCCAAGCACAGACCGTTAAAGCGTTACCCGCTTGGGCAAAAGTCGGCATGGTGCCTGTTGTATTCAGTACGAAGCAAATTATGTATTCATCGTCAACGTGAAGGTCTAAGTCTTACAGTAAACCTGAAGTAGTGAATCTGAAACTGCTAGCAGACTCCCAGTAATGATGTAAAGTACAGACTATTTGAAGCGTTACTCGCCTTAACAGAAGTCGGTAAGATGGCTGTTGTGTATTCAATCCAATGCAATTTTTATGTTCTATCGTCAGTATGAAGGTCCATGGGTTACAGTAAATCTGCAGTGGTATATAGGGAACGACTAGGAAAGGTTCCAATTCCGATGTTTCGTCGCCAATGTGAACGTGTAAGGGTTATAGTAAAACTGAAGTGGTGCATCAGAAACTACTTTGAGACTCCAACGGAAGGATCCAAGCACAGACCGTTTGAAGCGGTTCTCGCCTGGACAGAGGACGTCATGGTGCCTGGTGTAATGAATCACAATGCATTTCTGTCATATTCATCGTGAATGTGCAAGAGTTACAGTAAGCTTACAGTGGTGCATCGGAAGATAACATTTTTCTCGCCATAGAGGTTGGAGCAGAGACAGTTTAAACCACTGTTCGCCTTCACAGAAGTTTGCATTTTCTGTGTTCCTGGTCAATGTAAAGGTCCAAGATTTACAATAAACTTGCATTAGTGTATCGGCCACTATTTCTGCACTCTCAGGAAAGTTTTCAAGCTCAGAACTTTTGGAGCGTACTCGCTGGACACAAGTCGGCATTACGCCTGTTGTATTCAATCCGATGCAATTTCTGTGTTTCATATACATTGTGATGGTTTAAGGGTTACAGTAAACCTGCAGTGGTGCATCTGAAACTGCTGCTGGACTCTCAGGAAAGGTTTCAAGCACAGACCGTTTGAATAGTTACCCGCCTGTACAGAAGTCGGCATGGTGCATGTTGTATTCCTTCGCGATGATATTTCTGTGTTTTATCGCCAATGTGAAAGTCCAAGTGTTACAGTAAAACAGATGTGGTGCTTCGAAAGCTACCAGTGTGCTCCTGAGAAAGGTGCCAAGCACAGACCGTCTTAAGCCATACTTTTCTACATCTACATCTACATCTACATGACTACTCTGCAATTCACATTTAAGTGCTTGGCAGAGGGTTCATCGAACCACAATCATACTATCTCTCTTCCATTCCCGAACAGCGCGCGGGAAAAACGAACACCTAAACCTTTCTGTTCGAGCTCTGAATTCTCGTATTTTAGTTTGATGATCATTCCTACCTATTTAGGTTGGGCTCAACAAAATATTTTCTCATTCGGAAGAGAAAGTTGGCGACTGAAATTTCATAAATAGATCTCGCCGAGACGAAAAACATCTCTGCTTTAATGACTTCCATCCCAACTCGCGTATCATATCTGCCACACTCTCTCCCCTATTACGTGATAATACAAAACGAGCTGCCATTTTTTGCCCCCTTTCGATGTCCTCCGTCAATCCCACCTGGTAAGGATCCCACACAGCGCTGTAATATTCTAACAGAGGACGAACGAGTGTAGTGTAAGCTGTCTCTTTAGTGGACTTGTTGCATCTGCTAAGTGTCCTGCCAATGAAACGCAACCTTTGGCTCACCTTCCCCACAATATTATCTATGTGGTCTTTCCAACTGAAGTTGTTCTTAATTGTAACACCCAGATACTTAGTTGAATGGACAGCCTTGAGTATTGTACTATTTATCAAGTAATCCAATTCCAACGGATTTCTTTTGGAACTCATGTGGATCACCTCACACTTTTCGTTATTTAGCGTCAACTGCCACCTGCCACACCATACAGCACTCTTTTCTAAATCGCTTTGCAACTGATACTGGTCTTCGGATGACCTTACTAGACGGTAAATTACAGCATCCTCTGCGAACAACTTAAGACAACTGCTCAGATTGTCACCCAGGTCATTTATATATACCGGAATGCATTGGCTGACGTCCCCGACAACCACCGATGTTTCGACGGAAGTACACCCTGCCATCCTCAAGGCAAACTGCAGCAAGAAAGCGCTGTGCAAGGGAATTTAAAACCTCGGTTCTCAGACAGATACGGAATGATAACACACACGCTGTAAACACTTGCGCCATCAAAACTCAAATGTGACAGACGTCAGAAGTTATCTATAGTGAACTTAATAATGTGTTGGCGAAGAAGCATAAGACTCTATCCCTCGGTTTTTTGAGCATGGAGAGACCGGAACTCCATGCAGACTTTAAACGAAAACCGCCATCTCCGTTGATAAAACTACTTCCTAATTTAATTTCAACTGCTTCCTTATTTGCGCTTTCACAATAACTGGAAGTGCATGCCATAATCTCCGCGTTGCGATATTCCATAGGATTACCTGTGTCAAGACAGTGTTCTGCAACAGCGGATTTGCTCGGTTGTTGTAATCATGTGTGTGGCATATGCACAGTACGCTCGTCTTCCACAGTCGTGATAGTCTGACACGCCACAACTGCGAGGAATAAGTAGACATCCTTTTTACGCAAACCAAAATAAAACATTACAGAAAACTGAAAGGGCCCTGTTCATAGATAGTGATCGAACAACACAATTTACAACATATTTCCGCAAAATAGGACCAATCCTGGAAAAAATGATCACTGCGATAAGGAAAATAGCCGTAGCCTTTGAGCCACTTCGGTATTATCATCACTCACTCGATGCATAGTTGGACGATCGCGCCTTTCACTGTAAGCATTCTGACGAAAGGTGACTTCCAGATAGGTTAACTCAGCTCACAAACTCTCAGGGTCCGAGATATCAAGGGCCCTATGAACCACGGTTCTAAGTTCGCCATCACGTTGAGCCGGATGGTGACAACTATCAGCCTGCAGATACAATCCAGCGTGAGTAGGAGTCGCATAAAGGGCAGGTACCAAAGTACCGTCCACCTTCCTTCTAATCAACACATCAAGGAAGGACAGACAACCATTCTTCTCCACGTCCAACGTGAAACAAATATTCGGGTGAATCGAATTTAGATGCTCTAAATAGTGTTTCAAATTCTCAGCTGCCTGTAGCCAAATAACAAAAGTATAATCTACATAACTAGAAAACACCCAAGTCTCAAAGTCTCCAACTGCAAGGCATTTCCCTCCAAATCGTCCATACACAGACTGGTAATGAAAGGGAATAAAGGTCTTTCCATCTGTTTCCTGCTAGTACTTGCCATTAAGTAAAACTCACGTGGAAGTCAACACGTGTTGAAACTAGTATTCGCCACAGCCGAGCAAATCCGCTGTTGCAAAACATTGTCTGAGCACCGCTCATTCTACGGGATGTAAAAACATGGAGATACTAGCATGCACTTCCAGATATTTTGATAGTGTTTCAAATGAAGCTGTTGAAATTATATTAAGAAGTAAGCTTACAAAGAGAGATTATTTTAAAACATAAAATATCACTTTATACCATCAAACAATTATAAGTAAAATAAATAACGACACTAAAAGTGAATGTTTTCTGACTGTTACTGACAGCACATTTTGTACCGCTTAGTCTCGAAAAGTTGTATTTGCCACAGCTCGGTCTACGGTAACAACAGTGGGAAGTCGGCCTCCACAGCAGTAACGACGAGGACTTTTCAAAACTGGCGACGAGGACTTACAAAAATATGCAGCTAAATTGTGGGGGAGTGGTCTATCCAGTGGACGTCAAACTAGAATAGTGATAATGCTTAAAAGAAGAACATAGTCGATCACACATCCGAAGTGCGGTCTGAATGGCGGCACGTCGTGGTTTCTGCTTTCCCTTCGACGGAACATGAGGAGATATGCCCAGCCACCTTTCCTTTACGGTACTCCTCAGCATATCCGCTGCTACGGTCGCAGGTTCGAATCCTGCCTCGGGCATGGATGTGTGTGATGTCCTTAGGTAAGTTAGGTTTTCGTAGTTCTAAGTCTAGGCACTGATGACCACAGATGATAAGACCCATAGTACTCAGAGCCATTTGAACCACACTCCGGATGCGAGCAAAGAGGCGTGATGACGAGTAGTTGAACTCGATTTCGGAAAGATGGCAGCCACTGATACAATACTAATAACACTGCGAGGTATCGACTTGGGTTCCATAAGGCCAACCTAAAACTGATCACCTTAAAATAGTAGTAAGACGTAGGAAAATAAATAAATAAAAAGATCCAGCTCTTAACTACAGCTGGGAAATGAGTATCTTGCTTTTCAGTTCAATTAGTGGAGACCTGTTTACTGAGGGTTTGAATTTCAACTCTGACAATTACACTGCTAAAAATATTAGGCCTACATGAGTTTGGGCGTCTGTCATACTCCACTGAGAAGTAATTGAGGACTGTGTAGGAACCAAATTATACTCTCATCCTTCAGACATTAATTACACAACAAAACTTCATTACATCCTCGATCGTTTATATATTAAAATAACTGAAATGTCAGACTGGTGTGACAGCTACATGGCATGCTCCGTATACGTCTACGGACGTCGCCTTGTGGTATCCGTTCCCACTTTTCCGTGATATCCTATCAGAGTTCTAGGAGAGCCTGTGATAGAACACAACGACCACGAACATATCTGTCAAGCATGTCCCACATACGCACGATGAGTTTAGGTCGGCATTCACCGCCGGTCCTACCATTGCATCAATATCTAGGCTTCGCAAGACATCCCTGTTGACACCCGCCTCGTCGGCCCTGGAATTAAAAGAAATTCAGGGCCACCGCCATACGCAGCAGCCACCACCTGGTCCAACAGGATCTGTTCCACTTACTGTCTGGCACTGCAAGATCTGTATGGCCATAAACACTGAAGCCTCCTCACGATGTCACAGAACAATGGGAATTTCCTCAACAACATCTGCCAGGATTCGCTCACCATATGTCACTACACAAGAGCACGACCAGCACCTTGCGAAAGAAGATACGTGGACTCGTCTGTGAATAACACGATCTGCCAGTATCGAAGTCGCCTGTTGACACGGGGAAGGCCGTACTGAACGCGAGCTGCAAGACTTTATCGTGTCAAGTGGGTTCCTAACAGCACGTCTGGGTCGGAACGTCCTTTCTCGTAACCTGTTCATTACAATATGATCGGACGCAGGGGCTCCAGTGGCCGTTCTGATATCGTTTGCAGTGCTCAAGCGGTACTCACATGGTTCTGAATGGTCACCCAGTACTGTGTGCAACACACCCAACAGGCGGTGCAATACTTTAATTTCCATTGAAAGCGAAGATCTCAAGCCATGCTATAATTTTAAGGGCACCAATATCTGGCCACAGGGTGCGGGTGAATCAAACACTCACCGCCATTCCTTCCTTAGCTGTAGCTTACAGGAAAACTAAAGATATATTGTAGTCAGGTGTCTATCATTCAAAATGTCTGTGTTAGCTAGGTGTTTAACAGGGGCGGAACTGAAACTCCTTTATCGATCGACGCTGATACAGGGGTTCCCCTAAATCTTTTGTGGAGTGTATTCATTTAAAACTGATGAAACATAGATTCATTTTTCAGGGGAGTTTTGTCCTTCAACGTAGCTACCAAAATTGTGTAACCTGTTTCCAGAGATGGAGAAGTCGTAGTACACCTTCAGAGGTGCCATTTATATTGATAATTGAAATCGAACAGCCTTTTTCTGGACGAATCTCTCTGACAGTTGTGAGGCAGATGCCACTAAATGATTTCTTCCCTTTACACATTAACTGGAAGCCACAAGGACTGTATGCTCTCGTACCAACGATGGGTGGTTCCCATATGAAGCGTCACCGCTTTTTCCTCAAAGCTGTTCGCAGATTGTGTTCCTACACTACTGGATATTATAATTGCTACACCACGAAGATGACGTGCTACAGACGCGAAATTTAACCGACAGGAAGAAGATGCTGTGATATGCAAATGATTAGCTTTTCCGCGCATTCACAAAAGGTTGGTGCCCGTGGCGACACCTACAACGTGCTGACATGAGGAAAGTTTCCAACCGTTGTCTCATACACAAACAACAGTTGACCGGCGTTGCCTGGTGAAACGTTGTTGTGCTGCCCCTTGTAAGGAGGAGGAATGCGTACCATCACGTTTCCGACTTTGATAAAGGTCGGATTGTAGCCTATCGCGATTTCAGTTTATCGTATCGCGATATTGCTGCTCGCGTTGGTCGACATCCAATGTCTGTTAGCAGAATACTGTATCGGTGGGTTCAGGCAGGTAATACGGAACACCGCGCTGGATCCCAACGGCCTCGTATCACTAACAGTCGAGATGACAGGCATATTATCCGCATGGCTGTAACGGATCGTGCAGCCACGTCTCGATACCTGAGTCAATAGATGGGGACGTTTGAAAGACATCGTCTTACTGGCGTATCACCCGGTGTGTTGGTATGGCGTGCCATTTGTTACACGTCTCGGTCACCTCTTTTCGCATTGACGGCACTTAGAACAATGGTCGTTACGTTTCAGATGTGTTACGACCCGTGGCTCTACCCTTCATTCGATCCCTGTTAAACCCTACATTTCAGCAGGATAATGCTCGACCGCATGTTGCAGGAGCTATACGGGCCTTTCTGGATACAGAAACTGTTCGACTGCTACCCTGGCCAGCAAATTCTCCAGATCTCTCACCAACTGAAAAGGTCTGCTCAATGGTGGCCGAGCAAGTGGCTCGTCACAATACGCCAGTCACTCCTCTTGATGAACTGTGGTATCGTGTTGAAGCTGCATGGGCAGCTGTATCTGCACACGCCACCCAAGCTCCGTTTGACTCAATGCCCAGGCGTATCAAGGCCGTTATTACGGCCAGAAGTGGTTGTTTTAGGTACTGATTTCTCGGGATCTATGCACCCAAATAGCGTGAAAATGTAATCACATGTCAGTTCTAGTATAATATATTTGTCCAATGAATAACCGTTTATAATCTGCATTTCTTCTTGGTGTAGCAATTTTAATGGCCAGTAGTGTATACTGGACAGTAATACAGCCCATTAACAGTCTGCCGTTGGCGAACGGTGTACTTTCGGATAACATAATCACAGATGTACACGAAAAACACAATTACATCCACGTTTCTCGGCTTCTGACGAAATTTAGTTAGTCGGGATGACGTACAACAACGTCACTCGGTTGTTTGGCGTTTCAAGTGCAGCTCATGCTATCCGTTTTTTATGCGATTGTTCTCATTCCCAGGCGTTCCTTCAGAACGTGCAGCTCAGTCATATGCTCTAAGCATCACAGGACAGCACATGACTCGTTTGGCGTCGATCACTGCCCTCTAACACGGTAAGAGCACACACTTCTTCTGTGGTGCGGTGCTTGGTTCGTAATGACCGCATATTCTAATCTGTTATATTCGCTTAACGGTCTGTTAACCGCTGTGTAAGTTCTCTGGCAATGATTGTTAAGAAGCATTTAAAGTTTCTTTCGCGCTCTCTTATGATGTAACGAATATGCGTCTCACGTTTCCATTTGTTTTCTGTCCCGTGCTGTTTTCTAATGTGCTCATCCTATCTCACTCGGCGCGGTTTTGTAGCCACACAGGTTATTTCCTGGTTCTCTCTGGCGTGATTGCTCGTTTCCTTGGAGCAATGTGAATGCGCTTTAGTAAAATGTTTTAATTTTCAACCCCTTGCTATTCTATTCTGCAACATACCTAAAGCTGACCATGCCTTACATTTCGATATCTGATTTCGAAATCTCTGTCTGACCACGACGAAATCCTGATGGGACTCTCAGTCGATCGTTCCCAAAATATACCCTCTCCTCTTGTGATTCTTAAAAAAACGTATTCGCTAAAGGCAACTGAAAATTGTAGCCTGAACTCAGTTGGTCTTTCTCCTCCCTCATTCCTATTGCCAGTAATCTGCTGCTTACCACACAACTATGCCTACCTGAACTATCGCTGTCGACGTTGGTTTGCTGTGGAATCTGATGAGAAAGAGACTATCGATGAACTGTTCACAGCAGCTGTCTGCCATTCTCTTCTATTCATAAGGGATCCTACTCCTTTTATACCACTTTCTGCTGCTGTTGATATTGCCCTACAATCGTCTGACCAGAAATCTTTATCTGTACTCCACTTCACAGCACTAACCTCCACTATATCTTGATTTAGCACTTGCATTTCGCTTTTCAGACTTTCCACCATCCCACCTAAGTTCAAAGTGCTAATATTCCATGCTTCCACTCTCAGAATAATACCCCCTCACTGATTATCCATCTTTTTCTCATGATCACCTACAACTTGGTAGCCCCATTCCCGAGAACCAAATGGGCGACTTATCTTCTGACAATAGGTAAATCATCATGAAACTTCTTGAGCTGATAGCCGCATGTCCTGTGGAATCACATTATGTGTTTTCAGTTTATTAATTTCTATTGCCTTCTGCACCCTCGTGCCGTTGATTATTGCCGATTGTTCCGACTTCTAGCTGAAGTTTCCCAACCCAGAGGCAAGACAGTGCCCCGAAACTCTGTTCGCTCCTCCGCCCTCTTTTACAACGCCTTTGGTATAAAACGTGTGACTTCTTATGTCTGGAGCTTTCGGACGGCATTGATGATAACTTTTATTCAAAATTTAGGCAGTGGGGCTTTGTTCGAACACAGGACCTAGGCCATTTTCATGAGTAGTGACACTACACCTATTTCTTTCACTAAACAATTGTCAATGCAGTGTATATTATATATTCGTATTTAGTTGATTATTTTACAGACCTCCCTATGCCCCAACTCAGAAAATGCAAACAAATGTATTTCGAAAGTCAGACTGTCATCGGACACATCGAATAACATTTGTGATTGAAAATAGACCACATCAGCAGTTATTTAGGGATAGTTATTTAAGAGCAGTTATTTAATGGTAATGGAATGAACATCAGGTTGTGTATTCCTTTCGATAACGGTAATAAAAGATTTCCAGATTGAGTGCCTGTTCAAAATAGCATATCATCACGAACAATATATTATCCAGAAATTGCTTGGACTTTGAAGAAGAAAGAATATTATGTGCACTGCTATGAATACGATAATCTTCCGGTAATAATATAGATAATAACACTGACTGACGCATATCACCATCTGGCAGGAGCGATACAGCGTCGATCATTATGGGGTCGCTGAAGTTTTAATTTCTTCTCTCACAGCAAGATGAGTCAAAATGAGTTTTCTGATTATTTGAGCCACGTATCACTAGTAATCTACATCTATACTCCGCGAGCCACCTTACGGTGTGATGTCTTTGATTTCACAACACATAATGAATATCACTCCTTATTCACCACATTAGACGATCACAGATTAGTAAGCAAGAAAATTTACTGTCTGTGAATAAGTATGTGACTTCAGTGCCGTAAGTCTCATCAGAACTACTTTTTGTGGATCAGTAAATTATTTAAACTATTAAATTACCCGTAGCATTTTCCCGTTTTGGGTTGTCGGCGTAAGTTATTTAAATTACTGTTTTCGTAATTGAAATTGTACTGTGGTCAGACTAGCCGCTGAGTGAAGCAGACTGGTTTCATATCTTGATGACTTATATCGTCAGACGGTATTTGTTAGGTCTACCAATAAACCGTGTTGTAATGACAGACGTAGGATATCACTAATTGACCCGAAGGGCAGAGACTGTTTCCCAGATGTGGAAATTACTTTTAGATGGATATAATAAACATCATTACAAGATATACTAACGGCAGCTGAACTAACGGTCCTTGAGTGAAGGCCTAAGACGGAATCTACCGAATCAAAAACAGTTTCGGTACCAGCAGGTCATATCGTCTCACCGCACCCGATGGTACAATGCACACACGTTAATTCGTGGTGTACACAACAATGGGAACCGCTTACAAGCGGTAAGGTGGTTTCCGAGGAAACAAGACACTTCAGTTGGTTAACCATGGCTGACGTGAAGAGGAGCGATCCAATTGCTATCCCGCTGCCTCGAGACTTTATCCACTGGAAGCTACAGGCCCAGGTAAACCTCGTGTACTTCTCTTAGTAGATCTGTGTGAGAAAGATCCCGGCAGTGTCTAGATCAGGAATTACGGGAGTGCATGAAGGAACTTCTGGATAGGTGTTACGTAGCTGCGCAGATGTTAAAGGTCGAGACATGACGACGATAGTTTCTTTTTTGTGATGGTTATCGTTCTCTTGCATATACGAGGCGTAGTAAGGTGTAAAAATCCATTTGCTAGAGAAAATCAGTGATTTTTGTCTTATAAAGCGAGGTGCCAGTGTAATTACAAAGTAACGACAGCTAGGGATCTTTTTCAAGCTTGCGTTGTACTGGCCACTGCTTTTCCATATGAACGGCCATGTAAACCGTTCGTGTGTTGTGACTACACCGGGTAGCGATCAGCAGTACATTTGTTGAGGTGTTCCTAAGCAGTGTCACTGCTATGAACATAAGGATCCCAAAAATGGAGCAAGGCTTCAATGTTAATATACAGATGTATTTTGTTTCGCATACATTTAGCCCACGGTCTCTCTCTCTCTCTCTCTCTCTCTCTCTCTCTCTCTCTGTCTCTCTCTCTCTCTCTTTATCTCCCTTTGTCTCTTTCCTTTTTCTATTTCGATGAAAATCTGTTCCACTCTTGACAATTTGCGTCACGTATCGTGTTCCAGGAGAATATATCCATTCAGTATTGTAACATTAAAGTAGTGAAGGCATTATAAACATTTTGTTTTTAAATAAAGAATTGTTCCAAATATCAGATATTGTTATTTTATTTTCTAGGGACGAAGATTAGTGTTTGAGCGATCTAAGATTCCGCTGGTACACTCGTATTCGAGATTCGAACTGGAGGATTTTCTGTTCGCTGTTCATTATGACGTACATCCGGTCGATACTCACCCTTGGGATGGAGAGTGGCCTGGACTGCCGGAATATTACTGTGAGTACCTAAAATTTCTCGGGTTTATAGATGTAAGTGGGGAATGGGAAAAAGTGATGCTGCTATTGTGTTAATTCTGGCCTCAGTAAGGAAAACATTAACTGGAGTATTCTGAGGGAGAGAAATGTTGCTGGAGCGCAATGTGTCGATACAGCTTTTAGTAGTGATAACCTCCTACTTCTTTCGCTTCCTACTTCCCCTCTCCACCTTCAGTTTACTTACAATCCTGTATTATTAGTATACAATGCGAACAGTACTGTTGGTAGAGGATTAAAATGGCGAAGTGTAAAGTACTCTTTATTTTCTCCACGAATAGTGACTTTTAACTGACGCAGTTATTCTCTTACAGGCGCCGGATTCTACCGACCTCCGCCCCAAGATGTGCCAGTGGACGCAGAGTCCCGCAGACGTCGACCGCTGGAAGTGGTGACTGAGGAGGACGAGGCGTGTCCAGGCAACGGGCAGACGTGGGAGGGCGGAGACGTGCCAGCGCTGGACACGTCCGGCGAGAAGCAGCTGTCTCCAGACCTGGTGGGTGCCGAGGAAGACGCAGGAGAAGAGAGAGACGGGCCGACGTGCGGTTCTGGCTTCTGGCGTTGGCTGAAGAAGATGTTTTGTGTTCGACGACGTTAGGGGCACTCCAGCAGCTCTCGCCCAGGTTAGTCTCGAAACTAGCGGTAGTACAGAATAATAGAAATTTCAGAATAACTTTCGTTTGTGATGAGTTTCCAAACTACGTTCTATCGAGATAAAAGAGCACATTTTTGTCACAGTCTTTTGCAATCTTTCATCTTCTTTTCAAATCAGTTATTGCATGTCTGCTCTTAGTTAGACGCTACAAAGTTAACTGAGGTTTTAGCATCGTGACAATATTTAACTGTACTGATTTGGATATAAATACATAACAGGCATTAGCTTTACCTTCTTTCCTACAACTGTTATTAGATATATTCATCGATCAATTTTCTTTTGTTACAGGTTTTGTCATCACCCACATCGAGCTAGAGAACAGATGAAACAAAACCTGTCGAGCGATTTGATGCAAAGGCATCGTCACAAGCCTGCTGTAAATAATGTACATAACATGTAAATACGTTCATTACTGTTTTGGATGTTTGTTCTCAAAATACCTACGTATTAAATTTGTTTGCCACTTTTACTCCTGTGTCTTATTTGTAGAAGACTTAGGAGTGCTTGTAGTCATTCCCACAAAATAGTTCCGCATTTTATGGGACAAGTAACCAAATACAGAAAGTGCCCAGAGAACAATAGTAAATCGTCATTCACCAATCGTTTTTCCTATCATCTCTCTCTGCCTCTCTCTCTCTCTCTCTTTCTCTCTCTCTCTCTCTCTCTCCCTCTCTCTCTCTCTTTTCTGCCACCCCATCTGTAAGATACACACACGCTGTTACACACACACACGCACACACGCACTCATATGTATATATATATATATCTTCATGAAAAGATTGGAAAATAATCGAATGGGCTCTCATGTAATTGATAGTACCTTTCGAGTTCAAACTCTCACTACTCAGCATGTTTGCTACAAATACCTTCTACTATTATACAGGCAATGAATCTTAGTTCAGTGATCACAATCTGCTGTAACTGCATAGCGAAATATCGATATGACCTTTTTGTTATATACTTTGTAGTCCTTGTATGTGACATCCCTAGGTACCACTCAGAACTTATAACGAATACTCCATATCACACCATACGAGAAGCAGAGGCAATGCTAACAGATAAGTGACACTGCTTGAATAATCACAGAAATTAATGTGCGACGTACGAAGAACGCATTCCTTAGGACAGTGTGGCGAAATTTGATGTTGATGGGCTATGGCAACAGATGAATTTCGCTAGTGCCTTTACTAACAGCCCGACATCGCAAGCAACGCGTCTTTTGGGCTAGCGACGATATTGGTTGGTCGCGGTTTTAGGCGCGCAGTCCGGAACCGTGCGAGTGCTACCGTCGGAGGTCCGAATCCTGCCTCAGGCATGGATGTCCTTAGGTTACTTAGGTTTACGTAGTTCTAAATTCTAGGGGACTGATGACCAGAGCAGTTGCGTCCCATAGTGCTCAGAGCCATTTGAACCATTTTGATATTGGTTGGACGCTAGACAACTTGAAAATCGTGGTCTGGTCAGGTGAGTCCAGATTTTAGTACGAAAGAGTTTATGGTAGTTTTCTAATGTGTCACGAACCCCACGAAGCCATGGATTCGAGGTGTCAACAAGGCACTCTGCAAACTATGGGTGGCTCTGTAATGATGTCGGATGTGTTTAAGTGGAATAGAATCAATCTTTTAGTCCAAATCAATCATTAACTGGGAGCAGTAATGTTCGGATACTTGGAGGCCATTTGCAGGAACATTCTATAGAATGTTTATGGATGGAAATTCACCATGTCACCAACCACAGTTGTTCCCCGTTGGTTTGATGGACATTCAGGACAGTTTGAGCGAATGGTTTGGCCACCAAGATACCCCTAAATGGTTCCAATCGAACGTGAATCCCATCGAACATTTATGGGACGTAATCGGGAAGTGAGCTGGTGTACAAAATCCTGCACCGACAACACTTACGCAGTTACGGACGGCCAAAGATGCAGCATGCGCCAGTATCTCTGCAGTGGACTTCCATCGACTCCATGTTGCTGCACTCAAGCTGGAAAGAAGGTCCCACACGTTATTAGGTGGTATCCTACGAGTTTCGTCACCTCAGTGTGCTCCGTAAGCGGAGGGTACCACGAATCCCTACTGGTCGATTTCTCTCCTTTTCCACTGGCGTCTAAGCTTCTGTACAAAGACTGTCTTCTTGGTCCTTTCGTGAAATGTATGTTAGCAGTGGTAGAATCACTTTGCAAATGGCGGTTCTCTAAATGTCCGCAACAGTGTCTCGCCAAAAGTGAGTTGTCTTTCCTCCAGAGATTCGCACATTTGAATTCAAGAGGCATCTCTGAATTGCTTTGATGTCTTTCTCTAATATGACATGATATGGATCCCAGTCACTACAACAGTATTCAAGAATGGGTCGTAATAGAATTCTATTTGCAGCCTGTTTTTGCATTAGAGCTACTCTTCCCCAATATATTCCCAATAAAATAAAACAAACAATTGGTGAAATTAAAACGTAGAGCTTTGTTCAGTTGTGTGTTAGAAACTGTAAAAACTGAATCTTACTGTGATTTAACGATAAACTACTTTCTGCATGCCATGAACTTACTTCATGAACTGCACTATTTGAAACGCAGTCAATGATGCGCTCAACGTCCTATACTACCAAGCTAGTGTCACAGCAAACAGAAATATTTTAGAAAAATTTTAGAATTATCCGCGATACTAGAGAGCAGATCATTTATATAAATTAGCAACAGGAGTGGCTCCATCATTGATCCCTGGGGCCACTCCCCTTTGCCTGAACCAAACTCAGATTCCAATTCCCAGCCATTCTCAACACTGTGAATTCTGACCTATTATTGTCTGTTGTTAAAGTAAGAGGTGAAGCAATTGTGAGCTACTCCCTGTATCCCGTAATGAACCAACTTCTGGTGTAATATTTTGTAATCAACACAATCAATCACCTTAATTAAATCAAAAAATATAACATTTTTAATCACTTGCAATGGGCTACTGTAGCTTAATTCTGACTACTTCCATGAATTTGATATAATTCCCGCTTTGTTCTACATGATATCCTTATCCCACCAGTCAGCCACCCAGGCTACCTTTTACTGCTAGTACACCGTTTAGTACGTTCTGATGGATAGCAAACATCAGGAAAGGATTACATTTGTCATATCTGTTATCTGCACTATAGTCATCCTGCTATTACAGTACATTAACGAGGTTAAAAAAATCTCTATTGCCGTTGGATGTGACATTTGTCTGAGTACAAAAGCTTTTTAATGTTACTGTTCCCCTGCACCTTGGTTCAGAAAAAAAAAATACAGTCTGTGTCATATCATACGAGTTTAGGAGACCTACTAACATCCTTTTCCTTGTACTATCATATACAAAATTGATATAGAAATCACAGCATAACACTCATTTTTGGTACTTCCTAAAAAATGCAACGATGAACCACCTCTAGCTTCAGCAGAAGTATTCTGAAACGCAAAAACTACTTGCAAACTATCCAGCTAATCTGTATCCTGGTAAAGGAAGTCAATAAATTTTCAAATTATTTAAGTGGTACTCCGATACATAAGTAATGTCAGAGTCAACATCTATAAGTAGATCAATGACTTTATCTCTAATGCCTTTAATATTTTGATGAAATATTTTAATTCCTTCTCTAGCTGCAAACCTGACCTCCCTTGAAGTTAGTTAGATGGACTTCCTTTAAGCTGATATACCTATCAGCCTACTTGAATCTCGAAAAGGTGCAGCTCTAACACTAACTACTACGGGAATTTTTCCATGAGTGATTCCACCAGCAACCACTAAACTGCCACGTAAAAGCTTTGCCAGCCTTCGCTCCGCATACCTATTGAGGTGCAGGCCATGACTAGTGAAACCCCATCTACTGATAGACTCAACTGGCACTGGCTTACCGACCAACGTAAACCGCATCGAAAATTTATGGGACATAATCGAGAGGTCACTTCGTGCACAAAATCTTGCACCGGTTAAACCTTCGCTAGACGGCTATTGAGGCAGCATGGGTGAATATTTCTGCAGGTTTCGTTCAACGACTTGTTGACTCCATGTCGTGTCGAGTTGCTGCAGTACTCCAGCCAAAAGGAAGCCCGACACAGTACTAGGAGGATTCCCGTGACTTCAGTCACGACGTGAAGGCATTCTGGTATCTTGTAAGCAAAGTTAACCCATGATGACCTAGTGAAGGATAATATAAGAACAAGTAAATGAGAACTTTCCTCGACATATGATGTCCATAACTAAATTCTTAGGTATGAATTCCAGAGACAAGTTTCTGAAGATGTCCGTTTTCAGACAGCATTGTATGGAAGTGAATAGTGGGTTGTGTGAAATATTGAAAAATAAAAGAATCGAAGGGTTTGTGTTGTAGCATCACACAAAGATACAGTAAAAGGTAATAAAAGTTTCTCGATACAGTTGGTTAGGAGACGAGTACGAGGAAAACAGTAAGCCCCCCGTCCCTCCCCCACATCAAAAAATCTTTTGTGTTCTCTACTAACGTGTCGTTTTATAATTAAGTTGAAGCAAATTATTAGTCTTTTTTCTACTACTCTTCGCCGCTTTTGTCTTTGTATATCCCGTTTTAAAAACTACCTGCATTGCATGTAATATTCCCCTAAGTAAAAAGTTAAGAAAAAACTTCGTCCGAACATTCTTTGAAGGCACCACGGCACCAACTGGCCGCCGTGTCATCCTCAGCCCTTAGGTGTAACTGGGTGCGGAAGTAGAGTGGCATATGGTCAGCACGCTTATTTCCAGGACATTGTTAGTTTTCGAGTCTCGTGTTGCTACTTCCGAGTCAAGTAGCTACTAAATTAGCCTCACAAGGACTGAGTGCGCCATACTTGCCAACACTACCCGGAAAACCCAGACCGATACCCATTCAAGTGCCAGCCAAACCCTACAGCGCTTAACTTCGGTCATCTGACGGGTACCGGCGTTACCACTCCAGACAAAGCCATTGGCAAATGTTTCCCTATACTCAACATAAAAGGAATGCATAGGAGTTCTTCTTGCACTGCCTGAAAGTTAAAAATTAAGCACGCAGAAGCCTTAGCCCGATATCAATAAACCTTCGTAAAGAGTATGTGCGAGGGAATGCTGAAAGATATGACTCCAAATTTTTTATACGTAACCTCGTTATGCTGCTTAGATTAATCAGACGTTATGACCGTTTACATCTTTATTCTTTCTGTCTACATATTTTCAGCCTTCTGACACTATACGGCTCTGAATTGTACCCTGTAACTTGACAGTGTGTAACTTAAGTATGTCGGTGGTTGGGAAACATCGTGCTGTAATCGAGTTTTGTGTTGGAACCACTTGGACTCGTGTCGTGACCAAAAAGCGTGGACTGGCGAAGAAAGGTGTAGCACTCTGACCTTCAGCATGACAATGCCTGACTATAGACTATCACTGCGACATCTACAACAGTCCGGCACCATGACGTGACTGTTACAGATCTTCCTTCGTACAGTCACACCTTGGCCCCATCCGCTTTTCATCTGTTTCCAGAACCTGAAGTATATCTCCGAGGACTTCGCTTTGAAAGTGATGAAGCGGTGCAAGCAGACGTGAGGTTATGGCTTAGTCAACAAAGTCAAACATTCTACACTGACAGTATGAACAGACTGGTCTCTCGTTGGGAGAAATGCGTTTGTCGCTATGGTGATTATGTTAGAAATGAATGTCTTGACCTGAAGAATAAAGACGTAGAAAGTTGTTGTCTTATTGTGAAAACCTCGAGCTGTGACACATAAAATTCAGAGAGACAATTTTTCACCGTGACCTCGCACAGGATTAGGGTTACAGTTCTCTGTGACACGTAGATCGGCCATCAGAGTGCATTAGTGTTGTTCGTGTTTAGTATTGTTACCATGCATTTGGCCCTGGTAGAGTGTATGAGGGACGTCAACAATGTCAGACACTGAGTAATCGCTGTGAAGGACGTGCGGTTCCAAATACTAGCGTGAGACAGCGGAATCTACACTCGACAGAGTTTTAAAGGGGCGTCAGTGTGGGACTCCATTTGGTCAGCTGGTCTAATCGTGCAATATCCAGATTCTTTAGACTTTCTGATGTGGACTGCATGGGAACGTGAGGGCAATCATAATCGTCGTCAAGGTCAACAACGTTGACCACCACGAGGAAGGACCGCCGTGTTGTGCACCAGGCACATCGAAATCCCTTCACACGTCCGCCTGCCAACCGTGAACAAGTAATGGAATCCCTGCAACACTGTACGTTATCCCGCAGACGAGCAAGAGACAGACTAAGGAATTATCGCCTCATACGTGGGCAGCTGACAAGAACACAACACAAACGGCTGCATTTGGAGTGTTGTCGTGACCAGGAAGGGTGGACTGCCGACGAATGGCATAGAATTGTGCTTAGTGGTGAGTTGCTATTCTGCACCACCACTCATACCGTTTTGCGGTGAGTATGGTGGCCATTGCAGGAGGGATCCCATTGTCCCGATGTTTCGGGGAGGCACAACAGTGTTATTCCTGGCCTCATGCCACAGGACATAACTTCAGGTCACTGCTGATAGTGACTAACTGGCTGCACAACAGCACGCCATGGACATTGTGCTTCCCAACGTGTCACCTCTCATTTGATAGTATCTCGGTGCCATCTTTCAATACAACAATGCTCATTCATTCATGATAGTTACTTTCCGGGTTGATGGCTGCTGGTGGCAGGCATACGATGGTACGAACGTTTGAAATCATCGTTGCACAAACCCTAAGTCATAATTTTGAAAAAAACGATTAATGTTTAGTGCCAGAGAGAAAACAAACAGGTCATGACGGTCCTCGTGTCTTAAAATTTTGTCGTCTAAACTTTATCTGACTAAACTAATATTAGAAAAATAAATTTATAAAATTTTGAATGTTCTGTCAATACTACACGTAAGTTTCTCAGCTCAATAACATAGCACTGCTTTCAAGCTTATGCGCCGGGATTTACTGCGGCCGTTCTCGAATTTCTGACAAGTGAGCTACAAAAAGAAAAAAAAATGGAGGTGTCCTTTAGCACCTGAGAATCTCTTGAGCCGAGGCCTCGTGTGTCGAAGCTGAACCGAAGGTAAAACATACAATTGTATAAAAGCCAGTATAAAATGTATAAGATTAAAAACATCTATAAAATAAAACCTTCCAGCCTGACGGATCAATTACTGCAAACGAAATTGTAAGGTAAATAACGTAGCAGTGATCATTATTTAAACATTAAAAAATCATTAGTCGATAACACATCCGGAGTGTGGTCTCAATGGCGGCACTTGAAAATTGTGAAGGAGCGGTAAAACAGTGTTTTGCTTACATGAAATATTCCCAAAATGTCAATAAGAGATCTCGACGAAATTTGGTGGGTACGTACAGAGGGAAAATAATGCAATACTAACTTGTTTGTTTGTGTCCCATTCCACTTTTAAGTGGTCAACAACATGCCGATAGGTAAATTAACAGGTTAAGTTTGAGGAGATTATCTTTGCAAGTATGGTATATAAAAAGGATCCCCACATAAAAGTTGATTTTGCAAAATACCCCACCACCGTTAATTAATTCTTAAAAATGAAAACATTTCTTCAAATAACTTAATAATTTACCGGAATGCAGCCGGGTGACGTCGCCGGCAACCACCGAAGCACACCCTGCCATCCTCTAGGCAAACTGCATCAAGTAAGCGCTGTACAAGCGAATTTAAAACCTCGTTTCTCAATGAAATCCGGAATGATAACACTTACACACGCTGTAAACACTAGCGCCATCACAAACCAAAGGTGGCCGACGTCAGAAGTTACCTACAGTGGAATTATTAATCAGTTGGTGTGGTAGCATAAACTCTGTCCTTCTGTTTCTTGACCAAGGAGCGCGGGACTCCATGCAGACTTTAAACGAAAACCGCCATCCCTGTTGATAGAGCTACTTCCTAATTTTATTTCAACTGCTTCCTTAACAGCGCTTTCGATATAGCAGGAACTGTATGTCATAATCTGCACTTTATTATATTCTATAGGTTGACCGGTGTCAAGTCAATATTCTACAACAGCGGATTTGCTCGGCTATTGTAAGCATGTGTGTGGCATATGCGCAGTATGCTGGTCTTCCAGCGTCGTGATAGCCTGACCAATTTATGACATGCTACAACTATGAGGAATAGGTAGACATCCTCTTTAGGCATACCAAGATAATCCTTTACGGAACCTAAAAGGAACCTGTTCTTAGATAGTGGGCAAATAACACAATTTACGTCATATTTCCGCAAAATATCACCAGTCGTGTTAGAAATGACCCCTGCGTTAATGAAAATGGCCGTAGTCTTTGGGCAACTTCGGTATTATCATCATTCACCCGATGAAAAGTTGGTCGATACCGCTACGTCTGATCTGTCTTTCACTGTAACCATTCTGAAGAAAGGTGACTTCGAGATGGACTAACTCAGCTCACAAACTCTCAGGGTCCGAGATGACAAGGGCCCTGTGTACCAAGGTGTTAAGTTCGCCATCATGTTGAGCCGGATGGTGACAACTATCAGCCTGCAGATACAAGACAGTGTGAGTAGGAGTCGTATAAACGGAAGGTACCAAAGTACCGTCCACCTTCCTTCTAACTAGCACATCAAGGAATGGTAGACAACCATTATTTTCCACGTCCATCGTGAAACAAATATTCGGGTGCAAAATGAGATTTTCACTCTGCCTTTCGCGGGCACGTGCTCTACCGACCCTTTGTTTAGAAATAAAATGAAATAAACATTTTAGTGCTAATTACTGACTATGGAGTTCGTGCCTTTTCTTTGTTAAAAATAAAAAAAAGCTGACGAACGGGACTCGATGCAGCTATTATGGCGCTTTTTATATTTTTTGTTTTAGGGCTAGTGCTCTACCAACTTGTTTACTTGTGCTCTAAACTCTTTCTAATTTTTTTGTTTTTGCAAAGAGAACAAACTCGTACTTCATGGAGAAAAAATTGCAGGTAATGAGAAAACAAATAATAACCTCTAATGTGTGAAAATTAAAACGACGTTGTTCATAAAATAACCAAATATTTCTTGAAATCATAAACCATAAATAATTAGGCAACATTTTCGCAAAATCCTTGTTTTTAACGTAAATGAGTATAGAGTCTCACCATCAGCATCATCTCAATTTTTTTGTTAATTGAATTTTTAAGGGGCAGCACAGGAGGATGGAAACCTATAGGCTGCAGACAGAGCAATGCGTGAAAAGGATAAACATGTTTCAGGCGAAAGAAAACCTAGAAGAGGAGGAGCAAAGATAAGTCATAGAAATTAGGAATATTTTCCTCGCCATTCTCCACTTTGGCGCGCTGTCAGAACAACGTGCATTCAGTCATTGACCATTAAAAGGGGAATGCCCCAAGCAGTTCAGGCTCCAATGTAAATTAAAACTTGGATCCCAACATTGTGGGAATTTGGACTAATCGACAGCTGAAAATCCAAGCATCTCCCCCCAAAAAAACACATCACTTATATAACGTAGCAGCTCAAATTCGGCAGACTGTTATTGAAAAGAAATAATTCAGATTTGGAAAAAAATTTAAGTTATCGGGAGAAATAAACCACATTGCGAAATTCATAGCATCAAAAAATCAATACGACTTCTATTAAATTTGTAAAGGCAAACACGGCAGGTAATGCGAAGTAGCGGTAGGACATGAATGAATAATATTTCAGAACCCTGAGCCAATTACATCAAGACCGTCAACAATATAAGGAAAAAGAGTCTCAGTAAGACATATTAAATCAAAAATCAATTACAGAACCAGAAGATATGCGGAGGGTCACAAAGTAATTGCATGTGATCACACTGCAATCCACGTCGATTTATCACCACATACAGAAGTTACTGATCTCCAGGAGACATTTCAGCCGTAAGTGTGGGCCCACCACATTTGAGGCGTACTTCAGCCAACTTTATGCCAAGGGAGCCACAAGACAGTTACAAAATATAGATAACTTGAAAATTGTGAAGTAATAGTAAAACAGGGATTTCTGGTGCTTCGGGAACTACTACTGGACTCTCAGGAAAGGTTCCAAGCTACTACTTGAATCCAAGTAAAGGTTCAAGCACAGACCGTTTGAAGCGTTACTGGCCTGGAAAGAAGTCGGCACAGTGATTGTTGTATTCAACCCGATGCAATTTCTGTCTTTCTGAGTCAATGTGAAGGTACGAGAATCACAGTAAACCTGCGGTGGTGCATCGGAAAAAAAACCCTTGACTCCCAGGTAAGATTCCAAGCATAGACTTTTTGAGGGTCACTCGCCTCGACATAATTAAGCATCGTGCTTGTTGTATTCAATCCCGATGCAATTTCTGTCTCTTATATTCATTGTGAAGGTCCAAGGTGCATCGGGAATTATTACTGAACTCGCAGGAAAGGCACTGACGATTTGTAGCGTTACTGAGCTGGACATAAGTCTCCATGATGCCTGTAGTATTATATCCGATGCAATTTCTGTGTTTAATCTTCAAAGTGAATGTCCAAGGGTTACAGTAAACCTGCAAATGTGCATCGGAAACTACTACTGCACTCCCAGGAACGGTTCGAAGCACAGACAATTTGAAGCGTTACTCCCCTAGACAGAAGTCGGCATGGTGCCTGTTGTATTCAGTTCAGATGCGATTTCAGTGTTTCATCGTCAATGTGAAGGTCGAGGGTTACAGTAAACTTGCAGTAGAGCATCGGAAACTACTACTGGACTCATAGTAATGGTTTATAGCACAGACCGTCTGTAGCGTTAGTCGCCTGAATAGAAGTCGGGATGTTGCGTGCTGAATTCAATCCCGATGCAATTTCTGTGTTTCGTATGCATTGTGATGGTCCAAGGGTTGCAGTAAAACCTACAGTGGTGCTTCGGCAACTACTACACGACTCCCAGTAAAGGTTCCAAGCACAGACCCTTTGAAGCGTTACTCACCTGGACATACGTCGGCATGGTCCCTGTTGTATACAATCCGAAGAAAGTTCTATGTTTCATTGTCAATGTGAAACTCCAAGGGTTACAAAAAACCTGCAGTGGTGCACCGTAAACTACTACTGAAGTCGTAGGAAAGGTTCCAAGCACATTCCGTTTGTAGCGTTACTCGCCTTGATGGAAGTCGGAATGGTGCCTGCTGGATTCAGTCCGATGCAATATCTGTGTTTTATCGTCAATATGAAGGTCTAAGGGTTACAGTAAACCTAAAGTGGTGTATCGGTTACTACTACTGACCTCCCAGGAAAGGTTCCAAACACAGACCGTGTGCGAGCGTTATTCACCTGTGGTATTCAATCCCAGTGCAATATCTGTCATCCATATTCATTGTGACTGCAATTTCTGTATTTCATCGTAGGTACGAAGGTCCAAGGGTTACAGTAAATCTGCAGTGGTGAATCGGGTACTACTAGCGGACTCCCAGTAATGGCGTAAAGCACGGACTATTTGAATCGTTACTCGCGTGAACAGAAGTCGGCATGTTGGCTGTTGTATTCAATCCGATGCACTTTCTGTGTTTAATTGTCAATGTTAAGGTACAAGAGTTACAGTAAATGCTGCAGTGGTGCATCGGAAAGTAATAATTGACTCCCAGGGAAGGATACAAGCACATAGCGTTAGATACGTTACTCGCCTGGACAGAAATGGGCATGACGGCAGTTGTATTCAATCCGATGCAATTTTTATGTATCATCGTCAGTGTGGAGGTCCATGGGTTACAGTAAATCTACGTGGTACATAGGGAAAGACTACTGAACTCCCAGGAAAGGTTAAAATTTCGGTGTTTCGTCGTTAATGTGAACGTGTAAGGTTTACAGTAAAACTAAAAATGTGCATCAGAAACTACTATTAGGATTCAAACGAGGTCCGTTCGAAGCGGTTCTCGCCTGGACAGATGTCGGCATGGTGCCTGTTGTAATGAATCCTGATGCAATTTCCGTGTTTCATATTCATTGTGAATGTCCAAGGGTTACAGTAATTCTGTACTGGTGCATCGGAAACTGCTACTGGACTCTCAGGAATGGTTCCAAGCACAGACCGTTTGAATCGTTACCCTCCTCGACAGTAGTAGGCATGGTGCCTGTTGTATTCAATCCAGAAGCAATTTCTGGGTTTCATTGTCAATATGGATGTCCGAGGGCTACAGTAAACCTGCAGTGGAGCATCGAAAAAATAAAAAAAAATACTTGACTCCCAGGAAAAATTACAAGCACAGAACTTTGAAGATTTACACGCCTGGACATTAGTCGTCAAGGTGCTGTTTGTATACCATACCGATGCAATTTCATCGTCAATTTGAATGACCAAGGGTCACAGTACACACGCAGTGGTGCATCGGAGACTCTTCCTTGACTCCTAGGTAAGGTTCCAAGCACAGAGAGTTTGAAGGGTTACTCGCCTGGATGGAAGTCTGAATGGTGGCTGCTGGATTCAGTCCGATGCAAGTTCTGTCTTTCATATACATTGAGAATGTCTAACGGTTACAGTACACATGAAGTAGTGTATCGGAAACTGCTACTGGACTTCCAGGAAAGATTCCAAGCACAGACAGTTTGATGCGTTACTTGCCTGGACAGATGTCCGCATTGTGGCTGTTGTATTCAATCCGATTCAATTTATGTTTATCATCCCCAATTTGGAGGTCTAAGGGTTACCGGAAACCTGCAGTGGTGCATCTGAAACTACTACTGGACACCCTGGAGAGGTGAAAAGCACAGACAGCGTGAAGCGTTACTCGACTGGACAGAAGTCGTCAAGTTGCCTGTCGTATTTAATCGTCCGTTTGAAGGACCAAGGGTTACAGTACACCGGCAGTGGTGCATCGGAAACTATTCCTTGACTCCTAGGTAAGGTCCCAAGCGCAGAGAGTTTGAAGCGTTTCTTGCCTGGATGGATGTCGGAATGGTGCCCCTTTGATTCAGTTCGATGCAATTTCTGTGTTTCATTGTCAATGAGAAGGTCCGAGTGTTAGAGTAAACCTGCAGTTGTGCCTCGGAAACTACTACTGAACTCCCAGGGAGGTTTCGAACACAGACTGTTTGGAGCGTTATCAGCCTGGACAGATGTCAGCATGGTGCCATTTGTATAGAATCCGGTGCATATTCTGTGTTTCGTATGATTGTGAATGTACAAGAGTTACAGTAAACCTACTGTGGTGCATCGGAAATAACTATTGGTCTCACAGGATATGTTCAAACAGAGACCGTTTAAACCACTATTCGCTGGACAGAAGTTTTCAAGATGCCTGTTGTAACCGTTTCATATTCTGCGTTTCATCATCAATGTGAAGGTATAAGAGTTACAATAAACATGCATTGCTGCATCGGTTACTACTTCTACACTCCCAGGAAAGGTTCATAGCACAGACCGTCTGAAGCGTTACTCGCCTGAAGAGAAGAGGGCAAGGTGCTTGTTGTATTGAATCACGGTGCAATTTCTGTGTATCATATACACTGTGAAGGTCCAAGTGTTACAGTAAACCTGCAGTGGTGCATTGGAAATTAATACAGGACCCGCGAATTAGTTTTAAGGTTTATTCGCCTGGACAGAAGTCTGCATGGTGCCTGTTGTATTCAATCCCGATGCAATTTATGTTTTTCATCGTAAATTTGAAGGTACAATGGTGACAGTAGATCTGGAGTGGTGCATCGGAATCCACTACCGAGCTCTCAGTAAAGGTTCAAAGGAATACCGTTTCCATATACAGACTGTAACTTTTTATTCAACCCCGATTTCACTTTTGTGTCTTATCGTCAATGTGAAGGCCCAAGGGCGACAGTAAACCTGGAGTGAGCATCGGCAAATACTACTGGAGTTCCAGGAAAGGTTCCAAGTACAGAATGTTTGAAGTGTTTTTCGCCTTGAAACAAGACGGCATGTTGCCTGTTGTAATCAATACCGATGCAATTTCTATGTTTCATCGTCATTGTGACGGTCCAAAGGTTTCAGTATATCAGATGTGGTGAATCTGAGACTACCACTCGACTCCCAGGAAAGTTTCCAACTACAGGCCGTTTGAATCTTTAATTTGACGGGACTGATATCGGAATGATACCTGATGTATTCAATCCCGTTGATATTTCTGTTTTTCATATTCAATGTGAATGTGCAAGTGTTACCGTTAACCAGCAGTGGTGCTTCGGAAACGACTACTGGATTCTCAGGAAAGGTTCGAAGCACAGATCTATTGAAGAGTTATTCGCCTGGACATAACACGGCATGGTGCCTGCTGTTTTAAACCAATGTAATATCTGTGTTTCATCGCAATATGAAGGTCCAAAGGTTACAGTAAACCTGCAGTGGTGCATTGGCAACAACATCTCGTCTCCCAATATAGGTTCAGCGCACATCCCGTTTGGAGCGATACTCTACTGCACAGAAGTCGTGATGGGCCCTATTGTATTCAATCCCGAGGAAACTACTGATCTCCCAAGAAATGTTTTAAGCAGAGACCATTTGCCGCGTTACACCCTCGGAGAGAATTCGGCATAGTGCCTGTTGTACTCAAAACATTGCAATTTCAGTGTTTCATCGTCAATGTAAAGGTCCAACTGTTACAGTAAACGTGCAGTGGTGCATCGGAAACAACGCCTCGACTCCCAATAAAGTTTCAAGGCACAGACCGTTTTAAGAGTTATTAGCTCGGCAGAAGACGGCATGGTGCTTGTTTTATTCAATCCCGATGCAATTTCTGTGTTTCATATACATCATGAAGTTCCAAGGGTTACAGTAAACCCTCTGTGGTGCACTGTAAAGTACTACTGGACTCCCAGGAATGGTTCGAAGCACAGTCCGTTTGAAGCTATACTCGCCTGGACTCAAGTCTGTATTGTGCCTGTTGTAAGCAATCGCGATGAATTTTCTGTGTTTCATCGTCAATGTAAAGATCCATGGGTTACAGTAAACTTGCAGTGGTGCATTGGAAACTACTACTTTATTCCGAGGAAAGGTTCCAAGAACAGACCTTTTGAAGAGTTACTTGCCTGGACAGAGGTCGGCATGGTGTTTGTTGTATTGTATCCCGATGCAATTTCTATGTTTCATCGTCAATGTGAAGGTCCAAAGATTACAGTAAACCTGCTGTGGTGCATCGGAAACTACGCCTCAACTCCCAATAAAGTTTCAGTGCACGGACCGTTTTAAGCGTTATTCGCTCGGGCGAAAGTCGGTATAGGGCCTGTTGTATTCATTACTATGCAGTTGCTGTGATTCATCTTCAATGTAAAGGACCAAGGGTTACAGGAAACCTGCAGTGGTAGACAGGAAGCTACTATTGGACTCCTAGGAATGGTTCAGAGCACAGAGCGTTTGAAGCGATACTCGCTTGGGCAGAATCGGGATGGTCATTATTGTATTCAATTCCGAGGTAATTTCTGTGATTTATCGTCAATGTGACGGTATAAGGGCAACAGTAAACCAGTAGTGGTGCACCACTATCAACTACTGGACTCCCAACAATGACTCCATGCACAGACAATTTCTAGCGTTACTCGCCTGGACAGAATTCGGCGTAGTGCCTGTTGTATTCAATGCCGATACAATTTCAGTGTTTCATCGGCAATGGGAAGGTCCAAAGGGAAGTGTAAGCCTACAGTGGTGCATCAGAAAGTACTACTGGGCTTCCAGGAAAATTTCCAAGAACAGACCGTTTGAAACGTTACTCCCCTGGACAGAAGTCGGCGTGGTTCCTGTTGTATTAAATCTGATGCATAATCTGTGTTTCATCGTCAATGTAAATGTCCAAGGGTTACAGTAAACTTGGAGTAGTGCATTGGAAACTACCACTGGACACCCAGGAAAGGTTCCAAGCCCAGACCGTTTGAAGCGTTACTCCCCTGGACAGAAGTCGGCATGGTGCCAGTTGTATTCAATACTATGCAATTTCTCTGATTCATGGTCAATGAAAAGGTCCAAGGGTTACAGGAAACCTGCAGTGCCGCATCGCAAACTACTACTGGACTCCCAGGGGAGGTTCCAAGCACAGACCGTTTGAAGCGTTAGCCCTTGGACAGAAGTCGGCATGGTGCCAGTTGTATTCAATCCCCAGGTAATTTCTGTGATTCATCGTTAATGTGAACCTATAGTGGTGCATCAGAACCATCTACTGGACTCCCAGGAAAGGTTCCAAGAAGAGACCGTTTGAAGCGTTACTCGCCTGACAGCAGTCGGCATGGTGTTGGTTGTGTTGTATCCCGATGCAATTTCTGTGTTTCATCGTCAATGTAAAGGTCCAAATATTACAGAAAAACCTACTGTGGTGCAACTGAAACAACGCCTCGACTCCCAATAAAGTTTCAGGGCACAGACCGTTTTAAGCGTAATTGACTCGGGCTGCATTCGGAATGGTGCCTGTTGTATTCAATCGCGATGATATTTCTGTGTTTTATCGCCAATGTGAAAGTCCAAGTGCTGCAGTAAAACAGAAGTGGTGCTTCGGAAGCTACCAGTGGGCTCCTGAGAAAGGTTGCAAGCACAGACCGTTTTAAACCAAACGTGTCTGGAGAGAAGTCGGTGTGGTGCCTGTTGTATTCAATCCATATGCAATTTCTGCGTTTCATCGTCAACGTGAAGGTCCAAAGGGTACGGAAAAACTGCAGTGGTTTTCAACTGGAGTTCCAGGAAAGTTTCCAAGCACAGACCAGTTCGAGTGTTACTCCCCTGGACAGAAGTCGGATGATGCCGACTGTATTATATCCCGATGCAATTTCTGTGACCCATAGTCAATGTGAATGTCCAAGGGATACAGTGAACCTGCAGTGATGCATCGCAAGTTACTACTGGACTCCAGGGAAAGGTTCCAAGCACAGACCTTCACATTGACGATGAACCACAGACACTGCATTGTTTTGAATACAACAGGAACCATGCCGAATAATGTCCAGGGGAGTAACACTTGGAACCTTCTGAGAGTCCAGTAGTAGTTTTCGATGCACCACGGCACATTTAATGTAACCCTTGGACCTTCACAATGAATAAGAAAGACTGAAATTGCATCGGGATTGAATACTAGATCCACCATGCCGACTTCGGTTCGATCGAGCAACGCTTCAAACGGGTCTGTGCTTGGAACATTTCCTGAGCGTCGAGTAGTAAATTACGATGCTTCTTTGCAGGTTTACTTCAGCCTTAGACCTTGTACAAGTAATATGAAACTCAGAAATTGCGTCCTGATTGGAAGACTACAAGCACCATGGTGATTTCTTTCAAGGCAGGTACGGCTTCAAACTATCTGTATTCTGAACTTAGCATAGGAGTCCAGTAGTAGTTTCCGATACACCACTTCTGATTTGCTGTAAACATTGGACCTTCACATTGACGATGAAACACAGAAATTGCATTTGATTGAAAACAACAGGCACCATGCCGACAAACACTCCTGGAAATTGAAATAAGAACACCGTGAATTCATTGTCCCAGGAAGGGGAAACTTTATTGACACATTCCTGGGGTCAGATACATCACATGATCACACTGACAGAACCACAGGCACATAGACACAGGCAACAGAGCATGCACAATGTCGGCACTAGTACAGTGTATATCCACCTTTCGCAGCAATGCAGGCTGCTATTCTCCCATGGAGACGATCGTAGAGATGCTGGATGTAGTCCTGTGGAACGGCTTGCCATGCCATTTCCACCTGGCGCCTCAGTTGGACCAGCGTTCGTGCTGGACGTGCAGACCGCGTGAGACGACGCTTCATCCAGTCCCAAACATGCTCAATGGGGGACAGATCCGGAGATCTTGCTGGCCAGGGTAGTTGACTTACACCTTCTAGAGCACGTTGGGTGGCACGGGATACATGCGGACGTGCATTGTCTTGTTGGAACAGCAAGTTCCCTTGCCGGTCTAGGAATGGTAGAACGATGGGTTCGATGACGGTTTGGATGTACCGTGCACTATTCAGTGTCCCCTCGACGATCACCAGTGGTGTACGGCCAGTGTAGGAGATCGCTCCCCACACCATGATGCCGGGTGTTGGCCCTGTGTGCCTCGGTCGTATGCAGTCCTGTTTGTGGCGCTCACCTGCACGGCGCCAAACACGCATACGACCATCATTGGCACAAAGGCAGAAGCGACTCTCATCGCTGAAGACGACACGTCTCCATTCGCCCCTCCATTCACGCCTGTTGCGACACCACTGGAGGTGGGCTGCACGATGTTGGGGCGTGAGCGGAAGACGGCCTAACGGTGTGCGGGGCCGTAGCCCAGCTTCATGGAGACGGTTGCGAATGGTCCTCGCCGATACCCCAGCAGCAACAGTGTCCCTAATTTGCTGGGAAGTGGCGGTGCGGTCCCCTACGGCACTGCGTAGGATCCTACGGTCTTGGCGTGCATCCGTGCGTCGCTGCGGTCCGGTCCCAGGTCGACGGGCACGTGCACCTTCCGCCGACCACTGGCGACAACATCGATGTACTGTGGAGACCTCACGCCCCACGTGTTGAGCAATTCGGCGGTACGTCCACCCGGCCTCCTGCATGGCCACTATACGCCCTCACTCAAAGTCCGTCAACTGCACATATGGTTCACGTCCACGCTGTCGCGGCATGCTACCAGTGTTAAAGACTGCGATGGAGCTCCGTATGCCACGGCAAACTGGCTGACACTGACGGCGGCGGTGCATAAATGCTGCGCAGCTAGCGCCATTCGACGGCCAACACTGCGGTTCCTGGTGTGTCCGCTGTGCCGTGCGTGTGATCATTGCTTGTACAGCCCTCTCGCAGTGTCCGGAGCAAGTATGGTGGGTCTGACACACCGGTGTCAATGTGTTCTTTTTTCCATTTCCAGGAGTGTATGTCCTGGTGAGTAACGCTTCAAAGATCTGTGTTTCGTATCTTTGCTGGGAATCCAGTAGTCGTTTCCGAAGCACCACTGCTGGTTAACGATAACGCTTGCACCTTCTCATTGAATATGAAACACCGAAATTGCATCGCGATTGATTAAAACAGGTCCCTCGCCGACTTCTGTCGGAGCTAATAACGCATGAGGCTGTCGTTGCAGCCGTTATTGTGAGTCGTGTCGTAGGTTTCCGATGAATGACTGGAAGCTTACTGTAACCATTGATCCCTCCCATCGACGATGAGACTCAGAAATTGATATGGAATTGAATTCAACAGGCCCCATGCGTTCTTCTGTGAAGGGTATTAACGCTTCAAACGGTCTGTGCTTGGAACCAATATTGGGATTCCAGTAGTTGTTTCTATTGCACCACTGCAGTCTTACTGTAACCATTACACCTTCACATTGACGATAAAGCAATTGTATCGTGATGGAATAGAATAGGCACCATCTTGACTACTCTCGAGGTTAGTATCGCTTCAAACGGTCTGTTATCTGGACGTTTCCTAGGAGTCTAGTAGTTGTTTCCTATGCACCACTACACGTTTACTGTAGCCCATGGCCCTTCACATTGATGATGAAACACAGAAATTGCATCGGATTGAATACTACAGGCACCATGTCCACTTCTGTCCAGGAAAGAAACGCTTCAAACTGTCGGAGTTTGCTACCATTATTGGGAGTTCAGTAGTAGTTTCCAATCAACCACTGCCGGTTTACTGGAATCCTTGGACTTTCACAATGTGTATGAAGCATCGGGATTTAATACAAAAGGGACCATGCCGACTTCTGTCCAGAGTAATAATGCTTCAGACGGTCTATGCATGGAACCTTTCCTGGGAGTCCAGTAATAGTTCCCCATGCACCACTGCAGGTTTATTGTAACACTTGGACCTTCACATTGACGATAAAACACAGAAATTGCACCGGGTTTGAAAACAACAGGCACCATGCCGAATTCTGTCTGGGGAGAAAAGCTTCAAGCTGTCTGTGATTCGAACCTTTCCTCGGACACCAGTAGTAGCTTCCGATGCACCACAGCAGGTTTACTGTAACCCTTGGACCTTCACAATGACGATGAAACACGGAAGTTGCATCAGAGTTGATTAAAAAAGGCTCAGTGCCGACTTTGTTCTAGGTGTGTAACGCTGCAAACGGTCTCCACTTTGAACCTTTCCTGGGAGTTCAGTAGATACTTGCGATGCACCACTATAGGTGTACTGTTACCCTTGGACCATCACATTCACGATGAAACTCAGACATTACATCGGATTTGAACACATTAGGCATTAAGCCAACATCTGTACATTCGAGTAAAGCTTCAAACGATCTCTGCTCGGAACATATCCTGGGAGTGCAGTAGTAGTTTCCAATGCACCACAGCAGATTTACTGTTACACTTGCACCTTGATAATGAACATGAAACACAGAAATTGCATCTGCATTGAATACAACAGGCACCACGCCGACTTCTGTCCTGCAGAGTAACGCGTCAAACGGTCTGTGCTTGGAACCTTACCTGGGAGTCCAGTAGTAGTTTCAAATGCAACACTGCAGATTTACTGTAACCCTTCCACCTTCACAATGAACATGAAACACACAAATTACATCGTATTGAACACAACAGGCACCATGCTGACTTCTGTCCAGGGGAGCAACGCTTCAAACGATGTGTTCTTGGAACCTTTTGTGGGCGGCTATTAGTAGTTTCCGATGCACCACTGCAAGTTTAACGTAACCCTAGGACCTTCACATAGACTATGGGTCACAGATATTGCATCGGGATTTAATACAGTCGGCATCATTGCGACTTCTGTCCAGGGCAGTAACATTCGAACTGGTCTGTGCTGGTAAATTTTCCTGGAACTCCAGTACAAAACCACTGCCGGTTTTCCGTACCCTTTGGACCTTCACGTTGACAATGAAACAAAGAAATTGCATCGCGATTGAATACAAACAGGTACTAAGCCCAATTCTGTGCAGGCGAGAAACGCTTCCAACGGTCTGTCCTTTGAACCATTCCTGGGACTGAAGTAGTAGATACCGATGCTCCACTCCAGGTTTACTGTAAACCGTGGATCTCCACATTGACAATGAAACACTGAGGTTGCATCGGGTTTGAGTAAAACAGGCAAAGTGCCAACTCCTATCCAGGGCTGTAATTCGGCAAACGGCCTCTGCTTGGAACCTTTCCTGGGAGCTAATTATTCGCTTCCGACAACCACTGCAGTTTTACTGTAAACCTTGGATCATCACATTGACAATGAAACGCAGATATTGCATCGCTATTGAATACAACAGGCATTATGACACCCTTCGTCCATTCGGGTAAAGCTCGAAATGGTCTGTGCTTGGTACCTTACCTCGGAAACGGGCAGTAATTTTAATGCACCACTGCAGGTTTACTCTAATCCTTGGAAGTTCACAATGACGTTAAAATACAGAAATTGCGTCAGGCAGAATACATCAGGCACCATGCCGACCTCTGTCCAGGCGAGTAGAGCTTCAAACGGTCTGTGCTTGGAGCCTTTCCTGGTAGTCCAGTAGTAGTTTCCAATGCACCACTGTATGTTACGTGAAACCCTTGGACTTTCGCAATGATAATGAAGCATAGAAATTGCATCAGGATTGAATACAACCGGCACCGTGCCGATTACTGTCCAGGCGAGTAACGCTTCAAACGGTCTGTGCTTGGAGCCGTTCCAATCACTTTAGTCGTTGTTACCGATGCTCCAATCCAGGTTTACTGTAACCGTTGGACATTCACATTGACGATTAAACTAAGAAGTTGCATTGAGGTTGAATAAAAAACGCACAAAATGGCTCTGAGCACTATGCGACTTAACTTCTGAGGTCATTAGTCGCCTAGAACTTAGAACTAATTAAACCTAACTAATCCAAGGACATCACACACATCCATGCCCGAGGCAAGTTTCGAACCTGCGACCGTAGCGGTTGCTCGGTTCCAGACTGCAGCGCCTAGAACCGCACGGCCACTCCGGCCGGCTAAAAAAAAATGCACAACGCCAACTTCTGTCTAGGGCTTTAACGCTGCAAACGGTCTCACTTGGTATCTTTCCTAGAACTCCGGTAGTCGTTTCCGATGCACCACTACACGTTTACGGTAACCCTATGACCTTCACATTGACGATGAAACACAGAAACTGTATCGTAATGAATACAACTGCCGCTATGCCGATTTCTGTCCTGGCGACTAATGCTGCAAACGGCGTGTGCTTGGAACTTTTCAAAGGGGTCCGATAGTAGTTTCCGTTGCACCATTACACATTTACTGTACGCCTTTGACCTTCACATTGGAGATTAAACACAGAAAATGCATATGGATTGAATACAACAGGCACCACGCCGACGTCTGTCCAGACAAGTATGGCTTAAAACGGTCTGTGCTTGGAACCTTTCTCAGGAGCCCACTGGTAGCTTCCGAAGCACCACTTCTGTTTTACTACAGCACTTGGACTTTCACATTGGCGATAAAACACAGAAATATCATCGCGATTGAATACAACAGGCACCATTCCGAATTAAGCCCAAGCGAATAACGCTTAAAACGGTCTGTGCCCTGAAACTACATTGGGAGTCGAGGCGTTGTTTCCGTTGCACCACAGCAGGTATATGGTAATGTTCCAACAGAGATCGTTTGAAGCTTTACTTGAATGTACAGATGTTGGCTTAATGCTTGTTGTGTTCAAATCCGATGTAATTTCTGAGTTTCATCGTGAATGTGATGGTCCAAGGGTAACAGTACACCTACAGTGGTGCATCGCAAGTATCTACTGAACTCCCAGGAAAGGTTCAAAGTGGAGACCGTTTGCAGCGTTACACACCTAGAACAAAGTCGGCACTGAGCCTTTTTTAATCAACTCTGATGCAACTTCCGTGTTTCATCGTCATTGTGAAGGTCCAAGGGTTACAGTAAACCTGCTGTGGTGCATCGGAAACTACTACTGGTGTCCGAGGAAAGGTTCGAATCACAGACAGCTTGAAGCTTTTCTCCCCAGACAGAATTCGGCATGGTGCCTGTTGTTTTCAATTTCTGTGTTTCATCCTAAATGTGAAGGTCCAAGTGTTACAATAAACCTGCAGTGGTGCATGGGGAACTAGTACTGGACTCCCAGGAAAGGTTCCATGCATAGACCGTCTTAATCATTATTCCAATGGACAGAAGTCGGCAAGGTGCCTGTTGTATTAAATGCCGATGATTCGTACGCATTTTGAAAGTGCAAGGATTCCAATAAACCTGCAGTGGTCGACTGGAAACTTCTACTGAACTCCCAATAATGGTAGCAAGCACTGACCGTTTGAAGCGTTTCTTGCCTGGACAGAAGTGGGAATGGTGCCTGTAGTATTCAATCCGATGCAATTTCTGTGTTTCATCATCAATGTGAAGGCCCGTGGGCTACAGTAAACGTGTAGAGGTGCATAGGAAACTACTACTCGACCCCTTGGAAACGTCCAGATAACAGACCGTTTGAAGCGATACTAACCTCGACAGAAGCCAGGATGGTAATTATTGTATTCCATCACGATACAATTTCGGTGCTTCATCGTCAATGTGAACCTGTAAGGGTTACAGTAAAACTGCAGTGGTACAATAGAAACAACTACTGGAATCCCAATATTGGTTCCAAGCACAGGCCGTTTGAAGCGTTACTCGCCTACCCAGTAGCCGATATGGAGCCTGTTGTATTGAATCCCGATGAAATTTCTGTGTTTCATATTTAATGTGAAGTCGCAACGTTTACCGTAAACCTGGAACGTGCATCGGAAACAACTACTGGAGTCCCAGGAGAGGTTTCAAACTCAGACCGTCTGAAGCGTTAATTGCTTGGACAATAGTCGGCATGGTGCCGGTTGTATTTAAAACGATGTCATTTCTGTGTTTCATCGCCATTGTGAATGTCCAAGGGTTATAGTTACCCTGCAGTGGTGCATCGGAAGCTATTACTAGACTCCTACGAAAGGTTCAGAGCACAGCCCATTTGAAGCGATACTGGACTGGACAGAAGTCGCGATGGGTCCTGTTGTATTCAATCCTGACGAAACTTCGGTGTTTCATATTTAATGTGAAAGTCCAAGTGTTACAGTAAAACAGTAAAGTTAGGTGTTGTTTCCAATGCACCACTGCAGGTTTACTGTAACGCTTGGACCTTCACAATGAATACGAAACACAGAAATTCCATTGGGAGTGAATACAACTAGCACTATGCCGACTTTGGCCCGACCGAATAACGCTTAAAACGGTCTGTGCCCTGAAACTTTATTGGCAGTCGAGTCGTTCTTACCGATGCACCACAGCAGGTTTACTGTAATCTTATGACCTTCACACTGACGATGAAACACAGATATTGTGTAGGGATTGAATACAAGAGGCACCACGACTACTTCTGTCCGGCCGAGTAATGCTTAAAACGGTCGGTGCTTGGAACCTTTCTCAGGAGTCCCCTAGTAGATTCCGCTGCACCTGCAGTGGTGCATCGGAAATTACTACGGGACTCCCAGGAAAGTTTCAAAGCACAGACAGTTTCAAGAGTTACTCCCCTCGTTAGAAGTCGGCATAGTGCCGGCTGTATTCAATCAAAATGCAATTTCCGTGATTCATCGGCAATGTGAAGGTATAAGGGTTAAGGGTCTGCGGTTGGAACCTTCGTTGGGTGTCGAGTAGTAGTTTCCGATGTACTACTGCAGGTTCACAGCAATCCTAGGACCTTCAAATTCCGGAGAAACACAGAAATTGCATCGTATTGAATACGACAGGCACCATGCTGACTTCCGTCCAGGGGAACAACCCTTCAAACGAAGTGTTCTTGGAACCTTTTCTGAGCGGCTATTAGTAGTTTCCGATGCACCACTGCAAGTTTAACGTAACCCTAGGACCTTCACATTGACTATGGATCACAGAAATTGCATCGGGATTGAATA
This sequence comes from Schistocerca cancellata, assembly GCF_023864275.1. Lineage (NCBI taxonomy): Eukaryota > Metazoa > Arthropoda > Insecta > Orthoptera > Acrididae > Schistocerca > Schistocerca cancellata. The sequence continues at coordinate 880,839,195 of NC_064628.1, forward strand.
CAGTCGGCATCATTCCGACTTCTGTCCAAGGGAGTAACACTCGAACTGGGCTGTGCTTGGAATCTTTCCTGGAACTCCACTAGAAAAACACTGCTAGTTTTCAGTACCCTTTGGACCTTCACGTTGACGATGAAACACATAAATTGCATCGCGATTGAATACAAACTGGTACTAAGCCCAATTCTGTGCAGGGGAGAAACGCTTCTAAAGGTATGTTTTTTGAACCATTCCTAGGACTGAGGCAGTAGATACCGATGCTCCACTCCAGGTCTACTGTATCCCGTGGATCTCCACACTGAAGATGAAACACTGAAGTTGCATCGGGTTTGAGTAAAACGGGCACAGTGCCAACTCCTGTCCAGGGGTGTAAGTCGGCAAACGGCCTCTGCTTGGAACCTTTCTTGGGAGATAATTATTTGCTTCCGACAACCACTGCAGTTTTACTGTAACCCTTGTACCATCACATTGACAATGAAACACAGATATTGCATCAGGATTGAATACAACAGGTATTATGACACCTTCTGTGCATTCCGGTAAAGCTCGAAAAGGTCTGTGCTTGGTACCTTACCTCGGAACCAGTAGTAATTTTAATGCACCACTCCAGGTTTACTCTAATCCTTGGACCTTCACAATGACGATAAAATACAGAAATTGCATAAGACAGAATACATCAGGCACCATGCCGACCTCTGTCCAGGCGAGTAACGCTTCAAACGGTCTGTGCTTGGAGCCTTTGCTGGTAGTCCAGTAGTAGTTACCAATGCACCACTGCATGTTACTTGAAACCCTTGGACCTTCACAATGATAATGAAGCATAGAAATTGCATCAGGATTGAATACAACGGGCGCCGTGCCGAATAATGTCCAGGCGAGTAACGCTTCAAACGGTCTGTGCTTGGAGCCGTTAAAATCACTTCAGTAGTTGTTTCCGATGCTCCATTCCAGGATTACTGTAACCCTCGGACCTTGAAAATGACGATGAAACACATAAGTAGCATCGGCGTTGAATTAAAAAGGCACAGAGCCGACTTCTGCATCGTAACCAACTACTGAGCTCCCAGGAAAGTTTACAAGCAGAGTCCGTTAGCAGAGTTACAGGTTTACTGTAACCCTTGGACCTTCACATTGACGATGACACACAGAAATTACATCGCACTACATACATCAGGCACCATTCCGACTTCTGTCCACGCGAGTAACGCTACATATTGTCTTTGCTTCGACTCATTCTTGGGAGTCCAGTAGTTTTTACTGATGCACCACTACTGGTTTACTGAAGCCCTTATACCGTCACATTGACGATAAATCACAGAAATTACCTCGGAATTGAATACAATATTGACCATCCCGATTCTGCCCAGGAGAGTATAGCTTCAAACACTCTGTGTTCTGAACCATTTCTAGGAGTCCAATAGTACTTTCCGCTCCACCACTGCAGGTTTACTGTAACCGTTGGACAGTTACATTGAAGATGAATCACAGAAATTGCATCGTAATGAATACAACTGCCGCTATGCCGACTTCTGTCCTGGCGACTAATCCTGCAAATGGTGTGTGCTTGGAACCTTTCGTAGGAGTCCGGTAGTAGTTACCGATGCACAACTGCAGGTTTACTGTACCCCTTTGACCTTCACATTGGAGATGAAACGCAGAAATTTCATATGGATTGAATACAACAGGCACCACGCCTATCTCTGTCCAGACAAGTATGGCTTAAAACGGTCTGTTCTTGGAACCAATCTCAGGAGCCCACTGGTAGCTTCCGAAGCACCACTTCTGTTTTACTGCAGCACTTGGACTTTCACATTGACGATAAAACACAGAAATATCATAGCGATTGAATACAACAGGCAGCATTCCGAATTTAGCCCGAGCGAATAACGCTTAAAACGGTCTGTGAAACTTTATTGGGAGTCGAGGCGTTGTTTCCGTTGCACCACAGCAGGTATATTGTAATCTTTCGACCTCCACATTGAAGATGAAACACAGAAATTGCATCGGGATACAATACAACAAAAACCATGCCGACTTCTGTCAGGCGAGTAACGCTTGAAAGGGTCTGTGCTTGGAAACATCCCTGAGAGTCCAGTAGTAGTTTGCGATGCACCACTGCAGGTTTACTGTAATGCTTCGACCCTCACATTGACGAAGGAACACAGAACTTGCATCTGGATTGAATACAACCGACACTATGCCGACTACTGCCAGGGGAGCAACGCTTCAAACGGTCTGTTCTTGGAAACTTTCCTGGTTGTCCAGTGGTAGTTTCCAATGCGCACCTGCGGGTTTACTGTAACCCTAGGTCATTCATAACGAAAATGAAACACAGATATAGCATCGGATTTGAATACAACTGGCCGATTTACATTGACGATGAAACACAGAATATGCATCAGATTTAATACAACAGGAACAACGCCGAATTTTGTCCAGGGGAGTAACGCTTCAAATGGTCTGCGCTTGGAACCGTACGTGGAAGCCCAGTACTACTTTCCAATGCACGACATCTGTTTTACTGTATCACTTGGACTTTCACATTGACGATGAAACACTGAAATTGCATCGGGAATGAATACAACAGGCACCATACCGACTTCGGCCCAAGCGAATAACGCTTAAAACGGTCTGTGCCCTGAAACTTTATTGGGAGGCGAGGCGTTGTTTCCGATGCACAGCATCAGGTTTACTGTAATCTTTGGACCTTCACACTGACGTTGAAACACAGAAATTGCATCGCGATTGAATACAACAGGCACCATGCCGAAGTCTAGCCACGCCTCTGTTTGGATCCTTTCCTGCGAGTCCCGTAGTATTTTACATGCACCACTGCAGGTTTACTGTAACCCTTGGACCTTTAAATTGACGATGAAACACAGACATTTCATCGGTATTGTATTCAAACAGCACCTTGACGACTTATCTCCAGGCGTGTTAATCTTCAAACTTCTGTGCTTGTAATATTTCTCCGGAGTCAAGTTTTTTTTTTTTTTTTCGATGCTCCACTGCAGATTTACTGTAGCCCTCGGACATTCACATTGACAATGCAACCCAGAAATTGCATCTGGATTGAATACAACAGGCACCATGCCTACTTCTGTCGAGGCGGGTAACGATTCAAACTGTCTGTGCTTTGCACCTCTCCAGGGTGTCCAGTAGTAATTTCAGATGCACCACTGCAGGTTTACTGTAACTCTTAGATCTTCACATTGACAATGAAACACAGAAATGGCATCGGACAGAATTAAGCAGGTATCATTCCGACTTCCGTCAAGGCGAGTAACGACTCAAACCCTCTGTGCTTGGATCCATACCTAGGAGTCATGGAATAGTTTCCGATGCACCAATGCAGGTGTACTGTAACCCTTGGTCACCCAAATTGACGATGAAACGCAGAAATTGCATCGGATTGAATACAACTGGATCTATGCCGATTTCTGTCCAGGCGAGGAACGCTTTAAACGGTCTGTGTTTGCACCGCTACAGGGTGTCCAGTAGTGGTTTCAGAAGCACCACTGACGGTTTACTATAACCCTTTGGACCTTCGCAATGCATATGAAACACAGAAATTGCAGTGGATTGAATACAACAAGCACCTTGCCCACTTCTGTTCAGGCGAGTAACGCTTCAGACGCTCTGTGCTAGGAACCTTTCCTGAGAGTGCAGAAGTAGTAGCCCATGCACTAATGCAGGTTAGTGTATCTTTTGGACCTGCACATTGACCATGAACGACAGAAAATGCAACGGTTGAATACAAAAGCCTTCTTGCCAACTTCTGTCCAGGCGAATAGTGGATTAAACGGTCTCTGCTTGAACCTCTCCGGCGAGACCAATAATTGTTTCCGATGCACCACTGTAGGTTTACTGTAAACCTTGCACATTCATAATGAATATGAAACACAGAAATTGCACCAGGATTCACTACAACAGGCACCATGCGACATCTTTCCAGGCGAGAACCGCTTCGAACGATCCGTGCTTGGATCCTTTCTTTGGAGTCTAATAGTAGTTTCTGATGCACAACTTTAGTTTCAGTATAAACCTTACACGTTCAAATTAACGACGAAACACCGAAATTTTAACCCTTCTTGGAAGTTCAGAAGTCGTTCCCGATATACCACCGCAGATTTACTGTAACGCATGGACCTCCACACTGATAATGATACATAAAAATTGCATCGGATTGAATACAACTGCCACCATGCCGAATTCTGTGCAGGCGAGTAACGTATCTAACGCTATGTGCTTGTATCCTTCCCTGGGAGTCCATTATTACTTTCCGATGCACAACTGCAGCATTCACTGTAACCCTTGTACCTTAACATTGACAATTAAACACAGAAAGTGCATCGGATTGAATACAACAGCCAACTTGCCGACTTCTGTTCAGGCGAGTAACGCTTCAAATAGTCCGTGCTTTACGCCATTACTGGGAGTCCGCTAGTAGTACCCGATTCACCACTGCAGATTTACTGTAACCCTTGGACCTTCATACTGACGATGAAATACAGATATTGCCGTCACAATGAATATGGATGACAGATATTGCATTGGGATTGAATACCACAGGCATAATGCCGACTTCTGTTCAGGCGAGTAACGCTTCAGACGCTCTGTGCTTGGAAACTTTCCTGAGAGTGCAGAAATAGTAGCCGATGCACAATGCAGGTTTATTGTAAATCTTGGACCTTCACACTGACCACGAAACACAGAAAATGCAAACTTCTGTCAAGGCGAACAGTGGTTTAAAAGGTCTCTGCTTGAACCTCTATGGCGAGACCAATTGTTCTTTCTGATGCACCACTGTAGGTTTACTGTAACTCTTGCACATTCACGATGAATATGAAACACAGAAATGCATTGGGATTCATTACAACAGGCACCGTGACGTCCTCTGTCCAGGCGAGAACCGCTTCAAACGGTCTGTGCTCGGATCCTTTCGTTGGAGTCTCATAGCAGTTTCTGATGCACCGCTTCAGTTTTACTTTAACCCTTACTCGTTCACATTGACGACGAAACACCGAAATTGGAACCTTTCCTGGGAGTTCAGTAGTCGTTCCCGATATACCACTGCAGATTTACTGCAACCCATGGACATTCATACCTGACGATAAAAGACAGAAATTGCATTGGATTGAATACACAACAGCCATCTTACCGACTTCTGTTCAGGCGAGTAACGCTTCAAATAGTCCGTACTTTACATCATTACTGGGAGTCTGCTAGTAGTTTCCGATTCACTACTGCAGGTTTACTGTAAGACTTAGACCTTCACGTTGACGATGAATACATAAATTACTTCGTACTGATTCCAACAGGCACCATGCCGACATTTGCCAAAGCGGGTAACGCATTAACGGTCTGTGCTTGAAACCTCTCCTAAGACACCAGTAGTAGTTTCCGACTTACGACTGCAGGTTTACTGTTACCTTTAGTCCTTCACATAGAAGATAAATCACAGATATTACCTCGGATTGAATACAACAGACACCATGCGGACTTCCGTCTAGGCGAATAGCGTTCCAAACGGACTGTGTCTGAAACCTGTTCAGTCGTAGTTTCCGATGCACAACTGCAGGTCTACTCTAATCCTTGAACCTTCTCATTGACTATGGGACACAGAAATTGCATCGGACTGAATCCAACAGGCACCATTCCGTCTTCCATCCAGGGGAGTAACGCTACAAACGGAATGTGCTTGGAACCTTTCCTACGACTTCTGTGGTAGTTCCCGATTCACCACTGCATATTTACTGTAGCCCTTGGACCTTCACAATGAATATGAGAGACACAAATTGTATCGAAATTGAATACAACAAGCACCATGCTTAATTATGTCGAGGCGAGTAACGCTCAAACAGTCTATGCTTGGAATCCTACCTGGGAGTCAATGCTTTTTTTTCCGACGCACCACTGCAGGTTTACTGTGATTCTCGTACCTTCACATTGACTTAAAAACACATAAATTGCATCGGGTTGAATACAACAATCACTGTGCTTCTTTCCAGGCCAGTAACGCTTCAAACGGTCTGTGCTTGGAACCTTTCCTTGGATTCAAGTAGTAGATTCTGATGCACCACTGCAGATTAACTGAATCACTTGGAACTTGGCATTGATAATGAAACACAGAAATGCTATCGGATTGACTACAACAGTAGTAGTTCCCGAAGCACCGGAAATCCCTGTTTTACTGTTACTTCACAATTTTCAAGTTTATCTATATTTTGTAACTGTCTCTTCGCTCCCTTGGCATAAAGTTGGCTGAAGTACGCCTGTAATGTGGTGGGCCCCCACTTACGGCTGAAATGTCTCCTGGAGAGCAGTAGCGTCTGTATGTGGTGATAAATCGACGTGGATTGCAGTGGGATCCCATGCAATTACTTTGTGACCCTCCGCATATCTTCTGGTTCTGTAATTGATTCTTGCTTCAATATGACTTACTGTGACTGTTTTTCCTCATACTGTTGAAGATCTTGATGTAATTGACTCGCGGCTCTGAAATATTATTCATTCATGTCCTACCGCCAATTCGCATTACCTGCCGTGTTTGCCTTTACATATTTAGTAGAGGTCGTACTGATTTTTTGATGCTATGAATTTCGCATTGTGGTTTATTTCTCCCGATAACTTAAATTTTTACCAAATCTCAATTACTAATTACTTCGTTCTTTTCAATAACAGTCTGCCGAATTTGAGCTGCTACGTTATATAAGTGATGTGTATTTTTTTTTTGGGGGGGGGGGGGTGGATGCTCGGATTTTCAATTGTCGATTAGTCCAAATTCCCACAATGTTGGGTTCCAAGTTTTAATTTACATTGGGAGCCTGAGCTGCATGGGGCATTACCCTTTTAATGGTCAATGACAGAATGCACGTTGTTCTGATGGCGCGCCAAAGTGGAGAATGGCGACGAAAATATTCCTAATTGCTTTCACTTATCTTTGCTCCTCCTCTTCTAGGTTTTCTTTCGCCTGACACATGTTTATCCTTTTCACGCGTAGCTCTCTGTCTGCAGCCTATATGTTTCCTTTCTCCTGTGCTGCCGCCTAAAAATTAAATTTAAATAAAATTGACATGATGCTGATGGTGAGACTGTATACTCATTTACGTTAAAAACAAGGATTTTGCGAAAATGTTGCCTAATTATTTAAGTTTTATGTTTTGAAGGAATATTGGGTTATTTTACGAAGAACGTCGTTTTAATTTTCACACACTAGAGGTTATTATTTGTTTTCTCATTGCCTGCAACTTTTGCTCCATGTAGTACGAGTCTGTTCTCTTTGCAAAAACAAAAAAATTAAAAAGAGTTTAGAGCACAAGTAAACAAGTTGGTAGAACACTAGCCCTAAATAGAAAAAAAAGCGCCATAGTAGCTGGATTGCTGGATCGAGTCCGTTCTACAACATTTTTTTTAACAAAGAAAAGGCACAAACTCTGTAGTCAGTAACCTAGCACTAAAATGTTTATTTCCTTTGATTTCCAAACAAAGGGTCGGCAGAGCACGTGCCCGCGAAAGGCAGAGTGAAAATCTCATTTTGCATCCGAATATTTGTTTCACGATGGACGTGGAAAATAATGGTTGTCTACCATTCCTTGATGTGCTAGTTAGAAGAAAGGTGGACGGTATTTTGGTACCTGCCCTTTATACGACTCCTACTCACACTGGCTTGTATCTGCAGGCTGATAGTTGTCACCATCCGGTTCAACATGATGGCGAACTTAACACCTTGGTACACAGGACCCTTGTCATCTCGGACCCTGAGAGTTTGTGAGCTGAGTTAGTCCATCTCGAAGTCACCTTTCTTCAGAATGCTTACAGTGAAAGACAGATCAGACGTAGCGGTATCGACCAACTTTTCTTCGGGTGAATGATGATAATACCGAAGTGGCCCAAAGACTACGGCCATTTTCATTAACGCAGGGGTCATTTCTAACACGACTGGTCATATTTAGCGGAAATATGACTAAAACTGTGTTTTTCACCCACTATCTAAGAAGAGGTTGCTTTTAGATTCCGTAAAGGATTATTTTGGTATGCCTGAAAAGGATGTCTACTTATTCCTCATATTTGTGGCATGTCATAAATTGGTCTGACTATCACGACGCTGGAAGACCAGCATACTGCGCATATGCCACACACATGCTTACAATAGCGGAGCAAATCCGTTGTTGCAGAACATTGACTTAACACCGGTCAACCTATTGAATATAATAAGGTGGAGATTATGACATGCAGTTCCAGCTATTGTGAAGGCGCTGTTAAGGAAGCAGTTGAATTAAAATGAGGAGGTAGCTTTATCAACATTGATGGCAGTTTTCGTTTAAAGTCTGCATGGAGTCCGCGCTCCTTGGTCAAGAAACAGAAGGACAGAGTTTTTGCTACCACACCAACTGATTATTAATTCCACTGTAGGTAACTTCTGACGTCGGCCACCTTTGGTTTGTGATGGCGCTAGTGTGTACAGCGTGTGTAGGTGTTATCATTCCGGATTTCTCTGAGAACCGAGGTTTTAAATTCCCTTTTACAGCGCTTACTTGATGCAGTTTGCCTAGAGGATGGCAGGGTGTGCTTCCGTCGAAACATCGGTGTTGCCAGCGACGTCACCCGGCTGCATTCCGGTAAATTATTAAGTTATTTGAAGAAATGTTTTTGGTATTGTATTATTTTCCCCCTGTACGTAGCCGCCAAATTTCGTCGAGATCTCTTATTGACATTTTGGGAATATTTCATGTAAGCAAAACACTGTTTTACTGTTCCTTCACAACTTTCAAGTGCCGCCATTGTGACCACACTCCGGATGTGTTATCGACTAATGATTTTTTAATTTTTTAATGATGATTACTGCTACGTTATTTACCTTATAATTTCTTTTGCAGTAATTGATCCGTCAGGCTGGAAGATTTTATTTTATAGATGTTTTTAATCTTATACATTTTATACTGGCTTTTATACATTTGTATGTTTTACCTTCGGTTCAGCTTCGATACACGAGGCCTCGGCTCAAGAAATTCTTAGGTGCTAAAGGACACCTCCTTTTTTTTCCTTTTTGTAGCTCTCTTGTAAGAAACTCGAGAACGGCCGCATCAGCTTGAAAGCAGTGCTATGTTATTGACTCGTCGCTGAGAAACTTAAGTATAGAACTGACAGAACATTCAAAATTTTATAAAATTACTTTTGTAATGATAGTTTAGTCAGATAAAGTTTAGACCACAGGGTTTTTTGCCACCAAGACCGTCATGACTTGTTTGTTTTCTCTCTGGCACTAATCATTAATCCTTTTTTTAAAATTTTGACATAGGGTTTGTGCAACGATGATTTCAAACGTTCATACCATCGTATCTCTGCCACCAGCAGTCATCAACCCGAAAAGAAACTATCGTGAATGAATGAGCATTGTTGTATTGAAAGATGGCACCGAGGTACTATCAAATGAGAGGTGACACGATAGGACGCACGATGTCCATGGGGTGCCGTTGTGCAGCCAGTCAGTCACTACCAGCAGTGACCTGAAGTTATGTCCTGTGGCATGAGGCCAGGAATAACACTGTTGTGCCTCCCCGAAACATCGGGACAATGGGATCCCTCCCCCAATGGCCACCATACTCACCGCAATACGGTATGAGTGGTGGTACAGAATAGCAACTCACCACTAAGCACAATGCTATGCCATTCGTCGGCAGTCCATCCTTCCTGGTCACGACAACACTCCAAATGCAGCCGTTTGTGTTGTGTTCTTGTCAGTTGCCCACGTATGAGGCGATAATTCGTTAGTCTGTCTCTTGCTAGTCTGCGGGATAACGTACTATGTTGCAGGGATTCCATTACTTGTTCACGGTTGGCAGGCGGACGTGTGAAGGCTGAAAATATGTAGACAGAAAGAATAAAGATGTGAAACGGTCATAACGTCTGTTTGATCTAAGAAGCATAAAGTGTTTTCGTATAAAAAATTTCGAGGCATATCTTTCAGCCTTCTGTCCGGAGTACGGCATAACTCGACACGACATGGAGTCAACAAGTCGTTGGACGAACCCTGCAGAAATATTCACCCATGCTGCCTTGTCGGTCAGGCCAGTGCCAGGTGAGTCTATCAGTAGATCCGGTTTCTCTAGTCATGGCTTGCACCTCAATAAGTATGGGAAGCGAAGGCCGGCAAAGCTTTTACGTGGCAGTTTAGTGGTTGCCGGTGGAATCCCTCATGGAAAAATTCCCGTAGTAGTTGGTGTTGCAGGTGCACCTTTTTCAGGTTCAACACAGCTGATAGGTATACCAGCTTAAAGGAAGTCCATCTAACTAAGGAATCACCTTCAGCGGAGGTCAGGTTTGCAGGTAGAGAAGGAATTAGAATATTTCATCAAAATATTAAAGGTAATACAGATAAATTCAGGGATATACTTATAGATGTTGTCTCTGACATTATTTATGTATCGGAGTACCACTGAAATAATTTGACAATTCATAGGCTTCCTTTACCAGGATACAGATTAGCTGGTTATTTTGCGAGTAGTTTTTGCAATTCAGAATACTTCTGCGCAAGCTAGAGGTGGTTCATTGTTGCATTTTTTAGGAAGTACCAAAAATGAGTGTTATGTTGTGATTTCTATATCAATTTTGTATATGACAGTACAAGAAAAAGGTTGTTAGTAGATATCCTAAACTCATATGATATGACGCACACTGGTTTTTTTTCTTTTTTTTTACCAAGGTGCAGGGGAACAGCACACTAAATAGCTTTTGTACTCAGACAAATGTCACATATCATTACAAACTATGTACAAAAGCTAATCCAACGGAAATAGATATTTTTTAAACCTCGTTAAGGTACTGTAGGAACAGGATGTCTATAGTGCAGATAACATATATGACAAATGTAATCCTTTCCTTAACACATTTCTCATGCTCTTTGATAGTTGCTATCCATCAGAACGTACTAAACGGGGTACTAGCAGTAAAAGGTAGCTTGGGTGGCTGACTAGTGGGATAAGGGTATCATGTAGAACAAAGCGGGAATTATATCAAAATGTTAGAAGTAGTCAGAATCAAGCTACAGTAGCCCATTACAAGTCATTGAAAATGTTATATTTTTTGATTTAACTAAGGTGCTTGATTGTGTTGATTACAAAATATTACACCAGAAGTGGGATCATTACGGGATACACGGAGTAGCTCACAATTGCCTCTCCTCTTACTTTAACGACAGACAATAATAGGTCATAATTCACAGTGTTGAGAATGGCTGTGAATTGGAGTCTGAGTTTGGCCTCTAGTATAGCGGGTAATTCTAAAATATTTCTAAAATATTTTTGTTTCCTGTGACACTAGCTTGGTAGTATAGGACGTTGAGCGCAACATTGACTCCGTTTCAAATAGTGCAGTTCATGACGTAAGTTCATGGCATGCAGACAATAAACAATCGTTAAATCACAGTAAGACTAAGTTTTTACAGTTTCTAACACACAATTCAACAAAACGTATCGTTTTAATTCCAGAAATTGTTCGTTTCATTTTATTGGGAATATATTGGGGAAGAGTAGCTGTTATGCAAAAACAGGCTGGAAATAGAATTGCATTACGACCCATCCTTGAATACTGTTGGAGTGACTGGGATCCACATCAGGTCATATTAGAGAAAGACATCAAGGAGTTCGCCGGAATGTTTGTTAGTGGTAGCGTGAATCAGCATGCAAGTGTTACGGAGATGCCTCGTGAATTCAAACGTGAGAATCTCTGGAGGAAAGACAAACATCTTTTCGCGAGACACTGTTGCGGACATTTAGAGAACCACCATTTGCAAAGTGATTCTACCACTGCTAACATACATTTCACGAAGGGACCAAGAAGACAGCCATCTACAGAGGCTTGTAGACGAGTCGTTTCTCGTTTGCTCTGTCTACAGTGGAAAAGGAAAGAAATCGACTAGTAGAAATCTGGGCTCACCTGACCAGACCACGATTTTCAAGTTGTCTAGGGTCCAACCAATATCAGCGGTAGCCCAAAAGACGTGCTGCTTGCGATGTCGGGCTGTTAGTAAAGGCAGTAGCGCAATTCATCTGCTGCCATAGCCCATCAACATCAAATTTCGCCACACTGTCCCAAGGAATACGTTCTTCGTACGTCGCACTTTAATTTCTGTGATTATTCAAGCAGTGTGACTTTTCTGTTAGCACTGCCTCTGCTTCCGGTATGGGACGTTAAGGGAAGGACGGCGGTAACTCCTGTGTCCGTGGTGAGAGGCATTCCTGAAATTTGGTATTCTTGGAACACTCTTGACACTGCATATCTCGGAATCATGAATTCTCTAACTTTTTCCGAAATGAAATGTCCTGTGAGTCTAGCTCCAACTCCCAACCCACGTTCAAATTTCGTTAATCCCGTCTTGCGGAATAAATCACGGCGAAATCCTTTCACCTGAATCACCTGAGAACAAATGAGAGTTCCGTCAATGCACTTTTACAGCATGTAACGTGCAACTACCGTCATCTGTAAACGTGCATATCGCTATTTCGTGGCCTCTGTCACCTGATTGTATGAGAGTAGATGTAGATTCGGCTAATGGAATGTGAGAAATCACATAAAAATCTCATGCAGACTGGCCGGCATTCTGACCCTAGTCGTTAATCCACGCCCCAGAAGTGGCTCTTTTAACACTCGTGGCTATGCGAGACGACAACTCTTACTACATTTTTGTATGTTTGGGATGACAAATAGTGCTATACTTGGAGGTTTTCTTTTCTTTGCACTCGACTTTAGTATTACATCTCACCATCTTCCGAGCTTTCTATCATACCAGACAAGCATTTGGATACTGGATCATTATCATCAAATATTTCATTGACAGTAATACATGTCCGCTAAGCAGAATCTTATTTCCTGCTTATGGAGAGAACAGCGGTTGTACTTCTATTAGGCACTGTGGAATACACATTTTAAAACAATGTCTTCTAAAGAGTTTTATCGATCTTACTGGATATGGCACAGTTGTATTCAGTTCTTGTTTTGCTTGCCTAGCTAGATGTCTAGACCTAACATCTTTTGGTACACATTACAGCTCCGTGAACTACCTCCACACGTCAACAGAATTCTAATGGTCGGAAGATGGTTCCGCAGACCAAAACCAATTACTAAACTTAGTAAGTAAACAATTATTGCGTTCTAGACGTTTTCTGTTATACTAAATTATGTGAAAGTCCCGGTGTACATGCCTCATTTGCCGAAAGCAGTTCCACAACTCGAAATACACGTATCTAATGTGCTCAACTCAGTGACATATGCTTCAAGAGAGTATGGTGTGATACAGAGTATTCGTTATAAGATGTTCGTGGTACCAAGGCATGTCACATACAATATCTACAAAGGATATAAAAAAAAGGTCATGTCGATATTTCGCTATGCAGTTACAGCAGATTGTGATCACTGAACTAAGTTTCAATTGTCCTGGATAATAGTAGAAGGTATTTGTAGCAAACATGCCGAGTAGTGAAAGTTTGAACTCTAAAGGTACTATCAATTACGTCAGAGCTCATTCGATTATTTTCCAATCTTTTCATGAGGGTGTGAGCGTGTGTGTGTATCTTACAGATGGGGTGGCAGAAGAGAGTGAGTGTGTGTGTGTGTGAGAGAGAGAGAGAGAGAGAGAGAGAGAGAGAGAGACAGAGAGAGACAGAGAGAGGCAGAGAGAGATGATCGGAAAAACGATTGGTGAATGTTCGATTTACTATTGTTCTCTGGGCACTTTATGTCTTTGATTACTTGTCCCATAAATTGCGGAACTAGTTTTTGGGAATGACTACAAGCACTCCTAAGTCTTCTACAAATAAGACGCAGGAGTAAAAGTGGGAAACAAATTTAATACGTAGGTATTTTGAGAACAAACATCCAGAACAATAAAGGACGTATTTACACATTATGTACATTATTTACAGCAGGCTGGTGACGATGCCTTTGAAACAAATCGCTCGACAGGTTTTGTTTCATCTGTTCTCTAGCTCGATGTGGGTGCTGACAAAACCTGTAACAAAAGAAAATTGATCGATGAATATATGTAATAACAGTTGTAGGAAAGAAGGTAAAGCTAATGCCTGTTATGTATTTATATCCAAATCAGTACAGTTATATATTGTGACGATGCTAAAATTTCAGTTAACTTTGTAGCGTCTAACTAAGAGCAGACATGCAATAACTGATTGGAAAAGAAGATGAAAAATTGCATAAGGCTGCGACAAAAGTGTGCTCTTTTATTTCGATAGAACGTAGTTTGGAAGCTCATTACAAACGAAAGTTATTCTGAAATTTCTATTATTCTGTACTACTGCTAGTTTCGAGACTAACCTGGGCGAGAGGTGCTGGAGTGTCCCTAACGTCGTCGAACACAAAACATCTTCTTCAGCCAACGCCAGAAGCCACAACCGCACGTCGGCCCCTCTCTCTCTTCTCCTGCGTCTTCCTCGGCACCCACCAGGTCTGGAGACAGCTGCTTCTCGCCGGACGTGTCCAGCGCTGGCACGTCTCCGCCCTCCCACGTCTGCCCGTTGCCTGGACACGCCTCGTCCTCCTCAGTCACCACTTCCAGCGGTCGACGTCTGCGGGACTCTGCGTCCACTGGCACATCTTGGGGCGGAGGTCGGTAGAATCCGGCGCCTATTAGAGAATAACTGCGTCAGTTAAAAGTCACTATTCGTGGAGGAAAATAACTGTACTTTACACTTCGCCATGTTAAGCGTCTTCCAACAGTACTATTCGCATTGTATACTAATAATACAGGTGGAGAGGGGAAGAAGGAAACGAAAGAAGTAGGAGGTTATCACTACTAACAGCTGTATCGACACATTGCGCTCCAGCAACATTTCTCTCCCTCAGAATACTCCAGTTAATGTTTTCCATACTGGGGCCAGAATTAACACAATAGCAGCATCACTTTTTCCCATTCCCCACTTACATCTATAAACCCGAGAAATTTTAGGCACTCACAGTAATATTCCGGCAGTCCAGGCCACTCTCCATCCCAAGGGTGAGTATCGACAGGATGTACGTCATAATGAACAGCGAACAGAAAATCCTCCAGTTCGAATCTCGAATACGAGTGTACCAGCGGAATCTTAGATCGCTCAAACACTAATCTTCGTCCCTAGAAAATAAAATAACAATATCTGATATTTGGAACAATTCTTTATTTAAAAACAAAATTTTTATAATGCCTTCACTACTTTAAAGTTACTATACTGCATGGATATATTCTCCTGGAACACGATACGTGTCGTAAAACGTAATGTAGCAAAAAATATATATATAAAATAAATAAAACTATCAATAAAATATTCTTACAAATCATCTACATGTAACATTGACGTGTGTCATTCCGCATATAGTTAAGAGGAGGCGTAGAATATTCGCTGTTTCTTAGCACATTTCAATGACCTGATCAATCACATTAGTTAAATGTTATTACCATAAAACTAAACTACTGAAATGAAATTTGGTTGTAAAATACATAGACAGTATTTTAATGTTCGGGAGAGTGTTCACAACCATGAGACTGTGATGTGTGAACATCATAAAACAACCTGTAGTTGATGTTAATTACGTGCATTTGTTCAACGAAGCTTTATAGTAGAACTAATCTGCAGTCTTCTTAACTTATCACTTGCAACTCAGTGTCCTAACAACAGCTTTATCTGTGTACATAACTTACCACAAAATCCTAATCTTAGCAGATACAGGTTCAAGAATGGCACAAGACTGAAATAGATTTTCATCGAAATAGAAAAAAGAATGAGACAAAGGGAGACAAAGAGAGAGAGAGAGAGGGTGGGCTAAATGTATGCGAAACAAAATACATCTGTATATTAACATTGAAGCCTTGCTCCATTTTTGGAATCCTTATGTTCATAGCAGTGAGACTGCTTAGTAACACCTCAACAAATGTACTGCTGATCGCTACCCGGTGTAGCCACAACACACGAACGGTTTACATGGCCGTTCATATGAACAAGCAATGGCCAGTACAACGCAAGCTTGAAAAAGTTACCTATCTGTCGATAGTTTGTAACTGCACTGGCGCCTCGTTTTATGAGACAAAAATCAGTGATTTTCTCAAGCAAATGGCTTTTTACACCTTACTACGCCTCGTATACACAAGAGAACGATAACCACCACAAAAAAACGCTATTGTCGTCATGTCTCGACCATTAACATCTGCGCAGCTACGAACCTATTCAGAAGTTCCTTCATGCACTCCTGGTCTACACACTGCCGGGATCTTTCTCACACAGCTCTAGTAAGAGAAGTACACGAGGCTTACCTGGGCCTGTAGCTTCCAGTGGATAAAGTCTCGAGGCAGCGGGATAGCAATTGGATCGCTTCTCTTCACGTCAGCCATGGTTAACCAACTGAAGTGTCTTGTTTCCTCGGAAACCACCTTACCGCTTGTAAGCGGTTCCCATTGTTGTGTACACCACGAATTAACGTGTGTGCATTGTACCATCAGGTGCGGTGAGACGATATGATCTGCTGGTACCGAAACTGTTTTTGATTCGGTGGATTCCGTCTTAGGCCTTCATTCAAGGACCGTTAGTTCAGCTGCGTTGGTATAACTTGTAATGATGTTTATCATATCCTTCTAAAAGTAATTTCCACATCTGTGAAACAGTCACTGCTCTTCGGGTCAATTAGTAATCTCCTACGTCTGTCATTACAACACGGTTTATTGGTAGACCTAACAAATACCGTCTGACGATATAAGCCACCAAGAAACGAAACCAGTCTGTTTCACTCAGCGGCTAGTCTGACCACAGTCGAATTTAATTTACGAAGACAGTAATTTAAATAACTTACGCCGACAGCCCAAAACGGGAAAATGCTACGGGTGTTTTAATGGTTTAAATAATTTACTGATCCACAAAATGTAGTTCTGGTGAGACTTTCTGCACTGAACTCACATCCTTATTCACAGACAATAAATTTTCTTGCTTACTCATTTGTGATCGTCTCATGTGGTGAATAAGGAGTGATTTTCATTATGTGTTGTGAAATAAAAACATCACTTTTTGCGGAATTACTGATGATAAGTGACTCAAATAATCGGAAAACTCATTTTGACTCATCTTCCTGTGAAAGAAGAAATTAAAACTTCAGCGACCGCATAATGACCGACGCTGTTTCGCTACTGCCAGATGTTGGTGATATGCGTCAGTCAATGTTCTTATCTATATTATTACCGAAAGATTATCGTATTCATAGCAGTGCACGTAATATTCTTTCTTCTTAGAAGTCCAAGCACTTTGTGGATAATATATTGTTCGTGATGATATGCTATTTTGAACAGGCACTCAATCTGGAAATCTTTTGTTACCGTTATCGAAAGAAATACACTACCTGATATTCATTCCATTACCATTAAATAACTGCTCTTAAATAACTATCATTAAATAACTGCTGGTCTGGTCTATTTTCCATCAGCAATATTATTCCATGTGTCAGATGACAGTCTGACAATCGGAATACTTATGTTTGCCTTTTCTGAGTTGAGGCATAGGGAGGTCTGTAAAATAATCAACTTTTTTTATTTATTCGTATGCGTTTTCCAGACCATGATGATTTTGTTACATAACTAGATGTACGCCATGATCTCCACGACGCTGCACCACGCTGCAGGCGCTGAAGTTTATTTTACCTTCCTTCTCTTCCAGGGTGGAGGAGACTTCCGTGTTTGTATGGAGCCAAGTAACTCTGATAGTTGTGGTCAGAAACTTAATGTGGATGTTCCTCCCCATTCTGTCTCCATTCTTGTCTGATTATTTTGCAGCCACAGGATATGCTGAGGAGTTCCGTAAAGGAAGGGAGACTGGGCCTTTCTCCTCATGAAAACAGAAACCACGACGTACCGCCATTCAGACCGCTCTCCGGATGTGTTATCGAGTATCAATTTTTTAATTTTTAATTAATAAGCACTGCTACGTTATTTACCTTACAATTTAGTTTGCGGTAATTGATCTTTGAGGCTGGAAGATTTTGTTTTATAGATGCTTTCTAATCTTATACTTTTTATACTGACTTTTATACAATTTTGTGTTTCACCTTATCAGGCTAGGAGCTTCTCGTTAATAGTATTTGAACTTTTTACGTTGGTTTTTATGCATGGATCCAGTTCCACGTATAGTATGTCAGTACATGTTGTATTTTGAGGTACTCATTTTGCCATCTGCAGTAATTTTAATACATGACTTCGCATACCGCATTTTATCCATTTCATTTGGGAGACTGCCTAATCATGTACCGTAGCTATAGTGCCCTCTGCTGCCATCAGTTCCCTGATATATGTACCAGACGCATTCTGATCATCACCAACACTTACTGTGTACATACATGTTTAGTTTGACGTTGATACTACATCAGATTACTCTTATAGATTTAGCGTCACCAAACTGAACTTTGTTGGTTCTACACTGTTTTCGTTAGTAACAGATCTGAAGATGGTAGTAGCCAAAACAGGTAATAGTCGAGTGTAAAAGTTTGTCTGATCAAGACGGACCTGTAAAATAAACTGATTAAAAAAGCAATGGGTCTCATTTTCGTCGCACCGGTAATGTTCTTCTTTTAAGCATTATCACTATTCTAGTTTGACGTCCACTGGATTGACCACTCCCTCCACAATTTAGCTGAAAACTTTTGTAAGTCCTCGTCGTAGTTTTGAAAAGTCCTCGTCGCTACTGGTGTGGAGGCCGACTTGTAATAAACAAAAATAGGCCCTCAACAGCTAAGCGCAAATAATCGTAGAGGAGATTGACATTTTTGTAACGTTTCCTGTAAGCAAAATCCTGTTTTACTGCTCCTTCACGATTTTCTTGTCATCTGTCTTTATTTTGCAAGTACCTTGTTGATATCCCTTGGCATAAAGTACTGCGAAATACATCTGTAATGTGGTGGCGCCCATTTACGGTTGAAGTATCTACGGGAGAGCAGTAAATCCCGTATATAGTAATTGATTCTTGCTTTAATGTGTCTTACAGTGACTGCTTTCCCCTGTATTGTTGAACATCTTGATATAATTGACTCAGGGCTTTGAAATATTATTCCTTCCTGTGTCACCGCCACATTGCAATACCGTGTTTGCATTTACAGAATTAATAGAGGTCGTATTGATGTTTTGATGCCAAGAATTTCGCACCGCAGTTTATTTCTTCCGGTAATTAAAATTTTTTCAAAATCTGAATTACTGATTGCTTCGGGCTGTTCTCTTACGGTCTGCCGAAGTTGAGCTGCTCCGTTATGTAAGTGAGCTGTTTCTTTGCGGATGTTGGGATCTTCAGCTATCGATTAGTCCAAATTCCCACAATGTTGGGTTCCAAGTTTTAATTTACATTGGGAGCCTCAGCTACGTGGGGCATTTCTATTTGTGTATTTATTTTAGGTGGTGGCGACAAACGATCGGACTCATGACTGAGCTGATGCAGCTAGTCACAAATCTTAAATTCTTCATTTCAGAGAAGCACTTGCACCTCACATCCTCAACTATTTGTTTGATATAATTCAGTCTCTCTCTTCACCCTCTACAGCTCTCTCAAATATTATGAAAATTCGGAAATAACTGGCTAGTTCAAACACTGTAGACTCAGTTCTTTGTTTACTTTAGTTCTGACACGTAACTAATACAGATTAAGTTGTTTCTATTCCTCGCGAAGTCCTGAATTAGTATCCGAACTTTGGAACTAAACTTTCTAAGTGAAGTGATTCTTGAGTTTTTCCCGGCGTATTTGATAATCAAAATATCCACGGGTGTGCTGCCGGTCTATAGTGTCCAAAGGCACAATTTTTCGGCGATCATACATGTCGCCATCATCAGGTGAACTGACGGACTGAGCTCCTGTGAACGTGCCGGCATGGAGATCCGTACGCTACGGCTGCTCAGAGGGAACTGGGTTCGGTCGCGGCGGCCGCCGATTTAAATATCCTCCGCCCGCGGCGCGCTCCCTCCGCCGTCCGCGCCCCGCGCCAGGGTCACGCGGTGGAACAGATTGCGACGGCGTCTGAGATGACGTCGGTGTGATGGCTCTGTCCGCCGTGGTCGTCACAACTATACGTTTGCTCGATTTACTCTTGATTAACCCAATCGCTGGTCCCCAAGCCTTGCTAAGATTATAGCCACAGTCACGGCTTATGAGGTCGTCATTGGTGCGAATTTCGATGGCCTCTCTAACAACGCTGTCCTAGTATCTCGACGTCTGTACCAGAATCCTCGTGCGGTCATACTCATTGGCGTGATTTTCCGACAAACAATGTTCAGCGACCGCCGACTTGCTCGGATACATCAGTCGAGTGTGCCTCTGGTGTTCACGGCATCGATCCTCGACGGTACGCATCGTCTGACCAATAAACGACTTGGTCAGAATCTATTACGAACTTTTCCAAAGGCAACTCCTTCTACTCCATAGATGGGATCATATTCTGGGGTATCTCTTCAAACCGAGCAAAAGATTTTAGAATGCAAAAACGTGTAGTAAGGGTCATTTGTGGCGTAAATTCAAGAAAATCATGGAGAAACCTCTTCTCAGTAGATTTATTTCCAAGTGAGATTTGTTCCAAATAATGTTTCGAACAATAGCTCAATAAATAGTATTAATGCTAAAAATAACAATAATCCACGTAAAGAATTAAAGTCAATTACGTTGGCCGACAATGGTTTCAAATATGCAGTAACTCACATTTTCAATAAATTACCAGCGAGCATTAAAAACTTGGTTTAAGATAAAGAATAGTACAACAAAATTTGAAAGACGTTTCCAAAGGCAACTCCTTCTACTTCATAGATGTGTATTTTTACAGGGCCTGTTAGACCAACTAAAGTAGAAACGTCTGTCAGAGTTCAGTTCTGACCGCAGGTATAGGTATCTTTCGTATGATAAATTTATTGAAAGTGAAAAACTATGTTTCATTCTGACACTGTATTAATTCTGTAAACATTAGCACTTCCATTTTGCTGTAATGTATTCACGACTTAATCTAACTCACACTAACATACGCTAAGCACAACACACATACCCGTGCCCGAGGGAGAACTGGAACCTCGGACGAGGGAATCCGCGCGAACCGTGGCAAGGCCCTAGACCCCGCGGCAACCACACGCGGCTACGCTAGGTGACGTTATATGTCCTCCTTCTTCGGCCGTCCTTTAATACTTCGCTTTCAAGGCAACTAAATTCCTGCACTTCCTGTAGTCCGTTATTTCATTCGTGTTTCTTCAGTATACACTCCTTTCACAGTGTGCGCTTATTAGGCTGTTTATTCTGCTGAACAGGGAATGTTATTCTTATCCACTTTCACTGATGAGGTCAATGCCATCAGCGAATCTTATCAGTGGTATCCTTACACCCTGAGTTTTAATCAGACTCCTGGACCTTTTTTTCCATCATTGGTTCTCGATGAGTTTGGACAGTTGGGCAGAGAGACTACATACCTATCTTATGCCCTTTCTAAACGGATCACATTGTTCTTGGGTTTCCATTCTTATTGTTCCTTCTTTTTTCTTGCACATAATGCATATTATCCAGCCTTACCTAGAGGATAAACATATTACCCTCAGAATCCCAAGATTTAATCATTTTACACCCTCGATGGCTTTTTCTACGTCGACAAATCCTGTGAGTGATGCTTGATTTTTCTTATGTCTCGGACTCATTATCTACCAGAGGGTCAGAGCCGCCTCTCCAGTGCCCTCACCTACCTAAGACCAAACTGATCATTATGTAACCGACTCGCAATACTCCTTTCCATTATTCTGTATATTATGCAACGTGAGTGTATGATCTGTTAAGATGTTTATCTGCCATTGCTATCTTTCGGGATTGTGTGTATCATATGTTTTTGCCAAAGTCCGATGCTGTACTTCAGGACATATTGATTCTACTAACGAAACTGAATAGTCGCTTACTTAACACTTCTAACTATGATTTTAGAAACTGAAAAGGAGTGTTACCGATGTTTTACGCCTTATTTGATGTCAACTCTTCGGAAATTCTGTTTAACACTGACAATAATACTGAATCTACTATGTCTTCCATGTGGGCTTTCATTTCTTCTTCTATCACGTCATCAAACTATTCCTTCCCCACGTGGTAGCCCTCAGTATACTCTTCCCACCTATCTCCTCTCTCCTCTGCCTTTATCAGTGGCACAAAACGGCAGTGCATTGGTGGAGCCGTAATTTGTAATCAGGAGATTGACGTGAAAAGGTTTCAGACGTGATTGTGGCCGCACGACATGAATTAACATATTTTGAACGCCGAATTGTAGTTGGAGCTAGACGTATGGGACATTCCATTTCCGAAATCGATAGGGAATTCAGTATTTCCAGATACAAAATGACCATCGACCTTCACTTAACGACTCAGAGCAACAGCGTTTGCGTAGAATTGTCAGTGCTTAGAGACAACCAACACTGCTTGAAAAAACCGCCGAAATCAATGTGGGATGTACGAGGAACGTATTCGTTAGGTCAGTGCTGCGACATTTGGCGTTAATGGGCTGTGCCAGCTGCCGACCGACGCGAGTGCCTTCGTTAACAGCACGACCTCGCCTGCAGAGCCTCTCCTGGGCTCGTGACGTACCGGTTGGACCCCAGACGTCACGTTAACCGCGGCCACGTCGGGTGAGTTTCGACCTCAGTTGGTGAGATCTGATGGTAGGATTGGAGTGAGGCGCAGACCCCACGTAACCATGGACCCAAGATGTTAACAAGGCATTCTGCAAGCTGGTGGCTACTCCACAGTGCTGTGGGATGTGTTTACATGGAATGGAATGGGTCCTCTTGTCCAACGGAACCGATCACCGACTGCAAATGATTATGTTCGGCTACTTGAGACTATCTGCAGCCATTCGTGGATTTCATGTTCCTAAACAACTACACTCCTGGAAATTGGAATAAGAACACCGTGAATTCATTGTCCCAGGAAGGGGAAACTTTATTGACACATTCCTGGGGTCAGATACATCACATGATCACACTGACAGAACCACAGGCACATAGACACAGGCAACAGAGCATGCACAATGTCAGCACTAGTACAGTGTATATCCACCTTTCGCAGCAATGCAGGCTGCTATTCTCCCATGGAGACGATCGTAGAGATGCTGGATGTAGTCCTGTGGAACGGCTTGCCATGCCATTTCCACCTGGCGCCTCAGTTGGACCAGCGTTCGTGCTGGACGTGCAGACCGCGTGAGACGACGCTTCATCCAGTCCCAAACATGCTCAATGGGGGACAGATCCGGAGATCTTGCTGGCCAGGGTAGTTGACTTACACCTTCTAGAGCACGTTGGGTGGCACGGGATACATGCGGACGTGCATTGTCCTGTTGGAACAGTAAGTTCCCCTGCCGGTCTAGGAATGGTAGAACGATGGGTTCGATGACGGTTTGGATGTACCGTGCACTATTCAGTGTCCCCTCGACGATCACCAGTGGTGTACGGCCAGTGTAGGAGATCGCTCCCCACACCATGATGCCGGGTGTTGGCCCTGTGTGCCTCGGTCGTATGCAGTCCTGATTGTGGCGCTCACCTGCACGGCGCCAAACACGCATACGACCATCATTGGCACCAAGGCAGAAGCGACTCTCATCGCTGAAGACGACACGTCTCCATTCGTCCCTCCATTCACGCCTGTCGCGACACCACTGGAGGCGGGCTGCACGATGTTGGGGCGTGAGCGGAAGACGGCCTAACGGTGTGCGGGACCGTAGCCCAGCTTCATGGAGACGGTTGCGAATGGTCCTCGCCGATACCCCAGGAGCAACAGTGTCCCTAATTTGCTGGGAAGTGGCGGTGCGCTCCCCTACGGCACTGCGTAGGATCCTACGGTCTTGGCGTGCATCTGTGCGTCGCTGCGGTCCGGTCCCAGGTCGACGGGCACGTGCACCTTCCGTCGACCACTGGCGACAACATCGATGTACTGTGGAGACCTCACGCCCCACGTGTTGAGCAATTCGGCGGTACGTCCACCCGGCATCCCGCATGCCCACTATACGCCCTCGCTCAAAGTCCGTCAACTGCACATACGGTTCACGTAAACGCTGTCGCGGCATGCTACTAGTGTTAAAGACTGCGATGGAGCTCCGTATGCCACGGCAAACTGGCTGACACTGACGGCGGCGGTGCACAAATGCTGCGCAGCTAGCGCCATTCGACGGCCAACACCGCGGTTCCTGGTGTGTCCGCTGTGCCGTGCGTGTGATCATTGCTTGTACAGCCCTCTCGCAGTGTCCGGAGCAAGTATGGTTGGTCTAACACACCGGTGTCAATGTGTTCTTTTTTCCATTTCCAGGAGTGTATGTCGCCCATCCACAGTTCTCTGCTGTTGGTTTGAAGGATGCTCTGGAAAATTCAAGCGAATGGTTTGGCCATCCAGATCGCCCAACATGAATCCCATCGGACATGTATGGGACATCATCAAGAGATCAGTTGGTGCAGAAAATCCTTCACCGTTAACATTTCGCAATTATGAACGAATGTAGGGGCAGCATAGCTGAATATTCCCACAAGTGATACCCAGAACAGTACAAAAGCCTTAGCTGATGGAAGAATATTGATGTCTTTTCGGAAATGGAGGGGTGCAAATACTTAAACAAAACTTTACAAAAATGGAGTAAAAACACAACATATAAAACATCATCCAGGGAACCTGTAAGTAGAACTTAAAATATTGCTACGACTTAGAAAAGCCAACCGCCAGGACCGTTTATGACCTACATACACAATGTCCCAAAATGCAAACTAGATAATAAAAATAAGTACATATTCCAAGCCAGTGAAGCTGCCATGCAAAGAATAAAGGCGAGACGCGGATTTCACGAAAATGGTGTATCATTCTGTTCTAATTAGACGCTCAAAATATAAAAATTATGAAGAAACCGTAATATTTTTATGAAATAAATGTTGTGTCTGATGAAATAATACTCGTCGGTTCAGCATGATTTCTGGAGGGGCCGACATGACGTTACAATACAGAAAATGTAAGCTCACTTTCTTGCAACTTGAACAAGATGAAATACTTAACTTCGTTACAATCCACGTCCATAGACAATTTATTGGTGTCAGTGAACATTGACATATCATTTGACACGGAACTAGATACTACTTCCTTCTCAGAGACTACAATTGACGATAAAGATATAGAGTTCTATTTAAGACAACTCACGCACTGCTTGCTCCATTCTGGTGTCTGCAGCGTTGAGCGCTGACTAGGGTTGAGCGGCAGACACGTAAGTGTGCTGATGCTGTAGCATATGGAGACTGTTGTACCCTTGTCTACGCCCATCACGGGATGTCTGCATCACAGGGTGTATTTTCACCAAGAAAACCTACGTCGTCTGGTGTGACAAAACAGAGACTTACAGGCGGCCAACACAACACCAGGTCTCTACAAACGGCTGCCAGGGACCGCTACCTGTTCACAGAGTCTGCAGAACAGCTTCACCAAAGATCGCAGCTAGGCCAGGAACTACTTTGCTACGCCAGGCACGTGATCGCAAATAGTTCCGGCAGACACGTCCGCCAACGAGCATTATCAGGCGGTGCACTGAGGGAAAAGGCAGTTCGACGCACCGCTCGGAAGGATACGGAGCTATCGCCCCTGCAGTCACGGCCAGACGCCTCTTCTAGCTGGCCGATCTCTGGGTACAGTCGACGAATCCCTTGACGTTGTAGAGCTGTTTGTGTTCGCTACCCGTGAAGAGACGAGTCTTTTATTATTATTTTTATTATTTGTTATTTGTGTTTGTGTCGATCCGCAGTGGGGATCGAGTCGCTTGTTCCTTTGCATATTGTATTATTGTTTTGTAATGGTGAGTCCAATAAATTGTTACAGACTTGTGGCTCCGCACATCTAGTCTACTAGCGCAAATACTTCTTTAATGACAGCATAATGCGGAACTGAATATTGTCGTTGGGAAAACAGGGAAAGTTGAGAATAGAATACTTCGAGATGCAATGTTATTGAAGTATTCTAAGGAAAAAAAGGGCTCACCGCGCGGGATTAGCCGAGCGGTCTCAGGCGCTGCAGTCTTCGACTGCGCCCATTGTCCCGGTGGAGGCTCGAGTCCTACCTCGAGCATGGGTATGTGTGTTGGTCCTTAGTATAATTTAGGTTAAGTAGTGTGTAATCTTGGGGACTGATGACTGTAGCAGTTAGGTCCAATAAGATTTCACACACACATTTGGCAAATGCTCATTCCAGACATGGGTCAGTGAAATAAAATGGAAGACAGATAAGGATCTGTGATCAGACGAATGTACCGTAATGTCAACAGCGGCAGAAAGTGATATAACAAGTGTAGGATTCGTTTTAATAGGAAGATAACTCAGACAGTGAGTTACTATGAACAGTGCAGAGATACGATCTTTCTTCGTCAGAACTAGTAGCAAACCAACGCCAACAGCAGCAATTCAGGTATAAATGCCGACGTCACAAGCAGAAGGTGATAAGATAAGGGAAATATATGAGGCGATTGAACCGGTAATTCAGTATGTAAGGGGAGATGACTGTCTGTTGATCATGGGGTGTTTTTTTGTGAACACGATCCTGAACTGTCGCATCTCCCCTGGCCACACAGAATTTTAAGCCATCAGCACGCGTCGTGACTTGCCTATTCGTTACTTCCACTGAACATTAATCGTTTTAATGAATACGACGTGGGGTATGTTCAATGACAATTTCAAACGTTCATACATTCGTATGCCTACAACCAGCAACCATCAAACCGAAAAGTAACTATCATGTACGAATGAGCATTGTCCTCTTGAAAGATGGCATCGAGGTACTGTCGAATGAGAGGTGGCACGTGAGGACGCACAATATCCGTGTAGTACCGTTGTGCAGGCAGTCAGTCACTACAAGTAGTGGCCTGAAATTATGCCGTGAAGGATAAGGTCACGAGTAACGCTATTATGCCTCCGCGGAACATCGGGAGAGTATGATTCCCCCCCCCCCCCCCCCCCCTGTGGCCGCCATACTCACCGCCCAACGTTATGCGTGGTGATGCAGAATAGCTACTCACCCCTAAGCACGGTGCTACGCCATACATCGGCAGTCCACGCTTCCTGGTCACGATAACACCCCATATGCAGCCGTTTGTGCTGTGTTTTTATCGGCTGCCCACGTATGAGACGGTAATTCCTTAGTCTGGTTCTCGCTAGTCCGTTCAATTTTGTGGGAATTCTATTACTTGTTCACGGTTGGAAGGCGGAGTTGTGAAAAGGCGATCCTCCGTTGTGATGGTCAGCCGTTGTTGATCGTGACCTGGACGAATCTCAGGAATCTGGATACTGCACAACTGGACCAGCTGACCAAATGGAGTCCCACACTGGAGCCCCTTTCAAACTCTGTCGAGTGCTGAGACCGCCATCTCACACTATGATATGAAACCCTGTGTTCTTCATGTTGTTTACGGTGATTTATCAGCGTCTCACACTGTTGGCGTCCATTACACACTCTACCATGCCTCGTAACAAACTAAACACAAACAACACTAATGCACCCTGATAGCCGTTCTGCCTGTCACAGAGGACTGTGACTCTGATCCTGAGCGAGGACGCGGTGAAAAGTAATGTCTCTGAATTTTGTATGTCACAGCTCGAGGCTGTTACAATATGATAAACGTTATTAACATTCTACGTCTTTATTTTTCAGGTCAAGATATTCATTTCTCAACGTAATCACTCTGGCGACAAACACATTCTTCCAAACGAGAGACCAGTCTGATCACACTGTCAGTGTAGAATGTTTGACTTTGTTGACTAAGCCACAACTTCACGTCTGCTTGCACCACTTCGTTACTTGCAAAGCGATGTCCTCGGAGATGTACTTCAGGTTTTGGAAACAGATGAAAAGCGGATGGAGCCGAGTTACGACAGTACGAAGGATGATCGGTGACAGTCAAGCCAGAGTGCCGGACTGTTGCAGATGTCGCTGTGATAGTCTGTAGTCGGGCATTGTCATGCTGAAATACAGGGTGCTCCATGTCTACATGAAATCTTCGAGCTCGATTACAGCACGATGTTTCCCACGCACCGACATATTTAAGTTATGAAACGTCACGTTACATGCTAAAATTCAGGGCCCTGTAGTGGCAGAGGGCTGCAAATATGTAGACAGAAACAATAAGATGTAGAACGGTAATTACGTCTGTTTAATCTAAGGTGGTTAAATAGTTTGTGTATAAAAATTTGAAGGCATTACTTTCAACACACCCTCGCACATACTCTTTACGAAGGTTCATTGATATCTGGCTATGTCATCTGCATGCTTAATTTTTTATTTTCAGGGAGTGCAAGGCGGATTGATGATGTATCCCTTTTTTCCTCAGTAAGGATAAACACTCGCCAACGGCCTATTCGCAGTGGTAACACCGGTTCCCGTCAGATCACCGAAGTTAAGCGCTGTCGGGTAACTGTCCGAGTTCGCTGGCAAGCGGAATGCCACTCCACGTCCCCACCTGGTTACGTCTCAAGGCTGAGGATGACACTGGGGCCAGTTGGTAAAGTTGCGCCTTTAAGTCCTGTTCGGTCGATGACTTTTTATTTTTTTATTTTTTATGTAGGGGAATATTAATTGTAATGGAGGAAGTTATGAACCGAAATATCGTTACGAGAAACATTACAAAGACAAAAGAGGCGAACAGTAGTAGAAAAAAGAATAACAATTTGCTAAAACTTAATTAAGGAACGACATCTTAGAAGAGGATATAAAAAATTTTTTGATATGGGGGAGGGACTGTGGCACCTATGTTTTGATTGGTTTCATGCGGTCCCAGGATTTTCTCTCTTGTGCCAATCTCTTCGTGTCAAAGTAACAAAGGCGCCCAAAATCTTCAGTTATTAGCAGAATACATTCCTATCTCTGTCCTCTCCTCCTGACACCTTGGCACATGTCCTGACATTCTGTCCGTCTTCCACTTACTGTTTTCCACGTACTCGTTTCCTAACCAACTGTATCGAGAAACTTTTATTACCTTTTATTTCAGTCAACATAATTTACTGAATCATACTGTGATGCTACAACACAAACCCTTCGATTCTTTTATTTTCCAATATTTCACACAACCCACTATTCACTTCCACACAATGCTGTCTCAAAACGTACAACTTGAGAAACTTCTCTCTGGAATTCATATCTAAGAATTTCGTTATGGACATCATTTGCCGAGTAAAATTCTCCTTTACTTGTTCTTATATTCTCCTTCCCTAGGCCATCGAGGGTTAACTTTGCTTACAAGATACCAGAAAGACCTCACGTAGTGACAAAAGTCACGGGAGACCTTCTAGTATTGTGTCGGACCTCCTTTTGTCCGGCGTACTGCAGCAACAAGACACGACATGGACTCAACAAGTCGTTGAACGTCCCCATGCTGCCTCTATAGCCGTCCAGCGAAGGTTTAACCGGTGCAAGAGTTTGTGCACGAAGTGACCTCTCCATTATGTCCCATAAATTTTCGATGCGGTTTGTGTTGGTCGGTATGCCAGTGCGAGTTGAGTCTATCAGTAGATGGGGTTTCACTAGTCATGCCCTGCACCTCAATAGGTATGGGAAGGGGTGGCTGGCAAAGCTTTTAGGTGACAGGGTAGTGGGTGCTGGTGGAATCCCTCATGGAAAAATTCCCGTAGTAGTTGGTGTTAGTGGTGCACCTTTTTTAGGTTCAACTCAGCTGATAGGTATACCAGCTTAAAGGAAGGCCATCTAACTAAGCAGTCACCTTCATCGGAGGTCAGGTTTGCAGGTAAGAGAAGGAATTAGAATATTTCATCAAAATATTAAAGGCATTAGAGATAAAATCAGTGATCTGCTTGTAGATGTTGACGGTGACAGTATTTACGTATCGGAGGACCACTTAAATAATTTAACAATTCAATCCTTTACCAGGAGACAGATTAGCTGGTTATTTTGGAAGTAGTGTTTGCATTACAGAATACTTCTGCTCAAGCTAGAGGTAGTTCATTGTTGTATTTTTTAGGAAGTACCAAAAATGAGTGTTATGTTGTGATTTCTATATCAATTTTGAATATGATAGTACAAGAAAAAGGATGTTAGTAGATCTCCTAAACTCGTATTATATGACGCAGACTGTGCTGATGTGTTTTCTGAACCAAGGTGCAGGGGAACAGTAACACTAAAAAGCTTTTGTACTCAGACAAATGTCACATATCATTACAAATAATGTAGAAAAGCTAATCCAACAACAATAGAGATTTTTTAAACCTCGTTAAGGTACTGTAGTAGTAGGATGTCTATAGTGCAGATAACACATATGACAAATGTAATCCTTTCCTTAACACATTTCTCATGCTCTTTGAGAGTTGCTATCCATCAGAACGTACTAAATAGGGTACTAGCAGTAAAAGGTAGCTTGGGTGCCTGACTAGTGGTATACGGATATCATGTAGAACAAAGCGGGAATTATATCAAAATGTTAGTAGTCAGAATCAAGCTACAGTAGCCCATTACAAATGATGTTGGAAAGTGATTAAAAATGTTATATTTTTTGATTTAACTAAAGCGTTTGATTGTGTTAATTACAAAATATTACACCAGATGTTGGATCATTGCGGGATACAGGGAGTAGCTCACAATTGCTTCACCTCTTCTTTTACAACAGACAATAATAGGTCATAATTCACAGTGTTGAGAATGGCTGTGAATTGGAGTCTGGTACAGTCAAATGGGAGTGACCCCAGGGATCAGTGATGGAGCCATTCTTGTTCCTCACTTAAATAAATGATTTGCCCTCTAGTATCGGGGGTAACTCTAAAATATTTCTGCTTGCTGATGACACTAGCTTGATACTAAAGGATGTTGTGGCGACATTGACTCTGTTTCAAATAGTGCAGTTCACGACGTAAGTTCATGGCGTGT
Organism: Schistocerca cancellata; assembly: GCF_023864275.1. NCBI lineage: Eukaryota > Metazoa > Arthropoda > Insecta > Orthoptera > Acrididae > Schistocerca > Schistocerca cancellata. The sequence continues at coordinate 880,870,085 of NC_064628.1, forward strand.
AGAAAACAAACTAACGCTAAATCACAGTAACAGTCAGTTTTTACAGTTTCTAACGCACAATTCAACAAAACATATCGTTTTAATTCCACAAATTGTTCTTTTCATTTTATTGGGAGAATGATAGGGAAGAATAGCTCTTATGCAAAGGAGGCTGCGGATAGAATTCTTTTGCGACCCATTCTGCAGCACTGCTGGAGTGTCTGGGATCCATATCAAGTCGGATTAGAGAAAGACATGAAAGCAATTCAGACTCCGCTGCTTGATTTGTTAGCGGTAGGGTGAATCAGCATGCAAGTGTTACGGAGATGCCTCGTGAACTCAAACATGTGAATCCCTGGAGAAAAGACGACGTTATTTTCGCGAGACTCTGTTGCGGACGTTTAGACAACGGCCATTTGCAAAGTGATTCTACCACTGCTAACATTCATTTCACGTAAGGACCAAGAAGACACAGTGGAACAGGAAAGAAATCGACTGGTAGAGATTCGTGGTACCCTCCGCTTACAGAGCAAACTGAGGTGACGAAACTCGTATGATATCAACTAATCACGTGTCGGACCTTCTTTTCAGCTTAAGTGCAGCAACATGGAGTCGATGGAAGTCCACTCACATTGACAAACGATCACAAAAATTGCTTCGCGGCCGAAGCAGAGACCGTTTGCAGAGTTCCAGGTTTACTGTAACCCTTGCACCTTTAAATTGACGATGAAACACAGAAATTTCATCGGTATTGTATACAAACAGCACCTTGACTACTTATCTCCAGGCGTGTTAATCTTCAAACTTCTGTGCTTGTAATCTTTCTCCGGAGTCAAGTTTTTTTTTTTTCGATGCTCCACTGCAGATTTACTGTAACCCTCGGACATTCACATTGACAATGCAACCCAGAAATTGCATCTGGATTGAATACAACAGGCACCATGCCTACTTCTGTCGAGGCGGGTGACGATTCAAACTATCTGTGCTTTGCACCTCTCCAGGGTGTCCAGTAGTAATTTCAGATGCACCACTGCAGGTTCACTGTAACTCTTAGATCTTCACATTGACAATGAAACACAGAAATGGCATCGGACAGAATTAAGCAGGTATCATTCCGACTTCCGTCAAGGCGAGTAACGACTCAAACCCTCTGTGCTTGGAACCATACCTAGGAGTCAAGGAATAGTTTCCGACGCACCAATGCAGGTGTACTGTAACCCTTGGTCATTCAAATTGACGATGGAATGCTGAATTTGCATCGGATTGAATACAACTGGAAGTATGCCGATTTCTGTCCAGTCGAGGAACGCTTTAAACGGTCTGTGTTTGCACCTCTACAGGGTGTCCAGTAGTAGTTTGAGAAGCACCACTGACGGTTTACTATAACCCTTTGGACCTTTACAATGCATATGAAACACAGAAATGGCAGTGGATTCAATACAACATGCACCTTGCCCACTTCTGTTCAGGCGAGTAACGCTTCAGACGCTCTGTGCTAGGAACCTTTCCTGAGAGTGCAGAAGTAGTAGCCCATGCACTAATTCAGGTTTATTGTATCTTTTGGACCTGCACATTGACCATGAACGACAGAAAATGGAACGGTTGAATACAACAGGCATCTTGCCAACTTATGTCCAGGCGAATAGTCGATTAAACGGTCTCTGCTTGAACCTCTCCGGCGAGACCAATAGTTGTTTCCGATGCACCACTGTAGGTTTACTGTAACTCTTGCACATTCACAATTAATATGAAACACAGAAATTGCATCAGGATTCATTACAACAGGCACCATGCCGACATCTTTCCAGGCGAGAATCGCTTCAAACGATCCGTGCTTGGATCCTTTGTTGGGAGTCTAATAGTAGTTTCTGATGCACAACTTTAATTTCACTGTAAACTTTACACGTTCACATTAATAACGAAACACCTTTCCTGGGAATTCAGTAGTCGTTCCCGATATACCACGGCAGATTTACAATAACCCATTCACCTCCGCACTGACGATAATACATAAAAATTGCATCGGATTGAATACAACTGCCACCATGCCGAATTCTGTCCAGGCGAGTAACGTATCTAACGCTATGTGCTTGTTCCTTCCCTGGGAGTCCATTATTACTTTCCGATGCACCACTACAGCATTTACTGTAACCCTTGTACCTTAACATTGACAATTAAACACAGAAAGTGCATCGGATTGAATACAACAGACAACTTGCCGACTTCTGTCCAGGTGAATAACGCTCCAAACGGTCTGTGTTTGGAACTTTTCCTGAGGGTTCAGTAATAGTAACCGATACACCACTTCAGGTTTACTGTAACCCTTAGACCTTCACATTGAAGAAAAAACACAGATATTGCATCGGACTGAATCCAGGAGGCACCATTCCGACCTCCATCCAGGCCAGTAAAGCTTCAAACTCTCTGTGTATGGAATCTTACCTAGGAGTCAAGGAATAATCTGCGATGCACCACTGCAAGTGTAGTGTAACCCTTGGTCATTCAAATTGACGAAGAAATACAGAAATTGCATCGGATTGAATGCAACAGGCATCATGCCGACATCTGTCCAGTCGAGTAACGCTTGAAACGGTCAGTGTTTTGCACCTCTCCAAGGTGTCCAGTAGTAGTTTCAGATTCAGCAATGCAGGTTTACTTGAACCCCTTAGACCTTCACATTGGCGAAGAAACATAGAAATTGCATATGAATTGAATACAACAGGCACCACGCCGACCTCTCTCCAGACGCGCGAAATTTGGCACGAACTTCAATGCGAGACGCCTTTAATAGGTTCCACAACGAAACATTGTCTCGAAATTTGGTAGAAAATCCGAAGAAATTCTGGTCGTATGTAAAGTCCACAAGCGCAAGACGCAGTCAATACCTTCGCTGCGCAGTGCCGATGGTTCTGTTACCGACGACTGTGCCGCTAAAGCGGAGTTATTGAACGCAGTTTTCCGAAATTCCTTCACCAGGGAAGACAAATGGAATATTCCAGAATTTGGAACACGAACAGCTCCTAGCATGAGTTGCTTCGATGTAGATACCTTAGGGGTTGCGAAACAACTCAAATCGCTTGATACGGGCAAGTCTTCAGGTCCAGATTGAATACCGATTAGGTTCCTTTCAGATTACGCTGATACAATAGCTCCCTACTTAGCAATCATATACAAGCGCTCGCTCCCCGATAGATCTGTACCTACCGATTGGAAAATTGCGCAGGTCGCACCAGTGTTTAAGAAGGGTAGTAGGAGTAATCCCTCGAACTACAGACCTATATCATTGACGTCGGTTTGCAGTAGGGTTTTGGAGCATATACTGTATTCAAACATTATGAATCACCTCGAAGGGAACGATCTATTGATACGTAATTAGCATGGTTTCAGAAAACATCATTCTTGTGCAACGCAGCTAGCTCTTTATTCGCACGAAGTAATGGCCGCTATCGACAGGGGATCTCAGATTGATTCCGTATTTCTGGATTTCCGGAAAGCTTTTGACACAGTTCCTCACAAGCGAATTCTAAAGAAGCTGCGGGCCTATGGGGTATCGTCTCAGTTGTGCTACTGGATTCGTGATTTCCTGTCAGGAAGGTCACACTTCGTAGTAATAGTCGGCAAATCATCGAGTAAAATTGAAGTGAAATCAGGTCTTCCCCAGGGAAACGTCCTGGGACCTCTGCTGTTCGTGATGTATATAAATGACCTGGGTGACAATCTGAGCAGTTGTCTTAAGTTGTTCGCAGATGATGCTGTAAATTACCGTCTAGTAAGGTCATCCGAAGACCAGTATCAGTTGCAAAGCGATTTAGAAAAGATTGCTGTATGGTGTGGCAGGTGGCAGTTGACGCTAAATAACGAAAAGTGTGAGGTGATCCACATGAGTTCCAAAAGAAGTCCGTTGGAATTCGATTACTCGATAAATAGTACAATACTCAAGGCTGTCCATTCAACTAAGTATCTGGGTGTTAAAATTAAGAACAACTTCAGTTGGAAAGACCACATAGATAATTTTGTGGGGAAGGCGAGCCAAAGGTTGCGTTTCATTGGCAGGACACTTAGCAGATGCAACAAGTCCACTAAAGAGACAGCTTACACTACACTCGTTCGTCCTCTGTTAGAATATTACAGCGCTGTGTGGGATCCTTACCAGGTGGGATTGACGGAGGACATCGAAAGGGTGCAAAAAAGGGCAGCTCAGGAGCCCACTGGTAGCTTCCGAAGCACCACTTCTGTTTTCCTGTAACACTTGGACTTTCACATTGGCGATAAAACACAGAAATATCATCGCGAATGAATACAACAGGCACCATGCCGAAATTATCTCGAGCGAATAACGCGTAAAACGGTCTGTGCCCTGAAACTTTACTGGGAGTCGAGGCGTTGTTTCCGTTGCACCACAGCAGGTTTACTGTAATCTTTGGACCTTTACATTGACGATGAAACACAGATATTGCATCGGGATTCAATACAACCAACACCATGCCGACTTCTGTCAGGCGAGTAACGCTTCAAACAGTCTCCTCTTGGAACCTTTCCTGGAAGTCCAGTAGATGTTTCTGATGCACCACTACAGGTTAAAATTCACGATGAATCACAGAAATTACCTGGGAATTGAATACAACTGGCACCATGCCGACTTCTGTCAAGGGGATAACGCTTCAAACATGTGCTTGGAACGTCCCCTGGGAGTCCAGTAGTAGTTTGCGATGCACCACTGCAGGTTTACTGTAACCCTTGGATCTTTTCATTGACGATGAATCACAGAAATTGCATAGTAGATTTACATAAACCCTCAGACCTTCAAATTGACGACGATACACAGAAATTGCATCGGATTGAATACAACAGGCACCATGCTGACTTCTGTCGAGGCGAGTAACGCTTCAAGCGGTCTGTGCTTGCAACCATTCTAGAGATACCAGTAGTAGTTAACAATGCACCATTGCTGGTTGATTGGAACCCTTCAACCTTCACATTGACGACGATACACTGAAATTGCATCGGGAATGAATACAACACGCCTCGTGCCGACTTCTGTCCAGGATAGTAACGATTCAGACGGTCTGTGCTTGGAACCTTTATGGGAGTCCTGTAGTAGTTTCCGATGCACCACTGCAGGATTACTGTAACCCTTGGACATTCACAAGGGCGATGACACACAGAAATTGCATCGGATTGAATACAACAGGCACTATTCCGACTTCTATCCAGGCGAGTAACGCTTCCAACGATCTGTGCTTTTCACCTCTAAAGGGCGTCTAGTAGTAAATTCAGATGCACCACTGCAGGTTTACTGTAGCCCTTGAACCTTCACATGAATATGAGAGACAGAAAATTCATCGGGATTGAATACAACAAGCACCATGCTTAATTATGTCGAGCCAAGTGACTCTCAAACAGTCTATGCTTGGAATCATATCTGGGAGTGAAGGTTTCTTTTCCGATGCACCACTGCTGGTTTACTGTGATTCTCGTACCTTCACATTGACTTAGAAAGACAGAAATTGCATCGGGTTGAATACAACAATCACCGTGCCGACTTCTTTCCAGGCCTGTAACGCTTCAAGCGGTCTGTGCTTGGAACGTTTCCTTGGATTCAAGTAATAGTTTTTGATGCACCACTGCAGGTTAACTGTATCACTTGGAACTTGACATTGATGATCAAACACAGAAATGCTATCGGATTGACTACAACAGGGACCATGCCGACTTAAGTCCAGGCGAGTAACGCTTTCAACGGTCTGGGCTTGGAACCTTTCCTGAGAGTCCAGCAGTAGTTCCCGAAGCACCAGAAATCCCTGTTATACTGTTACTTCACAATTTTCAAGTTATCTACATTTTGTAACTGTCTTGTTGCTCCCTTGGCATAAAGTTGGCTGAAGTACGCCTGTAATGTGGTGGGCCCCCACTTACGGCTGAAATGTCTCCTGGAGAGCAGTAACTTCTGTATGTGGTGATAAATCGACGTGGATTGCAGTGTGATCCCATGCAATTACTTTGTGACCCTCTGCATATCTTCTGGTTTTGTAATTGATTCTTGCTTCAATATATCTTACTGTGACTGTTTTTCCTTATATTGTTGAAGATATTGATGTAATTGACTCAGGGCTCTGAAATATTTTTCATTCATGTCCTACCGCCACTTCGCATTACCTGCCGTGTTTGCCTTTACAAATTTAATAGAGGTCGTATTGGTTTTTTGATGCTATGAATTTCGCATTGTGTTTTATTTCTCCCGATAACTTAAACTGGGTTCAAAGTTTTAATTTCCATTTGGAGCCTGAGCTGCTTGGGGCATTCCCCTTTTAATGGTCAATGACAGATTGCACGTTGTTCTGATGGCGCGCCAAAGTGGAGAAAGCCGAGGAAAATATTTCTAATTTCCATCACTTTTCTTTGCTGCTCCTCTTCTAGGTTTTCTTTCCCCTGACACATGTTTATCCTTTTCACGTATAGCTCTCTGTCTGCAGCCTACAATTGAGATGATGCTGATGGTGAGACTGTATACTCATTTACGTTTAAAAAAAGAATTGGCGAAAATGTAGCCTACCTATTTATGTTTTATGTTTCGAAGTAAAATTGGGTTATTTTATGAAGAACGTTGTTTTAATTTTCACACACTAGAGGTTGTTATTTGTTTTCTCATTACCTGCAACTTTTACTCTATGTTGTACGAGTTTGTTCTCTTTGCAAAAATAAAAAAATCAAGAAGGGTTTAGAGCTCACGTAAACAAGTTGGTAGAGCACTAGCCCTAAAAAAAATTAAAAAAGCGCCATAGTAGCTGGATCGCTGGATCCAGCATCGGTCGCAGGTTTTTATTTTATTTTTTAACAAATAAAAGGCACAAACTCCGTAGTCAATAAACTAGCACTACGATGTTTATTTCATTTGATTTCTAAATAAAGGGTCGGTAGAGCACGTGCCCGCGAAAGGAAGAGGGAAAAATCTCATTTTGCACCCGAATATTTATTTCACCATGGACGTGGAAAATAATGGTTGTCTACCCTTCCTTGATGTGCTAGTTAGAAGGAAGGTGGACGGTACTTTGGTACCTGCCCTTTATATGACTCCTACTCACACTGGCTTGTATCTGCAGGCTGATAGTTGTCACCATCCGGCTCAACATGATGGCGAACTTAACACCTTGTTACACAGGGCCCTTGTCATCTCGGACCCTGAGAGTTTGTGAGCTGAGTTAGTCCATGTCTAAGTCACCTTTCTTCAGAATGCTTACAGTGAAAGACAGATAGACGTAGCGGTATCGACCAATTTTTCTTCGGGTGAATGATGATAATACCGAAGTGGCCCAAAGACTACGGCCATTTTCATTAACGCAGGGGTCATTTCTAACACGACTGGTCATATTTTGCGGAAATATGACGTAAATTCTGTTTTTCGCCCACTATCTAAGAACAGGTTGCTTTTAGGTTCCGTAAAGGATTATTTTGGTATGGCTAAAGAGGATGTCTACTTATTCCTCATAGTTGTGGCATGTCATAAATTGGACAGGCTATCACAGCGCTGGAAGACCAGCATACTGCGCATATGCCACACACATGTTTACAATAGCCGAGCAAATCCGCTGTTGCAGAACATTGACTTGACACCGGTCAACCTATTGAATATAATAAGGTGGATTATGACATGCAGTTCCAGCTATTGTGAAAGCGCTGTTAAGGAAGCTGTTGAAATAAAATTAGGAAGTAGCTTGATCAACAGGGGTGGCGGTTTTCGTTTAAAGTCTGCATGGAGTCCCGCGCTCCTTGGTCAAGAAACAGAAGGACAGAGTTTATGCTACCACACCAACTGATTATTAATTCCACTGTAGGTAACTTCTGACGTCGGCCACCTTTGGTTTGTGATGACGCTAGTGTTTACTGCGTGTGTAAGTGTTATCATTCCGGATTTCTCTGAGAACCGAGGTTTTAAATTCCCTTGTACAGCGCTTACTTGATGCAGTTTGCCTAGAGGATGGCAGGGTGAGCTTCCGTCGAAACATCGGTGGTTGCCGGCGGCGTCACCGGGCTGCATTCCGGTAAATTATTAAATTATTTGAAGAAATGTTTTCATCATTAAGAATTAATTAACGGTGGTGGGGTATTTTGCAAAATCAACTTTTATGTGAGCATCATTTGTATATACCATACTTGCGAAGATAATCTCTCCATACTAAATCCGTTAATTTACCTATCGGCATGTTGTTGCCAATTTCTTTCATAATTACCGAAATGCCCTGTGTTATTATTTTGTGGCTGTTCCGTATTTCTATGTCCCTCTTCCCTTGGGGCGCGAGTGTCCTCTGAAATACATAATTCTTGTATTACCTGTGTCAGCTGATCTTGTACTTCCCGCATTTCTCTTTTGTATTGCGTATTAATTTGATTCTGATTTTGTTTGAATTTTCTTATTTGTTCATACTCTTCTGTGTCAGTGAAGGCTACGGGTCTTGTGTCATTCAGATCATCATCTACCTTTGTAGATAAGTTAGTGACCTGATCCGAAAGTTCGGCTACTTTCTCTGATAATGAACTAATTTCCTCCATGTGTCTTTCTACTGTGTCCTTTAAGTTTTCCTGAGTTTTTGCAAGTTGCGTAACTGACTCGGTAGATGCAACTGAGTCCATTTTAGCTTGCAAGGTCTCATGATTTTCATGAACAATAGTTTGCAGTTCTTTTATGGCTGCTTCGTGATTCTGTAATGCATTTTCATGCCGCGAAAAAATAGGTTGAAAGTGTTCACAAATTTGTGTTTTTACGTCATTACAGACTTTTTGACATTTCGATTCAATGTTATGTAACTCAGTAGTTAAATCTTCACGTGTTTGTTCAAGTGTGGTGTCTAACTTTTGAAGCTTTTGCTGTGTTTGTCTCTGATTTTGTTCCATTGTGTCTAACTTTTGAAGCTTTTGCTGTGTTTGTCTCTGATTTTGTTCCATTGTCTCTAACTTTTGCAGCTTTTGCTGTGTTTGTCTCTGATTTTGTTCCATTGTGTCTAACTTTTGAAGATTTTGTCCCATTGTGTCTAACTGTTGCTGTATTTGTCTCTGATTTTGTTCCATTTGTTGCATTAGTTGTAATAACAATGCATTAGTGTCTGGAATCTGTTCCTCTACTCTTTTCGGCAGTGCATTTGCACCGGCAACATTCACATTTTGACAAGCTGAAAATGTGTCTTGACTTATTTGAGAAAACGGTGAGGACGCAAAACCTGAATCTACAGTATTTGCAAAATTGTGTCCTATCATTTCGGATTCCTGAGGCGAGCTGTTGTCGACCGATCGATCGATAATGCTTCCCTGTTCACTACCTGTTTGACTGTCTACGCCATTGTTTGACGCCCGCTCCATTTCCCTATGCACAGTTACCAAATTACTACTTTGAACATTAGTTAACTCATTACATGGTGGGGCCAACACACTGCTTTCATCTTCACTGTCATTTCTTAGTTTACTTTGGAGCCGAGTGTTACGTTTTTCACACGCCATTATTGTCACAATATTTCACACGATAACACAGAAAAGCACAATTTGAATAGCAAAAATAAGAGAACACATTAATATAGCACTGAAAATAATATCTAGTTAATTGCAGCTGCGAAATACTTGGTGCAAATCTACATGCATGCCACAACTGTTTTACAGTACAACAATGAAAGACTACAACTACAAAGGAGATTCTCTCTACAATTACGCGCTAGCAATAAACAAAAGCTACACTAAATACACAAACTACAAGAAAAAATCAGAAGATTCCAGTGAGGTATCCTAGGCTAAGGGTCGACATATGAAACGTCCCCTTAGAGCAACTTATACACGACTGTGCTTAACCTGACACACAATGTTTTTAGCGCAACGCAATCTGACTTTCAATAATCCCTACAAAACAATGGCCCTGACTAACTTTAACCTATACCTTTCACAAATCACTTACCTCACAAAAATCTTCGTTACTGGAACTACTGCAATACAGCGAGCGCCACTACTGCCAGCTAAATAAAAGATTCAAACTACTGAAGGCACTAACTACTGATAGGGATAGTTAGCAAATGAAAGATATTAATAGAGAACAAACACTGTATTTATCTCAATATTCATAATATATACAGCAGTTCATGACATTTTTCAAAACTCCGCCATCTCTCTCCCCACATCCACCACTGCTGGCGGCTCACCTCCAACTGCGCAACGCTACGCGCTGTTCACATCCAGCTATAGCAGTTCATGACAACAATGGCAGACAACAATGCAAACTAGCCACAGACTGCACACAGCACAGCCAGTGATTTTCATACAGAGTGCTACGTGGCATTACCCATATAAAAATCTAAACAGCCTACTTACACACTGTACTAGTGCCGACATTGTGCATGCTCTGTTGCCTGTGTCTATGTGCCTGTGGTTCTGTCAGTGTGATCATGTGATGTATCTGACCCCAGGAATGTGTCAATAAAGTTTCCCCTTCCTGGGACAATGAATTCACGGTGTTCTTATTTCAATTTCCAGGAGTGTATGTGTAGTACGATCTTCCCATTATTCTGCAAATATTAATTGGAACCTGTATAGTTTCAGTGCAAGTGCCCAATCACAGCACCCAAGAAACAAATTCAGGACCGCCCAAAACGGCGAAATTTGAGGACTGGGCAGAAGAGCCTCCTCTCCTACATGATGAAGTCAGCAGGTACTTGCAAGAACAGTGTGTGAACGAGGGAGATATTCTACAGTGGTGGAAAAATAACTCCCAACGACATCCCCGGCTTGCGCGTGTGGCAAGAAAACTATTAAATATACAGGCCACTAGTGCCTCTAGTGAGAGAATTTTTAGTTGCGCTGGAAACCTAATTGGCGAAAAACGATCACGTCTTAATGCAGACAGACTTAATTAAAACACTAATCAGCAGACACATTAAGAATACAGCAGAACATTAAGCAGGGAACTATGAGTTTGAGTGCAAATTTACTAATTAAGAGTGCAGTTTTCTTTCTTGTGTGCCGGCCGGTGTGGGCGTACGGTTCTAGGCGCGTCAGTCTGGAACCGCGTGACCGCTGCGGTCGCAAGTTCGAATCCTGCCTCGGGCATGGATGAGTATGATGTCCTTAGGTTAGTTAGGTTTAAGTAGTTCTAAGTTCTAGGGGACCGATGGCCACAGATGTTGAGTCCCATAGTGCTCAGAGCCATTTGAACCATTTTTCTTTCTTGTGTTGTATGGGCGTCAATTTCAGAGGTACAAATTTTGTAATGCATACAGTTCATTTTTATTTTAGACTAAACTTTTTGATTTCAATCCTCCCAAGCGACATTTAGTATTGTTGGTAAAACATTTTCTGTTACTTGTGTTTGCAAAAGTAGCCAAATATTTTTAGGAATATCTGGTTGGGCCTAAATAATACTTTCAGGGGAGCTGAAGGAAAACTTGTAAATATCTTATATTGGAAAGTGTTCTGCAAAATAAAATATTCATTTGTGGATTAAGGCAATACACATTATGAGCTTAAATTACAATTTACTTTGATGAGTTCCACACACATTGCGAAATGTAATTTTAATCCTGTATTTTTATATTAAGGGTAATCCCACAAGCAGGGTCAAGAAGCTGAAGACCTAGACACTACAAATACTTTTAAAATGAAGAGTGTCTTTTTCCACGAATGTATTGTAGTGGGAATATAATGGAAACTCTGAGCCACTCTACACAGCGTCTACGCCTGAGTCATGAGGGTTCAGAGTCGTCATTTAGGTCTGTGTTATAAGGGTCTACAGTCGTCGTCTAGGTCTGCATCATGCAAGTAAACACTCGTCGTCTAAGTCTGCATCATGAGGGCCCGAACTATGGTCCCTCATGACGCAGACCTAGACTACAAGTGTGGACTCTCATGAAGCAAACGTAGACGCCACGAAAATGGCTCAGAGTCGCCATTGTATTCCCAGTACTATAGTTTTTAGACGAACTGGATACGAAACAAGTTCTTCGATTTTGGTAAAATGCATTTTGTCAATTGAGAATGATTTTGCCAACTTCGAATGAATTCACAGAACCAGTAAAATACATCCTGGAAAAGTAGTTAAATATTTGTATAACTGGTGTCATACTTGGCTGAAACATACTAAAGTTAAAGACTCTAGACTTCGAAAATTTTAATTTGGTACTCATTGCAGTACAGTGGTTATCAGGGGCGTAGATAATTTATTCTTCTGGGGAGGGGACCAATCTTCTTTCTAGAGGGTGGAGGTTCATTTCTTTAGTACAAATATCCATCCGTTTCAGTGTTGAAAACTGCAACACAGACTGCATTGCGTTCCACTAAAACAAAAAACACTATCTTCATGGGCTCGGGGTGCTTATCTGTAGCTTTTAGTGTACAAAGGAGCTCCATTTTCAGTGATTGTTCTGCTTGCTACAAAACCTGTTTGATATGTGATCTGATGGTGGTTCGAATTGAGAATATCCAGTATTGAGAGATTGTGAAGTCTCGAAGAAATCCTTTTGTATTTGACAACTACCTTAAAACCCGGTGTTCCCTGGGCATTTATTTATTCCATACTCTCGTAGTCCATGTTCCCTCCCCTATCTTCTCTCTATCCATTAATTCCTCTCCCACTATCTCTCTGTTCACCTCCCCCCCTCCCCATCCCTTGGCTCCTCTCCCCACAGCCTCTATCCTTCTCCTCGTCCTCTCTCTGTTGGACTCCGCCACCTCAGTTCATCTCCTCTTCACCTATCTATGAAAACTCCTATATATCTGTAAACTTTTGTGGTGATCAGTGAAGCAGTGTCAAAGTTTATTGCTAGGTAGCATTTATTGTAATACTTTGTGATACGCAGCATTGATAGTTTTGTTTTTTGGTGCGTAAACAAATGATGTTGAAAGTGAACCGACAGGGGAATATGCGACATAGAATTGGCCATGTGAAAAACATGATTTTCCAGATTGGTGCCAGAAACATTTAACGACTGCCCTTGCGATTTATCTATCGACATGGCAAATGCAAGCTGCACTGGAAATTATAACCGTTTAAAGTCGAATGGCATGTCGGTCGGAATCATAGTGATAGATGGAATCAAACTGTCTTCACCTTTGTACTTTCCTTTTTAATTTGTGGCTTCGATTACGTTGTTCTTTAATTTTTTCACCGCAAGGCGGGTGCCATTACAAAGACGTGGCTGGTTTACTTTTCGCAACATAATGTTTGCCGATCCGACTTAATTGCAGATTGGGAGGCGGTAATCCGGGCAAATTCAGCGAATTTAAAAATGCCGTAGGACAGTTAACTCCATCATCTTGGTTAGTAACGGAATAAACCGACTTGTATGTCATCAATTCGCCAGGTATCATATTTTGAATCTGAAAATTCATTTCGTTAACATCACGGTTTTTTGCAGCCAATATAACACGTTCGCTCAATCAAAAATGGTTTGCAACTTTTAAATGACATTTGTTGTGCGCTAAATGTCAAACACGATGTCTATGAATGTGTCAGACATCTCCCACATTTCAAAAAGATCATAGACATTTCGTTTAAAAAAATGTACGTATTTATACATAAATACACATTCACACACACACACACACACACACACACACACACACACACACACACACATATATATATATATATATATATATATATATATATATATATATATACATCGAGTGCTGATTCCGCTGTCTCACACTAGTATTTGGAACCCCACGTAATTCACAGCGATTACTCAGTGTCTGACACTGTTGACGTCCGTCATAAATTCTACCACGGCCACATGCATGGTAACAATACTATATATACAGGGTGTTTCAAAAATGACCGGTATATTTGAAACGGCAATAAAAACTAAACGAGCAGCGATAGAAATACACCGTTTGTTGCAATATGCTTGGGACAACAGTACATTTTCAGACGGACGAACTTTCGAAATTTCAGTAGTTACAATTTTCAACAACAGATGGCGCTGCAAGTGATGTGAAAGATATAGAAGACAACGCAGTCTGTGGGTGCGCCATTCTGTACGTCGTCTTTCTGCTGTAAGCGTGTGCTGTTCACAACGTGCAAGTGTGCTGTAGACAACATGGTTTATTCCTTAGAACAGAGGATTTTTCTGGTGTTGGAATTCCACCGCCTAGAACACAGTGTTGTTGCAACAAGACGAAGTTTTCAACGGAGGTTTAATGTAACCAAAGGACCGAAAAGCGATACAATAAAGGATCTGTTTGAAAAATTTCAACGGACTGGGAACGTGACGGATGAACGTGCTGGAAAGGTAGGGCGACCGCGTACGGCAACCACAGAGGGCAACGCGCAGCTAGTGCAGCAGGTGAACCAACAGCGGCCTCGGGTTTCCGTTCGCCATGTTGCAGCTGCGGTCCAAATGACGCCAATGTTCACGTATCGTCTCATGCGCCAGAGTTTAAACCTCTATCCATACAAAATTCAAACGCGGCAACCCCTCAGCGCCGCTACCATTGCTGCACGAGAGACATTCGCTAACGATATAGTGTACAGGATTGATGATGGCGATATGCATGTGGGCAATATTTGGTTTACTGACGAAGCTTATTTTTACCTGGACGGCTTCATCAATAAACAGAACTGGCGCATATGGGGAACCGAAAAGCCCCATGTTGCAGTCCCATCGTCCCTGCATCCTCAAAAAGTACTGGTCTGGGCCGCCATTTCTTCCAAAGGAATCATTGGCCCATTTTTCAGATCCGAAACGATTACTGCATCATGCTATCTGGACATTCTTCGTGAATTTGTGGCGGTACAAACTTCCTTAGACGACACTGCGAACACCTCGTGGTTTATGCAAGATGGTGCCCGGCCACATCGCACGGCCGACGTCTTTAATTTCCTGAATGAATATTTCGATGAGCGTGTGATTGCTTTGGGCTATCCGAAACATACAGGAGGCGGAGTGGATTGGCCTCCCTATTCGCCAGACATGAACCCCTGTGACTTCTTTCTGTGGGGACACTTGAAAGACCAGGTGTACCGCCAGAATCCAGAAACAATTGAACAGCTGAAGCAGTACATCTCATCTGCATGTGAAGCCATTCCGCCAGACACTTTGTCAAAGGTTTCGGGTAATTTCATTCAGAGACTACGCCATATTATTACTACGCATGGTGGATATGTGGAAAATATCGTACTATAGAGTTTCCCAGACCGCAGCGCCATTTGTTGTTGAAAATTGTAACTACTGTAATTTCGAAAGTTTGTCTGCCGGAAAATGTACTGTTGTCCCAAGCATATTGCAACAAACGGTGTATTTCTATCGCTGCTCGTTTACTTTTTATTGCCGTTTCAAATATACCGGTCATTTTTGAAACACCCTGTATATATACAAAGATGCATATGGAAATATTCAAAAACCTTCTACATGGAAACATGTGTATGTGAGCCAACTTTCATGGTAACCAGTAAATGATGTCAAAATCTTTTGTAAGATACTCTATTCTATGCATTGTCCGAAATATTATGTAGACACTGATGTTCCTCTTGATGGTCAAGAGTACAAAATTTCTTCAAGATCAGAGTAAAACTGTAGGTTGGTGTCGAAGTGTGTAAGTAAAGTACCCTCCGCCATGTACCATTCAGAATTTTAAGCAGACAGCGCACTTCGTCCTGCTTTGAGTGTCAAGTGTGCCAAATTTCATCAAGATCGGAATCAAATCGTACAATTTGTCGAATTCCGTTAAGTAAAGTAACCTCTGTCATGCACCCTACGAAATTCTATGTAGACTGTGACCTTCCTCTTGGTTTCAAGGTATAGTGGGCAAAATTTCATCAAGATTGTATGCAATACAAACACATGGACACAATGAAAACACACTTTCAGTTTTTCTCAAATTTTCCAATTTTTCGTTCGACTTTCCAAAAAATTTATTTCATAAAAACTTTGTCCTGAGAATTACGAACACAGCAAAAAAAAAAAAAAAATTGCCAAATTGGTCCAGCCGTTCTCCGGTTTTACGTTTATCAACACATTTCGTAATTCATATTTATTTACATTCATAATAAGCCAGAAATATACGCGTACAGGAAGAATGTACAAATAAAACCCAATATTTGTTGACCTGAAATATATATATATAATGTTGGGGTTAGCCTTTTGGTGCTCAAGTAAAATAAAAACTTTTAATTAACTTTCATAATACGACAATCACAAGCGCAGACTAAACGGCTGCGTAGCACAGCTCAGCAGTAATATAGGCAGGCAAGCAAGTTTCCCCGCAGCCTGCCCAGGTTGGGTTCTGCTTGGCTTGGCTGGGAGTGAGGCAGCCTGCCCGTTCTGTTGACAACGCGTGGCGGCCTGCTCGCCTGGCCACCGGGCAAGCATGGGCGGGTTAAGAGCGGAACATGTGCACCACTGACGATTAGACCATCTGTCCAAATGGAGTCCCACACTGAAGCCCCTTTAAAACTCTGTCGAGTGCTGACTCCGCTGTCTCAAACTAGTATTTGGAACCCCACGTAATTCACAGCGATTACTCAGTGTCTGACACTGTTGACGTCCGTCATCATTCTACCAGGGCCACATGAATGGTAACAATACTAAATACTAATGCACTCTGATGGCCGTTCTACGTGTCACAGAGAACTGTAACCCTAATCCTGTGCGAGGTCACGGTGAAAAATAGTCTCTCTGAATTTTATGTGACACAGCACGAGGTTTTTACAATAAGACAACAACATTCTACGTCTTTATTCTTCAGGTCAATACATTCATTTCTAACACAATCACCCTAGCGACAAACACATTTCTCCCAATGAGAGACCAGTCTGTTCATACTGTCGGTGTAGAATGTTTGACTTTGTTGACTAAGCCACAACCTCACGTCTGCTTGCACCGCTTCATCACTTTCAAAGCGAAGACCTCAGAGATATACATTAGGTTCTGGAAACAGATGAAAAGCGGATGGGGCCAAGGTGTGACTGTACGAAGGAAGATCGATAACAGTCATGGTGCCGGTGTCGCAGTGATAGCCTATAGTCGGGCATTGTCATGCTGAAGGTCAGAGTGATACACATTTCTTAGATAGTCCACGCTTTTTGGTCACGACACGAGTCCAAGTGCTTCCAACACGAAACTCGATTACAGCACAATGTTTCCCAAACACCGACGGACTTAAGTTACACACTGTCACGTTACAGGGTACAATTCAGAACCCTATAGTGGCAGAAGGTTGAAATTATGTAGACAGAAAGAATAAAGATGTAAAACGGTCACAACGTCTGTTTAATCTAAGCAACATAAAGAGTTTTCGTATAAAAAATTTCGAGTCATATCTTTCAGCATTCCCTCGCACATACTCTTTACGAAGTTTCATTGATATCGGGCTAAGGCTTCTGCGTGCTTAATTTTTTACTTTCAGGCAGTGCAAGGAGAATTGATATGTATCGCTTTTATACTGAGTATAGGGAAACATTCGCCAATGGCTTTGTCTGGAGTGGTAACGCCGGTACCCGTCAGATCACCGAAGTTAAGCGCTGTCGCGTTTGGCTGGCCCTTGAATGGGTAACCGTCTGGGTTTTCCGGGTACTGTTGGCAAGCATGTCGCACTCAGTCCTTGTGAGGCCAATTTAGTAGCTACTTGACTCAGAAGTAGCAACACGAGACTCGAAAACTAACAATGTCCGGGAAAGAAGCGTGCTGACCGTATGCCACTCTACTTCCGCACCCAGTTACACCTAAGGGCTGAGGATGACACGGCGGCCAGTTGGTGCCGTGGTGCCTTCAAAGAATGTTCGGACGAAGTTTTTTTTAAACTTTTTATTAAGGGGAATATTACATGCAATGGAGGTAGTTTTTAAAACGGAATATACAAAGGCAAAAGCGGCGGAGAGTACTAGAAAAAAAGACTAATAATTTGCTTAAACTTAATTATAAAACGACACGTTAGTAGAGAACACAAAAGATTTTTTGATGTGGGGGATGGACGGAGGCATCTGTGTTTTGATTGGTTTCATGCAATCCCAGGATTTCCTCTCTTGTGCCAATCTCATCATGTCTAAGTAGCAAATGCGCCCAAAGTCTTCAGTTATTTGCAGAATACATTCCTATCTCCGTCCTCTCCTCCTGACACATTGGCTCATGTCCTGTCATTCTGACCGTCTTCCACTTACTGTTTTCCTCGTACTCGTTTCCTAACCTACTGTTATGAGAAACTTTTATTACCTTTTCTTTCAGTCAACGTAATTTACTGTATCGTTCTGTGATGCTACAACACAAACCCTTCGATTCTTTTATTTTTCAATATTTCACACAACCCACTATTCACTTCCATACAATGCTGTCTCAAAACGTACTTCTTCAGAAACTTGTCTCTGGAATTCATATCTAAGAATTTAGTTATGGACATCATTTGCTGAGGAAAGTTCTCCTTTACTTGTTCTGATATTCTCCTTCCCTAGGCCATAATGGGTTAACTTTGCTTACAAGATACCAGAAAGCCTTCACGTACTGACAAAAGTCACGGGACACCTCCTAGTATTGTGTTGGACCTCCTTTTGCCCGGAGTACTGCAGCAACTCGACACGACATGGACTCAACAAGTCGTTGAACGAAACCTGCAGAAATATTCACCCATGCTGCCTCAATAGTCGTCTAGCGAAGGTTTAACCGGTGCAAGAGTTTGTGCGCGAAGTGACCTCTCCATTATGTCCCATAAATTTTCGATGCGGTTTACGTTGGTCGGTAAGCCAGCGCCAGTTGAGTCTATCAGTAGATGGGGTTTCACTAGTCATGGCCTGTACCTCAATAGGTATGGGGAGCGAAGGCTGGCAAAGCTTTTACGTGGCAGTTTAGTGGTTGCTGGTGGAATCACTCATGGAAAAATTCCTGTAGTAGTTAGTGTTAGAGCTGCACCTTTTTGAGATTCAAGTAGGCTGATAGGTATACCAGCTTAAAGGAAGTGCATCTAACTAACTTCAAGGAAGGTCAGGTTTGCAGGTAGAGAAGGGATTAGAATATTTCATCAAAATATTAAAGGCATTAGAGATAAAGTCATTGATCTACTTATAGATGTTGACTCTGACATTACTGATGTATCGGAGTACCACTTAAATGATTTGAAAATTTATAGGCTTCCTTTACCAGGATACAGATTAGCTGGTTAGTTTGCAAGTAGTTTTTTCGTTTCAGAATACTTCTGCTCAAGCTAGAGGTGGTTCATCGTTGCATTTTTTAGGAAGTACCAAAAATGAGTGTTATGTTGTGATTTCTATATCAATTTTGTATATGATAGTACAAGAAAAAGGATGTTAGTAGGTCTCCTAAACTCGCATGATATGACGCAGACTGAGTTTTTTTTCTGAACCAAGGTGCAGGGGACAGTAACATTAAAAAGTTTTTGTTCTCAGACAAATGTCGCATATCATTACAAACTATGTAGAAAAGCTAATCCAACGGCACTAGAGATTTTTTAAACCTCGTTAAGTTACTGTTATAGCAGGATGTCTATAGTGCAGATAACACATATGACAAATGTAATACTTTCCTTAACACATTTATCATTCTGTCTGAGAGTTGCTATCCATCAGAACGTACTAAACGGGGTACTAGCAGTAAAAGGTAGCTTGGGTGCCTGACTAGTGGGATAAGGATATCATGTAGAACAAAGCGGGAATTATCTCAAATTGATGGAAGTGGTCAGAATTAAACTACAGTAGCCCATTGCAAGTGATTATTAATGTTATATTTTTTGATTTAACTAAGGTGCTTGATTGTGTTGATTACAAAATATTACACCAGAAGTTGGATCATTACGGGATACAGGGAGTAGCTCACAATTGCTTCACCTCTTACTTTAACAACAGACAATAATAGGTCATAATTCACAGCGTTGAGAATGGCTGGGAATTTTAATCTGAGTTTGGTTCAGGCAAAGGGGAGTGGCCCCAGGGATCAATGATGGAGCCACTCCTGTTGCTAATTTATATAAACGATCTGCCCTCTAGTATCGCAGGTAATTCTAAAATTTTTTCTAAAATATTTCTGTTTGCTGTGACACTAGCTTGGTAGTATAGGACGTTGAGCGCAACATTGACTGCGTTTCAAATAGTGCAGTTCATGAAAGTTCATGGCATGCAGATAGTAAACTACGTTAAATCACAGTAAGATTCATTTTTTTCAGTTTCTAACACACAACTGAACAAAGCTCTACGTTTTAATTTCACCAATTGTTTGTTTTATTTTATTGGGAGTGTATTTGGGAAGAGTCGCTCTAATGCAAAAACAGGCAGCGAATAGAATTCTATTACGACCCCTTTCTTGAACACTGTTGGTGTGACTGGCATCCATATCATGTCATATTAGAGAAATACATCAAAGCAATTCAGAGTTCGCTGGAATATTTGTTACCGGTAGGGTGAATCAGCATGCAAGTGTTACGGAGATGCCTCTTGAATTCAAACGTGGGAATCTCTGGAGGAATGACAACCCTCTTTTCGCGAGACACTGTTGCGGACATTTAGAGAACCGCCATTTGCAAAGTGATTCTACCACTGCTAACATACATTTCACGAAAGGACCAAGAAGACAGTCTTTGTACAGAAGCTTAGACGCCAGTGCAAAAGGAGAGAAATCGACTAGTAGAGATTCGTGGTACCCTCCGCTTGCAGAGCACACTGAGTTGACGAAACTCGCAGGATACCACCTAATAACGTGTCGGACCTTCTTTTCCAGCTTAAGTGCAGCGACATGGATTCGATGGAAGTCCACTGCAGAGGTACTGGCGCATGCTGCATCTTTGGCAGTCCGTAACTGCGTAAGTGTTGTCTGTCGGTGTAGGATTTTGTACACCAGATCACTTCCCGATTACGTCCCATAAATGTTCGATGGGATTCACATTCGATTGGAACTATTTAGGGGGATCTTGGTGGCCAAACCATTCGCTCGAACTGTCCTGAATGTCCATCAAACCAACCGGGAACAACTGTGGTTGGTGACATGGTGAATTTCCATCCATAAACGTTCTGTAGAATGTTGCTGCAAATGGCCTCCAAGTATCCGAACATTACTGTTCCCAGTTAATGATCGATTTGGACTAAAAGATTGGTTGTATTCCACTTAAACACATCCGACATAATTACAGAGCCACCCATAGTTTGCAGAGTGCCTTGTTGACACCTCGAATCCATGGCTTCGTGGGGTTCATGACACATTAGAAAACTACTTTCGTACTAAAATCTGGACTCACCTGACCAGACCACGATTTTCAAGTTGTCTACGGTCCAACCAATATCAAAATGGCTCAAATGGCTCTGACCACTACGGGACGCAACTGCTGTGGTCATCAGTCCCCTGGAATTTAGAACTACTTAAACCTAACTAACCTAAGGACATCACACACATCCATGCCCGAGGCAGGATTCGAACCTCCGACGGTAGCAGTCGCACGGTTCCAGACTGCGCGCCTAGAACCGCGACCAACCAATATTGTCGCTAGCCCAAAAGACGCGTTGCTTGCGATGTCGGGCTGTTAGTAAAGGCACTAGCGCAATTCATATGTTGCCATAGCCCATCAACATCAAATTTCGCCACACTGTCCTAAGGAATGTGTTCTTCGTACGTCGCACCTTAATTTCTGTGATTATTCAAGCAGTGCGACTTATCTGTTAGCACTGACTCTGCTTCTGGTATGGTTTGATATGGAGTATTCGTTATAAGTTGTTCGTGGTACCTAGGGATGTCACATACAAGGACTAAAAAGGATATAAAAAAAAGGTCATGTAGATATTTCGCTATGCAGTTACAGCAGATTGTGATCACTGAGCTAAGTTTCAATTGTCCTGTATAATAGTAGAAGGTATTTGTAGCAAACATGCCGAGTAGTGAGAGTTTGAGCTCGAAAGGTACTATCAATTACATGAGAGCTCATTCGATTATTTTCCAATCTTTTCATGGGGATATATATACATATGAGTGTGTGTGTGCGTGTGTGTGTGTGTGTGTGAGCGTGTGTGTATCTTACAGATGGGGTGGCAGAAAAGAGAGAGAGAGAGAGAGAGAGAGTGAGAGAGAGAGAGAGGCAGAGAGAGACGGTACGGAAAAACGATTGGTGAATGACGATTTACTATTGTTCTCTGGGCACTTTCTGTATTTGGTTACTTGTCCCATAAAATGCGGAACTATTTTGTGGCAATGACAACATGCACTCCTAAGTCTTCTACAAATAAGACACAGGAGTAAAAGTGGAAAACAAATTTAATACGTAGGTATTTTGAGAACATACATCCAAAACAGTAATGAACGTATTTACATGTTATGTACATTATTTACAGCAGGCTGGTGACGATGCCTTTGAATCAAATCGCTCGACAGGTTTTGTTTCATCTGTTCTCTAGCTCGATGTGGGTGCTGACAAAACCTGTAACAAAAGAAAATTGATCGATGAATATATCTAATAACAGTTGTAGGAAAGAGGGTAAAGCTAATACCTGTTATGTATTTATATACAAATCAGGACAGTCATATACTTCATACACAGTCATATACTTCATATACAGTCATATACTTCAGGTAACTTTGTAGCGTCTAACTAAGAGCAGACATGCAATAACTGATTTGAAAAGAAGATGAAAAATTGCAAAAGGCTGTGACAAAAATGTGCTCTTTTATTTCGATAGAACGTAGTTTGGAAACTCATCACAAACGAAAGTTCTTC
This sequence comes from Schistocerca cancellata, assembly GCF_023864275.1. Classification (NCBI taxonomy): domain Eukaryota; kingdom Metazoa; phylum Arthropoda; class Insecta; order Orthoptera; family Acrididae; genus Schistocerca; species Schistocerca cancellata. Next base: position 880,892,729 of record NC_064628.1, read on the forward strand.
TGAAATTTGTATTATTCTGTACTACTGCTAGTTTCGAGACTAACCTGGGCGAGAGGTGCTGGAGTGCCCCTAACGTCGCCGAGCACAAAACATCTTCTTCAGCCAACGCCAGAAGCCAGAACCGCACGTCGCCCCCTCTCTCTCTCCTCCTGCGTCTCCCTCGGCACCCACCAGGTCTGGAGACAGCTGCTTCTCGCCGGACGTGGCCAGCGCTGGCACGTCTCCGCCCTCCCACGTCTGCCCGTTGCCTGGACACGCCTCGTCCTCCTCAGTCACCACTTCCAGCGGTCGACGTGTGCGGGACTCTGCGTCCACTGGCACATCTTGGGGCGGAGGTCGGTAGAATCCGGCGCCTGTAAGAGAATAACTGCGTCAGTTAAAAGTCACTATTAGTGGAGGAAAATAACAGTACTTTACACTTCGCCATGTTAAGCCTCTACCAACAGTACTGTCGCATTGTATACTAATAATACAGGATTGTAAGTAAACTGAAGGTGGAGAGGGAAAGTAGGAAGCGAAAGAAGTAGGAGGTTATCACTACTAACAGCTGTATCGACACATTGCACTCCAGCAACATTTCTCTGCCTCAGAATACTCCAGTTAATGTTTTCCTTACTGAGGCCAGAATTAACACAATAGCAGCATCACTTATTCCCATTCCCCACTTACATCTATAAACCCGAGAAATTTTAGGCACTCACAGTAATATTCCGGCAGTCCAGGCCACTCTCCATCCCAAGGGTGAGTATCGACCGGATGTACGTCATAATGAACAGCGAACAGAAAATCCTCCAGTTCGAATCTCGAATACGAGTGTACCAGCGGAATCTTAGATCGCTCAAACACTAATCTCCGTCCCTAGAAAATAAATTAACAATATCTGATATTTGGAACAATTCTTTATTTAAAAACAAAATTTGTATAATGCCTTCACTACTTTAAAGTTACGTTCCTGCATGGATATATTCTCCTGGAACACGATACGTGACGCAAATCGTCAAGAGTGAAATAGATTTTCATCGAAATAGAAAAAGGAATGAGACAAAGGGAGATATGGAGAGAGAGAGTGAGAGACAGAGAGAGAGAGAGAGAGAGAGAGAGAGAGAGAGAGAGAGAGAGAGAGATAGAGAGAGCGTGGGCTAAATGTATGCGAAACAAAATACATCTGTATATTAACATTGAAGCCTTGCTCCATTTTTGGGATCCTTATGTTAATAGCAGTAAGACTGTTTAGGAACACCTCAACAAATGTACTGCTGATCGCTACCCGGTGTAGTCACAACACACGAACGGTTTACATGGCCGTTCATACGGAAAAGCAATGGCCAGTACAAGGCAAGCTTGAAAAAGATCCCTACCTATCGTTAGTTTGTAATTACACTGGTACCTCGCTTTATAAGACAAAAATCACTGATTTTCTCTAGCAAATGGATTTTTACACATTACTACGCCTCGTATATGCAAGAGAACGATAACCATCACAAAAAAAAAACTATCGTCGTCATGTCTCGACCTTTAACATCTGCGCAGCTACGTAACACCTATCCAGAAGTTCCTTCATGCACTCCCGTAATTCCTGATCTAGACACTGCCGGGATCTTTCTCACACAGCTCTAGTAAGAGAAGTACACGAGGCTTACCTGGGCCTGTAGCTTCCAGTGGATAAAGTCTCGAGGCAGCGGGATAGCAATTGGATCGCTTCTCTTCACGTCAGCCATGGTTAACTAACTGAAGTGTCTTGTTTCCTCGGAAACCACCTTACCGCTTGTAAGCGGTTCCCATTGTTGTGTACACCACGAATTAACGTGTGTGCATTGTACCATCGGGTGCGGTGAGACGATATGACCTGCTGGTACCGAAACTGTTTTTGATTCGGTAGATTCCGTCTTAGGCCTTCACTCAAGGACCGTTAGTTCAGCTGCCGTTAGTATAACTTGTAATGATGTTTATCAAATCCATCTAAAAGTAATTTCCATATCTGTGAAACAGTCACTGCTCTTCGGGTCAATTAGTGATCTCCTACGTCTGTCATTACAACACGGTTTATTGGTAGACCTAACAAATACCGTCTGTCGATATAAGACACCAAGATACGAAACCAGTCTGCTTCACTCAGCGGCTAGTCTGACCACAGTACAATTTCAATTACGAAGACAGTAATTTAAATACCTTACGCCGACAACCCAAAACGGGAAAATGCTACAGGTAATTTAATAGTTTAAATAATTTACTGATTCACAAAAAGTAGTTCTGATGAGACTTACTGCACTGAAGTCACATACTTATTCACAGACAATAAATTTTCTTGCTTACTAATTTGTGATCGTCTAATGTGGTGAATAAGGAGTGATCTTAGACATGATGCCGACAACTTTTTTAATTATGTGTTGTGAAATCAAAAACATCACTCTTTGTGGGATTACTAGTGATACGTGGCTCAAATAATCAGAAAACTCATTTTGACTTATCTTGCTGTGAGAGAAGAAATTAAAACTTCAGCGACCCCATAATGATCGACGCTGTATCGCTACTGCCAGATGGTGATATGCGTCAGTCAGTGTTCTTATCTATATTATTACCGAAAGATTATCGTATTCATAGCAGTGCACATAATATTCTTTCTTCTTCGAAGTCCAAGCAATTTCTGGATAATATATTGTTCGTGATGATATGCTATTTTGAACAGACACTCAATCTGGAAATCTTTTATTACCGTTATCGAAAGAAATACACTACCTGATGTTCATTCCATTACCATTAAATAACTGCTCTTAAATAACTATCCCTATATAACTGCTGATGTGGTCTATTTTCCATCACAAATTTTATTCGATGTGTCCGATGACAGTCTGACGTTCGGAATACATTTGTTTGCATTTTCTGAGTTGGGGCATAGGGAGGTCTGTAAAATAATCAACTAAATACGAATATATAATATACACTGCATTGACAATTGTTTAGTAAAAGAAATAGGTGTAGTGTCACTACTCATGAAAATGGCCTAGGTCCTGAGTTCGAACAAAGCCCCAATGCCTAAATTTTGAATAAAAGTTATCATCAATGCCGTCCGAAAGCTCCAGACATAAGAAGTCACACCTTTTATACCAAAGGCGTTGTAAAAGAATGCGGAGGAGCGAACAGAGTTTCGCGGCACTGTCTTGCCTCTGGGTTGGGAAATTTCAGCTAGAAGTCGGAACAATCGGCAATAATCAACGGCACGAGGGTGCAGAAGGCAACAGAAATTAATAAACTGAAAACACATAATGTGATTCCACAGGACATGCGGCTATCAGCTCAAGAAGTTTCATGATGATGTACCCATTGTCAGAAGATAAGTCGCCCATTCGGTTCTCGGGAATGGGGCTACCAAGTTGTAGGTGATCATGAGAAAAGATGGATAATCAATGACTGGGTATTATTCTGAGAGTGGAAACATGGAATGTTAGCACTTTGAACTTAGGTGGGATGGTGGAAAGTCTGAAAAGCGAGATGCAAGGGCTAAATCAAGATATAGTGGAGGTTAGTGCTGTGAAGTGGAGTACAGATAAGGATTTCTGGTCAGACGATTGTAGGGCAATATCAACAGCAGCAGAAAGTGGTATAAGAGGAGTAGGATCCCTTGTGAATAGGAGAGAATGGCAGAGAACTGCTGTGAACATTTCATCGATAGTCTATTTCTCATCAGATTCGACAGCAAACCAACGTCGACAGCGATAGTTCAGGTAGGCATAATTGTGTGGTAAGCAGCAGATGACTGGCAATAGGAATGAGGGAGGAGAAAGACCAACTGAGTTCAGGCAACAATTTTCAGTTGCCTTTAGCGAATACGTTTTTTTACGAATCACAAGAGGAGAGGGTATATTTTGGGAACGATCGACTGAGAGTCCCATCAGGATTTCGTCGAGGTCAGACAGAGATTCCGAAATCTGATATCGAAATGTAAGGCATGGTCAGCTTCAGAATAGAATAGCAAGGGGTTGAAAATTAAAACATTTTACTAAAGCGCATTCACATTGCTCCAAGGAAACGAGCGATCACGCCAGAGAGAACCAGGAAATAACCTGTGTGGCTACAAAACCGCGCCGAGTGAGATAGGATGAGCTCATTAGAAAATAGCACGGGACAGAAAACAAATGGAAACGTGAGACGCATATTCGTTAGATCATAAGAGAGTGCAAAAGAAACTATAAATGCTTCTTAACAATCATTGCCAGAGAACGTACACAGCGGTTAACAGACCGTTAAGCGGACATAACAGAATTAGAATATGCGGTCATTACGAATCGACCTCCGCATCACAGAAGAAGTGTGTGCTCTTACCGTGTTAGAGGACAGTGATCGACGCCAAACGATTCATGAGCTGTCCTGAGATGCTTAGAGCATATGACTGACCTGCACGTTCTGAAGGAACGCCTGGGAATGAGAACAATCGCATAAAAAACGGATAGCATGAGCCGCACTTGAAACGCCAAACAACTGAGTGACGTTGCTGTACGTCAGCCGAGAAACGTGGATGTAATTGTGTTTTTCGTGTACATCAGTGATTATGTTATCCTAAAGTACACCGTTCGCCAACGGCAGACTGTTAATGGGCTGTATTACTGTCCAGTATACACTACTGGCCATTAAAATTGCTACACCAAGAAGAAATGCAGATTATAAACGGTTATTCATTGGACAAATATATTATACTATAACTGACATGTGATTACATTTTCACGTAATTTGGGTGCATAGATCCTGAGAAATCAGTACATAAAACAACCACTTCTGGCCATAATAACGGCCTTGATACGCCAGGGCATTGAGTCAAACAGAGCTTGGGTGGCGTGTGCAGATACAGCTGCCCATGCAGCTTCAACACGATACGATAGTTCATCAAGAGTAGTGACTGGCGTATTGTGACGAGCCACTTGCTCGGCCACCATTGAGCAGACCTTTTCAGTTGGTGAGAGATCTGGAGAATTTGCTGGCCAGGGCAGCAGTCGAACAGTTTCTGTATCCAGAAACGCCCGTACAGCTCCTGCAACATGCGGTCGAGCATTATCCTGCTGAAATGTAGGGTTTAACAGGGATCGAATGAAGGGTAGAGCCACGGGTCGTAGCACATCTGAAACGTAGCGACCACTGTTCTAAGTGCCGTCAATGCGAAAAGAGGTGACCGAGACGTGTAACAAATGGCACGCCATACCATCACACCGGGTGATACGCCAGTAAGACGATGCCTTGCAAACGTCCCCATCTGTTGACTCAGGTATCGAGACGTGGCGGCACGATCCGTTACAGCCATGCGGATACGATGCCTGTCATCTCGACTGTTAGTAATATGAGGCCGTTGGGATCCAGCGCGGTGTTCCGTATTACCTGCCTGAACCCACCGATACAGTATTCTGCTAACAGACATTGGATGTCGACCAACGCGAGCAGCAATGTCGCGATACGATAAACCGCAATCGCGATAGGCTACAATCCGACCTTTATCAAAGTCGGAAACGTGATGGCACGCATTCCTCCTCCTTACAAGGGGCATCACAACAACGTTTCATCAGGCAACGCCGGTCAACTGTTGTTTGTGTATGAGACAACGGTTGGAAACTTTCCTCATGTCAGCACGTTGTAGGTGTCGCCACGGGCGCCAACCTTGTGTGAATGCGCTGAAAAGCTAATCATTTGCATATCACAGCATCTTCTTCCTGTCGGTTAAATTTCGCCTCTGTAGCACGTCATCTTCGTGGTGTAGCAATTATAATGTCCAGTAGTGTAGGAACACAATCTGCGAACAGCTTTGAGGAAAAAGCGGTGACGCTTCATATAGGAACCACCCATCGTTGGTACGAGAGCATACAGTCCTTGTGGCTTCCACTTAATGTGTAAAGGGAAGAAATCATTTAGTGGCATCTGCCTCACAACTGTCAGACAGATTCGTCCAGAAAAAGACTGTTCGGTTTCAATTATCAATATAAATGGCGCCTCTGAAGGTGTACTACGACTTCTCCATCTCTGGAAACAGGTAACACAATTTTGGTAGCTACGTTGAAGGACAAAAAACCCCTGAAACATGAATCTATGTTTAATCAGTTTTAAATAAATACACTCCACAAAAGATTTAGGGGAACCCCTGTATCAGCGTCGATCGATAAAAAAGTTTCAGTTCCGCCCCTGTTAAACACCTACCTAACACAGACATTTTGAATGATAGACACCTGACTACAATATATCTTTAGTTTTCCTGTAAGCTACAGCTAAGGAAGGAATGGCGGTGGGTGGTTGATTCACCCGCACCCTGTGGACAGGTATCGACGCCCTTGAAACTTATAGCATGGCTTGAGATCTTCGCTTTCAATGGAAATTAAAGTACTGCACCGCCTGTTGGGTGTGTTGCACACAGTACTGGGTGACCATTCAGATCCATGTGAGTACCGCTTGAGCACTGCAAACGATATCAGAACGGCCACTGGAGCCCCTGCGTCCGATCATATTGTAATGAACAGGTTACGAGAAAGGACGTTCCGTCCCAGACGTGCTCTTAGAGTACCCCCCTTGACACAATAAAGTCTTGCAGCTCGCGTTCAGTTCGGCCTTCCCCGTGTCAACAGGCGACTTCACAACTGGCAGATCGTGTTATTCACAGACGAGTCCACGTATCTTCTTTCGCAAGGTGCTGGTCGTGCTCTTGTGTAGTGACACATGGTGAGTGAATCCTGGCAGATGTTGTTGAGGAAATTCCCATCGTTCTGTGACTTCGTGAGGAGGCTTCAGTGTTTATGGCCATACAGATCTTGCGGTGCCAGACAGTAAGTGGAACAGATCCTGTTGGACCAGGTGGTGGCTGCTGCGTATGGCGGTGGCCCTGAATTTCTTTTAATTCCAGGGCCGACGAGGCGGGTGTCCACAGGGATGTCTTGCGAAGCCTAGATATTGACGCAATGGTAGGACCGGCGGTGAATGCCGACCTAAACTCATTGTGCGTATGTGGGACATGCTTGACGGATATGTTTGTGGTCGTTCTGTTCTATCACAGACTCTCCTAGAACTCTCATTGGATCTCATTGAAAAGTGGGAACGGATACCACAAGGCGACTTCCGTAGACGTATACGGAGCATGCCATGTAGCTGTCACACCAGTCCGACATTTCAGTTATTTTAATATATAAACGATCGAGGATGTAATTAAGTTTTGTTGTGTAATTAATGTCTGAAGGATGAGAGTATAATTTGGTTCCTACATAGTCCTCAATTACTTCTCAGTGGAGTTTGACAGACGCCCAAACTCATGTAGGCCTAATATTTTTAGCAGTGTAATTGTCAGAGTTGAAATTCAAACCCTCCTAAACAGGTCTCCACTAATTGAATTGAAAAGCAAGATACTCATTTCCCAGCTGTAGTTAACAGCTGGATCTTTTTATTTATTTATTTTCCTACGTCTTACTACTATTTTAAGGTGATCAGTTTTAGGTTGGCCTTATGGAATCCAAGTCGATACCTCGCAGTGTTGTTAGTATTGTATCATTGGCTGCCATCTTTTCGAAATCAAGTTCAACTACTCGTCATCACGCCTCTTTGCTCGCATCCGGAGTGTGGTTCAAATGGCTCTGAGTACTATGGGTCTTATCATCTGTGGTCATCAATCCCTAGACTTAGAACTACGAAAACCTAACTTACCTAAGGACATCACACACATCCATGCCCGAGGCAGGATTCGAACCTGCGACCGTAGCAGCGTATATGCTGAGGAGTACCGTAAAGAAAAGGAGGCTGGGCTTATCTCCTCATGTTCCGTCGAAGGGAAAACAGAAACCACGACGTGCCGCCATTCAGACCGCACTTCGGATGTGTGATCGACTATGTTCTTCTTTTAAGCATTATCACTATTCTAGTTTGACGTCCACTGGATGGACCACTCCCCCCACAATTTAGCTGCAAATTTTTGTAAGTCCTCGTCGCCAGTTTTGGAAAGTCCTCGTCGTTACTGCTGTGGAGGCCGACTTGCCACTGTTGTTACCGTAGGCCGAGCTGTGGCAAATACAACTTTTCGAGACTAATCTGTACAAAATGTGCTGTCAGTAACAGTCAGAAAACATTCACTTTTAGTGCCGTTTTTTATTTTACTTATAATTCTTTGATGTTATAAAGTGATATTTTATGTTTTAAATCATCTCTCTTTGTAAGCTTACTTCCTAATATAATTTCAACAGCTTCATTTGAAACACTATCAAAATATCTGGAAGTGCATGCTAGTATCTTCATGTTTTTACATCCCATAGAATGAGCGGTGCTCAGACAATGTTCTGCAACAGCGGATTTGCTCGGCTGTGGCGAATACCAGTTTCAACATGTGTTGACTCCACGAGAGTTTTATCCAATGACAAGTACTAGCAGCAAACAGATGGAAAGACCTTTATCCCCTATCATTGCCAGTTTGTGTATGGACGATTTGGAGGGAAATGCCTTGCACTTGGAGACTTTGAGACTTGGGTGTTTTCTAGTTATGTAGATTATACTTTTGTTATTTGGCTACATGGCAGCTGAGAATTTGAAACTCTTTTTAGAGCATCTAAATTCGATCCACCAGAATATTTGTTTCACGTTGGACGTGGAGAAGAATGGTTGTCTGTCCTTCCTTGATGTGTTGATGAGAAGGAAGGTGGACGGTACTTTGGTACCTGCCCTTTATGCGACTCCTACTCACGCTGGATTGTATCTGCAGGCTGATAGTTGTAACCATCCGGCTCAACGTGATGGTGAACTTGGAACCGTGGTACACAGGGCCCTTGTTATCTCGGACCCTGAGAGTTTGTGAGCTGAGTTAACCCATCTGGAAGTCACCTTTCGTCAGAATGCTTACAGTGAAAGGCGCGATCGACCAACTATGCATCGAGTGAGTGATGATAATACCGAAGTGGCTCAAAGGCTACGGCCATTTTCCTTAACGCAGTGATCATTTTTTCCAGGATTGGTCCTATTTTGCGGAAATATGTTGTAAATTGTGTTGTTCGATCACTATCTATGAACAGGGCCCTTTCAGTTTTCTGTAATGTTTTATTTTCGTTTGCGTAAAGAGGATGTCTACTTATTCTTCGCAGTTGTGGCGTGTCAGACTATCACGACTGTGGAAGACGAGCGTACTGCGCATATACCACACACATGATTACAACAACCGAGCAAATCCGCTGTTGCAGAACACTGTCTTGACACCGGTAATCCTATGGAATATTGCAACGCGGAGATTATGGCATGCACTTCCGGTTATTGTGAAAGCGCAAATAAGGAAGCAGTTGAAATTAAATTAGGAAGTAGTTTCATCAACGGAGATGGCGGTTTTCGTTTAAAGTCTGCATGGAGTTCCGGTCTCTCCATGCTCAAAAAACCGAGGGATAGAGTCTTATGCTTCTTCACCAACACATTATTAAGTTCACTATAGATAACTTCTGACGTCTGTCACATTTGAGTTTTGATGGCGCAAGTGTTTACAGCGTGTGTGTTATCATCCGTATCTGTCTGAGAACCGAGGTTTTAAATTCCCTTGCACGGCGCTTTCTTGCTGCAGTTTGCCTTGAGGATGGCAGGGTGTGCTTCCGTCGAAACATCGGTGGTTGTCGGCGACGTCACCCAATGCATTCCGGTATATTATTAAGTTATTTGAAGAACTGTTTTCATTTTTAAGAATTAATTAACGGTAGGGTGTATTGCAAAATCAACATTAATGTGTGGATCATTTTTATATACCATACTTGCGAAAATAATCTCTCCAAACTTAATACGTCAAAGTACCTATCGGCATGTTCTTTGCCACTTAAAAGTGAATTGGGGCACAAACAAAAAAGTTGGTATTGCATTATTTTCCCCTTTATGTACCCGCCAAGTTTCGACGAGATTAACATTTTTGGAACGTTTTCTGTAAGCAAAATCCTGTTTTACTGCTCCTTCACGATTTTGTAGTCATCTATCTTCATTTTGCAAGTACCTTGTTGATATCCCTTGGCATAAAGTACTGCGAAATACATCTGTAATGTGGTGGCGCCAATTTACGGTTGAAATATCTAGAGAAGAGCAGTAACTCCTGTATATAGCGATAAATCGACATGGATTGCATTGAGATCCCATGGAATCAATCTGTGACCTACCGCATATTTTCTGGTTGTGTAATTGATTCTTGCTTTAATATGCCTTACAGTGACTGCTTTTCCCTGTATTGTTGAACATCTTGATATACTGTACTTGACTCAGGGCTCTGAAATATTATTCCTTCCTGTGTCACCGCCACATTGTAATACCTCCCGTGTTTGCCTTTACAGATTTAATAGAGGTCGTATTGATGTTTTGATGCCACGAATTTCGCACTGTAGTTTATTTCTTCCGATAATAAAACATGTTTCAGAACCTGAATTACTGATTGCTTCGGGCTTTTCTCCTACAGTCTGCCGAAGTCGAGTTGCTCCGTTATATAACTGAGCTGCTTTTGGGGGGGGGGGGGGGGATTTTGGAATCTTCAGCTATCGATTAGTCCAAATTCCCACAATGTTGGGTTTCAAGTTTTAATTTACAATGGGAGCCTCATCTGCGTGGGGTATTTTTATTTGTGTATTTATTTTAGGTGGTAGCGAGAAATGATCGGACTCATGACTGAGCTGATGCAGCTAGTCACAAATCTCAACTTCTTCATTTCAGAGAAGCACTTGCACCTCACATCCTCAACTATTTGTTTGATATTATTCAGTCTCTCTCTTCACCCTCTACAGCTCTCTCAAATATTATGAAAATTCGGAAATAAGTGGCTAGTTAATCAGTGTAAACTCAGTTCTTTGTTTACTTTGGTTCTGACACGTAATTAATACAGTTTAAGTTGTTTCTATTCCTCGCGAAGTCCTGAATTAGTTTCCGAACTTTGAACCTAACCTTTGTGAGTGAATTTAATCACAGGGTACTCATTTCAGTTGAATTCTATCTTAAGTGATTTTGTGTAATCAGTCTCTTACCAGCGGAAAATTTCCAGACTGGCTAAAGTTTGCTGAAGTTAGACCTCTTTAGAAGAATGGGGGTAAATCGATACAGTCGAAATATCCACCAGTTTCACATCTGACTGTTAATAATATTTTGTTCAAGTCACAGTTTGGGTTATTTAGAGGTTCCGATACAGAGTAAGCTAATTACACGTACACTGAGACTGTACTTAGTTCATTAGATGACATATTGGAGGTTACTGACTTTATCTGTGATCTGTCAAAAGCCTTTGACTGTGTGAATCGCAACAGTGTCTTAAGTGAATTGCAATGTTAAACTGTCACTGGCAGTGCTGAAACAGAGTCGATTCTTACCTCACTAAATGGAAACGAAGTATATTGTTCCGAAATACAATTGTACATATTTAGAAACGGCAGCTAATAAAATTTTCAGTGACAGTAATAAACTGTTTAAAGGTAATTCTTTGTCATTAAACATTGAAAATATCCAGTGTATGGAGTTCACAACCTGTAAGAGATTTCCTTCCAGCATGTATATAACATATGAAGACATGCAGATCGAAGAGGTCGGTAGTGTTAAATTTCTGGAATTACAACTCGATAATAAATCAGTTGGGAAAGGCATATCACAGAACTGTGAAGCACCTGTCTTTGCAATGCGAATTATGTCAGATGTAGGAGACATAAATACACTCCTGGAAATGGAAAAAAGAACACATTGACACCGGTGTGTCAGACCCACCATACTTGCTCCGGACACTGCGAGAGGGCTGTACAAGCAATGATCACACGCACGGCACAGCGGACACACCAGGAACCGCGGTGTTGGCCGTCGAATGGCGCTAGCTGCGCAGCATTTGTGCACCGCCGCTGTCAGTGTCAGCCAGTTTGCCGTGGCATACGGAGCTCCATCGCAGTCTTTAACACTGGTAGCATGCCGCGACAGCGTGGACGTGAACCGTATGTGCAGTTGAAGGACTTTGAGCGAGGGCGTATAGTGGGCATGCGGGAGGCCGGGTGGACGTACCGCCGAATTGCTCAACACGTGGGGCGTGAGGTCTCCACAGTACATCGATGTTGTCGCCAGTGGTCGGCGGAAGGTGCACGTGCCCGTCGACCTGGGACCGGACCGCAGCGACGCACGGATGCACGCCAAGACCGTAGGATCCTACGCAGTGCCGTAGGGGACCGCGCCGCCACTTCCCAGCAAATTAGGGACACTGTTGCTCCTGGGGTATCGGCGAGGACCATTCGCAACCGTCTCCATGAAGCTGGGCTACGGTCCCGCACACCGTTAGGCCGTCTTCCGCTCACGCCCCAACATCGTGCAGCCCGCCTCCAGTGGTGTCGCGACAGGCGTGAATGGAGGGACGAATGGAGACGTGTCGTCTTCAGCGATGAGAGTCGCTTCTGCCTTGGTGCCAATGATGGTCGTATGCGTGTTTGGCGCCGTGCAGGTGAGCGCCACAATCAGGACTGCATACGACCGAGGCACACAGGGCCAACACCCGGCATCATGGTGTGGGGAGCGATCTCCTACACTGGCCGTACACCACTGGTGATCGTCGAGGGGACACTGAATAGTGCACGGTACATCCAAACCGTCATCGAACCCATCGTTCTACCATTCCTAGACCGGCAAGGGAACTTGCTGTTCCAACAGGACAATGCACGTCCGCATGTATCCCGTGCCATCCAACGTGCTCTAGAAGGTGTAAGTCAACTACCCTGGCCAGCAAGATCTCCGGATCCGTCCCCCATTGAGCATGTTTGGGACTGGATGAAGCGTCGTCTCACGCGGTCTGCACGTCCAGCACGAACGCTGGTCCAACTGAAGCGCCAGGTGGAAATGGCATGGCAAGCCGTTCCACAGGACTACATCCAGCACCTCGACGATCGTCTCCATGGGAGAATGGCAGCCTGCATTGCTGCGAAAGGTGGATATACACTGTACTAGTGCCGACATTGTGCATGCTCTGTTGCCTGTGTCTATGTGCCTGTGGTTCTGTCAGTGTGATCATGTGATGTATCTGACCCCAGGAATGTGTCAATAAAGTTTCCTCTTCCTGGGACAATGAATTCACGGTGTTCTTATTTCAATTTCCAGGAGTGTATAAAGAAACACTTCCCTGATTTCCCTTCTTTCTTTCTATTATGTCATATGGGATCATATTCTGGGGTCTCTCTTCAAACCGAGCAAAAGATTTTAGAATGCAAAAACGTGTAGTAAGAGTCATTTGTGGCCTAAATTCAAGAAAATCATGGAGAAACCTCTTCAAGGAACTGGGTATTCTAACCACTGATTCTCAGTAGATTTATTCCCAAATGAGATTTGTTCCAAATAATGTTTCGAACTATAGCTCAATAAAAAATGTTTATGCTAAAAATAAGAATAATCTACGTAAAGAATTAAAGTCAATTACGTTGGCCCACAATGGTGTCAAATATGCAGTATCTCACTTTTTCAATAAATTACCAGCGATCATTAAAAACTTGTTTTGAAAGACTTTTCCAAAGGCAACTCTTTCTACTCCATAGATGTGTATTTTTACAGTGCCTGTTAGAACAACTTAAGTAGAAACGTCTGTCAGAGTTCAGTTCTGACCGCAAGTATAGGTATCTTTCGTATGATAATTTTATTGAAAGCGAATAACTAGGTTTCATTCTGACACTGTATTCATTCTGTATATATTAGCACTTTCATTTTGCTGTAATGTATTCACGTATTTTGACAGTCTCCTGACAGATGATCAGAAAAGTGAGTATTTATTCAAATGTTCTATGGTTTCTGTGTTATACCTTGTGAAATGTCACACGTCCACAAGAATCATCTCATTTTTGAGTCTATGGAGCGAAAATTTAATCTAATGTAATCTCTAATCTGCCTGACCTCTTAACCACATACCTTACCACACTGTTACTTGATCTCGTCAGTCTTTTTCCACAACTTCCCTTCCTCATCGATCCCTGTTACTCTTATCCCCTTTCACTGATGAGGTCAATGCCATCAGCGAATCTTATCAGTGATATCCTTACACCCCGAGCTGTAATTACACTCCTGGACCTTTTTTTTTCCATCATTGTTTCCTGGAAGAGTTTGGACATTATAGCAGAGAGACTACATATCTATCTTATGCACTTTCTAAACCGAATACATTGTTCTTGGTTTTCCAATCTTATTGTTCCTTCTTGGTTCTTGTACATAATGCGTATTATTCAGCCTTACCTAGAGCATAAACATATTACCCTCATAATCTCAAGATTTAATCATTTTACAGCGTCGATGGCTTTTTCTGCGTCGACAAATCCTGTGAATGATATTTGATTTTTCTTAAGTCTCGGACTCATTATCTACCAGAAGGTAGGAACTGCCTCTCTAGTGCCCTCACCCACCTAAGACCAAACTGGTCATTATCTAACCGACTTTCAATACTGCTTTCCATTATTCTGTGTATTATGCAACTTGAGTAAATGATCTGTTAAGATGTTTATCTGCCATTGCTATCTTTCGGGATTGTGTGTATCATATTTTTTTGCAAAAGTCCGATGCGGAACTTCTGGACATATAGATTATACTAACGAAACTGAATAGTCGCTTACTTACCACTTCCAACTATGATTTTAGAAACTGAAAAGGAGTGTTACCGATGTTTTACACCTTATTTGATGTCAAGTCTTCAGAAATTCTGTTTAACACTGACAATAATACTGGATCTACTGTCTTCCATGTTGGCTTTCATTTCTTCTTCTATCACGTCATCAAACTATTTCTTCCTCACGTGGTAGCCCTCAGTATACTCTTCCCACCTATCTGCTCTCTCCTCTGCCTTTATCAGTGGTACAAAACGGCAGTGCATTGGTGGAGCCGTAATTTGTAATCAGGTGATTCACGTGAAAAGGTTTCAACGTGATTGTGGCCGCACGACATGAATTAACATATTTTGAACGCCGAATGGTAGTTGGAGCTAGACGTATCGGAAATTTCATTTCCGAAATCGATAGGGAATTCAATATTTCCAGATACAAAGTGACCATCGACCTTCACTTAACGACTCAGAGCAACAGCGTTTGCGTAGAATTGTCAGTGCTTAGAGACAACCAACACTGCTTGAAACAACCGCCGAAATCAATGTGGGATGTACGAGGAACGCATTCGTTAGGTCAGTGCCGCGACATTTGGCGTTAATGGGCTATGCCAGCTGCCGACCGACGCGAGTGCCTTCGTTAACAGCACGACACAGCCTGCAGAGCCTCTGCTGGGCTCGTGACGTACCGGTTGGACACGTGACGTCACGTTAACCCCGGCCATGTCGGGTGAGTTTCGACTTCAGTTGGTGAGAGCAGATCGTAGGATTGGAGTGAGGCGCGGACCCCGCGTAACATGGACCCAAGATGTTAACAAGGCATGCTGCAAGCTGGTGGCTGCTCCACAGTGCTGTGGGATGTGTTTACATGGAATGTTTAACAGCCTCTTCCTAAGATTTCCACAGTCTATAAGTTGTCCTACTCCTTTGTCCACATGGTGATTTCAGGCACTACAGGAGATTCAAATTTATAGTCCGAGGTCGTTAACAAGTACGAACAGTTTGGTACTCGTATCGATGGCCGCGTTGTTGTCTTAGTGAAGTCTATAGGTGATTCCACTGCGATGTTATCGCGGTTTTCTTTGTGTTTGGATGAGACTATCTGGTTTGTAGGGCGACGTGGTATTTTGATTTTTAGAGAGCAAACGTTACATTAGTTTTGCACATCACTATTTAATTCATTTATTCACATTTAACACGTCTACAATAATATGAAATAAGACATTGTTTTTCACCAAATCTGTATCACAACCTCCTCCAACCCCCGCTTCCAAAGATCGACCTCCTTCCCGCATGACAAAGGTAACATCTCTTAGTTGTTAAACTCGCAGTCAAAAGCTATATTTACATAAAACATTACACGTAAAGAAATTACTGACGTACATGATTTTACGTTCTGTTATAAATGGAATGGGTCCTCTTGTCCAACTGAACCGATCACCGACTGGAAATGATTATGTTCGGCTGCTTGAGATTATCTGAAGCCATTCCTGGATTTCATGTTCCTAAACAACTATGGAATTTAATTAGTGAAATTAGCTATGTCGCCCATCCACATTTCTTTGCTGTTGGTTTGAAGGATGCTCTGGATAATTCAAGCGAATGGTTTGGCCATCCAGATCGCCCAACATGAATCCCATCGGACATTTATGGGACATCATGAAGAGATCAGTTGGTGCAGAAAATCCTTCCACCGTTAACATTTCGCAATTATGGACGAATGTAGGGGCAGTATAGCTGAATATTCCCGGAAGTGACATCCAGAACAGTACAAAAGCCTTGCCTGATGGAAGAAAATTGATGTCTTTTCTGAATTGGAGGGGTGCAAATACTTTTAGAAAACTGTCCAAAAATGGAGTAAAAAGGCAACATATAAAACATCATCCAGGCAACCTGTAACTAGAATTTAAAATATTGCTACGACATACAAAAACCAACCAACAGAACCGTTTATGACCTACATACACAACGTCCCAAAATGCAAACTAAATAATAAAAATAAGTACATATTCCAAGCCAGTGAAGATGCCATCCAAAGAATAAAGGCGAGACGCGTATGGCACGAAAATGGTGTTTCATTCAGTTGTAATTAGACGCTCGAAATGTAAAAATTATCAAAAAACCGTAATATTTTTATGAAATAAATGTTGTGTCGGATGAAATAACACTCGTCGGTACAGCATGATTTCTGGAGGGGCCGACATGACGTTCCAATACAGAAAATGTAAGCTCAATTTCTTGCAACTTGAACAAGATGCAATACTTAACTTCGTTACAATCCACGTCCATAGATAATTTATTGGTGTCAGTGAACATTAACGTATTATTTGATACAGAACTAGATACTAGTTCCTTCTCAGAGACTACAATTGACGATAAAGATATAGAGTTCTATTTAAGATATCTCACGCACTGCTTGCTCTGTAGACTATTCTGGTGTCTGCAGTGTCGAGTGCTGACTAGGGTTGAGCGGCAGACACGTAAGTGTGCTGATGCTGTAGCATATGGAAACTGTTGTACCCATGTCTACGCCCATCACGGGATGTCTGCATCACAGGGTGTATATTCACCAAGAAAAGCTACGTCGTCTGGTGTGATAAAACAGAGACTTACAGGCGGCCACAGCACAACACAACACCAGGTCTCCACCAACGGCTGCCAGGGACCGCTACCTGTTCACGGAGTCTGCAGAACAGCTTCACCAAAGATCGCAGCTAGCCCAGGAACTACTTTGCTACGCCAGGCACGTGATCGCAAATAGTGCCGGCAGACACATCCGCCAACGGGGTTCATAAGGCGGTGCACTGCGGGAAAAGGCAGTTCGCCGCACCGCTCGGAAGGATACGGAGCTATCGCCCCTGCAGTCACGGCCAGACGCCTCTTCTAGCTGGCCGATCTCTGGGTACAGTCGACGAATCTCTTGACGTTGTAGAACTGTTTGTGTTCGCTCCCCGTGAAGAGACGAGTCTTTTATTATTATTTTTATTATTTGTTATTTTGTGTTTGTGTCGATCCGCAGTGGGGATCGAGTCGCTTGTTCTTTTGCATATTGTATTATTGTTTTGTAATGGTGAGTCCAATAAATTGTTTTCAGACTTTTGGTTTCCGCATATCTAGTCTACTAGCGCAAATACTTCAGAAGGCATCTGTGAGAATTCACTTTAATCACAGCATAATGTGGAACTGAATATTGTCGTTGGGAAAACAGGGAAAGATGAGAATCGAATACTTCGAGATGCAATGTTATTGAAGTATTCTAAGGAAAAAAAGGGGAATGCAAAGACAGACCGCGCGGGATTAGCCGAGCGGTCTCACGCGCTGCAGTCTTGGACTGTGCGGCTCGTCCCGGTGGAGGTTCGAGTCCTACCTTAAGCATTGGTATGGGTGTTGGTCCTTAGCAAAATTTAGGTTAAGTAGTGTGCAAGCTTAGGGACAGATGACTGTAGCAGTTAAGTCCAATAAGATTTCACACACACATTTGTCAAATGCTCATTCCAGACATGGTAAGGGTCAGTGAAATAAAATGGAAGGGAGATAAGGATCTGTGGTCAGACGAATGTACCGTAATGTCAATAGCGGCAAAAAGTGGTATAACAGGTGTAGGATTCGTTTTAATAGGAAGATAACTCAGACAGTGAGTTACTATGAACAGTTCAGATACACGATCTTTCTTCGCCAGAACTAGTAGCAAACCAACGCCAACAGCAGTAAATCAGGTATAAATGCCGACGTCGCAAGCAGAAGGTGATAAGATAAGAGAAATATATGAGGCGATTGAGCCGCTATTTCAGTATTTAAGGGGAGATGACTGTCTGTTGATCGTGGAGTGTCGTGCAGGACCCGTTTTGTGAACACGATCCTGAACTGTCGCATCTCCCCTGGCCACACACAATTTTAAGCCATCAGCAGGCGTCATGACTTGCCTATTCCTTACTTCCAATGAACATTAATAGTTATAATGAATACGACGTGGGGTATGTGCAATGACAATT
This sequence comes from Schistocerca cancellata, assembly GCF_023864275.1. Classification (NCBI taxonomy): domain Eukaryota; kingdom Metazoa; phylum Arthropoda; class Insecta; order Orthoptera; family Acrididae; genus Schistocerca; species Schistocerca cancellata. Next base: position 880,911,266 of record NC_064628.1, read on the forward strand.
TCAAACGTTCATACCTTCGTATGCCCGCAACCAGCACCCATCAAACCGAAAACTAACTATCATGTAAGAATGAGCATTGTCCTCTTGAAAGATGGCACCGAGATACTGTCGAATGAGAGGTGACACGTGAGGACGTACGATATCCGTGAAGTACCGTCGTGCAGGCAGTCAAAGTAGTCGCCTGAATTTATACCTTGAAGAATAAGGCCAGGATTAACGCTATAATGCCTCCGCGGAACATCGGGAGCGTATGATCCCCCCCTCCCCACTGTGGCCCCCATACTTACCGCCAAACGTTATGCGTGGTGATGCAGAATAGCAACTAACCCCTAAGCACAATGCTACGCCATACATCGGCAGTTTACGCTTCCTGGTCACGATAACACCCCTTATGCAGTCGTTTGTGCTGTGTTTTTATCGGCTGCCCACGTATGAGACGGTAATTCCTTAGTCTGTTTCTCGCTAGTCCGTTCAATTTTGCGGGAATTCTATTACTTGTTCACGGTTGGCAGGCGGAGTTGTGAAAAGTTTTCGATGTGCCTGGTACCCAGCACGGCGATCCTCCGTTGTGGTGGTCAGACGTTGTTGATCATGACCTGGACGAACCTCAAGAATCTGCATACTGCACGACTGGACCAGCTGACCAAATGGAGTCCCATACTGAAGCCCCTTTCAAACTCTGTCGACTGATGAGACTGCCATCTCAGACTAGTATATGAAACCCTGTGTTCTTCATGCTGTTTACCGTGATTTATCAGCGCTCCACAATGTTGGCGTCCATTACACACTCTACCAGGCCCGCATGCCTCGTAACAAACTAAACACAAACAACACTAATGCACCCTGATAGCCATTCTACCTGTCACAGAGGACTGTGACTCTAATCGTGAGCGAGGATGTGGTGAAAAGTAATGTCTCTGAATTTTGTATGTCACAGCTCGTGGCTGTTACAATAAGATAAACGTTATTAACATTCTACGTCTTTATTTTTCAGGTCAAGATATTCATTTCTCAACGTAATCACTCTGTGACAAACACATTCTTCCAAACGAGAGACCAGTCTGATCATACTGTCAGTGTAGAATGTTTGACTTTGTTGACTAAGCCACAACTTCACGTCTGCTTGCAGCACTTCGTTACTTGCAAAGCGAAGTCCTCGAAGATGTGCTTCAGGTTTTGGAAACAGATGAAAAGCGGATGGGGCCGAGTTACGACAATACGAAGGATGATCGGTGACAGTCAAGCCAAGGTGCCGGACTGTTGCAGATGTCGCAGTGATAGTCTGTAGTCGGGCATTGTCATGCTGAAGGACAGGGTGCTCCATGTGTACATGAAATCTTCGAGCTCGATTACAGCACGATGTTTCCCACGCACCGACATATTTAAGTTATGCACTGTCACGTTACATGCTAAAATTCGGAGCCCTATAGTGGCAGAGTGCTGCAAATATGTAGACAGAAACAATAAGATGTAGAACGGTAAATACGTCTGTTGAATCTAAGGAGGTTAAAGAGTTTTTGTATAAAAAATTTAAAGGCATTACTTTCCACACTTTCAACACATCCCACTATTCATTTCAATACAATGCTGTCTCAAAACGTACAACTTGAGAATCTTCTCTCTGGAATTCATATCTAGGAATTTCGTTATGGACATCATTTGCCGAGTAAAATTCTCCTTTACTTGTTCTTATATTCTCCTTCCCTAGGCCATCATGGGTTAACTTTGCTTGCAAGATACCAGAAAGAGTTCACGTAGTAACAAAAGTCACGTGACACCTCCTAGTATTGTGTCGGACCTCCTTTTGTCCGGCGAACTGCAGCAACAAGACACGACATGGACTCAACAAGTCGTTGGACGTCCCCTGCAGAAACATTCACCCATGCTGCCTCTATAGCCGTCTAGCGAAGGTTTAACCGGTGCAAGATTTTGTGCACGAAGTGACCTCTCGATTATGTCCCATAAATTTTCGATGCGGTTTATGTTGGTCGATATGCCAGTGCGAGATGAGTCTATCAATAGATGTGGTTTCACTAGGCATGGTCTGCACCTCAATAGGTATGGGAAGGGAAGGCTGGCAAAGCTTTTAGGTGACAGGGTAGTAGGTGCTGGTGGAATCCCTCATGGAAAAATTGCCGTAGTAGTTGGTGTTAGAGGTGTACCTTTTTTAGGTTCAACGCAGCTGATAGGTATACCAGCTTAAAGGAAGTCCATCTAACTAAGGAATCACCTTCAGCGGAGGTCAGGTATGCAAGTAGAGAAGGAATTAGAATATTTCATCAAAATATTAAAGGCATTAGAGATAAAGTCAGTGATCTGCTTATAGATGTTGACGGTGACATTATTTACGTATCGGAGGACCACTTAAATAATTTGACAATTCATACGCTTCCTATACTAGCATACTGATTACCTGGTTATTTTCGAAGTAGTTTTTGCATTTCATAATACTTCTGCTCAAGCTAGAGGTGGTTCATTGTTGTATTTTTTAGGAAGTACCAAAAATTAGTGTTATGTTGTGATTTCTATATCAATTTTGAATATGATAGTACAAGAAAAAGGATGTTAGTAGATCTCCTAAACTCGCATGATATGACGCAGACTGTGTTGTTTTTTTCTGAACCAAGGTGCAGGGGAACAGTAACATTAAAAAGCTTTTGTACGCAGACAAATGTCACATATCATTACAAATAATGTAGAAAAGACAATCCAACGGAAATAGAGATTTTTTATACCTCGTTAAGGTACTGTAGTAGCAGGATGTCTACAGTGCAGATAACACAATTTGACAAATGTAATCCTTTCCTTAACACGTTTCTCACGCTCTTTGAGAGTTGCTATCCATCAGAACGTACTAAATGGGGTACTAGCAGTAAAAGGTAGCTTGGGTGCCTGACTAGTGGGATAAGAATATCATGTAGAACAAAGCGGGAATTACATCAAAATGTTAGAAGTAGTCAGAATCAAGCTACAGTAGCCCATCACAAACAATGTTGTAAAGTCATTAAACGTTATATTTTTTGATTTAACTAAAGCGCTTGATTGTGTTAATTACAAAATATTACACCAGAAGTTGGATCATTACGTGATACAGGGAGTAGCTCACAATTGCTTCACCTTTTCTTGTACAACAGACAATAATAGGCCATAATTCACAGTGTTGAGAATGGCTGTGAATTGGATTCTGAGTTTGGTACAGTCAAATGGGAGTGGCCCCAGGGATCAGTGATGGAGCCACTCCTGTTCCTCATTTAAATAAACGATTTGCCCTCTAGTATCGGGGGTAATTCTAAAATATTTCTGTTTGCTGATGACACTAGCTTGATACTAAAGGGTGTTGAGGACAACATTGACTCTCTTTCAAATAGTGCAGTTCACGACGTAAGTTCATGGCGTGTAGAAAACAAACTAACGCTAAATCACAGTAAGAGTCAGTTTTTACAGTTTCTAACGCACAATTCAACAAAACATATCGTTTTAATTCCACAAATTGTTCTTTTCATTTCATTGGGAGAATGTTGGGGAAGAGTAGCTCTTATGCAAAGGAGGCTGCGAATAGAATTCTATTGCGACCTATTCTGCAGCACTGCTGGAGTGTCTGGGATCCATATCAGGTCGGATTAGAGAAAGACATGAAAGCAATTCAGAGTCCGCTGCTTGATTTGTTACCGGTAGGGTGAATCAGCATGCAAGTGTTACGGAGATGCCTCGTGAACTCAAACATGGGAATCCCTGGAGAAAAGACGATGGTATTTTTGCGATACTCTGTTGCGGACGTTTAGACAACGGCCATTTGCAAAGTGATTCTACCACTGCTAACATTCATTTCACGTAAGGACCAAGAAGACACAGTGGAACAGGAAAGAAATCGACTAGTAGAGATTCGTGGTACCCTCCGCTTACAGAGCTAACTGAGGTGACGAAACTCGTATGATATCAACTAATAACGTGTCGGACCTTCTTTTCAGCTAAAGTGCAGCAACATGGAGTCGATGGAAGTCCACTCACATTGACAAACGATCACAGAAATTGCTTCGCGGCCGAAGCAGAGACCGTTTGCAGAGTCCCAGGTTTACTGTAACCCTTGGCCCTTCACATTGACGATGACACACAGAAATTACATCGCACTAAATACATCAGGCACCATGCCGACTTCTGTCCAGGCGAGTAACGCTACAAATTGTCTGTGCTTGGACTCAGTCTTGGGAGTCCAGTAGTTGCTACTGATCCACAACTACTGGTTTACTGTAGCCCTTATACCGTCACACTGACGATAAATCACAGAAATTATCTTGGAATTGTATACAATAATGACCATCCCGATTCAGGCGAGTATAGCTTCAAACAGTCTGTGCTCTGAACCATTCCTAGGAGTCCAATAGTAGTTTCCGGTCCACCAATGGACATTTACTGTAACCCTTGGACCTTTACATTGACGATGAAACGCAGAAATTGCATCGGGATACAACACAACCAACACAATGCCGACTGCTGTCAGGCGAGTAACGCTTCAAACCGTCTCTTCTTGGAACCTTTCCTGGGTGTCCACCGGTAGTTTCCAATGCACTGCTGCAAGTTTACTGTAACCCTTGGACATTTACATTGACGATGAAACACAGAATATGCATCAGATTTAATACAACAGGAACCATGCCAACTTCTGTTCAGGGGAGTAAGGTTTCAAACGGTCTGTTCTTGGAAACTTTCCTGGAAGCCCAGTAGTACTTTCCGATGCACCACTGTAGGCTTACTCTACCCTTTGGACCTTCCCATTGGCGATGAAACACTAAAATTGCATCGGCATTGAATCGAACAGGCACTACTCCGAATTCTGACAAGGCCAGCGTTGTTGTTGTTTTTGTTGTTGTGGTCTTCAGTCCTGAGACTGGTTTGATGCAGCTCTCCATGCTACTCTATCCTGTGCAAGCTTCTTCATCTCCCAGTACCTACTGCAACCTACATCCTTCTGAATCTGCTTAGTGTATTCATCTCTTGGTCTCCCTCTACGATTTTTACCCTCCACGCTGAGCTCCAATGCTAAATTTGTGATCCCTTGATGCCTCAAAACATGTCCTACCAACCGATCCCTTCTTCTACTCAAGTTGTGCCACAAACTTCTATACTCCCCAATCCTATTCAATACCTCCTCATTAGTTACGTGATCTACCCACCTTATCTTCAGCGTTCTTCTGTAGCACCAGATTTCAAAAGCTTCTATTCTCTTCTTGTCCATACTAGTTATCGTCCATGTTTCACTTCCATACATGGCTACACTCCATACAAATACTTTCAGAAACGACTTCCTGACACTTAAATCTATACTCGATGTTAACAAATTTCTCTTCTTCAGAAACGATTTCCTTGCCATTGCCAGTCTACATTTTACATCCTCTCTACTACGACCATCAGTTATTTTACTCCCTAAATACCAAAACCCCTTTACTACTTTAAGTGTCTCATTTCCTAATCTAATTCCCTCAGCATCACCCGATTTAATTTGACTACATTCCATTATCCTCGTTTTGCTTTTGTTGATGTTCATCTTATATCCTCCTTTCAAGACACTGTCCATTCCGTTCAAGTGCTCTTCCAAGTCCTTTGCTGTCTCTGACAGAATTACAATGTCATCGGCGAACCTCAAAGTTTTTACTTCTTCTCCATGAATGAGGCGAGGCGAGTAACGCCTCAAATTGTCTGTGCTTGGACTCATTCTTTTGAGTCCAGTAGATGTTAGTGATGCACCAAGACTTGTTTACTGTAGCCCTTAAACCGGAACATTGACGATAAATCACAGAAATTATCTCGGAATTGAATACAATAATGACCATTACGATTCTGCCCAAGCGAGTATCGCTTGAAACGCTCTGTGCTCTGAACCATTCCTAGGAGTCCAATAGCAGCTTCCTGTCTACCACTGCAGGTTTCCTGTAACCCTTGGTCCTTTACATTAAAGATGAATCACAGCAACTGCATCGTAATGAATACAACTGCCACTATACCGACTTCTGTCCTGGCGACTAATGCTACAAACGGCGTGTGTTTGGAACCTATCCCAGGAGTCCACTAGTATTTTCCGATGCACGAGATCGGTTTTACTGTATCACTTGGACTTTCACATTGACGATAAAACACCGAATTATCATCGGAATTGAATACAACAGGCACCATACCGACTTCCGCCCGAGCGAACAACGCTTAAAACGGTCTGTGCCCTGAAAGTTTATTGGGAGTCGAGGCGTTGTTTCCGATGCACTACAACAGGTTTACTGTAATCTTTGGAGCTTCACATTGGCGATGAAACCCTGAAATTGCATCGTTTTGAATACAACAGGCACCATGCCGAATTCTCTCCGAGGGTGTAACGCGACAAACTGTCTTTGCTTAAAACCTTTATTGGGAACTCAGTAGTTTCCTCGGGTTTGAATACAATAGGGCCCATCCCGACGTCTGTGCAGTCGAATATCTCCAAACGTGATGTGCTCTGAATCTCTATTGGGAGTCGAGATGCTGTTGCCAATGCACCACTGCAGGTTTACTGTAACCTTTGGACCTTCATATTGCGATGAAACACAGATATTGCATTGGTTTAAAACAAGAGGCACCATGCCGAGTTATGTCCAGGCGAATAACCCAAATAAAGATCTGTGCTTCGAACCTTTCCTGAGAATCCAGTAGTCGTTTCCGAAGCACCACTGCTGGTTAACGGAAACACTTGCACATTCAAATTGAAAATGAAAAACAGAAATTTCAACGGGATTGAATACATCAGGTATCATTCCGATATCAGTCCCGTCCAATTAAAGCATCACACGGTCTGTAGTTGGAAACATTCCTTGGAGTCGAGTGGTAGTCTCAGATTCACCACATCTGATTTACTGAAACCTTTGGACCTTTTCAATGACGATGAAACATATAAATTGAATCGGTATTGATTACAACAGGCACCATTCAGACTTCTGTCCGAACTAATAACGCTTCAAACGGTCTCTGGTTGCAACGTTTTTTGTGTGTCCTGTCGTTGTTTCCGATGCACCGCTGTAAGTTTACTGTAACTCTTGGACCTTCACATTGACGATGAAATATAGAAACTGAATCAGATTGAACACAACAGGCATCATGAAGACTTGTGTTTAGGCGTGTAACCCTTCAAACTATTTATGCTTGGAACCTTTCCTTGGAGTGCAGCAGTAGTTTCCGATGCACCGATGCAGGTTTTCTATAACACTTGGACCTTCAAAAGTAATATGAAACTCAAAAATTTCATCGGGATTGAATAGAACAGGCAACATGCCGACTTCTTTAAAGGCGAAACACGCTTCAAACATTCTGTACTTGGAACCTTTTCTGGGACTCCAGTGGAATTTGCCGATGCTCACTCCACGTTTATTGTCGCCTTGGGCCTTCACATTGACGATAAGACACAAAAGTGAAATCGGGGTTGGATAAAAAGGCACAGTCTTTACAGTCCTGCGTGACCAATAGTTGTTTCGGATGCACCACTGTAGGTTTACTGTAACTCTTGCACATTCACAATTAATATGAAACACAGAAATTGCATCAGGATTCATTACAACAGGCACCATGCCGACATCTTTCCAGGCGATAACCGCTTCAAACGGTCCGTGCTTGGATCCTTTCTTGGGAGTCTAATAGTAGTTTCTGATGCACAACTTTAGTTTTACTGTAAACCCTACACGTTCACATTAATAACGAAACACCTTTCCTGGGGGTTCAGTAGTCGTTCCCGATATACCACGGCAGAATTACTGTAACCCATTCACCTCCACACTGACGATAATACATAAAAATTGCATCGTATTGAATACAACTGCCACCATGCCGAATTCTGTCCAGGCGAGTAACGTATCTAACGCTATGTGCTTGTATCCTTCTCTGGGAGTCCATTATTACTTTCCAATGCACCACTGCAGCATTTACTGTAACCCTTGTACCTTAACATTGACAATTAAACACAGAAAATGCATCGGATTGAACACAACAGCCAATTTGCCGACTTCTGTCCAGGTGAATAACGCTCCAAACGGTCTGTGTTTGGAACTTTTCCTGGGAGTTCAGTAGTAGTAACCGATACACCACTTCAGGTTTACTGTAACCCTTAGACCTTCACATTGAAGATAAAACACAGATATTGCATCGGACTGAATCCAGCAGGCACCATTCCGACCTCCATCCAGGCGAGTAAAGCTTCAAACTCTCTGTGTATGGAATCTTACCTAGGAGTCAAGGAATAATCTCCGATGCACCACTGCAAGTGTAGTGTAACCCTTGGTCATTCAAATTGACGAAGAAATACAGAAATTGCATCGGATTGAATGCAACAGGCATCGTGTCGACTTCTGTCCAGTCGAGTAACGCTTGAAACGGTCAGTGTTTTGCACCTCTCCAAGCTGTCCAGTAGTAGTTTCAGATTCAGCAATGCAGGTTTACTTGAACCCTTAGACCTTCAAATTGGCGACGACACAGAAATTGCATAGGATTGAATACCACAGGCATAATGCCGACTTCTGTCCAGGTGAATAACGGTCCAAAAGGTCCGTGTTTCGAACCTTTCCTGGGAGTTCAGTAGTAGTAACCGATACACCACTGCAGGTTTACTGTAACCCTTGGGCCTTCACATTGGCGATGAAACACAGAAATTGCATATGAATTGAATACAACAGGCACCACGCCGACTTCTCTCCAGACGCGCGAAATTTGGCACGAAGTTCAATGCGAGATGCCTTTAATAGGTTGCACAACGAAACAATGTCTCGAAATTTGATAGAAAATCCGAAGAAATTCTGGTCGTATGTAAAGTCCACAAGCGCAAGACGCAGTCAATACCTTCGCTGCGCAGTGCCGATGGTTCTGTTACCGACGACTGTGCCGCTAAAGCGGAGTTATTGAAAGTAGTTTTCCGAAATTCCTTCACCAGGGAAGACGAATGGAATATTCCATAATTTGGAACACGAACAGCTCCTAGCCTGAGTTTCTTAGAAGTAGATACCTTAGGGGTTGCGAAGCAACTCAAATCGCTTGATGTGGGCAAGTCTTCAGGTCCAGATTGTATACCGATTAGGTTCCTTTCAGATTACGCTGATACAATAGCTCCCTACTTAGCAATCATATACAACCGCTCGCTCACAGATAGATCTGTACCTACAGATTGGAAAACTGCGCAGGTCGCACCATTGTTTAAGAAGGGTAGTAGGAGTAATCCCTCAAACTACAGACATATATCATTGACGTCGGTTTGCAGTAGGGTTTTGGAGCATATACTGTATTCAAACATTATGAATCACCTCGGATGGAACGATCTACTGATACGTAATTAGCATGGTTTCAGAAAACATCGTTCTTGTGCAACGCAGCTAGCTCTTTATTCGCACGAAGTAATGGCCGCTATCGACAGGGGATCTCAGGTTGATTCTGTATTTCTGGATTTCCGGAAAGCTTTTAACACCGTTTTCACAAGCGACTTCTAATGAAGCTGCGGGCCTATGGGGTATCGTCCCAGTTGTGCTACTGGATTCGTGATTTCCTGTCAGGAAGGTCGCAGTTCGTAGTAATAGTCGGCAAATCATCGAGTAAAACTGAAGTGAAATCAGGTCTTCCCCAGGGAAACGTCCTGGGATCTCTGCTGTTCGTGATGTATATAAATGACCTTGGTGACAATCTGAGCAGTTGTCTTAGGTTGTTCGCAGATGATGCTGTAAATTACCGTCTAGTAAGGTCATCCGAAGACCAGTATCAGTTGCAAAGCGATTTAGAAAAGATTGCTGTATGGTGTGGCAGGTGGCAGTTGACGCTAAATAACGAAAAGTGTGAGGTGATCCACATGAGTTCCAAAAGAAATCCGTTGCAATTCGATTACTCGATAAATAGTACAATACTCAAGGCTGTCCATTCAACTAAGTACCTGGGTGTTAAAATTAAGAACACCTTCAGTTGGAAAGACCACATAGATAATATTGTGGAGAAGGCGAGCCAAAGGTTGCGTTTCATTTGCAGGACACTTAGCAGATGCAACAAGTCCACTAAAGAGACAGCTTAAACTACACTCGTTTGTCCTCTATTAGAATATTACTGCGCTGTGTGGGATCCTTACCAGGTGGGATTGACGGAGGACATCGAAAGGGTGCAAAAAAGGGCAGCTCGTTTTGTATTATCACGTAATAGGGGGGAGAGTGTGGCAGATATGATACGCGAGTTGGGATGGAAGTCATTAAAGCAGAGACGTTTTTCGTCACGGCGAGATCTATTTATGAAATTTCAGTCGCCAACTTTCTCTTCCGAATGCGAAAATATTTTTTTGAGCCCAACCTAAATAGGTAGGAATGATCATCAAACTAAAATACGAGAAATCAGAGCTCGAACAGAAAGGTTTAGGTGTTCGTTTTTCCCGCGCGCTGTTCGAGAATGGAAGAGAGATAGTATGATTGTAGTTCGATGAACCCTCTGCCAAGCACTTAAATGTGAATTGCAGAGTAGTCATGTAGATGTAGATGTAGATGTAGAAAAGTATGGCTCAAGACGGTCTGTGCTTGGCACCTTTCTCAGGAGCGCACTGGTAGCTTCCGAAGCACCACTTCTGTTTTACTGTAACACTTGGACTTTCACATTGGCGATAAAACATAGAAACATCATCGCGAATGAATACAACAGGCACCATGCCGACTTTATCCCGAGCGAATAACGCGTAAAACGGTCTGTGCCCTGAGACTTTACTGGGAGTCGAGGCGTTGTATCCGTTGCACCACAGCAGGTTCACTGTAATCTTTGGACCTTTACATTGAAGATGGAACACAGAAATTTCATCGGGATACAATACAACCAACACCATGCCGACTTCTGTCAGGCAAGTAACTCTTCAAACAGTCTCCTCTTGGAACCTTTCCTGGGAGTCCAGTAGATGTTTCTGATGCACCACTACAGGTTCAAATTGACGATGAATCACAGAAATTACCTAGGGATTGAATACAACTGGCACCATGCTGACTTCTGTCCAGGGGCTAACGCTCCAAACGGTCTGTGCTTGGAACCTCCCCTGGGAGTCCAGTAGTAGTTTGCGATGCACCACTACAGGTTTACTGTAACCCTTGGACCTTTTCATTGACGATGAATCACAGAAATTGCATAGTATTGAATACAACTGGCACCATGCCGACTTCTGTCCAGGCGAGTAACGCTTCAAACTGTCTGGGATTGGAACCTTTCCTGGGTGTCCACTGCTAGTTTCCAATGCACTACTTCAAGTTTACTTTAACCCATGGACATTTACATTGACAATGAAACACAGAATAAGCATCAGACTTAATACAACAGGAACCATGCCGACTTCTGTCCAGGGGAGTAAAGTTTCAAACGGTCAGTTCTTGGAAACTTTCCTGGAAGCCCGGTAGTACTTTCCGATGCACCACTGTAGGCTTACTCTACTCTTTGGACCTTCCCATTGGCGATGAAACGCTAAAATTGTCTCGGCATTGAATACAACAGGCAATAGGCCGAATTCTGTCCAGGCGAGTAACGCCTCAAATTGTCTGTGCTTGGACTAATTCTTGGGAGTCCAGTAGTTCTTAGTGATGCACCACTACTGGTTTACTGAAGCCCTTATACCGTAACATTCACGACAAATCACAGAAATTACCTCGGAGTTGAATGTAATAATGACCATCCCGATTCTGCCCAAGCGAGTATCGCTTGAAACGCTCTGTGCTCTGAACCATTCCTAGGAGTCCAATAGTAGCTTCCTGTCTACCACTGCAGGTTTCCTGTAACCCTTGGTCCTTTACATTGAAGATGAATCGCAGCAACTGCATCGTAATGAATACAACTGCCACTATGTTGACTTCTGTCCTGGCGAATAATGCTTCAAACGGCGTATGCTTGGTACCTTTCTCAGGAGTCCACTAGTAGTTTCCGATGCACGACATCAGTTTTACTGTATCAGTTGGACTTTCACATTGACGATAAAACACCGAAATATCATCGGAATTGAATACAACAGGCACCATACCGACTTCCGCCCGAGTGAATAACGCTTAAAACGGTCTCTGCCCTGAAAGTTTATTGGGAGTCGAGGCGTTGTTTCCGATGCACCACAGCAGGTTTACTGTCATCTTTGGACCTTCACATTCAAGATTAAACACAGAAATTGTATCGCGATTGCTTACAACAGGCACAATACCGAATTCAGTCAACACGGGTATAGGTTCAATCGGGCTGTGCTTCCAACCATTCCTAGGCGTCCTGTAGTAGTTTACAATGCACCACTGAGGGTTTACTGTAACCCTTGCAGCTTCATGATGTATATGAAACACAGAAATTGCATCGGGATTGAATAAAACAAGCACCATGCCGACTTCTGCCAAGCTAATAACTCTTAAAACGGTCTGTGTCTTGAAACTTTATTGGGAGTCGAGGCGTTGTTTCCGATGCACCACTGCACGTTTACTGTAACACTTGGACCTTTACTTTGACGATGAAACCCTGAAATTGCATCGTTTTGAATACGACAGGCACCACGCCGATTTCTCTCCGAGGGTGTAACGCGTTAAACGGTCTCTGCTTTAAACCTTTCTTGGGAACTCAGTAGTTTCCTCGGGATTGAATACAATAGGGCACATTGAATATGAAAAACAGACATTTCAACGGGATTGAATACATCAGGTATCATGCCGATATCAGTCCCGCCGAATAACGCTTCAAACGGTCTATGGTTGGAAAGTTTCCTTGGAGTCGACTGGTAGTCTCCGATGCACCACATCTGATTTACTGAAATCCTTGGACCTTCACAATGACGATGAAACACAGAAATGGAATCGGGATTCATTACAACAGGCACCATGCCGGCTTCTGTCCAAGCAAGTAACGCTTCAAACTCTCTGTGCTTGGAACCTTACCTAGGAGTCAAGGAATAGCCTCCGAATGCACCAATGCAGGTGTACCGTAACCCTTGGCCATTCAAATTGATGATGGAAAACTGATATTTCATCGGATTGAATACAACTGGAACTATGCTGACTTCTGTCCAGGCGGGGAACGCTTTAAACGGTCTGTGTTTGCACCTCTACAGGGTGTCCAGTAGTAGCGTCAGAAGCACCACTGACGGTTTACTATAACCCTTTGGACCATGACAGTTCATATGAAACACAGAAGTGGCATCAGGATTCATTACAACAGGCACCATGCCGACATCTGTCCAGGCGAGAACCGCTTGAAACGGTCAGTGTTTTGCACCCCTCCGAGGTGTCCAGTAGTAGTTTCAGATTCAGCAATGCAGGTTTACATTAACCCCTAGACGTTCAAATTGACGACGATACACAGAAATTGCATCGGATTGAATACAACAGGCACCATGCTGACTTCTGTCGAGGCGAGTTACGTTTCAAACGGTCTGTGCTTGCAACCATTCTAGAGATACTAGTAGTAGTTAACAATGCACCATTGCTGGTTGATTGGAACCCTTCAACCTTCACATTGACGACGATACACCGAAATTGCATCGGGAATGAATACAACACGCCACGTGCCGACTTCTGTCCAGGATGGTAACGATTCAGACGGTCTGTGCTTGGAACCTTTCTGGGAGTCCTGTAGTAGTTTCCGATGCACCACTGCGGCATTACTGTAACCCTTGGACATTCACAAGGGCGATGACACACAGAAATTGCATCGGACTGAATACAACAGGCACCATGCCGACTTCCGTCTAGGCGAATAGCGTTCCAAACGGTCTGTGTCTGTAACCTGTGCTTGGAGTTCAGTCGTAGTTTGCGATGCACAGCTGCAGGTCTACTTTAATTCTTGGACCTTCTCATTGACGATGGAACACAGAAATTGCATCGGACTGAATCCAACAGGCACCATTCCGGCTTCCATCCAGGCGAGTGACGCTACAAACGGAATGTGCTTTGAGCCTTTCCTACGACTTCAGTAGTAGTTTCCGATGCACCGCTGCAGGTTTTCTATAACACTTGTACCCTCAAAAGTAATATGAAACTCAAAAATTTTATCGGGATTGAATACAACAGACTTCTGTGCAGGCGAATAAAGCTTAAAACTATTTTGCGTGTCCTGTAGTAATTTCCAATGCGCCACTGGAGGTTAACTGCAACACTTGGACCTTCACAGTGTATATGATACACAGAAATTGCACCGTGATTCATTACAACAAGTACCTTGCCCTCTTCTCTTCAGGCGAGTAACGCTTCGGACCGTCTGTGCTATAAACCTTTCCTGTGAGTGCAGAAGTAGTAGCCGATGCAGCAATGCATGTTTATTGCAACTCTAGGACCTTCACATTGACGATGAAACACAGATTATGCAACGGTTGAATACAGCAGGCATCTTGGAAACTTCTGTCCAGCGAATAGTGACTTAAACGGTCTCTGCTTGAATCTATCCTGCGAGATCAATAGTTGTTTCCGATGCACCGCTGTAGGTTTACTGTAACTCTTGTACATTCCCAATGATATGAAACACAGAAATTGCATCGGGAATCATTACAACAGGCACCATGCAGACTTCTGTCCAGGCGAGAACAGAGTCAAACGATCTGTTCGTCGAACCATTCCTGGGAGAGCAAACGTAGTAGCGGATGCACCAATGCATGTTTAATGTATCTCTTGGATTTTCACATTGACGATCAAGCACAGAATATGCATCGTATTCTATACATCGGGCACCATGCCGACTTTATCTAGGCTGGTAACGCTCCAAACGGTCTGTGTTTGAAACCTCTCTGGGAGTTCAGTAGTAGATTCCGAGGCACAACTGCAGGTTTACTCTAACACTCGGACCTTCTCATTGACAATGAAACACAGAAATTGCATCGAACTGAATCAAATAGGCACCATTCCGACATCCATCAAGGAGAGTAACGCTTCAAACTCTCTGCGCTTGTGACCTTACCTAGGAGTCAAGGAATAGGTTTCCGATGCACCACTGCAGGTGTACTGTAACCCTTGGTCCTTCAAATGGGCGATGAAACACAGAAATTGCAGAATTGAATACAACAGCAACCTTGACGACTTCTGTCCAGTCGAGTAACGCTGCACGCGGTCTGTGTTTTTCACCTCTCCAGGGTGTCCAGTCGTAGTTTCAGATGCACCACTGCAGGTTTCCGGTAACCCTTAGACCTCCAAATTGGGGATGATACACAGAAATCGAATCGGGTTGAATACAACAGCCACAATGCAGACTTCTGTCCAGGCAAGTAACGCTTCAAACTCTCTGCGCTTGCAACCTTATCTAGGAGCCGAGGAATAGTTTCCGATGCGCCACTGCATGTGTACCGTAACCCTTGGTAATTCAAATTGAAGATGAAACCCAGAAATTGCATCTGGATAGAATACAATAAGCAAAATGCCTACTTCTGTCGAGGGTAACGATTCAAACGGTCTGTGCTTGGAACCATTCCTGAGATACCAGTAGTATTTAACAATGCACCATTGCTGGTTAATTGTATTCCATTGACGATTAAAAACACAGCAATTTCATGGGACTGAATACAACATGCACCATGCCGACTTCTATACAGGCGGGTAACTATCAAACGGTCTGTGCTTGGAACCTTTTCTGAGAGTCCAGTAGCAGTTTCCGATACACCACTTCAGGTATTACTGTAACATTTAGACCTTGACATAGACGATAAAACACAGATATTACCACAGACTGAATACAACAGGCACCATGCCGACTTCCGTCTAGGCGAATAACGTTCCAAACGGTCTGTGTCTGGAACGTGTCCTTGGAGTTCAGTAGTTTCCGATGCACAACTGCAGGTCTACACTAATCCTTGGACCTTCTCATTGACGATGGAACACAGAAACTGCATCGGACTAAATCCAACAGGCACCATTCCGATTTCCATCCAGGTGACTACCGCTACAAACGGAATGTGCTTGGAACCTTTCCTACGACTTCAGTAGTAGTTTACGATGCACCACTGCAGGTTCATTGTAACCCTTGGACCTTCACACTGACGATGAAACACAGAACTTTCTTCGGATTGTATACAACAGGGACCATGCCGACGTCTGTCCAGGTGAGTATTGCTTCAAACTGTCTGTGCTACGAACCGTCCTGGGAGTGAAGTAGTAGTTTCATTTGCCGGTTTACTGTAACTCTTGGACATTCACTTTGACGATTAAACACAGAAATTGCATCAGATTGACTACAACAGGCACCATGCTTAATTATGTCGAGGCGAGTAACGCTCAAACAGTCTATGCTTGGTATCTTACCTGGGAGTCAAGGATTTTTTCCCCGATTCACCACTGCAGGTTTACTGTGATTCTCGTACCTTCACATTGACTTAGAAAGACAGAAATTGCATCGGGTTGAATACAAAAATCGCCGTGCCGACTTCTTTCCAGGCCAGTAACGCTTCAAACGGTCTGTGCTTGGAACCTTTCCTTGAATTCAAATAGTAATTTTCGATGCACCACTGCAGGTTAACTGTATCACTTGGAACTTGGCATTGATGATGAAACACAGAAATGCTATCGGATTGACTACAACAGGGACCATGCCGACTTATTTCCAGGCGAGTTACGCTTTCAACCGTCTGCGTTTGGAGCCTTTCCTGAAAGTCCAGTAGTAGTTCCCGAAGCACCAGAAATCCCTGTTTTACTGTTACTTCACAATTTTTAAGTTATCTATGTTTTGTAACTGTCTTGTTGCTCCCTTGGCATAAAGTTGGCTGAAGTACACCTGTAATGTGGTGGGCCCCCACTTACGGCCGAAATGTCACCTGGAGAGCATAACTTCTGTATGTGGTGATAAATCGACGTGGATTGCAGTGTGATCCCATGCAATTACTTTGTGACCCTCCGCATATCTTCTGATTCTGTAATTGATTCTTGCTTTAATATATCTTACTGTGACTGTTTTTCCTTATATTGTTGAAGATCTTGATGTAATTGACTCAGGGCTCAGAAATGTTATTCATTCATGTCCCACCGCCACTTCGCATTACCTGCCGTGTTTGCCTTTACAAATTTAATGGAGGTCGTATTGGTTTTTTGATGCTATGAATTTCGCATTGTGGTTCATTTCTCCCGATAACTTAAATTTTTTCCAAATCTAAATTACTGATTACTTCGTTCTTTTCAATAACAGTCTGCCGAATTTGAGCTGCTACGTTATATAAGTGATGTGTTTTATTTGGGGGGGGGGGATGCTTGGTTTTCCAGCTGTCGATTAGTCCAAATTCCCACAATGTTGGGTTCCAAGTTTTAATTTACATTGGGAGCCTGAGCTGCTTGGGGCATTCCCCTTTTAATGGTCAATGACAGAATGCACGTTGTTCTGATGGCGGGCTAAAGTGGAGAATGGCGAGGAAAATATTCCTAATTGCTTTCACTTATCTTTGCTCCTCCTCTTCTAGTTTTCTTTCCCCTGACACATGTTTATCCTTTTCACGTATAGCTCTGTCTGCAGCCTACATGTTTCCTTTCTCCTGTGCTGCCCCCTAAAAATTAAATTTAAAAAAAATTGAGATGATGCTGATGGTGAGACTGTATTGTCATTTACGTTTAAAAAAAGGATGTTGCGAAAATGTAGCCTACCTATTTATGTTTTCAAGGAAAATTGGGTCATTTTATGAAGAACGTGGTTTTAATTTTGACGTACTAGAGGTTGTTATTTGTTTTCTCATTACCTGCAACTTTTGCTCTATGTAGTACGAGTTTGTTCTCTTTGCGAAAAAAAAAAAATTAAATAGGGTTTAGAGCACAAGTAAACAAGTTGGTAGAGCACTAGCCCTAAAAAAAATTAAAAAAGCGCCATAATAGCTGGATCGCTGGATCGAGCACCGGCCGTCAGCTATTTTTTTTTTTTACAAAGAAAAGGCACGAACTCTGTAGTCAGTAAACTAGCACTGCGATGTTTATTTCATTTAATTTCTAAATAAGGGGTCGGTAGAGCACGTGCCCGCGAAAGCAAGAGGGAAAAATCTCATTTTGCACCCGAATATTTATTTCACGATGGACGTGGAAAATAATAGTTGTCTGCCCTTCCTTGATGTGCTAATTAGAAGGAAGGTGGGCGGTACTTTGGTACCTGCCCTTTATACGACTCCTACTCCCACTGGCTTATATCTGCAGGCTGATAGTTGTCACCATGATGGCGAACTTAACACCTTGTTACACAGGGCCCTTGTCATCTCGGACCCTGAGCGTTTGTGAGCTGAGTTAGTCCATCTCGAAGTCACCTTTCTTCAGAATGCTTACAGTGAAAGACAGATAGACGTAGTGGTATCGACCAACTTTTCTTCGGGTGAATGATGATAGTACCGAAGTGGCCCAAAGACTACGACCATTTTCATTAACGCAGGGGTCATTTCTAACAAGACTGGTCATATTTTGCGGAAATATGAAGTAAATTGTGTTATTCGCCCACTATCTAAGAACAGGTTGCTTTTAGGTTCCGTAAAGGATTATCTTGGTGTGGCATGTCATAAATTGGTCAGGCTATCACGACGCCGGAAGACCAGCATATTGCGCATATGCCACACACATGCTTACAATAGCCAAGCAAATCCGCTGTTGCAGAATATTGCCTTGACAACGGTCAACCTATAGAATATAATAAAGTGCAGATTATGACATGCAGTTCCAGCTATTGTGAAAGTGCTGTTAAGGAAGCAGTTGAAATAAAATTAGGAAGTAGCTTTATCAACAGGGATGGCAGTTTTCGTTTAAAGTCTGCATGCAGTCCCGCGCCCCTTGGTCAAGAAACAGAAGGACAGAGTTTATGCTACCACACCAACTGATTATTAATTCCACTGTAGGTAACTTCTGACGTCGGCCACCTTTGGTTTGTGATGGCGCTAGTGTTTACAGCGTGTGTAAGTGTTATCATTCCGGATTTCACTGAGAACCGAGGTTTTAAATTCCCTTGTACAGCGCTCACTTGATGCAGTTTGCCTAGAGGATGGCAGGGTGTGCTTCCGTCGAAACATCGGTGGTTGCCGGCTACGTCACCCGGCTGCATTCCGGTAAATGTTATTTGAAGAAATGTTTTCATTTTTAAGAATTAATTAACGGTGGTGGGGTATTTTGCAATAACAACTTTTATGTGAGGCTCATTTGTACATACCATAGTTGCGAAGATAATCTCTCCATACTTAATCTGTTAATTTACCTATCGGCATGTTGTTTACCACTTAAAAGTGAAATGGGACACAAATAAGAAAGTTGGTATTGCATTATTTTCCCTCTGTACGTACCCGTCAAATTTCGTCGAGATCTCTTATTGACATTTTGGGAATATTTCATGTGAGCAAAACACTGTTTTACTGTTCCTTCACAATTTTCATGTGCCGCCATTGAGACAACACTCTGGATGTGTTATCGACTAATATTTTTTTAATTTTTAAATAATGATCACTGCTGCGTTATTTACCTTATAATTTCGTTTGCAGTAATTGATCCGTCAGGCTGGAAGATTTTTTTTATAGTTGTTTTTAATCTTACACATTTTATACTGGGTTTTATACAATTTTATGTTTTACCTTCGGTTCAGCATCGACACACGAGGCCTCCACTCAAGAGATTCTTAGGTTTTTACGCTGCTAAAGGACACCTCCATTTTTTTTCCTTTTTGTAGCTCTCTTGTCAGAAACTCGAGAACGGCCGCAATAAATCTCGGCGCATAAGCTTGAAAGCAGTGTTATGTTGTTGCCTCCTCGCTGACAAACTTACGTGTAGAAATGACAGAACATTCAAAATTTTATAAATTTATTTTTGTAATGTTAGTTTAGTCAGATAAAGTTTAGACGACAGAATTGTAAGCCACCAGGACCGTCCTGACATGTTTGTTTTCTCTCTGGCACTAAACATTAATCGTTTTTTTTAAATTATGACTTAGGGTTAGTGCAACGATGATTTCAAACGTTCATACTATCGTACGCCTGCCGCAGTAGCCATCAACCCGAAAAGTAACTATCATGAATGAATGAGCATTGTTGTATTGAAAGATGGCACCGACATTCTATTAAATGAGATGTGACACGTTGGGAAGCACAATGTCCATGGCGTGCTGTTTTGCAGCCAGTCAGTCACTACCAGCAGTGACCTGAAGTTATGTCCTGTGGCATGACGCCAGGAATATCACTGTTGTGCCTCCCCGAAACATCGGGACAATGGTATCCCTCCCCCAATGGCCACCATACTCACCGCAAAACGGTATGCGTGGTGGTGCAGAATAGCAACTCACCACTAAGCACAATGCTACGCCAATCGTCGGCAGTCCACCCTTCCTGGTCACGACAACACTCCAAATGCAGCCGTTTGTGTTGTGTTCTTGTCAGCTGTCCATGTAGTCTGCAGGATAACGTACAGACTTGCAGAGATTCCATTACTTGTTCACAGTTGGCAGGCGGATGTGTGAAGGGTTCTCGATGTGCCTGGTGCACAACACGGCGGTCCTTCCTCGTGGTGGTCAACGTTGTTGACCGTGACATTGACGACGATTATGATGGCCCTCACGTTCCCATGCAGTCCACATCAGAAAGTCTCAAGAATTTGGATAGTGCACGATTAACTGAGATGTACAAATTCCCCTTGCAGCCTGCTTGCCCCTAGCTCCTCTGCAACCATTCATGCAGGTCAGCCTGCCGCAACGCAAGCACAAGAGTGCACGTGTACTGAGGCATTGTGGGTAATGCGGCCAACTTGGGCTCCCGCAAGCCCGGGCTACCTGGGTTCCCGCAGGCCTGCCAAGCTTCACGTGACCTGCTCAGCTTGCTGCACCTGACAACAGGTAGCGCTGTCAAGCTACCGTGACTAGAGTAGCCAGGTAGTTAGCCTGCAGTTCATTTATCGCAATGGTGGGGGCAGCACAATGAATAGGTCGAACTTTAGTGAGATTGAAAAAAATATATGACAACTGGCGAATACATACTGGTAACGAAACAGAGCACAAGTGCCGCATGGGAAACGTTTTCGTGTGTTTAAGAGGCCGCTTCAAATAAATCGGTAGGTGTGTCTCAACGCAAACTATGTAAAAAGCTCTTAAGTACTTATTCGGGAACCTCGAGTATGTTACGACATTTGTGCAAATTTGACAAGCAGTTCCGTCACTCCGTAAATATCTTGAAAGAGGACAAATATTTAGTAGCCGAAAAGTGCATCGAAATGTGTGCTAAGGACCTGAGACCATTTAGCAGTAGGCTATGGAGGGAGAAGGATTTCCTAATTTAGATCAGACACTGATCGACATAGGTAAAAAATATGGCTCAGTTGATATTAAAAATATTATGCCTTCCCGAGTGACAGTAGCTAGGAATGTTGAAACCTTAGCTGATAAAGTGTGCAGCAAAATGCTGCCACATATAGTGCATGCGATTCGTTCTGGTATATGTGCCAGTACAATTGATTTATGGACAGACAATTACAAAGGGGTGCATTACATGTCCGTGACAATGCATTACATAAATTCAGACTGGCGTTTGAATAAATATGTACTGATGTGCTCTGCGTTTCCTGACTGCCCAAAAACTGGCTCGAATATTCGAAACGAGTTGGAAGTTCGCTTAGAAACTATGTGTGTTTCTTGTGAAGACGTTGCCAAAATTACGTTTGTCACAGACCACGGCAGTAACATTGTCAAAGGTCTCGAAATATACCAGCGACTTCCATGCATGGCTCATAGCATAAACACAATTTTTAAACATGTTCTGAGCGAACAATGTTGGAAAGAAAATGTTTCAAATATATTAGCCATTCTTAATACAGTGCGGGCTATGGTTTCCTACTTTAAGAGAAGAGGTCTCTGTGTGAGACTGAACTCATCTTTAAAGCAGTCGGACAGTTATTTTGACATGCTTATATCAGTCCATCCTCAGATTGATTCAGTGAAGGCTGTCTTACATAACGAAGGTGCCTCTGGTAAGATGCTGGGTTATGACCACCATACAACTAGCCAGCTTATAGCATTTCTTAAGCCGTTTAAAGAAGCCACAGTTGATCTAGAGAGTGACAAGGAGACAACCTTACATTTAGTTCTACTGTGATTTTACGCCTTAAAAGCTCACTGTACTGTACGGGATAACGATGAAGAGGTTTGTAATTTTATTCCATGGTTCAAATGGTTCAAATGGCTCTGAGCACTATGAGACTTAACTTCTGAGATCATCAGTCCTGTAGAACTTAGACATACTTAAACCTAACTAACCTAAGGCCATCACACACATCCATGCCCTAGGCAGGATTCGAACCTGCGACCGTAGCGCCTAGAACCGCTCGGCCACCCCGGCCGGCAATTTTCCATCTGAAAATTATAGAACCACTTGTGAAATATGTATGTTGATAAAATGTATTTTCAGGACATGAAACCGTTGAAACAAGCCGCCGGTGCCTTCCTATAACAGAAAGTGTGCGTTAGTATTTTGCATAAAATTGCAACGTTTATGGTGTGTAACTAGTGCACATTAAGAAAGTTTAAGAAAGTTAACCGAGGATGAAAAAATTGATGTTTACCAAGCAGCACGACAGATGTGTGCTGAAGGTCAGTTCCTAAGATAATGCATATATTCTTCATCTACATGTACATGGCTACTTCGCAAGTCACACGCAAGTGTTTGGTTGAGGGTTCATTGAACCACTTTCAACTTATTTGTCTCCTATTCTCGAATTTCGTGCGGGATAAAACACCTACATCTCTCCGTCTGAGCGCTGGTTTTTTGCATTTTATTCTGAAGATCATTTCTTTCAATGTAGATGGGAGTCAACAATATGTCTTCGAATTCGGAGGTGTAAGTTGGTGAACGAAATTTCGTATATAGATCGCGCCACGTCAAAAAACGCCATTGTTGTAATGATTCCCACTCAAACTCCTGTATAATTTCCGCGACACTCTTTCCCCTGTTTCACGATAATACCAAACGAGCTGCCCTTCTTTAGACCCTTTCGACCTCCTCCATCAATCGTAGCAGAAAAGGCTCTCCAACTGAATAGCAATGCTCCAAAAGAGTGTTTTGTCATTAAAACGCCTACAGCATTTTCTGTGTGTTCATTCCTATTTAAGTAGGTCGTAATTGTAATCTACAGCCTTTAGATTTGACTGGTTGATCTTGTAAACGAAGTTTAACGGACTTAGTTTAGTACACACACGGATAACCTCGCTCTTTTCAGTATTTATTGCCAACTGCTAATTTTCACACCAAAAATATATATCTTATTTAAATCGTCCTGCAGTTAGTTTAGATCTTCTGGTGACTTTACTGGACGATAAATGAAAGCATCATCTAGAAACTATTATAACTTCAACTATGTGTAGTACGATCTTCCCATTATTCTGCAAATATTAATTGGAACCTGTATAGTTTCAGTTCAAGTGCCCAATCACAGCACCCAAGAAACAAATTCAGGGCCGCACAAAATGGCGAAATTTGAGGACTGGGCAGAAGAGTCTCCTCTACTACATGATGAAGTCAGCAGATACTTGCAAGAACAGTGTGTGAGCGAGGGAGATATTCTACACTGGTGGAAAAATAACTCCCAACGACTTCCCCGACTTGCGCGTGTGGCAAGAAAACTATTAAATATACAGGCCACTAGTGCCTCTAGTGAGAGAATTTTTAGTTGCGCTGGAAACCTAATTGGCGAAAAACGATCACGTCTTAATGCAGACAGACGTAATTAAAACACTAATCAGCAGACACATTAAGAATACAGTAGAACGTTAAGCAGGGAACTATGAGTTTGGTGCAAATTTACTAATTAACAGTGCAGTTTTCTTTCTTGTGTGTCGGCCGGTGTGGCCGTGCGGTTCTAGGCGCGTCAGTCTGGGACCGCGTGACCGCTACGGTCGCAGGTTCGAATCCTGCCTCGGGCATGGATGAGTGTGATGTCCTTAGGTTAGTTAGGTTTAAGTAGTTCTAAGTTCTAGGGGACTGATGGCCACAGATGTTGAGTACCATAGTGCTCAGAACCATTTGAACCATTTTTCTTTCTTGTGTTTCATGGGCGTTAATTTCTGAGATACAAATTTTGTACAGTTTATTTTTATTTTAGACTAAACTTTTTGATTTCAATCCTCCCAAGCGATATTTATTATTGTTGGTAGAACATTTTCTGTTTCTTGTGTTTGCAAAAGTAGCCAAATATTTTTAGGAGTATCTGGATGGGCCTAAATAATACTTTCAGGGGAGCTGAAGGAAAATTTGTAAATAGTTTATATTGGAAAGTGTTCTACAAAATAAAATATTCATTTGTGGATTAAGGCAATACACATTATGAGCTTAAATTACAATTTACTCTGATGAGTTCCACAAACATTGCGAAATGTAATTTTATTCCTTTATTTCTACACTCCTGGAAATTGAAATAAGAACACCGTGAATTCATTGTCCCAGGAAGGGGAAACTTTATTGACACATTCCTGGGGTCAGATACATCACATGATCACACTGACAGAACCACAGGCACATAGACACAGGGCCGGCCGCGGTGGTCTAGCGGTTCTGGCGCTGCAGTCCGGAACCGCGGGACTGCTACGGTCGCAGGTTCGAATCCTGCCTCGGGCATGGGTGTGTGTGATGTCCTTAGGTTAGTTAGGTTTAAGTAGTTCTAAGTTCTAGGGGACTTATGACCTAAGATGTTGAGTCCCATAGTGCTCAGAGCCATTTTTTTGAACATAGACACAGGCAACAGAGCATGCACAATGTTGGCACTAGTACAGTGTATATCCACCTTTCGCAGCAATGCAGGCTGCTATTCTCTCATGGAGACGATCGTAGAGATGCTGGATGTAGTCCTGTGGAACGGCTTGCCATGCCATTTCCACCTGGCGCCTCAGTTGGACCAGCGTTCGTGCTGGACGTGCAGACCGCGTGAGACGACGCTTCATCCAGTCCCAAACATGCTCAATGGGGGACAGATCCGAAGATCTTGCTGGCCAGGGTAGTTGACTTACACCTTCTAGAGCACGTTGGGTGGCACGGGATACATGCGGACGTGCATTGTCCTGTTGGAACAGCAAGTTCCCTTGCCGGTCTAGGAATGGTAGAACGATGGGTTCGATGACGGTTTGGATGTACCGTGCACTATTCAGTGTCCCCTCGACGATCACCAGTGGTGTACGACCAGTGTAGGAGATCGCTCCCCACACCATGATGCCGGGTGTTGGCCCTGTGTGCATCGGTCGTATGCAGTCCTGATTGTGGCGCTCAACTGCACGGCGCCAAACACGCATACGACCATCATTGGCACCAAGGCAGAAGCGACTCTCATCGCTGAAGACGACACGTCTCCAGTCGTCCCTCCATTCACGCCTGTCGCGACACCACTGGAGGCGGGCTGCACGATGTTGGGGCGTGACCGGAAGACGGCCTAACGGTCTGCGGGACCGTAGCCCAGCTTCATGGAGACGGTTGCGAATGGTCCTCGCCGATACCCCAGGACCAACAGTGTCCCTAATTTGCTGGGAAGTGGCGGTGCGGTCCCCTACGGCACTGCGTAGGATCCTACGGTCTTGGCGTGCATCCGTGCGTCGCTGCGGTCCGGTCCCAGGTCGACGGGCACGTGCACCTTCCGCCGACCACTGGCGACAACATCGATGTACTGTGGAGACCTCACGCCCCACGTGTTGAGCAATTCGGCGGTACGTCCACCCGGCCTCCCGCATGCCCACTATACGCCCTTGCTCAAAGTCCGTTAACTGCACATACGGTTCACGTCCACGCTGTCGCGGCATGCTACCAGTGTTAAAGACTGCGATGGAGCTCCGTATGCCACGGAAACTGGCTGACACTGACGGCGGCGGTGCACAAATGCTGCGCAGCTAGCGCCATTCGACGGCCAACACCGCGGTTCCTGGTGTGTCCGCTGTGCCGTGCGTGTGATCATTGCTTGTACAGCCCTCTCGCAGTGTCCGGAGCAAGTATGGTGGGTCTGACACACCGGTGTCAATGTGTTCTTTTTTCCATTTCCAGGAGTGTATATCAAATTGGTAGAAGTAGTCAGAATTAAGCTACAGTAGCCCATTGCAAGTGATTAAAAATGTTATATTTTTTTATTTAACAAAGGTGCTTGATTGTGTTGATTACAAAATATTACACCAGAAGTTGGATCGTTACGGGATACAGGGAGTAGCTCACAATTGCTTCACTTCTTACTTTAACAACAGACAATAATAGGTCATAATTCACAGTGTTGAGAATGGCTGGGAATTGGAATCTGGGTTTGGTTCAGGCAAAGGGGAGTGGCCCCAGGGATCAATGATGGAGCCACTCCTGTTCCTAATTTATATAAATGATCTGCCCTCTAGTATCGCAGGTAATTCTAAAATATTTCTAAAATATTTTTGTTTCCTGTGACACTAGCTTGGTAGTATAGGACGTTGAGCGCAACATTGACTCCGTTTCAAAGAGTGCAGTTCATGAAGTAAGTTCATGGCATGCAGAAAGTAAAATATCGTTAAATCACAGTAAGATTCAGTTTTTACTGTTTCTAACACTCAACTGAACAGAGCTATACGTTTTAATTTCACCAATTGTTTGTTTTGTATTATTGGGAATATATTGGGGAAGAGTAGCTGTTATGCAAAAACAGCCTGCAAATAGAATTCTGTTATCACTCATTCTTGAATACTGTTGGAGTGACTGGGATCCATATAATGTCATATTAGAGAAAGACATCAAAGCAATTCAGAGTTCGCTGGAATATTGGTTACCTGTAGGGTGAATCAGCATGCAAGTGTTACGGAGATGCCTCTTAAATTCAAACGTGGGAATCTCTGGAGGAAAGACAACCCTCTTTTCGCGAGACACTGTTGCGCACATTTAGAGACCCGCCATTTGCAAAGTGATTCTACCACTGCTAACATACATTTCACGATAGGACCAAGAAGACAGCCATCTACAGAAGTTTAGACGCCAGTGGAAAAGGAGAGAAATCGACTAGGAGGGATTCGTGGTACCCTCCGCTTGCAGAGCACACTGAGGTGACGAAACTCGTAGGATGCCACCTAATAACGTGTCGGACCTTCTTTTCCAGCTTAAGTGCAGCAACATGGAGTCGATGGAAGTCCACTGCAGAGATACTGGCGCATGCTGCATCTTTGGCCGTCCGTAACTGCGTAAGTGTTGTCGGTGCAGGATTTTGTACACCAGCTCACTTCCCGATTACGTCCCATAAATGTTCGATGGGATTCACGTTGGAACTATTTAGGGGGATCTTGGTGGCCAAACCATTCGCTCGAACTGTCCTGAATGTCCATCAAACCAACCGGGAACATCCATGCCCGAGGCAGGATCCGAACTTCCGACCGTAGCAGTCGCACGATTCCGGACTGCGCGCCTAAAACCGCGACCAACCAATATCGTCGATAGCGCAAAAGACGCGTTGCTTGCGATGTCGGGCTGTTAGTAAAGGCACTAGCGCAATTCATCTGTTGCCATAGCCCATCAACATCAAATTTCGCCACACTGTCCTAAGGAATGCGTTCTTCGTACGTCGCACATTAATTTCTGCGATTATTCAAGCAGTGTGACTTATCTGTTAGCACTGCCTCTGCTTCTGGTATGGTGTGATATGGAGTATTCGTTATAAGTTGTTCGTGGTACCTAGGGATGTCACATACAAGGACTACAAAGGATATTAAAAAAGGTCATGTCGATATTTCGCTATGCGGTTACAGCAGATTGTGATCACTGAACTAAGTTTCAATTGTCCTGTATAATAGTAGAAGGTATTTGTAGCAAACATGCCGGGTAGTGAGAGTTTGAACTCCAAAGGTACTATCAATTACATGAGAGCTCATTCGATTATTTTCCAATCTTTTCATGAGGAGATATATACGTATGAGTGTGTGTGTGCGTGTGTGTGTGTGTGAGCATGTGTGTAGCTTACAGATGGGGTGGCAGAAGAGAGAGAGAGAGAGAGAGAGAGAGAGAGAGAGAGAGAGTGAGAGAGAGAGAGGCAGAGAGAGATGGTCGGAAAAACGATTGGTGAATGACGATTTACTATTGTTCTCTGGGCACTTTCTGTATTTGGTTACTTGTCCCATAAAATGCGGAACTATTTTGTGGGAATGACAACATGCACTCCTAAGTCTTCTACAAATAAGACGCAGGAGTAAAAGTGGAAAACAAATTTAATACGTAGGTATTTTGAGAACAAACATCCAGAACAGTAATGAACGTATTTACATGTTATGTACATTATTTACAGCAGGCTGGTGACGATGCCTCTCAATCAAATCGCTCGACAGGGTTTGTTTCATCTGTTCTCTAGCTCGATGTGGGTGCTGACAATACCTGTAACAAAAGAAAATTGATCGATGAATATTTCTAATAACAGTTTTAGGAAAGAAGGTAAAGCTAATACCTGTTATGTATTTATATACAAATCAGTATAGTTATATATTGTGACGATGCTAAAACTTCTGTTAACTTTGTAGCGTTTAACTAAGAGCAGACATGCAATAACTGATTTGAAAAGAAGATGAAAAATTGCAAAAGGCTGTGACAAAAATGTGCTCTTTTATTTCGATAGAACGTAGTTTGGAAACTCATCACAAACGAAAGTTATTCTGGAATTTGTATTATTCTGTACTACCGCTAGTTTCGAGACTAACCAGGGCGAGAGGTGCTGGAGTGCCCCTAAAGTCGTCGAACACAAAACATCTTCTTCAGCCAACGCCAGAAGCCACAACCGCACGTCGGCCCCTCTCTCTCTCCTCCTGCGTCTTCCTCGGCACCCACCAGGTCTGGAGACAGCTGCTTCTCGCCGGACGTGTCCAGCGCTGGCACGTCTCCGCCCTCCCACGTCTGCCCGTTGCCTGGACACGCCTCGTCCTCCTCAGTCACCACTTCCAACGGTCGACGTCTGGGGGACTCTACGTCCACTGGGACATCTTGCGGCGGAGGTCGGTAGAATCCGGCGCCTGTAAGAGAATAACTGCTTCAGTTAAAAGTCACTATTCGTGGAGGACAATAAGAGTACTTTACAGTTCGCCATTTTAAACCTCTACCAACAGTACTATTCGCATTGTATTCTAATAATACAGGATTGTATGTAAACAGAAGGTGGAGAGGGAAAGTAGCAAACGAAAGAAGTAGGAGGTTATCACTACTAACTGCTGTGTCGACACATTGCGCTCCAGCAACATTTCTCTGCCTCAGAATTCTCCAGTTAATGTTTTCCATACTGGGGCCAGAATTAACAGAATAGCAGCATCACTTTTTCCCGTTCCCCACTTACATCTATAAACCGGAGAAATTTTAGGTACTTACAATAATATTCCGGCAGTCCAGGCCAGTCTCCATCCCAAGGGTGAGTATCGACCGTCATAATGAACAGCGAACAGAAAATCCTCCAGTTCGAATCTCGAATACGAGTGTACCAGCGGAATCTTAGATCGCTCAAACACTAATCTTCGTCCCTAGAAAATAAAATAACAATATCAGATATCTGGAACAATTCGTCATTTAAAAACAAATTTTTTATAGTGCCTTCACTACTTTAAAGTTACTATACTGCATGGATATTTTCTCCTGGAACACGATACGTGACGCAAATCGTCAAGAGTGAATTAGATTTTCATCGAAATAGAAAAAGGAATGAGACAAAGGGAGAGAGAGAGCGAGAGAGAGAGAGAGAGAGAGAGAGAGAGAGAGAGAGAGAGAGAGAGCGTGGGCTAAATGTATGCGAAACAAAATACATCTGTATATTAACATTGAAGCCGTGCTCCATTTTTGGGATCCTTATGTTCATAGCAGTAAGACTGCTTAGGAACACCTCAACAAATGTACTGTTGATCGCTACCCGGTGTAGTCACAACACACGAACGGTTTACATGGTCGTTCATATGGAAAAGCAATGGCCAGTACAACGCAAGCTTGAAAAAGATCCCTACCTGTCGTTAGTTTGTAATTACACTGGCGCCTCGCTTTATGAGACAAAAGTAAGTGATTTTCTCTAGCAAATGCCTTTTTAGACCTTACTACGCCTCGTATATGCAAGAAAACGATAACCAATACAAAAAAAAAATAAATAAATAAACGCTATCGTCGTCATGTCTCGACCTATTAACTTTAACATCTGCGCAGCTACGTAACACCTATCAAGATGTTCCTTCATGCACTCCCGTAATTCCTGGTCTAGACACTGCCGGGATCTTTCTCACACAGCTCTACTAAGAGAAGTACACGAGGCTTACCTGGGCCTGTAGCTTCCATTGGATAAAGTGTCGAGGCAGCGGGATAGCAATTGGATCGCTTCTCTTCACGTCAGCCATGGTTAACCAACTGAAGTGTCTTGTTTCCTCGGAAACGACCTTACCGCTTGTAAGCGGTTCCCATTGTTGTGTACACCACGAATTAACGTGTGTGCATTGTACCATTAGGTGCGGTGAGACGATATGACCTGCTGGTACCGAAACTGTTTTTGATTCAGTAGATTCCGTCTTAGGCCTTCACTCAAGGACCGTTAATTCAGCTGCCGTTAGTATAACTTGTAATGACGTTTATCAAATCCATCTAAAAGTGATTTCCACATCTGTGATACAGTCACTGCTCTTCGGGTCAATTAGTGATCTAATACGTCTGTCATTACAACACGGTTTATTGGTAGACCTAACAAATACCGTCTGACGATATAAGCCACCAAGAAACGAAACCAGTCTGGTTCACTCAGCGGCTAGTCTGACCACAGTCCAATTTCAATTACGAAGACAGTAATTTAAATAACTTACGCCGACAACCGAAAACGGGAAAATGCTACGGGTAGTTTAATAGTTTAAATAATTTACTGATCCACAAAAAGTGGCTCTGAGCACTATGCGACTTAACTTCTGAGGTCATCAGTCGCCTAGAACTTAGAACTGATTAAACCTAACTAACCTAAGGACATCACACACATCCATGCCCGAGGCAGGATTCGAACCTGCGACCGCAGCGGTCACGCGGTTCCAGACTGAAGCGCCTTTAACCGCACGGCCACACCGGCCGGCTGACAAAAAGTAGTTCTGATGAGACTTACTGCACTGAAGTCACATTCTTATTCACAGACAATAAATTTTCTTGCTTACTCATTTGTGATAGTCTAATGTGGTGAATAAGGAGTGATCTTTGACACGATGCCTACAACTTTTTTCATTATGTGTTGTGAAATCAAAAACATCATTCTTTACGTGATTACTGGTGATAAGTGACTTAAATAATCAGGAAACTCGTTTTGACTCATTTTCCTGTGAGAGAAGAAATCAAAACTCCAGCGACCCCATAATGATCGACGCTGTATCGCTACTGCCAGATGGTGATATGCGTCAGTCAGTGTTATTATCTATATTATTACCGAAAGATCATCGTATTCATAGCAGTGTACAGAATATTCTTTCTTCTTCGAAGTCCGAGCAATTTCTGGATAATATATTGTTCGTGATGATTGCTATTTTGAACAGGCACTCAATCTGGAAATTTTTTATTACCGTTATCGAAAGAAATACACTACCTGATGTTCATTCCATTACCATTAAATAACTGCTCTTGAATAACTATCCTTAAATAACTGCTGATGTGGTCTATTTTCCATCACAAATGTTATTCGATGTGTCCGATGACAGTCTGACGTTCGGAATACTTTTGTTTGCATTTTCTGAGTTGGGGCATAGGGAGGTCTGTAAAATAATCAACTAAATACGAATATATAATATACACTGCATTGACAATTGTTTAGTAAAAAAAATAGGTGTAGTGTCTTTGACTACTCATAAAAATGGCCTTGGTCCTGTGTTCGAACAAAGCCCCACTGCCTAAATTTTGAATAAAAGTTATCATCAATGCCGTCCGAAATCTCCAGACATAAGAAGTCACACATTTTATACCAAAGGCGTTGTAAAAGAATGCGGAGGAGCGAACAGAGTTTCGGGGCACTGTCTTGCCTCTGGGTTGGGAAATTTCAGCTGGAAGGCGGAACAATCGGCAATAATCAACGGCACGAGGGTGCAGAAGGCAATAGAAATTAACAAACTGAAAACACATAATGTGATTCCACAGGACATGCGGCTATCAGCTTAAGACGTTTCATGATGATGTACCCATTGTCAGAAGATAAGTCGCCCATTCGGTTCTCGGGAATGGGGCTACCAAGTTGTAGGTGATCATGAGAAAAAGATGGATAATCAATGACTGGGTATTATTCTGAGAGTGGAAGTATGTAATGTTAGCACTTTGAACTTAGGTGGGATGGTGGAAAGTCTGAAAAGCGAAATGCAAGTGCTAAATCAAGATATAGTGGAGGTTAGTGCTGTGAAGTGGAGTACAGATAAAGATTTCTGGTCAGACGATTGTAGGGCAATATCAACAGCAGCAGAAGGTGGTATAAAAGGAGTAGGATCCCTTGTGAATAGAAGAGAATGGCAGAGAACTGCTGTGAACAGTTCATCGATAGTCTCTTTCTCATCAGATTCCACAGCAAACCAACGTCGACAGCCATAGTTCAGGTAGGCATAATTGTGTGGTAAGCAGCAGATGACTGGCAAAAAGGAATGAGGGAGGAGAAAGACCAACTGAGTTCAGGCAACAATTTTCAGTTGCCTTCAGCGAATACGTTTTTTTAAGAATCACAAGAGGAGAGGGTATATTTTGGGAACGATCGACTGAGAGTTCCATCAGGATTACGTCGTGGTCAGACAGAGATTCCGAAATCTGATATCGAAATGTAAGGCATGGTCAGCTTCAGGTATGTTGCAGAATAGAATAGCAAGAAGTTGAAAATTAAAACATTTTACTAAAGCGCATTCTCATTGCTCCAAGGAAACGAGCGATCACGCCAGAGAGAACCAGGAAATAACCTGTGTGGCTACAAAACCGCTCCGAGTGAGATAAGATGAGCTCATTAGAAAATAGCACGGGACAGAAACCAAATGGAAACGTGAGACGCATATTCGTTAGATCATAAGAGAGCTCGAAAGAAACTTTAAATCCTTCTTAACAAACATTGCCAGAGATCTTACACAGCGGTTAACAGACCGTTAAGCGAATATAACAGAATTAGAATATGCGGTCATTACGAACCGAGCACCGCAACACAGGAGAAGTGTGTGCTCTTACCGAGTTAGAGGGCAGTGATCGACGCCAAACGATTCATGAGCTGTCCTGAGATGCTTAGAGCAAATGACTGACCTGCACGTTCTGAAGGAACGCCTGGGAATGAGAACAATCGCATAAAAAAGGGATCGCATGAGCCGCACTTGAAACGCCAAACAACCGAGTGACGTTGTTGTACGTCATCCCGACTAACAAAATTTCGTCAGAAGCCGAGAAACATGGATGTAATTGTGTTTTTCGTGTACATCTGTGATTATGTTATCTTAAAGTACACCGTTCGCCAACGGCAGACTGTTAATGGGCTCTATTACTGTCCAGTATACACTACTGGCCATTAAAATTGCTACACCAAGAAGAAATGCACATTATAAACGGTTATTCATTGAACAAATATATTATACTAGAACTGACATGTGATTACATTTTCACGCAATTTGGGTGCATAGATCCTGAGAAATCAGTACCTAAAACAACCACTTCTGGCCGTAATAGCGGCCTTGATACGCCTGGGCATTGAGTCAAACAGCGCTTGGGTGGCGTGTGCAGATACAGCTGCCCATGCAGCTTCAACACGATACGACAGTTCATCAAGAGTAGTGACTGGCGTATTGCGACGAGCCACTTGCTCGGCCACCATTGAGCAGACCTTTTCAGTTGGTGAGAGATCTGGAGAATTTGCTGGCCAGGGCAGCAGTCGGACAGTTTCTGTATCCAGAAAAGCCGTATAGCTCCTGCAACATGCGGTCGAGCATTATCCTGCTGAAATGTAGGGTTTAACAGGGATCGAATGAAGGGTAGAGCCACGGGTCGTAACACATCTGAAACGTAACGGCCACTGTTCTAAGTGCCGTCAATGCGAAAAGAGGTGACCGAGACGTGTACCAAATGGCACGCCATACCATCACACCGGGTGATACGCCAGTAAGACGATGTCTTGCAAACGTCCCCATCTGTTGACTCAGGTATCGAGACGTGGCTGCACGATCCGTTACAGCCATGCGGATAAGACGGCTGTCATCCCGACTGTTAGTGATACGAGGCCGTTGGGATCCAGCGCGGTGTTCCGTATTACCCGCCTGAACCCACCGATACAGTATTCTGCTAACAGACATTGGATGTCGACCAACGCGAGCAGCAATGTCGCGATACGATAAACCGCAATCGCGATAGGCTACAATCCGACCTTTATCAAAGTCGGAAACGTGATGGTACGCATTCCTCCACCTTACAAGGGGCATCACAACAACGTTTCACCAGGCAACGCCGGTCAACTGTTGTTTGTGTATGAGACAACGGTTGGAAACTTTCCTCATGTCAGCACGTTGTAGGTGTCGCCACGGGCGCCAACCTTGTGTGAATGCGCTGAAAAGCTAATAATTTGCATATCACAGCATCTTCTTCCTGTCGGTTAAATTTCGCGTCTGTAGCACGTAATCTTCGTGGTGTAGCAATTATAATGTCCAGTGGTGTAGGAACACAATCTGCGAACAGCTTTGAGGAAAAAGCGGTGACGCTTCATTTAGGAACCACCCATCGTTGGTACGAGAGCATACAGTCCTTGTGGCTTCCACTTAATGTGTAAAGGGAAGAAATCATTTAGTGGCATCTGCCTCACAACTGTCAGAGAGATTCGTCCAGAAAAAGACTTTTCGATTTCAATTATCAATATAAATGGCGCTTCTGAAGGTGTACTACGACTTCTCCATCTCTGGAAACAGGTTACACAATTTTGGTAGCTACGTTGAAGGATAAAAATCCCCTGAAACATGAATCTATGTTTTATAAGTTTTAAATAAATACACTCCACAAAAGATTTAGGGGAACACCTGTATCAGCGTCGATCGATAAAAAAGTTTCAGTTCCGCCCCTGTTAAACACCTACCTAACACAAACATTTTGAATGATAGACACCTGACTACAATATATCTTTAGTTTTCCTGTAAGCTACAGCTAAGGAAGGAATGGCGGTGGGTGGTTGATTCACCCGCACCCTGTGGACAGGTATCGACGCCCTTGAAACTTATAGCATGGCTTGAGATCTTCGCTTTCAATGGAAATTAAAGTACTGCACTGCCTGTTGGGTGTGTTGCACACAGTACTGGGTGGCCATTCAGAACCATGTGAGTACCGCCTGAGTACTGCAAACGATATCAGAACGGCCACTGGAGCCCCTGCGTCCGATCATATTGTAACGAACAGGTTACGAGGAAGGACGTTCCGACCCAGACGTGCTCTTAGAGTACCCCGCTTGACACGATAAAGTCTTGCAGCTCGCGTTCAGTTCGGCCTTCCCCGTGTCAACAGGCGACTTCGCTACTGGCAGATCGTGTTATTCTCAGACGAGTCCACGTGTCTTCTTTCGCAAGGTGCTGGTCGTGCTCTCGTGTAGTGACACTTGGTGAGCGAATCCTGGCAGATGTTGTTGAGGAAATTCCCATCGTTCTGTGACATCGTGAGGAGGCTTCAGTGTTTATGGCCATACAGATCTTGCGGTGCCAGACAGTAAGTGGAACAGATCCTGTTGGACCAGGTGGTGGCTGCTGCGTATGGCGGTGGCCCTGAATTTCTTTTAATTCCAGGGACGACGAGGCGGGTGTCAGCAGGGATGTCTTGCGAAGCCTAGATATTGACGCAATGGTAGGACCAGCGGGCAATCCCGACCCACTTAATAATGCTTGTTTTTCCTTTTTTTCATTTATTCGTGAGCATTTCCCAGATCATGATGATTTTGTTACATAACTAGATGTACGCCATGGTCTCCACCACGCTGCACCACGACAGGGCAGGCGCTGGAGTTTATTTTACCTTCTTTCTCTTCCAGGGCGGAGGAGACTTCCGTGTTTCAATGGAGCCAAGTAGCTCTGATAGTTGTGGTCAGAAACTTAATGTGGATATTCCTCCCCATTCTGTCCCCATTCTTGTCTGATCATTTTGCAGCCACAGGATGTGCTGAGGAGTTCGGTAAAGGAATGGAGACTGGGCCTTTCTCCTCATGTTCCGCCGAAGAGAAAACAGAAACCACGACGTGACGCCATTCAGACCACACTCCAGATGTGTTATCGAATATAGATTTCTTAATTTTTAATTAATAAGCACTGCTACGTTATTTACCTTGCAATTTCGTTTGCGGTAATTGATCTTTCAGGCTGGAAGATTTTATTTTATAGATATTTTCTAATCTTGTACTTTTTATACTGACTTTTATACAATTTTGTGTTTTACCTTACCAGGCTAGTAGCTTCACGTTAATAGTATTTGACCTTTTTACGTTGATTTTAAGCATGGATCCTGTTCCACGTATAGTATGTCAGTACATGTTGTATTTTCAGGCACTCATTTTGCCGTGTGAAGTAATTTTAGTTAATGACTTCGCATACCGCATTTTAATCATTACATTTGGGACACTGCCTAATCATGTACCGTAGTAGCTATAGTGCCCTCTGCTGGCATCAGTACCCTGATATATGTACCAGACGCATTGTGATCATCACCAGCACTTACTATGTACATACATGTTTAGTTTGACGTTGATACTACATCAGAGCACTCTTATAGATATAGCGTCACCAAAATTAACTTTGTTGGTTCTACACTGTTTTCGTTTGTAACAGATCTGAAGGTGGTAGTAGCCGAAACAGGTAATAGTCAAGTGTAAAAGTTTGTCTGATCAAGACGGACCTGTAAAATAAACTGATTAAAGCAATGGGTTTCATTTTCGTCGCACCGGTAATGTTCTTCTTTTAAGCATTATCACTATTCTAGTTTGACGTGCACTGGATTGACGACTCCCTCCACAATTTAGCTGCAAATTTTTGTAGGTCCTCGTCGCCAGTTTTGAAAAGTCCTCGACTCTACTGCTGTGGAGGCCGACTTGCCACTGTTGTTACCGTAGGCCGAGTTTGTGAGTTCGTGAAACGGTTTCTGTTGCGGTACACCATTGAGACAATTTCTCCCTGCACTATTACACAACTATAGCCCAGGGACAGGTAACAGAATAGGAGAACGGAGGTTCTTCAACACTGCAACAAATAAGTACCCAACTGACACAAATGAGTTAAAATTTTTACATATCTCTGTGACTAGTGGAACACTGAAATCTGCAACACTGCTTGTAATAAAGAAAAAAAGCCCTCAACAGATAAGCGAAAATAATCGTATATAAATTTCTCGGTACGTAACAATTGCAATTTACAACGAATGTCTGATCGCTTCTAAGAGTTCATTAAACGACGTTCCCTGTCTAAGACAGCCCTGGTCCAGGATCTATAACCAAGCGGCCGAGAGCTGCTCTATCTTCCAAATAGGCTTCTGTCCGCTGTCGTCTGGTCGTTGGCGGATTGTATTCGTCTGGCAGTTGGTCGAGGCGAAGTCGACAGCTTCTCCTGAGCGCCTACCGTGGCGCTGGTGGAACTCGCGCAAGATGGCGAGTCTCTACGGCTCTGGCACCAGCTCGCATTTTTGCGCCTGTGGTGTGCTTTTGCCTGGCCGTCTCTTGTTCGGACGACACAGCACAAATGAGAACTATCATTTCACTCAGTATATGCCAATTATAGACCTCTGCTGCTAAATCATCCGGACTGAATGCTTCCCTCTCAGCGTCTATCTAAATGCGTTCTCTGTTTCATCAAGAGTAACAAAGAAACATTCTCAAGAGACAATTAACAATGTTCGTGAACCTTTGCAGATGTATAGAGAGACGAAATAATTCAATAAGTATTTTTTGTTTGGTACCTGATTTCGTGTTTAAGGGATAAAACACACAACGAAATGTTATTTTGCTTATTAGAGATGGAGGCAATATCTTTGAAACGATTATATGTAACAAATGCATCCCATAAAAAATTGAAATGTATTTAACGTTCGTGAAAACTGTATAATCTAATTTTGCAATAATTTGAAATTTTGCAAATTGCGGCACCACTAGTAATTAGTCTGAAAAACGAAACGTTTAGTTACAACGTAAATTAAAGAAGCTTTCTAATTGCTTACAAATACGTGTAACAAAGCTGGCCCCTGAAATACAACTTTTCGAGACTAAGCTGTACAAAATGTGCTGTCAGAATACCTACTTGAAATACCTAACCAGTCAGTAAACATTCACTTTTAGTGTCGTTATTTATTTTACTTATAATCGTTTGATGTTTTAAATTGATATTTTATGTTTT
The DNA here is from genome assembly GCF_023864275.1 of Schistocerca cancellata. Lineage (NCBI taxonomy): Eukaryota > Metazoa > Arthropoda > Insecta > Orthoptera > Acrididae > Schistocerca > Schistocerca cancellata. The sequence continues at coordinate 880,949,492 of NC_064628.1, forward strand.
AAAATCATTTTTGTATTATTTTACAGTTAACTATTCCCCACAACGTTCCAATAATGTACAGGAAGACAGCCGGGTGACGTCGTCGACAGCCGCCGATATTCCGACAGGAGAACACCCTGCCATTTTTAATACAAAACAACAGCAAGGAAGCGCTGTCCAAGGAAATTTAAAACCTCGGTATTCATGAAACTTGGTATAGATAACAAACACACACACACACACACAAAACACGCACACACACAGGCAGACAGACAGACTGTAAACATCACACAGACAGTAAACACCAGCCCCATCGAAAAGTACAGTTGACCGACGATAGAAGGTATCGATAGTGTAATTAATAATCAACGGATGAGTAGAATAAACCCTGTATCTTTGTTCTTTGAACAAGGGGAGACCAGTAAAATTAAACAAAAAATACCATCTGTCTTTGTAAGGTTACTTCCTAATATAATTTCAACAGCTTCTTTTAAAACACTATCAAAATATCTGGAAGTGCATGCTAGTATCTCCATGCTTTTATACCCCGTAGAATGAGCGGTGCTCAGACAATGTTCTGCAACAGCGGATTTGCTCGGCTGTGGCGAATACTAGTTTCAACATGTGTTGACTTCCACGTGAGTTTTACTCAATGACAAGTACTAGCAGCAGACAGATGGAAAGACCGTTATCCCCTATTATTGCCAGTTTGTGTATGGAAGATTTGGAGGGAAATGCCTTGCAGTTGGACGCTTTGAAACTTGGGTGTTTTCTAGTTATGTAGACGATACTTTTGTTATTTGGCTTCATGGCAGGTGAGAATTTGAAACACTTTTTAGAGCATCTAAATTCAATCCACCCGAATATTTGTTTCACGTTGGACGTGGAGAAGAATGGTTGTCTGTCCTTCCTTGATGTGTTGGTTAGAAGGAAGGTGGGCGGTACTTTGGTACCTGCCCTTTATGCGACTCCTACTCACGCTGGATTGTATCTGCAGGCTGATAGTTGTCACCATCCGGCTCAACGTGATGGTGAACTTAGAACCGTGGTACATAGGGCCCTTGTTATCTCGGACACTGAGAGTTTGTGAGCTGAGTTAACCCATCTGGAAGTCACCTTTCGTCAGAATGCTTACAGTGAAAGGCGCGATCGGCCAACTGTGCATCGAGTGAGTGATGATAATACCGAAGTGGCTCCAAAGTCTACGACCATTTTCCTTAACGCAGGGGTCATTTCTAACAGGATTGGTCCTATTTTGCGGAAATATGTTGTAAATTGTGTTGTTCGATCACTATCTAAGAACAGGGCCCTTTCAGTTTTCTGTAAAGGATTATTTTGGTTTACGTAAAGAGGGTGTCTACTTATTCCTCGCAGTTGTGGCGTGTCACATATTTGTCAGACTATCACGACTGTGGAAGACCAGCGTACTGTGCATATGTTACACACATGATTACAACAACCGAGCAAATCCGCTGTTGCAGAACACTGTCTTGACACCGGTAATCCTATGGAATATTGCAACGCGGAGATTATGGCATGCACTTCCAGTTATTGTGATAGCACTATTAAGGAAGCAGTTGAAATTAAATTAGGAAGTAGTTTTATCAACAGAGATGGCGGTTTTCGTTTAAAGTCTGCATGGAGTTCCGGTCTCTCCATGCTCAAAAAACCGAGGGATAGAGTCTTATGCTTCTTCACCAACACATTATTAAGTTCACTATAGATAACCTCTGACGTCTGTCACATTTCAGCTTTGATGGCTAGTGTTTACAGCGTGTGTGTTATCATTCCGGATCTCTCTGAGAACCGAGGTTTTAAATTCCCTTGCACAGCGCTTACTTGCTGCTGTTTGCTTCTTTGAGGATGGCGGGGTGTCCTTCCGTCGAAACATCGGTGGTTGTCGGCGACGTCACCCAATGCATTCCGGTATATTATTAAGTTATTTGAAGAAATGTTGCCGGCCGCGGTGGTCTCGCGGTTCTAGGCGAGCAGTCCGGAACCGTGCGACTGCTACGGTCGCAGGTTCGAATCCTGCCTCGGGCATGGATGTGTGTGATGTCCTTAGGTTAGTTAGGTTTAAGTAGTTCTAAGTTCTAGGGGACTGATGACCACAGCAGTTGAGTCCCATAGTGCTCAGAGCCATTTGAACCATTTTTTTTAAGTAATGTTTTCATTTTTTAGAATTAATTAACGGTCGTGGGATATTTTGCAAAATCTACATTTATGTGAGGATCATTTTTATATACCATACTTGCGAAATAATCTCTCCAGACTTAACACATCAAATTACCTATCGGCATATTCTTTACCACTTAAAAGTGATTTGGGGCACAAACAAAAAAGTTGGAATAGCATTATTTTCCCCTCTACGTACCCGCCAAGTTTCGACGGGATTGATATTTTTGGAGCGTTTCCTGTAACCAACATCATGTTTTACTGCTCCTTAACGATTTTCTAGTCATCTATCTTTATTTTGAAAGTACCTTGTTGATATCTCTTGGCAGAAAGTACAGCGAAATACATCTGTAATGTGGTGGCGTCCGTTTACGGCTGAAATGTCTACGGGAGAGAAGTAACTCCTGTATGTCGTCATAAATCGACATTGATTGCATTGAGATCCCATGGAGTCATTCTGTGACCTACCGCATATTTTCTGGTTGTGTAATTGATTCTTGCTTTAATATGTCTTACAGTGACTGCTTTTCCCTGTATTGTTGAACATCTTGATATAATTGACTCAGGGCTCTGAAATATTATTCCTTCCTGTGTCACCGCCACATTGTAATACCTCCCGTGTTTGCCTTTACAGATTTAATAGAGGTCGTATTGATGTTTTGATGCCACGGATTTCGCACTGTAGTTTATTTCTTCCGGTAATAAAACATTTTTCAAAATCTGAATTACTGATTGCTTCGGGCTTTTCTCCTACAGTCTGCCGAAGTCGAGTTGCTCCGTTATATAACTGAACTGTTACTGATGTTTTACACCTAATTTGATGTCAAGTCTTCGGAAATTCTGTTTAACACTGACAATAATACTGAATCTACTATGTCTTCCATGTTGGCTTTCATTTCTTCTTCTATCACGTCATCAAACTATTCCTTCCCCACGTGGTAGCCCCCAGTATACTCTTCCCACCCATCTCCTCTCTCCTCTGCCTTTATCAGTGGTAAAAACGGCAGTGCATTGGTGGAGCCGTAATTTGTAATCAGGTGATTCACGTGAAAAGGTTTCAGACGTGATTGTGGCCGCACGACATGAATTAACATATTTTCAACGCCGAATGGTAGTTGGAGTTAGACGTATGGGACATTCCATTTCCGAAATCGATAGGGAATTCAATATTTCCAGATACAAAGTGACCAACGACCTTTATTTACCGACTCAGAGCAACAGCGTTTGCGTAGAATTGTCAGTGCTTAGAGACAACCAACACTGCTTGAAACAACCGCCGAAATCAATGTGGGATGTACGAGGAACGCATTCGTTAGGTCAGTGCCGCGACATTTGGCGTTAATGGGCTATGCCAGCTGCCGACCGACGCGAGTGCCTTCGTTAACAGCACGACACAGCCTGCAGAGCCTCTGCTGGGCTCGTGACGTACCGGTTGGACCCCAGAGGTCACGTTAACCCCGGCCATGTCGGGCGAGTTTCGACTTCAGTTGGTGAGAGCAGATGGTAGGATTGGAGTGAGGCGCGGACCCCGCGTAACCATAGACCCAAGTTGTTAACAAGGCATTCTGCAAGCTGGTGGCTGCCACAGTGCTGTGGGATGTGTTTACATGGAATGGAATGGGAACTCTTTTCCAACTGAGCCGATCACCGACTCGAAGTGATTATGTTCGGCTACTTGAGACTATCTGCAGCCATTCCTGGATTTCATGCTCCTAAACAACTATGGAATTTAATTAATGAAATTCGCTATGTCGCCCATCCACAGTTCTTTGCTGTTGGTTTGAAGGATGCTCTGCATAATTCAAGCGAGTGGTTTGGCCATCCAGATCGAACAACATTAATCCCATCGAACATTTATGAGGCATCATGAAGAGATTAGTTGGTGCACAAAATCCTTCACCGTTAACTTTTCGCAATTATGGACGAATGTAGGTGCAGCATAGATGAATATTCCCGCAAGTGACATCCAAAACTGAACAAAAGCCTTACCTGAGAAGAAAATTGATGTATTTTCGGAATTGGAGGGGTGCAAATACTTTTAGAAAACTTTCCAAAAATGGAGTAAAAACACAAGATATCAAACATCATCCAGGGAACCTGTAAATAGAATTTAAAATATTGCTACGACATAGAAAAGCCAACCAAGAGAACCGTTTATGACCTACATACACAATGGCATAAAATGGAAACTAGATAATAAAAATAGGTACATATTCCAAGCCAGTGAAGATGCCATGCAAAGAATAAAGACGAGACGCGTATGGCACGAAAATGGTGTTTCATTCAGTTGTAATTACACGCTCGAAATGCAAAAATTATCAAAAAACTGTAATATAATTATGAGATAAATGTTGTGTCGGATGAAATAACTCGTCGGTAGAGCATGATTTCTGGAGGGGCCGACGTGACGTTACAATACGGAAAATGTAAGCTCACTTTCTTGCAACTTGAACAAGATGCAATACTTAACTTCGTTACAATCCACGTCCATAGAAAATTTATTGGTGTCAGTGAACATTAACGTATCATTTGATACACAACTAGATACTAGTTCCTTCTCACAGACTACAATTGACGATAAAGATATAGAGTTCTATTTAAGACAACTCACGCACTGCTTGCTCTGTAGACTACTCTGGTGTCTGCAGCGTTGAGTGCTGACTAGGGTTGAGCGGCAGACACGTAAGTGTGCTGATGCTGTAGCATATGGAGACTGTTGTACCCTTGTCTACGCCCATAACGGGATGTCTGCATCACAGGGTGTATATTCACCAAGAAAACCTACGTCGTATCGTGTGACAAAACAGAGACATACAGGCGGCCACAACACAACACAACACCAGATCTCCACCAACGGCTGCCTGGGACCGCTACCTGTTCGCCGAGTCTGCAGAACAGCTTCACCAAAATCGCAGCTAGCCCAGGAACTACTTTGCTACGCCAGGCACGTGATCGCAAATAGTGCCGGCAGACACATCCGCCAACGGGGTTCATAAGGCGGTGCACTGCGGGAAAAGGCAGTTCGCCGCACCGCTCGGAAGGATACGGAGCTATCGCCCCTGCAGTCACGGCCAGACGCCTCTTCTAGCTGGCCGATCTCTGGGTATAGTCGACGAATCTCTTGACGTTGTAGAACTGTTTGTGTTCGCTCCCCGTTATTATTTGTTATTTTGTGTTTGTGTCGATCCGCAGTGGGGATCGAGTCGCTTGTTCTTTTGCAAATTGTATTATTGTTTTGTAATGGTGAGTCCAATAAATTGTTTTCAGACTTGTGGTTTCCGCATATCTAGTCTACTAGCGCAAATACTTCAGAAGGCATCTGTGAGAATGCAGTTTAATGACAGCATTATGTGGGACTGAATATTGGCGTTGGGAAAACAGGGAAAGTTGAGAATCGAATACATTCGAGATGCAACGTTATTGAAGTATTCTATGGAAAAAAAGATGAATGCAAAGGCTCACCGCGTGGGATTAGCCGAGCGGTCTCAGGCGCTGCAGTCATGGACTATGCGGCTTCTCCCGATGAAGGTTCGAGTCCTCCCTCGGGCATTGGTGTGTGTGTTGGTCCTTAGCATTATTTAGGTTAAGTAGTGTGTAAGCTTAGGGACTGATGACTGTAGCAGTTAAGTCCAATAAGATTTCACACACACATTTGGCAAATGCTCATTCATGACATGGTAAGGGTCAGTGAAATAAAATGGAAGGAAGATAAGGATCTGTGGTCAGACGAATGTACTGTAATGTCAACAGCGGCAGAAAGTGGTATAACAGCTGTAGGATTCGTTTTAATAGGAAGATAACTCAGACAGTGAGTTACTATGAACAGTTCAGAGACACGATCTTTCTTCGTCAGAACTAGTAGCCAACCAACGCCAACAGCAGTAAATCAGGTATAAATGCCGACGTCGCAAGCAGAAGGTGATAAGATAAGGGAAATATATGAGGCGATCGAACCGGTAATTCAGTATGTAAGGGGAGATGACTGTCTGTTGATCATGGGGTGTCGTGCAGGACCCGTTTTGTAAACACGATCCTGAACTGTCGCATCTCCCCTGGCCACACAGAATTTTAAGCCATAAGCACGCGTCATGACTTGCCTATTCCTTACTCCACTGAACATTAATCGTTTGAATAAATACAACGTGGGGTATGTGCAACGACAATTTCAAACGTTCATAACTTCGTATGCCTGCAACCAGCATCCATCAAACCGAAAAGTAACTATCATGTAAGAATGAGCATTGTCCTCTTGAAAGATGGCACCGAGATACTGTCGAATGAGAGGTGACACGTGAGGACGCACGATATCCGTGAAGTACCGTTGTGCAGGCAGTCAGTCACTACAAGTGTGGCCTGAAATTATGCCCTGAAGCATAAGGCCAAGAGTAACGCTATTATGCCTCCGCGCAACATCGGGAGATCATGATCCCCCCCTCCCGCCTGTGGCCGGCATACTCACCGCCAAACGTTATGCGTGGTGATGCAGAATAGGAACTCACCCCTAAGCACAATGCTACGCCATACATCGCCAGTCCACGTTTCCTGGTCACGATAACACCCCATATTCAGCCGTTTGTGCTGTGTTTTTATCGGCCGCCCACGTACGAGACGGTAATTTCTTAGTCTGTTTCTCGCTAGTCCGTTCAATTTTGCGGGAATTCTATTACTTGTTCACGGTTGGCAGGCGGAGTCGTGAAAAGTTTTCGATGTGCCTGGTACCCAGCACGGCGATCCTCCGCTGTGGTGGTCAGACGTTGATCGTGACCTGGACGAATCTCAAGAATCTGGATACTGCACGACTGGACCAGCTGACCAAATTGAGTCCCACATTGAAGCGCCTTTCAAACTCTGTCGAGTGCTGAGACCGCCATCTCACACTATTATATGAAACCCTGTGTTCTTCATGTTGTTTACGGTGATTTATCAGCGTCTCACACTGTTGGCGTCCCTTACACACTCTACCAGGCCCGCATGCCTCGTAACAAACTAAACACAAACAACACTAATGCAACCTGATAGCCGTTCTACCTGCCACAGAGGACTGTGACTCTAATCATGAGCGAGGACGTGGTGAAAAGTAATGTCTCTGAATTTTGTATGTCACAGCTCGAGGCTGTTACAATAAGATAAACGTTATTAACATTCTACGTCTTTATTTATCAGGTCAAGATATTCATTTCTCAACGTAATCACTCTGTGACAAACACATTCTTCCAAACGAGAGACCAGTCTGATCATACTGTCAGTGTAGAATGTTTGACTTTGTTGACTAAGCCACAACTTCACGTCTGCTTGCACCACTTCGTTACTTGCAAAGCGAAGGCCTCGGAGACGTGCTTCAGGTTTTGGAAACAGATGAAAAGCGGATGGGGCCGAGTTACGACGGTACGAAGGATGATCGGTGACAGTCAAGCCGAGGTGCCGGACTGTTGCAGATGTCGCAGTGATAGTCTGTAGTCGGGCATTGTCATGCTGAAGGACAGGGTGCTCCATGTGTACATGAAATCTTCGGGCTCGATTACAGCACGATGTTTCCCACGCACCGACATATTTAAGTTATGCAACGTCACGTTACATGCTAAAATTCAGAGCCCTGTAGTGGCAGAGGGCTGCAAATATGTAGACAGAAACAATAAGGTGTAGAACGGTAATTACGTCTGTTGAATCTAAGGCGGTTAAAGAGTTTTTGTATAAAAAATTTGAAGGCATTACTTTCAACACACCCTCGTACATACTCTTTACGAAGGTTGATTGATATCTGGCTATGTCATCTGCGTGCTTCATTTTTTATTTTCAGGGAGTGCAAGGGGGATTGATGATGTATCCCTTTTTTCCTGAGTAAGGGGAAACATTCGCCAACGGTCTTTACGCAGTGGTAACACTGGTTCCCGTCAGATCACCGAAGTTAAGAGCTGTCGGGTCTGGCTGGCTCCTGAATGGGTAACTGTCCGAGTTTGCTGGCAAGCGGAATGCCACTCCACGTCCCCACCTGGTTACGCCTAAAGGCTGAGGATGACACTCTGGCCAGTTGGTAAAGATGCGCCTTCAAGTCCTGTTCGGACGATGACTTTTTATTTTTTTATTTTTTATTTAGGGAAATATTAAATGTAATGTAGGCAGTTATGAATCGAAATATCGTTACGAGAAACATTGCAAAGACGAAACAGGCGAACAGTAGTAGAAAAAAGAATAACAATTTGCTTAAACTTAATAAAGCAACGACACGTTAGTAGAGGATATAAAAGATTTTTTGATATGGGGGAGGGACTCTGGCACCTGTGTTTTGATTGGTTTCACGCGGTCCCAGGATTTTCACTCTTGTGCCAATCTCTTCGTGTCAAAGTAACCAATGCGCCTAAGGTCTTCGGTGATTTGCAGAATACATTCCTATATCTGTCCTCTCCTCCTGACATCTTAACACATGTCCTGTCATTCTGTCCGTCTTCCACTTACTGTTTTCCACGTACTCGTTTCCTAACCAACTGTATCGAGAAACTTTTATTACCTTTTCTTTCAGTCAACATAATTTACTGAATCATACTGTGATGCTACAACACCAACCCTTCGATTCTTTTATTTTCCAGTATTTCACACCACCCACTATTCACTTCCACACAATGCTGTCTCAAAACGTACAACTTGAGAAACTTCTCTCTGGAATTCATATCTAAGAATTTCGCTATGGACATCATTTGCCCAGTAAAATGCTCCTTTACTTGTTCTTATATGCTCCTTCCCTAGGCCAACATGGGTTAACTTTGCTTGCAAGATACCAGAAACCCTTACGTAGTGACAAAACGCACGAGAGAATTCCTAGTATTGTGTAGGACCTCCTTTTGTCCGGCGAACTGCAGCAACAAGACACGACATGGACTCAACAAGTCGTTGGACGTCCCCTGCAGAGACATTCACCCATGCTGCCTCTATAGCCGTCCAGCGAAGGTTTAACCGGTGCAAGAGTTTGTGCACGAAGTGACCTCTCGATTATGTCTCATAAATTTTCGATGCGGTTTATGTTGGTCGATATGCCAGTGCCAGTTGAGTCTATCAGTAGATGGGGTTTCACTAGTCATGGCCTGCACCTCAATGGGTATGGAGAGGGAAGGCTGGCAAAGCTTTTAGGTGGCAGGGTAGTGGGTGCTGGTGGAATCCATCATGGAAAAATTCCCGTAGTAGTTGGGGTTAGAGGTGCACCTTTTTTAGATTCAACTCAGCTGATAGGTATACCAGCTTAAAGGAAGGCCATCTAACTAAGGAGTCACCTTCATCGGAGGTCAGGTATGTAAGTAGAGAAGGAATTATAATATTTCATCAAAATATTAAAGGCATTAGAGATAAAGTAAGTGATCTGCTTATAGATGTTGACGGTGACATTATTTATGTATCGGAGGACCAATTAAATAACTTGACAATTCATACGCTTCCTTTACCAGGATACAGATTAGCTGGTTATTTTGGAAGTAGTTTTTGCATTTCATAATACTTCTGCTCAAGCTAGAGATGGTACATTGTTGTATTTTTTAGGAAGTACCAAAAATGAGTGTTACGTTGTGATTTCTATATCAATTTTGAATATGATAGTACAAGAAAAAGGATGTTAGTAGATCTTCTAAACTCGTATGATATGACGCAGACTGTGTTTTTTTTTCTGAACCAAGGTGCAGGGGAACAGTAAGACTAAAAAGCTTTTGTACTCAGACAAATGTCACATATCATTACTAACTATGTAGAAAAACTAATCCAACGGTAATAGAGATTTTTTAAACCTCGTTAAGGTACGGTAGTAGCAGGAAGTCTATAGTGCAGATAACACAATTTGACAAATGTAATCCTTTCCTTAACACGTTTCTCATGCTCTTTGAGAGTTGCTATCCATCAGAACGTACTAAATGGGGTACTAGCAGTAAAAGGTAGCTTGGGTGCCTGACTAGTGGGATAAGAATATCATGTAGAACAAAGCGGGAATTACATTAAAATTTTAGAAGTAGTCAGAATCAAGCTACAGTAGCCCATTACAAACAATGTTGTAAAGTGATTAAACGTTATATTTTTTGATTTAACTAAAGCGCTTGATTGTGTTAATTACAAAATATTACACCAGAAGTTGGATCATTACGTGATACAGGGAGTAGCTCACAATTGCTTCACCTTTTCTTGTACAACAGACAATAATAGGCCATAATTCACAGTGTTCAGAATGGCTGCGAATTGGAGTCTGAGTTTGGTTCAGTCAAATGGGAGTGGCCCCAGGGATCAGTGATGGGGCCACTCTTGTTCCTCATTTAAATAAATGATTTCCCCTCCACTATCGGGGGTAATTCTAAAATATTTCTGTTTGCTGATGACACTAGCTTGATACTAAAGGGTGTTGAGGACAACATTGACTCTCTTTCAAATAGTGCAGTTCACGACGTAAGTTCATGGCGTGTAGAAAACGAACTAACGCTAAATCACAGTAAGAGTCAGTTTTTACAGTTTCGAACGCACAATTCAACAAAACATATCGTTTTAATTCCACAAATTGTTCTTCTCGTTTTATTGGGAGAATGTTGGGGAAGAGTAGCTCTTATGCAAAGGAGGCTGCGAATAGAATTCTATTGCGACCCATTCTGCAGCACTGCTGGAGTGTTTGGGATCCATATCTGGTCTGATTAGAGAAAGACATGAAAGCAATTCAGAGTCCGCTGCTTGATTTGTCACCGGTAGGGTGAGTCAGCATGCAAGTGTTACGGAGATGCCTCGTGAACTCAAACATGGGAATCCCTGGAGAAAAGACGACGGTATTTTCGCGAGACTCTGTTGCGGACGTTTAGACAACGGCCATTTGCAAAGTGATTCTACCACTGCTAACATTCATTTCACGTAAGGACCAAGAAGACACAGTGGAACAGGAAAGAAATCGACTAGTAGAGATTCGTGGTACCCTCCGCTTACAGAGCAAACTAAGGTGCCGAAACTCGTATGATATCAACTAATAACGTATCGGAACTACTTTTCAGCCGAAGTGCAGCAACATGGAGTCGATGGAAGTCCACTCACATTGACAAACGATCACAGAAATTGTTTCGCGACCGAAGCAGAGACCGTTTGCAGAGTTCCAGGTTTACTGTAACTCTTGGACCTTCACATTGACGATGACACACAGAAATTACATCGCACTAAATACATCAGGCACAATGCCGACTTCTGTCCAGGCGAGTAAGGCTACAAATTGGCTGTGCTTGGACTCAGTCTTGGGAGTCCAGTAGTTGCTACTGATCCACTACTACTAGTTTACTGTAGACCTTATACCGTCACACTGACGATAAATCACAGAAATTATCTCGGAATTGTATACAATAATGACCATCCCGATTCAGGCGAGTATAGCTTCAAACGGTCTGTGCTCTGAACCATTCCTAGGAGTCCAATAGTAGTTTCCGGTCCACCAATGGACATTTACTGTAACCCTTGGACCTTTACATTGACGATGAAACGCAGAAATTGCATCGGGACACAACACAACCAACAACATGCCGACTGCTGTCATGCGAGTAACGCTTCAAACCGTCTCTTCTTGGAACCTTTCCTGGGTGTCCACCGGTAGTTTCCAATGCACTGCTGCAAGTTTACTGTAACCCTTGGACATTTACATTGACGATGAAACACAGAATATGCATCAGATTTAATACAACAGGAACCATGCCAACTTCTGTTCAGGGGAGTAACGTTTCAAACGGTCTGTTCTTGGAAACTTTCCTGGAAGCCCAGTAGTACTTTCCGATGCACCACTGTCGGCTTACTCTACCCTTTGGACCTTCCCATTGGCGATAAAACACTGAAATTGTATCGGCATTGAATAGAACAGGCACTACGCCGAATTCTGACAAGGCGAGTGTTGTTGTTGTTGTTGTGGTCTTCAGTCCTGAGACTGGTTTGATGCAACTCTCCATGCTACTCTATCCTGTGCAAGCTTCTTCTTCTCCCAGTACCTACTGCAACCTACATCCTTCTGAATCTGCTTAGTGTATTCATCTCTTGGTCTCCCTCTACGACTTTTACCCTCCACGCTGCCTTCCACTGCTAAATTTGTGATCCCTTGATTTCTCAAAACATGTCCTACCAACCGATCCCTTCTTCTAGTCAAGTTGTGCCACAAACTTCTCTTCTCCCCAATCCTATTCAATACCTCCTCATTAGTTACGTGATCTACCCACCTTATCTTCAGCGTTCTTCTGTAGCACCAGATTTCAAAAGCTTCTATTCTCTTCTTGTCCATACTAGCTATCGTCCATGTTTCACTTCCATACATGGCTACACTCCATACAAATACTTTCAGAAACGACTTCCTGACACTTAAATCTATACTCGATGTTAACAAATTTCTCTTCTTCAGAAACGATTTCCTTGCCATTGCCAGTCTACATTTCATATCCTCTCTACTACGACCATCATCAGTTATTTTACTCCCTAAATAGCAAAACTCCTTTACTACTTTAAGTGTCTCATTTCCTAATCTAATTCCCTCAGCATCACCCGATTTAATTTGACTACATTCCATTATCCTCGTTTTGCTTTTGTTGATGTTCATCTTATATCCTCCTTTCAAGACACTGTCCATTCCGTTCAAGTGCTCTTCCAAGTCCTTTGCTGTCTCTGACAGAATTACAATGTCATCGGCGAACCTCAAAGTTTTTACTTCTTCTCAATGAATGAGGCGAGGCGAGTAACGCCTCAAATTGCCTGTGCTTGGACTTATTCTTTTGAGTCCAGTAGATGGTAGTGATGCACCACTACTTGTTTACTGTATCCCTTAAACCGGCACTTTGACGATAAATCACAGAAATTACCTCGGAATTGAATACAATAATGACCATCCCGATTCTGCCCAAGCGAGTATCGCTTGAAACGCTCTGTGCTCTGAACCATTCCTAGGAGTCCAATAGTAGCTTCCTGTCTACCACTGCAGGTTTCCTGTAACCCTTGGTACTTTACATTGAAGATGAATCACAGCAACTGCATCGTAATGAATACAAGTGCCACTGTACCGACTTCTGTCCTGGGGACTAATACTACAAACGGCGTGTGTTTGGAACCTTTCTCAGGAGTCCACTAGTATTTTCCGATGCACGACATCTGTTTTACTGTATCACTTGGACTTTCACATTGACGATAGAACACCGAATTATCATCGGGATTGAATACAACAGGCACCATACCGACTTCCGCCCGAGCGAACAACGCTTAAAACGGTCTGTGCCCTGAAACTTTATTGGGAGTCGAGGCGTTGTTTCCGATGCACTACAGCAGGTTTACTCTAATCTTTGGAGCTTCACATTGACGATGAAACACTGAAATTGCATCGTTTTGAATACAACAGGCACCATGCCGAATTCTCTCCGAGGGTGTAACGCGACAAACTGTCTTTGCTTAAAACCTTTATTGGGAGCTCAGTACTTTCCTTGGGATTGAATACAATAGGGCCCATCCCGACGTCTGTGCAGTCGAATATCTCCAAACGTGATGTGCCCTGAATCTCTATTGGGAGTCGAGATGCTGTTGCCAATGCACCACTGCAGGTTTACTGTAACCTTTGGACCTTCATATTGCGATGAAACACAGATATTGCATTGGTTTAAAGCAACAGGCACCATGCTGGGTTATGTCCAGGCAATTAACCCTTCAAAAGATCTGTGCTTCGAACCTTTCCTGAGAATCCAGTAGTCGTTTCCGAAGCACCACTGCTGGTTAACGGTAACACTTGCACATTCAAATTGAAAATGAAAAACAGAAATTTCAACGGGATTGAATACATCAGGTATCATTCCGATATCAGTCCCGTCCAATTAAAGCTTCAAACGGTTTGTAGTTGGAAACTTTCCTGGGAGTCGAGTGGTAGTCTCAGATTCACCACATCTGATTTACTGAAACCTTTGGACCTTCACAATGACGATGAAACAAAGAAATTGCATCGGGATTGATTACAATAGGCAACATGCCGGCTTCTGTCCGAGCTAATAACGCTTCAAAAGGTCTCTGGTTGGAACGTTTTTTTTGTGTCCTGTCGTTGTTTCCGATGCACCGTTGTAAGTTTACTGTAACCCTTGGACCTTCACATTGACGATGAAATATAGAAATTGAATCAGATTGAACACAACAGGCATCATGAAGACTTGTGTTTAAGCGTGTAACCCTTCAAACTGTTTATGCTTGGAACCTTTCCTTTGAGTGCAGTAGTAGTTTCCGATGCACCGATGCAGGTTTTCTATAACACTTGGACCTTCAAACGTAATATGACACTCAGAAATTTCATCGGGATTGAATAGAACAGGCAACATGCCGACTTCTTTAAAGGCGAAAAACGCTTCAAACATTCTGTACTTGGAACCTTTTCTGGGACTCCAGTAGAATTTGCCGATGCTCTCTCCACGTTTAATGTCGCCTTGGGCCTACACATTGACGACGACACAAAAGTTTAATCGGGGTTGAATAAAAAGGCACAGTCTTTACAGTCCTGCGTGACCAATAGTTGTTTCGGATGCACCACTGTAGGTTTACTGTAACTCTTGTACATTCACAATGATATGAAACAAAGAAATTGCATCGAGATTCATTACAACAGGCACCATGCACACTTCTGTACAAGCGAGAACCGCATCAAACGACCTGTGCTTCAAACCTTTCCTGGGAGTGCAAACGTAGTAGCGGATGCACAAATGCATGTTTAGTGTAACTCTTGGACATTCACATTCACGATGAAACACAGAATATGCATCGGATTCTATACAACTGGCACCATGCTGACTTCTGTGCAGGCGGGTAACGATTCAAACGGTCTGTGCTTGGAACCTTTCCTGAGAGTCCCGTAGCAGCTTCCGATGCACCACTACAGGGTTACTGTAACCCTTGGACTTCCACATAGACGATGAAACACAGAAATTTCATCGGACAGAATTAAGCAGGTATCATTCCGACTTCCGTCCAGACGAGTAACGACTCAAACTCTCTGTGGTTGAAATCATACCAAGGAGTCAAGGAATAGTTTCCCATGCACCAATTCAGGTGTGCTGTAACCCTTGGCATTTCAAATTGACGGTCGAAAACTAACATTGCATCAGATTGAATACAACTGGAACTATGCCGACTTCTGTCCAGGCGAGTAACGCTTTAAACGGTCTGTGTTTGCACCTCTACAGGGTGTCCAGTAGTAGTTTCAGAAGCACCACTGACGGTTTACTATAACCCTTTGGACCTTCACAATGCATATGAAACACAGAAATTGCAGTGGATTCAATACAACAAGCACCTTGCCCACTTCTGTTCAGCCGAGTAACGCTTCAGACGCTCTGTGCTAGGAACCTTACCTGAGAGTGCAGAAGCAGTAGCCCATGCACTAATGCAGGTTTTTTGTAACTTTAGGACCTGCACATTGACCACGAAACACAGAAAATGCAACGGTTGAATACAACAGGCATCTTGCCAACTTCTGTCCAGGCAAATAGTGGTTTAAACGGTCTCTACTTGAACCTCTCCGGCGAGACCAATAGTTGTTTCCGATGCACCACTGTAGGTTTACTGTAACTCTTGCACATTCACAATTAATATGAAACACAGAAATTGCATCAGGATTCATTACAACAGGCACCATGCCGACATCTTTCCAGGCGATAACCGCTTCAAACGGTCCGTGCTTGGATCCTTTCTTGGGAGTCTAATAGTAGTTTCTGATGCACAACTTTAGTTTTACTGTAACCCCTACACGTCCACATTAATAACGAAACACCTTTCCTGGGGGTTCAGTAGTCGTTCCCGATATACCACGGCAGAATTACTGTAACCCATTCACCTCCACACTGACGATAATACATAAAAATTGCATCGTATTGAATACAACTGCCACCATGCCGGATTCTGTCCAGGCGAGTAACGTATCTAACGCTATGTGCTTGTATCCTTCTCTGGGAGTCCATTATTACTTTCCGATGCACCACTGCAGCATTTACTGTCACCCTTGTACCTTAACATTGACAATTAAACACAGAAAATGCATCGGATTGAACACAACAGCCAACTTGCCGACTTCTGTCCAGGTGAATAACGCTCCAAAAGGTCTGTGTTTGGAACTTTTCCTGGGAGTTCAGTAGTAGTAACCGATACACCGCTGCAGGTTTATTGTACCCCTTTGACCTTCACATTGGCGAGGAAACACAGAAATTGCATATGAATTGAATACAACAGGCACCACGCCGACTTCTCTCCAGACACGCGAAATTTGGCACGAACTTCAATGCGAGATGCCTTTAATAGGTTGCACAACGAAACATTGTCTCGAAATTTGGTAGAAAATCCGAAGAAATTCTGGTCGTATGTAAAGTCCACAAGCGCAAGAAGCAGTCAATACCTTCGCTGCGCAGTGCCGATGGTTCTGTTACCGACGACTGTGCCGCTAAAGCGGAGTTATTGAAAGCAGTTTTCCGAAATTCCTTCACCAGGGAAGACGAATGGAATATTCCATAATTTGGAACACGAACAGCTCCTAGCATGAGTTTCTTAGAAGTAGATACCTTAGGGGTTGCGAAGCAACTCAAATCGCTTGATGCGGGCAAGTCTTCAGGTCCAGATTGTATACCGATTAGGTTCCTTTCAGATTACGCTGATACAATAGCTCCCTACTTAGCAATCATATACAACCGCTCGCTCACCGATAGATCTGTACCTACAGATTGGAAAATTGCGCAGGTCGCACCATTAAGAAGGGTAGTAGGAGTAATCCCTCAAACTACAGACATATCATTGACGTCGGTTTGCAGTAGGGTTTTGGAGCATATACTGTATTCAAACATTATGAATCACCTCGAATGGAACGATCTACTGATACGTAATTAGCATGGTTTCAGAAAACATCGTTCTTGTGCAACGCAGCTAGCTCTTTATTCGCACGAAGTAATGGCCGCTATCGACAGGGGATCTCAGGTTGATTCTGTATTTCTGGATTTCCGGAAAGCTTTTGACACCGTTTTCACAAGCGACTTCTAATGAAGCTGCGGGCCTAGGGGGTATCGTCTCAGTTGTGCTACTGGATTCGTGATTTCCTGTCAGGAAGGTCGCAGTTCGAAGTAATAGTCGGCAAATCATCGAGTAAAACTGAAGTGAAATCAGGTCTTCCCCAGGGAAACGTCCTGGGACCTCTGCTGTTCGTGATGTATATAAATGACCTTGGTGACAATCTGAGCAGTTGTCTTAGGTTGTTCGCAGATGATGCTGTAAATTACCGTCTAGTAAGGTCATCCGAAGACCAGTATCAGTTACAAAGCGATTTAGAAATGATTGCTGTATGGTGTGGCAGGTGGCAGATGACGCTAAATAACGAAAAGTGTGAGGTGATCCACATGAGTTCCAAAAGAAATCCGTTGGAATTGGATTACTCGATAAATAGTACAATACTCAAGGCTGTCCATTCAACTAAGTACCTGGGTGTTAAAATTAAGGACACCTTCAGTTGGAAAGACCACATAGATAATATTGTGGGGAAGGCGAGCCAAAGGTTGCGTTTCATTGGCAGGACACTTAGCAGATGCAACAAGTCCACTAAAGAGACAGCTTACACCACACTCGTTCGTCCTCTATTAGAATATTACTGCGCTGTGTGGGATCCTTACCAGGTGGGATTGACGGAGGACATCGAAAGGGTGCAAAAAAGGGCAGCTCGTTGTGTATTATCGCGTAATAGTGGAGAGAGTGTGGCAGATATGATACGTGAGTTGGGATGGAAGTCATTAAAGCAGAGACGTTTTTCGTCACGGCGAGATCTATTTATGAAATTTCAGTCGCCAACTTTCTCTTCCAATGCGAAAATATTTAGTTGAGCCCAACCTAAATAGGTAGGAATGATCATCAAACAAAATACGAGAAATCAGAGCTCGAACAGAAAGGTTTAGGTGTTCGTTTTTCCCGCGCGCTGTTCGGGAATGGAAGAGAGATAGTATGATTGTGGTTCGATGAACCCTCTGCCAAGCACTTAAATGTGAATTGCATAGTAGTCATGTGGATGTAGATGTAGAAAAGTATGGCTTAAGACGGTCTGTGCTTGGCACCTTTCTCAGGAGCCCACTGGTAGCTTCCGAAGCACCACTTCTGTTTTACTGTAACACTTGGACTTTCACATTGGCGATAAAACACAGAAACATCTTCGCGAATGAATACAACAGGCACCATGCCGACTTTATCTCAAGCGAATAACGCGTAAAACGGTCTGTGCCCTGAAACTTTACTGGGAGTCGAGGCGTTGTTTCCGTTGTACCACAGCAGGTTTACTGTAATCTTTGGACCTTTACATTGACGATGGAACACAGAAATTTCATCGGGATACAATACAACCAACACCATGCCGACTTCTGTCAGGCGAGTAACGCTTCAAACAGTCTCCTCTTGGAACCTTTCCTGGGAGTCCAGTAGATGTTTCTGATGCACCACTACAGGTTCAAATTGACGATGAATCACAGAAATTACCTGGGGATTGAATACAACTGGCACCATGCCGACTTCTGTCCAGGGGCTAACGCTCCAAACGGTCTGTGCTTGGAACTTCCCCTGGGAGTCCAGTAGTAGTTTGCGATGCACCACTGCAGGTTTACTGTAACCGTTGGACCTTTTCATTGACGATGAATCACAGAAATTGCATAGTATTGAATACAACTGGCACCATGCCGACTTCTGTCCAGGCGAGTAACGCTTCAAACTGTCTGGGATTGGAACCTTTCCTGGGTGTCCAGTGCTAGTTTCCAATGCACTACTTCAAGTTTACTTTAACCCATGGACATTTACATTGACAATGAAACACAGAATAAGCATCAGACTCAATACAACAGGAACCATGCCGACTTCTGTCCAGGGGAGTAACGTTTCAAACGGGCAGTTCTTGGAAACTTTTCTGGAAGCCCGGTAGTACTTTCCGATGCACCACTGTAGGCTCACTCTACCCTTTGGACCTTCCTATTGGCGATGAAACACTAAAATTGTATCGTCATTGAATACAACAGGCAATAGGCCGAATTCTGTCCAGGCGAGTAACGCCTCAAATTGTCTGTGCATGGAGTCATTCTTGGGAGTCCAGTAGTTGATAGTGATGCACCACTACTGGTTTGCTGTTGCCCTTATACCGTAACATTCACGACAAATCACAGAAATTACCTCGGAGTTGAATATAATAATGACCATCCCGATTCTGCCCAAGCGAGTATCGCTTGAAACGCTCTGTGCTCTGAACCATTCCTAGGAGTCCAATAGTAGCTTCCTGTCTACCACTGCAGGTTTCCTGTAACCCTTGGTCCTTTACATTGAAGATGAATCACAGCAACTGCATCGTAATGAATACAACTGCCACTATGCCGACTTCTGTCCTGGCGACTAATGCTTCAAACGGCGTATGCTTGCAACCTTTCTCAGAAGTCCACTAGTAGTTTCCGATGCACGACATCAGTTTTACTGTATCAGTTGGACTTTCACATTGACGATAAAACAGCGAAATATCATCGGAATTGAATACAACAGGCACCATACCGACTTCCCCCGAGCGAACAACGCTTAAAACGGTCTGTGCCCTGAAACTTTATTGGGAGTCGAGGCGTTGTTTCCGATGCACTACAGCAGGTTTACTCTAATCTTTGGAGCTTCACATTGACGATGAAACACAGAAATTGCATCGCGATTGCTTACAACAGGCACAATACCGAATTCAGTCAACACGGGTATAGCTTCAATCGGGCTGTGCTTCCAACCATTCCTAGGAGTCCTATAGTACTTTACAATGCATCACTGAGGGTTTACTGTAACCCTTGCAGCTTCATGATGTATATGAAACACAGAAATTGCATCGGGATGAATAATACAGGCACCATGCCATCTTCTGGCTAGCTAATAACTCTTAAAACGGTCTCTTCCTTGAAACTTTAATTAGAGTCGAGGCGTTGTTTCCGATGCACCACTGCAGGTTTACTGTAACCCTTGGACCTTCACACTGACGATGAAACCCTGAAATTGCATCGTTTTGTATACAACAGGTACCATGCCGAATTCTCTCCGAGGGTGTAACGCGACAAACGGTCTCTGCTTTAAACCTTTCTTGGGAGCTCAGTAGTTTCCTCAGGATTGAATACAATAGGGCACATTGAATATGAAAAACAGAAATTTCAACGGGATTGAATACATCAGGTATCATGCCGATATCAGTCTTGCCGAGTAACGCTTCAAACGGTCTATGGTTGGAAACTTTCCTGGGAGTCGAGTGGTAGTCTCCGATGCACCACATCTGATTTAATGAAAGCCTTGGACCTTCACAATGACGATGAAACACAGAAATGGCATCGGGATTGATTACAACAGGCACCATGCCGGCTTCTGTCCAAGCAAGTAACGCTTCAAACACTCTGTGCTTGGAACCTTACCTAGGAGTCAAGGAATAGTCTCCCATGCACCAATGCAGGTGTACTGTAACCCTTGGCCATTCAAATTGATGATGGAAAACTTATATTTCATCGGATTGAATACAACTGGAACTATGCTGACTACTGTCCAGGCGGGGAACGCTTTAAACGGTCTGTGTTTGCACCTCTACAGGGTGTCCAGTAGTGGTTTCAGAAGCACCACTGACGGTTTACTATAACCCTTTGGACCTTGACAGTTCATATGAAACACAGAAATGGCATCAGGATTCATTACAACAGGCACCATGCCGACATCTGTCCAGGCGAGAACCGCTTGAAACGGTCAGTGTTTTGCACCCCTCCGACGTATCCAGTAGTAGTTTCAGATTCAGCAATGCAGGTTTACATTAACCCTTAGACCTTCAAATTGACGACGATACACAGAAATTGCATCGGATTGAATACAACAGGCACCATGCCGACTTCCGTCTAGGCGAATAGCGTTCCAAACGGTCTGTGTCTGTAACCTGTGCTTGGAGTTCAGTCGTAGTTTGCGATGCACAGCTGCAGGTCTACTTTAATTCTTGGACCTTCTCATTGACGATGGAACACAGAAATTGCATCGGACTGAACCCAACAGGCACCATTCCGACTTCCATCCAGGCGAGTAACGCTACAAACGGAATGTGCTTTGAGCCTTTCCTACGACTTCAGTAGTAGTTTCCGATGCACCGCTGCAGGTTTTCTATAACACTTGGACCCTCAAAAGTAATATGAAACTCAAAAATTTTATCGGGATTGAATACAACAGGCAACATGCAGACTTCTGTCCAGGTGAATAAAGCATAAAACTATTTCGTGTCCTATAGTAATTTCCATTGCACCACTGGAGGTTTACTGCAACACTTGGACCTTCACAGTGTATATGATACACAGAAATTGCACCGTGATTCATTACAACAAGTACCTTGCCCTCTTCTCTTCAGGCGAGTAACGCTTCGGACCGTCTGTGCTATGAACCTTTCCTGTGAGTGCAGAAGTAGTAGCCGATGCAGCAATGCATGTTTATTGCAACTCTTGGACCTTCACATTGACGATGAAACACAGATTATGCAACGGTTGAATACAGCAGGCATCTTGGAAACTTCTGTGCAGCGAATAGTGACTTAAACGGTCTCTGCTTGAACCTATCCTGCGAGATCAATAGTTGTTTCCGATGCACCGCTGTAGGTTTACTGTAACTCTTCTACATTCACAATGATATGAAACACAGAAATTGCATCGGGAATCACTACATCAGGCACCATGCAGACTTCTGTCCAGGCGAGAACAGAGTCAAACGATCTGTTCTTCGAACCATTCCTGGGAGAGCAAACGTAGTAGCGGATGCACCAATGCATGTTTAATGTATCTCTTGGATTTTCACATTGACGATGAAGCACAGAATATGCATCGTATTCTATACATCTGGCACCATGCTGACTTTATCCAGGCTGGTAACGCTCCAAACGGTCTGTGTTTGAAACCTCTCTGGGAGTTCAGTAGTAGATTCCGAGGCACAACTGCAGGTTTACTCTAACACTCGGACCTTCTCATTGACAATGAAACACAGAAATTGCATCGAACTGAATCAAATAGGCACCATTCTGACATCCATCCAGGAGAGTAACGCTTCAAACTCTCTGCGCTTGTGATCTTACCTAGGAGCCAAGGAATAGGTTTCCGATGCACCACTGCAGGTGTACTGTAACCCTTGGTCCTTCAAATGGACGATGAAACACAGAAATTGCAGAATTGAATACAACAGCAACCTTGACGACTTCTGTCCAGTCGAGTAACGCTGTACGCCGTCTGTGTTTTTCACCTCTCCAGGGTGTCCAGTCGTAGTTTCAGATACACCACTGCAGGTTTCCGGTAAACCCTTAGACCTCCAAATTGGGGATGATACACAGAAATTGAATCGGATTGAATACAACAGCCACAATGCAGACTTCTGTCCAGGCAAGTAACGCTTCAAACTCTCTGCGCTTGCAACCTTACCTAGGAGCCGAGGAATAGTTTCCGATGCGCCACTGCATGTGTACCGTAACCCTTGGTAATTCAAATTGAAGATGAAACCCAGAAATTGCATCTGGATAGAATACAATAGGCAAAATGCCTACTTCTGTCGAGGGTAACGATTCAAACGGTCTGTGCTTGGAACCATTCCTGAGATACCAGTAGTATTTAACACCATTGCTAGTTAATTGTAATCCTTGAATCTTCACATTGACGATTAAAAACACAGCAATTTCATGGGACTGAATACAACATGCACCATGCCGACTTCTGTACAGGCGGGTAACTATTCAAACGGTCTGTGCTTGGAACCTTTCCTGAGAGTCCAGTAGCAGTTTCCGATACACTACTTCAGGTATTACTGTAACCTTTAGACCTTCACATAGACGATAAAACACAGATATTACCGTGGATTGAATACAACAGCCACCATGCCGACTTTCGTCTAGGCGAATAGCGTTCCAAACGGTCTGTGTCTGGAACGTGTCCTTGGAGTTCAGTAGTTTCCGATGCACAACTGCAGGTCTACACTAATCCTTGAACCGTCTCATTGACGATGGAACACAGAAACTGCATCGGACTAAATCCAACAGGCACCATTCCGATTTCCATCCAGGTGATTACCGCTACAAACGGAATGTGCTTGGAACCTTTCCTACGACTTCAGTAGTAGTTTACGACGCACCACTGCAGGTTTATTGTAACCCTTGGACCTTCACACTGACGATGAAACACAGAACTTTCTTCGGATTGTATACAACAGGGACCATGCCGACGTCTGTCCAGGTGAGTATTGCTACAAACTGACTTTGCTACGAACCGTCCTGGGAGTGCAGTAGTAGTTTCCGATGCACATTTGCCGGTTTACTGTATCTCTTGGACATTCACTTTGACGATTAAACACAGAAATTGCATCAGATTGAATACAACAGGAACCATGGAGACTTATGTCCAGGGGAGTAACGCTACAGTTCGTCAATGCCTTTCCTACGAGTTCAGTAATAGTTCCCGATGCACCACTGAAGGTTTACTGTAGCCCTTGGACCTTCACAATGAATATGAGAGACAGAAATTGCATCGGGATTGAATACAACAAGCACCATGCTTAATTAAGTCGAGGCGAGTAACGCTCAAACAGTCTATGCTTGGTATCTTACCTGGGAGTCAAGGATTTTTTTCCCGATTCACCACTGCAGGTTTACTGTGATTCTCGTACCTTCACATTGACTTAGAAAGACAGAAATTGCATCGGGTTGAATACAACAATCCCCGTGCCGACTTCTTTCCAGGCCAGTAACGCTTCAAACGGTCTGTGCTTGGGACCTTTCCTTGGATTCAAGTAGTACTTTTCGATGCACCACTGCAGGGTAACTGTATCACTTGGAACTTGGCATTGATGATGAAACACAGAAATGCTTTCGGATTGACTACAACAGGGACCATGCCGACTTATTTCCAGGCGAGTTACGTTTTCAACCGTCTGCGTTTGGAATCCTTCCTGAAAGTCCTGTAGTAGTTCCCGAAGCACCAGAAATCCCTGTTTTACTGTTACTTCACAATTTTCAAGTTATCTATGTTTTGTAACTGTCTTGTTGCTCCCTTGGCATAAGATTGCCTGAAGTACGCCTGTAATGTGGTGGGCCCCCACTTACGGCTGAAATGTCTCCTGGAGAGCAGTAACTTCTGTATGTGGTGATAAATCGACGTGGATCGCAGTGTGATCCCATGCAATTACTTTGTGACCCTCCGCATATCTTCTGGTTCTGTAAATGATTCTTGCTTTAATATATCTTACTCTGACTGTTTTTCCTTATATTGTTGAAGATCTTGATGTAATTGACTCAGGGCTCTGAAATATTATTCATTCATGTCCAACCGCCACTTCGCATTACCTGCCGTGTTTGCCTTTACAAATTTAATGGAGGTCGTATTGGTTTTTTGATGCTATGAATTTCGCATTGTGGTTTATTTCTCCCGATAACTTAAATTTTTTCCAAATCTGAATTACTGATTACTTCGTTCTTTTCAATAACAGTCTGCCGAATTTGAGCTGCTACGTTATATAAGTGATGTGCTTTTTTTTTGGGGGGGGGGGGGATGCTTGGTTTTTCAGCTGTCGATTAGTCCAAATCCCCACAATGTTGGGTTCCAAGTTTTAATTTACATTGGGAGCCTGAGCTGCTTGGGGCATTCCCCTTTTAATGGTCAATGACAGAATGCACGGTGTTCTGATGGCGCACCAAAGTGGAGAATGGCGAGGGAAGTATTCCTAATTTCCTTCACTTTTCTTTGCTTCTCCTCTTCTAGTTTTCTTTCCCCTGACACATGTTTATCCTTTTCACGTATAGCTCTCTGTCTGCAGCCTACATGTTTCCTTTCTCCTGTGCTGCCCCCTAAAAATTAAATTAAAAAAAAATTGAGATGATGCTGATGGTGAGACTGTATACTCATTTACGTTTAAAAAAAGGATGTTGCGAAAATGTAGCCTACCTATTTATGTTTTCAAGGAAAATTGGGTCATTTTATGAAGAACGTCGTTTTAATTTTCACACACTAGAGGTTGTTATTTGTTTTCTCATTACCTGCAACTTTTGCTCCATGTAGTAAGAGTTCGTCCTCTTTGCAAAAATAAAAAAAATTAAAAAGAGTTTAGAGCACAGGTAAACAAGTTGGTAGAGCACTAGCCCTAAAAAAAATTAAAAAAGCGCCATAATAGCTGGATCGCTGGATCGAGCATCGGTCGTCAGCTATTTTTTTTTTTTTTTACAAGGAAAAGGCACAAACTCCGTATTCAGTAAACTAGCACTGCGATGTTTATTTCATTTAATTTCTAAATAAAGGGTCGGTAGAGCACGTGCCCGCGAAAGGAAGAGGGAAAAATCTCATTTTGCACCCGAATATTTATTTCACGATGGACGTGGAAAATAATGGTTGTCTACCCTTCCTTGATGTGCTATTTAGAAGGAAGGTGGGCGGTACTTTGGTACCTGCCCTTTATACGACTCCTACTCCCACTGGCTTATATCTGCAGGCTGATAGTTGTCACCATGATGGCGAACTTAACACCTTGTTACACAGGGCCCTTGTCATCTCGGACCCTGAGAGTTTGTGAGCTGAGTTAGTCCATCTCGAAGTCACCTTTCTTCAGAATGCTTACAGTGAAAGACAGATCAGACGTAGCGGTATCGACCAACGTTTCTTCGGGTGAATGATGATAATACCGAAGTGGCCCAAAGACTACGGCCATTTTCATTAACGCAGGTGTCATTTCTAACACGACTGGTCATATTTTGCGGAAATATGACGTAAATTATGTTATTCGCCCACTATCTAAGAACAGGTTGCTTTTAGGTTCCGTAAAGCATTATCTTGGTGTGCCTAAAGATGATGTCTACTTATTCCTCATAGTTGTGGCATGTCATAAATTGGTCAGGCTATCAGGACGCTGGAAGACCAGCATATTGCGCATATGCCACACACATGCTTACACTAGCGAAGCAAATCCGCTGTTGCAGAATATTGACTTGACACCGGTCAACCTATAGAAAATAACAAAGTGCAGATTATGACATACAGTTCCAGCTATTGCGAAAGCGTTGTTAAGGAAGCAGTTGAAATAAAATTAGGAAGTAGCTTTATCAACAGGGATGGCGGTTTTCGTTTAAACTCTGCATGGAGTCCCGCGCTCCTTGGTCAAGAAACAGAAGGACAGAGTTTATGCTACCACACCAACTGATTATTAATTCCACTGTAGGTAACTTCTGACGTCGGCCACCTTTGATTTGTGATGGCGCTAGTGTTTACAGCGTGTGTAAGTGTTATCATTCCGGATTTCACTGAGAACCGAGGTTTTAAATTCCCTTGTACAGCGCTTACTTGATGCAGTTTACCTAGAGGATGGCAGGGTGTGCTTCCGTCGAAACATCGGTGGTTGCCGGCTACGTCACCTGGCTGCATTCCAGTAAATTATTAAGTTATTTGAAGAAATGTTTTCATTTTTAAGAATTAATTAACTGTTGTGGGGTATTTTGCAAAATCAACTTTTATGTGAGGATCGTTTGTATATACCATACTTGCAAAGATAATCTCTCCGTACTTAATCTGTTAATTTACATATCGGCATGTTGTTTACCACTTAAAAGTGAAATGGGACATAAACAAACAAGTTGGTACTGCATTATTTTCCCTCTGTACATACCCGCCAAATTTTGTCGAGATCTCTTATTGACATTTTGGGATATTTCATGTAAGGAAAACACTGTTGTACTGTTCCTTCACAATTTTCAAGTGCCGCCATTGACACTACACTCCGGATGTGTTATCGACTAATGATTTTTTAATTTTTAAATAATGATCACTGCTACGTTATTTACCTTATAATTTCGTTTGCAGTAATTGATCCGTCAGGCTGGAAGATTTTATTTTATGGATGTTTTTAGAGTTATACATTTTATGCTGGCTTTCATACAATTGTATGTTTTACCTGCGGTTCAGCAATGACACACGAGGCCTCGGCTCAAGAGATTCTTAGGTTTTTACGCTGCTAAAGGACACCTCCATTTTTTTTTTCTTTTTGTAGCTCTCTTGTCAGAAACTCGAGAACGGCCGCAATAAATCTCGGCGCATAAGCTTGAAAGCTGTGCTATGTTATTGCCTCGTCGCTGACAAACTTACGTGTAGAATTGACAGAACATTCAAAATTTTATAAATTTATTTTTCTAATATTAGTTTAGTCAGATAAAGTTTAGACGACAGAATTTTAAGCCACCAGGACCGTCATGACCTGTTTGTTTTCTCTCTGGCACTAAACATTAATCGTTTTTCTTAAATTATGACTTAGGGTATGTGCAACGATGATTTCAAACGTTCATACCATCGTATGCCTGCCACCAGTAGCCGTCAACCCGAGTAGTAACTATCATGAATGAATGAGCATTGTTGTATTGAAAGATGGCACCGACATACTATTAAATGAGATGTGACACATTGGGATGCACAATGCCCATGGCGTGCTGTTGTGCAGCCAGTCAGTCACTACCAGCGGTGACCTGAAGTTATGTCCTGTGGCATGACGCCAGGAATATCACTGTTGTGCCTCCCCGAAACATCGGGACAATGGTATCCCTCCCCCAATGGCCACCATACTCACCGCAAAACGGTATGCGTGGTGGTCCACCCTTCCTGGTCACGACATCACTCCAAATGCACCGTTTGTGTTGCGTTCTTGTCAGCTGCCCATGTATGAGGCGATAATTCCTTAGTCTGGCTCTTGCTAGTCTGCGGGATAACGTACAGAGTTGAAGAGATTCCATTACTTGTTCACAGTTGGCAGGCGGACGTGTGAAGCGCTTTCGATGTGCCTGGTGCACAACACGACGGTCCTTCCTCGTGGTGGTCAACGTTGCTGACCGTGACCTTGACGACGATTATGATTGCCCTCACGTTCCCATGCAGTCCACATCAGAAAGTCTCAAGAATTTGGATATTGCACGATTAGCAGAGATGTACAAATTCCCCTTGCAGCCTGCTTGCCCCTAGCTCCTCTGCAACCATTCATGCAGGTCTGCCTGCCGCGACGCAAGCACAAGAGTGCACGTGTACTGAGGCATTGTGGGTAATGCGGCCGACTTGGGCTCTCGCAAGCCCGGGCTACCTGGGTTCCTGCAGGCCTGCCAAGCTTCACGTGACCCGCTCAGCTTGCTGCACCTGACAACAGGTTGCACTGTCAAGCTACCGTGACTAGAGTAGCCAGGTAGTTAGCCTGCAGTTCATTTATCGCAATGGTGGGGGCAGCACAATGAATAGGTAGAACTTTAGTGAGATTGAAAAAAAAAATGACAACCGGCGAATACTTACTGGTAACGAAACAGAGCACATGGGAAACGTTTTCGTGTGTTTAAGAGGCAGCTTCAAATAAATCGGTAGGTGTGTCTCAACGCAAACTATGTAAAAAGCTCTTAAGTACTTATTCGGGAACCTCGAGTATGTTACGACATTTGTGCAAATTTGACAAGCAGTTCCATCACTCCGTAAATATCTTGAAAGAGGACAAAGATTTAGTGGCCTAAAAGTGCATCGAAATGTATGCTAAGGACCTGAGACCATTTAGCAGTATAGAGGGAGAAGGATTTCTTAATTTAGAGCAGACACTGATCGACATAGGTAAAAAATATGGCTCAGTTGACAGTAGCTAGGAAAGTTCAAACCTTAGCTGATAAAGTGCGCAGCAAAATGCTCCCACATATAGTGCATGCGATTAGTTCTGGTATATGTGCGAATACAATTGATCTATGGACAGACAATTACAAAGGGTTGCACTACATGTCCGTGACAATGCATTACATAAATTCAGACTGGCGTTTGAATAAATATGTACTGATGTGCTCTGCGTTTCCTGACTGCCCAAAAACTGGCTCGAATATTCGAAACGAGTTGGAAGATCGCTTAGAAACTATGAGTGTTTCTCGTGAAGACATTGCCAAAATTACGTTTGTCACAGACCACGGCAGTAACATTGTCAAAGCTCTAGAAATATACCAGCGTCTTCCAAGCATGGCTCGTAGTATAAATACAATCTTTAAACATGTTCTGAGCGAACAATGTTGGAAAGAAAATGTTTCAAATACATTAGCCATTCTTAATACAGTGCGGGCTACAGTTTCCCACTTTAAGAGAAGAGGTCTCTGTGTGAGACTGAACTCATCTTTAAAGCAGTGGGACAGTTATTTTGACATGCTTATATCAGTCCATCCTCAGATTGATTCAGTGAAGGCTGTCTTACATAACGAAGGTGCCTATGATAAGATGCTGGGTTATACCACCATATAACTAGCCAGCTTATAGCATTTCTTAAGCCGTTTAAAGAAGCCACAGTTGATCTAGAGGGTGACAAGGAGACAACTCTACATTTAGTTCTACCGTGGTTTTATGCCTTAAAAGCTCACTGTACTATACGGGATAACGATGAAGAGGTTTGTAATTTTATTCCATGGTTCAAATGGTTCAAATAGCTCTGAGCCCTATGAGACTTAACTTCTGAGGTCATCAGTCCCGTAGAACTTAGGCATACTTAAACCTAACTAACCTAAGGCCATCACACACATCCATGCCCTAGACAGGATTCGAACCTGCGACCGTAGCGCCTAGAACCGCTCGGCCACCCCGGCCGGCAATTTTCCATCTGAAAATTATAGAACCACTTGTGAAATATGTATGTTGATAAAACGTATTTTCAGGACATGAAACCGTTGAAACAAGCCGCCGGTGCCTTCCTATAACAGAAAATGTGCGTTAGTATTTTGCATAAAATTGCAACGTTTATGGTGTGTAACTAGTGCACATTAAGAAAGTTTAAGAAAGTTAACCGAGGATGAAAAAATTGATGTTTACCAAGCAGCACGACAGATGTGTGCTGAAGGTGAGTTCCTAAGATAATGCATATATTCTTCATCTACATGTACATGGGTACTTTGCAACTCACACGCAAGTGTGTGGTTGAGGGTTCATCGAACCACTTTCAACTTATTTGTCTCCTATTCTCGAATTTCGCGCGGGATAAAACACCTAAATCTCTCCGTCTGAGCGCTGCTTTTTTGTATTTTATTCTGAAGATCATTGCTTTCAATGTAGATGGGACTCAACAATATGTCTTCGAATTCGGAGCTGTAAGTTGGTGAACGAAATTTCATATATAGATCGCGCCACGTCAAAAAACGCCATTGTTGTAATGATTCCCAGCCAAACTCCTGTATAATTTCCGCGACACTCTTTCCCCTGTTTCACGATAATACCAAACGAGCTGCCCTTCTTTAGACTCTTTCGACCTCCTCCATCAATCGTAGGAGAAAAGGCTCTCCAACTGCGTAGCAATGCTCCAAAAGAGTGTTTTGTCATTAAAACGCCAACAACCTTTTCTGTGTGTCCATTCCTATTTAAGTAGGTCGTAATTGTAATCTGTAGCCTTTAGATTTGACTGGTTGATCTTGTAAACGAAGTTTAACGGACTTAGTTTAGTACACACACGGATAACCTCGCTCTTTTCAGTATTTATTGCCAACTGCTAATTTTCACACCAAAAATATATATCTTATTTAAATCGTCCTGCAGTTAGTTTAGATCTTCTGGTGGCTTTACTGGACGATAAATGAAAGCATCATCTAAAAAGTATTATTACTTCAACTATGTGTAGTACGATCTTCACATTATTCTGCAAATATTAATTGGAACCTGTATAGTTTCAGTACAAGTGCCCAATCACAGCACCCAAGAAACAAATTCAGGACCGCACAAAATGGCGAAATTTGAGGACTGGGCAGAAGAGCCTCCTCTACTACATGATGAAGTCAGCAGATACTTGCAAGAACAGTGTGTGAACGAGGGAGATATTCTACAGTGGTGGAAAAATAACTCCCAACGACTTCCTCGACTTGCGCGTGTGGCAAGAAAACTATTAAGTATACAGGCCACTAGTGCCTCTAGTGAGAGAATTTTTAGTTGCGCTGGAAACCTAATTGGCGAAAAACGATCACGTCTTAATGCAGACAGACTTAATTAAAACACTAATCAGCAGACACATTAACAATACAGCAGAACATTAAGCAGGGAACTATGAGTTTGAGTGCAAATTTACTAATTAAGAGTGCAGTTTTCTTTCTTGTGTGTCGGCCGGTGTGGACGTGCGGTTCTAGGCGCGTCAGTCTGGAACCGCGTGACCGCTACGGTCGCAGGTTAGAATCCTGCCTCGGGCATGGATGAGTGTGATGTCCTTAGGTTAGTTAGGTTTAAGTAGTTCTAAGTTCTAGGGGACTGATGGCCACAGATGTTGAGTACCATAGTGCTCAGAACCATTTGAACCATTTTCCTTTCTTGTGTTTTATGGGCGTTAATTTCTGAGATACAAATTTTGTAATGCATACAGTTCATTTTTATTTTAGACTAAACTTTTTTATTTCAATCCTCCCAAGCGACATTAATTATTGTTGGTAAAACATTTTCTGTTTCTTGTGTTTGCAAAAGTAGCCAAATATTTTTAGGAGTATCTGGTTGGGCCTAAATAATACTTTCAGGGGAGCTGAAGGAAAACTTGTAAACAGTTTATATTGGAAAGTATTCTGCAAAATAAAAATATTCGTTTGTGGATTAAGGCAATACACATTATGAGCTTAAATTACAATTTACTTTGATGAGTTCCTCACACATTGCGAAATGTAATTTTATTCCTTTATTTCCATATTAAGGGTAATCCCACAAGCAGGGTCAAGATGCTGAAGACGTAGACACTACAAATGCTTTTAAAATGAAGAGTGTCTTTTCCCACGAATGTATTGTGGTAGGAATATAATGGAAAGTCTGAGCCACTCTACACAGCGTCTACGTCTGAGTCATGAGGGTTCAGACTCGTCGTTTAGGTCTGTGTTATAAGGGTCTACAGTCGTCGTCTAGGTTTGCATCATGCAAGTAAACACTCGTCGTCTAAGTCTGCATCATGAGGGCCCGAACTATGGTCCCTCATGACGCAGACCTAGACTACAAGTGTGAACTCTCATGACGCAAACGTAGACGCCGCGAAAATGGCTCAGAGTCGCCATTGTATTCCCAGTACTATAGTTTTTAGACGAACTGGATACGAAACAAGTGCTTCGATTTTGTTAAAATGCATTTTGTCAATTGAGAATGATTTTGCCAACTTCGAATGAATTCACAGAACCAGTAAAATACATCCTGGAAAAGTAGTTAAATACTTGTATAAATGGTGTCATACTTGGCTGAAACATACTAAAGTTAAAGAATTTAGACTTCCAAAATCTTAATATGGTACTCATTGCAGTACAGTGGTTATCAGGGGCGTAGATAATTTATTCTTCTGGGGAGGGGACCAATCTTCTTTCTGGGGGGTGGAGGTTCACTTCTTTAGTACAAATATCCATCCGTTTCAGTGTTGAAAACTGCAACACAGACTGCATTGCGTTCCACTAAAACAAAAAGCACTATCTTCATGGGCTCGGGGTGGTTTTTACCTGTAGCTTTTTGTGTACAAAGGAGCTCCATTTTCAATGATTGTTCTGCTTGCTACAAAACCTGTTTGATATGTGATCTGATGGTGGTTCGAACTGAGAATATCCAGTATTGAGAGATTGTGAAGTCTCGAAGAAATCCTTTTATATTTGACAACTAGCTGAAAACCCAGTGTTCCCAGGGCATTTATTTGTTCCATACTCTCGTAGTCCATCTTCCCGCCCCTATTTTCTCTCTATCCATTAATTCCTCTCCCACTATCTCTCTGTTCACCTCCCCCCCCCCCCGTCCCCATCCTTTGGCCCCTCTCCCCCCAGCCTCTATCCTTCTCCTCGTCCTCTCTCTGTAGGACTCCGCCACCTCAGTTCATCTCCTCTTCACCTATCTATGAAAACTGTAAACGTTTGTGGTGATCAGTGAAGCAGTGTCAAAGTTTATTGCTAGGTAGCATTTATTGTAATACTTTTTGATACGCAGCATTGATAGTTTTGTTTTCTGGTGCGTTAATAAATGATGTTGAAGGTGACCCGACAGGGGAATATGCGACATAGAATTGGTCATGTGAAAAACATGATTTTCGAGATTGGTGCCACAAACATATAACGACTGCCCTTGCGATTTATCTATCGACATGGCAAATGCAAGCTCCACTGGAAATTTTAACCATTTAAAGTCGAATGGCATGTCGGTCGGAATCATAGTGATAGGTGGAATCAAACTTTCTTCACCTTTGTACTTTCCTTTTAAAATTGTGGCATCGATTACGTTGTATTTTAATTTTTTCACCGCAAGGCGGGTGCCATTACAAAGACGGTGCTTTCGCAACATAATGTTTGCCGATCCGACTTAATTGCAGATTGGGAGGCGGTAATCCGGGCAAATTCAGCGAATTTAAAAATTCCGTAGGACAGTTAACTACATCATCTTGGTTAGTAACGGAATAAACCGACTTGTATGTCATCAATTCGCCAGGTATCATATTTTGAATCTGAAAATTCATTTCGTTAACATCAAGGTTTTTTGCAGCCAATATAACATGTTTTCTCAACCAAAAATGGTTTGCAACTGTTAAATAACATTTGCTGTGCGCTAAATGTCAAACACGATGTCTATGAATGTGTCAGACATCTCTCACATTTCAAAAAGATCATAGACATTTCGTTAAAAAAAATGTATGTATTTATACATAAATACACACACACACACACACACACACACACACACACACACACACACACACACACACACACACACAAAGATGAACATGGAAATATTCAAAAACCTTCTACATGGAAACATGTGTATGTGAGCCAACTTTCATGGTAACCCGTAAATGATGTCAAAATATTTTGTAAGATACTCTATTCCATGCACTGTCCGAAATATTACGTAGACACTGATGTTCCTCTTGATGGTCAAGTGTAGAAAATTTCTTCAAGATCGGAGTAAAACTGTAGGTTGGTGTAGAAGTGTGTAAGTAAAGTACCCTCCGCCATGTACCATTCAGAATTTTAAGCTGACAGCGCCCTTCATCCTGCTTTGAATGTCAAGTGTGCCAAATTTCATCAAGATCGGAATCAAATCGTACAATTTGTCGAATTCCGTTAAGTAAAGTAACCTCTGCCATGCACCCTACGAAATTCTATGTAGACTGTGACCTTCCTCTTGGTTTCAAGGTATAGTGTGCAAAATTTCATCAAGATTGTATGCAATACAAACACACGGACACAATGAAAACGCACTTTCAATTTTTCTCAAATTTTCCAATTTTTCGTTCGATTTTCCAAAAAATTTATTTCATAAAAACTTTGTCCTGAGAATTACGAACACAGCAAAAAAAAATTGCCGAATTGGTCCAGCTGTTCTCGAGTTTTACGTTTATCAACACATTTGGCAATTCATATTTATTTACATAGATAATAAGCCAGAAATATACGCGTAAAGGAAGAATGTACAAATAAAACCCAATATTTTTTGACCTGAAATATATATATGTATATATATATATATAATGTTGGGGTTTGCCTTTTGGTGCTCATGTAAAATAAAAACTTTTAATTAATGTTCAAAATACGACAATCACGCGTGCAGACTAAACGGCTGCGTAGCGCAGCTCAGCAGTAATATGGGCAGGCAAGCAAGTTTCCCGCAGCCTGCTCGGGTTGGGTTCTGCTTGGCTTGGCTGGGAGTGAGGCAGCCTACCCGTTCTGTTAACAACGCGCAGCAGCCTGCCCGCCTGGCCACCGGGCAAGCATGGGCGGGTTAAAAGCGGAACATGTACACCACTGATGAATAGAGCATCTGCCCATATGGAGTCCCACACTGAAGCCCCTTTAAAACTCTGTCGAGTGCTGATTCCGCTGTCTCACACTAGTATTTGGAACCCCACGTAATTCACAGCGACTACTCAGTATCTGACACTGTTGACGTCCGTCATACATTCTACCAGGGCCACATGCGTGGTAACAATACTAAATACTAATGCACTCTGATGGCCGTTCTACGTGTCACAGAGAACTGTAACCCTAATCCTCTGCAAGGTCACGGTGAAAATAGTCTCTCTGAATTTTATGTGTCACAGCACAAGGTTTCTACAATAAGACAACAACATTCTACGTCTTTATTCTTCAGGTCAAGACATTCATTTCTAACATAATCATCCTAACGACAAACACATTTCTCCCAACGAGAGACCAGTATGTTCATACTGTCAGTGTAGAATGTTTGTCTTTGTTGACTAAGCCACAACCTCACGTCTGCTTGCACCGCTTCATCACTTTCAAAGCGAAGTCCTCGGAGATGTTCTGGAAACAGATGAGAAGCGGATGGGACCAAGGTGTGACTGTACGAAGGAAGATCGGTAACAGTCAAGTCATGGTACCGTACTGTTGTAGATGTCGCAGTGATAGTCTATAGTCGGGCATTGTCATGCTGAAAGTCAGAGTGCTACACCTTTCTTCGATAGTCCACGCTTTTTGGTCACAACGCGAGTCCAAGTGCTTCCAACACGAAACTCGATTACAGCACAATGTTTCCCAAACACCGACCGACTTAAGTTACACACTGTCACGTTACAGGGTACAATTCAGAGCCCTATAGTGGCAGAAGGCTGAAAATATGTAGACAGAATGAATAAACATGTAAAACGGTCATAACGTCTGTTTAATCTTATCAGCATAAAGAGTTTTCGTATAAAAAATTTCGAGTCATACCTTTCAGCATTCCCTCGCACATACTCTTTACGAAGGTTCATTGATATCGGGCTAAGGCTTCTGCGTGCTTAATTTTTTACTTTCAGGCAGTGCATGGAGAATTGATATGTATCCCTTTTACGCTGAGGATAGGGAAACATTTGCCAATGGCTTTGTCTGGAGTGGTAACGCCGGTACCCGTCAGATCACCGAAGTTAAGCGCTGTCGCGTTTGGCTGGCACTTGAATGGGTAACCGTCTGGGTTTTCCGGTTAGTGTTGGCAAGCATGGCGCACTCAGTCCTTGTGAGCCAATTTAGTAGCTACTTGACTCAGAAGTAGCAACACGAGACTCGAAAACTAACAATGTCCTGGAAATAAGCGTGCTGACCATATGCCACTCTACTTCCGCACCCAGTTACACCTAAGGGCTGAGGATGACACGGCGGCCAGTTGGTGCCGTGGTGCCTTCAAAGAATGTTTGGACGAAGTTTTTTTAAACTTTTTACTTAGGGGAATATTACATGCAATGGAGGTAGTTTTTAAAACAGAATATATAATGTCAAAAGAGGCGGAGAGTAGTAGAAAAAAAGACTAATAATTTGCTTAAACTTAATTATAAAACGACACGTCAGTAGAGAACACAAAAGATTTTTTGATGTGGGGGAGGGACGGGGGGATCTGTGTTTTGATTGGTTTCATGCGATCCCAGGATTTCCTCTCTTGTGCCAATCTCTTCTTGTTAAAGTAGCAAATGCGCCCAAAGTCTTCAGTTATTTGCACAATACATTCCTATCTCTGTCCATTCCTCCTGTCACCTTGGCACATGTCCTGTCATTCTGTCCGTCTTCCACTTACTGTTTTCC
This sequence comes from Schistocerca cancellata, assembly GCF_023864275.1. NCBI lineage: Eukaryota > Metazoa > Arthropoda > Insecta > Orthoptera > Acrididae > Schistocerca > Schistocerca cancellata. Next base: position 880,986,174 of record NC_064628.1, read on the forward strand.
TTGTACTCGTTTCCTAACCAACTGTATCGAGAAACTTTTATCACCTTTTCTTTCAGTCAATGTAATTTACTGTATCATTCTGTGATGCTACAACACAAACCCTTCGATTCTTTTATTTTTCAATATTTCACACAACCCACTATTCACTTCCATACAATGCTGTCTCAAAACGTACATCTTCAGAAACTTCTCTTTGGAAATCATACCTAAGAGTTTAGTTATGGACATCATTTGTCGAGGAAAGTTCTCCTTTACTTGTTCTTACATTCTCCTTCCCTAAGTCATCATGGGTTAACTTTGCTTACAAGATACCAGAATGCCTTCACGTCGTGACTGAAGTCACGGGAATCCTCCTAGTACTGTGTCGGGCTTCCTTTTCCCCGGAGTACTGCAGCAACTCGACACGACATGGAGTCAACAAGTCGTTGGGCGTCCCCTGCAGAAATATTCACCCATGCTGCCTCAGTAGCCGTCTAGCGAAGGTTTAACCGGTGCAAGGGTTTGTGCACGAGGTGACCTCTCGATTATGTCCCATAAATTTTCGGTGCGATTTATGTCGTTCGGTAAGCCAGTACCAGTTGAGTCTATCAGTAGATGGGGTTTCACTAGTCATGGCCTGTACCTCAATAGGTATGGGGAGCGAAGGCCGGCAAAGCTTTTACGTGGCAGTTTAGTGGTTGCTGGTGGAATCACTCATGGAAAAATTCCCGTAGTAGTTAGTGTTAGAGCTGCACCTTTTTGAGATTCAAGTAGGCTGATAGGTATACCAGCTTAAAGGAAGTCCATCTAACTAACTTCAAGGGAGGTCAGGTTTGCAGGTAGAGAAGGAATTAGAATATTTCATCAAAATATTAAAGGCATTAGAGATAAAGTCATTGATCCACTTATAGATGTTGACTCTGACATTACTGATGTATCGGAGTACCACTTAAATAATTTGAAAATTTATTGGCTTCCTTTATCAGGATACAGATTAGCTGGTTAGTTTGTAAGTAGTTTTTGCATTTCAGAATACTTCTGCTCAAGCTAGAGGTGGTTCATTGTTGCATTTAGGAAGTACCAAAAATGAGTGTTATGTTGTGATTTATATATCAATTTTGTATATGATAGTACAAGAAAAAGGATGTTAGTAGATCTCCTAAACTCGTATGATATGATGCAGGCTGTTTTTTTTTTTTTTGAACCAATGTGCGGGGGAACAGTAAGACTAAAGAGCTTTTGTACTCAGACAAATGTCACATATCATTACAAACTATGTAGAAAAGCTAATCCAATGGCAATAGAGATTTTACAAACCTCGTTAAGGTACTGTAGTAGCAGGATGTCTATAGTGCAGATAACACATATGACAAATGTAATCCTTTCCTTAACACATTTCTCATTCTGTCTGAGAGTTGCTATCCATCAGAACGTACTAAACGGGGTACTAGCAGTAAAAGGTAGCTTGGGTGGCTGACTAGTGGGATAAGGATATCATGTAGAACAAAGCGGGAATTATATCAAATTGATAGAAGTAGTCAGAATTAAGCGACAGTAGCCCATTGCAAGTGATTAAAAATGTTATATTTTTTTATTTAACTAAGGTGCTTGATTGTGTTGATTACAAAATATTACACTAGAAGTTGGATCATTACGGGATACAGGGAGTAGCTAACAATTGCTTCACCTCTTACTTTAACAACAGACAATAATAGGTCATAATTCACAGTGTTGAGAATGGCTGGGAATTGAAATCTGGGTTTGGTTCAGGCAAAGGGGAGTGGCCCCAGGGATCAATGATGGAGCCACTCCTGTTCCTAATTTATATAAATGATCTGTCCTCTAGTATCGCAGGTAATTCTAAAATTTTTCTAAAATATTTCTGTTTGCTGTGACACTAGCTTGGTAGTATAGGACGTTGAGCGCAACATTGACTCCGTTTCAAATAGTGCAGTTCATGAAGTAAGTTCATGGCATGCAGAAAGTAAACTATCGTTAAATCACAGTAAGATTCAGTTTTTACAGTTTCTAGCACACAACTGAACAAAGCTCTACGTTTAATTTCACCAATTGTTTGTTTCATTTTATTGGGAATATATTGGGGAAGAGTAGCTCTAATGCAAAAAGAGACTGCAAATAGAATTCTATTACGACCCATTCTTGAATACTGTTGGAGTGACTGGGATCCATATCATGTCATGTTAGAGAAAGACATCAAAGCAATTCAGAGTTCGCTGGAATATTTGTTACCTGTAGGGTGAATCAGCATGCAAGTGTTACGGGGACGCCTCTTGAATTCAAACGTGGGAATCTCTGGAGGAAAGACAACCCTCTTTTCGCAAGACACTGTTGCGGACATTTAGAAAACCGCCATTTGCAAAGTGATTCTACCACTGCTAACATACATTTCACGAAAGGACCAAAAAGACAGCCATCTACAGAGGCTTGTAGACCAGTCGTTTCTCGTTTGCTCTGTTTACAGTGGAAAAGGAGAGAAATCGACTAGTAGAGATTCGTGGTACCCTCCGCTTGCAGAGCACACTGAGGTGACGAAACTCGTAGGATACCACCTAATAACGTGTCGGACCTTCTTTTCCAGCTTGAGTGCAGCAACATGGAGTCGATGGAAGTCCACTGCAGAGATACTGGCGCATGCTGCATCTTTGGCCGTCCGTAACTGCGTAAGTGTTGTCGGTGCAGGATTTTGTACACCAGCTCACTTCCCGATTACGTCCCATAAATGTTCGATGGGATTCACGTTCGATTGGAACTATTTAGGGGGATCTTGGTGGCCAAACCATTCGCTCGATTGTCCTGAATGTCCATCAAACCAACCGGGAACAACTGTGGATGGTGACGTGGTGAATTTCCGTCCATAAACATTCTATAGGACGTTGCTGCAAATGACCTCCAAGTATCCGAACATTACTGTCCCCAGTTAATGATCGATTTGGACTAAAAGATTGATTCTATTCCACTTAAACACACACGACATCATTACAGAGCCACCCATAGTTTGCAGAGTGCCTTGTTGACACCTCGAATCCATGGCTTCGTGGGGTTCATGACACATTAGAAAATTACCATAAACTCTTTCGTACTAAAATCTGGACTCACCTGACCACACCACGATTTTCAAGTTGTCTAGGGTCCAACCAATATCGTCGCTAGCCCAAAAGATGCGTTCCTTGCGATGTCGGGCTGTTAGTAAAGGCACTTGCGAAATTCACCTGTTGCCATAGCCCATCAACATCAAATTTCGCCACACTGTCCTAAGGAATGCGTTCTTCGTACGTCGCACATTAATTTCTGTGATTATTCAAGCAGTGTGACTTATCTGTTAGCACTGCCTCTGCTTCTGGTATGTTGTCATATGGAGTATTCGTTATAAGTTGTTCGTGGTACCTAGGGATGTCACATACAAGGACTACAAAGGATATAAAAAAAAGGTCATGTCGATTTTTCGCTATGCAGTTACAGCAGATTGTGATCACTGAACTAAGTTTCAATTGTCCTGTATAATAGTAGAAGGTATTTGTTGCAAACATGCCGCTTAGTGAAAGTTTGAACTCGAAAGGTACTATCAATTACGTGAGAGCTGATTCGATTATTTTCCAATCTTTTCATGAGGATATATATATATATATACATATGAGTGTGTGTGTGTGTGTGTGTCTGTGTGTGTGTGGGTGTGTGTGTATCTTACAGATGGGGTGGCAGAAGAGAGAGAGAGAGAGAGAGAGAGAGAGAGAGAGAGAGAAAGAGAAAGAGAGAGAGGCAGAAAGAGATGATCGGAAAAACGATTGGTGAATGTTCGATTTACTATTGTTCTCTGGGCACTTTCTGTATTTGGTTACTTGTCCCATAAAATGCGGAACTATTTTGTGGGAATGACTACAAGCACACCTAAGTCTTCTACAAATAAGACACAGGAGTAAAAGTGGAAAACAAATTTAATACGTAGGTATTTTGAGAACAAACATCCAGAACAGCAATGAACGTATTTACATGTTATGTACATTATTTACAGCAGGCTGGTGACGATGCCTTTGAATCAAATCGCTCGACAGGTTTTGTTTCATCTGTTCTCTAGCTCGATGTGGGTGCTGACAAAACCTGTAACAAAAGAAAATTGATCGATGAATATATCTAATAACAGTTGTAGGAAAGAAGGTAAAGCTAATGCCTGTTATGTATTTATATACAAATCAGTACAGTTAAATATTGTGACGATGCTAAAACTTCAGTTAACTTTGTAGCGTCTAACTAAGAGCAGACATGCAATAACTTATTTGAAAAGAAGATGTTAATTTGCAAAAGGCTGTGACAAAAATGTGCTCTTTTATTTCGATAGAACGTAGTTTGGAAACTCATCACAAACGAAAGTTATTCTGAAATTTCTATTATTCTGTACTACTGCTAGTTTCGAGACTAACCTGGGCGAGAGGTGCTGGAGTGCCCCTAACGTCGTCGAACACAAAACATCTTCTTCAACCAACGCCAGAAGGCAGAACCGCACGTCGGCCCCTCTCTCTCTTCTCCTGCGTCTTCCTCGGCACCCACCAGGTCTGGAGACAGCTGCTTCTCGCCGGACGTGTCCAGCGCTGGCACGTCTCCGCCCTCCCACGTCTGCCCGTTGCCTGGACACGCCTCGTCCTCCTCAGTCACCACTTCCAGCGGTCGACGTCTGCGGGACTCTGCGTCCACTGGCACATCTTGGGGCGGAGGTCGGTAGAATCCGGCGCCTGTAAGAGAATAACTGCGTCAGTTAAAAGTCACTATTCGTGGATAAAATAAGAGTACTTTACACTTCGCCATTTTAATCCTCTACCAACAGTACTGCTCGCATTGTATACTAATAATACAGCATTGTAAGTAAACTGAAGGTGGAGAGGGGAAGTAGGAAGCGAAAGAAGTAGGAGGTTATCACTACTAACAGCTGTATCGACACATTGCGCTCCAGCAACATTTCTCTGCCTCAGAATACTGCAGTTAATGTTTTCCTTACTGAGGCCAGAATTAACACAATAGCAGCATCACTTTTTCCCATTCCCCACTTACATCTATAAACCCGAGAAATTTTAGGTACTCACAGTAATATTCCGGCAGTCCAGGCCACTCTCCATCCCAAGGGTGAGTATCGACCGGATGTACGTCATAATGAACAGCGAACAGAAAATCCTCCAGTTCGAATCTCGAATAGGAGTGTACCAGCGGAATCTTAGATCGCTCAAACACTAATCTTCGTCCCTAGAAAATAAAATAACAATATCTGATATTTGGAACAATTCTTTATTAAAAAACAAAATTTGTATAATGCCTTCACTACTTTAAAGTTACGTTCCTGCATGGATATATTCTCCTGGAACACGATACGTGACGCAAATCGTCAAGAGTGAAATAGATTTTCATCGACATAGATTGAGACAAAGGGAGATAAAGGGAGAGAGAGAGAGAGAGCGTGGGCTAAATGTATGCGAAACAAAATACATCTGTATATTAACACTGAAGCCTTGCTCCATTTTTGGGATCCTTATGTTCATAGCAGTAAGACTTCTTAGGAACACCTCACCAAATGTACTGTTGATCGCTACCCGGTGTAGTCACAACACACGAACGGCTTACATGGCCGTTCATATGGAAAAGCAATGGCCAGTACAACGCAAGCTTGAAAAAGATCCCTACCTGTCGTTAGTTTGTAATTACACTGGCTCCTCGCTTTATGAGATAAAAATCACTGATTTTCACTAGCAAATGGATTTTTACACCTTACTACGCCTCGTATGTGCAAGAGAACGATAACCATCACAAAAAAAACTATCGTCGTCATCTCTCGACCTTTAACACCTGCGCAGCTACGTTACACCTATCCAGAAGTTCCTTCATGCACTCCCGTAAATCCTGATCTAGACACTGTCGGGATCTTTCTCACACAGATCATATTGTAACGAACAGGTTACGAGAAAGGACGTTCCGACCCAGACGTGCTCTTAGAGTACCCCCCATGACACGATAAAGTCTTGCAGCTCGCGTTCAGTTCGGCCTTCCCCGTGTCAACAGGCGACTTCGCTACTGGCAGATCGTGTTATTCTCAGACGAGTCCACGTGTCTTCTTTCGCAAGGTGCTGGTCGTGCTCTCGTGTAGTGACACTTGGTGAGCGAATCCTGGCAGATGTTGTTGAGTAAATTCCCATCGTTCTGTGACATCGTGAGGAGGCTTCAGTGTTTATGGCCATACAGATCTTGCGGTGCCAGACAGTAAGTGGAACAGATCCTGTTGGACCAGGTGGTGGCTGCTGCGTATGGCGGTGGCCCTGAATTTCTTTTAATTCCAGGGCCGACGAGGCGGGTGTCAACAGGGATGTCTTGCGAAGCCTAGATATTGACGCAATGGTAGGACCGGCGGTGAATGCCGACCTAAACTCATCGTGCGTATGTGGGACATGCTTGACGGATATGTTTGTGGTAGTTCTGTTCTATCACAGACTCTCCTAGAACTCTCATAGAATATCACGGGAAAGTGGGAACGGATACCACAAGGCGACGTCCGTAGACGTATACGGGGCATGCCATGTAGCTGTCACACCAGTCCGACATTTCAGTTATTTTAATATATAAACGATCGAGGATGTAATGACGTTTTGTTGTGTAATTAATATCTGAAGGATGATAGTATAATTTGGTTCCTACACAAACCTCAATTACTTCTCTATGGAGTATGACAAACGCCCAAACTTATGTTGGCCTAATATTTTTAGCAGTGTAACTGTCAGAGTTGAAATTCAAACCCTCCTAAACAGCTCTCCACTAATCGAATTGAAAAGCGAGTTCCTCATTTCCCAGCTGCAGATTAGAGCTCGATCTTTTTATTTATTTATTTTCCTGCGTATTACTTCTATTTTTAGGTGATCAGTTTTAGTTTGGCCTTATGGAATCCAAGTCGATACCTCGCAGAGTTATTAGTATTGTATCAGTGGCTGCCATCTTTTCCGAAATCAAGTTCAACTACTCGTCATCACGCCTCTTTGCTCGTATGCGGAGTGTGGTTCAAATGGCTCTGAGTACTATGGGACTTAACATCTGAGGTCATCAGCCCGCAGACTTAGAACTACGAAAACCTAACTTACCTAAGGACATCACACACATCCATGCCCGAGGCAGGATTTGAACCTGCGACCGTAGCAGCGGCGCGGTTCCGTACTGAAGCACCTAGGACCACTCGTCCACAACTTCCGGTTCCGGAGTAATTGCTGTCATTGTTTCTGTAGGCATCAGTGCTGCTCAGGCAAGTTACAAAGAATTCCTGTTCGTCCAAGTTCTTGTGTTTGTTGTTGCAGTGGCTCCAGTGTCCCGTTGTTGTTCAAACGTATGCTTTAGGTTTCACAGGAGGAAACCACTTCCAATCTGGATGTAAGATACTAGTGACTTCTATAGTGTGAGGAGCGGTCCACTTAATTATGCGTGTTTTTCCTTTTTTTCATTTATTCGTGTGCGTTTTCCAGATCATGATGATTTTGTTACATAACTAGATGTACGCCATGGTCTCCACCACGCTGCACCACGACAGGGCAAGAGCTGGAGTTTATTCTACCTTCTTTCTCTTCCAGGGTGGAGGAGACGTCCGTGTTTCTATGGAGCCAAGTAGGTCTGCTAGTTGTGGGCAGAACCTTATTGTGGATATTCCTCCCCATTCTGTCCCCATTCTTGTCTGATTACTTTGCAGCCGCAGGATATGCTGAGGAGTTCCGTAAAGGAAAGGAGACTGGGCCTTTCTCCTCATGTTCCGCCGAAGGGAAAAGAGAAACCGCGACGTGCCGCCATTCAGACCACACTCCGGATGTGTTATGGAATATCGATTTTTTAATTTTTAATTAATAAGCACTGCTACGTTATTTACCTTACAATTTCGTTTGCGGTAACTGATCTTTCAGGCTGGAAGATTTTATTTTATAGATGTTTTCTAATCTTATAGTTTAGATACTGACTTTTATACAACTTTGTGTTTTACCTTACCAGGCTTCACGTTAATAGTATTTGAACTAGCTATAGTGCCCTCTGCTGGCATCAGTTCCCTAATATATGTACCAGACGCATTATGACCTTCACGAGCACTTACTATGTACATACATGTTTAGTTTGACGTTGATACTACATCAGATTACTCTTATAGATTTAGCGTCACCAAACTGAAATTTGTTGTTTCTATACTGTTTTCGTTTGTAACAGATCTGAAGATGGTAGTAGCCAAAACAGGTAATAGTCGAGTGTAAAAGTTTATCTGACCAAGACGGACCTGTAAAATAAACTGATTAAAGCAATGGGTTTCATTTTCGTCGCACCGGTAATGTTCTTCTTTTAAGCATTATCACTATTCTAGTTTGACGTCCGCTGGATTGACCACTCCCTCCACAATTTAGCTGCCAATTTTTGTAAGTGCTCGTCGCCAGTTTTCAAAAGTCCTCGTCGCTACTGCTGTGGAGGCCGACTTGCCACTGTTGTTACCGTAGGCCGAGTTTGTGAGTTCATGAAACGGTTTCTGTTGCGGTACACCATTGAGACAATTTCTCCCTGCACTATTACACAGCTATACCCCAGGGACAGGTAACAGGATAGTAGAACGAACGTTCTACAACACTGCAACAAATAAGTACCCAACTCACACAAATGAGTTAAAATTTTTACTTATCTCTGTGACTAGTGGAACTTTGAAATCTGTAACACTGCTTGTAATAAAGAAAAAAAGCCCTCAACAGCTAAGCCCAAATAATCGTAGGTAAATTTCTCGGTACGTAACAAATGCAATTTACAACGAATGTCTGTTCACTTCTAAGAGTTCATTAAACGACGTTCCCTGTCTAAGACAGCCCTGGTCCAGGATCTATAACCAAGCGGCCGAGAGCTGCTCTGTCTTCCAAATAGGCTTCTGTCCGTTGTCGTCTGGTCATTGGCGGATTGTATTCGTCTGGCAGTTGGTCGAGGCGAAGTCGACAGCTTCTCCTGAGCGCCTACCGTGGCGCTGGTGGAACTCGCGCAAGATGGCGAGTCTCTACGGCTCTGGCTCCAGCTCGCATCTATGCCCCTGTTGTGTGCTTTTGCCTGGCCGTGTCTTGTTCGGACGACACAGCACAAATGAGAACTATCATTTCACTCAGTATATGCCAATTATAGACCTCTGCTGCTAAATCATCTGGACTGAATGCTTCCCTCTTAGCGTCTATCTAAATGCGTTCTCTGTTTCATCAAGAATAACAAGGGAATATTCTCAAGAGACAATAAACAATGTTCGTGAAACTTTGCAGATGTATAAAGAGACGAAATAATTCAATAAGTATTTTTTGTTTGGTACCTAATTTCGTGTATAAGGGATAAAACACACAACGAAATGTCATTTTGCTTATTAGAGATGGAGGCAATATCTTTGAAACTATGATATATAGCAAATGCATCCCATAAAAAATTGAAATGTATTTAACGTTCGTTAAAACTGTATAATCTAATTTTGCAATAATTTGAAAGTTTGCAAATTGCGGCACCACCAATAATTAGTTTGAAAAACGAAACGTTTTGTTACAACGTAAATTAAAGAAGCTTTCTAATTGCTTACAAATACGTGTAACAAAACTGGTTCCTGAAATACAACGTTTCGAGACTAAGCTGTACAAAATGTGCTGTCAGATAGGTTTCAGAATACCTACTTGAAATACCTAACCAGTCAGTAAACATTCACTTTTAGTGTCGTTATTTATTTTACTTATAACTGTTTGATGTTCTAAATTGATATTTTATGTTTTAAAATCATTTTTGTATTATTTTACAGTTAACTATTCCCCATAACGTCCCAATAATTTACAGCAAGACAGCCGGGAGACATCGTCAACAACCGCCGATATTCCGACAGGAGACCACCCTGCCATTTTTAACACAAAACTACAGCAAGGAAGCGCTGTCCAAGGAAATTTACAACCTCGGTATTCAGGAAACTTTGTATAGATAACAAACAAACACACACACACACACACACACACACACACACACACACACACACACACACACGCACACACACAGACAGATAGACTATAAACATCACACAGACTGTAAACACCAGCCCCATCTAAAAGTACAGTTGACCGACGTTAGAAGCTATCGATAGTGTAATTAATAACCAACGGGTGAGTAGCATAAACACTGTACCTTCGTTCTGTGAGCAAGAGGAGACGAGGATTAGACGTAAAATTTAAACAAAAACCACCATCTCACTTTGTAAGGTTACTTCCTAATATAAATTCAAAAGCTTCCTTTAAAACACTATCAAAATACACTCCTGGAAATTGAAATAAGAACAACGTGAATTCATTGTCCCAGGAAGGGGAAACTTTATTGACACATTCCTGGGGTCAGATACATCACATGATCACACTGACAGAACCACAGGCACATAGACACAGGCAACAGAGCATGCACAATGTCGGCACTAGTACAGTGTATATCCACCTTTCGCAGCAATGCAGGCTGCTATTCTCCCATGGAGACGATCGTAGAGATGCTGGATGTAGTCCTGTGAAACGGCTTGCCATGCAATTTCCACCTGGCGCCTCAGTTGGACCAGCGTTCGTGCTGGACGTGCAGACCGCGTGAGACGACGCTTCATCCAGTCCCAAACATGCTCAATGGGGGACAGATCCGGAGATCTTGCTGGCCAGGGTAGTTGACTTACACCTTCTAGAGCACGTTGGGTGGCACGGGATACATGCGGACGTGCATTGTCCTGTTGGAACAGCAAGTTCCCTTGCTGGTCTAGGAATGGTAGAACGATGGGTTCGATGACGGTTTGGATGTACCGTGCACTATTCAGTGTCCCCTCGACGATCACCAGTGGTGTACAGCCAGTGTAGGAGATCGCTCCCCACACCATGATGCCGGGTGTTGGCCCTGTGTGCCTCGGTCGTATGCAGTCCTGATTGTGGCGCTCACCTGCACGGCGCCAAACACGCATACGACCATCATTGGCACCAAGGCAGAAGCGACTCTCATCGCTGAAGACGACACGTCTCCATTCGTCCCTCCATTCACGCCTGTCGCGACACCACTGGAGGCGGGCTAGACGATGTTGGGGCGTGAGCGGAAGACTTCGTAACGGTGTGCGGCCAGCTTCATGGAGACGGTTGCGAATGGTCCTCGCCGATACCCCAGGAGCAACAGTGTCCCTAATTTGCTGGGAAGTGGCGGTGCGGTCCCCTACGGCACTGCGTAGGATCCTACGGTCTTGGCGTGCATCCGTGCGTCGCTGCGGTCCGGTCCCAGGTCGACGGGCACGTGCACCTTCCGCCGACCACTGGCGACAACATCGATGTACTGTGGAGACCTCACGCCCCACGTGTTGAGCAATTCGGCGGTACGTCCACCCGGCCTCCCGCATGCCCACTATACGCCCTCGCTCAAAGTCCGTCAACTGCACATACGGTTCACGTCCACGCTGTCGCGGCATGCTACCAGTGTTAAAGACTGCGATGGAGCTCCGTATGCCACGGCAAACTGGCTGACACTGACGGCGGCGGTGCACAAATGCTGCGCAGCTAGCGCCATTCGACGGCCAACACCGCGGTTCCTGGTGTGTCCGCTGTGCCGTGCGTGTGATCATTGCTTGTACAGCCCTCTCGCAGTGTCCGGAGCAAGTATGGTGGGTCTGACACACCGGTGTCAATGTGTTCTGTTTTCCATTTCCAGGAGTGTATCTGGAAGTGCATGCTAGTATCTCCATGTTGTTATATCCCGTAGAATTAGAGGTACGCAGACAATGTTCTGCAAAAGCAGATTTGCTCGGCTGTGGCGAATACCACTTTCAACATGTGTTGACTTCCACGTGGGTTTTACTCAATGACAAGTACTAGCAGTAAACAGATGGAAAGACCGCTATCCCCTATTATTGCCAGTTTGTGTATGGAAGATTTGGAGGGAAATGCCTTGCAGTTGGAGGCTTTGAAACTTGGGTGTTTTCTAGTTATGTAGACGATACTTTTGTTATTTGGCTACATGGCAGCTGAGAATTTGAAACACTTTTTAGAGCATCTAAGTTCAATCCACCCGAAAATTTGTTTCACGTTGGACGTGGAGAAGAATGGTTGTCTACCCTTCCTTGATGTGTTGGTTAGAAGGAAGGTGGACGGTACTTTGGTACCTGCCCTTTATGCGACTCCTACTCACGCTGGATTGTATCTGCAGGCTGATAGTTGTCACCATCCGGCTCAACGTGATGGTGAACTTAGAACCGTGGTACATAGGGCCCTTGTTATCTCGGACACTGAGAGTTTGTGAGCTGAGTTAACCCATCTGGAAGTCACCTTTCGTCAGAATGCTTACAGTGAAAGGCGCTATCGACCAACTGTGCATCGAGTGAGTGATGATAATACCGAAGTGGCTCCAAAGCCATTTTCCTTAACGCAGGGGTCATTTCTAACAGGATTAGTCTTATTTTGCGGAAATATGTTGTAAATTGTGTTGTTCGATCACTATCTAAGAACAGGATCCTTTTAGGTTCCGTAAATGACTATTTTGGTTTGCGTAAAGAGGATGTCTACTTATTCCTCGCAGTTGTGACGTGTCATATATTTGTCAGACTATCACGACAGTGGAAGACCAGCGTTCTGCGCATATGCCACACACATGATTACAACAACCGAGCAAATCCGCTGTTGCAGAACACTGTCTTGACACCGGAAATCCTATGGAATATATTAAAGCGGAGATTATGCCATACACTTCCATGCACAAACAAAAAAGGTGGTATTGCATTTTTTCCCCTCTATGTACCCGCCAAGTTTCGAAGAGATTGACATTTTTGGAACGTTTCCTGTAAGCAAAATCCTGTTTTACTGCTCCTTCACGATTTTCTAGTCATCTGTGTTTATTTTGCAAGTACCTTGTTGATATCCCTTGGCATAAAGTACTGCGAAATACGTCTGTAATGTGGTGGCGCCCATTTACGGTTGAAATACCTACGGGAGAGCAGTAACTCCTGTATATAGCGATAAATCGACATTGATTGCATTGAGATCCCATGGAGTCATTCTGTGACCTACCGCATATTTTCTGGTTGTGTAATTGATTCTTGCTTTAATATGTCTTACAGTGACTGCTTTTCCCTGTATTGTTGAACATCTTGATATAATTGACTCAGGGTTCTGAAATATTATTCCTTTCTGTGTCACCGCCACATTGCAATACCTCCCGTCTTTGCCTTTACAAATGTAATAGAGGTCGTATTGATGTTTTGATGCCACGAATTTCGCACTGTAGTTTATTTCTTCCGGTAATTAATTTTTTTTCAGAATCTGAATTACTGATTGCTTCGGGCTTTTCTCTTACAGTCTGCCGAAGTTGAGCTGCTCCGTTATATAAGTGAGCTGTTTTTTTGGGGATGTTGGGATCTTCAGCCATCGATTAGTCCAAATTCCCACAATGTTGAGTTCCAAGTTTTAATTTACATTGGGAGCCTCAGCTGCGTGGTGTATTTTTATTTGTGTATTTATTGTAGGTGGTGGCGAGAAATGATCGGACTCATGACTGAGCTGATGCAGCTAGTCACAAATCTCAACTTCTTCATTTCAGAGAAGCACTTGCACCTCACATCCTCAACTATTTGTTCGATATATTCAGTCTCTCTTCTTCCTCTACAGCTCTGTCAAATATTATGAAAATTCGGAAATAAGTGGCTAGTTTTGACGGTATAGACTCAGTTCTTTGTTTACTTTAGTTCTGGCACGTAATTAATACAGTTTAAGTTGTTTCTATTACTCGCGAAGTCCTGTATTAGTTTCCGAACTTAGGACCTAAACTTTCTAAGTAAAGTTAATCACAGGGTACTCATTTCAGTTGAATTCTATCTTAAGTTATTTTGTGTAATCAGTCTCTTACCAGCGGAAAATTTCCAGACTGGCTAAAGTTTGCTGAAGGGCTGGGCTGTTTTGAGGGAAGAGACCAAACTGCGAGGTCATCGGTCTCATCGGTTTATGGAAGGACGGGGAAAGAAGTCGGCCGTGCCCTTTCAAAGGAACCATCCCGGCATTTGCCTGGAGACATTTAGGGAAATCACGGAAAACCTAAATCAGGATGGCCAGACGCGGGATTGAACCGTCGTCCTCCCGAATGCGAGTCCAGTGTGCTAACCACTGCGCCACCTCGCTCGGTAGTTTGCTGAAGTTAGACCTCTTCAGAAGAATGGGGAAAAAGCGATACAGTCGAAATATCGACCAGTTTCACATCTGGCTGTAAATAATATTTTGTCCAAGTCACAGTTTGGGTTACTTAGAGGTCCCGATACAGAGAAAGCTAATTACACGTACACTGAGACTGTATTTAATTCATTAGATGACAAATTAGAGGTTACTGACATTATCTGTGACCTGTCAAAAGCCTTTGACTGTGTGAATCGCAACAGTGTCTTAAGTGAATTGGAATGTTAAACTGTCACTGGCAATGCTGAAACATAGTCCATTCTTACCTCACTAAATGGAAACGAAGTATATTGTTGCGAAGTACAATTGCACATATTTAGTAATGGCAGAATAAAATTTTCACTGTCAGTAATAAACGGTTTAAAGCTAATTCTTTGTCTTTAAACATTGAAAATATTTGTTACAAATAATGTTTCGAACAATAGCTAAATAAATAGTATTTATGCTAAAAATAACTATAATCTACGTAACGAACTAAAGTCAATTACGTTGGCCCACAATGGGGTCAAATATGCAGTAACTCACATTTTCAATAAATTACCAGCGATCATTAAAAACTTCGTTTAAGGTAAAGCACAGTACAACAAAATTTGAAAGACTTTTCCTAAGGCAATTCCTTGTACTCCATAGATGTGTATCGTTACCGGGCCTGTTAGACCAGCTTAAGTAGAAACGTCTGTCAGAGTTCAGTTCTGACCGCAAGTATAGGTATCTTTGGTATGATAAATTTATTGAAAGTGAATAACTATGTTTCATTCTGACTCTGTATTAACTCTGTAAATATTAGCACTTCCATTTTGCTGTAATATATTCACGTATTTTGACAGTCTCCTGACAGATGATCAGAAAAGTGAGCCATTTGCAAAGTGATTCTACCACTGCTAACATTCATTTCACGTAAGGACCAAGAAGACAGCCATCTACAGAGGCTTGTAGACCAGTCGTTTCTCGTTTGCTCTGTTTACAGTGTGAAAAGGAAAGAAATCGACTAGTAAAGATTCGTGGTACCCTCCGCTTACAGAGCAATACTGAGGTGACGAAACTCGTAGGATACCACCTAATAACGTGTTGGACCTTCTTTTCCAGCTTAAGTGCAGCAACATGGGGTCGATGGAAGTCCACTGACATTGACGAAAAATCACAGAAATTGCTTCAGTGCCGAATACATACGACAACATGCCTACTTCTGTCCGGTGGACTAACGTTTCAAACGGTCTGTGCTTAGAACATTTCCTGGCATTCCAAAAGCAGCTTCGAATCTCCATTCCAGGTTTATTGTAACCCTTGGACCTTCAAAATGACGATGAAAAACAGAAGTAGCATCGGGGTTGAATTAAAAAGGCACAGTGCCGACTTCTGCATCGGAACCAACTACTGAGCTCCCAGGAAAGTTTACAAGCAGAGACCGTTTGCAGAGTTCCAGGTTTACTGTGACTCTTGGACCTTCACATTGACGATGACGCACAGAAATTACATCGCACTAAATACATCAGGCACCATGCCGACTTCTGTCCAGGCGAGTAACGCTACAAATTGTCTGTGCTTGGACTCATTCTCGGGAGTCCAGTAGTTGCTACTGATGAACCACTACTGGTTCACTGTAGCCCTTATACCGTCACATTGACGATAAATCACAGAAATTACCTCGGAATTGTATACAATAATGACCATCCCGATTCTGCTCAGGTGAGTATAGCTTCAAACGTACTGTGCTCTGAGCCATTCCTAGGAGTCCAATAGTAGTTTCCGGTCCATCACTAGAGATTTACTGTAACCCTTGGACCTTTATATTGAAGATGAATCACAAAAATTCCATCGTAATGAATACAACAGCCACTATGCCGTCTTCTGTCCTGGCGACTAATGCTCCAAACGGCGTGTGCTTGGAACCTTTCGTAGGAGTCCGGTAGTAGTTTCCGATGCACCATTACACGTTTACTGTACCCCTTTGACCTTCACATTGGCGATGAAACACAGAAATTGCATATGGATTGAATACAACAGGCACCACGCCGACTTCTCTCCAGACGCGCGAAATTTGGCACGAACTTCAATGCGAGATGCCTTTAATAGGTTCCACAACGAAACATTGTCTCGAAATTTGGTAGAAAATCCGAAGAAATTCTGGTCGTATGTAAAGCACACAAGCGGAAAGACGCAGTCAATACCTTCGCTGCGCAGTGCCGATGGTACTGTTACCGACGACTGTGCCGCTAAAGCGGAGTTATTGAACGCAGTTTTCCGAAATTCCTTCACCAGGGAAGACGAATGGAATATTCCAGAATTTGAAACACGAACAGCTGCTAGCATGAGTTTCTGAGAAGTAGATACCTTAGGGGTTGCAACTCAAATCGCTTGATACGGGCAAGTCTTGAGGTCCAGATTGTATACCGATTAGGTCCCTTTCAGATTACGCTGATACAATAGCTCCCTACTTAGCAAACATATACAACTGCTCGCTCACCGATAGATCTGTACCTACAGATTGGAAAATTGCGCAGGTCGCACCAGTGTTTAAGAAGGGTAGTATGAGTAATCCATCGAACTACAGACCTATATCATTGACGTCGGTTTGCAGTAGGGTTTTGGAGCATATACTGTATTCAAACAGTATGAATCACCTCGAAGGGAACGATCTATTGATACGTTATCAGCATGGTTTGTGCATCGCAGCTAGCTCTTTATTCGCACGAAGTAATGGCCGCTATCGACAGGGGATCTCAGGTTGATTCCGTATTTCTGGATTTCCGGAAAGCTTTTGACACCGTTCCTCACAAGCGACTTCTAATCAAGCTGCGGGCCTATGGGGTATCGTCTCAGTTGTGCGACTGGATTCGTGATTTCCTGTCAGGAAGGTCGCAGTTCGTAGTAATAGACGGCAAATCATCGAGTAAAACTGAGGTGATATCAGGTGTTCCCCAGGGAAGCGTCCTGGGACCTCTGCTGTTCCTGATCAATGTAAATGACTTGGGTGACAATCTGAGCAGTTCTCTTAGGTTGTTCGCAGATGATGCTGTAATTTACCGTCTAGTAAGGTCATCCGAAGACCAGTATCAGTTGCAAAGCGATTTAGAAAAGATTGCTGTATGGTGTGGCAGGTGGCAGTTACGCTAAATAACGAAAAGTGTGAGGTAATCCACATGAGTTCCAAAAGATATCCGTTGGAATTCGATTACTCGATAAATAGTACAATTTTCGAGGCTTTAAAGTGAACTGGCTAGCCGAAGAAATTAATATGAAGAGTTTATTCCATTATATGTTTTTGTTTTAAGATTCAGCGAGACTAACGTTCATTAACGTAACAAATAATTTCCACTGAATATTAATATTGTTAAGAAAGAGAACTTCACAGAAGCATTTAATTGTGAATCAAAATTGGATGAAATTTCATTTTGATTAAGGCCCACCACGTAAGTCGTCAACAGTCACCATTACCAATCAATTTTTGTAGTAAATAATAAATTAAATTACGACGGCCGTCGGACGTGAGAGGGACTTCCAACGTCTCGTTGAGCCCACGCCACGTCTTGTTACTGCACTACGCCGGGCAAAAGGTAGTGCAACGCCACTGTTCCGAGTAATCGCTTAAGGTATGGGAAAGAGTACCCTGGTTTAATGGCCGTGTGGGAATAACAGTTACCGTAAACAAAGAGAGCTTACTTGCGGATTCCAAAGAAATCAAGACCTAGCTGACAAACTAAAAGTTAACGAAACGAAAATGAGCCGAAAGAGAGCAATGAGAGAAGCGTTCAGTGACTGTACGAGGTGCATTCAAGTTCTAAGGCCTCCGATTTTTTTTCTAATTAACTACTCACCCGAAATCGATGAAACTGGCGTTACTTCTCGACGTAATCGCCCTGCAGACGTACACATTTTTCACAACGCTGACGCCATGATTCCATGGCAGCGGCGAAGGCTTCTTTAGGAGTCTGTTTTGACCACTGCAAAATCGCTGAGGCAATAGCAGCACGGCTGGTGAATGTGCGGCCACGGAGAGTGTCTTTCATTGTAGGAAAAAGCCAAAAGTCACTAGGAGCCAGGTCAGGTGAGTAGGGAGCATAAGGAATCACTCCAAAGTTGTTATCACGAAGAAACTGTTGCGTAACGTTAGCTCGATGTGCGGGTGCGTTGTCTTGGTGAAACAGCACACTCGCAGCCCTTCCAGGACGTTTTTGTTGCAGTGCAGGAAGGAATTTGTTCTTCAAAACATTTTCGTAGGATGCACCTGTTACCGTAGTGCCCTTTGGAACGCAATGGGTAAGGATTACGCCCTCACTGTCCCAGAACATGGACACCATCATTTTTTCAGCACTGGCGGTTACCCGAAATTTTTTTGGTGGCGGTGAATCTGTGTGCTTGCATTGAGCTGACTGGCGCTTTGTTTCTGGATTGAAAAATGGCATCCACGTCTCATCCATTGTCACAACCGACGAAAAGAAAGTCCCATTCATGCTGTCGTTGCGCGTCAACATAGCTCGGCAACATGCCACACGGGCAGCCACGTGGTCGTCCGTCAGCATTCGTGGCAACCACCTGGATGACGCTTTTCGCATTTTCAGGTCGTTATGCAGGATTGTGTGCACAGAACCCACAGAAATGCCAACTCTGGAGGCGATCTGTTCAACAGTCACTCGGCGATCCCCCAAAACAATTCTCTCCACTTTCTCGATCATGTCGTCAGACCGGCTTGTGCGAGCCCGAGGTTGTTTCGGTTTGTTGTCACACGATGTTCTGCCTTCATTAAACTGTCTCACCCACGAACGCACTTTCGACGCATCCATAACTCCATCACCACATGTCTCCTTCAACTGTCGATGAATTTCAATTGGTTTCAGAAAACGAATGATTGCACGCTCTTCAAGTACGGAAAACGTCGCCATTTTAAGTATTTAAAACAGTTCTCATTCTCGCTGCTGGCGGTAGAATTCCATCTGCCGTACGGTGCTGCCATCTCTGAGACGTATTGACAATGAATGCGGCCTCATTTTAAAATAATGCGCATGTTTCTATCTCTTTCCAGTCCGGAGAAAAAAAGTCGGAGGCCTTAGAACTTGAATTCACCTCGTACGTTGTCAGCCGATCTGAGTAACAATCCTGTGAGGTTTTGCTCTTAAGTAAAATCGGTAACAGCTTCGAAATCTTCTATTCAATGACTCAGTAACCATACTGGCAACGAAGAGGAAGGTAGCAGAGAAAGTCGAAATATTGAATCCAGTCTTCTAAGTCACCGCGTAAGATTATAATACCAGCCTTCCTTTCAACCATTGTTCAAACATCGAGGTGGCAGATATTGAGATAGGCGATCGCGGAACAGAAAAGTAACTACAATCGCTTACTTGTGGAGAGTCATCAGGACGGGGTGTGATACCTATAACATTCTTCACCGGATGTAGTCCATCAACAAAGGAGGTGGCTTACAAAACACTCCTTCGACCTATACTTGACTATTGCTCATCAGTGTGGGATCCGTACCAGGTCGGGTTGACAGAGGAGATAGACAAGATCCAAAGAAGAGCGGCGCCTTTCGTCACAGGGTTATTTGGTAAGCGTGATAGCGTTACGGAGATGTTTAGCAAACTCAAGTGGCAGACTCTGCAAGAGAGGCTCTCTGCATTGCGGTGTAGCTTGCTGTCCAGGTTTCTAGAGGGTGCATTTCTGGATGAGGTATCGAATGTATTGCTTCCCCCTACTTATACCTCCCGACGAGATCACGAGTGTAAAATTAGAGAGATTCGAGCGCGCACGAAGACTTTCCGGCAGACGTTCTTCCCGCGAACCATACGCGACTGGAACAGGAATGGGACGTAAAGGCAGTGGCACGTAAAGTGCCCTCCGATACACACCGTTCGGTGGCTTGCGGAGTATAAATGTAGATGTAGATGTGATACCTGTAAGATTCCACAGAGTTTATACGAAAGAACGTGCTTCCCTTCTAGCAGTAGTTTATCGTAGATCGATAGAGCAACAAAGGGTACATGGTAACTACGGTAAGAGCAGGTCACTGTCGTTTCCAACAAGGGCCGTAGGACAGACGGACATAATATTAGACCTGCATCGTTGACGTCAACCTGTTGTAGAATTGTGAAACATGCTTTATGCTGGAGAATTGTGAAATTTTTGGACAACTAAAATCGCCTCTACAAAAATCTACAAGGATTCCGCAAATTGGTTTCTTGTGAAACTCACGTCGCTCTGTCCTACCAAGGGATTCATTGCGCTGCAGACAACGGCTCTCAGGTCAGATTGATGTCGTAATTCTGAACTTAGAGAAAGTCCCGCACTGCTATATTATGGAAAAATACGAGCTTGCCAAGTACCATATCAGTTTTGCGACTGGTTTCACTATTTTCTTGCAGACAGAAATCAACACGTCCCTCTTAACGGAACAAAATCGACATATTTAAAGATACACTACTGGGCATTAAAATTGCTACTCCACGAAGATGACGTCCTACAGACACGAAATTTAACCGACAGGAAGAAGGTGCTGTGATATGCAAATGATAAGCTTATCAGAGCATTAACACAAGGTTGGCGCCGGTGGCGACACCTACAACGTGCTGACATGAGAAAAGTTTCCAACCTGTTTCTCATACACAGTTGATCGGCGTTGACTGGTGAAACATTGTTGTGATGCCTCGTGTAAGGAGGAGAAATGCGTACCATCACATTTCCGACTTTCATAAAGGTCGGATAGTAGCCTATCACGATTGCGGTTTATCCTATCGCGACATTGCTGCCCGCGTTGGTCGAGATCCAATGACTGTTAGCAGAATATGAAATCGGTGGGTTCAGTAGGGTAATACGGAAGGCCGTGCTGGATCCCAACGGCCTCGTATCACTAGCAGTCGAGATGACAGGCATGCTATCCGCATGGCAGTAATGGGTCGTGCAGCCACGTCTCGACCCGTGGGTCAACAGATGGGGACATTTGCAAGACAACAACCATCTGCACCAACAGTACGACGACGTTTGCAGCAGCATGGACTATGACCTCGGAGAGCATGGCTGCGGTTACCCTTGAAACTGCATCACAGACAGGAGGGCCTGCGATGGTGTACTCAACGACGAACCTGGGTGCACGAATGGCAAAACGTCATATTTTCGGATGAATCCATGTTCTGTTGACAGCATCAATGATGGTCGCATCCGTGTTTGGCGACATCGCGGTGAACGCACATTGGAAGCGTGTATTCGTCATCGCCATGCTGGTGTATCACCCGGCGTGATGGTATGGGGTGCCATTGGTTACACGTCTCGGTCATCTCTTGTTCGCATTGACGGCAGTTTGAACGGTGGACGTTACATTTCAGATGTGTTACAACCCGTGGTTCTACCTTTCATTCGATCCCTGCGAAACCTTATATTTCAGCAGGATAATGCACGACTGCATGTTGCAGGTCCTGTACGGACATTTCTGGATACAGAAAATGTTCAACTTCTGCCCTGGCCAGCACATTCTCCAGATCTCTCACCAACTGAAAACGTCTGGTCAGTGGTGGCCGAGCAACTGGCTCGTCACAATACGCCAGTCACTACTCTTGATGAACTGCGGCATCGTGTTGAAGCTGCATGGGCTGCTGTACCTGTACACGCCATCCAAGCTCTGTTTGACTCAATGCTCAGGCGTATCAAGGCCTTTATTACGGCCAGAGGTGGTTGTACTGGGTACTGATTTCTCAGGATCTATGCACCCAAATTGCGTGAAAATGTAATCACATGTCATTTCTAGTATAATATATTTGTCCAATGAATACCCGTTTATCATCTGCATTTCTTCTTGGTGTAGCATTTTTAATGGTTAGTAGTGTAATTTCCGCAGTACCTCACTGAAGTGTGAGAGAGCCGCTACTGTTTACCGTGCATATAAATTATCTAGTAGAAAGCGTCGGAAGGTCTTTAGGACTGTTCGCATGTGACGCGATTGTCTATGAGGCGGTAGCAACGCTAGAAGACAGTATTGATTTGCAGAATCACTCAAAGCGGATTGATGAACGGTGCAATCGCTGGCAGTTAATGCTGAATGTAAATAAATGTAGCATGTTGCGCGTACATAGAAAAAGAAATCCAAAGTTCTACGCCTACAGTATTGATGTCAAACTGCTGGGAACCGTATATCCGTCGTTCTGTCACAGAGACATCCGGCGGAATGACCACATGAAACTATTAGCAGTAAAAGCAGATGCAAGACTGAGATTCACAGGAAGAATCTTAAGGAAATGTAACTCATCCACGAAAGAAGTGGATTACAAGGCGCTTGTTCGACGGATTTTTGACTAATGTTAATCAACCTGGGACCCTTGCTAAGAGGGACTGATACAGTAGATAGAGAAGATCCAACTAAGAGTGGCGCGTTTCGCCCCGGGATCGTTTAGCCGGGGTGATAGCGTGCTTCCGAGATGTTCAGCGAACTCCACTGGCAGGCGCTAGAAGACAGGCGATGGGCATAACGTAGAGGTTTACTACTGAAATTTCGACATAGTGCTTCCCAGGAAGAGTGGGGCAACATTTAATTTCCTGCCACACACATCTCGCGAAACCAACAGGACGAGAATGTTCGAGAAATCAGAGGGGCTTGCCGACAGTAGCCATCCCGAGTGGAACAGGAAAGGGGGGACAAACTAGTGGTACTAGAAGTACTGACAGTCCAGCACCCTCGTGTGACAGGCGAAATACTAATGTAGGTGAAGACGAACGTCAGCAATGGAAGCTCTCATTACCACCTGGAATCACTACTTCTTCTTTCTTTCATCTTCTTTTTCTTGTACCTTTGTGCCGCATCTGTGCAGTGTCGGCTTGGTTGTTAATGGATTTGAAGTGGTTAATTTAAGGGGTTGCCAGAGGCCTTACCTGCCTCCTTCCCGCCACCCCCGGGGTGGAATATGTGTACAACTGTGTGCGCGTGAAAATGGACGGAAGTTTTGTGAATATTTGCGAATCGTGTATCTGAGGTGGAACTTGGGTACCAGCCCGGTATTCACCTAGGGCAGCGGTTCCGAACCTTTCTTACACCATTAACTCCTACACCCCCTCCTCCATCTATTACCGACACAGTCCCCCTCGCCTACCCCCCCCCCCCCCCCCCGCCACTAAGTTCCGAAATTATGATCAACTTTAGCGCCTAACTACTAACGGTAGCACGGAAAATCTTTAGTAGAACACTTTTATTTTTAAAATAATGAAAGGTGAACGATATTTAGTTTTTGTGTGTGTGTGGTGCATCGCAAGTGCTACCCACTACCCCTTCTCGGATAAGAAAGCTAATTATCCACAGTGAGGGTAGACACTTGTTACAAAGCATACTTCCCCTGCGTTACTCCTCTCCACTGCGGAACTTGCTTGACCTCCACGCTGCAACCCCATTTAAAATCACACAAGTTCACATGTGTGCACTATCCTTACTGTTCGTAAATCACTTCATTGCTGCACTCCTTACTTCTGAACTGGCAGAAGACAGCTTCAGGCCGTTAATGCTTCGTGTCTAACCACTCAAATACTAATACTGTGTACATCACTAGAATAACTCTTATTTGCACTACTGGAAATTAAAATTGCTACACCAAGAAGAAATGCAGATGAGCAGATGATAAACGCGTATTGAAACTTCCTGGCAGATTAAAACTGTGTGCACGACCGAGACTCGAACTCGGGACCTTTGCCTTTCGCGGGCAAGTGCTCTACCAACTGAGCTACCGAAGCACGACTCACGCCCGGTACTCACAGCTTCACTTCTGCCAGTACCTCGTCTCCTACCTTCCAAACTTCACAGAGGCTCTCCTGCGAACCTTGCAGAACTAGCACTCCTGAAAGAAAGGATATTGCGGAGACATGGCTTAGCCACAGCCTGGGGGATGTTTCCAGAATGAGATTTTCACTCTGCAGCGGAGTGTGCGCTGATATGAAATATATTCAGAGTGAAAATCTCATTCTGGAAACGCGTATTCATTGGACAAATACATTATACTAGAACTGACATGTGATTACATTTTCACGCAATTTGGGTGCATAGATCCTGAGAAATCAGTACCCAGAACAACCACCTCCGCCCGTAATAACGGCCTTGATACGCCTGGACATTGAGTCAAACAGAGCTTGGAAGGCGTGTACAGGTACAGCTGCCCATGCAGCTTCAACACGATACCACAGTTGATCAAGCATAGTGACTGGAGTATTGTGACGAGCCAGTTGCTCAGCCACCATTGACCAGACTTTTCAATTGGTGAGAGATGTGGACAATATACTGGCCACGGCAGCAGTCGAACGTTCTCTGTATCCAGAAAGGACAGGACAGGACCTGCAACATGCGGTCGTGCATTATCCTGCTGAAATGTAGGGTTTCGCAGGGATCCAATGAAGGGTAGAGCAACGCGTCGTAACACATCTGAAATGTAACGTCCACTGTTCAAAGTGCCGTCAGTGCGAACAAGAGGTGACCGAGACGTGTAACCAGTGGCACACTATACCATCACGCCGCGTGATACGCCAGTATGGCGATGACGAATACACGCTTGCAATGTGCGTTCACCGCGATGTCGCCAAACACGCATGCGACCATCATGATGATGTAAACAGAACCTGGATTCATCCGAAAATATGACGTTTTGCCATTCGTGCACCCAGGTTCGCCGTTGAGTACACCATCGCAGGCGCTCCTGTCTGTAATGCAGCGTCAAGGGTAACAGCAGCCATGGTCTCCGAGCTCATAGTCCATGCTGCTGCAAACGTCGTCGAACTGTTCGTGCTGATGGTTGTTGTCTTGCAAACGTCCCCATCTGTTGACTCAGGGATCGAGACGTGGCTGCACGATCCGTTACAGCCATGCGGATAAGATGCCTGTCATCTCGACTGCTAGTGATACGAGGCCGTTGGGATCCAGCACGGCGTTCCGTATTACCCTCCTGAACCCACCGAATCCATATTCTGCTAACATTCATTGGACCTCGACCAACGCGAGCAGCATTGTCGCGATACGATAAACTGCAATCGCGATAGGCTACAATCCGACCTTTACCAAAGTCGGAAACGTGATGGTACGCATTTCTCCTCCGAACACGAGGCATCGCAACAACATTTCACCAGGCGATGCCGGTCAACTGCTGTTTGTGTATGAGAAACCGGTTGGAAACTTTCCTCGTGTCAGCACCGGCGCCAACCGTGTGTGAATGCTCTGAAAATCTAATCATTTGTGTGGTGTCACCGCCAGACACCACACTTGCTAGGTGGTAGCTTTTAAATCGGCCGCGGTCCGCTAGTATACGACGGACCCGCGTGTCGCCACTGTCAGTGATGGCAGACCGAGCGCCGCCACACGGCACGTCTAGTGAGACGTACTAGCACTCGCCCCAGTTGTACAGCCGACTTAGCCAGAGATGGATCACTGACAACTACGCTCTCATTTGCCGAGACGATAGTTAGCATAGCCTTCAGCCACGTCATTTGCTACGACCTAGCAAGGCGGCATAGCATTTGATATTGAGATTATAACATGTACCGTCAAGAGCGATGTACACCAATTGTGGATTAAAGTTAAGTATTATATCAATTACGTACTTTATTTGCTACTATTAATTGCCTTAACTGTTCCAGACCTCACGCCAGTCAGCGTGTAATTAAACGCGTGCATTTCGGCCTCCTCTAGCAACACAGTGTTGGCTCTTCTGCCAACACTTCAATTTGCACGTCACAGCTTCTTCTTGCTGTCGGTTAAATTTCGCATCTGTAGCACGTCATCTTCGTGATGTAGCAATTTTAATGGCCAGTAGTGTAGTTACTGATGTATAGTGCTGTCAGTTCATTCATTTTTCTGTTTCGAAGCGACTCGCGAAGCAATTTATGGACCACTGCAGGTACTATCTACAACTTGGAAAAGAAATTTGTTTGAGACATTTAGCATTTGTTAAGTATATGTCCGACTTTTATCATCACCGACGTGCAGAACAAAGCTCAACATACGTGTGTACTGGGTGGACTATGTGTGGACCCAGTAACCTTCACTGCATTAATGCTACTAATTGAGAAAAAGTTATTATTGTTACCTTCTATTAGCAATATTAGAGTCTTAGAAAATTATATTAATAGTAATGATGTTTTCAAAATAATTTCGTTTCGTGACTGCAACAGGTTGGGAACGATTGACTTAGCGGGATGTGGGGAGCCGCCTAAAATTCCTAAAAACCACATCCGAGCTGTCCAGCATACTGACCCTCATGGTTATTCAGGCCGATTCGATCCATGGCCTTCGCACCTCCCTGTGCCGAAAGCGATGCTTTAACACACACGGCTATCTGGGCGCGTCGATTGGAATCACTACGAGACCATGTGTAGATCTCCAACGCGACCATATCCTCTCAGGTACATACTTATTTCAGTCTGTTCGTTAACCCTTCCCACTCTCTCTGCCCACCTCCATCACTCCCTCCCTGTGTCCACCTCCCACACGCCCACTCTCAATTCATCTCCTCTTGCTCTTCTCTCTGTCCATCTCTTCCGTCCTCCTGCGGCTCCCCCTGTCGGAGATTTGAGTCCTCCCTCGGGCATGGGTGTATGTGTTGTGCTTAGCGTAAGTTACATTAAGTAGTGCGTAAGCCTAGAGACCGATGACCTCAGCAGTCTGGTCCCATAGTCCTTACCAAAAATTTCCAATTTTTCTTCCACCCTCGTCTCTGTGTCAATCTGCTCTTCCTCCCTCTGTCCTCCCTCTGTCCATCTACTCCTCCACCCTATCCAATCACATCTCCTACTTCCCCTCTCTTTATCAATTACTTGGTCTCCGTATCCCCGTCTCTCCATCTATCTCCTACTCCCTTTTTGCTGTTCGTCTCGTGCCCCCTTCTTTCTGTGTTCATCTCCATCTCTTCGTTCTCTCTGTCCACCTCCTCCTCTCCCCTTCGGCACATTCTCACGTATCTCAGTGCTGATCACTTCTTATTCCCTGGACTTTCTGTCATGAATGATGTATGTTTGTCGATGCATTCAGCGGCATATGTGGATGTTGTCCACAAGATGTGTTGCGAATAGAGTTAGCAGCAAGGAATTAATATTTTAAAACGTAGTGAATGAGTTTGCAGATTTTCACGCGTCTTAGTATTTGACGTGATATCTCCTGAACTATGTATCGTACGCTGATATATGAAGGGCTTATTTCAATAGTGGTACGTGTCCATTTTTGTTCATTCTGAGATACAGAGTCCTAAAGTTAAATGAGCGCTAAAAAATCTGCAGTTGAGATACGAGAAATATTCAAGCATATGGCTTCTTGCTAGAGATGAACCTTTCTTTCTGTTTGTTTGGACCATTAATTTCAGAAGCATTATAGACAGAAAAGTGGAGGTAATAGACTTGTACCGCTACTGAAACAAGCCCTTCATATGTTTATAGGTACACTATGTGATCAAAAGTATCCGGACACCCCAAAAAACATACGTTTCTCATATTAGGTGCATTCTCCTGCCACCTACTGCTAGGTACTCCATATCTGCGACCTCAGTAGTCACTACACATCGTGAGAGAGCAGAAACGGGGGCTCCACGGAACTCCACGGACTTCGAACGTGGTCAGGTGTTTGGGTGTCACTTGTGTCATACGTATGTACGCGAGATTTCCACACTCCTAAACATCCCCAGGTCCACTGTTTCCGATGTGATAATGAAGTAGAAACGTGAAGTGACACGTACAGTACAAAAGCGTACAGCCTGAAAGAGACTGCCGACAGTTGAAGAGGGTCGAAATCTGTAATTGGTACACATCTATCCAAACAATCACACAGAAATTCCAAACTGCATCAGGATCCACTGAAAGTACTATGACAGTTAGGCGGGAGGTGAGAAAACTTGGATGTCATGGTCTAGTGGCTGCTCATAAGCCACACCACGCCGGTAAATGCCAAACAATGCCTCTCTTGGTGTAAGGAGCGTAATCATAGGACGATTGAACAGTGGAAAACGTTGTGTGGAGTGACGAATCACGGTACACAGTGTGCCGATCCGATGGCAGGGTGTGGTTTTGGCGAATACCCGGTGAACGTCATCTGCCAGCGCGTGTAGTGTCAACAGTAAAATTTGGAGACGGTCGTGTTATGGCGTGGTCGTGTTTTTCATGGAGGGGACTTGCACCCCTTGTTGTTTTGCGTGGCACTATCACAGCACAGGCCTACACCGATTTTTTTAAACACCTACTTGCTTCCCCGCGGTTGAAGAGCAATTCAGGGCTTGCATCTTTCAACACGATCGAACACCTGTTCGTAATTCACGGCCTGTGGCGGAATGGTTACACGACAATAACATCCCTGTAATGGACTAACCTACACAGAGTCCTACCCTGAATCCTATAGAACACCTTTGGGATGTTTTGGAACGCCGATTTCGTGCCGGGCCTCACCGACTGATATCGGTACCTCAGCGCAGCACTCCTTGAAGAGTGGGCTGCCATTCCCCAAGAAACCTTCCAGCACCTGACTGAACGTATGCCTGCGAGAGTGAAAGTCGTCATCAAGGCTAAGGGTGGGCCAACACCATATCGAATTGCAGCATTACCGATGGAGGGCACGATCACATAGTACATTCAGCAGAAAATGCGGACAGCATCTGAGGAAAGTGTTGCGAGTAGAATTAGTAGCAACGAAGTAATAAATTTAAACATCTTCCATGATGCTGTAGTTTTTCTTGCATTCAGCATTTACGATGGCGTATCTCGTGAACTAAGCGTCGTACAATGATGTAATTTTTCTGGTACATTCAGTGGTATGTGTGAACACTGTCTGCAAAATAAATCTCAAATACAGTTAGCAGTAAACAAGTAACAAATTAAAATGTCACTCTTCATGCGGCACTTTTGCTGCATGAAGAGCGAAAATGTAGCAAGCGAAAAACGTTCTTCTTTTTATGTTTTTGTGGGGGTCGTCAGCGATAAAAAGTTTCATAAATGTTTGAAATTGTATACAAAGTTTGTTGCAAGTCCTTAAGTGCTCTCATTTCCAAATAATGGATGACTTCTTGTTCACCCCCATCCCAACCCCCACCCCTTTGATAAGCGGGTGGCTACACCAACAGTGATTCATCCGAGACTGTAAGTATTACGTGTACGAAGTTTCTTTGAAATTGGACGAGTGGCTAAGGAGGAGATTTGGAATTTACATACATGCATACATACATCTACATCTACATCTTCATTTATACTCCGCAAGCCACCCAACGGTGTGTGGCGGAGGGCACTTTACGTGCCACTGTCATTACTTCCCTTTCCTGATCCAGTCGCGTATGGTTCGCGGGAAGAACGACTGCCGGAAAGCCTCCGTGCGCCCTCGAATCTCTCTAATTTTACATTCGTGATCTCCTCGGGAGGTATAAGTAGGGGGAAGCAATATATTCGATACCTCATCCAAAAACGCACCCTTTCGAAACGTGGACAGCAAGCTACACCGCGATGCAGAGCACCTCTCTTGCAGAGTCTGCCACTTGAGTTTGCTAAACATCTCCGTCACGCTATCACGCTTACCAAATAACCCTGCGACGAAAGGCGCCGCTCTTCTTTGGATCTTCTCTATCTCCTCTGTCAACCCGACCTGGTACGGATCCCACACTGATGAGCAATACTTAAGTATAGGTCGAACGAGTGTTTTGTAAGCCACCTCCTTTGCTGATGGACTACATTTTCCAAGGACTCTTCCACTGAATCTCAAACTGGCACTCGCCTTACCAACAAGTAATTTTATATTATCGTTCCACTTCAAATCGTTCTGTACGCATAATCCCAGATATTTTACAGAAGTAACTGCTACCGGTGTTTGTTCCGCTACCATATAATCCTTCAATAAAGGATCCTTCTTTCTATGTATTCGCAGTATATTAAATTTGTCTATGTTAAGGGTCAGTTGCCACTCCTTGCACCAAGTGCCTATCCGCTGCAGATCTTCCTGCATCTCGCTGCAATTTTCTAACACTGCAACTTCTCTGTATACTACAGCGTCATCCTCGAAAAGCCACGTGGAACTGCCGACACTATCTACTAGGTCATTTATATATATTGTGAAAATCAATGGTCCCGTAACACTCCCCTGTGGCACGCCAGAGGTTACTTTAACGTCTGTAGACGTGTCTCCATTGATAACAACATGCTGTGTCTCTTCACTCCAGCCACACAGCTGGTCTGATATTCCGTAGGCTCTTACTTTGTTTATCAAGAGCCAGTGCGGAAGTGTATCGAACGCCTTCCGGAAATCAAGGAAAATGGCATCTACCTGGGAGCATGTATGTAATATTTTCTGGGTCTCATGAACAAATAAAGCGAGTTGGGTCTCACACGATCGCTGTTTCCGGAATCCATGTAGATTCCTACATATTAGATTCTGTGTTTCCAAAAATAACCTGATACGCGAGCAAAAAACATGTTTTAAAATTCCACAACAGATCGATGTCCGAGATATAGGCCTATAATTTCGCGCATCTGCTCGACGACCCTTCTTGAAAAATGGAACGACATGTGCTCTTTTCCAATCATTTGGAACCTTCCGTTCCTCTAGAGACTTGCGGTACACGGCTGTTAGAAGGGGGGCAAGGTCTTTCGCGTACTCTGTGTAGAATCGAATTGGTATCCTCTCAGGTCCAGTGGACTTTCCTCTGTTGAGTGATTTCAGTTGCTTTTCTATTCCTTGGACACTTATTTTGATGTCAGCCATACATTCGTACAGACGTGCATCCATTTTTATAATTTGCATGGAGTATAATGGCTTTTCGGGAGACTAGAAATCTACTCAGTAGGAATCAGCATGGGTTTCGAAAAAGACGGTCGTGTGAAACCTAGCTCGCGCTATTCGTCCACGAGACTCAGAGGGCCATAGACACGGGTTCACAGGTAGATGCCGTGTTTCTTGACTTCCGCAAGGCGTTCGATACAGTTCCCCACAGTCGTTTAATGAACAAAGTAAGACCATATGGACTATCAGACCAATTGTGTGATTGGATTGAAGAGTTCCTAGATAACAGAACGCAGAATGTCATTTTCAATGGAGAGAAGTCTTCCGAAGTACGAGTGATTTCAGGTGTGCCGCAGGGGAGTGTCGTAGGACCGTTGCTATTCACAATATACATTAATGACCTTGTGGATGATGCTGTGGTATATCGAGAGGTTGTAGCAACGGAAAATCGTACTGAAATGCAGAAGGATCTGCAGCGAATTGACGCATGGTGCAGCGAATGGCAATTGAATCTGAATGTAGACAAGTTTAATGTCCTGCGAATACATAGAAAGATAGATCCCTCATCATTTAGCTACAAAATAGCAGGTCAGCAACTGGAAGCAGTTAATACCATAAATTATCTGGGAGTGCGCATTAGGAGTGATTTAAAACGGAATGATCATATAATGTTGATCGTCGGTAAAGCAGATGCCAGACTGAGATTCATTGGAAGAATCCTAAGGAAATACAATCCGAAAACAAAGGAAGTACGTTACAGTACGCTTGTTCGCCCACTGCTTGAATACTGCTCAGCAGTGTGGGATCCGTACCAGATAGGGTTGATAGAAGAGATACAGAAGATCCAACGGAGAGCAGCGCGCTTCGTTACAGGATCATTTAGTAATCACGAAAGCGTTACGGAGGTGACAGATAAACTCCAGTGGAAGACTCTGCAGGAGAGACGCTCAGTAGCTCGGTACGGGCTTTTGCTGAAGTTTCGAGAATATACCTTCACCGAAGAGTCAAGCAGTGTATTGCTCCCTCTACGTATATCTCGCGAAGAGACCATGAGGATAAAATCAGAGATATCAGAGCCCGCACAGAAGCATACCGACAATCCTTTCCACGAACAATACGAGACTGGAATAGAAGGGAGAACCGACAGAGGTACTCATGATACCCTCCGCCACACACCGTCAGGTGGCTTGCGGAGTATGGATGTGGATGTAGATGTAAATGTAGATTCGTGGTTTCACTATCACTTTCCTACGGTGGTGGATCTTCGCATTTCTATTTTTTCGTCAGGGTAAACGACCGGCGTGGAGTGAGAGCGTGGCGTGTAAGGAAGGAACAAGTGGGGCAGCGACTCAAGTTGGGGCGCTGTGTGCAGGTGTCGTGGGAATCTCGCCAGCGGCGGGCACTGCCAAGTTTCCGTTCTGAGCGGCGCAGCGCCCGGCCACGCGGACGTTCCGTCCCCACATCGATTCCCGATGGGAAGGCGGCGGTTGTAGCAGCGGCGCCACCGGCAGTTCAGTTTTTTAACTGTCCCCGGCTCTACTAGATGAGGCGGCACTAGCCAAGGGGGGCTGAGGTTGCGGGACTGGGGGGGGGGGGGCACAGCGCCGCCCCAACTTGGCTGCCGAGTTGGGGGCTATACCTGCTGCTGCCAGTATCTCCAACGTGGCTACACGGTTCTCGCTCCTCTGGCTCTTCCCGAGTTACCATCCTGCAAGATCGGGGGAAGAGGCTGAGCGAAGTCACCACCACACTCTTAGTTGTTCATTCCATAGATATCACGTATGTCACTCATTTCTTGACAAATTAAGCTCAGCAAAAAAAATCTTAGTCAGCCTCCTGAAGGGAGCACACTAATCCCATTGGAGACATAGAGATGGTGACTACTCACCAGCGGACTATTCACTCAGCGCCGTCCGCGGTGGCCGAGCGGTTCTAGGCGCTTCAGTTCGGAACCGCGTGACTACTAGGGACGCAGGTTCTAATTCTGCCTCGGGCATGGATGTATGTGATATCCTTAAGTTCTAGGGGACTGATGACCTCAGATGTTAAGTCCCATAGTGCTCAGAGCGATGTGAACCATTTTAAAAAGTTGTAAGGAGGAATGTAGTGTTTTGCCTCTACTGTTCAATACGTAGTTCGAAGAATAAAAGAATAATTCAACAGTGGCATTAAAATTCAAGGATATCAACGATAAGATTCGCTGATTGCCTTATTATCTTAAGTGAAACTGAATAAGACTTACAGGATCTGTTGAATGGAATGAATAGTCTAAAGAGTACAGAATATGGATTGAGAGTAAATTGAAGTAAGTAACGAGAAGTAGCAGAAATGAGAACAGCAAGAAACTTAGAATCAAAGAAAAGGAAGTAGATGCTGTTAAAGAATTCTTCTACGTAGGCAACAAAATAAGCCTTGACGGATGGAGCAAGGACATAAAAAGCAATCTAGCACTGGCAGAAAGGGCGTTTCTCGACAGGAGAAGTCTACTGGTATCAAGCGTGGGTTTTAATATGAGGTACAAAACCAGTCAGAGATCTGATGACTAAAAAGCGGAAACAAAAGGTGGTGTAGAGCCAGTATCATACCAGCCAGTTCCACGATCCTTGTGAAAGCCATCTCCAAAAACTGCCTACATGACTCTGTTTGGCTCTGTTTGTGGTCCCGACTTCTGCGAGACTGACATAGAGCCATTACTGAACCATCTTCAGAGGATAAGAAAAGCTACTGGCTGCATCGTTTGCACAGATGATCTGCTAATTATAGTATCCGGCAACACAAGGGCTAAATTAGAGGGAAATAGTAGGGTATGTCTTGAATGATTAAGTAACTGGAGCGTTCAAAACAAACTAACGATAGCAGTACACATAATATTGTTGTTGTGGTGGTCTTCAGTCCAGAGACTGGCTTGATGCAGCTCTCCATGCTACTCTGTCCTGTGCAAGCTTCTTCATCTCCCAGTACCTACTGCAACCGACATCCTTCTGAATCTGCTTAGTGTATGCATCTCTTGGTCTCCCTACACGATTTTTACCCTCCACGCTGCCCTCCAATGCTAAATTGGCGATCCTTTGATGCCTCAGAACATGTCCTACCAACCGATCCCTTCTTGTGCCACAAATTCCTCTTGCCGGCCGAAGTGGCTGAGCGGTTCTAGGCGCTTCAATCTGGAACCGCGCGATCGCTACGGTCGCGGGTTCGAATCCTGCCCCGTGCATGGATGTGTGTGATGTCCTCAGGTTAGTTAGGTTTAAGTAGTTCTAAGTTCTAGGGGACTGATGACCTTAGCTGTTAAGTCCCATAGTGCTCAGAGCCATTTGAACAAATTCCTCTTCTCCC
The DNA here is from genome assembly GCF_023864275.1 of Schistocerca cancellata. Taxonomy (NCBI): domain Eukaryota; kingdom Metazoa; phylum Arthropoda; class Insecta; order Orthoptera; family Acrididae; genus Schistocerca; species Schistocerca cancellata. The sequence goes on from NC_064628.1 coordinate 881,020,410, forward strand.
CAGTTCTGTTCAGTAACTCCTCATTACTTTATATGTTACCAAAAGGAACGTTATGAAGAACGAAAAATCCCACAGTCAGAATAAAAGACCAACCCGTGAAACGGAAAGAGATAAATAGGTACCTTGGAATTAACATCGACGAAAAACAAAACTTTCAAGCACATGTAGAAATTATCTGCAAGACAGGCATTAAAATCCTAAATAAAATAACAATAACTGACTTATAGCAATAAGAACAAAAAAAATGATTCAAATGGCTCTGAGCACTATGGGACTCAACTCCTGAGGTCATTAGTCCCCTATAACTTAGAACTAGTTAAACCTAACCAACCTAAGGACATCAAACACATCCATGTCCGAGGCAGGATTCGAACCTGCGACCGTAGCGGTCTCGCGGTTCCAGACTGCAGCGCCTAGAACCGCACGGCCACTTCGACCGGCTAATAAGAACATACTGCAGTGCTATCTTACTTGGCTACTGGTGGAGTCTTTGTGCTCAAAGAGGCAGAAAGGTAAGGTCAGCATAGGATTTACTCCGAGCACACAGAAATGTACTCCTGACCTGACAGGCGCGTATGCAGGGTGTCCGGTGATGATGATGATATTTGGTTTGTGGGGCGCTCAACTGCGTGGTTATCAGCGCCCGTGGGTGTCCGGAAACCCCGTTACAAACTTCTAGGACTTGTAGAGGCGAGTTAGTACGTAATATTCTGAATAGGAACACATCTTCGGAAATTTACCGTTTCCATTCTACAGCTATTATAATTCAGATGTTTGACTCATCAACTTCCAAAAAAATGGTTCAAATGGCTCTGATCACTATGGGACTTAACATCTGAGGTCATCAGTCCCCTAGAACTTAGAACTACTTAAACCTAACTAACCTAAGGACATCACACACATCCATGCCCGAGGCAGGATTCGAACCTATGACCGTAGAAGTCGCGCGGTTCCGGACTGCAGCGCCTAGAGCCGCGTGGCCACCGCGTTCGGCCATCAACTTTCGCTTGAGGAACTGAACGCAATTCAGCTATCTACGAATAATAAGTTTCCTTTAATTTACGTCTATGGTCACAAACTTTTTGTTAACAGATTACCGCTTTCGGTCTTTAATAACCATCCTCAGATCTGTATGCAGACATTAGCGACATCTGGTGAACTTACAACACAAACTTCTTGTGGCTACTGTACGGCAGCTTGTTTAAAACAGTAGTGCTACTGACAACATGACTCGTGCATATGATGTTATTTATATGTATTTGACGATGTTGGTGCTGATTTCGCATTTAACTTTTGACGATGCCACTATGCTTCTTCATACTTAAAGCATACAAATGTATATACGACGTATTGTCAGTACTACTTTTCATTATGGTCTATGTATTGTTTTTAAGCTGTAGACAATCTGCGAGTGTATTTATGTTTTTCCCATTTTTTGCTGCAGATCTGATGATGGTCATAAAAGACCGAAACCGGTAATCTGTTCACAAAAAGTTTGTGACTATAGACGTAAATTAAAGGAAACGTATTACATGTACGGGTCACTGTTTTTTCGCGACAATGTCGCAGCTTGTGACATCAGCGAATAATTCGAAAGCACATTTGTTTGTACTAACACTTAAACGTCTCGTATATACATTACTCTAAAAAGAAAGCAATTCCAGCATATTATAAGACTCGATATGTTGACCGCCAACGTTGTTAGAGACTTTGATTACTTTTGTGATGTTTTAACCACACTTTTTATGATTTCCAAAATCATCTTAAGCGTTTCGACATTCCGTCATTATCAAAGGCAATGTAATATCGGTCTTACTGAGCCGTGGCGCCATTTAATTAGTAGACTGTTCTGTCTGGCGCCACTGGCTCAGGTGTAGTATCGACTATCCCTCTTGCGGCCCCTTTGCCAATATCTGAGAGGAAGGGTTAGTGTCTGTGGGTTGTGTCAGAAGGTATTTGCTTGACGATATATACACGGGGTTCGCCTGGCCCGAAGGAGGAGGCACCAAGTTTGGGTATTGGCGGTAGCCTCGCGACAAGAGGTGGTCACGAGGTCCGAGCGGCCGAAGCCACGAGCTACGAAAGAGGGCCTGAGCAGCTTACAGATATAGGAGTACTTCACCGCGGTTAGAGTCGACTACAAACAGCGGCCCGTCGGTTAGTTGACAGCATTCGTGTCGGACGACCACTCGTGGCCTGGCTGCCCTCTCCTACCTGGCTGTCATGGGCACCACTCAGTAGCCGCCGCGACGCACCGTGGATCCATGCAACTGCTTGCTGATAACAGGAGTAATATTATGTAATCCTCGTGGTGATGTATTCCATTGTCTACCTGTCCTCTTTATTATTTTCTGGTTTTTACCCGACCCTCAGAGTTTTACTTGGTCGGCTCTTTGTTCGTAAATACAGCCAGTTTTGTACTAGACACTACTTGTCATTTGAAAATTTGTTCTGATATTATATTGCCTTCCCCTTCTACCCGATCACTAATGTTTTAATGAATCAGCTTCTGGTCGGAAATACAGTCGGAACAATTGTACTAAGGCACGGGTTGCCATAAACAGATCTTAGACGTTAACCGGTTCAATTCCTTGATTGTAATGGCATTAGTTATAATCTGAACTACCTGTTGTACTAAGCTGTGCGTTGCTGTTTTTGAAAGACCGGGTCATTATTCATGTATTTCTAACTGTATCTTGTGGTTCCGCCGAGTGAGTTCTCTTGTAATAAGTGCTCATACGTAATGTTTTAAAACGTTCCTTCAGAGCGGCCTTCATAACTGACAAGCATTTTAACTTATGAAATGTTAACAGCCTACTGTCACCAGAGCTTTAGTCAGAATAAGATTGCCAAATGGGACGAACTGGGATCCAGTCGCACCTAGCCTGCCGACTGAAATTAAGCTTGGAAGCAAGACTTATCATTGTCATAATTGTTTCCTAATCTGTTTAACCTTTAAGCAAAGGTGCGCATCTTATCCCCGACCATTTCGACATACAGTTTCCTAATTTAAAAAATACAGGGCTATTACAAATGATTGAAGCGATTTCATAAATTCACTGTAGCTCCATTCATTGACATATGCTGAGGACACACTACAGATACGTAGAAAAACTCATTAAGTTTTGTTCGACTGAAGCCGCACTTCAGGTTTCTGCCGCCAGAGTGCTCGAGAGCGCAGTGAGACAAAATGGTGACAGGAGCCGAGAAAGCGTACGTCGTGCTTGAAATGCACTCACATCAGTCAGTCATAACAGTGCAACGACACTTCAGGACGAACTTCAACAAAGATCCACCAACTGCTAACTCCATTCTGCGATGGTATGCGCAGTTTAAAGCTTCTGGATGCCTCTGTAAGGGGAAATCAACGGGTCGGCCTGCAGTGAGCGAAGAAACGGTTGAACGCGTGCGGGCGAGTTTCACGCGTAGCCCGCGGAAGTCGACGAATAAAGCAAGCAGGGAGCTAAACGTACCACAGCCGACGGTTTGGAAAATCTTACGAAAAAGGCTAAAGAAGAAGCCTTACCGTTTACAATTGCTATAAGCCTTGACACCCGATGACAAAGTCAAACGCTTTGAATTTTCGGCGCGGTTGCAACAGCTCATGGAAGAGGATGCGTTCAGTGCGAGACTTGTTTTCAGTGATGAAGCAACATTTTTTCTTAATGGTGAAGTGAACAGACACAATGTGCGAATCTGGGCGGTAGAGAATCCTCACGCATTCGTGCAGCAAATTCGCAATTCACCAAAAGTTAACGTGTTTTGTGCAATCTCACGGTTTAAAGTTTACGGCCCCTTTTTCTTCTGCGAAAGAAACGTTACAGGGCACGTGTATCTGGACATGCTGGAAAATTGGCTCATGCCACAACTGGAGACCGACAGCGCCGACTTCATCTTTCAACAGGATGGTGCTCCACCGCACTTCCATCATGATGTTCGGCATTTCTTAAACAGGAGATTGGAAAATCGATGGATCGGTCGTGGTGGAGATCATGATCAACAATTCATGTCATGGCCTCCACGCTCTCCCGACTTAACCCCATGCGATTTCTTTCTGTGGGGTTATGTGAAAGATTCAGTGTTTAAACCTCCTCTACCAAGAAACGTGCCAGAGCTCCGAGCTCGCATCGACGATGCTTTCGAACTCATTGATGGGGACATGCTGCGCCGAGTGTGGGAGGAACTTGATTATCGGCTTGATGTCTGCCGAATCACTAAAGGGGCACATATCGAACATTTGTGAATGCCTAAAAAAACTTTTTGAGTTTTTGTATGTGTGTGCAAAGCATTGTGAAAATATCTCAAATAATAAAGTTATTGTAGAGATGTGAAATCGCTTCAATCATTTGTAATAACCCTGTAATTACGTCATCTGTTTGAGAAATTGAAACACCCTTGTCATCAGTATTGCTTGTATGTTTTCACATGTTGCAGAAGGGTATTTAATAAGAGAAACTGTGGCCAGCGCGGTAGTAAACACCGCTGTTTCACCCGACAACGGGAGGGCTGCAGCTCCGGTCGCCTTGTAATTATTGTCATGTTGTTCTTGTTTTGATTTCTCCTGCAAAACCTTATTCATTTCACAAATTTGTTAATTTTGTAAAGAAAACAAATTTATGATTATACAGGGTGGTCCATTGATAGTGACCGGGCCAAATATCTCACGAAATAAGCGTCAAACGAATAAACTACAAGGAACGAAACTCGTCTAGCTTGAAGGGGGAAACCAGATGGCGCTATGGTTGGCCCGCTAGATGGCGCTACCATAGGTCAGACGGATATCAATTGCGTTTTCTTAAATAGTAACCCCCATTCTTTATTACATATTCGGGTAGTAGGTAAGGACATATGAATGTTTTAGTTGGACCACTTTTTTCGCTTCGTGATGGATGTCGCTGTAATAGCCACAATGTGATATCACGTAACATTCCGCCAGTGCGGACGGAATTGCTTCGTGATACATTACCTGTGTTAAAATGGACCGTTTACCAACTGCGGAAAAGGTCGATATCGTGTTGACGTATGGCTATTGTGATCAAAATGCCCAACGGGCGTTTGCTATGTATGCTGCTCGGTATGCTGGACGACATCATCCAAGTGTCCGGACCGTTCGCCGGATAGTTACCTTACTTAAGGAAACAGAAAGTGTTCAGCCACATGTGAAACGTCAACCACGACCTGCAACAAATGATGATGCCCAAGCTGGTGTTTTTGCTGCTGTCGCTGCTAATCGGCACATCAGTAGCGGACAAATTTCGCGAGAATCGGGAATCTCAAAAGCGTCGCTGTTGAGAATGCTACATCGACTGCAGTCGCACCATATTTCTATGCACCAGGAATTGCATGGCGACGACTCTGAACGTCGTGTACAGTTCTGCCACTGGGCACAAGAGAAATTACGGGACGACGACATATTTTTTGCACGCGTTCTATTAAGCGACGAAGCATCATTCACCAACAGCGGTAACGTAAACCGGCATAATATGCACTATTGGGCAACGGAAAATCCATGATGGCTGCGACAAGTGGAACATCAGCGACCTTGGTAGGTTAATTTATGGTGCGGCATTATGGGAGGAAGGATAATTTGCCCCCATTTTATCGATGGCAATATAAATGGTGCAATGCATGCTGATTTCCTACGTAATGTTCTACCGATGTTACTACAAGATGTTTCACTGCATGACAGTTGGCTATGTACTTCCAACATGATAGATGTCCGGCTCATAGCTCGCGTGCGGTTGAAGCGGTATTGAATAGCATATTTCATGACAGGTGGATTGGTCGTCGAAGCACCATACAATGGCCCGCACGTTCACCGGATCTGACGTCCCCGGATTTCTTTCTGTTGGGAAAGTTGAAGAATATGTGCTATCGTGATCCACCGACAACGCCTGACAACATGCGTAATGCGAACATTACTGAAGGCGAACTACTCGCTGCTGAGAGGAATGTCGTTACACGTATTGCCAAATGCATTGAGGTTGACGGACATCATTTTGAGCATTTATTGCATTAATGTGGTATTTACAGGTGATCACGCTGTAACAGCATGCGTTCTCAGAAATGTTAAGTTCACAAAGGTACATGTATCACACTGGAACAGCCGAAATAAAATGTTCAAACGCACCTACCTGTTACCAACTGTTCGCCTAAAATTGTGAGACATATGTTTGTGACTATTACAGCGCCATCTACCGCAAAGCGAAAAAAGTGGTCCAACTAAAACATTCATGTTTCTTTACGTACTACACGAATATGTGATAAAAAATGGGGCTTCCTATTTTAAAAAACGCAGTTGATATCCGTTTGACCTACTGCAGCGCCATCTAGCGGGCCAACCATAGCGCCATCTTGTTTCCCCCTTCAAGCTAGACGAGTTTCTGTTCTTTGTAGTTTTCTCGTTTGACGCTTATATCGTGAGATATTTGGCCCGGTCACGAGTAATGGACCACTCTGTATATTGTTAAATGAACAGGTTGTGTGAAAAGAAAGTTACATTGGTGAGTTCTCCCTTCCATGTTTTCAAAAAAATGTTCAAATGTGTGTGAATTCCTAAGAGATCAAACTGCCTAGGTCATCAGTCTCTAGATTTACACACTACTTAGACTAACTTATACTAAGAACAACACACACACCCACGCTTGAGGGAGGATTCGAACCTCGGGCGGGAGAGGCCTCCACATTTTCCTTAAATCCAGGAAGTACCACCTCTCACATACAAAACTGTTCATTAGATGCATTGTATTTTGTCAACATCGACAATCACGAGAGAAGAGTGCTTAGGTCAACCTACATAACACTGCTTTTGAAGCTGACAGAATGTCGAAACACGTAAGGTGATTTTGGAAATAATAAAATGTGTGGTCAAGACATATAAATGCTGTTGAAGTGCTTCCAAATTGCTGCTTCATCTCATAGCGTTTTCATGCAAATTGCAGTTGTTACAGATATTGTACCTACGAAGCATATTCTGGTACATACTCTCCGTCCCATTTGGTGTGTCTTCAGTTTCCAGTACAGCGGCCAGAACCCGTGCCAGCAGATCTTCCTCTGCCTCTGCAGGAGCCTCGTAGGCTATACTTCACATACGGCGCCAAAAGAAGCAGTACACGTCATCCTGTCTACGCTATTCCATACCAGGGCAAACAGCCCTGAGACTTTTCTCTTTCCCACTCAGCAGACATGGACGCATTACATGTACGAATTGAAACCGTCGTGCCGGCCGGAGTGGCCGTGCGGTTCTGGGCGCTACAGTCTGGAACCGAGCGACCGCTACGGTCGCAGGTTCGAATCCTGCCTCGGGCATGGATGTAGGTGATATCCTTAGGTTAGTTAGGTTTAATTAGTTCTAAGTTCTAGGCGACTGATGACCTCAGAAGTTAAGTCGCATAGTGCTCAGAGCCATTTTGAAACCGTCGTAGCCGGCCGCGGTGGTCGTGTGATTCTAGGCGCTCCAGTCCGGAGCCGCGCTGCTGCCACGGTCGCAGGTTCGAATTCTGCCTCGGGCATGGATGTGTGTGATGTCCTTAGGTTAGTTAGGTTTAAGTAGTTCTAAGTTCTAGGGGACTGATGACCACAGCAGTTGAGTCCCATAGTGCTCAGAACCTTTTGAACCATTTTTTTAAACCGTCGTAGGACGGAAACGGTACATTTCCGACATGTGTTCCTGAACAAAATAAAGTTTTACGACGGGAATTTCCGAACAACCTGTAGAACAACACCGACTGAGGCGCTCCTGGTGATATTAGGCTTGCTACCTCTAGAGTGGAAGGACTATATAGAGGATCTGTACAAGGGCGATGTACTTGATGACAATATTATAGAAATGGAAGAGGATGTAGATGAAGATGAAATGGGAGATACGATACTGCGTGAAGAGTTTGACAGAGCACTGAAAGACCTGAGTCGAAACATAGCCCCAGGAGTAGACAACATTCCATCGGAACTACTGACGGCCTTGGGAGAGCCAGTCCTGAAATAACTCTACCATATGGTGAGCAAGCCGTGTGAGACAGACGAAATACCCTCAGACTTCAAGAAGGATGTAATAATTCCAATCCCAAAGAAAGCAGGTGTTGACAGATGTGAAAATTACAGAACTATCAGTTTAATAAGTCACAGCTGCAAAATACTAACGCGAATTCTTTACAGAAGAATGGAAAAACTAGTAGAAGCCGACCTCGGGGAAGATCAGTTTGGATTCCGTAGAAATATTGGAACACGTGAGGCAATACTGACACTACGACTTATATTAGAAAATAGATTAAGGAAAGGCAAACCAACGTTTCTAGCATTTGTAGTCTTAGAGATAGCTTTTGACAATGTTGACTGGAATACGCTCTTTCAAATTTTAAAGGTGGCACGGGGAAAATACAGGGAGCGAAATGCTGTTTACTATTTGTACAGAAACCAGATGGCAGTTATAAGAGTCGAGGGGCATGAAAGGGAAGCAGCGGTTTGGAAGGGAGTGATACAAGGTTTTAGCCTCTCCCCGATGTTATTCAATCTTTATATTGAGCAAGCAGTAAAGGAAACAAAAGAAAAATTCGGAGTAGGTATTAAAATACATGGAGAAGAAATAAAAACTTCGAGGTTCGCCGATGACATTGTAATTATGTCGGAGACAGCAAAGGACTTGGAAGAGCAGTTGAACGGAATGGACAGTGTCTTGAAAAGAGGATATAAGATGAACATCAACAAAAGCAAAACGAGAATAATGGGATGTAATCGAATTAAGGCGGGTGATGCTGAGGGAATTAGATTAGGAAATGAGACACTTAAAGTAGTAAAGGAGTTTTGCTATTTGGGGAGGAAAATAACTGATGATGGTCGAAGTAGAGAGGATATAAAATGTAGACTGGCAAAGTCAAGGAAAGCGTTTCTGAAGAAGAGAAATTTGTTAACATCGAGTATAGATTTAAGTGTCAAGAAGTCGTTTCTGAAAGTATTTGTATGGAGTGTAGCTATGTTTGGATGTGAAACGTGGACGATAAATAGTTTCGACAATAATAGAATAGAAGCTTTCGAAATGTGGTGCTACAGAAGAATGCTGAAGATTAGATGGGTAGATCACATAACTGAAGAGGAGGTATTGAATAGGATTGGGGAGAAGAGGAGTTTGTGGCACAACTTGACAAGAAGAAGGGATCGGTTGGTAGGACAAGTGCTGATGCATCAAGGGACCACAGATTTAACATTGGAGGGCAGCATGGAGGTTAAAAATCGTAGAGGGAGACCAAGAGATGAATACACTAAGCAGATTCAGAAAGATGTAGGTTGCAGTAAGTACCGGGAGATGAAGAAGCGTGCACGGGATAGAGTAGCATGGAGAGCTGCATCAAACCAGTCTCAGAACTGAAGACAACAACAACAACAACAACAACAACCTCTAGAGCTAGCCGTAAGAAGGAGAGGTGCACAATATTGGCTCAAAAAGTGCAAATACACTCCTGGAAATGGAAAAAAGAACACATTTTCACCGGTGTGTCAGACCCACCATACTTGCTCCGGACACTGCGAGAGGGCTGTACAAGCAATGATCACACGCACGGCACAGCGGACACACCAGGAACCGCGGTGTTGGTCGTCGAATGGCGCTAGCTGCGCAGCATTTGTGCACCGCCGCCGTCAGTGTCAACCAGTTTGCCGTGGCATACGGAGCTCCATCGCAGTCTTTAACACTGGTACCATGCCGCGACAGCGTGGACGTGAACCGTATGTGCAGTTGACGGACTTTGAGCGAGGGCGTATAGTGGGCATGCGGGAGGCCGGGTGGACGTACCGCCGAATTGCTCAACACGTGGGGCGTGAGGTCTCCACAGTACATCGATGTTGTCGCCAGTGGTCGGCGGAAGGTGCACGTGCCCGTCGACCTGGGACCAGACCGCAGCGACGCACGGATGCACGCCAAGACCGTAGGATCCTACGCAGTGCCGTAGGGGACCGCACCGCCCCTTCCCAGCAAATTAGGGACACTGTTGCTCCTGGGGTATCGGCGAGGACCATTCGCAACCGTCTCCATGAAGCTGGGCTACTGTCCCGCACACCGTTAGGCCGTCTTCCGCTCACGCCCCAACATCGTGCAGCCCGCCTCCAGTGGTGTCGCGATAGGCGTGAATGGAGGGACGAATGGAGACGTGTCGTCTTCAGCGATGAGAGTCGCTTCTGCCTTGGTACCAATGATGGTCGTATGCGTGTTTGGCGCCGTGCAGGTGAGCGCCACAATCAGGACTGCATACGACCGAGGCACACAGGGCCAACACCCGGCATCATGGTGTGGGGAGCGATCTCCTACACTGGCCGTACACCACTGGTGATCGTCGAGGGGACACTGAATAGTGCACGGTACATCCAAACCGTCATCGAACCCATCGTTCTACCATTCCTAGACCGGCAAGGGAACTTGCTGTTCCAACAGGACAATGCACGTCCGCATGTATCCCGTGCCACCCAACGTGCTCTAGAAGGTGTAAGTCAACTACCCTGGCCAGCAAGATCTCCGGATCTGTCCCCCATTGAGCATGTTTGGGACTGGATGAAGCGTCGTCTCACGCGGTCTGCACGTCCAGCACAAACGCTGGTCCAACTGAGGCGCCAGGTGGAAATGGCATGGCAAGCCGTTCCACAGGACTACCTCCAGCATCTCTACGATCGTCTCCATGGGAGAATAGCAGCCTGCATTGCTGCGAAAGGTGGATATACACTGTACTAGTGCCGACATTGTGCATGCTCTGTTGCCTGTGTCTATGTGCCTGTGGTTCTGTCAGTGTGATCATGTGATGTATCTGACCCCAGGAATGTGTCAATAAAGTTTCCCCTTCCTGGGACAATGAATTCACGGTGTTCTTATTTCAATTTCCAGGAGAGTATGATAAAGTACAATAGATACTGGGCACAAGAGCCGTATCGGATAAGGAAATAAAGGCATACATTGAAAGAAAATAGCAAGAAATCCGGGACAGGGCAGAAGCAGGGAAGAGAATTGCCAGTTCCCACCTAACATCAAAGAAAGAGCAAGAATGACATTATTCCTTCCGACCAATAGAGCTATACACTAACCGTCGCGACTTGATCCATAACAGAGCTGCTCACTAAAAATGCGACAGCACTCCAGACACTTGTGAATGTGGAGCCATCGGCACACTAGACCACATAGTTTGAAAGTGTGTCATTAGACAAGATATTACAGACCAGGACAAGAACGCATTTGGCTATACAACGGACTATAGTATAATAAGGGGTGAGGAACTGTGGCATATGTGAAACCCGCTGATAGCTAAAATATCACCTTATCCACTGCAAGCCTACATGGCTGAGAGAGAACCAACAAGAGGCCGTACGCCATGACAACGAGACGCACCACGGCAGATCATCCACCTACAACCACCTTCTGGAGGCAGTGAGGAGACGAGCCTCGGGGAGGGCCAGGAACGATTTCCTGAGACCCTGACAGCCATCTCCCAAACTCTACGCCTTGGCTGGCACGACAGTGCAGCCTCTGTGAAACCTGAGGTGCACCTGTTCTACCAATGCTATCAGACCGGTAGTGTGTGCCTCCTGGATTGTGGATACACATACATCTACGCTCCAGATGGCCTATTGTACTATGTAGACTTTTTAGTTATAATTATTATTTTTTCTTTACGTAGATATTCTGTGTGTATTTTCACTACTTAAACAGCACAATGCTCATTTTTTACTAACACATTTATGTAAGCCGTGGCGCCATTGAATTAGTAGACCTGTCTGGCGCCACTGGCTCAGGTGTAGTGTCGACTGTCTCTCTTGCGGCCCCATTGCCAATTTCTAAGAGGAATAGTTGGTATCTGTGGGTTGTGTCCTTAGAAGGTCTTTATTTGCCGATGTATACAGGGTGAGTCACCTAACGTTACCGCTGGATATATTTCGTAAACCACATCAAATACTGACGAATCGATTCCACAGACCGAACGTGAGGAGAGGGGCTAGTGTAATTGGTTAATACAAACCATAAAAAAATGCACGGAAGTATGTTTTTTAACACAAACCTACGTTTTTTTAAATGGAACCCCGTTAGTTTTGTTAGCACATCTGAACATATAAACAAATAGGTAATCAGTGCCGTTTGTTGCATTGTAAAATGTTAATTACATCCGGAGATATTGTAACCTAAAGTTGACGCTTGAGTACCACTCCTACGCTGTTCGATCGTGTGTATCGGAGAGCACCGAATTACGTAGGGATCCAAAGGGAACGGTGATGGAGCTTAGGTACAGAAGAGACAGGCACAGCACATTACGTCCGCATGCTAACACCTTTTTATTGGTCTTTTTCACTGACGCACATGTACATTACCATGAGGGGTGAGTTACACGTACACAGGTGGTTTCCGTTTTCAATTACGGAGTGGAATAGAGTGTGTCCCGACATGTCAGGCCAATAGATGTTCAATGTGGTGGCCATCATTTGCGGAACACAATTGCAATCTCTGGCGTAACGAATGTCGTACACGCCGCAGTACATCTGGTGTAATGTTGCCGCAGGCTGTCACAATACGTTGTTTCGTATCCTCTGGGGTTGTAGGCACATCACGGTACACATTCGCCTTTAATGTACCCCACAGAAAGATGTCCAGAGGTATAAGATGAGGAGAACGGGCTGGCCAATTTATGCGTCCCCCACGTCCTATGAAACGCCCGTCGAACATCCTGTCAAGGGTCAGCCTAGTGTTAATTGCAGAATGTGCAGGTGCACCATCATGCTGATACCACATACGTCGACGCGTTTCCAGTGGGATACAGTCTATTCCACTTCGTAATTGAAAACGGAAACCACGTGTGCACGTGTACCTCACCCCTCACAGTAATGTACACGTGCGTCAGTGAAAAAGACCAATAAAAAGGTGTTGGCATGTGGACGTAATGTGCTGTTCCAGTCTCTTCTGTACCTAAGGTCCATCACCGTTCCCTTTGGGTCCCTACGGAATTCGGTGCTCTCCGATACACACGATCGAACAGCGGAGGAGTGGTACTCAAGCGTCAACTTTAGGTCACAATATCTCCGGATGTAATTAACATTTTACAATGCAACAAACGGCTCTGATTACGTATTTGTTTATATGTTCAGATGTGCTAACAAAACTAACGGGGTTCCATTTAAAAAAACGTAGGTTTGCGTTAAAAAACATACTTCCGTGCATTTTTTTATGGTTTGTATTAACCAATTACACTAGCCCCTCTGCTCACGTTCGGTCTGTGGAATCGATTCGTCAGTATTTGATGTGGTTTACGAAATATATCCAGCGGTAATGTTAGGTAACTCACCCTGTATATAAGGGGTTCGCTGGCTCGAGAGGGAGCCACGAAGTTTGGGGATTGGCGGTAGCGTCGCGACGAAAGGTGGTCACGAGGTCCGTGCGGCCGAAGCCATGAGCTACGTAAGGAGGGCTACTTCACAGGGGTCAGCATCGATCACAAGCAGCAGGCCGACAACCCGTCGGATGTTTGGCAACATTCGTCTCGGATGACCGCTCGTCGCCTGGCTGCCCTCTTCTACCGGTTTCTCATCGGCACCACTCAGTAACCGCTGCGACGCACTGTGGATCCGTGGAACTGCTTGCTGATAAAGGAGAGTAACATTCAGTAATCCTCGTGGTGATTTGTTTCATTGTCTACCTTCCCTCCTTATTACTTTATGGTTTGTACCTGACCCTTAAAGTTTTACTCGGTCGGCTCTTTGGTTCTAAATATAGGCAGTAAATGGAAATGGAAATGAAGTCCCATGCATCTTTACAGAGCGTAGGGGAACGATGCTGGAGACCCGCAGCGCTTTACTAGCCAAGGTCCTACTGGAGATGGTTTGCCATTGCCTTCCTCCGACCGAGATGGGGATGAATGATGGTGGTGGTGGTGGTGGTGGTTAGTGTTTAACGTCTCGTCGACAACGAGATCATTAGAGACGGAGCGCAGGCTCGGGTTAGGGAAGGATTGGGAAGGAAATCGGCCGTGCCCTTTCAAAGGAACCATCCCGGCATTTGCCTGAAACGATTTAGGGAAATCACGGAAAACCTAAATCAGGATGGCCGGAGACGGGATTGAACCGTCGTCCTCCCGAATGCGAGTCCAGTGTGATGAATGATGATGATGAAGACGACACAAGAACACGCAGTCATCTCGAGACAGGAAAAATCCCTGACTCCGCCGGGAATCGAACCTGGGACCCCGTGCTCGGGAAGCGAGAACGCTACCGCGAGACCACGAGCAGCGGACAAATATAGACAGAGACCCGCACCGCTTTACTAGCCAAGGTCCTAGTAGAGGTGGTTTGCCATTGCCTTCCTCCGACCGTGATAGGGATGAATGATGATGATGAAGACGACACAAGAACACGCAGTCATCTCGAGACATGAAAAATCCCTGACTCCGCCGGGAATCGAACCCGGGACCCCGTGCTCGGGAAGCGAGAACGCTACCGCGAGACCACGAGCTGCGGACAAATATAGACAGTAGTATTGTACTAAGACATTAATTGTCATTTGAAAATTTGTCCCGCTATTATATTGCCTTTCCTTTCTGGTTTCTACCCGATCGTAAATGTTCTAATTAATCAGCTCTTGGTCGTAAATTCTGCCGGAACAATTGTACTAAGGCACAGGTTGCCATTAAGCAAAAGAGGGACTTTGTGGTTAGATTTAACTCTTAACTGCTTCAGTTCTTTGATTGTAATTGCATTTCTCAATCATTAGTTACAATATGAGCAACCTGTTGTACTAAACTGCGCTTTGCTGTCTTTGAAATACCAGGTCATTATTGGTGTATTTTAGCTGGATCTTGTGGTTCCGCCGAGTGAGTTCTCTTGTAATAAGTGTTGTGTTCACAAGTATTGTTTTAAGAAGTTCCTTCACAGCGGTCTTAATAACTGACAATCAGTTTACCTTTGAAAATATTAACAGCCAACTCTCACCAGTGCTTTAGTTAAAATTGTCAGAAGGGAAGGGTTGGGATCCAGCTGCACGTTGCTTGCCGACTGAAATTAAGAGGTTGGTTGCTTTGAAGCAAGCCCTATCATTGTCATAATTGTTTCCTAATCTGCTTAACCTTAAGCACAGGTCCGCATCTTAACCACCAACCTGTCGACATACAGCTTTCAAATTAAAAGTTTTAAGTAATTAAATCACTTCTGTCATCAATGGTGCTTATATAGTTTTCATGTGTTGCAGAACGACATTTAATAAGTCAGACTGTGTCCAGTGCTGTAGTGAACACCTGGCATGTTTTTTGCTTTTTTACAATGTAGCACTTCAGATTTCTTTTGCAAAGATTAAAAGTTTATTCGCCTTAAGATTTAAGGTCTAGAGAATTTTGCAAAACTGTTCATTTTGTTAAAGAAAATTTTATGGTTTAATGCTTCTATTTTCTGTTAAACACACTTTATGTATTGTTAAATAAACAGGTTGTGTGAAAAGAAAGTTATATTGGTGGGTCCTCTCTTCCACGTTTACGTTAATTCCAGTAAGTACCACGTATCACTATGTTAAAATATTATGTGTTACATTCATGCCAAATCGTGTGCAACTTTCGATTTGTTCTTTTATATACATAACAATCTCAAAGAAAATAGCAACTAAATAAATAAATAGCATATGAGCCTCCACCGCTGACGTTAAGTAGTGGCCGTGAATTATGAGCCAGTCAGTTGCATGGAATCGATACAGTGAGATGGATCGACGTGGAGACATGACACAATGGAAGAAACGAGCTGTCGTGTTTGGACGTTCCCGTGACGACACGGTGACTGAAGCTAATCGATTTCTCGATGTATCACCGCAGAGTGCCGATCGTGTCTACAGGGCATGGTGTTCCACTCACTGACAGCCATGTAACACGCCGTAACAACAGTGGCCGCAAAAAGATCGTAACCGATAAGGAACACAGACGCGTGTCGCACACTGTCAGTGACAATGAGTTTCAGAACTGCCAGATAGTGAACGTAGATCCACCTCAACCAAGTTTCCGACTGAATATTGTGAAGGGACTATGTAAAAAAGGTGACAGGAGAGATGTCAATATCTACCGACCTGTTTCACTACTGACGTCATTTTACAAAACTGGGGTATTTTGCAATAGTATCCCACCTGAACAACAATAATACTCTCAGAAAACCACAGTTAGGAATTCAGAAGAGTTACTCTTCTGACAATACCATTTACACGTTCACTCAGAAAATTTTGGAAACTTTAAAAAACAAAACAGCGCAGTCTGGCATTTTCTATGACCTGTCTAAGGTATCTGACTGTGTGAATCATAATCTTCTCCTAGATACACAGAGGTTATGTGGAACTGATGGTACAACCAGCCAATGGATAATGTCATAGCTAATCAAACAAATGCAGAAAGTTGTACTTAAAATTAGTAATTCAGCCAACATAATCAGGAGAGTTTCTTTTGACTGGGGAAAAATAACGTATGTCGGTTCACAAGGATCAATTTATGTCTATCGTTGTGCCTCATATACAGGGTGATTCAAAAGTGGCGTGATAGGGAACAAATCCATTATGTGTGCAGATACCGTAAAAACGATAGAGAGCAAAGTTGTTTACATATATTTTAAATCGTGATCTTGAGGTTGAACTTGTATTTTTTCTCCATTTTTCACTAATAAACAACCAGATTGTTGGAAATTGTGTGGTAAGTCATGACATTACTGTTTAATTTGTCTTTCTTTCCCAGTAATCGACACCAATGTCTCAGTACGCAATTCAGGAAAGGGTGGAAGTGGTTCTGAGACATGCTACGGGCATGACTCTATGAGAAGTTGTGGAGAAATATCGCAGACGGAATCCAGCTCAATCACCCCCTCCCCCCCCACACACACACACACACATTACACAATCACTGTTCGTTTACTAGAGCAGTTAAAGACAACAGGCAGTGTCCACGAAAAACGACAGTGTGGGAGGCCACAACAGCAATGCATCATGCAACCCCAGCTACCGTACTAACTAAGCTAATAGTCAAACACGGTCAACAAGGAAAGTGGCTCAAGAAAGTGGCATCGATCACTTATGTGTATCCCGGATTTTATCCAGAAATCATTTTCATCTATGTCGAGTACGGTTTGTCGAGGAACTTCACGGAGACAGATAGACGGGTGCATTTCTGTGAGTAGTTAAAGACGAACGCACCAGCCACATCTTGAAGCTGATATTCCTTTTCATCGATGAGGCCTTTTTTGATCTGAACGGAACAGTGAATAGACATGACTCTGATTATTGGCTAACCGAGAACCAAGCCATTGCTGTAGATGCTCATCAGCAGACTAACACAAAGTTATACACTCCTGGAAATGGAAAAAAGAACACATTGACACCGGTGTGTCAGACCCACCATACTTGCTCCGGACACTGCGAGAGGGCTGTACAAGCAATGATCACACGCACGGCACAGCGGACACACCAGGAACCGCGGTGTTGGCCGTCGAATGGCGCTAGCTGCGCAGCATTTGTGCACCGCCGCCGTCAGTGTCAGCCAGTTTGCCGTGGCATACGGAGCTCCATCGCAGTCTTTAACACTGGTAGCATGCCGCGACAGCGTGGACGTGAACCGTATGTGCAGTTGACGGACTTTGAGCGAGGGCGTATAGTGGGCATGCGGGAGGCCGGGTGGACGTACCGCCGAATTGCTCAACACGTGGGGCGTGAGGTCTCCACAGTACATCGATGTGGTCGCCAGTGGTCGGCGGAAGGTGCACGTGCCCGTCGACCTGGGACCGGACCGCAGCGACGCACGGATGCACGCCAAGACCGTAGGATCCTACGCAGTGCCGTAGGGGACCGCACCGCCACTTCCCAGCAAATTAGGGACACTGTTGCTCCTGGGGTATCGGCGAGGACCATTCGCAACCGTCTCCATGAAGCTGGGCTACGGTCCCGCACACCGTTAGGCCGTCTTCCGCTCACGCCCCAACATCGTGCAGCCCGCCTCCAGTGGTGTCGCGACAGGCGTGAATGGAGGGACGAATGGAGACGTGTCGTCTTCAGCGATGAGAGTCGCTTCTGCCTTGGTGCCAATGATGGTCGTATGCGTGTTTGGCGCCGTGCAGGTGAGCGCCACAATCAGGACTGCATACGACCGAGGCACACAGGGCCAACACCCGGCATCATGGTGTGGGGAGCGATCTCCTACACTGGCCGTACACCACTGGTGATCGTCGAGGGGACACTGAATAGTGCACGGTACATCCAAACCGTCATCGAACCCATCGTTCTACCATTCCTAGACCGGCAAGGGAACTTGCTGTTCCAACAGGACAATGCACGTCCGCATGTATCCCGTGCCACCCAACGTGCTCTAGAAGGTGTAAGTCAACTACCCTGGCCAGCAAGATCTCCGGATCTGTCCCCCATTGAGCATGTTTGGGCCTGGATGAAGCGTCGTCTCATGCGGTCTGCACGTCCAGCACGAACGCTGGTCCAACTGAGGCGCCAGGTGGAAATGGCATGGCAAGCCGTTCCACAGGACTACATCCAGCATCTCTACGATCGTCTCCATGGGAGAATAGCAGCCTGCATTGCTGCGAAAGGTGGATATACACTGTACTAGTGCCGACATTGTGCATGCTCTGTTGCCTGTGTCTATGTGCCTGTGGTTCTGTCAGTGTGATCATGTGATGTATCTGACCCCAGGAATGTGTCAATAAAGTTTCCCCTTCCTGGGACAATGAATTCACGGTGTTCTTATTTCAATTTCCAGGAGTGTATGTGAGGTTCGACATACACGCGGATGTTCTCATAGCCCCCGTATTTCTTTACAACAAGCTCACTAATGACACTCCTACCTATTCTGGATAACTGCCTCTAGGAAACCGACGATTGTCTTTCAGCGAGATGGCCCACCGCCGCATTTGGGACGAACAACTTGCAAATTGCCGAATGATGTTTTACTTGAGCGCTGGATACGTCGAAGTGGTCCAGTGGAATGGTCGTCTAGGTCGCCACGTTTGACACCACCTGACTTTTCCAAATGGGGCCACTTGTGTAGTGTACACTGCAGGAAGACGTCAGAGGGCCCTGAGCAGCAATAACATCTATGGTGTTGCGTAAAGTGTGCAAGAGTTATCTGAACTGTATTTGGATGTGCCATCAACAGGATGGCAATCAGTCCAAAACTGTCAGAAATCAGTCATGGACTATGCAGCTGGTCCCGGCGGAGGTTGGAGTCCTCCCTCGGGCATGGGGGTGTGTGTTTGTCCTTAGGATAATTTATGTTAAGTAGTGTGTAAGCTTAGGAACTAATGACCTTAGCAGTTAAGTCCCATAAGATTTCACACACATTTGAACATTTTCTCCGCGATGTACGTCTTCAAACTCGCCCAGGACTGAGCAGTGGAACTGGTATAAATTCAATAACTAGCTGATGTTTAGATGGAAACACCATGTGTCCTCCATCATAATTTTTAAATACTGTAAAATTCAGTTACGTATCCTGCGCACCCTGTGCAACCCACATCCATATTTATGTAACAGCATTTTTTATTATCAGGATTCCTCCTTTATCCTGCCTTTTGTGTGAGAGAATGAGAGGATAGATATTCTTTCCCGGTTTACAAGGCATGTGGCAACGTAGCTGCTTCCCGTCTTCTGCGGGTACAGTGTAGGCAGCTCAGTGTCCCTTTACCTGTGCACAGAAATCCATCCCCACTGTGCGTGTCTTCTTTGTTTGTTATTTTTATCTGGTGGTTCTCTGCGAGCTACAGCTCTGGAGATACTCTGCTGCCGGCTGTTGCTGATATTGGTTCGTAGTTCTTAAGCTCTGTCTAGCTACTTTAAAGTCGTTGCGAATATGCTTACTGAAGCGTTTTATCTTCTTTCCAGGGTGTGTTTAATTAAAAACATATTTCTTCTCTAATGTTTCGATTTGGTTCAAATGGCTCTGAGCACTATGGGACTTAACATCTATGGTCATCAGTCCCCTAGAACTACTTAAACCTAACTAACCTAAGGACAGCACACAACACCCAGCCATCACGAGGCAGAGAAAATCCCTGACCCCGCCGGGAATCGAACCCGGGAACCCGGGCGTGGGAAGCGAGAACGCTACCACACGACCACGAGATGCGGGCTGTTTCGATTTATTCAGTATTCTGCGTTTGCTCTGTTCCTTTGGGACATTATGGTGTGTAATGTTCTCCACCGCGTAATAATTAGGGCAAGTACAGCTGTCTTTGTCTAGCGTGAATGTGAGAATAATTCTGTTTTCGTATACGTGTGTTTCTTTCTATTCTAGCTTATGGGTCTTTTTCTGCACTCTTTTTTTCAGTAATTTCGTGATTTTAGTCGGTTTCACCATGGTGTTTCTCGATGAGTGATCTATTCATCCACGTGTTCTTACGTTTTATGAGTCTACCCCTGTTAGCTGAGTGGCCAGCGCGACGGAATGTCATACCTAACGGTCCGGTTCGATTCCCGGCTGGGTCAGAGGGACTGGGTGGTTGTGTTGTCCGTGTCATCATCATTTCATCCCCATCGACACACAAGTGGCCGAAGTGGCGTCAACTCGAATGACTTGCACCAGGCGAACGGTCTACCCGACGGGAGGCCCTAGCCACATGGCATTTCCATTACATTCTATCACTTATATTCTTGGGCGCGAATGCCCGTATCTCATGTCACTAACATTGATTATGTGTGCCCTGATATACCGACTTCTCCATGTACTTAGTTACACGTATTTCCATGTGTTTCCTCGTTCAGTGAGACCTCAGCTCTAGTTTCTGTATCTCAACGTGTGATTCTAGTTATACTGTATAATCATCATCTAACGTGTTGTTTGAGCACTTATACTTCCGTAGTTTTGAGGGATTTTAATAACGTCTTTTGTTTCTGGGCATGACCTGTTGCGTGACCCGGTGCGACCTTCATCTTTCCTGGTCTCGTTGTCCTGTTCGCGTTCTTCATTATTTAATCTAACCTTTGTAGCTAAGCACTCTTTTTTTCAGCAATTTCGTGATTTTAGTCGGTTTCACCAAGGTATTACTCGATGAGTGACTTATCCATCCACCTGTTCTTACATTTTATCACATATATTGTGGGCGCGAATGCTCGCATCTTATGTCAGTAACATTGTTTCAATCTCTATAAATCTCTTTGCCGTAATTGCGAGGTACACTCAGCCCTTCTTGTGAAGCCAATTGAGGAGCTACTTGACTGAGAAGCAGCGGCACCGGTCGGGAAAACTGACAACTGCCGGGAAAGCGGTGTGCTGACCACATGCCCCCCGTATCCGCATCCAATAATGCCTAAAGTCCAAGGATGACACGGTGGCCGGTCAGTACCGTTGGGTCTTCGTATTCGTAACTGCATGCTTATAATGATAACTGATTTCTCTCCGAATTTATCTTCTGGTGTGAATCCTGTCTGTGTGCATATAGCTATAAGTTCCTTTTCCTCTCCTTTCAACTCCATTACTTAACTGAGGTGTACAAAGTTGTATAATTTTAACGTGACCGGTGATCTGTTTCATGCTTCTGCACCAGCCAGATATTGAATTGGGCTGTTTTCTCGTATGTGAATTTAAGAATAAATGATCTGATTGAAAATCAGTACCGTATGTCCCGTCCTATTCTTTCTCAGTTACGACACAGTCACCGTAATTGCAATATATAGAGGACAAAATGTTTATGTTTTCTCAGAATAGATCAGTGTTGCTTTTACAAGCTGTACAAACAGGACAGTGGTAGTATGTAATATATTCAGTGAGAGCCTTTGTGGTGTCACCGCCAGACACCACACTTGCTAGGTGGTAGTTTTAAATCGGCCGCGGTCCAGTAGTACATGTCGGACCCGCGTGTCGCCACTGTCAGTCATTGCAGACAGAGCGCCACCACACGGCAGGTCTAGAGAGACGTACTAGCACTCGCCCAGTTGTACGACGACTTTGCTAGCGACTACACTGACGAAGCCTTTCTCTCATTTGCCGAGAGACAGTTAGAATAGCCTTCAGCTAAGTCCATGACTACGACCTAGCAAGGCGCCATTAGCCTTACAGTGATTGTAATTAAAGTCTAATTTGTATCGTCAAGAGCGATGTACCACAATGATGGATTAAGGATGAAGTAAAGTTAAGTAAACAGACATTACGTTCTTTGCCTATAGCATTAATTAAGTATCCTGTTCGAGAACTCACGCCAGTCGGCGTGTGTGTACGCGTGCCTTCGGTTACCCGTCACTGTGGACTGGCTGTCTTGTCAGTCCACTTCAGCCTTCACCACTGGAGTGTACAGCCAATGATTTATTAATTTACCACCTATTTTATCGAGTTATTACGTGATTTGAGTGTGCATAACCCTATTGAATTAATTTAAACCCTCTTAATTTTGATAATGCAGTCATACAAAATTTTCCAGTTCGGTCTGATCTTTAATGTGTAAAGAAACGATTGGGTTGGTGATGACCGCGTAATTTATAGCGGGCCGGCGTGGCTGAACGGTTCTAGGCGCTTCAGTCTGGAACCGCGCGACCGCTATGGTCGCAGGTTCGAATCCTGCCTGCGGCATGGATGTGTGTGATGTCCTTAGGTTCGTTAGGTTTAAGTAGTTCTAAGTTCTAGGGGACTGATGACCTTAGATGTTAAGTCCCATAGTGCTCAGAGCCATTTGAACCATATTTTTTTTTAAATTCATAATAGTTCATATTTTACGTAAGCGGCTTTAACACCGAAAGCCCATGTACAGTTACACCTGTAATAGTGCTACTGTGTTACAGTGTATTGAGAGTGGAGGAATGGTAGAAATGAAATTAGTGTTGAGCTTAACGTTGAAACTGAGAAGCACGTAGTGGACTTAGTGAATGAATTGTGTTACCCTGAAAGCAGGATAATAGATGACGGACGAAACAAGGAGAACGTTACAAAACAGATTAGCAGCACAGGCAGTGAGGTCATTCCGGCCAAAAGAAGTTTATTGGCATCAAGCATTGATCTCAATCTGACGAAGAAATTTCCGAGAAAGTACGTTCGGAGCACAGCATTGTATGGAAGGGAATCGCGGACTGTAAGGAAACTGAAAAAGAAGTGAGTCGAAGCGTTTGAGATATCGTTTTATAGAGGAAATAGGTGGACTGAAAAGAGGAGCTGAGCCGTGCGTGGCTCGTGTTCCCGCCATCATGTGTTTTACACCCTGTTTTTAACGTATGTCCACCTCACTGCGTTTATTTAAATTGTTACTGTTACTGTTTTACCTGACCGTGAGCGGCGCTAGCAGCGCGTGTCGATATATGCCCTCTCGTAGCATCTTTGCTTGACTGCTATTACTTCCCAGTTGTCGTCGGTCGTGCAGTTAGTTGGAACGTCCAAGGAGTGCAGTTCGGCGTCGGAGTTCGGATAGGGAGTTCGAGTTGCGAGTTCGGGTGTGCGAGTCAGCTGGAACGTGTCTGGAGCGCAGTCCGGACCTGCCAATCGGGGAGTTGTAAAGCGGCACTAGTGCGGTCAGTCGCGTTGGAGCAGCAGTGAGGTCTGCGTCTACATGGCTCGCTCGATCATTGCCTCCACGCATTGCCGGCCGGAGTGGCCGAGCGGTTAAAGGCGCTACAGTCTGGAACCGCACGACCGTTACGGTCGCGGGTTCGAATCCTGCCTCGGGCATGAATGTGTGTGATGTCCTTAGGTTACACAAAATTGTTAAGGCTTTCGTGGCCACTTGTTGACAAACTACCTATTGGCTTCTGTCTCGGGTTCTTCGGCCGACGTTCATATAATGATTTTTCTGACGTTTCGCCAGCACGAGTGGCTGGCATTGTCAAAGCTTCACCCTCCATTGCCGGTGGTGAACTGGACGATCCATTAACACCAGGATCAAAGAGCATAATCTACATTGCAGGTTGGGGCAGGTGGAGAAATCGGCCGTGGCAGAGCACGCACTGAATGAGACCGACCACGTAATAAAATTTGCCGACACGGAAGTTCTGGCTGTAGAGAAGCACTATCACACGCGCTTGTTTAGAGAAGCTGTAGAAATACAAAAACACGCGAACAGTTTCAATAAGAAAGAGGAAAGCCTTAAGGTAAACGGATCCCGGCTTCCCGTACTGCAGCGAACGACCGTCGCAGGTAGCAAGAGGAGAACCGCACCGGAAATGACCGCGGAGAAGCCCTCGGACGTTGGCGCGCCAGGTACATATAGTCTGCGGCCGCGAGCTCGGCTCCAGTTCACCACCGGCAATGGAGGGTGAAGCTTTGACAATGCCAGCCACTCGTGCTGGCGAAACGTCAGAAAAATCATTAGATGAACGTCGGCCGAAGAACCCGAGACAGAAGCCAATAGGCAGTTTGTCCTTAGGTTAGTTACGTTTAAGTAGTTCTACGTTCTAGGGGACTTATGACCACAGCAGTTGAGTCCCATATTGCTCAGAGCCATTTGAACCATTTGAACCTCCACGCATTACTTGAGCCGGGCCACGGTGTTGGTGGACCGCCGGTCGGTCGTCCTACCGGACGACGTGTTTTGGCTCTCCGATCGTTCATGAGTCGGCTGTGTGTGTGTGTGTGTGTGTGTGTGTGTGTGTGCGCGCCCGCGCGCGCGCGCGCGCATCGACTCCCGATTTGTCTTCGTGATTGTGCACCCATTGTTGAGTGTTGTTCAAACCTTCGTGCATGTGTTTGTCAAATCGTGTATGTAGTTCGTGTTATTTCCACTGACAACGTATTTGAAATGTTGTCGGCGTACTGACAGTGAGTCGGTCGGTTGTTTGCGGACGAGGAAAGTTCTCCGCGTGGTGCAGTCGGCTGGGGCCGCTGGCAGCCCCTGCGCGGTGTAGGAACGTGCGTGGAGCTGTCCGATCGCTAAGAGCTTCGTGGTTCACCGACCCAGGACGTCAAAGTTGAGTAGTGGTTTGAACTACCCAAGCCGCCACGTCTATTCGCGTTGCGGTGGTTGGTTCGCTTCGGTAGTTTTCTGTTGGGTAGGTTTTCCGGTGAGGAACACCGAGTGGTTCTACTGCTGAGATTTAGCCGCCATGCGGTGCAATTAACTATTTTGGTCGACTGCGATTTGAGTGCACCGGTGAAATTTTCTGTCTTGTGGCCGTTGGTTTTTCGGTTACCTGCCCTGACCACTAACGTAATTTCAGGCAGCGTCCTTTCCTCACCTGTTGTCGCTGTCCAACATGGTGTGTAATTTTGGCAGCTAATACGTACTCCATTGTGGATTATCACGTTTGTAACATTGCCAGTTGGCGTTCTCATGTACTGATTGATGGGAAGCAAGTCGTTGTGTCGGTCAGTCCGTGGCTGCCCCCTGGTTGGGTTACGATGGATCAAGTGAACGAGGGCTCACCGACCTCCATGGAAGTCTTCTGAGTGGGCCTTCTGCTTAAAAGATTATGGTAATATATTTTGAAATTTTGAAGTTTGATTGAGACCCTCAGCCACTGGTACTGCATCTTGCATATGTCGTTTCTTTAAATTATTTTATTGCTATCGTAACTGGATTTTTATCTTGTTGGTTTTTAAGATTTCTTGTTGTTAAACATTTTGGCTTTCTGCCTTTAAAGGTCAATGGTAATATATTCTGAAGTTTTGAAATTTAATTGTGGCCCTCAGCCATTTGTGTTGCACCTTGTATATGTTACGTTTTGGGTTTTAAATTTTTTATTGGTATCTTAATTCAATTTTTGATTTGTTTAAGATTTCTTGTTGGCCTTCTGCCTTTAAAGGTTGAAACGTCCCCTTTGAAGAATTTATACAAGACTGTGCTTAAACTGACACACAATATTTTTAGCGCAACGCAATCTGACTTTCAGAAATCCCTACAAAGGAATGGCCCTGACTAACATTAACCTATACCTTTCACAAATCACTTACCTCACAAAAATCTTCGTTACTCGAACTACTGCAATACAGCGAGCGCCACTACTGTCAGCTAAATAAAAGATTCAAACTACGGATGGCACTAACTACTGATAGGCATAGTTAGCAAATGAAAGATTTAATAGAGAACAAACACTGTATTTACCTTAATAGTGTTGAAAAATCATAATATACATAACAGATCACGACATCCAGTCTTAGAAATTTCCAAACTCCGCCATCTCTCTCCCCACATCCACCACTGCTGGCGGCTCATCTCCAACTGCGCAACGCTACGTAACGTTGCCAATAAGAAAACATAAACAGCCTACTTACAAGGTCTATGGTAATATATTCTAAAATTTTGGAAATTAGTTGTGGCCCTCAGCCATTTGCATTGCACTTTACGTATGTTGTTTTTTGAATTATTTTATTGCTACCTTAATTGGATTTTTATCTTGTTAAGATTTCTTGTTGGAGGCCTTCAGCCGTGAAACAGTTGCTAAATGACAATTAGAAGCAGAAACTGACCTCAACCATTGGCCCTTTCCACAATCCTGTTGCCTGTTCTGCCCAGCAGGTTTAGCGGGCGTTTCAGAAGCATCTCTGCAGAAATGGTGAGGAGAAAACTGTCAAGACGAGGTGACAGGAGGATTGGAAATGAAGGAATAAACTTCCGTGGTACTGGAGGGACCTGTAGTGAGTGCAAGCTGTAGAGGAATTCAGAGATTGGAGTATATACAATAAATAATGGTGGACCGTGGATGCGAGTGCTGTTCTGAGATGAAGAGGTTGAAGTAGGAGAGAAAGTCGTGGCGAGCAATGTCAAACCAGTCAGAAGGCTGCAGACAAAAAAAGAATTGTAACTTTAAAAGTGTTTATTTACTGCTGTAGGGAACAGCAATGTTGTTGTAGTTCTGGTTTGCCGATGTTCTCGGCGAGTGTCGTGCTCTAGCCTCGATGACACAGTGTGTGCGGCTGGCGGGTGCCTGTAGCGGATTGATGGCGCGGCTTCCCGAGCAGGGGGGCATTCCACGGGCAGAGAGGCCCTCGGACTGCCGCCGCCTCTCCATCTGGAGGCGGACGGCGCCGGAAATGAAGCAAGTGGGCGAGCGTGCCAAGGGGCTGCGCTCGTAACTCAGTCGGGGCGGCGGGGCGGCGGGGCGGCGCGGTCGTCCGTCATGCCGGCCCAGCCGGAGCGGAACTGACGACGCCGGCCGCGCCGCCGCATAAACACACACACACACATATATATAGCACAGTGGATGAGCGCGGGCGGACGCGGCTTATCTGCGGCCGGCGGTATCTCAATCATAAAACACAGTAGTGGGGCCGGGCAGCAGCGCGCGTCTGCGAATTCGCCGCCCTCTGCGGGGCCCTGCCAAGTTGTCCGCGGCTGTACCGAGCCTGAAGACTAACTCCAGCGCACTGCAGGGGCAGCTGCTCCCGTCTTCTCCCCTCTCAGGACGAAACGGCAACCGGAAGATAATTTTAGGCCATTTAAGGTTGGAACTGTTCTGCTTTATTCATTTACACGGTGTTCCAGGATGGTCTGTACACCTTTTATCACGTATATTACTTGTGGCGAATGTTGTATCTGAATACTTCTCCACCAGTTCTATAACACATAGTGCAGGCCACTCTTTGTTCAGATCCTTGAGAACCGCCTCACTTTTCTCGAGCTCTGCTTCAGAGTTCTCAATCGAATATCCCACAGCTTTGCCTTTAGTGATGGGAACTTAAAAAAAAAAAAAAAGAAAAAAAAAACAAGTCACCTGGTTCAAGATCGAGGCTATAAAGTGGATGCTGATCAACAAAAACCAAAACTGATTCTTCTTCACAGATTTTTGTTACTCCTTAAAATTAAAATTTAAAATAGTCTTGATCGTAATCTTGTTATAAAGAAATTTTTATTTGAGTGAGTGACCGGTTTCGACTCTATGAAAGAGTCATCTTCAGACTCCAGAGCGGTGGATGGACGCTGCTAGATGAATTCCTTCGACCCCCGAGCCGTTACACGAGCGTCGAGGATCGACGGAAGTCATCTAGCAGTGTCCATCCACCGCTCTGGAGTCTGAAGATGACTCTTTCATGCCGGGCGGAGTGGCCGAGCGGTTCTAGGTGCTACAGTCTGGAACCGCGCGACCGCTACGGTCGCAGGTTCGAATCCTGCCTCGGTCATGGATGTGTGTGATGTCCTTAGGTTAGTTAGGTTTAAGTAGTTCTAGGGGACTGATGACCTGAGAAGTTAAGTCCCATAGTGCTCAGAGCCATTTGACTCTTTCATAGAGTCGAAACCGATCACTCAATCCAATAAAAAATATTTTAACAAGATTGCGATCAAGACTGTTTTAAATTTTAATTTTAACTACTTTTAAGATCGCTGACTATGTTTTCAAAAATGTCAAAAATCCTTGTTACTTCATTTCAGTGATTAGACGTTCCTTTTCAGAGTACTCCCCTCCTACTTGAATGCACTTTTTATAGCTTCTCCACCAGTTCTACTACACATGGTGCAGGGCACTCTTTCTTCAGATCCCTGAGAACCGCCTCAGTTTTCTTGAGCTCTGCTTCAGAGTTCTCAATCGAATGTCCGAAAGCTTTGCCTTTAGTGATGGTAATTTTTTAAAAAAAAGAGTCACCTAGTGCAAGATCTGGGCTATAAGGTGGATGCTGTACACAGGTAACGTTGATATGACCCAGAAACTGCGTGTCCTGATTTACGACGTGAGAGCGCGCATTGTCGTAATGAAGTTGTCACCCAGTTCGAGAAAGTTATAGTCAATATTAATTTTCATAATTAACAGCCTCAGTTGCACTGTTTGCCTAGAATTTACCTAGGTTTCAGTCGTGATAACCCAACCTTCTTCAGAATAACAGTAACATACTTCTTTCCATAGTGGACAACGTCAAGCTAAAACTACAAATCCATAAATTATCGTCAGACTATAAAACCTATCTAGAACCGCCTCGGTCCCACTTCGCTACCGCGATGCGGCAGCCATGAGTGCTGTACTGGAACTGACCGTAGCGTAATGAGACTCGCCTAGGCGGACACAATACCTTTTCAATGAAGAGCGATTTGACAACGCAGCACTATAACACAATAAGAAACAACCAATAACAGTTCTATGCGTGACACTTATGGTCCTGTAGCTAATACAATGAAATCTACATAACTTTACTGTATCTTTGCAGTCTATTACATCGTCACTATAACTGATAGTATTGTTGCAGACACTCTTCGTTGTTCTGTTATTCGATAAACAGCGAGTGCTAAGTCGGAACGTAGTCCTGCAGTGTATTGCACTCAGCTGGCTGCAGGCAGTGAACTGAACTGTCTAACTGCTGGTTCATAACTGTGTAGTGTCCGTGGCACGACGTGTTTTGTGCTCGTCGGCAGAAGACGTTCCATGTCCTTCAGTACACGGCAGAAGCAATGTACCCCACAGTTGACAGTGCTCTCTGTGGCTGCTGTCCACAACTATCTGCGGACATATTTAAAGCACTGAAGGACGAGACGGAAGCAGAAAGAGGTCTGGGTTTATGAGAGGCATCCTGAGGGTACTGCACGGGACAGACAGATGGTTCAAATGGTTCAAATGGTTGTAAGCAGTATGGAACTTAATATCTGAGGTCATCAGTCCCCTACACTTAGAACTACTTAAACCTAACTAACCTAAGGACATCACACACATCCATGCCCGAGGCAGGATTCGAACATGCGACCGTAGCAGTAGCGCGGTTCCGAACTGAAGGGCCTAGAACCACTCGGCCACAGCGGCTGGCCCCAGAGATGTTAGGCGAGTGGTTGTGCTTGTGTGGTGGTGGTCTCTCACAGTATAGTATGAAGGCTTTCGCGACCCCATGACATATCTTCTGGTAAACCTTCTGGGATGTAAGGTCGTGGTCCATGAAACTCTTCAGCTCCTAACGTTTCGTCCAGGGCTGCGCTGGACATATTCAGAGGGGTGTTTCTCCTCCGGTGAGTCTTGCCGACCGGAGGAGAAACACCCCTCTGAAGATGTCCAGCGCAGCTCTGGACGAAACGTTAGGAGCTGAAGAGTTTCATGGACCACGACCTTACGTCCCAGAAGGTTTACCAGAAGATATCTCACAGTGTTTGTTGTGTACCTCTTGCTTGGTAAGGCAACGACTTTGCCGCAATGGATACACCGGTTCCCGTCAGATCACCGAAGTTAAGCGCTATCGGGCGTGGCCGG
Organism: Schistocerca cancellata; assembly: GCF_023864275.1. NCBI lineage: Eukaryota > Metazoa > Arthropoda > Insecta > Orthoptera > Acrididae > Schistocerca > Schistocerca cancellata. The sequence continues at coordinate 881,050,453 of NC_064628.1, forward strand.
CACTTGGATGCGCTGTTGCCATTTTTCGGGGTGCACTCAGCCTCGTGATGGAAACTGAGGAGCTACTCGACCGAATAGTAGCGGTTCCGGTCAAAGAAAACCATCATAACGACTGGGAGAGCAGTTGTCTGACCACACGCCCCTCCTATCCGCATCCTCATCTGAGGATGACACGGCGGTCGGATGGTCCCGATGGGCCATTTGCGGCCTGCAGACGGAGTGCTTTCTTGCTTGGTACACATCATCTCAAAAGTGGGGATAGGCATAAATCTGCAGTTCGGGACAAAATGCTCACACGCACCTAGTGTTTTTGTAGCCATTTACCAGTGTTCAGTGCGCGCACCGTCTGTAGCACACGTCAAATCTAAGCGATAATAAAGTCACTCCCATGACCAGCCTTGCACCCTCATTAACATCCGCAATTGCTGCTGTGACGTAAGCTTGATTTTCTTACTGGCCCCGGGTCTGGCAAAGCCTTCACAAAGCCCCGAAGAAAAACAATTCGGATTGTGTTAAATCTAGACTTCTTGTGGTCCAGAAAGAGGGATTACCGAAAAAACAAGGAACGAAGAAATGCAGTGAGGATAATCAGCCTCATTCCACATGCAGCCAAAGTGTTGTTAAGAATAATTAATAAAAGACTTGAAAAAGTAATGGAGGGGAATCTTGGAGAGGAGCAGTTTGGCTTTAGACGGAATACGGGCACCATAGATGCAATAGGGCTCCTACGAATCTTGGGAGAAGAGTTTATTGATAAAGGAAGAGACCTATATATGTTCTTCATCGATCTAGAAAAGGCATTTGACAATGTGGTTTGGGACAAGATGGCGACTATAATGAGGGGAAATAGAGTGGACTGGAAAACCAGAAAACTTGTAAACTCATTATATCGTTATCAAAGGGTTTCAATTAAAGGGAGAGGAGAAAGTGCATACTGGATCGGACTAGGAAAAGGAGTAAGACAAGGATGCTGTCTATCACCTACTCTTTTCAACCTCTACTTGGAAAATATGATTGAGCAATGCTCGTTATACGACAAAGGCATAGAAATTGGAGGAAGAAGAGTAGGATGTTTGAGGTTTGCTGATGACATGGTCCTTCTAGCCACAGGGGAAAAAGAATTATAGGATTTGGTGGACACCATTGCAACTAACGGAAAAAAATGGAATGAAAATTAACACAAATAAAACAAAAACATTGGCACTAGGAGGAAATAAGGAAATAAAAATTATGCTAAATGGAGAAATACTGAAACAGGTGAAAAATTTTAAGTATCTTGGAAACAGGATAGACAACGACTGGAAGTGCACCACAGAAATTAAAACAAGGATAGCAATGGCAAAAGAGGCGTTTTATAAGAAAAGGAGAATTTTCTGCAGCGGTCTGGACAGAGAACTCAGAAAGAGACTCATAAAATGTCTTGTATGGAGTGTTCTTCTATATGGCGCTGAAACATCGACTATGAGGAAGAAAGACAGAGAAAGGCTGGAGGCTTTTGAGATCTGGACATGGCGGAAGATGGAAAGAATAAGTTGGATGGACAGAGTAAAAAATGAAGAGGTATTGAGAAGAGTGGGAGAGAAAAGACAGTTACTAGATGTAATAAAGAGAAGAAAAAGAAATTGGATTAGGCATATATTAAGAAAGAATGATGGACTGATAAAAACAATTTTAGAAGGTTATGTAGAAGGGAAAAGGAAGCGAGGAAGGAAGAGATTCCAGATACTGGATGACATGATGGACGGTACAACATACAGCAGCCTTAAGAAGGAAGCGATGGATCCCAGAAAATGGAGAGGCAAAGGACCTGCTAATATAGCAGATAACTGATGATGATGACCTGTGTCAACCCAGTGTCCTGGAAATGTGTAGCTCAAAGCTTTCTCAACGAACGACGTACAGTTAGGGCGGACGTCATCCTACTGCAGCTCGGTGCTACGTTGCAGATCTTCAACCTGTGGGAATGTAAACTGTTACAACACCTCCAGAAAACAGGTCGAAGTTACTGAGACCTCTGCAAAGGAAAACGATCCCACCACACGGTCATGGAGCAGACCACACCACACGTTTAACATTCGACGGCACAGTTTCCATGCTAAAGTTGGGGGTCGTCAGAGCCGCATATCCTCACACTTTGATGGTTTACCTTGCCTGAACACATGAAAGGAAGATTCGCCGATGAACATTACCTTTTTCAGATAGTCTGGGTCATTGTCGATGCGACTGAGAACCTCAACTGCAAATGCTTTGCGCTTTGGCCTGTTATCATGATGAAGCTGATGTAACAGTTGCGCCTTGTAGGCATCAATCTTCAGTCTCTGGGGACCTTGTGTGTCGCGGTTGGTGGTAGCTGCAACTGTCGAGACGCTTCACGGATTGGTTTGGTCGGGCTCCGGATAAATGCCTGTTGCATCCATTCTATATCTATTGCACTCCTGCACGGACTAGAATATAATCTCTCTGCACTTGAAAGCTTTCATTTTGGGTGACATTTTCTTCCTGTTTTGTCTCAAGGTACCAACTTTTCCTTCAATAGTTCCTCTAACAAAGGAACACTCGTGGAAAAAAATACATTGTAGTATTTTCTGACGTTCGTCTCGTCATATTGATTAGCGTCTTCGATGCAAGAAAAGAAACATTTGTTTTATTTGCCTAGTTAGAGACTTTTCCAGTACAAACCAAACTATATGAAGTCAAAGAATCTCGAAGCCAAAATATTTTGATCAAAGCCAAAATATTTTTACCAAAGCCAAAATATTTTCATTATTTTCGTCATTTAATAGAAATATACTGAATAAATTTGCAGTGGACTCTGAAGGAGCAAGATGTTAATCAACAAAGTTTCATCCGAAATCATCCATCATACGGAAAGGTCCCAAATCTAGCAGATTGAAGCCGTGTTGTGAGTATGTCTCCTGGCCTCTCTGGTTCTTTTGTCATCGAATCTCAAGGCTCTTCGTATATCTTCAGATCTGTCAACTGAAAATGTGGCCAAGCAAGTTGTATTGGTGAAGTTATTGTGAGACAGCTTCCTGATTTGCACATCATAGTATCAAGGGATCACTAATTTAGTATTGTAGGGCAGCGTGGAGGGTAAAAATCGTAGAGGGAGACCGAGAGATGAATACACTAAGCAGATTCAGAAGGATGTAGGTTGCACTAGGTACTGGGAGATGAAGAAGCTTGCACAAGACAGAGTGGCATGGAGAGCTGCGTCAAACCAGGCTCAGGACTGAAGACCACAACAACAACAACACTTTCTACCTACACTAGCAATGATCAGAAGTCCAAAAATACATTCATTTCCTCAGACGTAACATTGTGATAATAAATTTTTTTCTTGATACTAGCAATGCGCTTGACTTCTAAATTAATACAATGCATAATCTCCTCTAACATTTCTTTATGGGACGAGAGTCCAATGCATTATTAGAAATTACAGTTGTAAGACCCCTTATCGTGCCAGTTGAAATTGTCATGAAATTGTGTACTCTCATACTGATGGATGGTGGCAGTGTTTTATTCCGCTGAGTTCAATCATAACTAGTAAATAAATTGATTCTTCAAAGTTTCCTTCACTTGGGACCCTACAAAACCTATATTCATTATCCTGGGGACCAGCAGTCTCTGAATCGCTAGCGTCTTCCTGACCAGAGAGAGCTGCCTCTACAACCTCAATCAGAAAATGTTGATTAAAAATTTTAATCACTTCTCCTGACTTCTGGCGATGTTCTTTTAATTCTAAAAGATAATATGGTACCCACATAAAAAGTTTCTTGCATAATTATTCTGTTTATGCAAGTAAAATTACGCTCACACGAAAAAGTTTTGGCATACAGAAATACAACAACTTTTCAAAAGAATACTGGATTATAGCTTTCACAGTACAACTGACATTTCAACAAAGTGTGATAGCTGGGCCCAGCTGCCAAATGTAATCAGTAATCTTGCCAACATAAATGTCACTCATGTCAAAGATAAGCAATTCGAAAATGGCATGTTCACTAAGGGGTTTGAAAGACGCGCTTGATCACAAACTTAATATAGAAAAATAATTAATCTGACTTGCGCCAAATAATGTTTTGCTTCACTACGTCAATTTATTTCCTACTATTATGGAGAAGATAAACTAAAATAAAATAGTTAAGACAGTTTACTGATAAAGTAAAAGATTGTTGGGTCCAAAAGATCCATGTTATGGGTTAACGCACAACTGATAAAACGATAGGTCTACGAAACATTGATAGATACTCTTGAAAAACTGTTTGCCGTTTTATCTGAGCTACAGGCATTATTTTTAAAATACAATACTGAATACAGGTTGTAGGGTGTTCTAAAATCATCTTTACGCCTTTGATCACGTATATTTCAGAAATGCGGATAGGTTCAAAGGTGCATAGTTATTGACCAAAATGGCCACCCCCCAATAGATGGTACAGTGTGTGCAGTGGTTGATAGAGACTTAATCTGACACAAGGGTCCAATGAAGTTAGTTCATGAGCCCACGCGAATAGTAAACGGTTGTGAAAACACACATGACATCTTAGCAATAAATAATCCAGAGCTAATAACGAGCAACAACACTGATACAGGGATTAGTGAACACAGGGTTGTCTAGTGAAACTGAATATTGTAACCTCCAAATCTTCCAAAAATAAACGAAAAATATACCTATTCAAAAAAGCAGATGAAAATTCACTTGACGGCTTCCTGAGAGATAATCTCCAGTCCTTCCAAATTAATAATATAAGTGTAGACCAGATGTGGTTTGAATTCAAAGAAATAGTATCGCCAGTAATTGAGAGATCTGCACTAAATAAATTAACAAACGACGAAGCTGATCCTCCTTGGTACACAAAACGGGTCAGAACACTGTTGCAGAAGCAACGAAACAAACATGCCAAATTTCAACAGACGCAAAATCTCCAAAATTGGCGATTTTTACAGAAGCTCGAAATTTAGCGCGGACATCAATGCGAGATGCTTATTACAGTTTTCATAAGGAAACTTCGTCTCGAAACCTGGCAGATAATCCAAAGAGATTCTGGTCGTGTGTGACGAATGTTAGCGGCAAGAAACAACCAATGCCTTCTCTGCGTGATAGCGATGACAGAACTGCCAAAGCAGAGTTACTAAACACAGCCTTCCGAAATGCCTTCACAAAAGAAGACGAAGTAAATTTTCCAGAATTCTAATCAAGAACAGCTACCAACATGAGTAACGTAGAAGTAAATATCCTCGGAGTAGTGAAGCAACTTAAATCACTTAATAAAAGCAAGTCTTCTCGTCCAGACTGTATACCAATTAGGTACCTTTCAGAGTATGCTGATGCAATAGCTCCATACTTAACAATCATATAGAACCGCTCGCTCTAAGGAAAATCCGTACACAAAGACTGGAGAATTTCACAGATCACATCAATATTCAAGAACGATAGTAGAAGCAATCCACTAAATTAGAGGCCTATATCACTAACGTCGTTATTCAACAGAATTTTGGAACATACATCGTGTTCGAACATTATCAATTACCTCGAAGAAAGCGGTCTATTGACACACAGAGTCAACAAGGGTTTAGAAAACATCGTTCTTGTGAAACACAACTAGATCTTTATTCGCATGAAGTGTTGAATGCTATTGACAAGGGATTTCAGATCGATTCCGTATTTCTGGATTTCCGGAAGGCTTTTGACACTGTACCCCACACGCGGCTTGTAGTGAAATTGCGTGCTTATGGAATATCATCTCAGTTATGTGACTGGATTTGTGATTTCCTGTCAGAGAGATTGACGGAAATTCATCGAATAAAGCAGAAGTGATTTCTGGCGTTCCCAAGGGAGTGTTACAGGCCCTTTGCTGTTGCTTATCTATGTAAACGATTTGGGAGACAATGTGATCAGCCGTATTAGGTTGTTTGCAGATGACTTTGTCGTTTATCGACTAATAAAGTCATCAGAATATCAAAACAAATTGCAAAACGATTTAGAAAAGATATCTGAGTGGTGCGAAAATTGGCAGTTGACCCTAAATAACGAAAAGTGAGGTCATCCACATGAGTGCTAAAAGGAGTTCATTAAACTTCAGTTACACGACAAATCAGTCAACTTTAAAGGCCATAAATTCAACTAAATACTTAGGAATTACAATTACGAACAACTTAAATTGGAAAGAACACGTAGAAAATGTTGTGGGGAAGGCTAATCGAAGACTGTGTTTTATTGGCAGGACACTTACAAAATGTAACATATGTACTAAGGAGACTGCCTACAGTACGCTTGTCCGTCCTCTTTTAGAATACTGCTGCGCGGTGTGGGATCCTTACCAGATAGGACTGACGGAGTGCATCGAAAAAGTTCAAAGAAGGGCAGCACGTTTTGTATTTCGCGAAATATGGCAGAGAGTGTCATTGAAATTATACAGAATTTGGGCTGGACATCATTAAAAGAAAGACGTTTTTCGCTGCGACGAAATCTTCTCACGAAATTCCAATCACCAACTTTCTCCTCCAAATGCGAAAATATTTTGTTGACACCGACCTACAGAGGGAGAAACGATCTTCAAAATAAAATAAGGGAAATCAGAGCTCCTACGGAAAGACATAGGTGGTCGTTCTTTCCGTGCACTATACGAGATTGGAATAACAGACAATTGTGAAGGTGGTTCGATGAACCCTCTGCCAGGCACATAAACGTGATTTGCAGAGTATCCATGTAGATTTAGATGTAGATGTAGACACATTGCAGAATCCCACCTCCAACACGTCAGACCATCAGACAGTGGTACACAAGGTTCAAAGAACCCGAAAGTCTCATGAAGAAGACGAGTACTGGATGTCCAAGCAGGAGTAATGCAGCCGTGGAATTTCTCCAGAGCCCAACCAAATGAACCCACCATGTTTCTCAACAGTTGCAGATACCACCAACCACAGCCCACAGGGTCACAAGAGACTGAAACGTATGCATACAAGGTGCACCTGCTACATGTGTGCCGGCCGCTGTGGCCGAGCGGTTCTAGGCGCTTCTGTCCAGAACCGCGCGCCTGCTACGGTCGCAGGTTCGAATCCTGCCTCGGGCATGGATGTGTGTGATGTCCTTAAGTTAGTTAGGGTTAAGCAATTGTAAGTCTAGGAGACTGATGACATCGTTTCATGTGGTTCAACCACAACGCAAAGGATCTCCAACTGTGGTTTTGAGTCTCATTGGGGATGACCCAGACTGTCTGAAAAAGATGTTCACGGATGAAGCTTCCTTTCAAGTGTTTGAGAATGTAAACTTCTGGTATCATAGACTGATATCGCCTTCACTGGTGTCTCAGCGTTGTCAACGGAAAAGAACGTTTTCGACAGACCCTGACAGCGGTCGGGCGGGAACCCAACGGATCCAGTGATGTGCGCCCGCTATGTCACGCCTTCAGTGACTCCAACTACGAGCGTAGCGTGGCCGGCGTCAGCTACACGGTGCAGTCTCAGTCGCAGTCATGTCAATCTTCGACAGCTCGCTCTTGAATTAGCTCGTGCATCAGTATTGGGAGCCTCACACTGCACAGTGCTCTTTAGTTTCCTTCTTGTAATTGTTGTACTTTATTGCTGTTTGTTCTCTGGTAACGTTTTCTCGCAACACTTGACGAAAGCTATAAGTTAAGTAAAACTTCTGTTTGCTGTATTTACGTGCTCGATTGCTTTTTCTGTTCCTGCCCAGCTTCCCTACGGTGACGGCTGCTGCACCATTCTGTAGCCCATCTTTCCTTATCGTACACAGCAAAATGTTCAAATGTGTGTGAAATCTTATCGGACTGCTAAGGTCATCAGTCCCTAAGCTTACACACTACTTAATCTAAATTATCCTAAGGACAAACACTCACACCCATGCCCGAGGGAGGACTCGAAACTCCCCCGGGACCGTACACAGCAAATCGACACAATGTGAGGGTAAGAGGCACTGAGAATCCCAACCTTAACATGGAAATTGTGTTCGACAGTTCACAGCTAAACGTGGTGCTCAGCTACATCACCGTGGGATGGGATTGTTTTCCTTCGCACAGATACCAGTAACCTTGACTTGGACGTGTTTGCATTTCTACAGGTCGAAGAAATGCAATCTGACATCGTGCTGTAGCAGTATGGTGTCCATCCTCGCTGTCGATCGTTAGGAAGGCATTGGGGGACGTACTTCTAGGTCAATGTATTGGTCGAGTATGACACAGCTCCTGGGCCACAAGGTCTCAAGATATAACGCCATTAGATTGTTTTCTTTTGGGTTGATGCGGGACCTAGAGAAACTGCAACCTCACATCAGAGCACCAAATGGATATGTTACTCAGGACACGAAGGCCGGACACGGGAGGACGTGGAATATCGTTTAATATCTTGCTTGTTACAGATGGCGAACGCACTGAATTTACTACTAATAAAGCTTTAATTGTGTGTGAATATTACACTGCAAACCACACATTTCTACCTAGCCCCATTTCTGAAATGTACATGAGATCAAATTTGTAAAGATCAGTTTTGAATCCGCTATATACACTGCTTGACAGTTTCTAAGGAACTGAGGCACTGGTGGACAGGAGTAATCACAGGCCATGATGAACGACATGAACCACAATATATACGAAACAGAGAAGGAGTGTTACCTTTATAATGAAAATTGGTACAGATTGTAGAGCAGGACAACAGACATTCATGTCTGACATTTGTCAGACTCCCACCTTCAAGATCGATATCGGACTCTCAGTAAGGCAAATGCCCTCCTCGTGCACTAATGCACATATAGAACCAATTATTTATGATGGCTATCAAACTCATTAGTTCACTCGCTCCTCTCTCAAGCCGGTTTCCAGTTCTTGCACGGTTTGGGAGGGGATGCTCGTTGAGAAGCACATCTACTGAAAGCGTCTCAGTCTTGCCCCATAGGGTTTAGATGTGTGGAGTACGCAGACCATTCCACATGCTCAGTATCTTCACTTTCCAATGTGTCCGACACCTCAGCTGTTCTCTGTGGGCGGGTTTTATCGTCCACAGGCAGGAAGTCGGGACCTACTGCACCTCTAAACAGACGGGCATGATCCAGAATAATCTGTCTGCAATACCGCTATCCTGTAAAGGTACCTCGCGCAAAAATTTACAGTAGTATTCAGCCAATGTATAGAAAGCCTGATCCCACCGTAACACCTAGACCGTACCGATGATTTTAATAAACATTCTGTGGTGTGAAACGTGTTCTCCTTCTCTCCTCACTAACTTGTGGCCAGAATCATTTGCCACACTGAAGTGAGATTCGCTGTACAATGTCACTCTGGACCACTGCTGCCGACCGCAACCAACGTGCTCCCAAGAATCTTTCTAGACGATAGCGTGGTTGAACTGTAATCCATCTAACAGATTTCCGAGTATACAGACCAGCCAAACTTAAGCGCCGCGGAATGGTTCTGGCAGAGACACGTGCACCGGTAGCGGTTGCAATGTCTGCAGCGATCTGCTAAAAGTGAGATGCATTTTCCTTTTCGCCATTAGCGCTACTTATCGATTCTCTTGCAGTGTGGTGCCACCGGCATTCTTTCGCATAGCATTTCCACCTTCAGAGAACTTTTTTAATAACGAGAAGGCATTTTTGGTCCCACCCATAACTGTGGCCACAGTAGTGACCCCTGACGAGCTTCAAGCTGTCCAATTGCTTGCGATAGTAGGCATTCAAATGATGTCTTGCTGATATGTTGCAGTACCATACTGAATGTCACACTAAGCGGTTTCACAGCAACCTCCGTCAAACACAGGAATGCATGAACTGTCGAATGGATACAGAGCTTCCGCGCACAGGCTTTGCTACAGTTAACGCGTCCTGCTCTCCACATTTCCTGTTACTATCGTTGGTCGGGTGTTCCGCGACAGTTGTCTTTTGTTTCGTAGCAATTGGCAGTTGTTCCTTAGCAAGTGCCAGTTGATCCTTACCAATTGGCAAGCAGTGTGTACAGGGCGAATCACCTAAAACTTGCACCCGGAAGTATTGCGGAATTGGGAAGTGATATTGATGTGCGGTTTTCACAGAATGAATTAGCAGTCAGGGGCTCGTGTTGGTAGCCAATAAGCAAATTGTAATAATACTTATAAAGTGTATTTTTTGTGCAAACATACACTTTTAAATGGAACAATGCCTATTGACATTAACAAACTAAAAGTAGGGTAAATTAGTATTTCAGTGTTGTTTGTTGCAGGAGTCTAACCCGAGTCGTTTACGAGATATCGTATTGCACAAAGCTTCCCCACCAACACCTGTAAGTGCCATTCAACCTGCCTAGTTGCTAGGTACGATGTTGTTATGTTTGCTGATAGTGTTCTTGTGTGTCCATCTGTACGTTGCGACTTGCTAGTCAGCTATTGTGTGACAGTCTAAACAGTAGGTCGTGAGTGGGTGATAAGATTTACCAATGCAGATAAAGCCGACAACCTTATGGTGTACGGAGAGCGTAGGGAGAACGTAGTTCGTTCTTGTACGTGTATGCGGCAAATATCCCAACAGACGTCAACCACCAAGGTGACGTCAACAGGCAACCGCTTCAACCAGTTGTCTGAAAGTTGTGCGTAGCACCTACACAACGTAACAGAAGGAGGAAAGTGACGGCAGAACAGGGGGAAATTGATGTTCTTGTTGCTGTTGCAATTGCTCCTCACCTTAGCTCTCGTGCAATCGCACGGGGAAGTGGCATGAGTCAGGCGTGTGCCCTACAAAGTCTCCATCGACTACAGTTTCATCCCTATCACACCTCTCTATATCAAGAGCTGCATGGACACGGTTACGAGAATCGTGCTAACTTCTGTACATGGGCTTTACGACAGGATACTCCAGATGTATCATCTATTTTGTTGAGTGATGAAATCACCATTTCCCAATCACGGCCAGGTAACCAGCCGAAACGTGAACTATTGGTCTGTTGATAATCCTCGTTGGCCTCGTCGGGTCGGCCGCGGTGGCCAAGCGGTTCTAGGAGCTTCAGTCCGGAACTGAGCGACAGCTACGGTCGCAGGTTCGAATCCTGTCTCGGGCATGGATGTGTGTGATGTCCTTAGGTTAGTTAGGTTTTTCTAAGTTTTAGGGGACTGATGACCTCAGATGTTAAGTCCCATAGTGCCCAGAGCCATTTGAACCATTTTGGCTTCGTCGGGTGGAACGTCAGCGTCCATGGAGTGTACACGTGTGGTGTGGGATAGGCCCAGTTTTCATAGACGGAACACTGAACGCGCACAAGTATCGACGAGCCTTCTAATAGACTATCTTCCACGGATTATAGACGACGTTCGTCTGCAGACTTTGAGGAACCTGTGGCACCAACATGATGGCTGTCCTGCCCACATTGCGCGAAGTACTACAGCATGTCTTCAGAAATTGTTTCCAAATCGTCGGATAGGCCGCAGAGGACCCATTCCTTGGCCGGCCCGTTCGCCGGATTTGACGCCTGTAGACTTTTTTCTGTGCGAAAAGCTGAAAGGCGCTGTGTACAAGGAAATGCCAATTGCACTCTATGATACGCAACGACGCATTACTTCAGGCCACTCGGACATCTCCGCTGAAATGCTAGCACGTGTGCAGCAGTTATTCCGTACCAGACTGAAAGCGTGTATAGCCGCTGGCGGTCGTCATTTTGAACACACTCTGTGGTGGTTAGTTATCACGCTACTGGTCAGAATCCACATAACAGCTGTGTGCACTTGTGTTGTTCTTTAGTGTGTGCTACCACAGATATTGTACAAGTGTCGGTTTGAGAACTTCTCAAAATATAATATCTCATAGACGACTCGCACTAGAATCCCGAAACAAACACCACTGACATTCTCAATTACTCTGGTTCTAGTTTTTTAATGTTTGCTAATGTCAGGTATTGTTCCATTTAAAAAGTGTATCTTTGCACAAAAATACGTTTCTAGTGGTCGGTATAATTTGTGTATTGGCTAACAATATGAGCCCATGACCACCAGTCCATTCTCTGAAAACCGCACATAAACAGCGTTTTACATTTCCGCAATATTGGCGCTGCACATTTTAGGTGATTCACCCTGTATACTAGTACAGGATGATATCGTGATGATGTTACAAACTTTCAGGGATGTCAGAACGGTAAATTTGTCAATCTGAGGTAAGGGACCCTCGTCTGGAAATGACCGGGACGAAAGTTACAGGCAAAAATACGTCTGATACCCCTGACGGTGGACCTCTTCGTCTGCAAGCTCTTTGCTACCCATACTTTGAGAGGTGGTAGTACAGACCGAAACAAGAAAAAAAGTCAAGTAAAAACGGATTCTAAAATTCATACCTTTACCTTAAAAGCTATGAGCACTCGTTGTTTTTCCGTACTGTGGAACACCTCTCTTCTACTGAACAAATGCTCATACCTCTTAAGATATGCACTTCAGCGGCCATGTTTACAGGGCATTTTTGTCTTGTTTTTATCCATACTATCTTATCCCAGAGCATGGAAACCAAAGAGCTGAAGAAGGAGAAACAACTCAACAGCTGACCTAGATGTACTATACCAGCACTGAAAAAAAATGGAGACTGTGCCCAAATCCAAATACAACACAGACTTGCACCTTCCTTTTAAGTAACCGACTGGCAGACAGAGAACTAAACATAACCTTCTGTGGAGAGCGAGTTAGATACAATAAATACCCAAATATCTATGCATAACGATTGACAGATCATTTAACTTCAAAAAACACCTTGAACTAACTAGCTAGAAATTGAACACCTGAAATAAGAATCATCCAGAAATTAGTGGAGCAAGCGCAACTACACCACGCACTGCTACACAAGCACTGGTCCACATCGTGCCAGAGTACTTTGCCCTGTGTGGAGAAGGAGTATACACATGCGAAAGATTGACGTACAGCTCAATAAAACTATGAGAATAATAACTTTAAAGTCAAATTCACTAGCCTCACTTCCTGTCCTATCCATTATTGCTCCACCAGAAATCCAAAGACAGCAGGCAGCAATATAGGAACGGCAAAAAATTAATCGTCAAGTCATGGCAAGACTGCTACCTGTACACCCCGTACTAGATGAACACTGCGGAAATCTCATGAAATCAAGAGCGCCAGTATGGAAAGACAGAACGTGTACGCAAGGAACTACCTGTGACAGCCGTAAATCGTGGGAAACTAAGTGGAACAACAGCGACGTTTACCCCAACCAACAACTCCCAGGAATGCAACTTCCCCGCAAAATATCGTGTCAGTTAAACCGTGTAGGAATTGGACATGCAAAAACTAAATCCATGTTGCGGAAGTGGGGTACCGCTGACAACCCAATGTGTGATTGTGAAACTGCTGAGCAAACATTGTTAGTACAAGATCGCGTAGATTCTTTGGAAACTGAAGCGATTTTATCGAGGCCAGCATAGCTGCTATAGAGTAGTTTTCTCGTTTGGATTTAACTTTATAGTGGAGTCTGGCTACCCTTCTACCAAAACTATTGTCTCATACGAACATTAAATGTACGAATGTTTTTTGTATTTATGTTGGTATTTGTACTGTGTCTGTGTCGTATTTGAACATATATATATTGTATATAACATTCTCAGTTTTTGTACTTGCACTTGTAAAGCCATATGATACACATACATCAAAAAAATTTTTGCATCACCTCGGTTCCGAGAGTTCCGGAACCTGTACAGAAAATTGGAATAGAGATCAACATAAACATCATTTCCGCTCTTTTTATTGCTCGTGAAAACCACACATTGCATGCTGTAACAGCGTACAGGGAGACCTTCAGATGTGGTGGTCCAGATTTCTGTACACACCGGTACCTCCAATACCCAGCAGCACGACCTCTTGCATTGATGCATGCCTGTATTCGTCGTGGCATACTATCCACAAGTTCATCAAGGCACTGTTGATCCAGACTCTCCCACTCCTCAATGGCGATTCGGCGTAGATCCCTCAGAGTGGTTCCTGGGTCATGTCGTCCATAAACAGCCCTTTTCAATCTACCACAGGCATGTTCGATAGAGTTCATGCCTGGAGAACATGCTCGCCACTCTAGCGAAGCAATGTCGTTATCCTGAAGGAAGTCATACACAGGATGTGCACGATGGGGGTGCGAATTGTCGTCCATGAAGACTAATGCCTCGCCAATATGCTGCCGATATGGTTCCACTGTCGGTCGGAGGATGGCATTCACGTATCGCACAGCCATTACGGCGCCTTCCATGACCACCCCACCAGCTGCGTACGTCGGCCCCATATAATGCCACACCAAAACAGCAAGGAACCTCCACCTTGCTGCATTCGCATGGACACTGTGTCTAAGGCATTCAGCCTAACCGGGTTGCCTCCGAACATGTCTCCGACGATTGTCTGGTTGAAGGCATATGCGACACTGATCGGTGAAGAGAACGTGATGCCAAACTCGAGCGGTTCAATCGGCATGTTGTTGGGCCTATCTGTACCGCGCTGTATGGTGTCGTGGTTGCAGAGATGGACCTCGCCATGGACGTCGGGAGTGAAGTTGCGCAGCATGCAGCCTACTACGAACAGTTTGAGCCATAAGACGACGTCCTGCGGCTGCACGAAAAGCATTATTCAACATGGTGGCGTTGCTGTCAGGGTTCCTCTGAGACATAATCCGTAGGTAGCGGTCATCCACTGCAGTAGTAGCCCTTGGGCGGCCCGCGCCTGTCCTGCACAGTTCCTGTCGCTCTGTATCCCCTCCATGTCTGAACAACATCGCTTTGGTTCACTCCTAGACGCCTGGACACTTCCCTTGTTGAGAACCCTTCCTGGCACAAAGTAACAATGCGGACGCGATCGAACCGCGGTATTGACCGTCTGGGTATGGGTGAACTACAGACAACACGAGCCGTGTACCTCCTTCCTGGTTGAATGACTGGAACTGATCTGCTGTCGGACCCGCTCCGTGTAATAGGCGCTGCTCATCCATAGTTTCTTTACATCTCTGGGCAGGTTTAGTGACCTCTCTGAACAGTGAAAGGGACTGTCTGTGGTACAGTATCCACAATCAAAGTCTATCTTCAGGAGTTCTGGGAACTGGGGTGATGCAAGAATTTCTTTGATGTGTGTGTAAATAAATTAATAAAGTGGAGGAAATTTGTTTTACAGTATCAAAGATGAATAAATGCTCATAGCTTATAAGGTACGTATTTTAGTGCCCATGTTTACTAGATTTTATTTTGCTTCGAATTATCGTTCCTGTCAAATCCCTGAGTATTGACCATTCTTCCTGGGACACCCAGTTTATACAAGATGTTAAGAGAGTAAGAGCAGATATTTTTATTGGTGACTGAGGACAGTATATTGAAGACCATTATGTCAGTATTTACTTAATTTGCAGACTAATGATCATAGTTATTAGTAATAGTATATTTTATGTTGGTTAGTACCTGCAAGTACTTGTGACAAGAGCAAGCCATTGATGCTGTCTCTCCACGGCCAGCAAGCCAGGTGTTGAAGTGTGGACACGTGGACGCAGAACAGTTAGCCTATACTGAGAGGCGTAGTCTACTTAATTGTGAAGTTACAACCGTGCAGTTGAAAATCAGGTAGTAAAATTACAGGACGTGTTTGCAGGAAGACAGACTCAAAGAAGAAACAGCTAACACACTGAAGTAGATACCAGTGACCACAATATTTGCACTTATATCTGTTTGCACTATATACTATACAGAATGATTCAGTTTCCTCCGCCTACAGATTTTATGCAACCTGCAACGCCTTCAGATACCATGTGCAAGGTGTTCATTTTCTCTCACTCACTACATGCAGACTAGTAAACCCTACAGAAAAAATGTATAGCACCTTTTTGTAGTAAATTTAATGTAGTTAAATTTCGTACTGGGATACGTTTTCGCTAAAGGCCGTAGCTTCCGAATTATTCGAGGAAAACGCATAAAAGTAACTTTCAAACGCGTTTTTCTTGAATAACTCGAAAAATTTGACCTCCAGCGAAAACGTATTCCACTATAAAATTTAACTACATTAAATTTTCTACGAAAAAGTGCTGTTCATTTATTTCTATAGGATTAGTACTTTGGCCATAATGAGTGAGACAATATCAAAATGTCGTGCGTGGTTTTTGAAGGTGTTGCAGGTTGCATAAAGCCCATAGGTAGGCGCAGTTGGAGGAGGGGGAGAGAGTTAAGTGTTTAACGTCCCGTCGACTACGAGGTCTACATCTACATCTACATCTACACTTACATGGATACTCTGCTAATCACATTCAGGTGCCTGGCAGAGGGTTCATCGAACCACCTACACAATTCTCTATTATTCCGATCTCGTATAGCACGTGGAAAGAATGAACACCTATATCTTTCCGTACGAGCTCTGATTTCCCTTATTTTATCGTGGTGATCGTTCCTCCCTATGTAGGTCGGTGTCAACAAAATATTTTCGCATTCGGAGGAGAAAATTGGTGATTGCAATTTCGTGCGAAGATTCCGTCGCAACGAAAAACGCCATTCTTTTAATGATTTCCAGCTCAAATCCTGTATCATTTCTATGACACCCTGTCCCATATTTCACGATAATACAAAACGTGCTGCCTTTCTTTGAACGTCATTAGAGACGAAGCGCAAGCTCGGATTAGGGAAGGAAGGGGAAGGAAATCGGTCGTGCCCTTTTAAGGGAACAACGCTGGCATTTGCCTGAAGCGATTTAGGGAAATCACGGAAAACCTAAATCAGGACGGCAGGACGCCGGTTTGTACCATCGTCCTCTCGAATGCAGATCCAGTGTGCTAAGTGGCAGCTGGACCACACTGTACATAAGTATAGATGAGAACTGTTTATGATCTCGTTAAACCGATCTGAAACAAAACATACAGTGACCACTGTAGTTGTTTCAAATAAAAGAAAATGTGAAACTTCCTGGCAGATTAAAACTGTGTGCCGGACCGAGATTCAAACTCGGGACCTCTACCTTTCGCGGGCAAGTGCTCTGCCAACTGAGCTACCCAAGCACGACTCACGCCCCGTCGTCACAGCTTTACTTGTGCCAGTACCTCGTCTCCTACCTTCCAAACTTTACAGAAGCTCTCCTGCGAACCTGCAGAACTAGCACTCCTGAAAGTAAGGATATTGCGGGAACATGCCTTAGCCACAGCCTGGGGGATGTTTCCAGAATGAGATTTTCACTCTGCAGCGGATTGTGCGCTGATATGAAACTTCCTGGCAGATTAAATCTGTGTGCCGGACCGAGACTCTAACTCGGGACCTTTGCCTTTCGCGGGCAAGTGCTCTACCAACTGAGCTACCCAAGCACAACTCACGCCACGTCCTCACAGTTTTACTTCTGCCAGTTCCTCGTCTCCTACCTTCGAAACTTTACAGAAGCTCTCCTGCGAACCTTGCAGAACTAGCACTCCTAGCCATGTCTCCACAATATACTTTCTTCCAGGAGCGCTAGTTATGCAAGGTTTGTAGGAGAGCTTCTGTGAAGTTTGGAAGGTAGGAGACAAGGTACTGGCAGAATTAAGGCTGTGAGGACCGGGCGAGAGTCGTGCTTGGGCAGCTCAGTTGGTAAAGCACTTGCCAGAGAAGGGCAAAGGTCCCGAGATCGAGTCTGGGTCCGGCACATAGTTTTAACGTGCCAGGAAGTTTCATATCAGCGCACACTCCGCTGCAGAGTGAAAAATCTCATTCTGGAAAAGAAAATGTGTTTGGTCTAAATAAGACTTTGCACAGACGCAAAAGACGACATAAATCTTACAGTGTTCGTTAAACTGCAGCTGCTGAAGAGAGGTCGGAGAAAAACAAGAGGAGAGGTACACAGCATTTCACGAGAGATAAGCAGAAGCGCCGGCATGGGCCGCCGGCATGGGCCGCCGGCGGCCTCTGTTGTAGTCGGCACTGACAGGGCTTCGGTGTCGGCGCGCAGGGAACCGGCAGCCCCGAAGACCGGCAAGTGGCCGCGGCGGTGACGGATAATCGCGTTTGTCACTTTGGTCAATCTGGCGCCTAATCAACAGGTGGCGCGATTAATGCATAATGGCGGCGCGCCGTCGCGTGTTGACGCGCCCTAATGGCGCCCCCGCATGCGGCGGCACGCCGGACCCCGCGACGCCGCCGCCGCCGCCGCCGCAGCTCAGCTCCCGGTCCGCCCGCCTGCGTCAACACTGATGGAGGGCGGCCCTTGTCCTGTCGCGGCTAAGCTCCTCCCGGACACGGCGCCTA
The DNA here is from genome assembly GCF_023864275.1 of Schistocerca cancellata. Classification (NCBI taxonomy): domain Eukaryota; kingdom Metazoa; phylum Arthropoda; class Insecta; order Orthoptera; family Acrididae; genus Schistocerca; species Schistocerca cancellata. The sequence continues at coordinate 881,068,635 of NC_064628.1, forward strand.
AGCCGCCTGTCTAGCCGCCGGTGGCTTAGCGCGGGCCCCTGCGTTCGTCTACATCCACACTCCCCAGGCAGCCTTACGGTGTGTGGCGGAGAGTACTCTCCCCTCTAATCCATAAGCGAAAGGTGCGAAGGGAGAACAACTATCGCTAAACTTTCGTACGAATTTTAAATAACCTTCTCGGCGTTTCTGACCGCGTCCAATCGGAGTTACACTACTGGCCATTACAATTGCTACACCACGAAGATGACGTGCTACAGACGCGAAATTTAACCGACACGAAGAAGATGCTGTGACACGCAAATGATTAGCTTTTCGGAGCATTCACACAAGGTTGGCGTCGGTGGCGACACCTACAACGCGCTGACTTGAGGAAAGTTTCCAACCGATTTCTCATACACAAACAGCAGTTGACCGGCGTTGCCTGGTGAAACGTTGTTGTGATGCCTCGTGTAAGGAGGAGAAATGCGTACAATCACGTTTCCGACTTTGATAAAGGTCGGATTGTAGCCTATCGCGATTGCGGTTTATCGTATCGCGACATTGCTGCTCGCGTTGGACGAGATCCAATGACTGTTAGTAGTGGCGGTGGGTTCAGGAGGGTAATACGGAACGCCGTGCTGGATCCCAGCGGCCTCGTGTCACTAGCAATCGAGATGACCGGCATCTTATCCGCTTGGCTGTAACAGATCGTGCAACCACGTCTCGATCCATGAGTCAACAGATGGGGACTTTTGCAAGACAACAACCATCTGCACGAACAGTTCGACGACGTTAGCAGCAGCATGGACTATCAGCTCGGAGACCATGGCTGCGGTTACCCTTGACGCTGCATCACAGACAGGAGCGCCTGCGATGGTGTACTCAACGACGAACCGAATGGCAAAAAGTCATTTTTTCGGATGAAACCAGGTTCTGTTAACAGCATCATGATGGTCGCATCCGTGTTTGGCGACATCGTGGTGAATGCACATTGGAAGCGTGTATTCGTCATCGCCATACTGGCGTATCACCCGGCGTGATGGTATGGGGTGCCATTGGTGACACGTATCGGTCACCTCTTCTTCGCATTGACGGCACATTGAACAGTGGACATTACATTTCCGATGTGTTACGACCCGTGGCTCTACCCTTCATTCGACCCCTCCGAAACTCTACATTGCAGCAGGATAATGCAGGACCGCATGTTGCAGGTCCTGTGTGGGCCTTACCGGATACAGAAAATGTTCGACTGCTGCCCTGGCCTGCACATTCTCCAGATCTCTCACCAATTCGAAACGTCTGGTCAATGGTGCCCGAGCAAAAGGCTCGTCACATTAGGCCAGTATCTACTCTTGATTAACTGTGGTATCGTGTTGAAGCTGCATGGGCAGCTGGACCTCTACACGCCATCCAAGATCTGTTTGACTCAATGCCCTTGGCGTATTAAGGCCGTTATTACGGCCAGAGGTGGTTGTTCTGGGTACTGATTTCTCAGGATCTATCCACCCAAATTGCGTGAAAATGTAATCACATGGCGCGACTGCTACGGTCGCAGGTTCGAATCCTGCCTCGGGCATGGATGTGTGTGGTGTCCTTAGGTTAGTTAGGTTTAAGTAGTTCTAAGTTCTAGGGGACTGATGACCACAGATGTTAAGTCCCATAGTGCTCAGAACCATTTGAACCATTTTTTTTTTTTTTTTGTAATCACATGTCAGTTCTAGTATAATATATTTGTCCAATGAATACCCGTTTGTCATCTGCTTCTTCGTGTAGCGATTTTAATGGCCAGTAGTGTAAAACTCGAGCTTTCGAAGATTACCACCATTTCTTCGTCAAGAGACTAAAGGGTGGAAGGGGGTCATGGTGCCACACTGACGATTTCCTGCCTTTGCGCGTGCGAATGCTGGCCACCAGTTGATGTCACTCCGACAGTAAAAGCCACAATTGCAAACGACGCGACTCAAACAATGACGAGCATCAAACCCACAATACACGAAGAAAACTCCGCTCTCGATAGTCATATCCTTACGAAAGGAGTCCTGCTACGAAAAGAAATGCCATTCCAGATCATCACTCCTGGTTATCGGGCCGTGTGGGTGGTGACAGTCAGGTTGGTCTCCAGACACGTCTTCTACATCTACATCCATAGTCCGCAAGCCACCTGACGGTGTGTGGCGGTGGGTACTTTCAGTACATCTATCGGTTCTCCATTCTATTCCACTCTCGTATTGTTCGTGGAAAGAAGGATTGTCGGTAGGCCTCTGTGTGGGCTCTCTAATTTTATCCTCACGGTCCTTCGCGAGATATACGTAGCAGGGAGCAATATACTGGTTGACACCTCGGTGAAGGTATGTTCTCTAAACTTCAACAAAAGCCCGTACCGAGCTACTGAGCGTCTCTCCTGCAGAGCCTTCCACTGGAGTTTATCTATCATCTCCGTAACGCTTTCGCGATTACTAAATGATCCTGTAACGAAGCGCACTGCTCTCCGTTGGATCTTCCCTATCTCTTCTATCAACCCTATCTGATACGTGTCCCACACCGGTGAGTAGTTTTCAAGCACTGGGCAAACGAGTGTACTGTAAACTACTTCCTTTGTTTTCGGACTGCATTTCCTTAGGATTCTTCCAATGAATCCCTGTCTGGCATCTGCTTTACCGACGATGAATTTTATATCCTCACTCCATTTTAAATCACTCCTAATACCTACTCCCAGGTAATTTGTGGAGTTAACTGCTACATTGTAGCTACATTGTAGCTAAACGATAAAGGATCTTTCGCTCTATGTATTCGCAGCACATTACACTCGTCTACATTGAGATTCAATTGCCATTCCCTGCACTATGCATCAATTCGTTGCAGATCCTCCTGCATTTCAGTACAATTTTCCATTGTTACAACCTCTCGATATACCACACCATTGTCTGCAAAAAGCCTCAGTGAACTTCAGATGTTATCCACAAGGTCATTTACGTATATTGTGAATAGCAACGGTCCTACGACACACCCCTGCGGCACACCTGAAATCCACTCTTACTTAAGAAGACTTCTCTGCATTGAGAATGACATGCTGCCTTCTGTTATCCAGGAACTCTTCAATCCAATCACACAATTGGTCTGATAGGACATATGCTCTTACTTTGTTCATTAAACGACTGTGGGGAACTGTATCAAACGCCTCGCGGAAGTCAAGAAACACGGCATCTACCTGGGAACCCGTGCCTATGGCCCTCTGAGTCTTGTGGACGAATAGCGCGAGCTGGGTTTCACACGATCGTCTTTTTCGAAACCCATGCTGATTCCTACAGAGTAGATTTCTAGTCTCCAGAAAAGTCATTATACTCGAACATAATACGTGTTCCAAAATTCTACAAGTGATCGACGTTAGAGGTATAGGTCTATATTTCTGCACATCTTCGCTGGTCACCCGTGCCCGCATCTCGTGGTCGTGCGGTAGCGTTCTCGCTTCCCACGCCCGGGTTCCCGGGTTCGATTCCCGGCGGGGTCAGGGATTTTCTCTGCCTCGTGATGGCTGGGTGTTGTGTGCTGTCCTTAGGTTAGTTAGGTTTAAGTAGTTCTAAGTTCTATGGGACTTATGACCACAGCAGTTGAGTCCCATAGTGCTCAGAGCCATTTGAACCATTTTTGCTGGTCACCCGTGCTCATTCCGAGGCGCGATCGATGAAGACAATTCTACTCCAGTCAATGATATTCCAGGCCAAAGACGTGTCTGAAGACTCCATGGGAGTGGTGGGATACCAACCTAACTGTCACCCGAAATATGGCCCAAAAACCTGCGGCGCCGTTCATTTTCGTAGCAGGACCTCTTTGGTTGCCATCCACGGCACCTTACAACACAGCAGGAGGTCGACCTGTCCTACGCTCCGTTTTGTTGCCCATCATGGCAAATGAACATGGGCTCACGTTGCAGAAAAATAGTGCCCGTCCGCAAACGGTGGGAGATTCTGCTCCTTGTCTTCAGGGTTGACAAACCCTTTCTTGGCCAGCGAGGTCGTCGAATCTCTCTCCAGCTGAGATCGTTTGGAGTATACTGCGCAGGGCCCTCCAACCATCTGGAGATTCTGACGATCTAACGCCCCGTACAGAATTTGGCACATACATTGCTCAGGAGGAAATCCAACAACTATCAATGAATGCGAACCTGAATACCTGCTTGCATAAGAGCGACTGGTGGACTTGCGCAATTTTTGAAGCTCTTTATCTGGAATAAACCATCCATTTTTTTCTGAAATACTTATCATTTATTTGAGGGTGTACATCACATCTACCGATTTCCACCCCATTCGGCTAATTTTTTTTCTCTTCTTTTCCCTAGCGTGTATGTAACCCAGTTTTTCTTCCATTGTAGTCTCTTGTAATTTCAGCGGCCAACTTCTCCGAGATACTCCGCACCTCTGTTGTACTGTCCAGGACTGAAATTCTATGTGCATCTCCTTAAAGCTCGCACGCTTACTAAACGTTTCCGTGACAAAACCTGCCGCTCACCATTGAATCCTTTCTCCATCTCTTCGGTTAATCCTGCTTGGTTACAGCCCAGATTGATGAACAGTAGTAAAGAGTCGGTCTAAAACTTGTTTTGTAACCCACTACGTTCCTGAATGAATCTTATTTCCTTCACATTCTTCCAATAAAAGTCACCTGATATCAGCTTTTCCTACAATTTGCTTTAGGTCGCTCTGAACGGTTAATCATGGCTATTTTACGGCTGTTGCTCCAGCGGTGTTTTATCAGTATCGTAATCGAACAGCAATGGACGTCTTCGCCTATTTACGAAAATATATTAGATCTATTTGCGTTCAGCGTCAACTGTCGATCACTGCACCAATCATCGGTCTTCTGCTGGTCAGTCTACATGGTGATTCCGTGATGATGTTGGAAAGTTCCTGGGCGGGTAGAGAAGGGCAAGTGTGTTAATGTGAGGTAATCGAACGATATGAGCGAAAATCGTTCTGATTCCTCTGACAGTAAAATCAGTAGAATATGCAGAGTGACTAGCGTGCCCCTACCAATTCGTTTTATGCAACCCGCACTCGGTCTGCATCAGGAAAGGTATCCAGTTTGGCGACAGCCACGTAATCGAAACAAGTTCCCTCTCAGAGCTTTGGGCGAGTGTTAGAAAACGCAGTCATAACATAAAATCGCAACTGAGGGCTGGCCATGAGCTTACGTGGTATTTTTGGACCAAGGTAAACCTGAATGAATTTTATCCATAGTGGATACTGTCGAACTCCGTGACTGTTCCTTTATGGGGTTGTAGAAAAACATCTGCTACCAGTCACAATAAAAGGTTGTTTATTCGTCACACGACCGGTTTTGGGCTTGCGCCCATCTTCAGGTGTTTATACATTAATTTACATGTTTGTACTGTTGGAGATCACTGAATAAATACATAAAAATTATTTGCTGGTTACTACATAAATACAAGTGGGACAATTGTAAGTGGTAAGGAAGCATTTGACGAAAATATATCTGTACTTACAAAAAGATGAAGCACCATTTTTACAGTTATGCTGTGATGATAGTTTTGCCACTTACTTACACGCTTATGGTCAATTTCACGTCCATATGTCAGGTGTAGCTCCATATTACACTATTATGATGTGCACTCGTGAAATACACTATGTTTACATACAAACATGTGGGCTGTGGTCAAAGAACTTAGATGTACCAGATGTAAAGATGTTGCTCACGCAGAAACTCGTAGGTTCTGGTCAAAGAACTTAGCCACAGGAAGTGCAAAGGTGTTGCATGTGTAGAAATTTAAAAAGCTATCGTAGACTGCGACGTTTCTTGACACACAATATGAAATTTTTTGGTTCACATTTTTGACGGAAAACTTAGATCTAGGAAGTACAATGTTGTTATATATATGAAATTAGTCAAAGCTATTACAAATTAAAAAAATTAAAAAAATGACAGCTAGAACTGTTTTGAGCCACACTGTTGTCAGAGAACTTAGATCTAGGAGATACAATAATGTTACTTATATGAAATTTTTTAAAAGCTATTACAGTGTGTGTTTACAATATGACTATTACAAATTATGATAATGACCCTTGGACTGTTGTATGACTGTTACATCGAATTTCCATAGAATATTACTTTGTTATTATGTCAGAGGATAATTATTTTCTGTTTTTGAATATTTCATGAAATATGTGAAGATAGGATTTGTTTGCAAGTTACACTTGTTCGTTCAGAACAAGGTCTGGTGAGTTACAGCTGTGGATATAAATGTCTAGTTCTTCAAGCAGATTCATTTTCTTTCCTTTGTTCACAGTGTGTAGTATTTGTAGGTTTTCTGTAATGGCTGTGGCTGAGTGACCATGGTCTTTTAGGTGCATTGCAAAGGTGGATTTATCAAAATTATTTATCTGGAAGGCATCTATATGCTCACGGTATCTTATAGTGAAACTCCTTCCAGTTTGGTCTATGTAGAACTGTGGGCAATTTTTACATAAAAGTTTGTAAATACCTGATTTGTGGTGGTATTGGTTGTTTGTCTTACTGTTGTGGATGATGTTCTGTTGTACCTTGTTGTTAGTGCTGAAAGAAATTTGAATACCAATTTTCCGGAAGAGGTTGGCAATTTGGTATGAAATTTTACCTATAAATGGTATGCAAGCGAATGTGTTTTTTCTTTCTTGTGAATCTGATGTAGTAGGTGTGGATTGAATCTTTTTGGTTTTGTTGTTAAGTTCATCAATTACATCTGGGTTGTATCCATTTCTCCGTGCAATTTCTTTTATAATGTTAATTACTTTTTGTTCACCATGGAGGCTGAGTGGGATTTTATGTATACGATTAAGTGTGGATCTGAAGAATGCCATTTTGTGTTGTGCTGGATGACATGAGGAGTTGTTAATGACAACGTCACTAGTGGTAGGTTTTCTGTAAATCTATAAGGCATGTCTGTTGTTTACATTAGATATTCTAAGGTCAAGAAAATTGATGCCTTTATCTACTTGATGTTCTACAGTGAATTTGATGTTGTTGTGCATGCTGCTGAGGCCTTTAGCAAGTTTCTCAATCTCCTCAGTTGTACCATTGTACAAGATAATAGTATCATCCACATACCTTTTGTAGTATATTATTTTATTTTTAAGTGAACTATCTGATCTGAAAAATTTATTTTCTATGTGGTTAATGCAAATATCTGCAAGTATTCCTGCCCATTGCAAGACCATCTTCCTGTTTATAAATTTTGTTATTAAAAGTAAAATAACTGTGTGATAGGACTAGTTCTAGCAAGTCAATGAGTTCACATATTTCAGCCTTGGATAGCTTTTTGTGTTTTAATAGGTTGTTTCTAATTATATGAATAGTGTCATGTACAGGAATGTTGGTGTAAAGGTTTACTATGTCCATTGAAGCAAATTTGGCACCCTCTGGTATTGGTAAGTCTTTGATGTGCTCAATAAGTTCATAGCTATTCTTACCTGAAAAATTGTTTTCATAGGTATAAAAGTTACTAAGAATGTCTTTAAGTTTCTTGCTTATAAATATGCTGGACTGTTCCTTGAGTTGATTATGGGGCGTATAGGGCAACATTCCTTATGAATCTTTGGTTGCGAACATAGTTTTGGTGCAGATGGGTTCATGACAAGGCATTTTAGAACATCAGAGTCAGATAAAAGGATATTGATCATTGTCGTTGGTGGGGAGTCTTGCGTGCCTCAGCGATATAGATAGCCGTACAGTAGGTGCAACCATAACGGAGTGGTATCTGTTGAGATGCCAGACAAACTTCCTTTTATCTGAGCGAACGGCTGAAAGCAATGGGAAACTACAGCCATAATTTTTCCCGAGGGCAGCTCTGCTGTATGGTTAAATGATGATGGCGCCCTCTTGGGTAAAATATTCCAGAGGTAAAATAGGCCCCCATTCAGATCTCCGGTCGAGGACTATTCAGGAGGATGTTGATATCAGGAAAAAAGAAGTGGTGTTCTACGGATCAGAGCGTGTCGCGGCATGTCAGATGCCTTAATCGGGCAGGTAGCTTAGAAAATTTAAAAGGAGAGATGGATTGGTTAAAGCTATATATAGTGGGAATTAGTGAAGTTCGGTAGCAGGAGGAACAGGACTTTTGGTCCATTGAATACAGGATTATAAATACAAAATCAAATGGGAGTAATGCAGGAGTAGGTTTAATAATGAATAACAAAATAGGAACGCAGGTAGGCTACTATGGACAGTATAGTGAACACATTATTGTAGCCAAGACAGACACGAAGCCCACATCCACCACAGTAATACAAATGTGTATACCAACCAGCTCCACAGATGAGGAGGAGATTAAGGATATGTATGATGAGATAAAAAAAACTATTCAGATAGCTGAGGGAGACGGAAATTTAATAGTCATGGGAGACTGGGATTACATGGTTGGGAAAGGAACAGAGGGAAAAGTAGCGGGTGAATATAGACTATTGGAAAGGAACGAAAGAGGAAGCCATCTTGTAGAATTTTCCACAGAGCATAATTTAATCATATCTAACACTTTATTTAAGAATCATGAAGGAAGGTTATTACGTGGAAGAGACCTGGAGACACCGGAAGGTTTCAGACTGATTATGAGACAGATCTTCAAACCAGGTTTTAAATTGTAAGACATTTCCAAGGGCAGATGTGCACCCTCACCACAACTTATTGGTTATAAACGCAGATTAAAATGAAAAACAAAAAACGCAAAAAGACGGGAATTTAAGGAGATGGAATCTGTATAAACTGAAAGAATCAGATGTAGGGCGGTTCAGAGGGAGCATTAGGGAACGACAGACAAGAAAAAGGGAAAGGGATACAGTAGAAAATCAATGGGCAACTTTGAGAGACGAAGCAGTGAAGGCAGAAGAGAACGAGGTAAGTAAAAAGAAGAGGGCTGGTAGAAATCCTCGCGTAACGTAACAGATATTGAATTTAATCGATGAAAGGAGAAAATATAAACATGCAATAAATGAGGCAGGTGAAAGGGAATACAAACGACTGAAAAATGAGACCAACATGAAGTACAAAATGGCTAAGTAGGAATGGCTATGGGACAAATGTAAGGATGTAAAAGCATATATCATTAGTGGTAAGGTATATCCTGAATACAGGAAAATTAGACCTTCGGAGAAAAGAGAACCACCTGTATGAATATCAGAAGCTCAGATGGAAAACCAGTCCTATGCAAAGAAGGAAAAGCAGAAGCCGGCCAGGGTGGCCGAGCGGTTCTAGGCGCTACAGTCTGGAACCGCACGACCGCTACGGTCGCAGGTTCGAATCCTGCCTCGGGCATGGATGTGTGTAATACCCTTAGGTTAGGTTTAAGTAGTTCTAAGTTCTAGGGGACTGATGACCTCAGAAGTTAAGTCCCATAGTGCTCAGAGCTATTTGAACCATTTTTTTTAAAGTAGACGGGTGGCAGGAGTTTATAGAGAGTCTATACAATGGAGATGTACAGTCGTGGACAAAACGAGCGAGATCCCTCGCCTTTTCGTTATGCTGATCCGCACGGCTTTAAAGTTTGCTACACAGCATAACAGGCAAGGCGACGAAGAAGAAACGCTTATTAGTATGAACTGTACCAATAAAAATGAATTTCAACTTATCGAGAAAACATTACTGTTTTAGTAAGACAAAGAACCCCAGATCGTTACGAATTAGCAAAATATTATCCGCATTCGGCCGCGAAACGGTCTGTGTCAACGTACAGACCAGTCATACTGAATTACCGTTGCTGACCTACCATGAAAGTGTGCAAATTTAGCACTGCGTGAAGATTCATAACGAAATTCAGTTAAAAAACATTCAGTGCCACACTTAAGTCAATTCCGTTATCGACAGAAGCGGAAAAAGTAGGCAGTAACATGTATTAAATTCTACAAGAGTGTCATATTGACATCCACAGGGCAACAGTACAGAATAAAAGTAGCGATAAAACGTATTGGGGCGCGAGAATTTCTTAAAATTGCTTTACTGATATTCTACCTGCCTCCATCGAGATTAAAACCGAAACAAACCAGACCTTCCTTTCACTACGCTAGCAGACAACCCAGGCAAACAGCCCTCTATTATTACCCCAGACATGAATAAGCCGGCAATTTCGCAATGAAAATGGCAAAATGATCTGCAGTTTCTGTTGCATAGAGCTTTCTGGACTCAAAAACATGAATTTTCTACCTTTATGTCTCCGCTTATGTGACAGTCATTCGGGATGTTTATCGAAATAACAAAATACTCTTATTAGCGAGTAAATTTAGTAGGATAATTCTTCACCACCCCAGGAAATAAATGGCTACATAGCTGCCAAACGTATTCTACACTGTTTCGAATTCTCCACTAGGCTCGCCACAGCCAGAAAACGTTCATTAGCCGAAGTGTTTCTTAAGCTGGCTAGCAATGGGAATGTTCGCACTTCTAAAACGCGGTGGCATTAATACTGGGATGTGAATTACCACGTGTATAGGCAAATGGATTCTATTTGCATTCCTGTAAACGAGATTTGGATCGAAAGCGTAGCTACGATTAATATGCTGATGTATCGACTGCAACTAGAACATTTCGAATAAAGAGTAGGGGGTGTTATTTATGCAGCCCTCATCTTCAGTAACTGTCGTAGCTGTTTTCGTTGTTAGCATTTCGTCACCTAAACCGGTTAAAACGGAACCCTACTAGTCTCACTTTCCTGACCTTCTATCGGTCTACCCAACCCTTAAAACCCGTTTACCTCGAGAACGGGTAGACATAATAACCGGAAATGTATCGCACTTTTTGTGGTAACCGGTCCCTTGGTGGTGTAAGGAAAGTGAGCTTTTATGTCAACGCAATCTAAAGATACGGCCGTTTGTGTAAAGAAAATTTACGTGAAAGGCCAAAAAATGGCTCCAAGAACTGTGCGACCATACTGCTTAGGTCATCGGACCTCTAGACCTAGAACTACTTAAACCAACCTAACCTAACACACATCCATGCCCGGGGAAGGATTCGAACTGCCGGCGCAAGCAGCCGTGCGATCCGCGATATGACGCCGTTGAAAGCACGGCTAACCCGCGCCGGCAAGCTGTTAATATCATCTGTTGTTGCTAAGAAGTTATTTACTTCTGGTGAATGATTTTCTGCGCAATTCATTTAATACAGAATAACTAAAATATATTTGATGTTACGGAAGACGAAGGACGCCTAATTCATTTCCCTGACTTTATTTATGATGTTAGAGTCCGCCGCTCGTGGTCTCGCGGTAGCGTTCTCGCTTCCCGAGCACGGGGTCCCGGGTTCGATTCCCGGCGGGGTCAGGGATTTTCACCTGCCTCGAGATGACTGGGTGTTTGTGTTGTCCTCATCATTTCATCATCATCCAGGAAAGTGGCGAAATTGGACTGAGCAAAAGATTGGGTAATTGTACGGGCGCTGATAACCACGCAGTTGAGCGCCCCACAAACCATACATCATCATCATTTATGATGTTAGATTCGCAATCTGAGCATACGTATTATATATAACCACAGTTTAGCGCCACACAGATATGTGAATGCAACACATTGGCGTACACTTGAGATATTTCGTTTCCCATGAAGTGGTGGCGGACGATGCTGTGGCGTCTTCGAAGCGCGAGCTTCGTCAGTGCAAGATATCTCAGCACAGGTAAGCGAACGTTTACTTCCTGCTGCTAGTCCAATGGACAATGGCAATACTGTAGAATACTTTCGACAACTACGTGACCAACGATTTACGTTCGTGAGTGGTTCATAATTATGTTAGTAAATTCATTCGATATTTTTATGTTCTTGAAATTACATTTGCTACATGATTCGCATTGAAGACGTAGGAAATGTATGTTATTTGGTTCAGGAAGCACGTTCAAATAGAAATTGAAAATGGCTCCAAACTGTGCGACCAAACTGCTTAGGTCATCAGCCCCTAGCCCTACAACTACTTAAACCAACATTTATGTTGCGAATTATTAGTCTTATCCATCACATGGATAACGATAATGCTCCGTTTTACTACAGTTGTTTCGTAGCTTACAAGGGAACCTCCCCATCGCAGCCCCCTTCAGATTTACTCATAAGTTGGCACAGTGGATAGGCCTTGAAAAACTGAACACAGATCAATCGAGAAAACAGGAAGAAGTTGTGTGGAACTATGAAAAAAATAAGCAAAATATACACACTGAATAGTCAATGTGCAAGATAGGCAACATCAAGGACAGTGTAAACTCACGAGAGCCGTGGTCGCGTGGTTAGCGTGAGCAACTACAGAACGCTAGGTCCTTGGTTCAAGTCGTCCCTTGAGTGAAAAGTTTAATTGTTTATTTTCAGGCAATTATTATCTGTCCGTCCTTTCCGTCTGATGCGAGGTAACTGCGCCGTAGTACGGGGACGCTACGCCTAAACAAACATCGAAACACACGTCAGTCGACTACAGCGCACGGAAGAGCGAGTATTCCTGCTAACGAGGCTCCCTGGCTGGCAGTTGACTGTTCGCTACTTTGGACGAGAGTGCATTAAATACGTGAGATGTATTCCGTGGGCAATATGAATCCAGCAAATATAGCTCGCGACTTCAATAACAAGATCAATGAATATTTTCCGAACTGTAAGGAATCGGAAAGTTCCCTAAGGGATCGAACGATTGTCGAACATTTGTATGATTATTTCCTACATTGTTGATAAACAGTACGTGTGGTGATGATTCTCTGAAAATAAAAAAAATTAAATTATTCACTCGAGGGAAGTCTTAAAACAATGACCTCTTGTTCCGCAGCTGCTCACGCTAACCACGCGACCACGGCACTCCTGAGCGCACTTTGTCCTTGATGTTGCCTATCTTCCGCATGGACTACTCAGTTTGTATATTTTGCTTATTTTTTTTATAGTTATACACAACTTCTTCCTGTTTTCTCGATTGATCTGTGTTCAGTTTTTCAAGGCCTATCCACTGTGCCAACATATAACTAAATCTGAGGGGGGTACGATAGGCAGGTTCCCTTGTTAGTGGTATTGTGTGTTGGTGGCGTTGCCAGTTTACATACTGTGCATGTAACACACAATAAATGCGTTGGATGCCTCCTGTGATCAGTTTACTTGACAAACGTTTGTTGCCATCGTAATTTATGTAACTGGCTCTTCGACTTCCAGTTTGACAATTTGTGGAAAAATTGTGACTCTTCAGGCTTTGTTTATCTTGCTAGTCGCCGGCCCGAGTGGCCGAGCGGTTCAAGGTGCTACAGTCTGGAACCGCACGACCGCTACGGTCGCAGGTTCGAATCCTGCCTCGGGCATGGATGTGTGTGATGTCCTTAGGTTAGTTAGGTTTAAGTAGTTCAAAATTCTAGGGGACTTATGACCACAGCAGTTGAGTCCCATAGTGCTCAGAGCCATTTGAACCATTTTATCTTGCTAGTCCTAGTTTCAAACATTGTCTGACAAAATACGTAGGCATGAAGGAGTCAGTAAAAGCTATTATTCGCTATTATAGCAAACGTTTGAATCCACTGGACACTTGAATTCTCTATATTGATTGTGAGAGTTTTGTTATTTCTCTTGTTATTTACTGTCTCAATGTCATCCGTGAGAATAAAATTAAAGGCAGTTGGATTAGGTTCCTGATCTATAAACTATGATTTAATATTCTGCGCTGCTAAATAAATTTTGAAGGTTATATTCTTTACGTAAAACAGAGTATCGGTTTCAGTCCTACGACTGACGATAAACTTCATAAATACAATTACAGAATAGTGGCATATCGATTATGGCTCCTCACCATCAACAATAGTTGTTACCCATAGTTTCGTATTTGCTATTTGACCGTCGTTGCCCTTTAGAGACCAACCTGATCTTTCCACAATGCCATTTTTGACTTGCTTCTTAATATGTCCTGTAACTAAAGATTTGTTGAAAATATTAACTGTTAAATACGCTATTCCACAAATTAAAAACTTACAGTTATTCTTCATATCTTGAAACTTGCTACCGTTCACTTTCACTGAAGAAAAGATACATAATAATAAAATGAAATTAAAGATTATAATGTCAAAGCATAGTGTGAATGGTTAAAATGAAATGAACTAAAAATCGTCTTCTTGTCTAAAACACGTTACTGTTCCAGAGAACTTCGGCACCTCTCAAAATTTTTTACACCTCTGATGTTTAGCCACATGTGGACAAATAGTGGGTCTCTTGATGCAGCACTGTTTAGCCGTCACAAAATAAAGCCTCAAAAATTAGTAAATAAAAGTATTCTTCTACTGTTGCTTCGAATCGCATATACCAACCGCCCTTTGCTGCGACAACGACTCAAAGTCTATTGGGTATTTGATTTTTCTCTGCTTTTTCGGGCCTCCTTACCTCTCCTTCTAGCCCAACCTTTGTTCTCCAATTACGCCTTCATCGGCGAGCTTCTCCTCAATATTTTTCATTTGTGCTGAATTGTTTTGTACCCTTCTTGCATATACACACGTGTCATATATTTTTAGACTCTGCATGAATATATAAGGTGAGCATTTCTTCTCTTAGCAAATTAAATATTACATATCTTGCTGTGAATTAATTTGTTTGTGGACATTCCACTTACTGCATTTCCTTAAAATTATATAAAATATACGTCTGTAAAAAAAAACTTGAAACATCTGTTGCAGCTGATTGGTGAAGGGCTGAAAAAAAACCTCTGCTGACGCTGCTTAGTATCGTGTATAGCCTCTTTCGGCTTCCACAACAGCTCGAAGTCTGTTGGGCATTCAGCCCACAACTCGAGATACATAACTAGGACATTCAAGTAACTCATTCCAAGCGTCATGAATCACAACAGAATGCTGTCGGCGAGTCGACGGTGCCTGCCCCTTTTCTCTTATTACTCTGACCATTTTTGCCCAAATATTCTCAATGGGATTCATGTCAGCTCCTTTAGGTGGCCATTCCATTACAGTAATATTACTATGGTCGTCGAACCACCTCTTAACCACACGTGCCATATGTTTAGGCGAGCGATCTTGTTGGAACATGATCTGATCATCGCCAAATCTTGCTGTCACAGAAGGAAACATCACGTTCTCCAGAATTGATATGTAATTGCGCACATCGAATCTTCCTTCCACTTCCCACAGGAGCCCACACCCTTCGGCCGATATCCATGCCCATACCGTTACCGACTCCCTGCCACTCCTTCGACAACTGTGAATATATTTTCGATTATACCTAGCACCTTTAGGTCGGTAAACAAGTAATTTTGCGGTTGATGCCGTAGAGAAAACTTTTTCGTCGGGGAAAATCACTCGCCTCCAAAACTGGAGAGGTTTGTCGGCATACTCAGCAGCAAAAGCAAGGCGAGCTTCTCTGTGGGAAACAGTCAACGTCTCTTTGACAGCAGCGCTTCTTGCTCTCATTCCACCTTCCCTTAGACGACGAGTGACGGTCTTACTGCTAACATTGAGACCCAAAGTCTGCTGAATTTGTCGTGCGTTGACACATGGGTGGTTCTCACTTAAAAGGCGTATCTGCTGATCCTAAGCTGTTGTTGTGTTGCGGCGACGGCCATGAGGCCTCCCATTCAGGTTACCACTCTCTTCCTTTCGTCTAATCCACCTGGCTACCGTCGACTTGTGAAGATCCATAGTTCTTGCTGTATAGCCATTTGAAGATTCCTCTGCTTGAAGTGCTATTATAGCGCCCTTGTCTGCCTCAGCCAGATGGGCCATTTTGCGTTGACTGAATGATTCGTCGCGGTTAATATCTGCTGCGGAAACAACGCTAGCAGGAAACAGACTGCCTCCTGCACGACGGCAGCCACAACACAGTGGCCAAGCATGTGTAACACGGAAATCGATTGCATAAACGAGAGATCGCAAGCCCGTACCCGTGTCATTACACAGTGGAGCAACTTAGAATCTGTAATTTTTCTCAGAAGGGACTGATCCCCTCTTGTCATGTCTTATCCTGATAAATATTACATGAAATGAAATGTTTACGTTTTGCATATGCTTCAGGCCTAACACAAGAAACATTTCTGAAATATCTGAGGCAACCTGAAGAAGACTTCGTGAATTTTAGCTGTAGAAGGTTGCCTTATAAGAAGGAAAACGTGTTTATCCTCGCTCGCCGTGTTTCCAAGTGGCGCAGTTTACTCTGAGGCATACATAGTTCTCGTCGGGCGTAAGAAGCGACTCGACTAACGAGGGGAACTCGCCAGGTGTCATAGGCTGATTGTCCGGAAACTTTGCTCAGTGAAGGAGAGGACAAAATAAGCGAACCTGTGGTTCGGCTTATATGCAAACACTCGACCGTTTCCGAGAAAGCGACGGTCAAAGTTATCAACGCGCTGTTGCTATAGTGTAGATACCTTCTGCAGCCGAGAACGCAATTGAAGCGGTGGCTCAGTCGCTACCGTCGTTCCTTCTTAACTTTGATTCCCGTGTTCGAGACCGCATTGGGTTTTTTTATTATTATTTTTTCCTGCCTCTCTATCAGAATTATCTACGAGTGTTTTTTTTATTTATGTTGAAATAATGTTGTCGTTATTCGCCAATTAACTTTATGTGTAATTAATGAATTAAAAAAATAATAAACGAATGAGACAAGCTGATCTAAAATCATCTGGTCTGCCTCATGTATCGTTATATCCAAATGGTTTATAAATGTTAATCTACATTCAGATCCGACGATGGCAACTTTAATGTGTTGAAACCGGTTATCCAGTAAACAGTATTTAAGCGATCTTGGCTTCTGAATTATTTCTACAACAGAGTGATCGCCCCACTACGCAATATGCGTACCCTTTTTAACTTCTTTCTTTACACAGTAAATTAACTGACGAATAACGACAACAGTGTTTCAACATAAATTGGAATAAACATTCGTAGATAATTCAGAGAGTGAGGGGGAGAAAAAAGGATAAACCGCGTTTCGAACTCGCAGCGCAAAGTTCCGAAGTCGCTATGGTAGCCGCAGAGCCACCGCTTCAGTTGAATCCTTACCCGGTAAGAGGTATCTACACTATAGCAACAGCGCATTGAAAACTTTGACCGTCGTTTTCTCAGAAGCGGTAGAGTGTAAGCAGATAAGCCGAGACACGTGTTCGCTTATTTTGTCTCCGCTTTCACTGAGCGAAGTTTCAGCAAGATCGGGGTATGACACTTGGCGTATTCCCTCGCAAGTGGCGTGCGTTGCACGTTTGCATGTTTGGAAACTTTCTTTCTTGTAGCGGCACTTTGCATTATGAGGGCTGGTTTTCCTGATAAGATCTACTAATGGACTTTGCTCCTAACTTACGTTACTGTGTAGTAGACCTACTGCAACTACTTGAACCGGAAATGTTTG
Organism: Schistocerca cancellata; assembly: GCF_023864275.1. Taxonomy (NCBI): domain Eukaryota; kingdom Metazoa; phylum Arthropoda; class Insecta; order Orthoptera; family Acrididae; genus Schistocerca; species Schistocerca cancellata. The sequence continues at coordinate 881,085,926 of NC_064628.1, forward strand.
TTTATTTGGACAATCCGCTTCCTAGTTGCTATATTTCGCTATAATATTTTCCTTTGTTTCAAAAAGGTAAGTTCAGATGATCACTGAAACTTGGTAACATCAATAACAATTTAATACTTTGAAACAGTTATGTGTGGTGTACGAGGAGTGTACTATGTTGAATGAGGAATACATTAAACACGAAAGCTGCGTCCTATAACAATAATTAACTTTCGGTTACATGACAAAACACAAGTCGAAGCACTGTCAGTTCATCTCAGTACCCAGTAACACTTAAACTGGAACGATCGAAAACATACAATTGTGGGGAAGGCAAACGAAAGACTGCGTTTTATTGGCAGCACACTAAGAATACGCAACAGGCCAACTGAAAGCACTGCCTACACTACGTTTGTCCGTCCACTGCTATAATATCCTTGACAGACGTAATTGACTGTGCACGTAAAAACGTCCAAGGAACGGTAGCACGATTTGTAATGGCACGAAATAGGGGAGAGAGAGTCCCAGATTTGATAATCGAGTTGGGGTAACATTCATGAAAACAAAAGTGTTTTTCGTTGCCGCGAGATCTTTTCACGAAATTTCAGTCACCAACATCTGTTCTGAATGCCAAAACGTTATTTCCTCGGGAACTTACACAGGAAGAAACCATAGTAATAATGTAATTCAATGCTCGTAAGAAATGGTTTAAGTGGTCCTTTTTCCCGCGCACTGTTAATGAGTGGGGCGGTAGAGAAATAGTCAGAACCTTCTGCCAGACACGTAAGTCTGGATTGCAAATAAATCCTGTAGATGTAGTCATGTAGATGTAACAACGAAATTATGTTGTAATTGTGACATGTGAGTTACATTTGATTTGAACATCGAGGTTGTTTGCTGTTTATTTACTTTTTGTTCATTATTTTCAGCCATATACAAACACCTAGGCGCGTTAAATTGTTACTGAAATAAAGTGTCATGCATGGACCAATAACATTAAATTCTTACCTACTTGTTATGGTACTGCAGTATCTGCCAGCGTCTTCAGAAGTGGATATCACATACGACATTCCTAGGGTGTATATAAATGGATATTGCAGACGACTTCGAACAAAGTTTGAATGTAGCTTCGTAAAAGTTCCGTGATCAAACGATCTGAGTTGCTGGCGAATACAGTTTATCCTCACTAAACAGTATATATTATCATTATACATGAGGTGAATACGGTTTCGCCGGGGGCGGTGGCCGAGCGGTTCCAGGCGCTTCAGTAACGAACGAACCGCACGGCTGCTACAGTCGCAGGTTGCAATCCTACCTCGGGCATAGATGTCTGTGATGTCCTTAGGCTAGCTAGGTTTAAGTAGTTCTAGGGCTAGGGGACTGATGACCTAAGCAGTTTGGTCGCACAGTTCTTGGAGCCACTTTTTTTACCTTTCAGGTAAATTTGCTTTACACAAACGGCCGTATCTTTAGATTGCGTTGACATAGAAGCTCACTTTTTTACACCACCAAGGGACCGGTTACCGCAAGAAGTGCAATACATTTCCGCTTATTATGTCTACCCGTTCTCGAGGTAAACGGGTTTTAAGGGTTGGGTAGACCGATAGACGGTCAGCAAAGTGAGACTAGTACGGTTCCGTTTTTACCGGTTTAGGTGACGAAATGCTAACAACGAAAACAGCTACGACAGTTACTGAAGATGAGGGCCGCATAAATAACACCCCCTACCCTTTATTCGAAATGTTCTAGTTGCAGTCGATACATCAGCATATTAATCGTAGCTACGCTTTCGATCCAAATCTCGTTTACAGGAATGCAAATAGAATCCATTTGCCTATACACGTGGTAATTCACATCCCAGTATTAATGCCACCGCGTTTTAGAAGTGCGAACATTCCCATTGCTAGCTAGCTTAAGAAACACTTCGGCTAATGAACGTTTTCTGGCTGTGGCGAGCCTAGTGGAGAATTCGAAACAGTGTAGAATACGTTTGTTAGCTATGTAGCCGTTTATTTCCTGGGGTGGTGCAGAATTATCCTACTAAATTTACTCGCTAATAAGAGTATTTTGTTATTTCGATAAACATCCCGAATGACTGTCACATAAGCGGAGACATAAAGGTAGAAAATTCATGTTTTTGAGTCCAGAAAGCTCTATGCAACAGAAACTGCAGATCATTTTGCCATTTTCATTGCGAAATTGCCGGCTTATTCATGTCTGGGGTAACAATAGAGGACTGTTTGCCTGGGTTGTCTGCTAGCGTAGTGAAAGGAAGGTCTGGTTTGTTTTCGGTTCTAATCTCGATGGAGGCAGGTAGAATACCGGTAAAGCAATTTTAAGAAATTCTCGCGCCCCCAATACGTTTTATCGCTACTTTTATTCTGTATTGGTGCCCTGTGGATGTCAATATGACACTCTTGTAGAATTTAATACATGATACTGCCTACTTTTTCCGCGTCTGTCGATAACGGAATTGACTTAAGTGTGGCACTGAATGATTTTTAACTGAATTTCGTTATGAATCTTCACGCATTGCTAAATTTGCACACTTTCATGATAGGTCAGCAACGGTAATCCAGTATGGCTGGTCTGTACGTTGACACAGACCGTTTCGCGGCCAATGCGGATAATATTTTGCTAATTCTTAACGATCTGGGGTTCTTTGTCTTACTAAAACAGTTATGTTTTCTCGCTAAGTTGAAATTCATTTTTATTGGTACAGTTCATACCAATAAGCGTTTCTTCTTTCATTTCTGTCTTATATTTACTTGTTGTGTTTAACACACTAATCAGCATTAATATAGTCTTACAAATTATTGAAAACAGTTTAAAAAAGTTCATATAGTTTGTCAATTTCACGCCTGCGCATAGTATGTTGGTAGCACTTCGTCGCCTTGACGGTTATGCTGTGTAGCAGACTTTAAAGCCGTGCGGATCAGCATAACGAAAAGGCGAGGGGTCTCACTCGTTTTGTCCACGACTGTACATGAGGGAAATACGAGTATTATGGAACCGGAAGAGGACGTAGATCAAGATGAGAAGGGATATATGATACTGCGTGAAGAATTTGACAAAGCACTGAAGTCAAAACAAGATCCCGGGAGTAGAGAACATTCCGTTAGAGCTACTGACAGCCATGACAAAACTCTTCCGTCTAGTGAGCAAGATTTGTGAGACAGGTGAAATACCCGCAGGCTTCAAGACAAATATAGTAATTCCAATTCTAAAGAAACCATGTGCTGACAGGCATGAAAATTGCCGAACTATGAGTTTAATAAGTCGCGGCTGCAAAACACGAACACGAATCCTTTAAAGAATAATGGAAAAACTGGTAGAAGCCAATCTCGGGGAAGAGTAGTTTGGATTGCAGAGAAACGTAGGAACACGCGAGGCATTACTGACCCTACCACTTCTTGTAGCAGACAGGTTAAAGAAAGATAAACCTACGTTTGTAGCTGCTGTATCTAGGAATCCTGCGTACTCGGTTCGCTAGACAAACAATCAAACAACTCGTACTAATGAGTTTTATTACAAGAAGACCAATACAAATACCTAACTTTCATCTTAGAATTCTTGTAGTCCTTTGTACATGGTCGTCCACAATTGCAATTACACAGATGTATCGCAAGCAACGGGGAACATACAAAATAATCAGTCTTCTTCAGAACAGACAAACCACAAGTAAAACCTATGGTCCTAGCGACCGCTGCTAACAAAATTCTGTCAACTGAAGTGCAGTGACCGCTGATCTCTAACTGAGCTGCGTAGAGATTGCTAATGAAGAGGCTACGACGCGTCGGCTAAGGAAGTGGCTAACGTCGAAGCTGCCGCTGCTGTCGCGTTGTCGTCCTGGAGAGGGGTCGGCCAGCGTGCGATTGGCTGACCTCTTCTCACAGCCCTCTCTTCTCTGTCGTTCCCGACTGGCGTGCCGGCCAGCGAAAGCTTTTGACAGTGTTGACTGGAATACTCTCTTTCAAATTCTAATGGTGGCAGGGGTAAAATACAGGGAGCGAAAGGCTATTTACAATCTGTACAGAAATCAGATGGCAGTTATATGAGTCGAGGGGCACGAAAGAGAATCAATGGTTGGAGTGACACAGGTTGTAGCCTATCCGTGATGTTATTCAATCTGTATCTTGAGCACGCAGTAATAGAAACAAAAAAAAATTTCAAGTAGGGATTTAAGTCCAGGGAGAAGAAATAAAAACTTTGAGGTTTTGACAATGTCATTCTGTCAGATACAGTGAAGGACTTGGAAGATCAGTTGAATGGTATGGGCAATGTCTTGGAAGAAAGATATAAGATTAACATCAACAAAAGCAAAACGAGGATAATGGAATGTAGTCGAATTAAATCAGGTGATGCAGAGGGAATTAGATTAGGACATGAGACACTTAAAGCAGTCGATGAGTTTTGCTATTTGTGAAGCAAAATAACTGATGGTGGTCGAAGTAGAGAGGATATAAAATGTAGACTGGCAATGGCAAGGAAAGCGATTCTGAAGAAGAGAAATTTGTTATCATCGAGTACAGATTTAAGTATCAGGAAGTCATTTCTGAAATTATTTTTATGGATTGTAGCCATATATGGAAGTGAAACGTGGACGATAAACAGCTTAGACAAGAAAAGAATAGAAGCTTTTGAGATGTGGTTTTACAGAAGAATGCTGAAGATTAGATGGGTCGATCACGTAACTAATGTGGAGGTACTGAATAGAATTGGGGAGAGGAGAAATTTTTGGTACAGCCTGACTAGAAGAAGGGATCGGTTGGTAGGACACATACTGAGGTGTCAAGGGATCACCAGTTTAGTACTGGTGGGAAGCGTTGGGGGTAAAAATTGTAGAGGGAGACCAAAAGATGAATACAATAAGCATATTCAGAAGGATGTAGGTTGCAGAAGTTACTTGGTGATGAAGAGGCTTGCATAGGATAGAGTAGTATGGACCGCTGCATCAAACCTGTCTTTCGACCGAAGACTATAACAAGAAGAAGAATAAAGTTGGGACGATGATGTTGAATGATGTGGAATGCAAGGAGTGGAGCTTTTGGGGGGCGCACGTATGTTCTAGCAATGACACAATTTATAACACCTCTTACAGACACGAGAAAAATTTGGAGTGAAACAGCTCCACCCGATCGAAGCAGGAGAGTGATGTTCTGGAGGAGCACTTTTGAGACCTGGGGTACTCAGAGGCCACCAGCATGGGTCTCGATTGTCGCTATATTCTCCGGATCTGAACACATGCGACTCCTTTTTGTGGGGCTATATTAAAGACAAGGTGTACAGGATTATCCCCAAAACCGTGGCTGAGCTGAAAACAGCCAGTCATGATGTCATCGACAGCATCGATGTTCCGACACTTCAGTGGGTCATGCAGAATTTCGCTATCCGTCTGCGCTACATCATCGCCAGTGTAGTGACGTTTACATGTTGAATAAAAAGTGTGCAGGCCGTAGAACATGCAGCCCACAGTTTGTAACTAAGTTATGTTTTTTTTCATATAGTTCAATAACTATCACCCTGTATCAACAAAAGCAACGAAACGTACTCTGTCTTTTTCAGTATCAGTATGAAGTGGAAGGCCAAAGTGGCTTTAGAAAAGGCAGGTCACATGTACGTAACATCTTTACCCTAAGACAGGTCATGGAGATGAGATTGGAAAGGAATCTAAGCAGTCATATTGGATTCGTAGTGAGAAAGCATATCAAACAGTACCGCCAAAGCTATTGTTCACGTTGCTGTGATCATGGAAAGTTGCTGTGATCAGGGGAACTGCCCAAGGTATGTAAGAAGCATCATAAACCACCATAAGTCGGCAGAATATGTCATTAAAGCGGGCAGAGAAATTTCTAGAGGGGACTTAAGAATAACTAAAGGACTGAAGCAATACTGCTGCATTTATGTGGGTATAGAGACTGGAATGTCAGATCCCTTAATCGGGCAGGTAGGTAAGAAAATTTAAAAAGGGAAATGGATAGGTTAAAGTTAGATATAGTGGGAATTAGTGAAGTTCGGTGGCAGGAGGAACAAGACTTCTGGTCAGGTGACTACAGGGTTATAAACACAAAGTCAAATAGGGGTAATGCAGGAGTAGGTTTAATAATGAATAGGACAATAGGAATGCGGGTAAGCTACTACAAACAGCATAGTGAAAGCATTATTGTGGCCAAGATAGATACGAAGCCCACACCTACTACAGTAGTACAAGTTTATATGCCAACTAGCTCTGCAGATGACGAAGAAATTGAAGAAATGTATGATGAAATAAAAGAAATTATTCAGGTAGTGAAGGGAGACGAAAATTTAATAGTCATGGGTGACTGGAATTCGAGTGTAGGAAAAGGGAGAGAAGGAAACAAAGTAGGTGAATATGGATTGGGGCTAAGAAATGAAAGAGGAAGCCGCCTGGTAGAATTTTGCACAGAGCACAACTTAATCATAGCTAACACTTGGTTTAAGAATCATGATAGAAGGTTGTATACATGGAAGAACCCTGGAGATACTAAAAGGTATCAGATAGATTATATAATGGTAAGACAGAGATTTAGGAACCAGGTTCTAAAAAGTAAGACATTTCCAGGGGCAGATGTGGACTCTGACCACAATCTATTGGTTATGACCTGTAGATTAAAACTGAGGAAACTGCAAAAAGGTGGGAATTTAAGGAGATGGGACTTGGATAAACTCAAAGAACCAGAGGTTGTACAGAGTTTCAGGGAGAGCATAAGGGCACAATTGACAGGAATGGGGAAAGAAATACAGTAGAAGAAGAATGGGTAGCTTTGAGGGATGAAGTAGTGAAGGCAGCAGAGGACCAAGTAGGTAAAAAGACGAGGGCTGGTAGAAATTCTTGGGTAACAGAAGAAATATTGAATTTAATTGATGAAAGGAGAAAATAAAAAAATGCAGTAAATGAAGCAGGCAAAAAGGAATACAAACGTCTCAAAAATGAGATCGACAGGAAGTGCAAAATGGCTAAGCAGGGATGGCTAGAGGACAAATGTAAGGACGTAGAGGCTTATCTCACTAGGGGTAAGATAGATACTGCCTACAGGAGAATTAAAGAGACCTTTGGAGGAAAGAGAACCACTTGTATGAATATCAAGAGCTCAGATGGAAACCCAGTTGTAAGCAAAGAAGGGAAAGCACAAACGGTGGAAGAAGTATATAGAGGGTCTATACAAGGGCAATGTACTTGAGGACAATATTATGGAAATGGAAGAGGATATAGATGAAGATGAAATGGGAGATATGATACTGCGTGAAGAGTTTGACGGAGCACTGAAAGACCTGAGTCGAAACAAGGACCCAGGAGTAGACAACATTCCATTATAACTACTGACAGCCTTAGGAGAGCCAGTCCTGACAAAACTCTACCATCTGGTGAGCAAGATATATGAGACAGGCGAAATACCCTCAGACTTGAAGAAGAATATAATAATTTAACTCCCAAAGAAAGCAGGTGTTGAGAGATGAGAAAATTACCGAACTATAAGTCGCGGCTGCAAAATACTAACGCGAATTCTTTACAGACGAATGGAGAAACTGGTAGAAGCCGACCTTTGGGAAGATCAGTTTGGATTCCGTAGAAATATTGGAACACGTGAGGCAATACTGACCCTACGACTTACCTCAGAAGCTAGATTAAGAAAAGGCAAACCTACGTTTCTAGCATTTGTAGACTTGGAAAGAGCTTTTGACAATGTTGACTGGAATACTCTCTTTCAAATTCTGAAGGTGGCAGGAGTAAAATACAGGGAGCGAAAAGCTATTTACAATTTGTACAGAAACCAGATGGCAGTTATAAGAGTCGAGGGACATGAAAGGATGCAGTGGTTGGGAAGGGAGTAAGACAGGGTTGTAGCCTCTCCCCGATGTTATTCAATCTGTATATTGAGCAAGCAGTAAAGGAAACAAAAGAAAATTTCGGATTAGAAATTAAAATCCATGGAGAAGAAATAAAAACTTTGAGGTTCGCCGATGACATTGTAATTCTGTCAGAGACAGCAAAGGACTTGGAAGAACAGTTGAATGGAATGGACAGTGTCTTGAAAGGAGGATATAAGATGAACATCAACAAAAGCAAAACAAGGATAATGGAATGTAGTCGAATTAGGTCGGGTGATGCTGAGGGAATTAGATTAGGAAATGAGACACTTAAAGTAGTAAAGGAGATTTGCTATTTGGGGAGCAAAATAACTGATGATGGTCGAAGTAGAGAGGATATAAAATGTAGACTGGCAACGGCAAGGAAAGCGTTTCTGAAGAAGAGAAATTTGTTAACATCGATTATAGATTTAAGTGTCAGGAAGGCATTTCTGAAAGTATTTGTATGGAGTGTAGCCATGTATGGAAGTGAAACATGGACGGTAAATAGTTTGGACAAGAAGAGAATAGAAGCTTTCTAAATGTGGTGCTACAGAAGAATGCTGAAGATTAGATGGGTAGATCACATAACTAATGAGGAAGTATTGAATAGGATTGGGGAGAAGAGAAGTTTGTGGCAGAACTTGACCAGAAGAAGGGATCGGTTGGTAGGACATGTTCTGAGGCATCAAGGGATCACCAATTTAGTATTGGAGGGCAATGTGGAGGGTATAAATCGTAGAGGGAGACCAAAAGATGAATACACTAAACAGATTCAGAAGGATGTATTCTACAGTACGTACTGGGAGATGAAGAAGCTTGCACAGGATAGAGTAGCATGGAGAGCTGCATCAAACCAGTCTCAGGACTGAAGACCACAACAACAACAGAGACTGACATGGGAACCAGTGTATGTACACACTTTTCTATGCTGATGATCAGTCGTTGCAGCAAACGCTGAAGAGAATATACAGGGTGCGGGAGAACCGACTAAGAAGTTTTAAGGAGCAATAAAAAGTTAATTTGGATGTATGGAGAAAAAACGTTTTTGTTTTCTAAATTAATTCAATATACCATTTTACATTCATTTAGTTTTGAAAATAATGTCCTGAAGATGGCGGCCGTTAGCATCAATACGTTGTTGTAGACAATCCCTGAAGTTTCGAGCAGCTCTTGCGTACATATCGCGGGGTATGGCATTCACCTCGTCAATAATCCGCTCTTTTAACTCTGGTAGGGCAGATTCTTCAGATATCCCCAAAGAAAGTGGTCACAAATGCACAAATCTGGTGACCGCGCAGGCCACTCAACATCATCCCTCAAAGAGGCGAGGCGTCCCGGAAACATTTCTGTCAAAAAACCAAGTGAAATTCGACCTGTGTGAGCACTAGCTCCATCCTGTTGGAACCACAACTCTCACAGTACGTTTTCTTCAACAATCTCGTCCATTCTGCGTTGCAGAAAATTTTGCAACATTAAAACATAACGCGTGGAATTCACTGTCAGGGTCACTCCGCCAGTACCTCGTTTCCTACCTTCTAGAAACGTCCCCCTGGCTGTGGCTAAGCCATGTCTCCGCAATATCCTCTCTTCCAGGAGTGCTAGTTCTGCAAGGTTCGCAGGAGAGCATCTCTGAAGTTTTGCAGGTAGGAGACGAGGTACTGGCGGAATTAAAGCTGTGAGGACGGGGCCTGAGTCGTGCTTCGGTAGCTCAGATGGTAGAGCACTTGTCCGCGAAAGGCGAAGGTCCCGAGTTCGAGTCTCGGTCCGGCACACAGTTTTTATCTGCCAGGAAGTTTCAATATATAGTATGACAGCAGTCAAGACTACGATAGGAGAATAGACACGTGAGTGACTGGGCAGAAAGTACATAATTTTGTGAAAAAGAAAGGGGCACACGATAAGATTTGAACACTGATCTCCCGATTTGCAGTCCAACACCGTTACCACAACCCCGGCGATGTGACTCCTGTTGTCCGCTCGACGTTGCAAAACTTGAGCTTGGACCTTTCACTGTTTCTGTTTTGCTTCTTTTCGACAGTTCAGTACACCTTCTTCCTGTTTTCATGCTTGATCAGTGTTCAGATTTTGACGGGCTGTCCACTGCCCCATTTTACGGCTAAATCTGAAGGAGTGGAGGTGCGATAGGGAGTTTCGCTAGTTAGATGAAACAGACGTTTTTCCTATCAAACTTTCAAGACAGTGCTTTCATGAATCTTCAAAGTGTCTAGAGTTCTTTCGATTACCTTCGTTAAAGGGAGTGGGGTCGCGCCATTCTCTCTCTCACTGTCCTTCTCGAAATATCTCCGCTCAGCACAAATCCACATGTCTGACCACACACATCGTGAGCAGATCGCTGAACTTTCCGTGTAGCAACCATACTTTGCTGCAGACTTTCACAGCAACCTCCACACAAGCTGTAGCGTAAGATGAACTCTCCGCAAAGATAAAGAAAGCTCACAACGTAAAACGATCACAACTGCTTGTCCGGGATTATAGTGGAGCGGCAGTATTGTCTAGTCCTTCATGCAAGTGTTCGTGAAACTTTGTGTAGCTTGTGATGTCGACTGCTCAGATATTTTAGTGCTGTCTCTGTGCTGATGTGTGGGAGTCGGTCGGTTGACGTGGAGCAGCGAGGAAATCTCCGCGGGCCGTTGTTTGGCCGGGCCCGCTGGCGGTCTCTGCGCAGTGTCGGAGTGTGTTCGGCTGTTCCCAATGCTACGAGGTCCGTGGCTCACCGAAAGTTGAGGTTGGATTTAATTTATCAGCAAGTCAAGACCACATTGTAATGCCTGTTTCTTGTTGTTGGCTGTTGGAACATTCCCGTGTGCAACAACATGTGTGTTCGAGCTCGTGAAGGCTTAGCCACTGTCCGGTGGCCGGCCGGAGTGGCCGAGCGGTCCTAGGCACTTCAGTCTGGAACCGCGCGACCGCTACGGTCGCAGGTTCGAATCCTTCCTCGGGCATGGATGTGTGTGTCGTCCTTAGGTTAGTTAGGTTTAAGTAGTTCTAGGTTCTAGGGGACTGATGACCTCAGATGTTAAGTCCCAGAGCCACTTTTGAACTGTATATGGTTATTTGCAATTGAAGTGCATCAGCGGAATTTTCTGCGTTGTGGCCATTAACGTTCCGGTTACCTGCCCTGGCTGTTGTAAATTCAAGCAGTGTCCTTTCCTCACCGTGTTGTCGCTGCCCAGCACGGTGTGTACTTTAACAGCTTAATATATGCTTGGTTGTGGGCGTCCATGCCTTTTACATTTTGCATTGAACTCCCGGTTGTGTGCAGGTCGAGTGGAGCGCAAGTTACCTTGTCGGTGGGTCCGTTGACTGTCTGTTGGTTGGGTTGTCGTCAGATAGAGAATGGCTGGGCTGACTGCCTGTCTCACCTAAGTCATCGTTAGTATTTCAAGTGCTGGCCGACCCCTGAAACTTCTGAGCGCCGTTAGCTTCACTGCCTTTTCTTATTTTCTGTTGTGTGTATTTGTATGGCTCATAGCCGATGGTTTTGAATTAAAGTTGAATTGTTTTTAGTGGTGTTCTAACTAATGGGCGCCGCGCGGGATTAGCCGAGCGGTCTCAGTCGCTGCAGTCATGGACTACGCGGCTAATCCTGGCGGAGGTTCGATTCCTCCCTCGGGCATGTGTGTGTGAGTTTGTACTTCGGATAATTTAGGTTAAATAGTGTGTAAGCTTAGGGACTGATGACCTTAGCAGTTAAGTCCCATAAGATTTCAAACACATCTGAACATTTTTTGAACATGGGCCTTCAGCCGTTTTAAAATTAAAGTTCCTTGCTTGTCAAATACTAGATTGTTTGGGACCTTCAGCCTAATTTAAGATAATGCTTTGTTGTTTAAATTTATTTTACCTTGAGTTTTAAGTCATGGGGTCTTCAGCCGTTTTTAAATTAAGGATCTTTGTCTTTCGAACATCAGACTGTTTGGGACCTTCAGCCTAATTGAAGATGAGGCCTTCTGCCTTGTGTTTTTTTTATTTAATTTTACCTTCAATCTTAAATAATGGGCCTTCAGCCGTCTTTAAATTAAGGTTGTGGCACGCCTGCTAATACAATTAACAGCGACAATTTTAATTGCTGTTTGGGGGCTGGTGTGTCTGATGGCTTCGCAGCGCACGAGCTGCTTCCTTACTTGCTTCCCAACTTAGCAAGCGGGGTCGGTGCAGCCTGTTGGCTTGGCAGCATGCATTTGTAGAACTTACTTAAAGAAATTTGTGGCACAACTTGACTAGAAGAAGGGATCGGTTGGTAGGGCATATTCTGAGGAATCACAGGATCACCAATTTAGTATTGAAGGGCAAGGTGGAGGGTAAAAATCGTAGAGGGAGTCCAGGAGAAATGGCTCTGATCACTATGGGACTCAACATCTTGGGTCATAAGTCCCCTAGAACTTAGAACTACTTAAACCTAACTAACCTAAGGACATCACACACACCCATGCCCGAGGCAGGATTCGAACCTGCGACCGTAGCAGGAGTCCAGGAGATTAGCACACTAAGCAGATTCAGAAAGATGTAGGTTGCAGTAGGTGCAGGGAGATGAAGAAGCTTGCACAGGATAGACTAGCATGGAGAGCTGCATCAAACCAGTCTCTGGACTGAAGACCACAACAAGAGGCCTTCTGCCCTCTAAATATTTTCTTTGGCCCTTTTATTATTATTATTATTATTAAAAGCATGTTATTTTCCTTTTAAAATGTGGCCTGAAGATTTAAATTGCAGTATTTATTTCTTTGATTTTAAGTTAAATTTTAATGTATCAAAATGGCTCTGAGCACTATGCGACTTAACTTCTCAGGTCATCAGTCGCCTAGAACTTAGAACTAATTAAACCTAACTAACCTAAGGACATCACACACATCCATGCCCGAAGCAGGATTCGAACCTGCGACCATAGCGGTCGCTCGGTTCCAGACTGCAGCGCCTAGAACCGCACGGCCACTCCGGCCGGCTTTAATGTATCAATAAATTGCTATTTGCATGCAATAATAATCAGTCGATTTGTGGGCCTCGTCCTTTCCGTTTTCCTTAACTCCCGATGGTCCGGTTCAATGACGATGCACAGCTTAACGTCACAAATCAAGTCCCGCATTTTCTGCCTCAGTTCGACATTGCCGGTGTACCGCATCTGCCTTTATTAATCTCCGTCATTAAAGTAAAACTTCGCATTATTCGATTTGAGCGCTCTGAAACAGTGCTGTGCTGTATGTTTTATGGTGATCACTTCGAACAAAGTAATGCGAAATTTAGTAGGGCCAGTTACATTAGTCGAGACAGTGACATTATTTACATTTAGATTTGCTGTTTCAAAATTCATTATCAAATAATTTGCGTAAAGTTTATTTCAGATCCAATTTCATGTCTAGATAGCTATTCTCACAGTTTGCATGTGCATTATTCTGTGTCTAGAAGTTTGTCAGTCAGATTACGTACTTAAGTTCACCGAGGGTCTTAGAGAAACATATTGGTGATTCATTCTTTGAGAATCCTATTAGTAATTTTATGTAGCATTTTCATTCTGTTAACAAATGTGTTGGTATTACAAGTCACGTAGTGCAACATTACTCACTGTGGCAGTGCCTGCTCCTGCACAATACGCTGTTTCTTGGGATAACTTATTTAGTTTGCGGTATAGGCCTTGTGCCTAGCTTGACACTTATAATTAGATCTGGGCGCTAGATCTGGCTATTATAACATAAAAAATAAAAAAATTGGTGTTTATATTCACGCCGCTGAGGGAGAGGAATACAAAAAGTAGCGTTAATCTATTTGTCTTTCCTATTTATTAGTCTTTGGGATGAAGATCGTCAAGTCTGAATCTGTTTTCCGTCTTGCAGAGTAAGAAACAAAGTTTATCTGTTTCAAAAGAAGTTTTATTCATTACAAAAGTAAATATATAGCATGAATTGTGGTTTTTTCTTCTGTTTTCCAAACAAAAATTTTTGTATCTCCGATTACTTTATTGTAACTTAAAATTGATGAATTTGGTTTGTTTGTTATTACGTCACTGACATTATGTTTAAAAATGATGACTTTGATTGTACAAGCCGTACTCCTAGAAGTAACGAACAGCTTTCGAACAACGTCTCTTGACTAAAATTTAACTCTTCATCTCTTAAAATAAATGGGTTTAACGACATTTTCTTACAAAAAAAAGTCAATATTACCTTCGCCTTATAAACAAAAAATTTTACATGTATACAGTTTAATGACTGCTTACTTTTTCTATGTGCTTTAACAATAATGTAATCTCCTCTCCGTCAAATTCTTGGCCTTCTTCTAAAGAAACTTTGAAAATTCTCTTCATATTCATCCCATAAATTTCGATACCGCAATGCTACATTTTCAATTAGCCGCAACACAAGTCAAGTTAAAGTATATTTTAAAACTGAAACTTTGGTCAGTGAAACGGGTTTGCCAGTTTTCTTAGCTCGCTGTTAAATTAAAACAACACAATTTAGATTGATACTTATAAATAAAGTTCGGAGTAAGAAAATGCAGCGCCACATCTGTTCTTTGTCGTAAAGTGAATAAAACATCAACTAGCAGCCTCGCTAACTTGGAAATTAAACATTTCCCGTTTGATTGGTCTACTAATAACCTAGACAGATATTTGAATGATGTTACCGTTTGTATTACGACACAACAGCATACCACTTTTTTGAAAGTTTCGATGCCGTTCGCTCCATTCACCCCATTTCACACTATTGTGAGATGCAGTTCAGACATTTACGAAAGCTCTCCAACACCAGATACACAAAGTAATTCACATTAGAAATTCAGTTTTGTGATAGTAGCTCCACCCTCACGTTCCACAGTAGGCCAACTCGCATCAAACCCTGCATATAATATGAAAATGAATATAAAATCCTACAAAACTGTTTTCTCGTTAGATTGTTTGGCCCACTGGCTAAGAATCCGATGTCGAAATTACAAAATCCAAAATGGCGGATTCAATTTGACGGATCAATAACTATAAATTTAGCTGATTCGAGTAAAACTTAGAGTATGAAGTATTGTGAGGTCGGTGATAACGAATAAGAGGTCTAAATTGCCGTACTGAAATGGATTGTTCGACATTTATATTTGTCTATCGAAGTCATGCTTACTTTCGTCGCTTTTGTCATTACTGCTTTCAAAAGATTCGCTGTCGGGTTTTCCCTTAAAAGATGGTTCAAAAAGCAGATCTTTTACCTCGGGTGACATCTGTTTATCTTCTTCAATGGTCATTTTCTGGATGGACGGATCCGAAGAAGACAGAAGCTGATGGAATACTACATGTATTGTTAGCTCATTGAAATATTTGAGTGTAAAATCATTCCGCTAATGCAAGGTATCCATATTCCGATCTTCCTGTGCATCTTCAGATAGCCGATTAATCGACAATGATCAGCTTCGATTATGGCGTATCTGTACATTAAAACTATGTGGACTGATGCCGCCATTTGGCGTTATTACAGAATATTGTGAGCGCTGTAAATTTGACACCAGACTTTCAGAAATATACATTTTTCCAGAGTTCTTCGTAGATAGGGTTCAGTTCTAGAATCTTCTGTACAAAATTTGAATAGTTCTGCAGCATCTCGAGAAAAACGATATCATTTTGTTCACGTTGGATCTTCTGAACTCTGCGGTCGTTAATGATTGCTGGTGTATGACGCAACCAGCCACAAATACTTTTCAAATGTTTCATTTTAGTGCCATAACCGGTTTCACGCTACCATGCTCATCTTCAGATGGCTACTATTTTTCGTTACACAAATGTTTTGACAAGCAGCATAGAATTTGCTGCACACCGTAAAGGAATATGGGTATTTAGTACCACTTTATAAATTGTTTCATTAATATAAATACGGTAAAGTGTTTGCACTTTTTTATATATGATGCAAAATAGTTGCGTTCACTTACATACATTCCAGTATATGGCGATTTTTCTTGTCGTGGTCCATGTGGTATCTAGCTATATGTATTCTTAAAATGGGTGTCGAGCACCACATGTGTAGCATAGACTTGATATTAACAGTGCAAGGATTATCAATAAGTAAAGATACTGAAACGTCCCCTTAGAACAATTATACATGACTGTGCTTAAACTGACACACAATACTTTTAGCGCAACGCAATCTGACTTTCAAAAATCCCTACAAAAGAATGTCCCTGACTAACATTAACCTATACCTTTCACAAATCACTTACCTCACAAAAATCTTCGTTACTCGAACTACTGCAATACAGCGAGCGCCACTACTGCCAGCTAAATAAAAGATTCAAACTACTGAAGGCACTAACTACTGATAGGCATAGTTAGCAAATGAAAGATTTTGATAGAGATCAAACAATGTATTTACCTCAATAGTGTTGAAAAGTCATAATGTATATAGCAGTTCATGATATCCAGTATTACAAATTTCAGAACTCCGCCATCTCTCTCCCCACATCCACCACTGCTGGCGGTTCACCTCCAACTGCGCAACGCTACGCGCTGTTAACATCCAGCTGCCCAACACTACAATGGCAGACAACAATGCAAACTAGCCACAGACTGCACACAGCACAGCCAGTGATTTTCATACAGAGAGCGCTACGTGGCGACGGCGTTACCAATATAAGAACCTGAACAGCCTACCTACAATACAAAGATACGACTCATTAAATATAGAGAAAGGATGTAAACAGAGCAAAGATGTGTGTGATGTGCAAAATGTGAGATGTTAATAACAGCAAAATGCTTGCACTCTGAGAGTAAAGTTATTGTTAAGAGACAGGACAAACTTTTATAAAAAAAATATTTTTTTTTTACTTTCAGTGGACATTATTGAAGAAATACAACAAAGCCAACCTATTGCATATTAAATGGGTCGTTGTCCGAGTCACTGTTTGTCGTCAACTGTCATGGCTCGTATCATATCGACTTGAGAGTGGACGACACCACACAGTTGGCTGAGTGTGTGCACTGTGGCGGAACTGCAACCTACCAGTGTCCACGCAAAACGTTCAGGCACCACTCCGTCCCAGTACACGAGAAAATCGAGGAAAAAAGTGTAAATTAAGTTTGATAATTACTCGTTGAGGTGGAATAAGATTCTATCCAACATCTCAGAGAAACACAGATTCCTAGAAACACTGCACGAGCAACTATGTGACCAATAAGCAATCGAATGCGTGATCTAATTGGAAATTCTGTCTCCCATAACTGTAGCATACCTTCAATTAAATGCATCACCAAAAGGGACCTGAGACTCCCTGCTAAACCCGCAGGACAGGACAGGTAGTTTGAATTGTGGAAAGGGGCCAAAATAAGCGGCTGTCAGTTACAATCGAACATACAACATTATTTATTTGACCAAACATTACAAGAGCCATGAAAATTTTAAAAAAAGCACAGCATTAATTTACTGGCAGAATGCGCCATACAGTCTCATGCCTTAAGGGCAAGACCACTTTAATTTAAAATCGGCTGAAAGCCAATAACTTAAGACTCAAACCAAAATCAAAAATTTAAGAGGCAGAAGGCCTTATCTTAAATCACTTCCTTCAATTAGGCTGAAGGCCGAAACAGTCTCACACCTTAAGAGCAAAAAGCCTTAATTCAAAAAAAGAAAAAACAGTCGGCTGAAGGCCCATTTCTTAAAACTCAAACCAAAATTAAATTTTTAAAAGGCAAAAGGTCCTATCTTAAGACAGTTCTTTAATTAGGCTGAAGGCCCAAACAATCTGACACCTTGAGAGCAAAACAACTTTAATTTAAAACTCAGCTGAAGGCCCATCACTTAAGACTCAAAGCAAAATAAATTTTTAAAAGGCCAATGGCCTTACCTTAAAACAGTTCTTTAAATTAGGCTGAAAGCCCAAACAATCTTACGCCTTAAGGGCAAAACAACCTTAATTTAAAAATCGGCTAGAAGCCATACAAATACAAAAAACAGGAAGAAATAAGAAAAGGCAGTACACCCAACGGCGCTCAGAAGTTTCCGAGGGTCGGCCTGGAATTCAAATACGAGGTGCATTCAAGGCCTCCGATTTTTTTTCTAATTAACTACTGACCCGAAATCGATGAAACTGGCGTTACTTCTCGATGTAATCGCCATGCAGACGTACACTTTTTCACAACGCTGACGCCATGATTCCATGGCAGCGGCGAAGGCTTCTTTAGGAGTCTGTTTTGACCACTGGAAAATCGCTGAGGCAATACCAGCACGGCTGGTGAATGTGCGGCCACGGAGAGTGTCTTTCATTGTCGGAAAAAGCCAAAAGTCACTAGGAGCCAGGTCAGGTGAGTAGGGAGCATGAGGAATCACTTCAACGTTGAAGAAACTGTTGCGTAACGTTAGCTCGATGTGCGGGTGCGTTGTCTTGGTGAAACAGCAGACGCGCAGCCCTTCCCGGACGTTTTTGTTGCAGTGTAGGAAGGAATTTGTTCTTCAAAACATTTTCGTAGGATGCACCTGTTACCGCAGTACCCTTTGGAACGCAGTGGGTAAGGATTACGCCCTCGCTGTCCCAGAACATGGACACCATCATTTTTTCAGCACTGGCGGTTACCCGAAATTTTTTTGGTGGCGGTGAATCTGTGTGCTTCCATTGAGCTGACTGGCGCTTTGTTTCTGGATTGAAAAATGGCATCCACGTCTCATCCATTGTCACAACCGACGAAAAGAAAGTCCCATTCATACTGTCGTTGCGCGTCAACATTGCTCGGCAACATGCCACACGGGCAGTCATGTGGTCGTCCGTCAGCATTCATGGCACCCACCTGGATGACACTTTTCGCATTTTCAGGTCGTCATGCAGGATTGTGTGCACAGAACCCACAGAAATGCCAACTCTGGAGGCGATCTGTTCAACAGTCATTCGGCGAACCCCCAAAACAATTCTCTCCACTTTCTCTATCATGTCGTCAGACCGGCTTGTTCGAGCCCGAGGTTGTTTCGGTTTGTTGTCACACGATGTTCTGCCTTCATTAAAGTGTCGCACCCACGAACGCACTTTCGACACATCCATAACTCCATCACCACATGTCTCCTTCAACTGTCGATGAATTTCAATTGGTTTCACACCACGCAAATTCAGAATACGAATGATTGCACGCTGTTCAAGTAAGGAAAACGTCGCCATTTTAAGTATTTAAAACAGTTCTCATTCTCGCCGCTGGTGGTAGAATTCCATCTGCCGTACGGTGCTGCCATCTCTGGGACGTATTGACAATGAACGCGGCCTCATTTTAAAACAATGCGCATGTTTCTATCTCTTTCCAGTCCGGAGGAAAAAAGTCGGAGGCCTTAGAACTTGAATGCACCTCGTACTAACGCTCGCTTACGTGAGACAGGCAGTCGGCCCAACCATTCTCGACCCGACGACAATCCAACCGACAGACAGTCAACGGACCCACCAAAGAGATAACTTTCACTCCATCCGACCCGCACACAACAGGGAGTTCAATGGAACAACGTAGAAGGTATTGGCTCCCACAACCAATTATACACTGAGCTGTCAAACTACACACCGTGCTGGACAGCGACAACACGATGAGGAGAATACACTGCCTGAATTTACGTCAACGGCCAGGGCAGGTAACCGGAACGTTAACGGCCACAAGGGGGAAGATTCCGCTGGTGCACTTCAATTCAAAATAACCAAGTACAGTTAAACTGCACGGGAGGGTAGCTAAAATTTGCCAAAACACACGTTGTTGCTCGCGGGTATGTCCCAACAGCCGACAACGAAATCCAACCGACACAATGTGGTCGTGACTTGCTGGTAGAGTAAGTCAAAACTCAACTTTCGTGTCCAGGATCGGTGAGCCACGGACCTTGTAGCAATGGGAACAGCACCACACACTCCCGCCGCGCGTGGATGCCGCCAGCGGCCTCGGCCAAACTACGCGCCGCGGAGATTTCCTCGCTGCTCCACGCCAACCGACCAACTGCTCGCAAGCAGCACATCGGAGACCATAAGAGCCAGGCCAAAGGTAGTACAAAGTGTGAATATCGACACTCAACGCTGCTGCACTCGCGGAAAGAGAGAGGATAACAGCATAATCGCGATAGCCGCGGGAGAATAGCAACCAAGGTTTAATCCGACGCGTAACACGAACCAGCCGCGGCTCAGGGCCATCAACGTACAACAGCGCACACAAGGCAACTCGCTACTAAGAGACCCTTTTTTGGTAAAGAATTCTACCAGTTTATACATCGTATGTATACATAAGTCAGCAAGTAGCAATATTGCGTTAAATATCTGAAATACCTCTTCTTGCATTAATATACAACATTTAATATCATTATTGCCAAGTCTTTAACATTTATCTACCATCAGTTACTTAAAAAACACTAAAGTATTGAAAAGTGTCAGAATTAAAGTATTTTCGTAACAGAATCTGACATCCAAATCCAGAGATACAAATTCTTACTAAGACAACGTAAATAAACTTCTTTAGGCACCACCTCCGGTTATTTGTTCCACTACTAACAAATATTCATTACTTTAATAAATCTCTTCGAAATATTCTGATCAACTCTACTATTTAATTAATCGTGACGTTTCAGTGCCAACCTGTTACGAAATTGCTGTAATGTCTTAAGCAATAAGGCGCTAGTCTTTGAAAATAACGATCTTTGGTTTTGACTATTGTCAATTCAATTGTCTAGATCTTATCGCTGACTTGAGTGCGCTTACGCTTGTTGCTAAATTTCAGAACTATAACCTTTACTTTCCTTTTCCAGTTCTTTTCTTTTTCACAATTAGTTACTGAAAGTTCGTCCTGGACAAATGATAACTGGGGAACTAAAATTTACTTTTAGCGAAAAAATGTAGGATGACCAAACGTTGACTATCAATAAGCCCATCCCTTAGTGCAGCTGGTCCAGAAAAACTGTCAAGCACTATAGCGAAGGCTATTTAATTTTTAGTTTTCGACATCCGTTAATGTATGGTGTCATTTTTAGCCCTTTTTCCACTTGCCTGTTTCTAGCTGTCTTCCTTATATCAACAGGGACTGACGTATAGTCGTTTTTTAACTCCTGTCTTCGTGTTCTGAAATTTTCACTTGGGCGCGTATGACCTTAATTGTTTTAGCGTCCTAAAGCAAAACAAAACCAAAACCAAACTGTGAATGAGTGACTGCAAAAAACTAATATCCCTGTATCAAGAGAGATGAACAACACAATAAACCTCAAATTAAATCCTAGGTGCCACCATCATTTTATATCTCAACTTAAGGTTCAGATTTTCAAGATATCTCCCTCTTTGGCAGTTGGCCTCTCGTGTATCCTAAATATAATTGTCACTGATCACTTTTACTACAAAAATAATGATAGCAGTTGGAATTTCCGCTCTGAAATGGTTGAGTTGAGACAGTTTGGTCTCAATAGTTATGTCACTAACAATGCGTACAGGCAAAATACATTGTCTGTAATAATTCACTTCCAGTCTGTGTTTTACCATGCTTGATTCGCTGATCAAGAAAAGTTTCGGGAATAATACTCGATAAGTATTTACTCCACATACACAATAACGTTACTACGTCATAGCACGCCTCTACGTTCAAAAATTACACTCACGGCTCACACTCAACTAGCTTAGAGTGTCTTCATAAATTTCCCCTAACCATTTGCATCACCCAAATCCACTGGATTGTGAACTAGCTATAATCACTGGCAAAACAACACGAATCATTTCCGAAAAAATTTTACTGTCATGAAAACTTTGGTTTCATCGTATTTTAAAGACTCACAAATTCTAGTATCAAATACTCACACAGCGTACTAGGCACTCTTGATTAAACCAGTACTAACATAAAATCACTTGACCTTTCTTCAAATCTCACAGATAATACAAGGTGCCAGACTCTGACAGGTTTCAGAAATAAATACACTCAGTTACTGCAATTTAAAGCCTTTCATTTCAAACGCAACTCAGTCCAACGAAAACTTCTTATAGTTTTTCAACAAAATCGTGGAAAATTCGACACTGACTAAATAACCGATACAATTTTCTCCAGGTGGATATCGATCACGACAGTTGTAAAGGTGTCCTAACTCACATACAATAACACATATATCGTCTTACTGACTCAAGCTCACTATCTCTTCAGCTCCTCAATAGTGACTCACTCCAAACGCCTTCAGTACCATACTTCAAACGTTAATTCAGACAAATGTTGGGGGCTACCACTAATTAACAATTAAAATAGAGAATCTCGCGGCCGCCGGTTGCTCTTCTAGTGGCCAGCTTGCCCTGGATAACCTGTGGTGCGACAAACTCTGCTGTCGGCCAACGATGCGTGGATCTACATCTACATCCATACTCTGCAAGCCACCTGACGGTGTGTGGCGGAGGATACCATGAGTACCTCCATCGGTTTTCCCTTCTATTCCAGTCACGTATTGCTCTTGGAAAGAAAGATTGTCGCTTTGCCTCTGTGTGGGCTCTAATATCTCTGATTTTATCCTCATGGTCTCTTCGCGAGATATACGCAGGAGGGAGCAATATACTGCTTGACTCCTCGGTGAAGGTATGTTCTTGAAACTTCAACAAAAGCCCGTACCGAGCTACTGAATGTCTCTCTTACACATTCTTCCACTCGAGTTTATCTATCACCTCCGTAACGCTTTCGCTATTACTAAATGATCCAGTAACGAAGCGCGCTGCTCTCCGTTGGATCTTCTCTATCTCTTCTATCAACCCTATCTGATACGGATCCCACACCGGTGAGCAGTATTCAAGCAGTGGGCGAACAAGTGTACTGTAACCTACTTCCTTTGTTTTCGGACTGCATTTTCTTAGGATTATTCCAATGAATCTCAGTGTGGCATCTGCTTTAGCGAAGATTAATTTTGTATAGTGTAAGAGGTATGTGCTGCCTGCGATATGTAAGCTATAAGAGAATCTGAGACCAAAAAGCAGTGTTGACTGCAGTACGAACTGTGTAGCAGTAGCAGTAAGTTGTTGCTAGCGAGCAGTCGCCTGTCTGTGCTTGTCAGTCCTGTCTGATGTATCATGTTGGCTGGGCCGGTCGCGGTGCAGCGATGCCGGAACCTGAGTATTATTGTATAAGGTAAAAAAGCAGCCTCGCGCATATCTAGTAATATTATGTAAACTCACATGTAAATCTTTTAAAAATGTCCTAATAATAACCTTTGTCTAATTTCTAACAAGCATTCATTTCAATTTAAAGAATTTAATATTTTTTTATGCATGATCATTCCGATTGTTGCAAAAGAAAAATCATTTGCTTCCTTTCATAAATAACAAATGTATAGGCCAGCATTGCACAGAGCTGTGCCGGAAAAGAGCTATTGTAAGAGCAGATAGTTGCCGACTTTATCGAGGTGAGAATTTTTGCTTTTTTATTCAGAATGATCTTACAGGGCCGTGACGCAGCACTGCTGTGGTCCAAATTTTACCAGGTTACTAAATTTATTTTTTTATTGCGAGGTTTAGGAATTTTTCTGTTTCGAGCTTATATTAAATGAGAAAAGAATTTTGTGGGTACATTAAATGGGAACCAATTTTGTTCAGAGGTTACACAAAAAATAAAATCATATTATCATTATTATTAATTAAGTTTTTTTGTGAGGTTACACAAAAATTAGAGTCATTAACCAAATACTATTTTAATTATTTCGTGTTGGGAGGTTACAATAGTAATTCCATTTTAAATCACTCCTAATGCCTACTCCCAGGAAATTTATGGAATTAACTGCTTCCAGTTGCTGACCTGCTACATTGTAGCTAAATGATTAAGGATCTTTCCTTCTATGTATTCGCAGCACATTACACATGCCTACATTGAGATTTAATTGCCGTTCCCTGCACCATGCGTCAATTCCTTGCAGATCCTCCTGAATTTCAGTACAATTTTCCATTGTTATAACCTCTCGATATACTACAGCATCATCAGCAAAAAGCCTCAGTGAGCTTCCGATGTTACTCACAAGGTCATTTATGTATACTGTGAATAGCAACGCTCCTACGACACTCCCCTGCGGCACACCTGAACTCACTCTTACTTCGGAAGACTTCTCTCCATTTAGAATGACATTCTGCGTTCTGTTATCTAGGAACTCTTCATTCCAATCACACAATTGGTCTGACAGTCCATATGCTCTTACTTTGTTCATTAAACGACTGTGGGGAACTGTATCAAATGCCTTGCGGAAGTCAAGAAACACGGCATCTACTTGGGAAACCGTGTCTATGGCCCTCTGAGTCTCGTGGACGAATGTGCGAGCTGGGTTTCACACGATCGTCTTTTTCGAAACCCAAGCTGATTCCTACAGAGTAGGTTCCTAGTCTCCAGAAAAATCATTATACTCGAACATAATACGTGTTCCAAAATTCTATAACTGGTCTTTGTCTCTCTGAAAGAATACGTGCATGGCTGAACACAATACAGGTTTTTTATAGAACATATTCATCAACATAAACATTAGTTACAAATATCTCATCCTTTTACTTGACTTATCATACTTTTTAATTGCTATTACAGTAGACTTATATTGGAATTGAACACACCGATTGCAACGTGTGATTGACTCATAAATTATTAAAATACATGAGTCGCGTGTCATTGAGCATTTTGAAATTTTTCGTAGCAGAGAGGGCATTTCTTCTAAACTACGAAAATCCTAATTTTTAGCTAATACAAGGGGTGTTTTTGCTCTTGAAATGTTTGACGCATGGAGAACAATAGTTTACGTCATCGAAGGAAACTTGATTTGCCGACATACGGCGTTCCGAGAATTTCTGGCGACGGCTGCCTTCTCTGGCCGAGATACTAGTGGGTCGACCCCACCTGCCCTCTGACACCCCAGCAAAAAGTGGCAAACTTCCCCCAGTGAAACCGAAAGCTTTTACCCCTCCTTTGCGCATCGGCATTTACTCGGCGGTTAAAACCGTTAATTTTATATTGGCGTAAAGATGTTTAATTGTTTGTGGTTGTGCATAACCTAACAGAACGTAAATTTAATTTAAAGGCTGCTAATTTATTACGGACTTTTCTCCAGCGCTAGAAAACGGGACTAGATTTGAACTTACTTCGATACAGCGAAGGCGACATACAGTGAAATTACTTCACTGTCTAGTTTAGTAATATCCGCACCTCAGCATTTGGTTGTAGACTGGTTCTTATCTTACCTTGCGACAGCCCCCCTGTAAAAAATATTGTTTGTACTAAGATTTGCTGTCGCCAGATCTGCAGCAGCAATTTAACTTTACTGCTTATGATTATTTTTACTTCAGTAAATAATGGCTTTAGTACAATCAAATTCGAATTTCCTTACTTGGAATTAAGATGCATGCAAGCAGTGAGATTTTGTCGTAACACAATGGCTAACGTCTTGGAATAGTACTGTTACTAAAAAATGAGTATTTTATAACTTGAAATAAAGGAAATTAATCTCAAAAAATTCTTAGCGTATACTTTACCAAAGAAAACTTTGTTTTTATATTTAATACTCTTACAGCTTTGAAGCTGTTTTTACTGGTTTCTCTAACATTCACTGAAATTACAATTCTTGTATTGTCGTGATTCTGAAACGTTTACTAATGACCTTCTGCTAATTTAGATTTGTTGTTGTTGTGGTCTTCAGTCCTTAGACTGGTTTGATGCAGCTCCCCATGCTACTCTATCCTGTGCAAGCTTCTTCATCTCCCAGTACCAGCTGCAACCTACATCCTTCTGAACCTGCTTAGTGTATTCATCTCTTGGTCTCCCTCTACGATTTTTACCCTCCACGCTGCCCTCCAGAGCTAAATTGGTGGTCCCTTGATGCCACAGAACATGTCCTACCTACCGATCCCTTCTTCTAGTCAAGTTGTGCCACAAATTTCTCTTCTCCCCAGTCTTCTTCAATACCTCCTCATTAGTTATGTGATCTACCTATCTAATCTTCAGCATTCTTCTGTAGCATCACATTTCGAAAGGTTCTATTCTCTTCTTGTCTCAACTATTTATCGTCCATGTTTCACTTCCATACATGGCTGCACTCCATACAAATACTTTCAGAAACGACTTCCTGACACTTAATTCTATACTCGATGTTAACAAATTTCTCTTCTTCAGAAACGCTTTCCTTGCCATTGCCAGCCTACATTTGATATCCTCTCTACTTCGACCATCATCAGTTATTTTGCTCCCCAAATAGCAAAACTCCTTTACTACTTTAATTGTCTCATTTCCTAATCTAATTCCCTCAGCATCACCCGATAAGATAAACGTAGTAATTAGCGCCTCAGCAGGTGACGCTAAGCGCTGGGGAATTAACTTGAATACCGAACAAATGACGTTCGAAGAATTTAAGCAAAAGTTTACGGAAGAATATTGGTCCAAACAAAAACAGGATCATTTGTGGCACGAGATTATCATGGCCAAACTTCATGATAACAGGGGCAGGAATTCTTTGAAAGATTTCTGCGAATATTGGTACCGAAAGTTGACACATTTAAGAGGGAGAAGATCCGATACTGAAATCATATGGGAGCTATATAAAAAGCTTCGAGAAGATTCAAAGAGATACGTGGGAAGCAATCATTGCAGCTTCCAAGCGTTTCTCGAAAGGGTCGAAGACGAAGACCATTGGAGCGAAAGTCGTGCCAATTATCAGAATTTTGGTAACATAAATAATCGTAATAATGACGAGAGTAATGACGGCGATGGGTTTCGAGTCAATGTGATACAGAGAGGAAGAGGCAGAGGCAGAGGAAGAGGGGGTTATCTACGTCGTGGTAGAGGGTACACCGCGCAAAATAATAACGACGTGGGAAACTGATTCCGCGAACGTTGCGGGCCAAACGGAAGCGGACAGTACATACCGGCCCCGATTTAAGAAATGTTACTGGACTGACAGTAAAGTTATGAGACAGGTTAGAGACAGGCGTGGAACGACGTAATCTGTTGTTGTGGAACAAATGTCAGGTGCGAGCGCAGATGAGTCATCTTCACCGCGCAGAGCGATACATGTTAACAGGCGAGTGGAGCATCAGAGGGCAACGGCCCAGCCTAGCAGAACAGCTGTTCAGAGAGAAGCAGCTAGCAATGCGGCAGCATTAGGTACGAACATTGCCGTAAGAGCTGGTGAATACATTACGAGCGGTAATTCCGTGGCGAAGGAAATAGTAGATGGATGATGATGATGATTATTATTAGTGTTTTAGGGCGCACAACAGCGAGGTTATCAGAGCCCATTTCCAAAAGTTCAATTCAGAGCCGAATTGTGAGAGAATTGGTATTGTTTAAATTGCAAGCACATCAAAACAGGGAGATTAAAAATAAAATAGCAGTACAAACAGGTAAAAATAATTAACGGTGGCTGAGTAACCACTTACAAATAATGGGTGACCAAACCACTGGACAGCACATTAAGACTTCAATCCCAATATTTTGGGAAGAAGGCCAGACATCACACAAAAACGTGAAACTCTAGTGTCTAGCGACACTCGCCTCATTATTAGTTAAAAGAGAGGGTAGGTCTGGTGGGAAACTGAAATCTTCCCTCAAACCCACATATAAAACACACTCAGTTAAAATATGTCGTATCGACAGCTGTGTCCCACATGTCTGACACGTTGGTGGCTCCTCACGACGTAACAGAAAACCATGTGTCACAGGACAATGTCCTATTCTAAGCCGTGTGAGGGCTACTTCCTCAGTGCGTCGTTGTCGGAAGGAGGTGGGCCACAGTCGGACAGAATCCTTCACAGCTCGCAACTTATTATCCCTCACGTCCAGCCACTGAGCCTCCCACCAACGCATGACCTTCCGAGTCACAAAAGACGTAATGGCCTGCAGGGGGACGGAACAGCGAGCAGCAGGTGGGATGGAGCAAGCCTCCTTGGCAGCCGCATCTGCAAGTTAATTTCCAGGAATTCCTATGTGCCCTGGAACCCAGCAGAAAATTACATCCTTACCCTGCTGTTGCAAGAGCAGAAGTGCGTCCTGCACCTCTTGCACCATCTGATCTGCTGGGTACATCTGTTCAAGAGCGTGTAGAGCACTTTGGGAATCGGAGCAGATGATGAATTTCGTGCCACGATGTCAGCGCATATGCTCTAATGCTTGCAGAATGGCAAACAGTTCTGCATAGTAAACTGAGAACTGCTCTGGGAGCCCTATCCGATGGACAGTATCGGGAAACACAGCAGAGCAGCCCATAAAATCCCCATCCGTGTAAACAGTAATAAAATCTGAATGGCGTTCTAAAATCCCAGTAAGTTTAATTTTAAAAAGGTGGTCCGGGGTATAATACTTCCTGTAAGCAGCCAGATCAAGAAGTAATCTTGGCCTTTGTAGTCGCCAGGGAGATCCCCTACTCCATCCCTGGTGGAGTACCTTAATGCCCTCCAGGTGTACTGACCCGAGACTCTCCTTTGCACGGATGCCAAACGGCTTTGTTGCCGCCGGACGGTGGCGGAAGAGACGTGCCAGTGCCGGCTGGGAAAAAGTGTTGGACGCCAATGAAAGAGGAGTGGACTTGGCCCTGTAGGCGTGCCGTACCACGAGGAGAAGACGCCGAATGGACAGCAGAGGCTCTCCCGCCTCGACACACAGACTAGCAACGGGACTCATGCGATAAGCCCCCGTTGAAAGCCTAATACCCTCATGGTGAATCACATCCAACATTTTGAGGTAGGAAGGTCTTGCAGAGCCATGAGCTTGACATCCGTATTCCAGTCGAGGTCGCACAAAGGCCTTATAAAGTTGGAGCAGACGTGCCCTGTCAGCGCCCCAGGATCTATGGCTGACGCATTTAAGGACGTTTAAAGCCTTGAAACAGCGGACCTTTAGATCCTTTAAGTGTGGCAACCATGTGAGCTTCTCATCAAAAATAAGCCCGAGATATTTCACTTGTTCCATAAATGGGTGAACAGTGTCTGCTAGTTTTAAAACAGGGTGATTAAAAAGAGAACGGGAACGGTTAAAATCTACACAAACAGTCTTCTCCAAAGAAAATTTAAATCCTGTGGTCTTAGACCATTCCTCCAATCGCAGGATCGTCAGCTGTAATTGGCGTGTAGCAGTTGTAAGGGAGGAAGACGCACAGAAAATGGAGAAATCGTCCACAAACAAGGAGCACTGCACACGCCGTCGTACTGTAGATGCAATACTATTGATGGCAATTGCGAAAGCTGTCACACTGAGGACACTTCCTTGAGGGACACCGTTCTCCTGCTTAAAACGGTCAAACAGGACATTCCCAACCTTATACTTAAAATACCTGTCCGACAGATAGGATCTGATGAGTGTGGGTAAACGCCCACGGAAACCCCACTCATAAAGCTGCCGCAAAATGGTATGCCTCCAGGTAGTATCGTATGCCTTCTCCAGGTCGAAGAAAACCCCGATAAAGTGTTGCTTACGTAGGAAAGCATCTTGTATCGCTGTTTCGAGTAGGATCAGCTTATCTAGGGTGGAATGATACCTCCTGAACCCACACTGGCAGCGGGTAAGTAAGGATCTGGATTCGAGAACCCACGCCAGGCGCCTATTGACCATACGCTCAAATGTCTTTCCGACGCAGCTCGTGAGACTAATGCTACGGTAGCTACTGGGTTCGGTCCGATCCTTTCCTGGTTTTAAAAGGGGAATTAACATCGATTCTTTCCACGAACTAGGAAAGTCGCCTGTCTTCCAAATTCCATTAAAAAGTTGAAGGAGGACCTCCTTTGACCGCAGATCCAACTGCTGCAGCATGCTATACGATATCAGGTCTGGACCAGGTGCGGTATCCCGAGATACGGACAGTGCAGAGTCCAACTCTCACAAAGAGAAAGGCTGGTTGTATTCCTCAGCGTTCTTTGAATGGAAATCAAAACCAGCCCTCTCCTGTGTACCCCGATAGCGCAGAAATTCTGGGTCCTGGCTAGAATTGGCCGTAATAGTTTGAAAAGATTCTGCCAACGCCCGGGCGATGTCTCTTGGAGATGTTAGGAGACGCGCCCGCTCATGTATAGCTGCTATTGGCGGTCGAGAGTATCGCCTTGAGATCCTCCTAATGGCTTCCCATACTTTGCTTGAAGATGTGGACCTATTGATGGAGTTCAGGAACTCACGCCAAGACCTCCGTTTACCCTCCCTAACGATTTTTCTCGCCCGCGCCCGTGCTATTCGGAAAGTTGTCAGATGCGCAGCAGTGGGGCACCGACGGAATCTTCTCAAAGCCGCCCGTCTGTCTCTGATGGCGGTACGACAGTCGTCATTCCACCAAGGGACAGGTTGCCTCACAGGTGTTCCCTTTGACTTTGGTATGGATACATCAGCGGCATGGTGCATCACCGCCGTAATGTGATACACCCAATCCTGGACGCCTTCACACTGTTCAAAAACAGTCAACTGCCGGTAGAGCGTCCAGTTTCCCTTCCAGAACAACCATTTCGGTGGCTGTGCGACACGACCCATTTCAACTAGCAGATGGAGCCAGATAGGATAATGGTCGCTGCCATGAAGGTCGTCGTCTACGACCCACTGAGCAATGTCCGCAAGCACAGGCGAACAAAGAGAGAGGTATATGGCAGAAGACGAACCTGAAGCGGTGCTAAAATGCGTGGCCTGACCTGTGTTCAGCAGTATGACGTCGGAAGTCCTCATCAACTGCTCAATCATCTGGCCTCTGGGGCAGGTTTTGTTGGAACCCCATAATGCATTATGAGCATTAAAGTCTCCTAAAATGAGAAAGGGACGGGGTAGCTGATCAATGAGCCGTGCGAGGGCTTCACTGTCAATGAGCTCAGCGGGTGGTAAATACAAGGAGCACACTGTGACATTAACCTGGGCCTGGATCCGAGCTGCAACCGCTTGTAGCGTTGTGGTTAAGGTCACAGGTGAGGAGTGGAATGTGTTCTTAATGAACACTGCCACCCCACCCTGAGCCCTACTACCAGTCAGGTCGTCTTTCCTGTACATGTGATATCCTGTAAGTACAGGCGTGTCAGTCTCTTTAAAATGCGTCTCTTTGCAAGAGACACATTGTAGATGGAACAGTGGATACACAGAGAGGTGCGGTTAGCAGTGTTAGTAATGAAGTAAATGGCGAGAATGAATTAGCAGAAGTAACTGATTGGTGTGTGCAGATCGACGATATGTACAAGGGGCTAAAGCAATGTGAGTGGGAGGATTTTAAGAAGGAATATGAGGCAAGGAGGTTAATTAGTGAAAAAGGAAATAGTAGGGACGTCGATAAGGTGACGTGGCCCAAATTTGAAGAGGAGAGAGTAAATAGCGCCGCGCAAAGTACGCGTGCTGCCGAAAGGACGATGGTTGAAGATAGGAAGGAATTGGAGGATGAAATCCTAAGAATAGACGAGGAAGTAACTTCTGTTAACGATCCGCCAACAGTACAAGCTGCTACCAAAAGGCACCATGGGGAAGGGGCAGGTGATTACCTAAAAGTAATTGAAGTCCACGAAGTTTACACTAAATATGAAGTAACATTGGATGTGAGTAAAGCTGATAATGAGGCCGTTTTGTCAAAAGAGGATACTGAGTTAAAATCAAATCCTGACGAAAATGCAGAGGAAGAACTTAGTGCCTGTCTCAGAAAAGCTTTTATGTTAGAACCTGAAAGCGATCCAGAATGGTCGGATTCTGACAATAGTTCAGATGACGAGTATTTTGGTACTAGTGAAAATAATGGGAATACAGCTAATTGCGATATTGTACCTACGGATGACGAAGTTTCAAAACAAAATCCAGATGTTGAGACTGAACAAAGAAAGAAAGAACCAACTGACGACTCAGTGTTTATTTTACAAAGAGTTCAAGTAAGTAAAGACTTTGAACCTTAGAAACCTACAAAGCCACCATATATAAATGATTCATAACTCAGGAACGTATCTTGGGACGATGTCACAGTCGACCAAGGTGCGTTGTGGAAAAAATAGGAAGCAGCATGAATTAGAGCCTGGGGCAGATTTATATTGGACTTTGAGAATGTCATGAACATATTACATCATGAAACTACTGGGTTCCCACCAGAAGAAATTTTGTTAGGCAGCAGAAGTAAAAGTTTAATTGAGGAAAAACTAGAGTTTCCACCTTGTACAAGCTTGGGGTTGAGTCAAAAGAAAGAATTAGTCAGAAAAAGGGCAAAGCAAAAAGCTGAATCTAGATCTAAAAGACATGATAAAAATCTGAAAGTTTCAAAATTTAAAACAGGGGATTATGTTCTTTTAAAAACCCATGAAAAATCTAGTGAACTGAATCATGAAACTTCCAAATTTAAATATATTTATAATGGACCGTATATAATACAGAACATTCCACACGATAATGCTTACTACCTGATCTACCCAAAGTCCAAGAGACCTTTAGGTGTAAGAAACGTTGTGGACCTGAAACTGTATGTTCCTAGGAGTAAGTGACCTAAGTACACTCAGAAAGCAATCTGCAGTAAATGTGCTGTATTTTATGCTGAAACTATTTTATTCTAAATGTAACAAATCTTTGTAAATGTATGTATACCAATGTCAGTGTGCTAATGTACTTATATGAGTTTCAGATTACCAAATTTACTATAAATATAAAGATGTATGGAGAAAAGGACTGAAAAGAAAGGGTAAATGCTGCAAGCCAAATAAAAGATGGGACTGTCAAAAATCAAAGTGGGCAGTATATGAGTCATAATATAAAGGACTGCCAAAAATCAAAGAGGGCAGATAAATAGTCAAAGGAGAATTGTAAGTGTGGTACAGGAGATGTGATAAAATGATGCGAAATAGACTGCCCAAATCTGAATAATAGGCAGCAAATATATGTAGTGATTTTTTTAAATATTATTGTGTGTTTATTAGTAAATAAGTAAATGGACTGCCATTCAATGCAAGCAGCAACAAATTGTCTTATAGTTTATATGGGTATTTGTAATTGCTTTGTAGTTAAGTGTTTGTGTTCCAAATTTTGATTTTATTTATCTGAGAAATTTAATAATAATGAGTAATTTGCTATTTAATTCATGTTGTGATAGAAGGTTGGACTGTGCCAAAGGCACTTAAGTAAATGATAAGTAAATGTTCTCGATATATTAAAAAGTATAGACCTCTATAATGTGCGAGAAAGGAAGTTTTTATAATGGCACATTCACACAAAGATTCAGAACCCCTGTATAAATATAAAGTTCAGTGTTCCCATCAAATTTGCACTTAGTGAAATTTACTGGAAACAGGGGCATGTGTAACAACAACAACGCAGTACTATTGTACATATAATAATTTTTTCTTCTGATTTTCGATAAATTAGTGTAATCGATGTTCTGATTTCATTTCTTTTTTGTTTCATGCCATTATGTTAAGCAAACTGTAAACAATTTTCAATGTGAATATTAATGTTTATGTCAGATTTTAAGCAATATTGTAGTAGAATTGAAACAAATGTTGAGACTGTTGTAAGATGTTAAAGTTGTAATTGTGCGTCTGGTCCATACGTAGGCAATGTATTAGAATATGTAGAATGCAAAACTTCGGGTGAATACCCTGTCTGTAAGGGAGTGGTAAAAGGTGGATGGCAGGCGAGCGCGGGAAAACGCGCGCGGGCACAGCACGGCATAACGGGCTCAGCAGTAGTAGTCGGAGTTGGGCATTGGTCTGAGCAACACGTTCTGGATCGAGGAGGCTATCCTGGAAGACGTGGTTTAATTGAGCCTCGGATATGCCGTTCCAACGCCTATACAGCATGGCAATATTCCATAGGCACTAAATGGAAAAGTATTGCGACGCTAAGAAGAAGTAAAGTGCCGATACAACAAGAGCCATAGCTGTGATTGTATGTGTGCTCTGTGCCTCGCCATCTCGCCGTCTGCCAACTGCCACATCGATACAAACAGGTTGATACTTTTAGTACTGTATTCGTATGGACCAGTGTTACTTTTGTTCCATACTGTTCAATAACAACTTAAATTTTACCAGAACTGTCCTATCATTTAATTATCATCACAACTAACCTAGACAGGGTCCTTTCCAAATGTTGTGCAATCCGAGTGTCCCGAAATGAAGAATTAAAGTTTGTGTTAATAATAATTACCTGCAGATCTAGCTATGTTAGAATGATGTTTAAGGAACTGTCTTGTTAATGAACCATTAGATAGATAACGAAGGTCTGACAAAGTTGGAAGATAATTTTGATATTGATTTAGTAATGAAGTTTAATTATTTCGAGACAGATATAATGGTATTTAAATGAGCAGGAAATAAGATGAAAAGAGGAGTAACTCATATATTGGAAATCTTCAGCACATAATGATTTCAGTAATCAAATTTTTTAATACAGTGATCGTAACAGTTTGAGGGTCCCACCCCCCATCATTTATTCATTTGAATTCTGAAGTGTTCTAAACTGATTTGACCAGCAAAGTTAAAGTCAATATAAAAACCAAAATTTATCAGTGTTTTACCTTTATCAAATTTGACATTGTGTGTGTGATTCGAAAGTGCTATTTCTAGGGTAACCTATGCCCGATTTTAATCAGATCAGTAGACAGTACGAATTGTTGTAGTAAACATTATAGTGTAGTGTTATGTATTTATGGTTTATCCATATCAGTATAGAAAGAGAAATTATCAGTTCAATAGATTTTCTGGTTCTAAAATTTACCATATTATGCAGTGTTACTACGTGTTGTTTTGTACGAACGTACATCAACTTGTACAGGGAAGAAACTCAGTCAATGCCTAATTAGGCTGGCGACCGTATTATTAACAAACTGGTAGCATCTGTGTTGTTTTTTTTTTGTCCGTACTGACGTGTAGTTGCGTTTCGGACTTACTTGACGTATCATTGTTATTACAGAGTGGGTGTAAATCTGATTTGCCTCCATTCAGGTACACGCGGTAAATATCTATACGAAAATCCTTTCTCATAAGGTGAAGCCCGTCAACTTACCATAGTACAGGCTTTAAGGAGTATCGTGTACCCCGCGCGCACGTTACACCATCTCCTTAAATTCCCAACTTTTTGCTGTTTCTTCAGTTTTAATCTACAGTTCATAACCAATAGATTGTGGTCAGAGTCCACATCTGCCCCTGGAAATGTCTTACAATTTAAAACCTGGTTCCTACATCTCTGTCTTACCATTATATAATCTATCTGAAATCTGTCAGTATCTCCAGGCTTCTTCCATGTATACAATCTTCTTTTATGATTCTTGAACCAAGTGTTAGCTATGATTAAGTAGTGCTCTGTGCAAAATTTCACCAGGTGGTTTCCTCTTTCATTTATTACCCCCAATCCATATTCACCTACTACGTTTCCTTCTCTTCCTTTTCCTACTACCGAATTCCAGTCACCCATGACTATTTTTTCGTCTCCCTTCACTATCTGAATAATTTCGTTTATTTCATCATACATTTCTTCGATTTCTTCGTTATCTTCAGAGCTAGTTGGCATATAAACTTGTACTACTGTAGTAGGAGTGGGCTTCGTGTCTATCTTGGCCACACTAATGCGTTCACTATGCTGTTTGTAGTAGCTTACCCGCACTCCTATGTTTTTATTCATTATTAAACCTACTCCTGCACTACCCCTATTTGATTTTGTATTTATAACCCTGTATTCGCCTGACCAAAAGTCTTGTTCCTCCTGCAACCGAACTACACTAATTCCCACTATATCTAACTTTAACCTATCCATTTCCTTTTTAAATTTTCTAACCTACCTGCCCGATTAAGGGATCTGACATTCCACTCTCCGATCCATAGAACGCCAGTTTTCTTTCTCCTGATAACGACGTCCTCTTGAGTATTCCCCGTCCGGAGATCCGAATGGGGGACTATTTTACCTACGGAATATTTTACCCAAGAGGACGCCATCATCATTTACACCAAATCAATTAATACCACTGACGACGAAATGAGGATATAGTGTTTTGGGAGTATCAGTGAAGTAACTTGGAACAGATTTTTTTACGTCACAGTTTCTTTTCAGAAAATACAGACATGAGAAACTGACTGTAATGTCCATTTACAATCCTGCTCACTTACATCTAATAAAAAAGTTCTCGCATAGGGAACGTAGCGGTGGTAGTGCTGTAGTTGTAGACTACAGAATGAGAAATGGTTGTGCTCTTCACGTCTCCAGTAAGATGGAATTAATATATTGCTACCACGCCGCTTGCGGTACCCATTTTCTTGGTGTACCAAAATTTCCATCATAGATTAACCTTGGGTAATCTTGCTTGCCAAGAGTCGTAATTTCCGGAGACGGCTATAGTACACAAATAGCGCTGCCACACCAGCTATCACACCAATAACTACACTCTTAGCACTTTTTGCCACTTAACATTTCCCGGCATGGCCCGGTACGAATGCAAGCCACGCTTCCTTGCCTGTGGCTCTTCTGCGAACTTCTCCCTCTTGTCTCTCTTCCGTTATACCCGCGCACCCTTTGCGTCATGGTCATCCACAAAACTGAGGGCTGAAAACCCGTATGCTAGTAGTTGCTTTCTAATTACATTGCCAAATATTTTTACATTTTTAAATTAAGTCGTGAGTATTACAGTATTATTCATAATAAACATTGATTACTTTACTCTTAGATTGATAAACAACTATTCCTTTGTGCTTCTTAATACTATTTGCCAGATACTTTTAACGCCTCAATATAACTGATACTTGACGCATCGATTTTCAAAGTGTTTGCTAAATAAAAAAATTAGAAACCTTCTCTCAGATTTAAGTCATATTGTTACAAAACGATAAAATTAAACCGCGACTACGTGAAAACCGATACTACACACATGAAAAAAGTTTTGCATCACCTCGGTTCCGAGAGTTCCTGAACCTGTACAGAAGATAGGAATGGAGATCAACACAAACATTATTTCCCCCCTTTTTATTCCTCATGAAAACCACACATTGCATGTTGTACCACCGTACAGTAAGACCTTCAAAGGTGGTGGTCCAGACTGTTGTGCACAGCAGTACCTCTAATACCCAGTAGTCGTCCTCTTGCATTGATACATGCCTGTATTCTTTGTGGCATACTATCCACACGTTCATCAATGCAGATTGTCCCACTCCTCGGCGATTCGGCCTAGATCTCTCAGAGTGGTTGGTGGGCAACGACATCCATAAACAGTCCTTTTCAATCTATCCCAGACACGTTCGATAGCGTTCATGTCTGGAGAACATGCAGGTCACTCTAGTTCAAAAATGGTTCAAATGGCTCTGAGCACTATGGGACTCAACATCTTAGGTCATAAGTCCCCTAGAACTTAGAACTACTTAAACCTAACTAACCTAAGGACATCACACACACCCATGCCCGAGGCAGGATTCCAACCTGCGACCGTAGCAGTCCCGCGGTTCCGGACTGCAGCGCCAAAACCGCTAGACCACCGCGGCCGGCAGGTCACTCTAGTAGAGCGATGTAGTTATCCTGAAGGAAGTCATTCACAAGATGTGCACAATAGGGGCGCGAATTGTCGTCCATGAAGACGAATTCCTCGCCAATATCCTGCCGAAATGGTTGCACTATCGGTCGGAGGATGGCATTCACGTATCGTACAGCCGTAACGGCGCATTCCATGACCACCAGCGACGTACATCGGCCCCACATAAAGCCAGCCCAAAACATCAGGGAATATCCACCTTGCTGCACTCGTTGGACAGTGTGTCTAAGGCGTTCAGCCTGACCGCACTGCCTCCAAACACGTCTGAGACGATCGTCTGCTTGAAGGCATATGCGACACTCATCATTGAAGAGGACGTGATGCCAATCCTGAGCGGTCCATTCGGCATGTTGTTCGGCCCATGGTGTCATGGTTACAGTGATGGAACTCGCCATGGACGTTGGGAGTGAAACTGCGCATAGTGCAGCCTATTACGCACAGTTTGAGTCGTAAACTGACGCCCTTTGGCTGCACCAAAAGCATTATTCAACGTGGTGACGTTGCTGTCAGAGTACCTCCGAGTCATAATCCGTAGGTTACGGTCATCCACTGCAGTAGTAGCCCTCGGGTGGCCTGAGTGAGGCATGTCGCTCTGTATCTCCTCCATGTCCGAACAACATCGCTTTGGTTCACTCCGAGACGCCTGGACACTTCCCTCGCCTCGGCCATTTGCCGGCCCAGTACAATCGGCCTATGACCGGACGACAACGGGCAGGAGCCTACTCGGAAAACAGAAGAGCAGCTCTCGCCCACTTGGTTACACATCATAGTCCATGGCTGAATTAGACACGGAACGTTGTTTAGTGAACTGTTAGAAGTAAACAGGCAGTTGTAAATTGTATTTGCTATGTACTTCTACATCTACATCCATACTCCGCAAGCCACCTGACCGTGTGTGTCGGAGGATACCTTGAGTACCTCTACCGGTTCTCCCTTCTATTCCAGTCTCGTATTGTTCGTGGAAAGGATTGTCGGTATGCCTCTGTGTGGGCTCTAATATCTCTGATTTTATCCTCATGGTCTCTTCGCGAGGTATACGTAGGAGGGAGCAATATACTGCTTGACTCCTCGGTGAAGGTATGTTCTCGAAACTTCAACAAAAGTCCATACCGAGCTACTGAGCGTCTCTGCTGCAGAGTCTTCCACTGGAGTTTATCTATCATCTACGTAACGCTTTCACGATTACTAAATGATCCTGTAACGAAGCGCGCTGTTCTCCGTTGGATCTTCTCTATCTCTTCTGTCAACCCTATCTGGTACGGATCCCACTCTGGTGAGCAGTATTCAAGCAATGGGCGAACAAGTGTATTGTAACCTACTTCCTTTGTTTTCTTATTGCATTTCCTTAGGATTCTTCCAATGAATCTCAGTCTGGCATCTGCTTTACCGACGATTAATTTTATATGGTCGTTACATTTTAAATCACTCTTAATGCATACTCCCAGATAATTTATGGAATTAACTGCTTCCAGTTGCTGACCTGCTATATTGTAGCTAAATGGTAAGGGATCTTTCTTTCTATGTATTCGCAGCACATTACACTTGTCTACATTCAGATTCAATTGCCATTCCGTGCACCATGCGTCAATTCACTGCAGATCCTCCTGCATTTCAGTACAATTTTCCATTGTTACAACCTCTCGATGTACCACAGCATCATCCGCAAAAAGCCTCAGTGAACTTCCGATGTTGTCCACAAGGTCATTTATGTGTGTTGTGAATAGCAACGGTCCTACGACACTCCCCTGCGGCACACCTGAAATCACTCTTACTTCGGAAGACCACTCTCCATTGAGAAGGAACTCTTCAATCCAATCACACAAGTGGTCTGATAATTCATATGCTCCTACTTTGTTCGTTAAACGACTGTGGGGAACTGTATCGAACGCCTTGCGGAAGTCAAGAAACACGGCGTCTACCTGTGAACCCGTGTCTATGGTCCTCTGTGTCTCGTGGACGAATAGCGCGAGCTGGGTTTCACACGATCGTCTTTTTCGAAACCCATGCTGATTCCTACAGAGTTGATTTCTAGTCTCCAGAAAAGTCGTTATACTCGAACATAATACGTGTTCCGAAATTCTACAACTGATCGACGTTAGAGATATAAGTCTATAGTTCTGCACATCTGTTCGACGTCCCTGACCTGCGTTCTTGTCCAATCCTTTGGAACGCTACGCTCTTCTAGAGACCTATGAAGTCTACCTACGGTTATTTTCACAGTAAGGTCTTTTCTTGTGTTATATCATATCAGTGTTTTGTAGACTTCAATATTCAACTAGTCACAAACATAAGTATACCTTTTAATTCATTGGTGTGATTTTGTTACTGATTTTTTGGAGTGTTTTTGAGCCTTCCTTCTCTTATCCTGCTACCTGAACCTGGGACATAGCTGTGTAATAGTGGCAGGGATAAATTGACTTACCGGTGTACTGCACCAGAAGCCGTTTCACGAACTCACAAGCCTGGCCTATCGTAACAGCAGTGGCAACTCGGCCTCCACAACGGTAGCGACGAGGCCTTTACAAAACTGGAGAGGAGGTCTACAAAACTTATTCTTTGATACTGAAGTACATATTTTATTGACATTTTTGACAGAAAAATATCATATTAATCAGCACTATATTTTACAATTATCTGTCGTATTAGCTAAGGTTTTTATCGACAAAAATACACTCAGTTTTGTACTTTCTGTGCGCTTCGCATCTACACGTCTGGTATAGGTTTGGTTAATTTTTATAGGACTTCATAGGAGACGTCGCAACTACCACGAAAACGTGTGTAGATAGAACTGGTGCACATGTGATAGATCAAAATTATACTCACGTTAAAGTAAACTTTGCATCATCCCAGTTCCGAGATACACGTTGTATCAACTGTTCAGAGATGTCACTAAACCCGCCCAAAGGTGTAAACAGCCATGCATGAGCAGCGCCTATCAGACGGAGGGGTTCCGATAGCCGATCAGTTTCTGTCATTCCAACAGGAAGGAGGTACGCGGCTCGTGTTGTCTGTAGTTCAACCATGCCTTGACGGTCAGTACTGCGGTTCGATCGCGTCCACATTGCCTCAGCGCCGCCCGTGGTGCTGGTGGAACTCGCGCAAGTTGGCGAGTCTCTACGGCAGTGGCAGCAGCTCACATCTTTGCGCCTGTGGTGCTTTTGCCCTGGATGTGTCTTGTTCGGACGACACAGCAATAAGTGTAAATACATTCTTTCTAACCATGCGAATCCTATCTCATTAACGTCAAAAAGACTTGGTTCAAAAATATAATACTACTTTTGTCTCTGTTGTTCAACAGTTAAGTCCCTTAGCTGGTCTCATGCACTAAGTATTTGGTGTACGTATTTTCTGCTACGATATATGGTAAAAAGTTATTTTCCCTTGTTCTGATTCAAAACATCTACCTCCCTGTGAAAATATTTAAGTGAAAATAATTATTGAAAGTGGGTGTTGTATAAGACTGCCCATCTGGCTTTCTTTTCTCGTAACAGCTCACGGGCGGCAATTAATTTAATTCAAATACAGGGTATTTATAAATGAATATCGGGGTTTTAACGCTTTATAATATTTATTATATTAAACTTACAGTTATAAATGACGTATCAAATGAAAGAGCAACTCAAACAGTTTTACCAAGAACCTTATAAATGTTCAATGTGAGCACCATTTGTCACACGCCACACATCAAGGCTATGGTCGAGTTCTTTCCAAACGTTGATAAAGTGTGTCTTCAGTGACTGTAGCAACAGCTGCATCAATACGGTTTCTTAATTCAGGGAGGTCTGTTGGTAGCGGAGGCACGTACACACGATCCTTGATGAAGCCCCAAAGGAAAAAGTCGCATGGCGTTAGATCGGACGAACGTGGAGGCCATGCAAAGCAAGCCCTGTCATTGGGCCCCTCGCGGCCTATCCAGCGCTTGGGTACAGTGAAATTCAATCAATCGAGTACTTCGCTATGCCAGTGCTCACAATGAACATTTATAAGGTCCTTGGTAAAACTGTTTAAGCTACTCTTTCATTTGACATATCATTTATAACTGTAAGTTTAATGTAATAAATATTATAAAGCATTAAAACCCCGATATTCATTATAAACGCTCTGTATTAAATATTGGGCTTCACCCTCAGGTTAACAGAATAAATACTTATAAACCGATAACAGTTTTCAAGCATTAGAACTTGCAAAGTTAGTTTTATTTGAAATGTTTTACGGAATTTCATAGATAAATTAACTGCAATACCCAACAAGTGTTGGGTTTGCCTCACGATATCTTTGAGTTGGCAATTAAATTTATTTCTGTCAAGTAAATGCTGCACCAAATAGAAGCCAGTGTGATATAAATGAAATTATTAATCGCGAGTATAAATCGTTACGCTACGTAGGTTGTCACATCGCCTCTCTCTTTGCAACAAATAATTTATTGGAGAATAAGAGCAATAGTTTAGTGCTATTTCTGATTATCAGTGATCTAGCCGCAAGTTTGTATAACGTAATTAAACCATCCCCCCCCCCCCCCCCATAAACCATGGACCTTGCCGTTGGTGGGGAGGCTTGCGTGCCTCAGCGATACAGGTAGCCGTACCGTAGGTACAACCACAACGGAGGGGTATCTGTTGAGAGGCCAGACAAACGTGTGGGTCCTGAAGAGGGGCAGCAGCCTTTTCAGTAGTTGCAGGGGCAACAGTCTGGATGATTGACTGATCTGGCCTTGTAACAATAACCAAAACGGCCTTGCTGTGCTGGTACTGCGAACGGCTGAAAGCAAGGGGAAACTACGGCCGTAATTTTTCCCGAGGGCATGCAGCTTTACTGTATGATTAAATGATGATGGCGTCTTCTTGGGTAAAATATTCCGGAGGTAAAATAGTCCCCCATTCGGATCTCCGGGCGGGGACTACTCAAGAGGATGTCGTTATCAGGAGAAATAAAACTGGCGTTCTACGGATCGCAGCGTGGAATGTCAGATCCCTTAATCGGGCAGGTAGGTTAGAAAATTTAAAAAGGGAAATGGATAGGTTAAAGTTAGATATAGTGGGAATT
Organism: Schistocerca cancellata; assembly: GCF_023864275.1. Lineage (NCBI taxonomy): Eukaryota > Metazoa > Arthropoda > Insecta > Orthoptera > Acrididae > Schistocerca > Schistocerca cancellata. The sequence goes on from NC_064628.1 coordinate 881,128,207, forward strand.
AGTGAAGTTCGGTGGCAGGAGGTACAAGACTTCTGGTCAGGTGACTACAGGGTTATAACACAAAGTCAAATAGGGGTAATGCAGGAGTAGGTTTAATAATGAATAGGAAAATAGGAACGCGGGTAAGCTACTACAAACAGCATAGTGAACGCATTATTGTGGCCAAGATAGATACGAAGCCCACATCTACTACAGTAGTACAAGTTTATATGCCAACTAGCTCTGCAGATGACGAAGAAGTTGAAGAAATGTATGATGAAATAAAAGAAATTATTCAGATAGTGAAGGGAGACGAAAATTTAATAGTCATGGGTGACTGGAATTCGAGTGTACGAAAAGGGAGAGAAGGAAACATAGTAGGTGAATATGGAGTGGGGCTAAGAAATGAAAGAGGAAGCCGCCTGGTAGAATTTTGCACAGAGCACAACTTAATCATAGCTAACACTTGGTTTAAGAATCATGATAGAAGGTTGTATACATGGAAGAACCCTGGAGATACTAAAAGGTATCAGATAGATTATATAATGGTAAGACAGAGATTTAGGAACCAGGTTTTAAATTGTAAGACATTTCCAGGGGCAGATGTGGACTCTGACCACAATCTATTGGTTATGACCTGTAGATTAAAACTGAAGAAACTGCAAAAAGGTGGGAATTTAAGGAGATGGGACCTGGATAAACTGAAAGAACCAGAGGTTGTACAGAGTTTCAGGGAGAGCATAAGGGAACAATTGACAGGAATGGGGGAAAGAAATACAGTAGAAGAAGAATGGGTAGCTTTGAGGGATGAAGTAGTGAAGGCAGCAGAGGATCAAGTAGGTAAAAAGACGAGGGCTAGTAGAAATCCTTGGGTAACAGAAGAAATATTGAATTTAATTGATGAAAGGAGAAAATATAAAAATGCAGTAAATGAAGTAGGCAAAAAGGAATACAAGCGTCTCAAAAATGAGATTGACAGGAAGTGCAGAATGGCTAAGCAGGGATGGCTAGAGGACAAATGTAAGGATGTAGAGGCTTATCTCACTAGGGGTAAGGTAGGTACTGCCTACAGCAAAATTAAAGAGACCTTTAGAGATAAGAGAACCACTTGTATGAACATGAAGAGCTCAGATGGAAACCCAGTTCTAAGCAAAGAAGGGAAAGCAGAAAGGTGGAAGGAGTATATAGAGGGTTTATACAAGGGCGATGTACTTGAGGACAATATTATGGAAATGGAAGAGGATGTAGATGAAGATGAAATGGGAGATACGATACTGCGTGAAGAGTTTGACAGAGCACTGAAAGACCTGAGTCGAAACAAGGCCCCCGGAGTAGACAACATTCCAGTAGAACTACTGACGGCCTTGGGAGAGCCAGTCCTGACGAAACTCTACCATCTGGTGAACAAGATGTATGAAACAGGCGAAATACCCTCAGACTTCAAGAAGAATATTATCATTCCAATCCCAAAGAAAGCAGGTGTTGACAGATGTGAAAATTACCGAACAATCAGTTTAATAAGCCACAGCTGCAAAATACTAACACGAATTCTTTACAGACGAATGGAAAAACTAGTAGATGCCGACCTCGGGGAAGATCAGTTTGGATTCCGTAGAAATACTGGAACACGTGAAGCAATACTGACCTTACGACTTATCTTAGAAGAAAGATTAAGGAAAGGTAAACCTACGTTTCTAGCATTTGTAGACTTAGAGAAAGCTTTTGACAATGTTGACTGGAATACTCTCTTTCAAATTCTAAAGGTGGCAGGGGTAAAATACAGGGAGCGAAAGGCTATTTACAATTTGTACAGAAACCAGATGGCAGTTATAAGAGTCGTGGGGCATGAGAGGGAAGCAGCGGTTGGGAAGGGAGTGAGACAGGTTTGTAGCCTCTCCCCAATGTTATTCAATCTGTATATTGAGCAAGCAGTAAAGGAAACAAAAGAAAAATTTGGAGTAGGTATTAAAATCCATGGAGAAGAAATAAAAACTTTGAGGTTCGCCGATGACATTGTAATTCTGTCAGAGACAGCAAAGGACTTGGAAGAGCAGTTGAACGGAATGGATGGTGTCTTGAAGGGAGGATATAAGATGAAGATCAACAAAAGCAAAACGAGGATAATGGAATGTAGTCGAATTAAGTCGGGTGATGCTGAGGGTATTAGATTAGGAAATGAGACACTTAAAGTAGTAAAGGAGTTTTGCTATTTGGGGAGCAAAATAACTGATGATGGTCGAAGTAGAGAGGATATCAAATGTAGACTGGCAATGGCAAGGAAAGCGTTTCTGAAGAAGAGAAATTTGTTAACATCGAGTATAGATTTAAGTGTCAGGAAGTCATTTCTGAAAGTATTTGTATGGAGTGTAGCCATGTATGGAAGTGAAACATGGACGGTAAATAGTTTGGACAGGAAGAGAATAGAAGCTTTCGAAATGTGGTGCTACAGAAGAATGCTGAAGATCAGATGGGTAGATCACATAACTAATGAGGAAGTATTGAATAGGACTGGGGAGAAGAGAAGTTTGTGGCACAACTTGACCAGAAGAAGGGATCGGTTGGTAGGACATGTTCTGAGGCATCAAGGGATCACCAATTTAGTATTGGAAGGCAGCGTGGAAGGTAAAAATCGTAGGGGGAGACCAAGAGATGAATACACTAAGCAGATTCAGAAGGGTGTAGGTTGCAGCAGGTACTGGGAGATGAAGCTTGCACAGGATAGACTAGCATGGAGAGCTGCATCAAACCAGTCTCAGGACTGAAGACAACAACAACAACAATTAAACCATTGCAAGCAAAACTGTTCCCATTGTTACTAATAATTTTGCCTGCGGAGCAACTTTGATTACCGTCGGAGCATATGTACCGAGATGTGAAAATTATTAGACTCAAATCGAAAATATTGATGTTTCCTAGTTTCTCTTACTCTACAATTATTCAGCCATGTGATATTGGCATTTAAATGGCTTACATCCACATGCCAATATCTACAGTTGCTACTTGCATACTGTGCTACTAACAATGTTGGCAGCACTTCCTAAGCAGTCAATTGTTATTGTTAAGACAAAGATTACATGGTTGCAGCTGTTTTGGAGACAGTTCAATTCAGCTGGGATGTTCTTAACGTTGGTTTTATGCATACTATATCTTAAACAATAACTAACGAGAATTTATATTTGCACTTTTCGCCATAAAATATAAATATTTTTATTGTTGTGGATAAGCCTTTTGTTAGATATTTGTTGGGTGTATGTCGGAAAAGTGATATTCCGCCTAGAAAAGTTGCAACTATAAAACTGTTACTAGAAGAAAAACAGTATTCACAGCAAGAAATAGCAAACAGGTTACAGATTTCACAAAAATCTGTAAGCCGCATTTGCCTGGCAGAGAAATATGGCCTTAACTTCAGACCAGCACGTCGAGGAAAGTGTGGACGCAAGGGCAAACTTTCTATTAGAACTCAACGAAAACTCGTCCGGATGGCGAAACACAACAGAAGAGCTTCAAGTCAAAATTTGAAGAAGGCTTTGGAGAACTATAAAGTCGATGTTTGTTCCTCCACAGTCCACAAAATGCTTATTAATGCAGGGGTTCCAACTCGACGTCCACGAATAAAAGCAAAACTTACCACTGCAATGAGTGCAAAGAGGCTTAAATGGGCTCATGAAGTCAGAAATAAGTTTGGGGAGGACTGAATCAAGGTAAATAAACTTTATTTAAAGCAAATGACAATCTGTATGTGAAAATTTCTTTTGAAAAATGAATAATCGTTTTCAAGAAAATATTCCACAAAGACGAGCTGAAATTTTCTTATGTACGGTATGGTTCATTTGAGCATATAACATCTGAAATCATAGACTTTTTATGATTACAATGTTTTATTCCTATCAGGTCTGCTTTTCTGACGAGTCAATATTCTCTGTATATGAAGAAAGTCGCCGGTATGTCCGAAGAACGGTTGACGAAGAGTTTTCTGAGCTTTGTATAGCGCAAACTGTACAGCATCCCACGTCTGTTGTGGTGTGGAGTGTCATGTCGGCAAGTGGTACTGGCCAACTTTACTTTGTGGAAGGCACTATGAATCAGAATCAGTATAGGAAAGTTTTGGAAAAGAGGCTTTTATCTCAGGTGACGGAATGTTTTCCTGACGGCGACTTTGTATTCATGCACGATGGTGCACCGTGCCATAAAGCTAAATCAGTTGCGCGGTTCTTAGCCGAAAATAATGTAGAAACGTTGCCATGGTTTGGGAATAGTCCAGACATTAGCCCTACATAGAATCTGTGGGCAATTGATAAGCAGAAGTTGAGGAAGATCAAGATTACAAGAAAGTTGCAACTAATGTAGGAACTCGTGCTAATATGGCACCATGATGAAGATGTCAAAAATTCATGCTCAAGACTCATAGAAACAATTCTAAGACGTGTTGAATTGCTCATTAACAAAGGCATGCACATAATGTATTAATGTATTTTAATTTGGCGAATAAATGCTGCCGGCCGTGGTGGCCGAGCGGTTCTAGGCGCTACAGTCTGGAACTGCGAGGCGGCTACGGTCGCAGGTTCGAATCCTGCTTGGGCATGGATGTGTGTGATGTCCTTAGGTTAGTTAGGTTTAAGTAGTTCTAAGTTCTAGGGGACTGATGACCTGAGAAGTTAAGTCCCATAGTGCTCAGAGCCATTTCAACCATTTTTGAATAAATGCTTCTAAACTGTAAAATGTTTTCATTTTAAGAGTGTGAATTTAACCTTGAAATTTTCCAGCAATTTCGTCTCTGTTTCTCAACCTTGGTCGTTTAAGAAAGATTTGCATTCCATATGATTAAAAGTTTTATCTCAAAATTTCCGATAAACATTGGAAAGTTCTCTTTGTAGGAACATCACTTGCGTATTTTCCTTATTTTCTTCTTAATTATTAATATTTTTCTATGTTATTTCGCTTTCATAACTTTGGAAATAAATCTCAGCCGTGATGGAGTTGCTCGCGTTTTCTTCTGAATTTCTGCCGCCACTAGCTTGATGTGTCGTGTGGTGTTCCCCTGGTTTGAGGCCTCTAAGATCTGTGCAGAGCGTGGAATGTCAGATCCCTTAATCGGGCAGTAAGGTTAGAAAATTTAAAAATGGAAATGGATAGGTTAAAGTTGGATATAGTGGAAATTAGTGAAGTTCGGTGGCAGAAGGAACAAGACTTTTGGTCAGGTGAATACAGGGTTATAAATACAAAATCAAATAGGGGTCATGCAGGAGTAGGTTTAATAATGAATAAAACAATAGGAATACTGGTAAGCTGCTGCAAACAGCACAGCGAACGCATTGTTGTGGGCAAGATAGACACGAAGCCCACGCCTACGACAGTAGTACAAGTCTATATGCCAACTAGCTCTGCAGATGACGAAGAAATTGAAGAAATGTATGTTGAAATAAAAGAAATTATTCAGATAGTGAATGGGGACGAAAATTTAATAGTCGTGGGTGACTGGAATTCGGTAGTAGGAAAAGGGAGAGAAGGAAACGTAGTAGGTGAATATGGATTGGTGGAATTTAGCACAGAGCACAACTTAATCATAGCTAACACTTGGTTCAAGAATCATAAAAGAAGGTAGTATAAATGGAAGAAGCCTGGAGATACTGACAGGTTTCAGATAGATTATATAATGGTACGACAGCGATTTAGGAACCAGGTTTTAAATTGTAAGATATTTCCAGGGGCAGATGTGGACTCTGACCACAATCTATTGATTGTGGTCAGAGTTTGTACAGAGATTCAGGGAGAGCATAAGGGAACAATTCACAGGAATGGAGGAAAGAAGTACAGTAGAATAAGAATGGGTAGCTCTGAGGGATGAAGTACTGCAGAGGATCAAGTAGGTAAAAGACGAGGGCTAGAAGAAATCTTTGGATGACAGAAAAAAAATTGCATTTAATTGACGAAAGGAGAAAATATAAAAATTCAGTAAATGAAGCAGGCAAAAAGGAATACAAACGTCTCAAAAATGAGATAGACAGGAAGTGCAAAATGGCTAAGTAGGCATGGCTAGAGGACTAATGTAAGGATGCAGAGGCTTATCTCACTAGGGGTAAGATAGATACTGCCTACAGGAAAATTAAAAAGACCTTTGGAGGAAAGAGAACCACTTGTATGAATATCAAGAGCTCAGATGGAAACCCAGTTGTAAGCAAAGAAGGGAAAGCAGAAAGGTGGAAGGAGTATATAGAGGGTCTATACAAGGGCGATGTACTTGAGGACAATATTGTGGAAATGGAAGAGGATGTAGATGAAGATGAAATCGGAGATATGATACTGCGTGAAGAATTTGACGGAGCACCGAAGGACCTGAGTCGAAATAAGGCCCCGGCAGTAGACAACATTCCATTAGAACTACTGACAGCCTTAGGAGAGCCAGTCCTGACAAAAGTCTACCATCTGGTGAGCAAAATGTATGAGACAGGCGAAATACCCTCAAACTTCAAGAAGAATATAATAATTCCAATCCCAAAGAAAGCAGGCGTTGACACATGTGAAAATTACCGAACTATCAGTTTAATAAGTCACGGCTGCAAAATACTAACGCGAATTCTTTACAGACGAATGGAAAAACTGATAGAAGCCGACCTTGGGGAAGATCAGTTTGGATTCCGTAGAAATATGGGAACACGTGAGGCAATACTGACCCTACGAATTATTTTAGAAGGTAGATTAAGAAAGGCAAACCTACGTTTCTAGCGTTTGTAGACATAGAGAAAGCTCTTGATAATGTTGACTGGAATACTCTCTTTCAAATTCTGAAGGTGGCAGTGGTAAAATACAGGGAGCGAAAGGCTATTTGTAATTTGTACAGAAGCCAGATGGCAGTTATAAGAGTCGAGGGGCATGAAAGGGAAGTAGTGGTTGGGAAGGGAGTGAGACAGGGTTGTAGCCACTCCCCGATGCTGTTCAATCTGTATATTGAGCGAGGAGTAAAGGAAAAAAAAGAAAAATTCGGAGTAGGTATTAAAATCCATGGAGAAGAAATAAAAACTTTGAGGTTCGCCCATGACATTGCAATTCTGTCAGAGACAGCAAAGGACTTGGAAGAGCAGTTGAACGGAATGGACAGTGTCTTGAAAGGAGGATATAAGATGAACATCAACAAAAGCAAAACGAGGATAATGGCATGTAGTCGAATTAAGTCTGGTGATGCTGAGGGAATTAGATTAGGAAATGAGACACTTAAAGTAGTAAAGGACTTTTGTAAAGGACTTTTGCTATTTGGGGAGCATAATAACTGATGATGGTCGAAGTAGAGAGGATATCAAATGTAGACTGGCAATGGCAAGGAAAGCGTTTCTGAAGAAGAGAAATTTGTTAACATCGAGTATAGATTTAAGTGTCAGGAAGTCGTTTCTGAAAGTATATATATGGAGTGTAGCCATGTATGGAAGTGAAACATGGACGATAAATAGTTTGGACAAGAAGAGAACAGAAGCTTTCGAAATGTGGTGCTACAGAAGAATGCTGAAGATTAGATGGGTAGATCACATAACTAATGAGGAGGTACTGAATATGATTGGGGAGAAGAGGAGTTTGTGGCACAACTTGACTAGAAGAAGGGACCGGTTGGTAGGACATGTTCTGAGGCATCAAGGGATCAGCAATTTAGTATTGGAGAGCAACGTGGAGGGTAGAAATCGTAGAGGGAGACCAAAAGATGATTACACTAAACAGATTCAGAAGGATGTAGGCTACAGTACGTACTGGGAGATGAAGAAGCTTGCACAGGCTAGAGTAGCGTGGAGAGCTGCATCAAACCAGTCTCAGGACTGAAGACCACAACAACATCAACAAAATCTGTGCTCGAGTTCGTTGTGGGGTGGCGAGTTGGGGAGTGGTAAGTGGAAGCGTGCTGGGCCCATAACCCAGAGGTCCGTGGATCGGAATCACGCTCTGCTACCGCTCCCAAACTGGCCACGCCACAACACGCCCTGTCCCTGTGGTGTCACCGCCAGACACCACACTTGCTAGGTGGTAGCTTAAATCGGCCGCGGTCCATTAGTACGTGTCGGACCCGCGTGTCGCCACTGTCAGCACTTGCAGACCTAGCGCCACCACATGGCAGGTCTAGAAAGACGGACTAGCACTCGCCCCAGTTGTACGGACGACATTGCTAGCGACTAGACGTACGAAGCCTTCCTCTCATTTGCCGAGAGACAGTTAGAATAGCCTTCAGCTAAGTCCATAGCTACGACCTAGCAAGGCGCAGTTAACCATATCTGGAGAGAGTCTTACTTGTATTCACCATAGAGATGTACCACACAGGAGAATAAAGTTGAGTATACGAGAAGCTCCGTTCTTTTCTTTATAGCATTTATGAAGTATCCTGTTTCAGACTTAACGCAGGACGGCGTGAGTTGACGCGTGCCCTATTCGGCCCCTTCATAATAACACTGTGTCGGCACTTCTGTCGACACATAACATTGGCGACGAGTTAAAAAAGGGTTTTGTTCTTTCTAATTGCTTACATTTACTTGTGTCATGGCTTCGCCACAATCTCCAGATGTACTGTCCGAATTTTATCGCTTGCAGAATCAGCAGACGCAGGCGTTATTGGATGCCCTGGGACAGCTCGTCCAGGGTCAACGTGCGCTGCAAAACGATGCGGCCGCCGCCGCTTCGCCGCTCCCGCAGCCACAACGTGCAGTTGCACCGCCGTTTCGCAACTTTGACGCGGCGCAGGAAACATGGCCGGAGTGGTCACGCCAATTTGGATTCCATCTCGCCGCCTACAGAATTCAAGGTAACGAGCGGCAGCCTCACTTATTGTCTTGTGTCGGCGTGCAAACGTACCGTGTGATAGTGAAATTGTTTCCCCGACGCGACGTAGCTACTCTGTCCTACGAAGAAATTGTGTCGGCTTTCGATGCCTATTTCAAAGAAACAGTTAATGTGGTTGCAAAACGGTATACGTTCTTTCGTACGAAACGTACGGCCGGTCAAACTAATAGGGAGTGGGTTGCAACTTTGCAAGGCCTTACTAGGGATTGTGAATTTCAGTGTGACTGTGGCCTTCCTTATTCAGATACAATGGTGCGTGATGCAATAGCACAGAACGTTTCTGATGTTCGCATAAGGGAACAGATTTTGAAACTAGTCAATCCCTCCCTTCAACAAGTGATAGACATATTGGATAGGCAAGACACACTTGACTGTGCTCAGGAATCTTTTGAAGCTTCGCCAGCAGTGTGTACCATTAACCGGCCCGCTGGACGCGCTGCGCGGCCCGGTAACCGGCCCTCGCGCACTTCGACGCAGCTGACGCCGCGCTCTAAACCAGGTGTGCCTCGCCAGCCCGCAAATGCAGTGAAATCATGCCCGCGGTGTGCTGCTAGACATTCGCGTGAAAATTGCCCGTCACGCCAAGCTATTTGCTTTTACTGTCAAAAGAAAGGACATGTTCAAAGTGTTTGCCAGAAAAAGCTCAGATCAGGCAATCACAACCGTTCCAGGCCCTTTGCTTCGCGCCGGAATCGAACCAAGGACACTCGGGCTCGGGAACATTCGCCCATGGACATTCATGTAGTTAATGCCACTCCGCCCGGTGTTCCTCTCTCTAACTGTGACTGTGTTTGTCCCACAAAAAGTGTGCGTCGACGTCGACGGCAATCCCGTCACGTCGCAAGTGATTCTGTACCTGTGTCTGTTCAAGTTGCACAAAACAGTCGCTCTTGTCGTCAGCAGGACAATAAACTCTTTGTAGATTTGGACTTTGCCGGACAAGTGATACCATTCCAGCTCGATACCGGAGCTGCAGTTTCATTGCTCAATCACGCCACGTACAAACAACTGGGCGCCCCGCCATTGCGTGCCGCGAAAGTTCAGCTAACTAGTTATTCAGGACAGCATATCCCTGTGTTAGGACAGTGCAGCCTTCTTGCAACATACAAGGGACAAACAAAACTTGTGTCGTTTTACGTTCTTCGTTCTTCTGCTGCAGTGAACTTGTTTGGTTTAGATTTATTTCAATTGTTTAACTTGTCTATTGTGAATCAGGTTCTCTCAGTGAACCAGACTGTGCCTTCAGCCAGTGTTTCTAGTCTATGTGAGGAATTTGCAGACATTTTTGCACCGGGCCTTGGTTGCGCTAAGAACTATGAAGCACATTTGGAACTAAAAGTCAACGCGCAACCGAAATTTTTCAGAGCGCGCAATGTTCCCCACGCATTGCGTGATGAGGTCGCAAGCACATTACACGATTTAGAATCCCAAGGTGTCCTTGAACGTGTGCAGGCTTCTCTCTGGGCCTCACCCTTAGTGATTTTGCAAAAACCTTCCGGCAAATTGAGACTTTGCGTGGACTTCAAAGCAACAGTGAATCCACAACTAGTGACTGCTACTTTTCCTTTGCCCCGCCCGGAAGATCTTTTTGACACACTGTGCCCGGGAAAATATTTTTCAAAGTTGGACCTAGCAGATGCGTACTTGCAAATACCGGTGGACGAAGAATCCCAGCGCGTATTGGTGGTTAACACGCATCTTGGACTATACAGATTCAAAAGACTGCCATTCGGGTGTGCATCCGCCCCTGCATTATTTCAGCAATATTTACAAACTGTTTGTGCGTCGGTCCCTACTGCAGCTAACTATCTGGACGACATAGTGATCTCCGGAAAGACAGAAGCGGAACATTTACAAAATCTCCGAACATTATTTCAGGTCTTGCGACAGAATGGTCTTCGCTTGAGGAAGGACAAATGTGTGTTTTTTGCTCGTGACTTGCCGTATCTGGAACATGTCATAAATGCCCAAGGCATCCATCCGAGTCCAGAGCACCTCAGTGCCATACAGGACTTGCCTGCACCATAAACTTTGAAGCAGCTACAGAGTGTGTTGGGAAAAATTAATTATTATCATCGCTTTCTGCGCAATGCCTCTTCCATTTCAGCTCCGCTTCATCGCTTACGCCGTAAAGGTGTTCCGTTCGTCTGGTCGACGGAATGCGAACGCGCCTTTCGCCAATTGAAATCGGCGTTGCTTTCAAATACTTGCCTTACGCCATTCGATCCCCAGAAACCCCTTTTGTTGATGGTAGATGCATCGGATTTCGGGATCGGTGCTGTGCTTGCGCACAAAGATGGTTCTCATGATCGCCCTATTGCCTTTGCGTCCAAATTGCTCTCGTCAGCGCAAAGAAATTATTCCCAGATAGAGAAAGAAGCTTTGGCTCTCGTGTTTGGTGTTACAAAGTTTCACGATTTCTTGTATGGTCGTCACTTTACCATCATTACAGACCACAAACCTTTGACATCGCTTTTTCATCCGAACAAGCCTGTACCTCCACGTACAGCGCAGAAATTCATTCGCTGGTCTCTTTTCCTCTCGCAGTACCGCTACGATATCTTGTACCGGTCCACTGCTAAGCACGGAAACGCAGATGCGTTGTCCCGTTTGCCTGTTGCCGAGGATAAAGCATTCGATTCTTCCGAACTTGCTTGCATGTTCATTGATGCGGACTCTGATGACGTGGTCGAATCGTTTCCGATTGATTTTCGTCGTGTAGCTACAGCCACAGCTGCAGACCCTGTCCTTGCTACCGTTTTGCGTTTTGTTACTACGCAATGGCCCTTGTCGAAGTCACGGATCGAGGATCCGATGGTTCGCCGATTTTTTGCTCACAAGGAGAGACTTTTTGTACGACGTGGTGTTTTGTTGTTGCGTTCTGATAATGATCAGTCTAGGGTCGTGGTCCCACGTTCGTTACAGTCATCTGTCTTAAAGCTTCTCCACCAAGGACATTGGGGTATCGTGCGTACGAAACAACTTGCTCGTCAGCACTGTACTTGGTTCGGAATCGATGCTGCGATTGCGAATATGTGCTCTTCTTGCATGGCGTGTGCCGAACAACAATCCGCACCGCCGCGGAAATTCTTTGCTTGGCCGAAAGCCGCTTCCCCTTGGCAACGCTTACACATAGATTTTGCTGGTCCATTCTGGAATGCTCGATGGTTGGTTGTTGTCGATTCCTTCAGTAATTTTCCTTTTGTTGTCCGGATGTCTTCCACGACGTCCTCTGCCACCATCCAAGCGTTGTCTGCTATCTTTTGCATTGAAGGTCTTCCGCAGACTATTGTTTCTGACAATGGTCCACAATTCATGTCCGCAGAATTTCAGTCATTCTGCAAGGCCAATGGTATTCAACATCTGACATCCGCGCCGTTTTCGCCTCAGTCAAACGGTGCCGCTGAACGTTTGGTCCGGACTTTTAAGTCGCAGATGTTGAAATTGAAAGAGTCGCATTCTCGGGAGGACGCCTTGTTGCTCTTTTTGTCTTCCTATCGCTCTCAGCCCCGCGATGGTCGCTCGCCGGCTGAGTTGCTTCACGGTCGTCCTCATCGAACCTTGATGTCTTTGCTGCATCCGCCGCATCGGGTTCCTGTGCAGCGGCAGACTCCTGCTTTTGCTCCAGGCGACGTTGTATTCTATCGCAACTATCGCGGTTCACGGCGTTGGCTCGCAGGGCGCATTCTTCGCTGCCTCGGCCGCGCGATGTATTTGGTTTTGGGGGCCCTCTGGTGAGGTGCGTCGTCATCTCAATCAGCTGCGCCTCTGTCGTCGCCTGGGTTCTGCCGCTCCCCGTCTGCTTTCAGCGACGGTGCCGTCCGGTCAGCGCCCTGGGGACCCATCTACTGGCTCGCCTCATCCCCAGGTGTTACCGACGATGCCTTCCATTTTGCCTCATTGCGTCGCGCAGCCGCTGCCGCCGCAGCAGCCGCCGCCGGCGCCGCCCGCAGAGGACGCTTCGCTGCAGCCGCCAACCGCCTCCCTGGGTCACGCGCCGCCGATCGCTTCCCGTGACCAGCTGTCGTCCGCCCTGGACCTCTGGCCCGCTCCGGACCACATGGCGTCATCGCGTGTCGGATACCCCGACGCAATGGAGGTCGACCCTGTCTCATTACGGGCGCATACGCCGCATGTTGACGTGCACCCTGGAGTAGGTTTCCAGGCGTTTCCTAGCTCCCCTCGGACCGAATGGCCGGGTGCGGGTGGCACAGCCTCGCCTGTTGTTAGGCTCCCCACCTCATCGCATACGTCAACATGGGGCCCTCCCCACGGCGGGCGGAAGCCTTATAACACGACCGTTCGCCGATTTGCGGGGGAGGAATGTGGTGTCACCGCCAGACACCACACTTGCTAGGTGGTAGCTTAAATCGGCCGCGGTCCATTAGTACGTGTCGGACCCGCGTGTCGCCACTGTCAGCACTTGCAGACCTAGCGCCACCACATGGCAGGTCTAGAAAGACGGACTAGCACTCGCCCCAGTTGTACGGACGACATTGCTAGCGACTAGACGTACGAAGCCTTCCTCTCATTTGCCGAGAGACAGTTAGAATAGCCTTCAGCTAAGTCCATAGCTACGACCTAGCAAGGCGCAGTTAACCATATCTGGAGAGAGTCTTACTTGTATTCACCATAGAGATGTACCACACAGGAGAATAAAGTTGAGTATACGAGAAGCTCCGTTCTTTTCTTTATAGCATTTATGAAGTATCCTGTTTCAGACTTAACGCAGGACGGCGTGAGTTGACGCGTGCCCTATTCGGCCCCTTCATAATAACACTGTGTCGGCACTTCTGTCGACACACATAACAGTCCCCATCAACAACTTCCAGCAAAGATCTTAGTGGCCGCAAACCAGAGGGTCAGCTAGGGGCGCCAGGAATTCGAAACATGAGGTCAGCAACCCCGCCATGGCTCAATATCCTGTAACTAGCTGAGGTCAGTAAAGAACTAATAAGTTAAGACAATATTGTAAAAATGAACAATTAACTTGGAGAGTGTGGCAAGACATCTGACAAGACACTATGATACCAGTTGCTTTACAAAATCGTATTATACCAGTTAGGGTTAAATGTTAGCTGAAATGAGCAGAAAATAATAACACAATAATATTGTGGTCATGATGGTGCAGTAGTTTTAAAACACTAGAAATGAAAGATGATTTATATCAAATTGTATTTTCGAGCATTTGCATTTTGCGTAATTTTACCGCATTGAACCGATAATAAGCGACACTTTTTCTCCAGGTTTCACCCTCGAAAAGTTTTGGTGCGGCTTATATTCGCTACATTACCTTTCTACAAGTAGTTGCTGTACAAAAACTGAGCTCATGTGCAACAATACGGTATAACTAGCGTCTGTCGCCGAATCTAGCAACAAGGCATTTTCTTACGCAACAATCCAATAACTTTCACACCTCTGTAAGCCGCATTTACGAGGGTGGAAAATATACCCCGACGACAACTTACTGGGTGATCAAAAAGTCATTATAAATTTGAATATTTAATAAACCACGGAATACTGTAGATAGAGAGGTAAAAATTGGCACAAATGCTTGGAATGACATGGGGTTTTATTAGAACCAAAAAAAAAAAGTTCACAAAATGTCCGATAGATGGCGCTGGACAGCAAAACGTGAGTGACTGCGCATGACAATCGTGTATAAAAGAAGCTGTAATGAGAGAGAGAATCAGATGCGCCAGCAATCGCAGCATGTTGACGTTGCCTGAAAAGGGGCTTTTAGTGAAGCTGTATTATCAGAATGGGGAATGTGCTAGTTCAGCGTTACGATCCTATCGCCATAGGAAGGAGATTCGAACGGATAAAGGTCCGTTGACAAATGCAACTGTGGCGAGAATGATTTCGAAGTTCGAAGCCACGGGTTGTTTAGACGATAGACTCCGTAGTGGCCGACCGAGCACAAGGCGTAATGCTGCTGGACAGTTCAGGAAGAAATGGAGACTGCAGCGGGTTCGTCTATGCACGGGGAAGTCAGCGCTCGAGCAGTCGCACGTCGCACGGGCATTCCATACACTACTGTTTGGTTGGCACTTAGGCGTACCTACCGATGCTATCCGTACAAAATCCATCGGCATCATGAACTGTTACCTGGCGATTTAGTGAAGCGGAGGGCATTTGCGGTGTGGGCGTTTCAAAAGATGACGGGAGATGACGACTGGTTGAGTAACGTGTTGTGGACCGACGAAGCCCATTTCACGCTCAGAGGGTCTGTCAACGCCCACAACTGCAGAATTTGGGCTACCGAAAATCCTAGAACTGTCGTGGAAACACCATTTCACGACGAGAAAGTCACGGTATGGGTTGGATTTACCACATCTACTGTTATCGGGCCTTTTTTCTGATTCTGGTTTTGCAACTGCTACCGTGATGGGTGAGAGGTACGCCGATATGTTACAGAATCGCATCATCTCCAGCCTGGCTGATAAACACCTGCTGGAACGTACGATGTTTATGCTGGATGGCGCTCCACCCCATATTGCGAGACGCCTGAAAGATATCTTTCGCGCGTCGTTTGGTGATGACTGTGTGCTCAGCGACCACTTTCTTCATGCTTGGCCTCCCAGGTCCCCAGACGGCAGTCCGTGCGATTATTCGCTTTGGGGTTACCTGAAGTCGCAAGTGTATCGTGATCGACCGACATCTCTAGGGATTCTGAAAGACAACATCCGACGCCAATGCCTCGCCATAACTCCGGACATGCTTTACAGTGCTGTTCACAACATTATTCCTCGACTACAGCTATTGTTGAGGAATGATGGTGGACATATTGAGCATTTCCTGTAAAGAACATCATTTTTGGTTTGTCTTACTTTGTGTTGCTAATTATTGCTATTCTGATCAGATGAAGCGCCATCTGTCGGACAGTTTTTGAAATTTTGTATTTTTTTTCGTTCTAATAAAACCCCATGTCATTCCAAGCACATGTGTCAATTTGTACCTCTCTATTTACATTATTCTGTGATTTATTCAGTTTTCAAATTTATACTGCCTTTTTGATCACCCGGTATATTTGGCATTAATCAAGCAAGGTTGTCAATGTACGCCGTAGTGGATTCTTTTTATATTGTTTCTAATCAGCAAAAACTGTTGTGTGTTTTTCCAATTCAATACCTGTTTTATACAGGTAGTTGGTTATTACTGTGTTTTCTTGCAATGCAAAAGTTTACCATTTCATTACGAGTAGATATTGTTGCCTTGAAAGGAGAATGTTGTAAAGGTTCGCAAGTCCTACCTTGCGAGCGTGTGTGTTTGCCGCAAGTTAACTGGCAGAAATGTGTAAAATTTGTTTTTTTATATATTTTGGAAATGTTAATGTTACTACC
Organism: Schistocerca cancellata; assembly: GCF_023864275.1. Classification (NCBI taxonomy): domain Eukaryota; kingdom Metazoa; phylum Arthropoda; class Insecta; order Orthoptera; family Acrididae; genus Schistocerca; species Schistocerca cancellata. Next base: position 881,144,340 of record NC_064628.1, read on the forward strand.
TGTGAGTGTCCCCCCCCCTCCCCCGTGCGCATGACTCATGCGTTTTGGTTTTTCTATTTTGAGAACTTTTGTAAACAGGGTTGTCTTTATATGTTGCAGACAAGTTACATTCTGCGCCATTTAATGAACCTGAGTGAGGCTCTTGTGAGCGGCCGTAGCTGCGGCTGTTGTAACCAAATGGGAAATTTGTCTGCCCAAAAGTGAAGCCATATATTCAGATTGTATTCATTTATTAATGGAGTGAAATTCACCTGTAATTTAGCTGAGCTTGAAATATTATACAGCGTCGCGTTGGATACGTTAAATTGCATGCATGTACTTGCCTTTTACTGGCGTGAAATTTTTTATAATAATTTAATAATTTAACAGTCCTTTCCTATCGTAAATTGTGACTTATTCATTAAATGATTGTTGTTTTTTTAAATATCCTAAAGTTTTGCACCAAATTTGAATAAAGAGTGTTACTGAAAATTGTGTGTAATTTCACCAGTTATTCATTGGCGCCTACTTCCACTTTACATTTTGTGTATTAATTGTGATTAATAACCTTTGGTGAACCAGTAGTAATTTTACGGTTCAATAGAAACAATGCCAAGACCTGTTGAATTGCTCATTAAGAACAAAGGCATGCACACAAAGTACTAATGTATTTTAAACTGGCGAATAAATGCATCTAAACTGTAATATGTTTTCATTTTAAGAAAAAATAACCTTGAGTCTAATAACTTTCACAATCGTGTAAGCCGTGTTTACGGGGGTGCAGAATATACCCCGACCACAACTTACATTAAAATCAAAACACTTTAAGGGGCTCCGGAAAGGCTAAAAATCATGAAAAGTTCAATTTTTACTTTTTTGCGTTTTCTGAATCTGCAGACTATTACCTTTTAATAGATATATAATTTATTCAATTCCGAAGACTACAACTATTTTTAAATTTTTTTTGAAATGTGTTCTACATGGGCGTGACCCACTGTGGCGCTGTTAAACTGCTGTCAAATGGTGTTATTATTAACGTCCGTGTTCATCAGGTACATTTTAGTGATGTGAGATAAAGTATGTGTTGTGGCTAACCTGTGATGGTTCAATATATATCGCTGGTGTGATTGTCGATTGTTTCATGTTTATTTACTCTGTCGTTATCTCGTAAATATTCGTAATTAATTCTGTTTCTTGAGTCTCTGTTTTGTTGAAGTATAATAATGAGTAAAAGTAAAGATGCTGTTGCGACTTACAATGATGGCAACATTGTAAGGTGCAAGATATTTAGAAATATGGGAATGAAGATAGGTTCTAACATGGTACGAGCGATGCTTGCTTTAGACAAGGAACGCCTTCGGGCTGCAGACAGGGCTGTAAAGAGTCTAGAAATACAAGGAAGAGTAAACAGGAGGAGGAACAAGAGGAAGCTGGAGGAGGAGTTTGCAGAGGATGAAGATAATCCATGCTATGGACCTGGAATGCACAAAAAAGTTAATCCAATCTTTGTCGCTCGATTCCCAAAACTTTTATTTTCTCATACTAATTACATGTTTTCTATGGATCTTCCAAACATATTTGTTTCAAAATTTGAGTAAATGTTACACAGTACCTTCTGCATAATTTAACACAGCCTTTTCCCAAAAAACTGTATATTTTTGAATATATAAATAAAAAATTGCAAAAAAATGTTGTGAATTTTCATTACAATTGAAAAAAATCTTTAATAACTGAACAAAAATTTTGTAAAATCCCTGTGTTAAGTTGTAGCCCATATTCCAATAAATAATCTGTAAAAAGTTCAACTTCCTACCTCAAATACTTTGTGAGGAAAGATGTAATTTATAAGCGTTATTTTAACATTGCAAGTATAGGGCGTTCCGAAGCCCCTTAATACCAAAGGAGAGGGAGAGAAAACGGTAGAGACTAAAGTCGGAATGCGTACAGCCTCCACCCCCCCCCCATTTTTTTTAATTGCGTCCAGGCCCTTGAAGTGAGTTGGCCTACTGTGCGTCACTGCAACTGTTTTGATCGGAGCCATAAGTTCCGGTTCCGAGCGTGCCCCGTCAGCCCCGTGACACGGTACCAGCTGGTTGCACGACGGCAGTTGGTCCCTCCCTCCACTTAACCGGAGAGGGGCGTCCGTCCGTGCCCTCTGCGCGGCCGGCTTCCGCCAGGGCCGAGAGGCGATAGCCCGCACCCCCGCAGCCGGAGTTACGCCCTGCGCTCACGCCACGCTGATGGCCACTCCGGCTTTATTGTTACGATGTGCTACCGGCGGCCCGGGTGAATTAATAATGGCGGACGTCGGAATGCGCAGTTACTGCTTATTTACGACTGCGGACGCATAATGTAGTGCCCGATCTCGAAATAACGCCCCCGCCTCTGGCCGAGTAAAGTGCGGGGGCCCCCATCACGCATCAAAATAATCAGACGGCCGGTTATCTGCGCTTTTTCGTGCAGTCTGCGTAAAAATAAAGCGGGGCCGCTACGAGACGGCTCACATCGAGTCCCCGTTAATACTTCGTATCTACAAGTCGCGGCGGCAGTTTCCCCCCCCCCCAGCTAACGGAACAAAATTTTTAATATCTTTCGCCCGGTTTTCTTTTACGAACCTTGACGTTCCTCTCTATCGACGCTGGCGCACGCGCCGTGAGGCATAGAGGAGCTATTTAAACGCCTAATAACTGCGCGTGCCATCAAAGAAGACGCCGCCTGCGACGGGCGACAATGGGTAATTGCATCGAGCCATGTTATGCCGCCATACTTCACAAGAGGTAAGAGCTTCCTTGCCAAAGATCCTATTACTAAGTTAATCAGGCGCTCGAGAATGCCTCATCTTCGAGGCACAGTAAAACAGGAATATTTAATTTCGTCTTACGGGCCGTCGTTAAATCAGCAACAGCATAGTTTCGTGGAATTTATACGCTTGTTTTACTTTATTAAACCATATTTAATTCACCTACAGGCGAGCGCAAACAAAATATTTGAGTTATTTCCCGTTTATCGGAAAGCGCAGTCACAAAGCGTCGACTGTTGTGGTTAAGATATAACCGCCGATCCCTGAGTTTCCTTACACTGCTCATTTACTTCAATTATTGGCTTCTCGTCTACATTCCAGCCAGTGAGCACCGTATTACATTACTACGACGTCTAATGATTACAACAAATGTACCGGGTGATCAAAAAATCAGAATAAATTCCAAAACTGAATAAGTCACAGAATAATGTAGATAGAGAGGTACAAATTGACACACATGCTTCGAATGGCATGGGGTTTTATTAGAACCAAAAAAATACAAAAGTTCAAAGAATGTCCGACAGATGGCGCTTCATCTGATCAGAATAGCAATAATTAGCATAACAAAGTAAGACAAACCAAAAATGATGTTCCTTACAGGAAATGCTCAATATGTCCACCATCATTCCTCAACAAAAGCTGTAGTTGTTGTGGGTTGGCAAGAGAGCCAACGCGGTATACTAGAGGAAGCCGAAAGGCACGCGTTTTAGCTCACGCAGGCTGGCGTGAGGTCTGGAACAGGACAAGGAAATTAGACTAGCAAAAAAGGACGTAGCTGTGGAATACTTAACTTTAATCCATAAATGGTCAACATCGACGGTACATGTTTTACAGCATCAATAGTAACTGGTAATGGTGCCTTGCTAGGTCGTAGCAAATGACGTAGCTGAAGGCTATGCTAACTATCGTCTCGGCAAATGAGAGCGTATTTTGTCAGTGAACCATCGCTAGCAAAGTCGGCTGTACAACTGGGGCGAGTGCTAGGAAGTCTCTCCAGACCTGCCGTTTGGCGGCGCTCGGTCTGCAGTCACTGATAGTGGCGACACGCGGGTCCGACGTATACTAACGGACGGCGGCCGATTTAAAGGCTACCACCTAGCAAGTGTGGTATCTGGCGCTGACACCACAGTAGTAATGTTGTGAACAGCACTGTAAAGCATGTCCGGAGCTATGGTGAGGCATTGGCGTCGGATGTTGTCTTTCATTATCCCTAGAGATGTCGGTCGATCACGATACACTTGCGGCTTCAGGTAACCACAAAGCCAATAATCGCACGGACTAAGGTCTGGGGACCTGGGAGGCCAAGCACGACGAAAGTGGCGGCTGAGCACACGATCATCACAAACGACGCGCGCAAGAGATCTTTCACGCGTCTAGCAATACTTTTTTTTTTGTTCTAATAAAACCTCATGTCATTCCAAGCATGTGGGTCATTTTTTACCTCTGTATCTACATTATTCCGTGGTTTATTTTTTCAAATTTATACTGGCTTTTTCATCACTCGGGATATTAGTACAGGCAAGGGATGGACAAAAATATGGAACTCCACGAGAAAAAAGTTCTTGGACATAAATGTAGATGCTAGGCAAGCCTGCAAGTTGAGATACGTTCTAAGTAGTTCTAAGACCTCAGAAGTTAAGTCCGATAGTGCTCAGAGCCATTTTTTTGAACACACATTGCAAACTGAATTGAAAAATATCAAGCATGCAGTGAAGGTAATGTTTTGTGGTTTCATATTTGCACTTTGGTATTACGAAAATTTGCAGTTGAAAGAAAGATGCAATTCAATGAAAAATCCCTCGAAAGTGCGTCATTTCTAGTACAGTTTGTTGAGCTTAAGTGTCGGGAAATGTGACTATTGCGACTACAAAAGTTGCTTGAATATCAGTTTGAAGTTATTTAGTAGCTGACTGTGAAAGGATAGGAGCCACAGTTTGTACGCCTTCAGAGAGACGTGGGACCCTAGTTACGATCGGTAAATGTCGCAGACTTTCCCAATATGGAAACAACGAGCTGCTCCTGATCTAGTCCAATATCCTTGTCAAATGTTTGTTGTCTATCTTACTGTTTCCTATTAATTATACTCTTTTCAGTATCCGGTTAACAGTTTATTTTCAACGCTAACTCCTGACTCATTCGAAAAGATTTCGGGCTTGAAGCCGGTCGTCGTTAGCTTCCATCCACGATATTTCGACTGGACAACTGCCAGCCATCCTCAGGTGAGGCATCGAAGACTGACGAAGACGCCCTCCGTTCCGCAATATATATCGTGCAGCTAGTATTCCGCACATGCGTCAATATCATAAAGTACTGATGACCTTAGCAGTTAACTCCCATAAGATTTCACACACACGCACACATCAAAATCATATGGAGAGACGAACCACACCGCCCGCCAGCGGCGCCCTCGCTGGTGGAACTGCAGAACTCAGCTGTCTTCGGCGTTGTCCATTGCGCGGCCATCCGAGTACTCTGACGTCTTCGTCTGGAGCAGATCTTAGAGATGACGGGGTTCCACGCATTATCTAGCTGGTAGCCATTGTCACGGTTCATAAGATTGTCTGGCATGCGAATTTCCGCTGATTCTTTTATGACGGAGTCCCAAAAGGATGTCGCTGTGGCCAAAATTGTTGTCTTGTCATACTCCATTTAGTGTCCAGTGGAAATGCAATTCTCAGCAATTACAGACTTGCTACGTTTGCAGAAGGCGAGTACAGCGTTGATGTTCAGTGCAACGTTCTCCTACTCTTCGCAATGTTTGTCCTATATATGACATGCCACACTGACAAGGTATTTTATAAATTCCCGCATTCCGCAATACCGGATCGTCTTTCACTGATCCCAGCAGGTCGGCAATCTTCGATGGTGGACGGAAAATCACTTTCACTACGAAACCATCGAGGATTTTTGCAATTTTGAAGGAAATGTTGCCAACTGTGGTGTCACCGCCAGACACCACACTTGCTAGGTGGTAGCCTTTAAATCGGCCGCGGTCCACTAGTATACGACGGACCCGCGTGTCGCCACTGTCAGTGATTGCAGACCGAGCGCCGCCACACGGCAGGTCTAGAGAGACTTCCTAGCACTCGCCCCAGTTGTACAGCCGACTTTGCTAGAGATGGTTCACTGACAAATTACGCTCTCATTTGCCGAGACGATAGTTAGCATAGCCTTCAGCTACGTCATTTGCTACGACCTAGCAAGGCGCCATTATCATTTGCTACCTATCTTGTGATGCATGTACCGTCAGACCGATGTTCACCAATTATGAATTAAAGTTAAGTATTCCAGACACTACGAACTACTTTTGCTACTATAAAGACCTTGTCCTGTTCCAGACCTCACGCGATCCTGCGTGATCTTAAACGCGTGCCCTTCGGCCTCCCGTCCTAGTGGATTGGCTGCCTTGGCAGTCCACAACACCAACAAAGAGAAGAAAAGCTAAAGATTTAGTAGGCGTGCTCTCTTCTTTCTCCACTCCCTGTTTCTTGGCTTAATTGCAAGTGCGTTGCTAATTTGCCGGGTAGCCCGAAATCTTTTTGAATATTTAGTTCGCCTGGAAGATTTTAAATTTCAGCTCCTGACTTGTTTACTTTACCTGCCGTTCACCCAGTGAACGTAACAGAATCAGACGCCGTACTGATGGGAGTGTGGGCTGGCAGGTAGCGGTCTGCGTAAGCAGGCAGCGGGTCGCCGCTGGAACCTACGCACCTTAGCGCGAGCCCATCCTCCCACATACAGGCTAGCGTGTCCGGGCAGAGCTGGTCGCTGAGTAATCAGCATAGCGCTCGGCTTGTTTTTAGGGGCCTTATACAATTTGCCAGTTTTGTAACACTCTTTGTTGTCTTCTTCAGCGGCTTCTCAACCACTTGGCTGGGATGCCCCCCGCTGCGCAAGAAGCCCTGTAAAAAAACCACAGCAGGCCTCCCGCCTTGCCTCTCACACAGTCGCTCTATGAAAATCAAAGGAACTCAATACCTAGCTTCTTCGCTGGATCACCAAATCGATCAGCTTCATATTAGGCCTCTCTTTAATTGCCATCTACATCTACATTTATACTCCGCAAGCCACCCAACGGTGTATGGCGGAGGGCACTCTACGTACCACTGTCATTACCTCCCTTTCCCGTTCCAGTCGCGTATGGTTCGCGGGAAGAACGACTTCCGGAAAGCCTCCGTGCGCCCTCGAATCTCTATAATTTTACATTCGTGATCTCCTCGGGAGGTATAAGTAGGGGGAAGCAATATATTCGATATCTCATCCAGAAACGCACCCTCTCGAAACCTGGACACCAAGTTACACCGCGATGCAGAGCGCCTCTCTTGCAGAGTCTGCCACTTGAGTTTGCTAAACATCTCCGTAACGCTATCACGCTTACCATATAACCCTGTGACGAAACGCACCGCTCTTCTTTGGATCTTCTCTATCTCCTCCGTCAACCCAACCTGGCACGGACCCCACACCGATGAGCGTAACTCAAGTGTAGGTCGAACGAGTCTTTTGTAAGCCACCTCCTTTGTTGATGAACTACATTTTCTAAGGACTCTCCCAATGAATCTCAACCTCGCACCCGCCTTACCAACAATTAATTTTATACGATCATTCCACTTCAAATCGTTCCGTACGCATACTCCTAGATATTTTACATAAGTAACTGCTACCAGTGTTTGTTCCGCTTTCATATAAACATACAATAAGGGATCCTTCTTTCTATGTATTCGCAATACATTACATTTGTGCCGCCCGGGGTGGCCGAGCGGTTCTAGGCGCTACAGTCTGGAACCGCTCGACCGCCCTGGTCACAGGTACGAATCCTGCCTCGGGCATGGATGTGTGTTATGTCTTTGGGTTAGGTAGGTTTAAGTAGTTCTAAGTTCTAAGGGATTGATGACCACAGCAGTTTAGGCCCATAGTGCTCAGAGCCATTACATTTGTCTGTGTTAAGGGTCAGTTGCCACTCCGTGCACCAAGTGCCTATCCGCTGCGGATCTTCCTGCATTTCGCTACAATTTTCTAATGCTGCAACTTCTCTGTATACTACGGCATCATGTGCGAAAAGCCGCATGGAACTTCCGACACTATCTACTAGGTCAAAGGTCAATTAAAAATGTTTGTTTCTCCAGACATTTTCCATTAAAATAATGAAAGAAAGCTTATACTGACAAAAAGCCTGTCGGCCCTTCGAGTTCTTCGGCCGATGTTTTTATCATGATTTTTCTTGCGTTTCGCCAGGACGAGTGGCTGGCATTGTCAAAGCTTCACCCTCAACTGCTGGTGGTGGACTGGAGTCGACCTCGCGGCTGCAGACTATAATGTACCTAGCACGCCAGTGTTCAAAGGATTCTGTGGTCAGTCTTTGTGCGATACATTTCCAGAGTGAAGGACCGAATCGGCCGTATACTGTGCAAACACGGCGTAAGGACAGCTTATAAACCGGAAAAAAGGATCTAAGAGTGTCTGAGATCGGCAAAAGGAGAAAAGAAACCTACGCTACTGGCCATTAAAATTGCTACACCAAGAAGAAATGCAGATGATAAAAGGGTATTCATTGGACAAATATATTATACTAGAACTGACATGAGATTACATTTTCACGCAATTTCGGTGCATAGATCCTGAGAAATCAGTACCCAGAACAACCATCTCTGGCCGTAATAACGGCCTTGATACGCCTGGGCATTAAATCAAACAGGGCGTGGATGGCGTGTACAGGTACAGCTGCCCATGCAGCTCCAACACGATACCACAGTTCTTCAAGATTAGTGACTGGCGTATCGTGACGAGCCAGTTGCTCGGCCACCATTGACCAGACGTTTTCAATTGGTGAGAGGTTTGGAGAATGTGCTGGCCAGGGCAGCACTCGAACATTTTCTGTATCCAGAAAAGCCCGTCCTGGACCTGCAACATGCGGTCGTCCATTATCCTGCTGAAATGTAGGGTTTCGCAGGGATCGAATGAGGGGTAGAGCCACGGGTCGTAACACATCTGAAATGTAACGTCCACTGTTCAAAGTGCCGTCAATGCGAACAAGAGGTGACCGAGACGTGTAACCAGTGGCACCCCATACTATCACGCCGGGTGATACATTCTTCCAATGACCGTTCACCGCGATGTCGATAAACACGAATGCGACCATCATGATGCTGTAAATAGAACCTGGATTCATCCGAAAAACTGACGTTTTGCCATTCCTGCACCCAGGTTCGTCGTTGAGTACACCATCGCAGGCGCTCCTGTCTATGATGCAGCGTCAGGGGTAACAGCACCCATGGTCTCCGACGTGATACTCCATGCTGCTGAAAACGTCATCGAACTGTTCGTGCAGATGGTTGTTGTCTTGCAAACGTCCCCATCTGTTAGGGATCGAGGCGTGGCTGCACGATCAGTTACAGCCATGCGGATAAGATGCCTGTCATCTCGACTGCTAGTGATACGAGGCCGTGGGGTTCCAGCACGGCGTTCCGTATTACCCTCCTGAACTCACCGATTCCATATTCTGCTAACAGTCATTGGATCTCGACCAACGCGAGCAGCAGTGTCACGATACGATAAAGCGCAATCCCGATAGGCTACAATCCGCCCTTTTTCAAAGTCGGAAACGTGATGGTCCGCATTTCTCCTCCTTACGCGAGGCATCACAACAACGTTTCACCAGGCAGCGCCGGTCAACTGCTGTTTGCGCATGAGAAGTCGGTTGGAAACTTTCCTCATGTCTGCACGTTGTAGGTGTCGCTCCCGGACAATGCTCTGAAAAAGCTAATGGTTTGCATATCACAGCATCTTCTTCCTGTCGGTTAAATTTCGCGTCAGTAGCACATCGTCGTGGTGTAGCAATTTCAATGGCCAATAGTGTACTTGCAATGTCGGGAATATACAACGTCTGTATTGAAATGACTGGATGACCAATCAACACCAGTCTCACCGCACATAACCGGCGGGGACAGGTGGAGAAATCGGCCGAGGCGGAGCACCCACTGTGTGAGACCGGCCACTTAGTAAAATTCGCCGAGACAGAAGAGCTGCAGAGAAGAGCTGCCATGCCCGCTTGTTCAGGAAAGCTATAGAAATACACATACAATAACTTAAAGATGAAAGACGAAGAAAGCCTCAAGGTGATCGTGTCCTGGATTTCAGTCCTCCAGCGAACGACTGTTGCAGCTGGCAAGAGGTGAACCGCAACGGAAATGGCCACGGAAAAGCACTTGAACGTTGGTGAGCCAGGTACATACACTATGTGATCAAAAGTATCCGGATACCCCCAAAAACATACGTTTTTCGTATTTGGTGCATTGTGCTGCCACCTACTGCCGGTTACTCCATATCAGCGACCTCAGTAGTCATTAGACATCCTGAGAGAGCAGAACGGGGCGCTACGCGGAACTCTCGGACTTCGAACTTTGTCAGGTGATTGGGTATCAATTGTGACATACGTCTGTAAGTGAAATTTCCACACTCCTAAACATCCCTAAGTCCACTGCTTCCCATGTTACAGTGAAGTAACAGCACAAAAGCGTGCAGGTCTACCTCGTCTGTTCACTTGTAGAGACCGCCGACAGTTGAAGCTGGTCGTAATGTGTAATAGGCAAACATCCATCCCTACCATCACACAGGGATTCCAAACTGCATCAGGATCCACTGCAAGTACTATGATAGTTAGGCGGAAGGTGAGAAAACTTGGATTTTATGGTCGTGAGGCTCCTCATTAGCCACACATCACGCCGGTAAATGCCAAACGATGGCTCACTTGGTGTAAGGAGCGTAAACATAGGATGATTGCACAGTGGGAAAAACGTTGTGTGGAGTGATGAATCACGGTACACAATGCGGTGATCCGATAGCGGGATGTGGGTATGTCGAACGCCTGGTGAACGTCATCTGCCAGGATGTGTAGTGCCAACAGGAAAATTCGGAGGCGGTGGTGTTATGGTGTGATCGTGTTTTTCATGGAGAGGGCTTGCACCCCTTGCATGTTTTGCGTGGCACTATCACAGCACAGGCCTACACTGATGTTTCAAGCACCTTCTTTCACCCCACTACTGAAGAGCAATTCGGGGATGGCGATTGCATCTTTCAACACGATCGAGCACCTGTTCATAATGTACGGCCTGTTTCGGAGTGGTTACGGGACAATAACATCCCTGTGATGGACTGGCCTGCACAGAGTCCTGACCTGAATCCTGTAGAACATCTTTTGGATGTTTTGGAACGCCGACTTCGTGCCAGGCCTCACTGACCGACATCGATACCTCTCCTCAGTGCAGCACTCCGTGAAGAATCGGCTACCATTCCCCAAGAAACCTTCCAACATCTCGTTGAACGTATGCTTTCGAGAGTGTAAGCTGTCATCAAGGCTAACGGTGGGCCAACACCTTACTGAATTCCAGCATTACCGATGGAGGGCGCCACGAACTTGTAAGCCATTTTCAGCCAGGTGTTCTGACACTTTTGATCACATAGCGTATAATCTATGACCGGGAGCTCGACTCCTGTCCACCACCAGCAATGGAGCGTGAAGCTTTGACAATGCTAGCCAGTCGTGCTGGCGAAACGTCAGAAAATTATCAAACACACGTCGGCCGGAGAACTCGAGACTGATGCCAACAGACAGTTCGTCAACAAGTGGTCACGAAAGCCCTAGCAGTTTTAAAAGTTACATTACAACATATTTTGATATCTAATGTACTAAACGGCTAAGGCTATGGTCACAGAGCCACCGACATCGGGGTATTCTGTCGACGACCCACATCGGCCAAAGGCGGCCGATTTTTTCAAATCAGTACCCTAGCACGGGGGTGGCCTCGGTGCAACCGATCTCAACATCCAAACATACAGACTGGACGATGATCAGCAGGACTAAAATCAGTTTGTTTTTACAGTAGAATCGGGAGACGTTCCCATGCTCAAAACATGGATTGTGAGAAGTTTTCAAGTCAAGAAAGGAATTTGCATCCTGAGGATGTGTAATATAATAATATGAATATGTCTCGGAATCTATGGTTGGAAATTGCTACTTTATTGGAAACCACAATTTCTGAACAACTTAAAAATTTCGTAATAATTAACTGAACTTTGCCTTGCATAAGTTTCAGCTAGATTTGGATGCGTGCAAGTAGAAATTGGAATAATCAGTCCCAGACCGAGGTAGCAGGATTAGGGAGGATACACTCAACACATACCACATGAGTTCAATGCAGATCTTGTCATATGTAGAGTAATCACTACAGAAAATAAGTGCTGCCCCTGCTGCCTTGTGGATAGGGATTCAAAACAATGGCTAAGGAAAGTTAAACCCCAACAGAAAAACAAGAGTGGAGCGAATTCTACGATATGAAGCCAGTCTCTCTCGGACAGGTTGGTAATTGGGCGTCGGGCTGACAACCCTCCATTTTGAAAACACCTGTTATGAAACACTCAAAACAAACCTCTGCAATGGAGTCTCACGTTGACAATCATAGCAAATAACGAGGACTGTAATACAAACAGTTGTGAGTGGGGATGTGGAATGTCAAAACCATGAACGCAATGTAGCAGTGAAGGCACTGGAATATGCATTGTGTAACTATAACAAGGAACTGTTCGCTTTACAGGAGATCAGATGAAAAGATGAAGGCATACAGAATGGAGAAAAATACACCATATTTTACAGTGAGACTGGAGCAAGGAAATGACGACTTCGAACAAGAATAACAAAATGGCTCTGAACACTATGGGACTTAACTTCTGAGGTCATCAGTCCCCTAGAACTTAGAACTACTTAAACCTAACTAACCGAAGGACATCACACACATCCATGCCCGAGGCAGGATTCGAACCTGCGACCGTAGCGGTCGCGCGATTCCAGACTGAAGCGCCTAGAACTGCTCGGCCACACCGACCGGCCAAGAATAACAACCGACTACGAAATAATGCATGGTCTAGCCAAGTATGAAGCTATCAGTGAAAGGTTCTGCTACTTGAGAATCGAGAGAAGATTTAAGGACATGTTATACAAGCTCTTAAGAGAGAAATGGATGACGATGAAAAGGACTGTTTTTGTAAAGCGATTGTACAATCGCACGAAAGCATGCCACAATACATGAAGATGCCGATAGGAGATGCTAATGCAAAAGTTTGTAGAGAATTTGCAAATAGATAGTTGGTAGTTAATGTGAAAATAGATCTGTGAGTGGACCAAACACACTGCACAGTGAATTAAATCACAGTGCGATAAGACTCGTGCAACATTTGCAACAGGAGACAACATGAAAATTGTTTGCACAATGTTGTCGCATAAGAAGATACTCTTAGGAACTTGGAAACCTACAGGAATGAGGTATACTAAACAAATTGATCATGTATTGGTGGATTCAAGACCATGTGAGTGGAATACAGTCATACAAGGAGCCAAAGTGAGAAGTGATCATAATTTCGTACTAATTTAAATAAAACACAGTGTATCACGAGGAACGATGACAAAGCCAGCTCATGGATAGGCAAAACGGGTGTAAGTCTACCGAGAACAGTGGAAATTAGAAGTGAATGCAATCTCAAGCTACAAAATCAATTTTAAATCGTGCAAGAACTGGAAGAAGGAGGAGAAAGAAAAAGAAAGAAGATGATAATAACAAGAAAACATTCAAATCCGTGATCACTGAGACTGCAAAGGAACACCTAAAGATGAAAGAAAGGAAAGGGAGTGATAAAATGTGGTTTGATGGGGTACGAAAAGAGAAAGGAGTACAAACAGAGAATGCTAGATAACAACATCTCACAGTCTAGAGAAGAATACACAGAGACAGCAAGAGAATCATGGAAAGTAATAGGAGAGAAGAGGCAGTTCGCCAACAAGCAATTAGACAAGCCTGAAGAAAACAGAAACCAGTTTAACAGAATTCTATAAATGTGCAAGGTACTTCAGCATCGAAAACAGTGGAGGTGATTTGGTTGCCGGCAAAGAACAAGGCATGAACTTATGGGAAGACTGTTTCGAAGAACTGTTCAAATGGCTCTGAGCACTATGGGACTTAACATCTGAGGTCATCAGTCCCCTATAACTTAGAACTTCTTAAACCTAAGTTACCTAAGGGCATCACACACATCCATGCCCGAGGCAGGATTCGAACTTGCGACCGTAGCGGTGGCGCAGTTCCAGACTGAAGCGCCTAGAACCGCTCGGCCACAACAGCCGGCGACGAACTGTTGAATGTCCCTATAGGAAACGTCTGAGGAAATTAAGACCTATGAAATATCCCAACCAAAAGTGGAGGAACCCATAATGAAGGAAATGGATGAAGTTCTGAGATAAAGGAGAACCATAAGGCTCCAGTAACCGATGGCGTGATAGCTGAATTGCTAGTACAAGGTGGAGAAGTATGCAGCAAAGCACTGTATGAATTATTCTGCCAGTTCTGCAGGTATGAAAAGATATCCAAAGAATGGCAAAAGAAGCAATATATCCTATATACGAGGGAGGAAAAGGAACTAAGTGGGAGAACTACAGGGGTATATCATTATTATGTAACTCGCACAAAACCTTTGCACGCCTTCTAAGACTGTTGCCATATACAGAGCGAACTTCAGGGACGGATTCCTGACTGGAAATGGAGGAAAAAATGTCCTGCGAACGGTGTGTGGATATTTGCCACGCCGTACATTTGCCAGGCAACACATTTGCCACGATTTTACCTGCTCTGAAGGGTTGGGTCCCTTGTCTCCTCCTCCTACTACTCCTCATCGCTTACTGAGCCTTTCCGCTGGTTTACTTTACATAGAACCAGAATCTCTTTGGATTTCCCGCCACATTTCTAGAGAAAGTTTCGTTGTGGAAACTATTAAATGCATCTCGCATTGGCCGCGCGGGATTAGCCGAGCGATCTAAGGCGCTGCAGTCATGGACTGTGCGGCTGGTCCCGGCGTAGTTTCGAGTCCTCCCTCGGGCATGGGTGTGTGTGCTTGTCCTTAGGATAATTTAGGTTAAGTAGTGTGTAAGCTTAGGGACTGATAACCTTAGCAGTTAAGTCCCATAAGATTTCACACACATCTCGAATTGAAAGCCGCACCAAATTTCGAGTCTCAGTAAAACTTCGCCAATCGGAGATTTTGCGTTCGTCTAAATTATACTTGCCTTTTTCGGTGTTCCTGCAGCATCTTTCCGTCGTGTTTTGTGTACCATGGAGGATTAGTTCCGTCTTTTATTAATTTATTTGGTACGAATCTCTCGAGTGCTGTTGATACTATTTCTTTGAACTTAAGCCACATATGGTGTTCACTTACATAGTTTGGAAGGATTGGAGACTGTCTCATAGAAAGAAGTCAACCAAATTTTTAGTTGCTTTTATAAATAGATATATTTCGCGTTTAGTTTTGGTGAATTTCTTTGTTACGGAATTGAGGCTCGCTACGTCTGTGTGTTCACAAATCCCTGTATCCGTCGTGATGCTCAGGATTATTTGTGGTTAACAGGTCAAGTGTGTTTTCGTAACCATTTACAATTTTAATGGCCTCGTGAACTAATTGTTCGAAACAATTTTTAAAAAAGCGTTTAGAACAATTACGGAAGTTGTTTTCTATCTACAATAGGGTCTGAAAAGGTATTTTTGTCAACATACGGAAGGTAGATTGAAGTCACTGCCAACTTTAATTGTATGAGTAGAGTACCTATTTGTGATGAGACTCAAGTTTTCTTTGAACTGTTCAGCAACTGTTTCATCTGAGACCGGGGGTCGGTAAAACGAGCCAGTTATTAATTTATTCCGGTTGTCGAATATAACCTCTGCCCATACTAAGTCACAGGAACTATCTGCTTCAATGTCGCTTGTGAGCTGAAACAGACATTACATAATTTTTCCTTAAGTTGTGCTTCTTGTTTCTGTTGTAGTGCAGATCATTACAATTACTGCTTTTCCCCCCAAAACCTAGGATGCTTTCTCTGTGACCCTGTAAATACCAGAGCTAAACAATGTACAACAACAAAAATGGTTCAAATGGCTCTGAGCACTATGGGACTTAACTTCTGAGGTTATCAGTCCCCTAGAACTTAGAACAAACCTAACTAACGTAAGGACATCACACACATCCATACCCAAGGCAGGATTCGAACCTGCGACCATAGCGGTGGGGCGGTTCCAGACTGTAACGCCTAGAACCGCTCGGCCACAACGGCCGACTGTGTACAACAACAACGTATATTACAAGCATAGTATTCTCTATTACTTCATTTCCTTATTTCTAAGATTTTAAAATTGTATGTCAACTTTAGATGACATGTCAATCATAGATGTTCTTATCTCTATTTACTGAACGTATTTTCAGTCATGTTTTGAACATTGTCCCGCTACACTTTTATTAACCAATGTTTCGCCGTAATGGATATCGCATTTTAGAGAGTAAATTAATATGGAGTATGTCGTTCTTCTTTTCAAACATTTACACACCCATTTCTTCTTTTCTTATTGTCTTTTTGGCATGCAATTGTAGTAATTAAAGTAAGCACAAATGCAGTGATCAAAAAGAAATGATTAGCGTACATTCGCATTCTCTTTACATCGTTCCTTTCTTGTTGCTCCCATGGCAATGGACTGTTTCTATCGCAATCATTAAGCGTGAAAGGAAGCTACCGTACAGACAGAGGGATCTATATTTATACTTGGCAGAACTAATTACATACTGACATAATCGTCGGTATTGCTTTCGTTTCCCAAAAGTTATAAATATTTCGATTTCGGAAAAGAAGCTCTGTATTGTGCCAAGATGTCGAAGAAGAAGGTCCCTTACGTACTGGTTGTATCGAGTAAGATGTGGAGACGGCGGTTTGAAAGCGGACAGAGGTAGTGCGGGGAAGGGCGTCCCTTACCTGGGGGATTGCTACCTGGCGAAGGGGCAAGTGTGGCAAATGTCCGGCGTGGCAAATGTCCGGCATTCCTGAGAACATGTGTCCGGAAGCGCATCGTTGCCATGGTAGATGGCGCTGGCAAATGGCAGTCCCTCTGACCGCGTGCCGTGTGTTCCTTGCGTGTTGCAGGTTGTGTTATTGACGCAGTGTACCAAATATATCAGAAAGGTCTGGTAACAAGCCGAGACAGTGTTTGTGTACGGCCAAGTGGATGGAAACGGTTGACAGGCGGCACTGCTATACCAAAACAAGTTCCCTCACAGACATTAACCACATCATGCATCATTTCAAGCCCTTCTTGACCGGTTCCTTTCAAACAGACGACTGGCGGACTGGGCGTACACCATATTTGGAGGACCAGGTCCTACAGGATACTGAGGGGAACCCTAGTACAAGATCCAGCCAAGTGGCCCGCCAATATGGTGTAAGCCAAAGTATGATTACGTGTATCCTGCATGACACCGTCTGTTATCCCTATCATCTGCAACAGGGCTACATTGAACATCTGTTATGACATGGATGGTAAGCGGTGAGTTCCTATGGAACCAAACTGTTGAGGCCATCGGTCCCCAGGCTTGTTATTGTTGTTGTGGTCTTCAGTCCAGAGTCTGGTTTCATACCGCTCTCCATGCTACTCTATCCTGTGCAAGCTTCTTCATCTCCTAGTACCTACTGCAACCTACATCCTTCTGAATCTGCTTAGTGTATTCATCTCTTGGTCCCCCCCAACGATTTTTACCCTCCATGATGCCCTCAAATACTAAACTGGTGATCCCTTGATGCGTCAGAACATGTTCTACCAACCGATCCCTTGTTCTAGTCGTGCCACATATTTCTCTTGTCCCCAATTCTGTTCATTACCTCCTCATTAGTAATGCGACCTACCCTTTAATCTTCAGCATTCTTCCGTAGCACCACATTTCGAAAGCTTCTGTTCTCTTCTTGCCTAAACTATTTATCATTCACATTTCACTTCCATGGCTACACTCCATACGAGTACTTTCAGAAACGACTTCCTGACACTTAAATCCATACTAAATGTTAACAAAATTCTCTTACTCAGAAACGATTTCCTTGCCATTGCCAATCTACATTTTATATCCTCTCTACTTCGACCATCGTCAGTTATCTTGCTCCAAAAATATCAAAACTAATCTACTACTTTATACTTTAAGTGCCTCATTTCCTAATCTAATTCCCTCAACATCACCCAATTTAATTCGACTACATTCCATTATCCCCGTCTTGCTTTTGTTGATGTTCATCTTATATCCTTCTTGCAAGACACTGTCCATTCCGTTCAACTGCTCTTCCAGGTTCTTTGCTGTCTCTGGCAGAATTACAATGTCATCGGCAAACATCAAAGTTTTTATTTCTTCTCCATGAATTTTAATTCCTACTCCGAATTTTTCTTTTCTTTCCTTTACTTCTTGCGCAATATACAGATTGAATATCATCGGGGATAGGCTACAATCCTGTCTCACTCCCTTCCCAATCACTGCTTCCATTTCATGCCCCTCGACTCTTATAACTGTCATCTGGTTTTGTACAAATTGTAAATAGGCTTTCGCTCCCTGTATTTTAACCCTGCACCTTCATAATTTAAAAAGAGTATTCCAGTCAACATTTTCAAAATCTTTCTCTAAGTCTACAAATGCTAGGAACGGACGTTTGCCTTTCATTAATCTATCTTCTAAGATAAGTCGTAGGGTCAGTACTGCCTCACGTGTTCCAACATTTCTACGGAATCCAAACTGATCTGACCCGAGGTCGGCTTCTACCAGTTGTGACTTATTAAACTGATAGTTCGGTAATTTTCACACCTGTCAGCACCTGCTTTCTTTGGGATTGGAATTATTATATTCTTCTTGAAGTCTGAGGGAATTTCGCCTGTCTCATACATCTTCCTCACCAGATTGTAGAGGTTTGTCAGGGCTGGCTCCCCCAAGGCTATCAGTAGTTCTAATTGAATGTTGTCTACTCCCAGGGCCTTGTTACGACTTAGATCTTTCAGTGCTCTGTCAAACTCTTCACGTAATATCATATCTCCCATTTCATCTTCATCTACGTCCTCTTCCATTTCCATAATATTGTCCTCAAGTACATTGCCCTTGTACAGACCCTCTATATACTCCTTCCACTTTTCAGCCTTCCCTTCTTTGCTTATAACTGGGTTTCCGTCTGAGCTCTTGATATTCATACAAATGGTTCTCTTTTCTTCATAGGTCTCTTTAATTTTTCTGTTGGTAGTATCTATTTTACCCCTAGTGACATATGCCTCTGCATCCTTAAATTTGTCCTCTAGCCATCCCTGCTTAGCCATTTTGCACTTCCTGTCGAAACGTTTGTCTTCCTTTTTGCCTGCTTCATTTACTACGTTTTTATATCTTCTCCTTTCATGAATTAAATTCAATATATCTTCTGTTACCCAAGGATTTCTACTAGGCTTACACACTACTTAATCGAACTTAAACTAACTTACACTAAGAAAACACACACATACACATTCCCGAGGGAGGACTCGAACGTCCGATGGGGGAAGCTATGCAGCTATGCAGCTCTGCACTGTGTTCTGGGACAGTTTGTTGACTTCGCACACACACCCTTCCATTTCCAGACATATGTCCATAACACCTTTTCTCCTCCATTTCCAGTCAGGAATTATTCCACGCAGTTTGTCGGTTTTATTAACGTTCGCCCTGTATAGAGGAAAACACTGAAGAGCACGAGACAGGATTTAAGAGAGGTGTAGGTGCCCCGGTGGTCCTGGTCGCCTACGGTGGACTGGAAGCTGAGCGGTGACCTCTCCAGTTGTCAGGATGCTAGGAAATGACTGTGGACGCGTCAGAAACGCCAAAGAAACATGATTAATTCATGACACCTTTATTCCTGCCGAGTACAATGTGGCTCGTGTAACACAGGCTGGCTGAGCTTGGTGAGATCAACGACCTTCCCCGAGTCCTCGCCGACTCGGATCAATGACACCAGCTCCAGGCCGCACCAGTCTTGCTAGTGCAGCGCGGTGTGCTGTGACGTAGTGAGGAATCGGCGGAGGAAAGTAGGCCGCTGCACGTAAGAGGCTCCATGTTGGAGTCCCGGTGCTGTCGGCACGACAGGCGTTCTCGTAGTGCGGGGTGTACTCTATCCCACCCCGTCTTCTTCCCTGCTCCTCCTGGTGGCTCGTCCGCGGTGGACGGGCGGAACGGGCTGCAGTCCCCCAGCGTGGTCGGCTCACCCGGTTGTGACGGCGGATGCACAGGGCCTAGACCCCGCACGATCTCGATGATGGCTCACTGATGTGGTCACCATGTGGTCCTGACGTCGTGCTCGTTTGTAATGAATGCTTCCATGCCACTTATACTGCTGACTTATCTGTCGTACTCGCCCCTTAGGTGTTCTTGTGACAGAATTACGTGTTGTTATGACAGACTTACGTGAAGTATGAAATACAGTACAGCTGACGCTATACCTCTGTCTTACACTCTACGAAAGTCTCTGTCTAACACAAACCTGTGTGCTAAGCAATTCTCTCTCGTCTGTTGTATGTAACCAGGCCAATGCCCCTGGGTGACGACACATTCTGATACATGTGCAATCCTCTTACCTCTTGCCTAACGTACTGCCTCTGGCTCTCGGCATAGGCAACGAAACTTTGACAATATTCCACGTTTCCAACTCTTTACTATTCCGCGACACTACAGAGGCATCTCAACAACGCACGAAATATTCATTGCCAGACAAGTATTTGAAAATCTGTGGCAATTTGATAAGAAGGTATACTGCATATTTATAGATTACAAGAAACCATATGATAGTGTTCAAAGAGAAAGCATATGGTGGACAATGGAAGAATTAGAATATAAATTGAGAAAACTAAGTGTAAAGCGAAGACTGACGGCAGCGTCAAGCAAGGAGACTGCTTCCCCCGCAGCTTGTTGAAGAAGCCCCCAAAAACAAGTGCCATCGATTGGAGGGACTGTAAATTTAAATGGCCAAGCGAAACCGTTAGCTTTTACCGATCTTGTCATCCTGGTGGAACATGGAAATGAACTAAAAACAACAACTAAAGTGCTAGTAGAGGACGCACAAAAAAATGGGTCCAACGATCAGACATTATAAAACAGAGCGTATGATTGTAACAAATAAGAATGAAGGGGAAACGGCTACAGAAGATATGAATTTTGAGAAAACTGCGTCTTTGAAATATCTGGGAGCTACTGACAGTGCGACATAACATGGATAAAATTCGCGGAGACACACGTCTATTCTCAATGGACAAAATAGTCAGCAGCAAACTCTTAACAAAACAATAGCACTCTGCATGTGCAAGGCAATTGTGCAATGGTATTAATGTCTGGGCCTGAAACATGCAAGTCGCTGAGTAATGTAATAAATAGGAAGCGCAGGGAAACTAAGATGAAATAACTGCATGAAAAATGCAAAGAAGTCGAAAAAGAAGTGATTGTCGGAAGGACAGACTCAGCAAATAGGACAATCAAAACAAATTTCGGTGAAATTAAAAGCAAGGGAAGTAACATTAAGAGTGCAATTTTAATCATACTGTTAAGGGAGACCGAAGGCAATTATTATCCCTTTTCCTTATTTAACCCTTTGAATAGGCACACTTTTCAAAAGAACTACAACTGTCGAAATAGTGAAGTTTTTACTGAATGCATATAACATATATGCTTGCATTTACAAAAAGAATGAACAAAATATCTCTTATGAATTTCAAGAAAAAATGATTTTTATTCTCTCACTCATAAAATTTCACTTTTTTTATACATTAATTATTATAAAACAGCTTGTGTTGGTTGTTGTCAGCTTACTTGTAATAACTTGTTACCATCCGGAGTACAAGCTGACCAAATTCCGTATTTCTAACCCAATTAGTTTAGAAAATAATGGTACCTGAAATTCAAAAAGCATAGTTTTGAGATAAATCAATTTAAAGCTTAGTATTGCTATTTCAGTATAGTTGTCGATGAGAATTACTTTCTACTAATATTTTCCTTCACCATGCTGAACATCGTCTGAATCATACTGGTCTTTTTTTCTCTTGGACCCTCTTTTTTTCTGTCTTTTCTTCGTGCATTTTAAATTAGCAATTTCTGCTTTGTGGATTCCCTCTATCTATTTGAACCAAGGATTTTTCAGTGTTTCCACTATATTTTATGCCCAATGCTTCCAAAACATACAGTTTTCTTGTTACACCACCATTGAAGCAGAAAATAACATCATAAACGCCAAATTTGATGGTTGTAATTCGAACAAGTATAGTTTTCGGTAACCGGCTCCAAATGACAAAATTCACAAATTCATTTAAATTTTGCATTTCCCATCAAGACATTTCTTACGTGTTTTAAGGTTCTGCGATTTTCTTTAAGAACTTCGGGCTTATTGGCTGCTTGCATGGCTGTAGGTTAATATCTGATTTGACATCTTGCATGCAAAACCTCGGCTAGCTTCACAGTTGACGTAAAACTGGTCATGTTCGAATAGTTTATCTGGTGTGTTATAGAAGGAAATTGTTGTTTCCTAAGCCGGTTGGCTTAGAAGAAAGATAAAGGAAAGGCAAACGTACATTCCTAGAATTTGTAGACTTAGAGAAAGCTTTTGACAATGTTGACTGGAATACTCTCTTTCAAATTCTAAAGGTGGCAGGGGTAAAATACAGGGAGCGAAAGGCTATTTACAATTTGTACAGAAACCAGATGGCACTTATAAAAGTCGAGGGACATGAAAGGGAAGCAGTGGTTGGGAAGGGAGTGAGACAGGGTTGTAACCTCTCCTAGATGCTATTCAGTCTGTATATTGAGCAAGCAGTAAATGAAACAAAAGAAAAATTCAGAGTAGGTATTAAAATCCATGGAGAAGAAATAAAAACTTTGAGGTTCACCGATGATATTGTAATTCTCTCAGAGACAGCAAAGGACATGGAAGAGCAGCTGATGGGAATGGACAGTGTCTTGAAGGGAGGATATAAGGTGACCATCAAGAAAAGCAAAACGAGGATAATGGAATGTAGTCGAATTAAGTCGGGTGATGCTGAGGGAATTAGATTAGGAAATGAGACAATTAAAGTAGTAAAAGAGTTTTGCTATTTGGGGTGCAAAATAACTGATGATGGTCGAAGTAGAGAGGATATAAAATGAAGACTGGCAATGGCAAGGAAAGCGTTTCTGAAGAAGAGAAATTTGTTAACATCGAGTACAGATTTAAGTGTTAGGAAGTCGTTTCTGAAAGTATTTGTATGGAGTGTAACCATGTATGGAAGTGAAACATGGACGATAAATAGTTTGGACAAGAAGAGAACAGAAGCTTTCGAAATGTGGTGCTACGGAAGAATGCTGAAGATTAGATAGGTAGATCACATAACTAATGAAGAGGTATTGAATAGAACTGGGATGAAGAGGAGTTTGTGGCACAACTTGACAAGAAGAAGGGACCGGTTGGTAGGACATGTTCTGAGGCATCAAGGGATCACACATTTACTATTGGAAGGCAGCGTGGAGGGTAAAAATTGTAGAGGTTAGACCAAGAGATGAATACACTAAGCAGATTCAGAAGGATGTAGGTTGCAGTAGGTACTGGGAGATGAAGAAGCTGGCACAGGATAGAGTAGCATGGAGAGCTGCATCAAACCAGTCTCAGGACTGAGGACCTCAACAACAACAAGCCGGCTGGGCTGCGCCTCTCGCACTGCCGCGTGACCAGTACCAGCAAGTGGGTCAACGACCGCGGGAGGCTGCTCAGTTTGAGCAGCGCTGTAATTGATGCATGTATTCTACGTCAAACAATATTTTGTCTGATTTAAAACTGTAGGTAGTAAATAAACCTTTTTGGTGTTTTAAACTAGTCAGTATACTCCAAACCCTAACGGATCCGCCTGGTTTGCTTGTCCTCTGTCATATACACTGAAGCACCAGAGAAACTGGTATAGGCATGCGTATTCAAATACAGAGATATTTAATCAGGCAGAATACGGCGTTGCAGTCGGTAACGATTATATAAGACAGCAAGTGTCTGGCGCAGTTGTTAAATCGGTTACTGCTGCTGCAATGGTAGGTTATCAACAATTAAGTGAGTTTGAACGTGATGTTATACTCGGCGCACGAGCGATGGGATACGGCATCTCCGAGATAGCGATGAAGTGGGGATTTTCCCGTACGATCATTTCACGAATGTGCCGTTAATATCAGGAATCCCTTAAAGCAAGTCTCCACATCGCTTCGGCCAGAAAAATATCCTGCAAGAATGGGACCAATGTCGAATGAAGAGAACCGTTCAACGTTACAGAAGTGGAACCCTTCCACAGACTGCTGCAGATTTCAATGATGGGCCATCAGCAACTGTCAGTGTGTCAACCATTCAACGAAACATCATCAATATGGGCTTTCAGAGCCAAAGGCCCCCTCGTGTACCCTTCATGACCACACGACACAAAGGCTTACGCCTAGCCTGAAACTGTCAACACCAACATTGGACTGTTGATGGATGGAAACATGTTACCTGGTTGGGCGAATTTCGTTTTAAATTGTATCGAGCGGATGGACTCTGGTACCGTGCGCTTCGGAATTTGAATCCCGCCAGACGTCCCTGTGGCAGCGAGCACCTCCTGGCCCGCATTTAGAGTGAGGGCGCCACAGTGGAACACGTGATTGCAGCGGCCAATAGCGGTGTCGCCGATAGAGTACTTAAGCGCCAGCCTCTCTCTCTCTCAACCTGTACCCTCTGGCGCGTGGCGGATTTGCTATAGGCCACCTCAAGTACCTCCCTGTCCGGCCCCAACCTCTCCCTAACAATCCTGCTGAGCATCTCACCCTCAGCCTCTTCTTCCCCACCATTACCATCACCTGTGCCACCATTTATGTCCGCCCTCGCACCCCCATCCCGTACGATTCCCTGGCCCACATTGACCGCACCTTCTCCACCTACATGATTGCCGCCGACCTCAATATCCACAGCCGTGATCCTGCCGACCTCCAGCGGTGGCATCAGTTTCTCACCACTCTCCAGGGCGACCTGGTTCCCCTGCCTCAGCACACCCAACTCGAATTCAACACCACTCCTGATGTGGCCCTTGCCTCTCCCAACCTCCTTGGGCGCATCACTGCAGATGTCCTTGAACTCATTGGCAGTGACCATGCTCCTGTTCTCCTCACTATCTCTAATGGTCGCCATCCCCGCAACGCTCCTTCCCCCGACGTCCCTCCTAAACTTGTCCATGATTATCCCCGTGCCAACTGGGATGCCTACAGGGACTCCATTCACACCCAGGTTGACGGCCACGACCTTACCCTCCAATCTCCTGATGACATCTCTCGCACTGCTGTCTTCATCCACCAGACCTTGTCTGACGCCGTCGCCACCCATATCCCTACCAAAGCCATCCACACTAACTGCCCCGCCCTGCCTCCACAGGCCGTCCTGCTCCTTCGAGAGTCCCGCCGCCACTACCGCTCTTTTCTCCACACTCGTGACCGGGATACACTTACCCGCCACCGGCAATTACAACGACACATCCGCAACCTGCTTACTTCGAAAAAACGCCGTGCCTGGCGCCAGACATTTACACAATTCAACACCACGCTCCCCATAAACTCTTCTAAGTATTGGTCTGCTTTCTACCGCCTTACTGGGGACCCCCCAGTACCCTCTCCTCCTTAATGACCATCCCTTTCCTGACAACCTCAGTAAGGCCAACCACTTTGCCTCCCACCTCTCTGATGTTTTTTCCATCCCAGATGATCCCCACTTTGATTATTCCCTTTTCCCTGATGTCATGGACCATACGAATTCCTCTGTTCCTCCCCTTGCTCCTAGCTTCCAGTACTTGGGCCACACACCACCATCTGAACTTAACACTCCCATCACTACACAGGACATCAGCCTCACACTCCGCACTAAACGCAACACTGCTTCCAGCCACGACTGCGTTACCTACCGCCACCTCAAACACTGCCCTCCCTCCTTCCTTTCAATCCTTGCCACCCTCTACAATGTCATCCTTGCCACTGGCTTCTATCCCGATCTGTGGAAAACCTCCCATATTCTGATACTCTCCAAATCCAACAAGCCTCCATCTGATGCCTCTTCCTATCGTCCTATCTGTCTCACATCGGTGTTCAGCAAGATCTTGGAATCCATCCTTTCCCGGCGCATCCATCACCACCTCCGCAGAACCACCTCCGCCCGAACACCCAATGTAGCTTTCGACCATCCTTCTCTGCTGATGACCAACTCCTCCGCCTCACTCATCTCCTCTCCCTCCAGCTTAACTCCGGTCGCTCCACCATTTTTGTCTCCCTTGACCTCGAAAAGGCCTACGACCGTGTCTGGCATCCCGGTCTCCTGTTTAAACTCCAAACCTACGCCCTTCCTATCAACTACATCTGTCTGGTGGCCTCCTTCCTCTCCCACCACCCCTCCTATGTTACCATCCATAATGCCAATTCCCACACCTTCTACCCCTCTGCAGGTGTGCCCCAGGGCTCTGTCTTCTCCCCTCTTCTCTACCTCCTGTACACGGCAGATTTGCCCCAACTCCCCCCTCCAGTACACCTCTTGCAATATGCTGATCACACCGCATTCCTCGCCCTCGCTCCTACCCTCCAAAGGTCCCAACGCCTTCTCCAGAATTACTTTGACCTTTTTGCTGCATGGTGTAACCAGTGGCTCCTGAAAATCAACCCTTCCAAGACCCAGGCAATCATCGTAGGTCGTACCACTCACTCCTTCCAGCTCCTGGATTTCTCCCTTACTGTCTGCACCCGTCCTGTCCACCTCACCCCCACCCTCACCTACCTTGACCTCACCATTGACCGTCACTTCACCTGGATCCCTCATCTCCGCTCCATTCAATCCAAAGCCCACAACTGCCTCCGACTCTCAAACTCCTCTCTGGCCGGACATGGGGGTTGCACCCCTCTACCATCATCCACACCTACAAATCCTTAATCTGTCCCATCCTCTGTTATGCCAGTCCTGCCTGGATATCTGCCCCCCCCCCCCCAAATTCTATAAGTCCCGCCAGATCCTTGAGCGTCATGCACTCCGCCTCGCCTTTTGTATATGCCTCCCGTCCTCCTACTCAGATCCTCTATGATCTCATTCCTTTCCCCCATCTGCTCCTATTCCTCGAACATATCCGCATCCTCTACACCTCCCGCCGTTTTGAACCCCCTCACCCCCTTGTTCACTCCTCTCCTCTCCCATCCCCACCCCCTGCCACGTCTTCACCATTGTGTCCCCCCTACCCTCCATCTCTACACCCTACATCTCCTTTCCCAAGGTGGCTTCCATCAACTCCCTCTCCCGGATGATGCCCTCTCTCCCTCCATTTATCCCTCCTATCAACTCTGATCCTCACTCCCCCTCCTTTCCTCTGTCCTTTCCCTGGGCTCCCTCTTCCCCCTCTCCGTCCTGTTTTCTCCCCACTAAACCTCTCCCTACCTCCCTTCTCCCCCCCCTGAGTCCTTTTGTATTCCCCTCCTCTGCCTACCCCACTCCCTATCGCATCTGACCAGCGCCCCCCACCCCTCTTATGGGTCCTCTTCCTCCGTCAGCTCCTTTCCCGGCTCCCCCACTTTTTTATTTTCCCATCGTCTGTCCAGTTTCCCCCCACCTGCTCTCGGCTGTGGTATGTCACATTTGCCACCTTTTTAGTGCAGTGTTCCAGTGACTGTTCAGTGTTGTTCGTCTTTCTCGTGTTGCGTACAGAAACCATGCTGTCGCTGGGTGTGAATTTTATGTCTTTTGCGAACAGAAGCCAGACTGTCGCTGTGTTTTTTTAATTGTCTGTCTATTGTTTTACCTGTCTGCTTTGTATGTATTTTCTTAGCGTCATCATCCCTCTGTTCTTTGTTTTAAGTTCCACGATTTATTTTCACCATGTTACTCTTTAAGCCTCCGGTTTTATCGCCTGTTTTTATTATTTATTCTCTTCATCTTTCTAACAAAGTCTGTAGGCTGAAGAGCGGCATACTAAGCTGCTGCCAGCCCGCCCCCTTCGGGGGGGAATTGAAATTCAATAAAGGAAAAAAATAAAAGGTCTCTCTCTCAGCCTCTCGCCTTTATGCTTTTCGTGTTTTGTTTGTGAATGGACATGGTTGTCTAGTTAGGTTTTCTTCGCTCTGTTGTTTCGGTCTTGTTGTATTCGTTCTGTCCTTCATTAGTCGTGTCCGTCCTCTACCGTTGTGTTGTTGTTCGCGGGCCGCTCCGCGGGTCCCGCCGCGTTTTCCGTCACTTCAACCCCATGACTGTTCCGGTCGCAGTTACAACGTGGACGTGTATGGGTATGGAGATAACCTCATGAGTCCAAGGGCCCTGCATGTCGGCAGAGTACTGTTCAAGCTGTTGGAAGCTTTGTAGTGGTGTAGGGGGTGTGCAGTTGGAGTTAAATAGGACAGATGACACGTACTTAAGGGGGGACGTTGATGAAATTGACCAAAAATGCCAATTTTCGATTTATTTTTTATTTGTTAGTAACACTCATGGACAATAAGTTCCCAAAGTTTCAATGTTGAAATCACATTCGAAGTGCCTGAAAATTAATTAAATAAATGTGTGACGCGGCCTCCCTGCCACGCCCACTTTTTGAAGCAGCACTTAAATATCAGCTCAGTGAATAACGATTCTGTGTATTACTTTCAACCAAATGTATGCCAGATGCATCTAGAAGGCCGTGATACATAAATCATCTTTGACTCTGTTCTGTATCTTATAAACAATAACAAACTAGCTGCATCGTTTATGACGAAGCAATTCTTTTTTTGCCTTGTGATACTGACTGAGATTTATACAAGTGCTCGATTCTTTCTTCATTCAGTTATGACACGATCACAAAGAATGTATAAAAAACTGGATAAACTGCGTTGGAATAAGTTAGTGAGTGGAACACGTGAGAAACAAAGAGAAACTAGCAATGAGGCTACGTCCAAAGTAAAGCTAATATGAGGTTTACGTGTGGATTGAGGTGAATTGGAGTTGGGAGAGAAGGGGGAAATTTATTGTGTGGAACAATGAATATGCCGGCGCTATGTCTGAGATTTACACAAATAAACTGTGTACTGAAAAACATAATTTCTGACGTGTGTGAGGACAGTATGATAGCAGCTACAGTAGAAGCTACTGCAGACAATGACCTGTTAGATGAGAAAGATTGTGGTCATGTTAGAACAGCTCTTGTTGTGTTTGGTGATGGTACATTAATGAAAAGAGGGCATACATCTTTATATGGTGTGTCAAGTGTCGTAAGTATTGACACAGGGAAGGTACTAGATGTTCAAGTTATGAGCAAATTCTGCCATAATTGAGCACTTAGTGGAGACTGTGAAGAAGATGTAAAAGGACATAACTGCAGCAAAACATTTTCTGGTTTTTAGTGGTGGAATGTAAGGAGCTGGTATGTAAGTTATTTTTAAGAGATCTGTCAAGGAACGTGGTGTCAGATATGTGAAATATCTTGAGGATGGTAATTCCAGTGCATTCAAGTCTGTGAATGAAAGCAAACCTTATGGAGAACTTTCAATTGAGAAAGTTGAATGCATAGGTCACATCCAGAAGAGAATGGGCTCAAGATTGTGGAAACGTGTCAGTGACATGAAGGGCAAAATGTTGGAAGATGGAAAAAACAGAATCACAAAGAATATGATAGACTCTCTTCAAGTGTGTTATGGCAAGGCTATCAGACAGAACCCATCCAGTGTAAATGACATGAAAAGTGCAGTATGGGCTACATATTTCCACATGTTGTCAACAGATGAACACCCTATTCATAATCTGGGCTGCATTACCTGGTTTAAATACTTACAAGTTTTACAAGTTCAGAGGGATAACTACCCCTACAGTCACAAGGAGAGGCTTCCAAAATGTATCCTGGATCTTGTCAAGCCCACGTACAGGTTTCTGACCGATTCTGCACTTCTCAAAAACTTTGTTCATGGCAAAACCCAGAATCCAAATCCGTCTCTAAATTCACTCATATGGAAACAATGCCCTAAAAACACGTTTGCATCTGCTACAGTTGTCAGAATTGCAACTTATGATGCAGTTATTGTATTTAATGATGGGAACGTCGGGAGGATGAAGGTATTAGAAAGAATGGGCTTCAAGATAGAAAATTTTACTCAAGACATCCTGAGAAAAATAGATTTACAGCGCGTCTCTTCAGCTGAAAAGTCAGTTGAAGACCTGGTAAAGGAAAGAAGACAAACAACAAGAAACCATCAGACAAGTCTTGAAGGGAAAGACGATCCTGAGTACAAATGTGCTACCTTCTGAAGAAGTGACATAAGGAAAAAAGTTAGGTTGAACTTTAAACTGCGTTTCCTGAAAAGTTTGTTTTTTAAAGTTTTTTCCTCAGATTCTACGAATGCTAGAATTATGAAATTTTGTACACATATTTCTGTAAACCTAATAAACGTTGTCTCAAGAGCTAATTTTGAAATTCTGTTCGCAAGCTGAGATATGGGGCAAAGTGCTTGGAATTTTGCATGAACTTAAAATTGTATTTGTGGAATTATAATTAAAAAATTATGAAAATTCTCCTATTTTACCTACTCCAAAACCCTCATGAGAGAAGCTTACAACATATAAAGAGATGAAACAGAGAAATTTTTGTAGAAATCTCTTAAATACTTTCTTAGTACTATTTTTCGAAAACAAAATTTCAAATTTCATTCAAAAAAAATTGAGTATATATAATCAAAGGACTTTATAGTGTATGTAAATGTTTTACTTTCATGTAAAGCGTGGAACAAAATTTCATTGCTATACCTCCAAAACTGTGGATTTGCTGCATTTTTGAAATAGTGTGAGTTTTTCATCAACGTCCCCCAGTAAGCATTCTGTCTGATCACTTGTATCCATTCATGTCCATTGTGCATTCCGACGGACTTGGGAAATTCCAGCAGGACAGTGCTATACCCTTCACGTCCAGAACTGTTGCAGGGTGGCTCCAGGAACACTCCTCTGAGTTTAAACACTTCCGCTGGCCGCGAAGCTCCCCAGACATGAAAATTACTGAGCATATCTGGGATGCCTTACCACGTGCTGTTTAGAAGAAATCACCACGCCTTCATACTCTCACAGATTTGTGGAGAGCTCTGCAGCACTCATGGTGTCAGTTTCCTCCAGCACAACTTCAGACATTATTCGAGTCCACGCCACGTCGTATTGCGGCACTTCTGCGTGCTCACTGGGGGCCTACACGATATTAGGCAGGTGTGCCAGTTTCTTTGGCTCTTCAGTGAAATTTTGTCTAAGGTATTCGCACTGAAGAAGTGGAATATCTGTAAAATCTTTTGTTAAAACATTTTTTTAAAAAAAAGCTGCGTCTTGCATCTAATTTTTGACACAAACAAAAGCATAAGTTCCAAGGTAAAAAAAATTCTTTTATTGAAGAAAGTCACTGCCATTTGCCTTAAATTAAAATATATATTCTTAAAAGTTACGCTTGTTGCTTTCCAAGAGTTTTCTCAATTTTTCACTTTATGGGTTATTTGAGCAAATACACTCCTGGAAATGGAAAAAAGAACACATTGACACCGGTGTGTCAGACCCACCATACTTGCTCCGGACACTGCGAGAGGGCTGTACAAGCAATGATCACACGCACGGCACAGCGGACACACCAGGTGTTGGCCGTCGAATGGCGCTAGCTGCGCAGCATTTGTGCACCGCCGCCGTCAGTGTCAGCCAGTTTGCCGTGGCATACGGAGCTCCATCGCAGTCTTTAACACTGGTAGCATGCCGCGACAGCGTGGACGTGAACCGTATGTGCAGTTGACGGACTTTGAGCGATGGCGTATAGTGGGCATGCGGGAGGCCGGGTGGACGTACCGCCGAATTGCTCAACACGTGGGGCGTGAGGTCTCCACAGTACTTCGATGTTGTCGCCAGTGGTCGGCGGAAGGTGCACGTGCCCGTCGACCTGGGACCGGACCGCAGCGACGCACGGATGCACGCCAAGACCGTAGGATCCTACGCAGTGCCGTAGGGGACCGCACCGCCACTTCCCAGCAAATTGGGGACACTGTTGCTCCTGGGGTATCGGCGAGGACCATTCGCAACCGTCTCCATGAAGCTGCGCTACGGTCCCGCACACCGTTAGGCCGTCTTCCGCTCACGCCCCAACATCGTGCAGCCCGCCTCCAGTCGTGTCGCGACAGGCGTGAATGGAGGGACGAATGGAGACGTGTCGTCTTCAGCGATGAGAGTCGCTTCTGCCTTGGTGCCAATGATGGTCGTATGCGTGTTTGGCGCCGTGCAGGTGAGCACCACAATCAGGACTGCATACGACCGAGGCACACAGGGCCAACACCCGGCGTCATGGTGTGGGGAGCGATCTCCTACACTGGCCGTACACCACTGGTGATCGTCGAGGGGACACTGAATAGTGCACGGTACATCCAAACCGTCATCGAACCCATCGTTCTACCATTCCTAGACCGGCAAGGGAACTTGCTGTTCCAACAGGACAATGCACGTCCGCATGTATCCCGTGCCACCCAACGTGCTCTAGAAGGTGTAAGTCAACTACCCTGGCCAGCAAGATCTCCGGATCTGTCCCCCATTGAGCATGTTTGGGACTGGATGAAGCGTCGTCTCACGCGGTCTGCACGTCCAGCACGAACGCTGGTCCAACTGAGGCGCCAGGTGGAAATGGCATGGCAAGCCGTTCCACAGGACTACATCCAGCATCTCTACGATCGTCTCCATGGGAGAATAGCAGCCTGCGTTGCTGCGAAAGGTGGATATACACTGTACTAGTGCCGACATTGTGCATGCTCTGTTGCCTGTGTCTATGTGCCTGTGGTTCTGTCAGTGTGATCAGGTGATGTATCTGACCCCAGGAATGTGTCAATAAAGTTTCCCCTTCCTGGGACAATGAATTCACGGTGTTCTTATTTCAATTTCCAGGAGTGTAGTATGCTGTAATACCATCGTGTCTCTGTGCTGTTGCCAGTGTTGGTTGTTTCGATGTCTGATAAATACAGTTTCTTGTAGGGTATCCTCTATGGACTTGGTCCTTTCACTCCCCGCAGCCTACTCCCTTACCATCATGTATAATCTCAATGTTATCACTGCCACACGTCTTACAAACACAAGAAAATTTACTGCTGCAGTCAATAATTCAAGGTCAGTTAATGTAAATCCAGTGTACCGAGATTCATCACTGTAGTATGCACCATTTACCTCACCAATTTTTCGCTTGGAGCTGCTAGGAGACGAGTTCACATTTTCAGCAGATGTTCTTACTTCGGACGTAGCCTCATTGCTGCAATATACCACTATTTCAACATTTTTCAGGCGACCATTATCACCTATCTTCTTGTCATT
Organism: Schistocerca cancellata; assembly: GCF_023864275.1. Classification (NCBI taxonomy): domain Eukaryota; kingdom Metazoa; phylum Arthropoda; class Insecta; order Orthoptera; family Acrididae; genus Schistocerca; species Schistocerca cancellata. The sequence goes on from NC_064628.1 coordinate 881,177,333, forward strand.
TCCCAATGCGATTTTTTTTACTTTTAACAAGCTTCCCAAGCTGGATCCAATTCTCTTCTGGACATTCCCAATGCATTCGAATTTAGAAATAGAAGCAGGAGATAATATACATTAAAAGAAACCTGTGCATTATCTCTGCACGGTGCAAAAAAGAAGGCGTGGCATTTAAATGCCAGATCGCTTAGAGCGTCAGGACACCTATCATAACTCACAAAAAACTGTCATATTTATATGAAAGAAAACCTGTTTTACAGGGGAGATAGTGGACATCTGAAATACGTAAAAATCTAAAAATCGATTTTTTTAGCCTGTTTTCCTTCCGTCTCCCCTTAACTGTAGAGGAGATAGTCGACAGATAGACAGATAGAGAGATAGCTGGATGTCTGGAAGGAGTACATTGAAGGTCTCTATGAGGGAGAAGATTTGTCTGATCTGACAGAAGAAGAAACTGATTGTGTCAATAAATTGATTTATTTAAGTTGTTTTCCAAGAGCTTTAAGTTGTCAATGAAGACAGTCCTTTATTTGCAGAAGAAGATTTTTCGTATTTGATTTGTACTGCTGTCAGAGCACAGAACTTACGTTTGTAAGTTCGCTAGCCTCTGCACCGCTCCACTGTCCTCGCCAGGCGAGGGCATTATACCCACGTATCGGATGACTACTAGATAGCTATTGGTCTAGCTATGTGAGTTAGGACTGGGTGAGGAAAATGGTGTACCAAGGTCCGCATATGTGGAGGTCTCTTTTGCGCGTCCTCGGAACTAGCCGGCTTCCCACAGGTCAGGCGACGTTTCGGTGACTTGGGCCTCTGCGCCTGCGCAGCTGAAGTGACAATCCGCATAGCAGTGCTACGTTGCGCGTCTTGGAGGTGATGTAAAAGATCCCGGAAAGACGGCCAGTTAGGCTTTAGAAGAGGTAAATGCACCATAGCCGCAATACTGACATTGAGGGTGATAATGGAAGCAAGACTAAAGAAAAATCACGACACGTTCATAGGATTTATCGAGCTGGAAAAAGCGCTCGGCAATGTAAGGTGGTGCAAGATGTTCGAAATTCTAAGGAAAATAGGGGTAAGCTCTAGGGAGAGACGGTTAATATACAGTATGTACATGACCCGAGACGGAAGAATGGAAGAGCAAGAACGAAGTGCTCCGATTAAAAAGGGTGTGTGAGGTAGTCTTTCGCCCCCACTGTTCAATTTGTACATCGAAGAATCAATAATGGAAACAAAAGAAAGATTCAGGAGTGGAATTAAAAGTCAAGGTGAAAAGATATCAATGATATGATTCGATGATCTGCTGAATCGAATGTCTAATGAGTACAGAATATGGATTGAGAGTAAATCGAAGAAATACAAAGGGGATAAGAAGTAGCAGAAATGAGAGACGTGAGAAACGTAACAATAGAACCGATGGTCACGAAATAGATGAAGTTAAGAAAGTCTGTTTCCTATGCGGCAAAATAACCAACGACGGACGGAGCGAGTAGGACATCAAAAGCAGACTGCCACTGGCAAAAATGCCATTCCTGGTCAAGAGAAGTCTGCTAGTATTAAACATAGGTCTTAATTTGAGGAGGAAATTTCTGAGAATGTACATTTGGGGCACAGCATTGTATGGTAGTGAAACATGGGCTGTGGGAAAACCGGAACAGAAGAGGGTTGAAGCATTTGAGATATGGTACTACAGACAGGTGTTGAAAATTAGGTGGACTGATAAGTAACGAGGAGGTTCAGCGCAGAATCGAAGAGGAAAGCAACATGAGGAAAGTACAGACAAGAAGAAGGGGCAGCATGTTAAGACATCGGGGAATAACTTCCACAGTGCTAGAGGGAGCTGTAGAGGACAAGAACTGTGAAGGAAGACGGAGATTGGAATACATCCAGCACACAACTGATGACGTAGGTTAAAAGAGCTCCTGTAATCTGAAGAGGGTGGCACAGGAGAGGAATTCGTAGAGGGTTGCATAAAAAAACCTAAATCAACATTAACGATATTTTGATTTATTGAGAAAGTTGTCCATTCGTTCTACTAATATTATTTGAAGTTTGTGTTTATATGTTCCAGGTAATTACGCTGCTGGATGTGGACGGTTTGGTGACGTGATTATCACGCGCTATCGGCACGTTACCGAATATAGGCGACCTTTTCGTCTTTCACAAGCTGAAAGTGCAATGCAATTTTATTTTTACGAAGTCCGATTAAGGTTTAATACACTACTGGCTATTAAAATTGCTACACCACGAAAATGACGTGCTACAGACGTGAAATTTAACCGACAGGAAGAAGATGCTGTGATATGTAAATGATTAGCTTTTCAGAGCATTCACACAAGGTTGGCGGCGGTGGCGACACCTACAACTTGCTGACATGAGGAAAGTTTCCAACCGATTTCTCATACACAAACAGCAGTTGACCGGCGTTGCCTGGTGAAACGTTGTTGTGATGCCTCGTGTAAGGAGGAGAAATGCGTACCATCACGTTTCCGACTTTGATAAAGATCAGATTGTAGCCTATCGCGATTGCCGTTTATCGTATCGCGACACTGTTGTTCGCGTTGGTCGAGATCCAATGACTGTTAGCAGAATATGGAATTGATGGGTTCAGGAGGGTAATACGGAACGCCGTGCTGGATCCCAACGGCCTGATATCACTAGCAGTCGAGATGACAGGCATCTTATCCGCATGGCTGCAACCGATTGTGCAGCCACGTCTCGATCCCTGAGTCAACAGATGGGGACATTTGCAAGACAACAACCATCTGCACGAACAGTTCGACGACGTTTGCAGCAGCATGCACTATCAGCTCGGAGACCATGGCTGCGGTTACCCTTGACGCTGCATCACAGACAGGCAAAACGTCATTTTTTGTATGAATCCAGGTTCTGTGTACAGCATCATGATGGTCCCATTCGTGTTTGGCGAGATCGTAGTGAACGCACATTGGAAGCGTGTATTCGTCATCGCCATACTGGCGTATCCCCCAGCGTGATGGTATGGGATGCCATTGGTTCACGTCTCGGTCACCTCTTGTTCGTATTGACGGCACTTTGAACAGTAGAGCTTATATTTCAGATGTGTTACGACCGGTGGCTCTACCCTTCATTCGATCCCTTCGAAACCCTACATTTCAGCAGGATGATGCACGACCGCATGTTTCAGGTTGTACGGGCCTTTCTGGATACAGAAATTTTCGACTGCTGCCCTGGCCAGCACATTCTCCTTACCTATCACCAATTGGAAACGGCCGGTCAATGGTGGCCGAGCAACTGGCTCGTTACAACACGCCAGTCACTACTCTGGATGAACTGTGGTATCGTGTTGAAGCTGCATGGGCAGCTGTACCTGTACACGCCATCCAAGCTCTGTTTGACTCAATGTCAGGGCGTATCAAGGCCGTTGTTACGGCCAGAGGTGGTTGTTGTGGGTACTGATTTCTCAGGATCTATGCACCCAAATTGCGTGAAAATGTAATCATATGTCCGTTCTAGTATAATATATTCGTCCAATGAATACCCGTTTATCATCTGCATTTCTTTTTGGTGTAGCAATTTTAAAGGCCAGTAGTGTATTTTCAAGGTGTCGCATCAACAAGATTCTCTGCCCTGCAACATAGTTTTCACCCGACACATCAGAAAGTTCAATTCAATCATTAATCTAAAGCAGGGCCGGCCACGGGGAGCCAGATTTCACGCATGCTGCGTGTGCGAGCCGTCGGAGGTTTCAAGCGTCAACTTTAGGTTACAATATCTCCAGATGTAATTAACATTTTACAGTGCAACAAACGGCACTGATTACGTATTTGTTTATATGTTCAGATGTGCTAACAAAACTAGCGGGGTTCCATTTAAAAAGACGTAGGTTTGTGTTAAAAAACATACTTCCGTGCATTTTTATGGCTTGTATTAACCAATTACACTAGCCCCTCTCCTCACGTTCGGTCTGTGGAATCGATTCGTCAGTATTTGATGTGGTTTACGAATTATATCCAGCGGTAATGTCAGGTGACTCACCCTGTATAAGTGAAAGATGTTTTTTTTTCGGTTGTGAAACCAAATAAGTCACAATTACGTAGCAACCTGAGTGCGAAAATCTGGGAAGTTGTCTGTGTCTGTCCGCATGCCGACGATTTGTACCAGATAACGCAGGTTCGAATCCTGCCTCGGGCATGGATGTGTGTGATGTCCTTACGTTAGTTAGGTGTAAGTAGTTCTAAGTTCTAGGGTACTGATGACCTCAGATGTTAAGTCCCATAGTGCTCAGAGCCATATGCATGAGATAAAAACTGTATGTTTTCAGTGTGCCAAAAATAATTCAACAACACGGAAAATCTGTTTGGTTTTTTGTCTGTGTTTCTGAGAAAAGTGAAATATAGAACCAAATCGTACGCACTACGGCTGCATTCAACGTGGCATGGCAGTGGGGGAAATATGCTGGATAGGCTGAGAGCTATGGTACTCACACCAAGGCACGGCCCGCGAGCCGAATTCTTGGCCACCCCCGATCTAAAACGTCCACGGCTCTGTGTTATTCTTCCTGCTGAAAACAATGTGTGTGTCCTACCTCCCGAATAATTGATAATCAAAAATTTTACTTCATTGATTTTATTATCTTTGAGGGATATACACTGAAGAGCCAGTGAAACTGGTACACCTCCTTAATATCGAGTAGGGCCACCGCGAGCACGCTGTGATATTATTGGATTTCAGACATTTTGCATATGAGAAAAGGACAGCCACCAAGCTGTAGTTTGTAATGATACTAAGCATGACAACGCGAGAGTAAAGAAACAAAATCTGTTTATAACGTGCGCCTATACCAAGACGCGCGGCCAGAGTTTAAAAGGTACTTTTAAACACTATGACTCGCTGGGCGCAGATATTTAAAATCATTGCCGCAGCGCTTGATAGCAAGAAGCTGCGAAACAGAAGAAAGAACAATTTATCATTTGTTAGGAAAATTCTAGAGTCTTTATAGTTGGTTGTACTTCTGGTCGCCGATATGTTAACATGTACTTCATTACCTTTGATGTTTGGTTGCCGACTTGTTAAGACGTGTTGTGTAGCACCGCTACAAGTTTAGTGTGAAAAACCACGTTATCATCAAGAAAGAAAACGCTTTTGTAAACCTAGTGACGATAAAAAATACTTACGCGCACGCCAGGACATTTAATTTTTACAAAATATCACACACACAAAAGCAGCGATTGTAGGATTGCTCCATGTATGAGAAAAACATAAAAATGTAAGTTTTGTATTCATTGTAAATTTGGTAATGTTTACAGTTTAACGCCTCTCTTCTTTGAGAATATACTTTTCCTCCACTGTACAGAAAATCTATGCTTATTCTTTTCTTTAAATTAACCACAAATAATGTTTATGTTTAAATGAACTTTGTTACAGGTTCGCTCTTTATCGCGGTGTGTCGATTGTATTTGGGAGACCATTAACGTGTTCAATTTACGATCTGACAACTTTTTTTACAAAATTTCACTGTTTTGCATTCATTTCCAATTTTTTTTTTTATTATTATTCAAATAGGTCCCTTAGGTAATTTCATTGAAGAGTCTGATTGCGTGAAAGCAATCCGGGTTAAGAGATCATTTGAGAAACTATTTTCACGCAATCAATCAGTACGTCTCCTAAACACAATCGAGAACCGACGCATCGTCGATCATTCATTAATTTTTCTCTTTTCCCAAGTCGTACCAAGAAACGGCCAAGGAGAACTGCCGTGAGTACGCAATCTAGTGTTAAAAGGTTGCATTCTTTATCTTGTCGGCAAACATTGCCATGAATTATCAACATCAATGTTATATTTGGTTAAATGAGAAAAGCCAAAAAAAAAAAAAAAAAACCTTTTAACGCTAGAACGCAGAAGTGCCTCAACACGACGAGGCGTGGACTAATGTTTGAAGTAGTGCTGGAGGGAATTGGCACCATGAATGTTGCAGAGCTTATAACACCACAGCTCTTATGCTGTATGGATTTATTTTGCTTTTGATTTATTTAATGTCACATTGTTAATCTTCTGTAAATGTGTTTAAATCGATAACATAAAATTGTGTACTCTTTTCTTTGTCAAAACTTTGGTGTCGTGATTTGATTCTATGCAAAGTAGTGTATCTGTAATTTAAAGTTCTTTGTCCCATTTGGAGGGAACAGAACTTATTGTATGTAATTGTAATTTTGTGTGAATAATTTTTTGTAGAAGTGTCAATATGTGAAAATGTTCTGTTTTATTTAATGTATTTGTTTGCTGTTATGTAAATTGCTGATCCTCACTTAGGGCTTTTAGTTATTTTGTATGTAAAAGGTGTAGTGGTTCCCCTCAGGAACGGAAATCCGTAGCGCGCGCAAATTGTGGTTGGCATAGGTGGAAAAGATGGAACTGATAGTCAGTCGGAGACGAGCCACCAGTCGGAAAGGAGCTACGAGTCTGTGCACTGTCATTATAACGGTGCATATTGTGATGATTCAGAGAGAGGCTTTTCCTGCTTCTTTCCAATGCCTCGGATGGGTTGATAAATAGCTGGAACTATTCTGGAATTTGTATGAATCATCGCCATGAAGATACGATAAAGTCCGGCAATTCTACCTGCAATTCCACCTACCAACATGCAGTTGCCACCACATTGCGCAATCACTGTAACGTAATACTATATTGATGTACAGTGAAGGATCAGCCTAATGGATTTGTTAGTGTGCTGAAATATAAGGTAATTCATATCGGAATTTATTTACCTACCTTGATTTTACTCCTCATCATAACACCTCTCAGGGTCCTCTCCGTTTGAAGTAAAGTGATTACCGAGTGTCCTTACTGAAAGTACGTTGAAGCCGAGAGCTTTGTTAAATAATGCCTCTTGAACTTATTAAAAAGATAGTTAAAGCTAATGTGGTAACAGAGTGAGTTAAAACAAATGTTATTTGTCCAATAATAATTTTCCTATTGAAACTGTTATTTAAAGTGCTGTTACCAACTTCAAACTTTAGGCTGAGTCTTATAAAGTAAATGATCACGTTGTTGTCTGTAGTAAATTCTAAAAAGGAGAGTCAGTTTCTTGCAATTTTGTCAACATTGTGTTTCGTTGTAGTAAAAGTGAGAAAGCTGCAGTTGTGAAACGTTACATTCTCATGTATGCCAAGTGTTTGTCTCTCTTGTATGCATATTAACAGTATAAAGACCACTTAGTTTGTGTAAACCCTGAAAGTGATAGTGTTTTTCTGTACCTGTTATAATTTTGAAAATAGTTCCTGCTGCTCTAACTGTTAGCTTCAATCTTAAAACATATGTGTGTTAGAGTTCATTGCACTCGCGTGTTGCTAAGTCTAGGTTGTGTCTGTCGTGTTGTCCATTATAGTTACTTATACCTACTTTCATAAACGAGAATGTTAATCTTTCTCTTGCCTAATTAGGCTGGCGACCGTTTCCCTTATTCTATAAACAGTATAGCTAGGCAAAATTTTGTTTGTCACTATTCCAATATTAACGTAATTCTGACTTTCATTTCCGATAAGCCACTTCCATTAGGAACAATACGGTCAATTTAACAAAATTCCTCTCAGAGGGTAACACTGTTCTGTTGCTTTGTGCCATAGTTGCTTTCACAAAATTGTTTTATGTCACAATCTGCTTCTAGCGTTGAGGTTATGGTACAGTAGTTAGCAGACGGGGAGTGTTATAAGCTGTCCGTAAATTCGTAAGAGTATGAAGGGGTAGAGATCTCTTCTGAACAGCAAGTTGCAAGGCATGCCAGATATGCTCAATAATGTTCATGTCTGGGGAATTTGGTGTTCTTGGAGCCACTGTAGCAATTTTGGTGGTGTGGGGTGTCGCACTGTCCTGCTGGCATTGGCAAAGTCCGTCGGAACGCACAATAGACATGAATGGATACAAGTGATCAAACAGGCTGCTTACGTACGAGTCAGCTGTCCCATATCACTCCAACTGCACGCGCCCCACACCATTACAAAACCTGCTGACAACTGGGGTCCATCATTTCATAAGGTTCTTTGCATACCCGTACACGTCCATCCGCTCGATACAATTTGAAAAGAGACTCGTCCGACCAGGCAACATGCTTCCAGTCAACAACAGTCCAATGTCGGTGTTGACGGGCCCAGGCGAGGCGTAAAGCTTTTTGTTGCGCGGCCATCAAGGGTACACGAGTGGGCCTTCGGGTCTGAAAGTCCATATCGATGATGTTTCGTTGAACGGTTAGTACGCTGTCGTTGATGGCCCAGCATTGAAATCTGCAACAATTTGCGGAAGGGTTGCACTTCTGTCACGTTGAACGATTCTCTTCAGTCTGGTTCTTGCGGGACCTTTTCCGGCCACAGCGATGTCGGGTATTTGATGTTTTACCGGATTCGTGATATCCACGGATTCACTCGTGAAATGGTCGTACGAGAAAATCCCCACTTCATCGCTACTTCCATGCCACGTCCTATCGGTCGTACGCCGACTATAACACCACGTTCAGTCTCCCTTTAATGTTGTGGTTACGAAGGCTTTCCAGGCATAATAATTGATAATATACTTCTCGGGTGTGCAGCTGGATCATAGCGTCATCTTGACATAATATTTCCGCGGTCCAACTGGCCACCATCTTCAGGTGAGAGTGCTGGTACACGATCTCGCCTGAACTGACTTCTCAGCGCAAGCGGCGGCCCCTATATAGGCCGCAGAAGGCCCACAACGCGTGCGCAAGAAGGTGCCGTAACTGCCCTCTAGCGCAAGTAAACATACCGCGCCGCCAGTGGTGGAAACAGACGAAATCGAGATATCGCTATCAAAAATTACAAATTATTCCGACGATCGAAACACAGACCGTCTTTTTTTAAAGTCTGATAACACCGGGTTCCAAGTCTTACATAGAAGATAACCCTTGTCTCTATTAATAAGATTATCAGATAAACGAATCTCTATGGATTATTTTAAAACACAGTCCCAATAGCGAGATGCAGGCGGCGGATGAAAAATACTTTCGATATGATTTCTTCTTAGAATACTTCCTATCTTCGAGAAAATACTCCCAGCAAAAGGTAGAAAAGCCACCGATTTGCAGGTATCTTCTGGTGGTTCAGGCGAAGGTCCAAAACTGAAAAGCACGACGGATCTGTTTATCTGTATAACCATTCTGCTTAAACACAACCTTAAGATGGTCCAATGCTTGTGTCAAGCTTTCTCCATCTGAAATGGCATAAGCACTTCTCGCCAACGTCCGCAGGAGCCCCCCAAACGCTGGAACGATGGATGACGGCTCGCAGCATGCAGGTAACGGTCCGTGTGCGTAGGCTTTCAATAAACACTGTGTCCCAGTGTCCCGTCATCCTTTCTGTACACCAGTACATCCACAAACGGAAGCTTTCCATCACTTTCCACTTCCATGGTGAACTTGATGCTAGGATGCAGGGAAAATGATCTAGGAGGCAGTCAGTAGCTTCTCTCACATGAGACCACACCATAAACGTATCGTCGGTTGGTTTTAAGGACGCCGACTTCAGCGCCATGTCCTCAAAACCCTCCATAAAAAGATGGCGACTATTGGGGACAATGGGCTCCGTATAGCCACTCCGTCAGTCTGTTCAAAATATTTATCATTGAATAAAATGTTGACAACCTGCCATTGTAGCAGCAGCAACCTATCTGACCACTGCGCCAGAAACTTGTTGTCTTATATAGGCGTTGCCGACCACAGCGCCGAATTCTGCCTGTTTCCATATCTCTGTATTTGAATAAGCATGCCTATACCAGTTGCTTTGGCGCTTCATTCTATTACAGCTGGCACTTCCGTAGCTGTCACTAGCGCTAGGGTTTAGAAACACCTCTTGTCCGATGCAAGCCGCTGTTCTATACTACCCGACCTCCTTCCACGTGTATGAAACAATGCGGGAGCTGCTGACCCTTCCAAGACGCAATATGATACCTTAACTTTTCCCGGGGAATTGAATTTTCAAATAACTTACGGGTTTGCTGCCGGGTGACATCGTCGACCACCGCCGATATTTCGACAGGAGCACACCCTGCCATTCTCAAGGCACAACTGCAAGGAGGAAGCAATGTGCAAGGAAATTTAATACCTCGGTTCACAGAGGAGAAACAAGGAAGAAACCACACACAGAACAAGTAAACGCAGATTCAAATCCACCCGAATATTCAGTTCACTATGGAGGTGGAAAAGAATGGATGCCTTCCCTTCCTTGATATGTTGGTCAGAAGGAAGACAGATGGTACGTTGGGACATAAGTCTACGGCCTTTTTGCCTTACGCAGGAAGCATTTCCTACAGGATTGGCCGTACTTTGCGGAAATATAATGTGAAATGTGTTTTTGGACCACCTTCTGAGATTAAGGACCAGTTGGCGTCCTTAAAAGATGACCTCGGTTTGCGTAAGTCTGGTGTCTATCGTATTCCTTTCTTTTTTTCCCTTTATTGATTTTCAGTTCCCCCCGAAGGGGGCGGGCTGGCAGCAGCTTAGTACGCTGCTCTACAGCCTACAGACTTTTATTTTAAAAACGGAAGAAGAAAAGAAACAAGAAAAACAGGCGATAAAACGGTGACGTAAAGTGTAAAATGGCGGAAAAATGCTGAAAGTTAAAACAGAAAGCAAAAGGGGTTGGCAGTGTTAATAAAAGACACAGGACTCAGACAAGTAACATAGTACACACACAATTAAAAAACACGGCGACATTCTGGTTTCTGTTCGCAAGAGATAAAAAGCACACCCAGCGACAGTATGATGGCCGTTCGCAACACTTCCCAAAAAACACAACAAGAAACACTCACTGTAAAACACTCACTGTAAAACACTGCACGAAAAGGGTGGCACAAAGATGACACTCCCGAGCCAAAGGAAGATGGGGGGGGGGGGGACCTGGAGGAGGGGGAAGAACAAGGAGGGACGAAGGAGAAAAACGAAAAGGGGTGGGGAACCAAGGAGGGAGAGGACTAATAAAGGGGGAGAGGGGCAGGGCAGACGTGAGAGGGAATGAGAGGAGGCAGAGGAGGGAAACGCAAAAGGACTCGGGGGAGAGAAGGGGGCAGAGAGAGGGGAGGTGGGGAAAAAAGAGGATGGAAGGGGGGGAAAGGGAGCCCGCGAAAAGGACGAAAGGAGGGGGAGTGAGGATCAGAGTTGATAGGAGGGATAAATGGAGGGAGAGAGGGCATCATCCGGGAGGGGGAGTTGATGGAAGCGGATGCGGATATGTTCGAGGAATAGGAGCAGATGGGGGAAAGGAATGAGATCATAGAGGATCCGCGTGGGGGACGGGAGGCGTATATGGAAGGCGAAGCAGAGTGCATGACGCTCAAGGATCTGGAGGGACTTATAGAATTGTGTGGGGGGGGGGGGGGGGCAGATATCCAGGTAGGACTGGCATAACAGAGAATGGGACGGATTGAGGATTTGTAGGTGTGGAGGATGGTAGAGGGGTGCAACCCCCATGTCCGGCCAGAGAGGAGTTTGAGGAATCGGAGGCGGTTGTGGGCTTTGGATTGTATGGAGCCAAGACGAGGGATCCAGGTGAGGTGACAGTCAATGGTGAGGCCAAGGCAGGTGAGGGTGGGGGTGAGGCAGACAGGACGAGCGCAGACAGTAAGGGAGAAATCCAGAAGCTGGAAGGAGCGAGTGGTATGACCTATGATGATCGCCTGGGTCTTGGAAGGATTGATTTTCAGGAGCCACTGGTTACACCATGCAGCAAAAAGGTCAAGGTGATTCTGGAGAAGGCGTTGGGACCGTTGGAGGGTAGGAGCGAGCGCGAGGAATGCGGTGTCATTGGCATATTGCAAGAGGTGTACTGGAGGGGGGCTTGGGGCATATCTGCCATGTACAGGAGGTAGAGGAGAGGGGAGAGGACAGAGCCCTGGGACACACCTGCAGAGGCATAGAAGGTGTGGGAATTGGCATTATGGATGGTAACATAGGAGGGGCGGTGGGAGAGGAAGAAGGCCATCAGACGGATGTAGTTGATAGGAAGGGTGTAGGTTTGGAATTTAAACTGGAGACTGGGATGCCTTTTTGAGGTCAAGGGAGACAAAAATGGCGGAGTTAAGCTGGAGGGAAACTAGATGAGTGAGGCGGAGGAGTTGGTCATCAGCAGAGAAGGAAGGTCGAAAGCCACATTGGGTGTCGGGGAGGAGGTGGTTTTGGCAGAGATGGTGATGGATGCGCCGGGAAAGGATGGATTCCAAGATCTTGCTGAACACTGATGTGAGACAGATAGGACGATAGGAAGAGGCATCAGATGGAGGCTTGTTGGGTTTGGAGAACATCAGGATACGGGAGGTTTTCCACAGGTCATGATAGAAGCCAGTGGCAAGGATGACATTGTAGAGAGTGGCAAGGAATGAAAGGAAGGAGGGAGGGCAGTGTTTGAGGTGGCGGTAGGTAATGCAGTCGTGGGCGGGAGCAGTGTTGCGTTTAGTGTGGAGTGTGAGGCTGATGTCTTGTGTAGTGATGGGAGTGTTAAGTTCAGATGGTGGTGAGTGGCCCAAGTACTGGACGCTAGGAGCAAGGGGAGGAACAGAGGTATTTGTATGGTCCATGACGTCAGGGAAGAGGGAATAATAAAATTGTGTATCAACTTGGATGGAAAAACATCAGAGAGGTGAGAGGCAAAGTGGTTGGCCTTACTGAGGTTGTCAGGAAAGGGACAGTCATTAAGGAGGAGAGGGTACTCGGGGGTGGGGCGGTTCCCAGTAAGGCGGTGGAAAGCAGACCAATACTTGGAAGAGCTTATGGGGAGCGTGTTGTTGAGTTCTGTACATGTCTGGCGCCAGGCACGGCGTTTCTTCACAGTAAGCAGGTTGCGGATGTGTCGTCGTAATTGCTGGTGGCGGGTAAGTGTATCCCGGTCACGAGTGCGGAGAAAAGATTGGTTGAGGCGGCAGGACTCTCGAAGAAGAAGGACAGCCTGTGGAGGCAGTGCGGGGCGGTGAGGGTGGATGGCTTTGGTGGGGACATGGGTGGCGATGGCGTCAGACAAGGTCTGGTGCAGGAAGGCAGCAGTGCGAGAGATGTCATCAGGAGATTGGAGGGTTAGGTCATGGCCGTCAACCTGGGTGTGAATGGAGTCCCGGTAGGCATCCCAGTTGGCACGGGAGTAATCATGGACAAGTTTAGGAAGGACGTCGGGGCGAGGAGCATTGCAGGGATGGGGACTATTAGAGACAGTGAGGAGAAAAGGAGCATGGTCACTGCCAATGAGGTCAAGGACATCTGTGGTGATGCGCCCAAGGAGGTTGGGAGAGGCAAGGACCACTTCAGGAGTGGTGGTGGATTCGGGTTGGGTGTGCTGAGGCAGGGGAACCAGGTCTCCCTGGAGGGTGGTGAGAAACTGATGCCACTGCTGGAGGTCGGCAGGATCACGGCTGTGGATATTGAGGTCGGCGGTAATCACGTAGGTGGAGAAGGTGCAGTCAATATGGGCCAGGAAATCATATGGGATGGGGGTGCGAGGGGGGACATAAATGGTGGCACAGGTGATGGTAAGGATGGGGAAGAAGAGGCTGAGGGTGAGATGCTCGGCAGGATTGTTAAGGAGAGGTTGGGGCAGGACCGGGAGGTGCTTGAGGTGGCCTATAGCAACTCCACCACGCGCCAGAGGCGGTGCGGTGAAGTGTGTAAGGAGCTGTGGAGATGGAGATACGGGGTTGAAGGAAGGTTTCATTTAGGACAAAGGCATCCACGCGGTGCTGATGGAGGGTGTGGAGGAAGAGTAGTTTGTGGGTGGGCAGGGAGCGAATGTTGTGGTACAGGATACGATAGGGTTGTTGTACCATGGGAGGGGAGAGTTATACAAAGGTGGCGAGAGGGCTGAAGATGAAGTGGGCCTGATTTTGGGAGTATATGGCATAGGTGGTAAGATGGAAGATGGAACGGGCAGTGAGGGCGATTTGGGAAAGGGTGTGGGAGCGCTGGAAGTGTGGATGTTTTGGAGCACAATGGTCATGAAACGGATGATGTCCTCTGCAGTAGGTGGAGGGTGGAGCGAGTTGTTGGGGTGGATGGGGTCATCAACAGGACGGACAGGGACGGTGAGCTCAGGGGTGACCGGAGGAGGTTTCACTTTACACTTCGAGGAGTAGGTAGGATGTGGTTCGTTACAAGTGTTGCAGGAGGGGTGAGAGGTGAGCTTGGGGCAATTCTTGAGGAAGTGTGAAGCTTTGCAGTGGGGACAAGTGGGGGGGTTCTTGGAGGCAGAGGTAACATGGTCGTTGTATGTGAGACAGCGTTGGCAGTGGTAGCATTGGAATGGGAGGGGTCCACCTTATGATGGCGATTGTAGATGAGGGCTCCCTCGGTGAGGAGGCGGTCAATGGAGGAGGATTCAGTGAATATCTGCATGAGAAAAGTCAGCCCAGCATCATTGAAGATGCGACGGGCCGAGCGGATTTCACTGTCAGGCCGGGAGTCGAGTTCCACCAACACCTCAGCCTCCGTGATCATGGGGCTAAGCTTCGTGATCACAGTGGTGAAGGTCGGCAGACGTCGGGGAGGTCGAGGCTGATGGGGAGAGGACAGGGTGTGGTAGGGGGTGAGGGTAGCACGTCGGCCAAATTGGATACGGAGGATGCGGGAGAGGAGATCAGTGTGGAAGGAAGCATTGAGGGATTTAATGAGGACCGAGTCCTTGTGAGGAATCAGAAGGGAGATGGGGGAATCGGAGTAGTATTTCCGGATGGTGAGGGTGAGGGACTGGGCATCAAGGATTTGAGGGCCAGGATTGGAGAGGACAAAGGTGTGGGTGGCATGCGTGGCAGGGGTCGGGGTCGGGGTCGCGTCCACGGGGGTGGGTGGGTCACGGGGATCGGGGGTTTTTTTGGAGGAGATTTCAGGGGAAGGGTCAACATTCGGGCGCTTTGAAGGTTTCGTGGTCACTACCAGGTGGAGAGGGGGCTGGGGGACGGGTTGCAGGGGGAGATGGCGGGGGGAAGTACCACCCTGAGCAGCGGACGACGCAGAGGGAGGGGGCGTGGGTGTCACGGAGACTGTGGAATGGCGAGCCGAAATCCGTGCCGGCTCGAAGCCCGTCGGAGGCGGTGCAGGGAGTGGCAGAAAGTCAGTAGCTGTCGATGGGGCGACAGTGATAGGGGAGGGAGAGTTGGGTGTGGTTACAGCCGAAAGTGGCGCAGGGGTGGGGTGGACAGGGAGAGAAGGAACGACGGGAAGGGGGGTGGAGGATGAGCTCCATGTGATGGTGGTTGGAGCAGCGGAGGGAGAGGTGAAAATGATAGTGGTGGTGGGTTGGGACATGGTGGCGTCGCGCGAGAAGGGCGGCGGCGGCGGCAGACGGCGGTGGCGGCGAGCACCGGCAGGCGGCGACCGGGCAGCGGCGGCGGCGGCGGCGGCCCGGCAGGCGGCGGCGACGGCGGTGGCGGCGAGGAGGACCGGACGGCGAGCAGTAGTGACGGCGGGCAGACGACACGGCAAGGAAACGGTGGGGCTCTTCCACGTCGAAGATACACCCTGAGAGTAGCCCAGGCAGTGCAAGTCCTCGATGAGGAAGTGAGGGAATCCAACCCTCGAATGATCGTATTCCTTGCAGTTGTGGCATGTCATATATTGAGTGAAAATCTCTCGGTGTACATGCCGCGTCAATTCAGGATAAAACTCCAAGCTTTCGACCACTACCTCCATGGTCGTCGTCAGGGCTAAAACTGACTGTCGTGAACTAGCAAGGAATAAAACCAGTTTTCCGACCACCTTGGAAAATTAAGGAGGTGTTGAGACCAGTCAAAGATAGTCTCGGCTTAAGTGCCGGGAATTTATACTATTCCTTGCGAATGCGGCAAGAATTACGTGGGCCAGTCTGTAAGAACCGTTGCCGACCGCTGCATCTAGCACCAGCGCCACCTGAAATACAGGTATTTGGAAAAATCAGCGGTGGCTGAACATAGCCTGCTTAACAAGCATGAGATTTTATTTGAAGAAACCGGAGTAACAGCCCACGCATCGAATTACTGGGACTCTGTGATCCGGGAAGCAGTCGAAATTAGACTTAGCGATAATAACTTTAACAGAGACAGTGGCTATGCACTTAGCAACACTTGGAAGAGTGCACTGGATAAAGAAAAATCGCAGAGAAGAACTTCCCGCACTTTACCTACTGATTCAAGGGATGGCACTGCAAGCAACGCGGGATAGAAACTACATCTATGGAAGTAGAGGGCACCACTTCACTACGCGCCATATTGCTGTTGCTAAGACGTATTCCAGCCAATCAGGAGCCGTCCTTTGCATATAAAAGTGGGAACCTCGCTGGTTCACGACAGTCAGTTTTAGCCCTGACGACGACCATAGAGGTAGTGGTCGAAAGCTTGGAGTTTTATCCTGAATTGACGCGGCATGTACACAGAGAGATTTTTACTCAAGAAATACGTCGCGAAAGACTTCGTAGCCATGTCATATATTGGTCAGACAATCAGGACTGTGGAAGACCGGTGTATTGAACATAAGCGTCACACACGCTTACAACAGCCGAGCAAATCCGCTATTGCAGAACATTGCCTTGACACCGGTCATCCTAAGGAATACAACAACACGGAGATTCTGGCTTGCATGTCCAGCTATTGGGATAGTGTCATTAAGGAAGCTGTTGAAATCAAACTATCAAGCAATCTTATAAACAGAGATGGTGGATTTTGTTTAAATGCTGCTTGTAATCCGGTTCTGTCTCTCATCAAAAAACAGAGGGACGGAATTAGTGCTACCTCACCTGTTGATTAATAGTCACTATCGATATTTCGCAGGAGAGCTTCTGTAAAGTTTGGAAGGTAGGAGGCGAGGTACTGGCAGAAGTAAAGCTGTGAGTACCGGGCGTGAGTCGTGCTTCGGTAGCTCAGATGGTAGAGCACTTGCCCGCGAAAGGCAAAGGTCCCGAGTTCGAGTCTCGGTCGGGCACACAGTTTTAATCTGCCAGGAAGTTTCATATCAGCGCACACTCCGCTGCAGAGTGAAAATCTCATTCTGGAAACATCCCCCAGGCTGTGGCTAAGCCATGTCTCCGCAATATCCTTTCTTTCAGGAGTGCTAGTTCTGCAAGGTTCGCAGGAGAGCTTCTGTAAAGTTTGGAAGGTAGGAGGCGAGGTACTGGCAGAAGTAAAGCTGTGAGTACCGGGCGTGAGTCGTGCTTCGGTAGCTCAGATGGTAGAGCACTTGCCCGCGAAAGGCAAAGGTCCCGAGTTCGAGTCTCGGTCGGGCACACAGTTTTAATCTGCCAGGAAGTTTCATATCAGCGCACACTCCGCTGCAGAGTGAAAATCTCATTCTGGAAACATCCCCCAGGCTGTGGCTAAGCCATGTCTCCGCAATATCCTTTCTTTCAGGAGTGCTAGTTCTGCAAGGTTCGCAGGAGAGCTTCTGTAAAGTTTGGAAGGTAGGAGGCGAGGTACTGGCAGAAGTAAAGCTGTGAGTACCGGGCGTGAGTCGTGCTTCGGTAGCTCAGATGGTAGAGCACTTGCCCGCGAAAGGCAAAGGTCCCGAGTTCGAGTCTCGGTCGGGCACACAGTTTTAATCTGCCAGGAAGTTTGATATTTCTGATGTTGGTTATCTTTGGTTGTGTACTGGCTCTGCGTTTACTTGTTTTGTGTGTGGTTTCTTCCTTGTTTTTCCTCTTTGAACCTAGGTGTTAAATTCTCTTGCACATTGATTCCTCGTTGCAGTTGTGCCTTGAGAATGGGAGGGTGGTCGACGATGTCACGCGGCAGCAAACCCGCAAGTTGTTTGAACAACTGAGCAATAACATCACGCCTGCCTACGTGCTGTGGCTGTGAATTTATCCGGTAGACTCGTGCACTGACTTCCATCACCACATTTGTCCCCGGTCTACCAATACTAATTTCCATCCGCTTACGGACACGGCTTGACCAACATGCCACATATAATACTCAATGTAACGAATCGCTCCTGTTCCTCGCCCTCCAGCTTTTTTTCTTTTTTAATCTCTGGCGCATACTGCCACATTTTACGATTTTTTTCCCTCATTAACAGGCCAGCAGAGATTAAACGGCGCGCCCCCATTGTCCTCAGAGCAATTAATTACGCGCCTAATATTCCGGCGGGCAATTTATGAGGTCGCGGCCTACTCTTCATTTTTACGCTGTGTCTTCGGCCGCGCCCGCGGACAATGCCGAGGGGTGGGGGGAGGTACGTGGGCCGCAGTGCGCGGATTACAGCCCCCCCCCCCGCTCTCCTTTCTAGCCCCCCCCCCCACCCCTGGAGAATACCGTGCTCCAGCGTGGTCGAGATACCAGCCCTGTGGCTCATTACCACTCCAACCCCCCCATCCCTCACCCCCTGGCGCCACTTCGCACCGTTTGTTTAAAATATAAATGACGTGCTAGAGAGCCCTTTATAAGACGTGCCGCGCGCGTGTGCGATAGCTCCGCTATTGCCGAGCCTTTGTTCGCCGGCCGAGATGGCCGCTGCAATTTATAGTCCTTTTCCGCGTTGCACCTTCCACCCTGCCGAGAGCCAATTAGCCACCAGCTGCTGCTATTCACGGGCGCTCCGTTCCGTGTCAGATACCGCTCACCGCTCAGCGTGGCTACCGATAGAGGTGCTCTGTCGTCGTTTTTCCCCCCTTCATCCACCGCTCGTGTCGGGCTGGCGAGATAATTTCGTTGTTGTGAAACATGCTTTCGTTACAGTTCACAGACGTGCCGGCTGAGATTGGGTAGTTTATTTTAGCTACTGCTTTAATGGATACACAGAACCGGACCATAACACAACAAGCGGGCACCATCGAGATTAAGATGGTGGTTACATCAAAGGATAAGGAAACATCTATAACAGGTGTCACGGATCTATAATCTGAATGGCATAACGTAACGTCGGAGTTCCTCACAGTTCTATTCTCTCACCAACGCTACTGATCCATATGAAACTTCCTGGCACATCGAAACTGTGTGCTGGTCCGAGACTCGAACCTGCGACCTTTCCCTTTCACGTACAAGTGTTCTACGATATGAGCTACCTAGCACAGCTCATGACGCGTCCTAACAGCTTTACTTCTACAAATAATGTTAATAGGTCGGGCAACCACGGCTAAAAACTTGTACATACTATGATGGACAATCAAACAATTTAAAATCGTAAATGGTAAAATTGTCTATATTAAACTGAGTAAAAGTCCAAATCCACAATAGCTGTTTATTGTGTTTTCACTGTATGACGACCGGTTTCATACCCGGGAGGTAGACTGTCATCATGCATCATTAGCAGTGCATCTCCAAAGCACTGTCTTTTAACAGTGTTTTGCAGATGTATTACCGATCATTCATGTTAGGTATCGGATGGTTCAAATGGCTCTGAGCACTATGGGACTTAACATCTATGGTCATCAGTCCCCTAGAACTTAGAACTACTTAAACCTAACTAACCTAAGGACAGCACACAACACCCAGCCGTCACGAGGCAGAGAAAATCCCTGACCCCGCCGGGAATCGAACCCGGGAACCCGGGTATCGGATGCCCACCTGCTGTTTCATCCAAGGTTTTACCGAGGAGTGACGTGTTTTGTGCTCATGTTTTCGTGGCACATGAAATATTTGTTTTATGTGACCTGAGGATATATCTCCACGGTATGAAACGGGTCATTATACAGTGAAAACGCAATAATCAGCTATTGCAGACTTCGACTTTCACTCAGATTAATATAGACTATTTTACCACCTCTCATTTTAAATTGTTTCATTGATTTTCACATTATGTACGAACTTTACTTCTGTCAGTATCTCATTTCCTACCCCCAAATCTTCACAGGTGCTCTACTTGCGTACTTGCGGAACTAGTACTCCTGGAAGTAACGATATAGTTGGGGACATAGCTAAGCCACAGCCTGAGGGACTGTTTGCACAATGAATTTTCACTCTGCAGTGGAGAGTGCGCTGATACGGAACTTCCCGGAAGCTCAAAACTGTGTGCTAATCCAGGATTGGCACCTGGGGCCGTTCCCTTTCGCAGGCAAGTGTTCTATCAGTTGCGCTGCGCAAGCACGCATCACTACACGTCCTCACAGCATTACTTCTACCAGTACCTTATCTCCGATCTTCCGACATTCACAGAAGTTCTTCAGTGAAACTTGCAGTACAAGCACTTCTGGAAGGAATACAACGAATTTTCGCTGTGCAGTGGAGTGAACGCTAACTTCCTGGTAGATGAAAACTGTTTGCTTAAACGGCACTCGAACTAGATACGTTTGGCTTTGGCGGGCAAGTGGTTGGTAAAGAACTTGTAAGTCCGCAGTTCGTGGTCGCGCAGTAGCGTCCTCGCTTCCCTCGCCCGGGTTCCCGGGTTCGATTCCCAGCGGGGTCAGGGATTTTCTCTGCCTCGTGATGACTGGGTGTTGTGTGATGTCCTTAGATTAGTTAGGTTTAAGTAGTTCTAAGTTATAGGGGACTGATGACCATAGATGTTAAGTCCCATAGTGCTCAGAGCCGTTTGAACCAAGAGAACTTGTCCAGGAAAGGCGAAGGTTCCAGTTTGGCACACAGTGTTGACTTGTCAAGAAGTTTCATATTAGCCCAGACTACGCTGCGAAGTGAACATTCATTCTCGAAGCATCCACATGATGTACGCAGTACTAATATGTCATAAAGGGTACTAGATATCAATATAAGGTTGGAATGGGTCTGTGGATAAAGATCTGGTCCCCCGCCCTTAATGGTCTGACCGCGTCGACCGCATGCGGCTGTGATACGCGCGCGAGAGAGGACGGATACCCTTTCCAAACGTTGGCGGAAGTTACCGAAGGTGGCCGATGCTATCCCGCCTGATAACGCAGCCGCGTGAGCGATTCTTGACAGCCACGCGACCACCACACGGATGCCACGCGCTTGTACTCGCTTGCATGTGGGCTGCGAATATGCAGTGTGCGCAGTCATAATGACACCACTATACATTACGCTTCCTTTTTCTTTCTGGTCAGGGCCATTAACATCAACGACTGTAACGGGTCGTATTAGTTGATTTGCTCAATTTATTCACGAGATGAGTGAACAAGAACAAGATGTCGTGCAGGACAATCCAAAAAGAACGCGATGCAAGAACTATGGCCATCCTATGTCACTCTTTTCTCTGGGTTTGTATTGTAAGGCCATGTTTAGAGTCCTCGTTTCTTTTGTTCATTCATTATATTCCTCCAGTTTTGTTTGTGATCTTCTATTTTGTCATTTATCGCCAATGTGCTCAGTTCTTGGCGAGACGTCCCGAAGAGGCGCCAGAGATGGTAGTCCGCTGCTGAGGCCTGTTGCAGGGTCGTCAGTGTGGGACATTCCAGCTACGACTATGGCCAGAGTCGTCCCACCTGCCAACTACTGTACACGCAAACAAAATTGACATTCGGCGCTGTGGCTGATGGGAGCGACTGCAAAGGCATTTCCCATTTACAGCCGCTCCCATCAGCCACGGCCCTGAGTGTCAACTTTGTTTGCGGGTTTAATGCCTGTCGCTATCGACACACTGCAGCCGTCTGCGACGCATCTTCTTCCGCGCCGGTGGCAACATGATGACCGACCGGTAAAAATGCACAACAGCTATCTCACTCTCTCTTCTCTCTCTCTTTCTAAGCCCGCCTGCCAGTTCCGTTTATTTCATACGAACCACGATCTGAGCACCCTGGTAACGACCCAGAGAAATTGGTAATTGTAATGGGAAATTAGTATAAATTAGTATTTCCTTTCGTTGTGAATGAACATAAATGGTACATTCATTTGAATAACAGTGCTCCAAAGGCATTTGACTTTTAAAAATAGTTATTTATGAGTAATTTCCTTAAATTCTACCTGCAGGAGTTCCTAATCATTCTTATTGAATACGCTAATGCGCCACTCAAGTCTACGAGGTGTGTGAGAAAAGTAATGAAACTGACAACACGGCGAACGATCTGGCAATGCTTTGTCGTTCTACTTGTGTAGACACTGGGTTCATCCCTTCCAGGTGCTCAGTCCGAGTTTCAGCTAGGTACAGCCATTACGTGATTTTTGAGAGCGCAAATAGTGAAGTTGTGTTTTCCTTCTGTATTACGAAAATGGAACAACGGAATCTAGAGTAACATTATACCATCAATTTTTGTGTTATACTCGAGGTATCCGCGAGTGGAAACTTTGAACAGTTGAAACAGGTCTATGGGAAACATTTCTTATCACGAGTACAAGTTTTTCCAGAGTACAAAAAGCATTCCTGCAAGTCAGAGGATGAGTTGAAGATGTACCTTGCTCGTGGAGGGCTTGAACATCAAACACCGACGCAAACGTGTACGTGCTCTTGAGAGATCAGACCGAATATCAAAAATATGGAAGATGGGCGACCTGTTAAACACTTTCACCAAACATAAAATTCTGACGGACGTTTTGCACACGCGAAAGGTTTGTGCCAAAATGGTGTCGCAAAATCTCACGACTGAACAGGAAGACAATCGAAGAAACGTTTGCGTTAATTTGCTTGAGACCAGTGCCAATGAATAAGGATGGTTCAGTAGTGTGATTGCAGGTGATGAATTATGGGTTTGAGACAAGGCGGTAAAGTGAGGAGTGGCACGGTGTGATATCTCCTACACCGAAAAAAGCTGTAATGAACAAAACACAGATCAAAACAATTTTGATTTTTTTTTTTTTACAGTAGGGGTACCGTGAGTGAAGAATTTGTTCCTCCGGGACAAACTGTCAACTAAGCGTTTTACAAAGATGTTCTTTAAAGGCTAATGAAAAACGCGAATTGAGTGAGAGTTGGCATTTCAGACAACTGGATGCTGCACCATAAAAACGCCCCATGTCACACGGCCATTCAAGTCACGAAATTTTGTACCTCAAAAGACATTCCGGTTGTTCCACAGCACTCTGTTCTCCAGTTTTGAGCCCTTGTGACATTTTCTTTTCCCGTAATTGAAAAAGTCTTAAAAGGACGTCAGCTCGAAACTGTGGAGGACATTCAAAAGAATGTGACCTACACGTTGCAGACCGTACCACTTGAAGCCTTTCGCCGCGCGGGGTAACCGTGCGGTCTGGGGCGTCTTGTCACGGTTCGCGCGGCTCTCACCGGCGGAGGTTAGAGTCCTCCGTCGGACACGTGTATGTGTGTTGTCCTTAACGTAAGTTAAATTAAGTAGTGTGTAAGCCTAGGGACCGATGATGACCTCAGCAGTTCCGTCCCATCGGAGCTTACCACAAATATCCAATCTGTCTGCTACCAAGACTAGGAACACAGCTGCCTTGAAGGAGACAATATTCTTGTTCGAAAAAAAAAAAACTTTGGTAGATAAAAAAAATCTGACTCATGACATTTCTCAAACGCATCGTATATACGAGGGTTGGAACTTACGTAGTGGCAACTATTTATTCACAGCCGATACAAAAGAGTTATATGTTTGCACCAGTTACTGTCTTTCAGAGTAGTCACCATCGTTGTGTAGAACCAGTTGCAGCGATGCGGAAGGCGTAGTATATCGTTAGCAGAGCCTGTTCTGTTGATGGTGCGAATGGAGCGGCCTACGGCCTGTCGAATCTCTGAAACAGTTCTGAAGCGAATGCCAGGAAGTGGTTCCTTGATCTAGTAAATCAAATCAAAGTCACAAGGACTTAAGTCGTATTACTGTTCGTTTTTGGAGCTCTGCGCATCCCAGCCAGCATTTTGCACGGCAATGCGCTGGGCTGGGCTGTGAATAAATATTTGTCGCTGTTTAAGTTCCAACCCTCGTATATCGTAATGGTATTAAAATTTCGATCACTACAAGGTGTATGATAAATCGCTATGCTTTATTTTGTTCTGCAATAAATCCTATAAACTTTTGCATGCAACTGAAATGCTACCGTTTACGTACATTTTACTTTTGCGTGCGTAAAATTCCACTGATATGAGTTTACGGTTCGTCGAACACTATACGAAATCGTTGCCTGAATGTGGTTTCTAAAGTGACTAAATACTCTTGATACCTCTTTGATTCAATGCTTGCTCTTGATAATAACTGTGGACAGCCCGAAAATATATTTAATCAATGAATTAGTTCAATCTTGAATTAATCAACTTAGCACAACGGATAATGCAACAGCAGGGAGCAGGCAATCAATTGGGGTAGCTGAATTATGGCATTTGCACAACTGTCTGGCACGATAAATAACCACACCTTTTTGTGATTTCATTAATGACTGATTCAACATGATTTCACAGTGGAAACTATACAGGATTGCTTTGTTATTTGGGTTTACGGGACTGTAACTACTAGCATGAACAGTGACGTTAATTCTCGTTAAAGATACACTTTATTGTGGCACTAAGCCCAAATCTCAGTAGAGACCAGGCATATACAATATACACTCCTGGAAATTGAAATAAGAACACCGTGAATTCATTGTCCCAGGAAGGGGAAACTTTATTGACACATTCCTGGGGTCAGATACATCACATGATCACACTGACAGAACCACAGGCACATAGACACAGGCAACAGAGCATGCACAATGTCGGCACTAGTACAGTGTATATCCACCTTTCGCAGCAATGCAGGCTGCTATTCTCCCATGGAGACGATCGTAGAGATGCTGGATGTAGTCCTGTGGAACGGCTTGCCATGCCATTTCCACCTGGCGCCTCAGTTGGACCAGCGTTCGTGCTGGACGTGCAGACCGCGTGAGACGACGCTTCATCCAGTCCCAAACATGCTCAATGGGGGACAGATCCGGAGATCTTGCTGGCCAGGGTAGTTGACTTACACCTTCTAGAGCACGTTGGGTGGCACGGGATACATGCGGACGTGCATTGTCCTGTTGGAACAGCAAGTTCCCTTGCCGGTCTAGGAATGGTAGAACGATGGGTTCGATGACGGTTTGGATGTACCGTGCACTATTCAGTGTCCCCTCGACGATCACCAGTGGTGTACGGCCAGTGTAGGAGATCGCTCCCCACACCATGATGCCGGGTGTTGGCCCTGTGTGCCTCGGTCGTATGCAGTCCTGATTGTGGCGCTCACGTGCACGGCGCCAAACACGCATACGACCATCATTGGCACCAAGGCAGAAGCGACTCTCATCGCTGAAGACGACACGTCTCCATTCGTCCCTCCATTCACGCCTGTCGCGACACCACTGGAGGCGGGCTGCACGATGTTGGGGCGTGAGCGGAAGACGGCCTAACGGTGTGCGGGATCGTAGCCCAGCTTCATGGAGACGGTTGCGAATGGTCCTCGCCGATACCCCAGGAGCAACAGTGTCCCTAATTTGCTGCGAAGTGGCGGTGCGGTCCCCTACGGCACTGCGTAGGATCCTACGGTCTTGGCGTGCATCCGTGCGTCGCTGCGGTCCGGTCCCAGGTCGACGGGCACGTGCACCTTCCGCCGACCACTGGCGACAACATCGATGTACTGTGGAGACCTCACGCCCCACGTGTTGAGCAATTCGGCGGTACGTCCACCCGGCCTCCCGCATGCCCACTATACGCCCTCGCTCAAAGTCCGTCAACTGCACATACGGTTCACGTCCACACTGTCGCGGCATGCTACCAGTGTTAAAGACTGCGATGGAGCTCCGTATGCCACGGCAAACTGGCTGACACTGACGGCGGCGGTGCACAAATGCTGCGCAGCTAGCGCCATTCGACGGCCAACACCGCGGTTCCTGGTGTGTCCGCTGTGTCGTGCGTGTGATCATTGCTTGTACAGCCCTCTCGCAGCGTCCGGAGCAAGTATGGTGGGTCTGACACACCGGTGTCAATGTGTTCTTTTTTCCATTTCCAGGAGTGTATTTAAACGATTATCATTTGTCATAAATCGACGACGTAACGACTTGTACATTGTTACGCTTAAGGCTTTTGGGAGCCATCAAGGGCACTCCAAGATAGCAAGTCAGAAACACAATGCAGAGAGCGCGCAAAAGTGTTAGCGATTAGGTTACCGGAGCTAAAAAGTGATACTAGAGCCCTGCAATTTGTAAACGCTCTGCTCAGCTGTACCAGGGGAGACGTTTCACTTCAGAGAATTAACTGGTAACTCCATCCACCGCTTAGACAGTGTTGTAAGGTGTCACAATAGAAGACGGCCACGAAAAGGCACGTCTTAGAACAGGTGGCAAGCTTCATACTTACTCATGAAAACGGCAGCGTCAGTGGGCTTATACAGGAGAGAGGGATGGAAGGAGTATATGGAGGGTATATACTAGGGCGATGTTCTTGAGGACAATATTATGGAAATGGAACAGGATGTAGATGAATATGAAATGGAAGATACGATACTGCGTGAAGAGTTTGACAGAGCACTGAAAGACCTAAGTCGACACAAGGACCCGGGAGTAGACAACATTCCATTAGCCTTGGGAGAGCCAGTCCTGACAAAACTCTACCACTGGTGCGCAAGATGTATGAGACAGGCGAAATACCCTCAGACTTCAAGAAGAATACAATAATTCCAATCTCAAACAAACCAGGGGATGACAGATGTGAAAATTACCGAACTATCAGTTTAATAAGCCACGGCTGCAAAATACTAACACGAATTCTTTACAGACGAATGGAAAAACTGGTAGAAGCCGACCTCGGGGAAGATCGGTTTGGATTCCGTAGAAATGTTGGAATACGTGAGGCAATACTGACGTTACGAC
The DNA here is from genome assembly GCF_023864275.1 of Schistocerca cancellata. Classification (NCBI taxonomy): domain Eukaryota; kingdom Metazoa; phylum Arthropoda; class Insecta; order Orthoptera; family Acrididae; genus Schistocerca; species Schistocerca cancellata. The sequence continues at coordinate 881,203,923 of NC_064628.1, forward strand.
TTATCTTAGAAAATAGATTAAGGAAAAGCAAACCTACGTTTCTAACATTTATAGAAACCTTTTGACAATGTTGACTGGAATACTCTCTTTCAAATTCTGAAGGTGGCAGGGGTAAAATACAGGGAGCGAAAGGCTATTTACAATTTGTACAAAAACAAGATGCAAGTTATAAGAGTTGAGGGACATGAAAGGGAAGCAGTGGTTGGGAAGGGAGTGAGACAGGGTTGTAGCCTATCCCCGATGTTATTCAATCTGTATATTGAGCAAGCAATAAAGAAAACAAAAGAAAAGTTCGGAGTTGGTATTAAAATCCATGGAGAAGAAATAAAAACTTTGAGGTTCGCCGATGACACTGTAATGCGGTCAGAGACAGCAAAGGACCTGGAAGAGCAGCTGAACGGAATGGACAGTGTCTTGGAAGGAGGATATAAGATGAACATCAACAAAAGCAAAACGAGGATAACGGAATGTAGTCGAATTAAATCAGGTGATGCTGAGCGTATTAGATTAGGAAATGAAACGCTTAAAGTAGTAAATGAGTTTTTCTATTTGGGGAGCAAAATAACTTATGATGGTCGAAGTAGAGAGGATATAAAATGTAGACTGGCAATGGCAAGGAAAACGTTTCTGAAGAAGAGAAATTTGTTAACATCGAGTATAGATTTGTCAGGAAGTCGTTTCGGAAAGTATTTGTATGGAGTGTAACCATGTATGGAAGTGAAACATGGACGATAAATAGTTTGGACAAGCAGAGAATAGAAGCTTTCGAAATGTGGTGCTACAGAAGAATGCTGAAGATCAGATGGGTAGATCACATAACTAATGAGGAGGTATTGAACAGAATTGGGGAGAAGAGGAGTTTGTGGCACAACTTGACTAGAAGAAGAGATCAGTTGGTACTACATATTCTGAGGCATCAAGGGATCACCAATTTAGTATTGGAGGGTAAAAATCGAAGAGGGAGACCAAGAGATGAATTCACTAAACGGATTCATAAGGATGTAGGTTGCAGTAGGTACCGGTAGATGAAGAAGCTTGCACAGGATAGAGTGGCATGGAGAGCTGCATCAAACGAGTCTCTGGACTGAAGGCCACAACAACAATAACAACAACAGAGAGCTACTACAGCACTCCCCACACACAAAAAGGCTGTGGCAAGGGGGGGGGGGGCGGCTGGAGGGGACGTGAAACACTGTTGTTGCTGCCCATGATAAGGGTGGTAGTGACGTTTAGCTTTCAGCTGAACGCTGATTCTACCAAACTTGGAGTTTGTTAATTTAAAATCCAGAAGCGTCCCAACTACCCAGCAGGAGAAGGGGAGGCATCTAGACGTGACTGGCCAGAGGCGCCCTGGAGATGCAGAGCGACTCGCCAGATTGACCGAATCTTATGAAGTGCCTGTGGACTGGTGGGTCGACTGTAGGAAGGAGGAAATAGTGCCGCACAACGATTCTTTAAAAAAACCATATTTTTATATTCATACAGTCAGTCGGATCGTTGGAGCGCCGCTCCGTGTCACTCGTGGCTAGCCTCGGTAAGTTCCGACATTGTTTTTCTCAAGTTTTTACTTAACGTGCTGCCAGTGTTCGCTACTTCTGTTAAAGCCCAGTCCCATGGATTCAGACACTGACTTCTGCTGTGCAACCAGTTGCCTTATTAGCTTTTCTCTAATGTTTAGAATTCGCCTTCAGTTTAGTGGTTAGTCTGATTGCATATAAATAATGTTAATCAGACCCCTGAATTCCACGAGTCCCCTGCTGCAAGCATCCTCTTCGATTCCCAAAATCCGCGCCTCTCGTAGGTGTCCCGTAACAGTGTTTGGCGCTGATTCAAGTCATCAGCCTGCCTCATTAGCCTATCTTTCTGCATTTGCTCCTCAACACGCCGAAATTGCAGACTGACCTAAAACCTTCTGTCTGCCCTCTATCCTGTGTAAGGACATGATAGGTTGCAAGGACACAGGTTAATACGAGGGTGAGTCAAATGAAAACCTTAAATTTATAATAACAAATCGAAATTTCGCGTCGTTATCCTGTAAGTTGGTAAGCGTGCTACAAACAGCGTGCAGAATGGCCTGTAGGTGGCAGCATAGTGCAGATCCACACATACCGTCGCAGTATCAGTATAAAGATGGCCGCCCCACTTGCGACTTGCACCAGGGAAGAACAGCGTTCTGTTATTCGGTTTTTGCGTAGTGAAAGTATGAAATCTATTGAAATTCATCGACTAATGAAGGTTCAGTAAGGTGATGCATGTTTGTTACAGCAGCAATTCTACGAATAGAGTAGTAAGTTCGCAAATGGTGTGACTTCAGTGGAAGATGCTCCTCGTACAGGTCAGGCACGAGTTGTGACTCCACAGAACATTGCAGCAGTTGAAACCATAGTGAAGGAAAACCGCCGAGTGACACTGAATAACATTGCAGCATGTTTACAGATTAGCCATGGGTCAGCACACCACATTGTGCTTGATGTGCTCCAGTTTCACACAGTGTCTGCAAGATGGACGCCACGGCAGCTGACTCATGAAATGAGAGAACGACGTGTTGATGCTTGTGAAGAACTTCTACGGCGATTTGTGGGGACGAATCCTGGGTTCACTTTCACCAACCGGAAATGAAGAGAGCGAGCAAAGAATGGCGCCATTCGTCATAACCAAAACCAAAGAAGTTTCGAACAGACCATCAGCAGGGAAGGTTATGCTCTCTTTTGGGACTAAGAAGGAGTCATTTTGGAGCAATACGTGCCTAGAGGGACCACTGTCACCAGTCCGTCATACACAGATGTCCTAAAACATCATCTGCCGCCCGCAATCAAATCAAAGCGACGTGGATTGCTGTCAGCAGGTGTCCTTTTGCAACATGACATTGCAAGGCCCCACACTGCCCGAACAACAGTTGCAATCATCGCAGACCTGCAATTTGAGTGTCTTCATCATCCAACATACTAACCAGACCTTGCCCCAAGTGATTTCCATATGTTTGGGCGACTCCAAGACGCAATGGGAGGAAAGAAGTTCCGTTTGTAAGTAGGCTGTTTAGGTTCTTATATTGGTAACGCCGCCGCCACGTAGCGCTCTCTGTATGAAAATCACTGGCTGTGCTGAGTGCAGTCTGTGGCTAGTTTGCATTGTTGTCTGCCATTATAGTGTTGGGCAGCTGGATGTGAACAGCGCGTAGCGTTGCGCAGTTGGAGGTGAGCCGCCAGCAGTGGTGGATGTGGGGAGAGAGATGGCGGAGTTTTGAAATTTGTTATACTGGATATTATGAACTGCTATATATATTATGACTATTAAGGTAAATACATTGTTTGTTCTCTATTAAAATCTTTCATTTGCTAACTATGCCTATCAGTAGTTAGTGCCTTCCGTAGTTTGAATCTTTTATTTAGCTGGCAGTAGTGGCGCTCGCTGTATTGCAGTAGTTCGAGTAACGGAGATTTTTGGTGAGGTAAGTGATTTGTGAAAGGTATAGATTAATGTTAGTCAGGGCCATTCCTTTGTAGGGATTTCTGAAAGTCAGATTGCGTTGCGCTAAAAAATATTGTGTGTCAGTTCAAGCACAGTCATGTATAAATTTTTCTATGGGGACGTTTCACGTTCTGATGAAGAGGTACGCCACGCGGTGCATGAGTGGTTGCGCGGACTACGAAAAGAATTTTTTTTCTAAAGGAATTTATGCACTTTGTAAACGCTGGAGGACTTTCATTGAGCGTGGGAGATATTACGTTGAAACATGATACAGCTTTGTACCGCTTCTGCACAATAAATAAGATGAAAAAATATTTAAGGTTTTCATTTGACTCACGCTCATACAAACACGAGCTAAACAATTGCAAATGTGAAATGCTGGTACATCAGAAAACGGATATATCCGCCAGAATGTTGAATGCAAGCATGCAGACGTGCACGCATTGTGTTGTAGAGGAGCCGGATGTCAGTTTGTGGGATAGATTGCTCTGAGCACAGTGGGACCTTCTGAGGTCATCAGTCCCGTAGAACTTAGAACTACTAAAACCTAACTAACCTAAGGACACCACGCGGTTCCAGACTGAAGCGCCTAGAACCGCACGGCCACACCGGCCGGCTTTATGGGCTAGAGCTGAATGCCTGTTGCACTTGGTCGGTGGCTAAAAGGCCGGTTAAATCCCGGCGGTGGGTGACGCTGGAGCTGTCGTCCCATGATGCCCCATATGTGGTCGACTGGGGACAGATCTGGTGATCTAGCAGTCCGAGGCACCATGGCGACACACTGTACTGCATGTTGTGTCACAGCAGCGGTACGTAGCCGAGCGGTATCATAATGGGAAACGCCCTCTGCAATGCTGTTCATGACTGACAGCACAACAGGTGGGACCGCCAGTCCGAAGTAAAAATTGACATCACGGAAGTAACGAATGGGTAAGGGGTGGTGTCAGTGGGATGCACGCTACAGTCCTTCAAGTAACCGATTTGTAAACTCACTGTGGTGTCACCCGCTGCTCAGATTGGTGCTGCAGATGTCGTACGATGCGCCAAACCCATACGCCGAACACGATGGTCTTCCCTGTCGGTAGTGCCACGTGACCGGCCCGAACCCAGCATTCACGTGAACACTGCTGCCAACAGACATGTACAATGGCTACATTCCTGGCAAGGAATATCGCAGAAGGAACATCCAGTTTCTTGTAGAGCCACTACACGACCTCGTTCAAAATCAGTGAGGTGTTTGTCGCCTTTAAGGCATTCTTGAGTAACATCAGTTCACCTCATCCAGTCTCAAAGATAACTAACGCTCATCACCGTTACAGTGTGTATGAGCCGTGGCGACTGGCTGTAGGGTATTCTACTTGCATAGCTGATATCGATAATCGGCTTTTTTTTTAATTCTCGAATTAGAAACATGCAAATTTACAGTAGCCATACACATCAATAAATATGTACATATATATACACAAATTGTATTTATATTAGATGTGCCCAGTACTTTGCAACCTCCAAGGCGCTTGGAGTGGCTTGCAGGAGGTCAATCTTGGTGCAGGATGTAGGACACAAAAGGCACTGGAGCGTGTGGCTTGTGGTTTGTTCTTGTCCACAATCACAGGACGTATCTTCTGTTATGAAGCCCCATCTCTTCAGGTTGTCTCTGGATCGTCCAACTCCTGATCGTAATCTGTTTAAAGATTTCCGCACCAGCCAGCTCTCATTGTGTCCAGGAGGTAGTTCTTCAGCTTCTGGCGTCTGCAGGTGAGGCGTCGACTTCTTCCATAACTCCAGCCTTGCCTTCTCTGGTGAAATGGTGAGCTTCTCGGATGTTCTCAGGAAGCTCTTTCCCAAGCTCGGCCGTCGCTGTGGTGGATTATGTCCGTGCAGTGGATGGGCACTGTCCTGTTCCACTTTCAGTCTCTCCTTGTTCGGCAGTCACTGTTCTGCGTATCCATGGTGGCGCTATTCCAGCCAGGCAGTAGAGCTTATCAGTTGGGGTAGGTCTTAAGCAACCTGTGATCAACCTGCAGGTTTCGTTGAGAGCAATGTCTACTTGTCTGGCGTGAGATTACCTGTACCAGACTGGAGAAGCATATTCTGCAGTAGAAAAGCACAGTGCCATTGCAGAGCAGCGAGTAGTTTGTGGATGTGATCCCCACTGTGTCCCCGCTAGTTTGCGAATTAGGTTGTTTCGAGAGGAGATTTTCATTTTGGTGTTATTGCAGTGAGTTTTGAATGTCGGAGTTCTATCGAGGATATTCGGCTGTCCTGCTATCTTTGACGTCTCTCCCCGGCGGGTTTCCGGGTGAACGTGTGACGAGAGAGTCTCCGGTCGGCGTTCAACGAGCCAACTTGTGTTGAAAACAAGCCCGCGTCCCTAACCGTGGTGCATGGGCCTCGCCATGCCCGCCGCCCTTGTCTTTTGTCGCGCCGGATGTACGGCATACGGATGTACTCCGATCATTCGGCGCCTTGACGTGCAAAATTCTGGTGGATTCGTCGTCTCGCGCTAAACAGCTTCCCAGCTCGTTGTTTGCAAGCTCCGAGTTATGGATGACCTTTAATCTGTGTGTAACTAAGAAGATTGTTGAAACTTATTGTGGCATGGCTAGCTGCCGGAGATGGTTCTGAACTTGGTTCCACAGTAGCTACTTTAAGGAATTCCTCGTTTCGTTTCTCATCATCTGTGGTGTGTGTGTGTTTTCAGTGGTTTTCATGCAAATTTTAACTTGTTTTAGGACATATTGACCGCTTTGGGACTGTTTGCCGTTGTGTACGTGCCCAGCAGCCGTAGAGTTAATAGTTTAATCATTTGTCACGGCAGGATTTGGTATGGTTATTTCATGTTGAAAGAGCCTTAAGGCACTGGAAGTGATATCTAATATTCGTGCTAATATACTGAGAGACGGGTAATGTTAGAGTGTTGCTCCATAATAATTTGGGGGCATGCTTATTACAGGGTTATTACAAATGATTGAAGCGATTTCACAGCTCTACAATAACTTTATTATTTGAGATACACTCCTGGAAATTGAAATAAGAACACCGTGAATTCATTGTCCCAGGAAGGGGAAACTTTATTGACACATTCCTGGGGTCAGATACATCACATGATCACACTGACAGAACCACAGGCACATAGACACAGGCAACAGAGCATGCACAATGTCGGCACTAGTACAGTGTATATCCACCTTTCGCAGCAATGCAGGCTGCTATTCTCCCATGGAGACGATCGTAGAGATGCTGGATGTAGTCCTGTGGAACGGCTTGCCATGCCATTTCTACCTGGCGCTTCAGTTGGACCAGCGTTCGTGCTGGACGTGCAGACCGCGTGAGACGACGCTTCATCCAGTCCCAAACATGCTCAATGGGGGACAGATCCGGAGATCTTGCTGGCCAGGGTAGTTGACTTACACCTTCTAGAGCACGTTGGGTGGCACGGGATACATGCGGACGTGCATTGTCCTGTTGGAACAGCAAGTTCCCTTGCCGGTCTAGGAATGGTAGAACGATGGGTTCGATGACGGTTTGGATGTACCGTGCACTATTCAGTGTCCCCTCGACGATCATCAGTGGTGTACGGCCAGTGTAGGAGATCGCTCCCCACACCATGATGCCGGGTGTTGGCCCTGTGTGCCTCGGTCGTATGCAGTCCTGATTGTGGCGCTCACCTGCACGGCGCCAAACACGCATACGACCATCATTGGCACCAAGGCAGAAGCGACTCTCATCGCTGAAGACGACACGTCTCCATTCGTCCCTCCATTCACGCCTGTCGCGACACCACTGGAGGCGGGCTGCACGATGTTGGGGCGTGAGCGGAAGACGGCCTAACGGTGTGCGGGACCGTAGCCCAGCTTCATGGAGACGGTTGCGAATGGTCCTCGCCGATACCCCAGGAGCAACAGTGTCCCTAATTTGCTGGGAAGTGGCGGTGCGGTCCCCTACGGCACTGCGTAGGATCCTACGATCCTACGGTCTTGGCGTGCATCCGTGCGTCGCTGCGGTCCGGTCCCAGGTCGACGGGCACGTGCACCTTCCGCCGACCACTGGCGACAACATCGATGTGCTGTGGAGACCTCACGCCCCACGTGTTGAGCAAGTCGCCGGTACGTCCACCCGGCCTCCCGCATGCCCACTATACGCCCTCGCTCAAAGTCCGTCAACTGCACATACGGTTAACGTCCACGCTGTCGCTGAATTCTACCAGTGTTAAAGACTGCGATGGAGCTCCGTATGCCACGGCAAACTGGCTGACACTGACGGCGGCGGTGCACAAATGCTGCGCAGCTAGCGCCATTCGACGGCCAACACCGCGGTTCCTGGTGTGTCCGCTGTGCCGTGCGTGTGATCATTGCTTGTACAGCCCTCTCGCAGTGTCCGGAGCAAGTATGGTGGGTCTGACACACCGGTGTCAATGTGTTCTTTTTTCCATTTCCAGGAGTGTATTTTCACAATGCTTTGCACACACATAAAAAAACTCAAAAAGTTTTTTTAGGCATTCACAAATGTTCGATATGTGCCCCTTTAGTGATTCGGCAGACATCAAGCTGATAATCAAGTTCCTCCCAAACTCGGCGCAGCATGTCCCCATCAATGAGTTCGAAAGCATCGTTGATGCGAGCTCGCAGTTCTGGCACGTTTCTTGGTAGAGGAGGTTTAAACACTGAATCTTTCACATAACCCCACAGAAAGAAATCGCATGGGGTTAAGTCGGGAGAGCGTGGAGGCCATGACATGAATTGCTGATCATGATCTCCACCACGACCGATCCATCGGTTTTCCAATCTCCTGTTTAAGAAATGCCGAACATCATGATGGAAGTGCGGTGGGGCATCATCCTGTTGAAAGATGAAGTCGGCGCTGTCGGTCTCCAGTTGTGGCATGAGCCAATTTTCCGCGGGCTACGCGTGAAACTTGCCCGCACGCGTTCAACCGTTTCTTCACTCACTGCAGGCCGACCCGTTGATTTCCCCTTACAGAGTCATCCAGAAGCTTTAAACTGCGCACACCATCGCCGAATGGAGTTAGCAGTTGGTGGATCTTTATTGAACTTCGTCCTGAAGTGTCGTTGCACTGTTATGACTGATGTGAGTGCATTTCAAGCACGACATACGCTTTCTCGGCTCCTGTCGCGATTTTGTCTCACTGCGCTCTCGAGCGCTCTGACGGCAGAAACCTGAAGTGCGGCTTCAGCCGAACAAAACTTTATGAGTTTTTCTACGTATCTGTAGTGTGTCGTGACCATATGTCAATGAATGGAGCTACAGTGAATTAATGAAATCGCTTCAATCATTTTTAATAGCCCTGTATATATTCCAGTGAGGCTGTGATTTGAACTTGTTTTCACTACGATCTATTTGTGCTGCAGGCCATTTAAGTCTGCTCGTTTCCTGGCGTCTGTGCGGTTATGGATTCTTGTCAGGACCGCTCATTGTGAGGCCGGTCGGACTATATATAAATACCGGGTGATCAAAAAGTCAGTATAAATTTGAAAATTTAATAAACCACGGAATTATGTAGATAGAGAAGTAAAAATTGACACACATGCTTGGAATGACAGGGGGTTTTATTAGAACGAAAAAAAAACACCCCATATTTGCTAGACGCGTGAAAGATCTCTTGCGCGCGTCGTTTGGTGATGATCGTGTGCTCAGCCGCCAACTTCGTCATGCTTGGCCTCCCAGGTCCCCAGACCTCAGTCCGTGCGATTATTGGCTTTGGGGTTACCTGAAGTCGCAAGTGTATCGTGATCGACCGACATCTCTAGGGATGCTGAAAGACAACATCCGACGCCAATGCCTCACCATAACTCCTGACATGCTTTACAGTACTGTTCACAGCATTATTCCTCGACTAGAGCTATTGTTGAGGAATGATGATGGACATATTGAGCATTTCCTGTAAAGAACATCATCTACGCTTTGTCTTACTTTGTTGTGCTAGTTATTGCTATTCTGATCAGATGAAGCTCATTCTGTAGGACATTTTTTGAAATTTTGTATATTTTTGGTTCTAATAAAACCCTATCTCATTCCAATCATGTTTGTCAATTTGTACCTCTCTATCCACATTATTGTGTGATTTATTCAGTTTTCACATTTATACTGACTTTTTGATCACCCGGTATATACCGCGTGCTAGTGAGCCTGTGCACAAGCCGTGGGGAGTGAACGCTCGTATTGCCTGCCGGCCGTAGCGTTATTGCTTTCAAATACTGCTGTGGGCCGTAACGCTGTTCTCTAAAGTTAAGTGCAATTTGAGAATCATTCTGAGTCATTATGTCCGTTAGTTAAGTGAGGGCACTTTGTTAATATTTGCGTTTCTGTAAGTCATTTTACTGGTTGAGTTATTACTAGCCATTCTTATTTAACACTTATGTTAATCATCTGTGTATCTTTAATGAATGTGCAACTTGTTATTTTTCCTGTGTGCCAGTTTTGTGACCTTGGTTGGCCCACCTTGCATTTTCAGTATAAGCATGTTTCACTGTGGACCTTGATGTGGGCAGTTCAGCTTTATTAAGCTTTAAGAACTTTGTTTTTTAATGTATTTGTGGTATTATGTGGCTGTGTAACTTTGGGTTGGAAGTGTATAGTGTTACTAGTCTTTTGAGATATGGTTAAACAAGAACGATTGTTTATGATTATTTCATCGTGCCTACTATCTATGACTTTGGTTGCGGACGCAAAATATGATTCTTATTCGTGTTTATGTAATTCAATTAAAGTGAAGATTTGTATATTGCATCAGTAAGAGGGCAAATGTCCGAATTGAAGTTTATAATAAAATCTGTTTTGAGTCAAATTAAAATTGTAAAACAATCACAATCTTGTCCTTCACTAGTGATCCCGGGCTTCCTATTTCCTTTAAATGGCTGTGGTGAGATTGTAATTTTTTATTTTCTAAAGAACTGAGTCGTACCATGCTTCAGTGTATTTAAAGCAAATCCGATTTGCATCCTCATAGTGACGCTACTGGTGCCACTCTTATGCAACTGACGCGATATCCGAATAGACATCATCTTTCTGATGTAGAAACACGCCTACCAACTTTCGTTCATGTCTCACAACTCCTTCTTGGTGTGGCAATTTTTTCCGTCAGAGTACATATGAATCAACAATACATCCTATCAAATCCTTCACCTGATCACGAGTTTAGCTTACTACGAAATTGTACATTATCGATCAATCTGTAATGACCATGCAGCCAACACCACGTGGGAGATTGGAAGTCAATGGAAAAATTTCACCAACATGCACGCAAAATCTACCATGGAATTACACAAGAACGTCCGTTGTTCATTGACTATGCAGCCAACACCATGTGGCTGATCGGAAATCAGTGGCACAGCTATGTAATAGCCGTATTGGATTGTTTTTCGATTAACAGCAAGTGTTGACACATGCAAATCCTATCCTTACTCACTTAATAAGCAATGGTCCTTTCTCCATGCAGTTATACTTATGTGGGAGCATGGAGAAAAGCAAATATAATCAAATTGAGGCATCTGAAACTGTTCAGTCCATTACGATCCTAATTTGTAAACAATAAGTTAAAATGACCACTGTTTGTTACAACGGTTTCGACCGTATGGCTGACGGATACACGATGTGTTAGGCCCATATGGCAAAGGAAAAACGATAAATATTCTGTAAAAGAGTTAACGGAAAGAAATAGACACAACTGGAGGGAAAAATTAATGGAAAAAACATTAAATGTGCTGAAGGTTTCAGACCGCTGGAAGTGAAATGAGCTCCATGTGCTCTTTAGAAAACTAAGCCCTGACCACTGAATGTATTTGGGAAACAATTACACAGGCTGATCGCAACATAATCATGTTTAAGACGGTTCTGAAAAAAAAACGGATTAGTTATTTGTAGTTACAATATACCTAATTAACCAAACAGCTTCACGGCGTTCTGCACAGAGTCTGTGACGTAGCAAATTATGACTAGTTGTTATCTTGCATTCAAAGCTTAGCTTGCCGTGGTGCCGGGAGGAGAGGAGATTTTGGTTCTCACGCTCACACAGATGACCCTGGCCACTGGGCCGGGCGAGCGGTGAACTTGACTTAATATGCTGCCTGCAATACGCTGCACACACTCTCTATGAAACTGAAGAAGAACTATTAAAAATTAATCGATCTTTTTCATACTTAATGTAACAACTTCTATGGCTAACACAACCATACTGCTAAACTTTCAATCCAATAACTTCAATACTTTTGGAGATATTAATTTTTACCTAAAACACTTAACAACCGTGCTGGCATCGTGAAACTTGAGTTAGGGACTGTAACGTGTTCATTTATAGTGTCAACTGAAACTACGACCAAGAGCGTAGGTTCACATAATCTAATTTTCTACAATTTTCTTTAGCCTCAAAACTATAGATTACTGACGTAATTAACAATACTTCCAAAAATTATTGCTTCATTGTGTTTTGGTTGTGTAAGTGTTTGGAGAGACTGATAGAGTGAACGGAGGACATACATAAAGTGAGAATGTGATATTGTATTAAAACTATGTAAATGTGTGCGTGAGAAAGTTGTTGTGCAATAGGGGAGTTTGTGACATACAGTATGTCCGAGAGAACTTGCTTTTGTAAAAGGCAGCCAGAAGGGGCGTTGAGTATTAATTTGTGAAAAGGGGAAACGTATTTTGTTTTCTTAAAACTAATTTTTTTTCGGAATTAGGAAATTTTTAGTCTAAATTGCTGCTGGTAGTGTGATTGGCTGACATTACAAATACCGCGAGTAAAGAAGTGCTCGAGATAATCCGACTGAATGCTTAACGTAAGAGCTAACAGGAATTCAGCATTTCACCGCGCATTGGACTAAGGTTTTGTGCCTCAAATCTAGCAGTCGAGGCAGTCGAACGGGAGCTGTCTTCTGGTAAACACCTGTGTTAAACCGCGCTGAGCAAATTTGTATCAAACTGAAGAAATTCGTAGGTGTGATCTGTTCGCTTGACGTTGACGAAAGGCGACTACAATACTGAGTATTTTGTGAAAGTTTGAGCGTTGTGAGTGGTTTATTTTATGAGGTATTCGCGTGTGAACCTTACAAGTCGTACATAAACTCCGCGTGGCGTGTTTCGAGCAGATTGTTTACAAGAAGCTTACTGAATGTGTTAACTGGCGAGTGTCGTGGGTCAGTGACTGTTTCGGACGTTTAAAATATCCGGTCGGACTAAACGTCTTCTGGCTGCTTTTTAATGTGAACTAGTTAGAGAGACAGTCTGTAACATTGTATAATTGGTGTCGGGATGTCAAACAAGGACTTGATAGCCATTTTCCGTGTTTTAAAGACAATAGACCGACTAAAATAATTTATTTTTTTTGCATTTTTTTCAAACGACTCATGCAAGAATCCTGAACGCTCGATAGTTTAACTAACTTTCAGCTACTGTCCATGGGCTGGAGTTATGTGGCCTTTGCGCGGTAGGTGTTTATTCGAATTTTCCTCAACGTTGCTTCTGTCGGCCAAACCAGTATCTACCATCGCAGAATGATAGGGCAGACAATCTGAAGCCTATCGAGGTAGGTGGACAGATTGTTTAAAGGATAGTGGGAGAGCAACCTGTCCCGCTGCACGTCCATCCTCTAGGCCACCTGGAAACCGAATGCCGAAAAACTCGCGGTGTGCCAGCTAACGGTCGCTCTGCTCACCCCTGAAGGGAGTGGTGGCTCTTACCAACCCTGAAGATTCCATCGCCACAGGTGCATCTTTGACTGTTCACTCCAAGTACTAGGTTGGTACCGAAGCTTACGTAAAACATGTAGTTGTATCTTTGCACTACAGCAGATCAACTCACGAAATCGCAGTCAAAACGCACACCCGTTCCATAACTGAGAACGACGTAATAGGGATGGGAAAAGGATGTGCCATATGAAGTAAGTAAATGAACACAGTCGTGTCCATTCATCGCCAGAGGCTCCCGGTACCTGAACAAAATGTGAAGATGGTCAGTATGTCAATAACAATGAAGAACGTAGGGTACATCGAGGCAAAGTATTGGGGCGGAATAACCAGTTTCGCCTCACAAACACATATTGACAAAACTACGTTTCTTTTCTTTAATAAATTAACAGGCATTGAAAACTGTTTGGAAGGGGTCGTGAAAGTCTGAGTTCATTCGCAAAATTTGCAAACTTTTCAAAAATACACAGACAGAAATGCATAGTTTTGCATCGTGAAACGCGAATCGGATATTTATCAATGTTTTCTCATAATGGGTGCTGGATAATTAAACTTTAGTTTCATTTCAAACTGATATCCACCATCATCTGTATGTTGCGTGATCCCCACTGACACGCATACACCCTCGTATTCGTTGTGACTTGGAAGTAAACAGCCTCTGAAAGTAATATTGAGCATTAATTTTAATTTTAATAATCAACAGCCTCATTGCACCGTTCACCTAGAATTTACCTAGGTTTCAGTCGGGAAAACCCAACCTTCTTCAGAATAACAGTAACTACATAGTGCACATCGTCAAGCTAAAACTACAAATCTACACTCCTGGAAATGGAAAAAAGAACACATTGACACCGGTGTGTCAGACCCACCATACTTGCTCCGGACACTGCGAGAGGGCTGTACAAGCAATGATCACACGCACGGCACAGCGGACACACCAGGAACCGCGGTGTTGGCCGTCGAATGGCGCTAGCTGCGCAGCATTTGTGCACCGCCGCCGTCAGTGTCAGCCAGTTTGCCGTGGCATACGGAGCTCCATCGCAGTCTTTAACACTGGTAGCATGCCGCGACAGCGTGGACGTGAACCGTATGTGCAGTTGACGGACTTTGAGCGAGGGCGTACAGTGGGCATGCGGGAGGCCGGGTGGACGTACCGCCGAATTGCTCAACACGTGGGGCGTGAGGTCTCCACAGTACATCGATGTTGTCGCCAGTGGTCGGCGGAAGGTGCACGTGCCCGTCGACCTGGGACCGGACCGCAGCGACGCACGGATGCACGCCAAGACCGTAGGATCCTACGCAGTGCCGTAGGGGACCGCACCGCTACTTCCCAGCAAATTAGGGACACTGTTGCTCCTGGGGTATCGGCGAGGACCATTCGCAATCGTCTCCATGAAGCTGGGCTACGGTCCCGCACACCGTTAGGCCGTCTTCCGCTCACGCCCCAACATCGTGCAGCCCGCCTCCAGTGGTGTCGCGACAGGCGTGAATGGAGGGACGAATGGAGACGTGTCGTCTTCAGCGATGGGAGTCGCTTCTGCCTTGGTGCCAATGATGGTCGTATGCGTGTTTGGCGCCGTGCAGGTGAGCGCCACAATCAGGACTGCATACGACCGAGTCACACAGGGCCAACACCCGGCATCATGGTGTGGGGAGCGATCTCCTACACTGGCCGTACACCACTGGTGATCGTCGAGGGGACACTGGATAGTGCTCGGTACATCCAAACCGTCATCGAACCCATCGTTCTACCATTCCTAGACCGGCAAGGGAACTTGCTGTTCCAACAGGACAATGCACGTCCGCATGTATCCCGTGCTCTAGAAGGTGTAAGTCAACTACCCTGGCCAGCAAGATCTCCGGATCTGTCCCCCATTGAGCATGTTTGGGACTGGATGAAGCGTCGTCTCACGCGGTCTGCACGTCCAGCACGAACGCTGGTCCAACTGAGGCGCCAGGTGGAAATGGCATGGCAAGTCGTTCCACAGGACTACATCCAGCATCTCTACGATCGTCTCCATGGGAGAATAGCAGCCTGCATTGCTGCGAAAGGTGGATATACACTGTACTAGTGCCGACATTGTGCATGCTCTGTTGCCTGTGTCTATGTGCCTGTGGTTCTGTCAGTGTGATCATGTGATGTATCTGACCCCAGGAATGTGTCAATAAAGTTTCCCCTTCCTGGGACAATGAATTCACGGTGTTCTTATTTCAATTTCCAGGAGTGTAGGACAGCACTCGTGGATGCGGCATCGCGGTCGCGAAGTGGGGCCGAGGCAGTTCCAGATACGTTTTATAGTCTGACGATAATTTGTGGATTTGTAGTTTTAGCTTGACGATATCCACTACGGACAAACGGTAGTTACTGTTATTCTGAAGAAGGTTGGGTTATCCCGACTGAAACCTAGGTAAAGTCCAGATAAACGGTGCAACTGAGGCTGTTGATTATTAAAATTAAAATTAATATTTATACATCTGCTGACAGGGCCGCGAAATGTTGAAGATATATAATACTGAGCACTTCATCCCGTACCCGAAACACATGCTGTGTCAGATTATAAGACTGCTGCCTGCAAGCTGGAATGAAAGTGTGCATCTTCCTACTGCATGCCAGACTTGCTCTGTGGGTTACATATCGGTGGACCGGCCGGCTAGACACAGATTCATGCATTTCTCAATGCTTTTAAAGCGTCAACTGAAATTGAGGCGCTTCCATAATCCTGCCGAAATCACAAACTAATACACTCTAAAAAAAAAAAAAAAAGTAAAATAAGGTGTTCCACGAGCGAATTATCTGAATGGGACGGAAATCGGTAGAAGTGATTCACACGTAAAGGCACACAAATGGTTACAATTGCAGAGAAATTGCATGATCTATTCAAGAGTAAGAGATTCACAAATCGAACAAATCAATAATGCACTGGTCCGTCTCTGGCCGTTATACAAGCCGTTGACAGAGTTGGATGTCCACCTGAGGGGTATCGTGCCAAAGTCTGTGTAATCGGCGGGTTAGAATGTCAAAACAAAGAACTGGTTATTGCGTCCCGCCCATAATGCTCGAAACCATCTCAATTGACGAGATATCTGGCGAGGCGACCTTGCTGCCCAAGGTAGTGTTTGGCAAGGACGAAGATAAGCAGGAGAAGCTCTTACCGAGAGCGGGCGGACATTACCCTGCTGAAATGTAACTCCAGGATGCGTTGCAATGAAAGGCAACAAAACTGCAGATAGAATATCGTCGACGTACCGCTGATGACAAACAAAGGGGTCCTGCTATGAAATGAAATGACACCCCAGGCCATCAGGTATGGTCGTCGAGCCGTAAGGTTTAGGTTGGTACGCACCACTGCCTGGGGCCTCTCCAGACACGTCTTCGCTTCTCATCGGGGCACAGTTCAAAGTGAGACTCTATCACTGAAGACACTTCTACTCCAGTTCCAGGCCGAATGTGCCCGACACCACTGGATACGGTCTTGTTGGTCTATAGAGGTCACTGGCAGTCGCTGCAAGGGGTGCCGTGGGCTCAGCCCCTTTTCTGTGAGCCGTCTGTTAATGGTCCTCGTGGTAATCGAAACACCAGTCGTACATCGGAACGATGATCATTCTGAGTCCTGGGCTGTGAGTGCTTCTCTGATGATTGCTCGGTTCTCTAGGTCAACCACTGCCTTCTTGACTCTGTGAATGTCCATGCATCACCCGTTTCCTATTCAAATGTCGAGCTATACGCCATTAACTCCAGTCGGCTTCTCTGAGTCCAACTACACGTCCTCTGTAACTTCCTGGCAGATTAAAACTGTGTGCCGGACCGAGACTCGAACTCGGGACCTTTGCCTTTCGCGGGAAAGCGGTCTACCATCTGAGCTACCCAAGCACGACTCACGCCCCGTCCTCACAGCTTTACTTCCGCCAGTACCTCGTCTCCTACTTTCCCAATTTCACAGAAGCTCTCCTGCGAACCTTCTGTGAAATTGGGAAAGTAGGAGACGAGGTACTGGAGGAAGTATAGCTGTGAGGACGGGGAGTGAGTCGTGCGTGGGTAGCTCAGATGGTAGAGCACTTGCCCGCGAAAGACAAAGGTCCCGAGTTCGAGTCTCGGTCCGGCACTCAGTTTTAATCTGCAAGGGAATTTCATATCAGCGCACACTCCGCTGCAGAGCGAAAATCTCATTCTGGATACACGTCCTCTCTCATATCCTGCGTATTTTGTATAAGCGCCTTTCTCCGAGGCATTTTACTGTACAACTGAGTAACAGGATGAAATCTGCAAAGACTTTATACCCTCGTATCGACATGTTCCCTGTTGACTATCCTTACCAGATGCGTTGCAGCATCACAAATTCATCCATAGACTACCGAAGTTTGAAGTTTTCCATATTCCATCGATACCAACATGAAAATCAGTTTTGGTGGCGGGACGTAAAAAAAAAGAAAAGAAAATATCTCAAATGTCAAACCGAAGTGCACTGCATATGTCCAACAACACGTGAAAATATACCACGATACTGAAAATACGCCTCTTCAGTAGATCTCTAAGCACTGATGATTTTATTAGTTTTGAAGTAATGAAATATGTCCTGAATAGTTTAAATGGTTCTGAGCACTATGGGACTTAACATCTGTGGTCATCAGTCCCCTAGAACGTAGAACTACTTAAACCTAACCTAACCTAAGGACATCACACACATCCATGCCCGAGGCAGGATTTGCACCTACGACCGTAGCGGTCACGCGGTTCCAGACTGAAGCGCCTAGAACCGCACGGCCACACCGGCCGGCAAAGATGTCCTGAACTGAGAGTAAATTTTGTAGGTTTTATAGAACAGAAAAGAAGTTTTATCACAAGAAATTATGCAAACAGTGCTACACAAAAAAGTATTTAGAAAAGTGGGCGTGTAGCTGGCAATGAATATGCAACCACTCGCTTTTTTATCTTTTATTCAACCATGAACATGTTTTCGAGCCACTGCAGGCTCAGCTTCAGATGGAGGTGTTACAGAAACATAATGTTGTGGACCAAGTGTAGCTAGATGCAATGCTGGTGAGTGCACTGTCTTGTGGTATTCACATAAGATTTATTTGTGTACATAGCTTAATAATGCATGTTATAACAAGCAATCTGATGTGAATACCACAAGGCAGTGAACTCACCAGAACTGCATCTAGCTACACTTGGTCCTGTACTATCCGTACTGTACGCAACATATCGATCTCGGATGTGCTGTACACGATCAAAATCGGCCGAGCTCGCCGGCCTGTCCATGCGGTGGGTTTCGTAGCATACCAATAACACATCATGATATGTCTGAAATTAAGGCACTTCAAGAGAGCGTTTTGCCAGTCAACAAACTCACTCAACGTTCATTCACAGTTTTCCCACTGTAAGAAAAAAAACCGGTGCTTTTGTACTGTACGCAATGTCGATCATCTAATGCCACGTTCAGTGCTGGAAATATTTAAACCAAAAATACCAATACTTTATCTAATCACAATGTAGCACACGTGAGATTTGATTAGATATTCACGCCTATAAAACTTCCGATGTTTGTCTAAGTTAAGTTCACCCATCACGTTCAGTTTACCCATTAGACAATTCGTAGCCGTTCAGTAGGATACGACACTGAAGCGCCAAAGAAACTGGTATAGGCCTCTGTATTCAAATAGAGAGATACATAAACAGGCAGAATACGGCGCAGTTGTCAGATCGGTTATTCCAGCTACAATAGCAGGTTATCAAGATTTGAGTTTGACCGTGGTGTTATAGTCGGCACATGAGCGATGGAACACAGCATCTCCGAGGTAGCAATGAAGTGGGCATTTCCCATACGACCAGTTCACGACTGTACCGTGAATATCAGGAATCCGGTAAAACATCAAATCCCCGACATCGCTGCGGCCAAAAAGATCCTGCAAGACCGGGACCAACGACGACTGAAGAGAATAGTTCAAAGCTTCCGGAAATTGCTGCATATTTCAATGGTGGGCCATCAACAAGTGTCAGCATGCCGACCATCCAACGAAACATCATCGATATGGGCTTTTGGAAGCGAAGACCCACTCGTGTACCCTTGATGACTGCACGACACAAAGCTTTACGCCTTGCCTGGGCCTTTCAGCACCGATATTGGACTGTTGATGACTGGAACCATGCTGCCTGATCGCATGAGTCTCGTTTCAGATTGCATCGAGTGGATGGTCGTCTACGAGTATGGTGACTACCTCATGAATCCATGGACCCTGCATGTCAGCAGGGCACTGTTAAATCTGGTTGAGGTTCGATAATAGCGTGGGGCTTGTGCATTTGGAGTGATATGGGACCTCTGATACGTCTAGACTCGACTCTGACAGGTGACACACACGTAAGCATCCTGTCTGATCAACTACATCCGTTCATGTCCATTGTGCATTCTAACGGCCTTGGGCAATTTCAGCAGGATAATGCGACACCCCACACGTCCATAATTGCTACAGAGTGGCTCCAGGAACACTCTTCTGAGGAGGTTAAACACTTCCAGTGGCTACCAAACTCCCCAGACATGAACATTATTGAGCAGACCTGGGATGCCTTGCAACGTGCTGTTCAGACGACATCTCCAGCCCCTCATACTTTTACGGATTTATGGACAGCCCTGCAGGATTCATCTCAATTCCCTCCAGCACTACCTTGGACATTATTCGAGTCCATTCCATGTCGTATTGTGGCGCTTCTGCGTGCTCTGGGGGCCCTATAGGATATTAGGCAGGTGTAGCAGTTTCTTTCGCTCTTCAGTGTATATTGCAGTTTGCTCTAGATGACTTTACCGCCCTTTTTTGACCCTTACATTAACTTTATCGTTTCAGCGAAGACATATTTTACTGTTCCCATATATTCTAAAGTCTGTCTATAATTTAACTTCTTTGAAATTAATATTTTTGTTACTTATGTGAAGCTGGATCATCTCTTATAAATGTTGAGCATGTGTGCTACAATAGGACGTTGGACGGTGAGTGTTTAACCGGTTTCCTGAGAATTTGACAGCACTCACACAGTGCATGTGTCACAATATGGAAACTTTAAAATGTATTACAACAATACGACACTGGGGCAGAACGTCTTTGTGAATTTTATTCCATATTCTCAGTTGGACAGTAAATATGCCTCGGAGACATGCCCGTGAACAATACACGCAGCATTTGAGAAAGGACGTGTAATTGGGCTCAAAGAAGCCAATTGGAGTAACTGGCGGATCGCTCGACATATGAACAGGAGCGATGCTGCTATTCGACGATGTCGGTAGAATTGGGTCAAGCACGGCCACACACAGCCTCAAAAAGGAAGCGATCGACCAAAACAGACAACAGGACGTGATGATCGTGCAAACGTCAGACGCATCCCCTGATTCAGCATTATTATTGATCCGATGTGTAGCTTGTGGCTCGGTGATCGCAAGGAGCATTAACAGGTGTTTCGTAGGAAGCGTGCTGAGCTCACGGAGCCCCTTGTGCCGACTGTCATTGACCTCTGTACACCAGCAAGACGCATCAAGTGGTGTAGACACCATTCGGTCCGGAACCTTACTGACTGGAGGTGAATTGTCTTCAGTGACGAGTCCCACTTCTAACTGAGTCACGATGCACAACGAACATGTGTCAGGAGATGCCCCTGACAGTGGTGGGATCCCAAGTTGAATGTGGCCCACCGTACGACCCGACAACCAGAAAGATGATCTGGGGTACCATGTCATTTCATAGCAGGCTTCCTTTGATTGTCATCTGTGGGACCTTTACAGTGCTGCGCTACGTCGACGATATTCTACCCACAGTTTTGTTGCCTTTCATGGAAAAGCATCCTGGGCTTACGCTTCAGCAAGATAATGCCCGCCTGCACACGCTGAGACTTTATCCTGGCCAGTAAGGTCTAGAGCATTATGGGCAATGCCTACCAATGAGCTTGGAAGTATGACAATCTAACCCGCCAATTGGACAGAAATTAACATTATAACCCTCAGGAGTAGATCCAGCAATTCAATCAATGCTAAGCCGAATAACTGCCTGCATAAGAAACAGAGGTGCACCAACACGTTACTGACTTGCTGCATTTGTGAAGTTCTCTCTCTGTCTCTCTCTCTCTCTCTCTCTCTCTCTCTCTCTCTCTTGAATAAATTGGCCAGTTATTCTAAAACTGAAATCATTTGTTTGTCAGTACATGTACACCACATCTACCGATTTCCGTTCCATATGCATAATTCCTTCGTGGTGCGTCCCTTTTTCTTCTTTTTTTCTTTTTTTGTAGAGTGTGTACATCACTTAGGTTTCTGTCCCATTTGATGTTTTATTAACTTGAAGTCCATTAAATGTATCTTTCCGTGAAGTACAAAAAGAATAAAATAAAATCACTCGTATGTTTAACGAATTTTGAACAAAAATATTGTCTTTTTCTTAGAACTCAAAACCAATAACAACTACAAAATGTGGCGCCAACAGTAAAGAATGAATATCTGTGAAAGCCATCTAAAGATGGCTATTTAGTAAATTCGAAACCGGTAGAGGTCTGATCTAAATAATTTTTTTACACCCTACTGGTGGCTGATTGCTGTTTCAAATTATAACCCTTGTTACAAGTCTACAGAGGTAGCGATGTTGCAGATATGAGTAAGTACGGATAATTTTGTTTTAATACCTGTCTAATTGATACAGATACCAGATACACGTAAGCAGTGTCAGGTTATCCGTACCGAAATATCGAATGGTGTGGCCGAGGACAAAAACTTTCACTAGTATTTTAATGAGAATTAAAATGTATGCACGTCTGTATGTAACACACAGGAAAGAAAATCAATGTAATAAAAATTTCATAGCATATGCAGTCTACAACAAATATATTTCAGGAACATATACCAATATTTTTTACTACGTACCCACTATCTTCGAAAAGTTGGCGTTCCAGTTTCATGCTTAAAATGATTAATATATGAGTGGCATAATTATTTTTTCTTTTAGTGGAAATGAGTGCTTCTGTCTTTAGAAGGGTCCTGTTTATGAATGCTTTTGTCACAAAGAGACGCTTGTAATGATGTACAGTAACAACTGAACATGTGGGTAGCATGAAACTTAAGACGAGGCCTGTATTTCGTTCGTAGTTAGATATTTGTCATTTTCCTTACTTGTTATTTTGGTATTGGATTTTATATTCAATTTGGTGCGTGAAGGTATGGTATAACTGCCATATTTCGCTTAGTATTCCAGATAACGCCTTCAGTGTTCAAGAAAATCTTAAAGATACGTAAGGAAATCAACAGTTTGCTATAAGGGCGTAATCAGAAATGGGGCAGGGAAGCTACAACACGCTCCCCCCCCCCCCCCCCCACTCCCATTCCCCTTCCATTCACCGACCCCAGGAAAACATTTATATGTTCAAATTTATCATGCTTCCTGCTCCATCACATAGGCCTGTGAAGTTTAATGACATGGAATGGTACCTGTACAGAAGAAGTCAGGATGAGAATATCTACGGGTAAAGGGAGAATTTGAAAATGTAAAGCAGTTTCTAACATCGAGAAGGATTCCAGTGGAGCTGAGGAAAAGATCTGCTAAATGTTTAGGCCCATAGTGTAGTGTTACACAGCTGTGAATCACGGACAGTTTAAAAAAAGAAGAAGATATTTAGAAAGATTTGAAGTATAGTTGTGGAGAAGAATGCTTAAGATGAAGTTGACTGACAGACTAAATAATGAAGAAAATACGGGTAGAAACCAGTACCTATTAGAAGGTAGCCAGGACATATGGACAGTGACTACTAGCAGGCGTATCATACCAGAGCCATTTTTCATGAAATCTGAAATGTTTTTTTCTGAAAATGACAGATACCTCTAGGTTCTACAATTTTCTAGTGGCTTTGTACCTTTAGTTCACGATGTTTTCACTCAAAATTGCCAGTTATAGTCAAAATTGAACTGCCAATTTGGAAAGTATTTTAAGCGAATTTTGCCTGCCGACATCAATACAATATATACAAGCTTAATGTAGAGTATATTGTCTCAGTTTGGTACTTTGTTAGTAGTAATTACCTATTACACAGTGGAAGCATTAGTTATGTTAAAAAGGTTTCAACGAAAGTCATCCCAAGGAGAACTGAATAGAAAATCGAGGAAAATTACTGACGAAGACCGATTCGGATTCAGAAAGAGTTGAGGATGACTGGAGATAGAGCGGGGGAGATATGTGTATATTTCTTTTATCGACTGGCAGAAGACTTTCGCCAGAGTCAACTGAAGTATGCTGCGTAGAAGTTTAAAAGATAGACTGGAAAGATAGAAGGTAAATAAAGGAGATGTATATAGAGCCAAAAGTGCTGGTTATAGCAAGGCATGACGAGATGGAAGAGATGAGCATTTGAAGGAGTGTAAAGCAAGTTTACTTAATGTCAGCGAAGCTTTTCATTATGTATGGAGAGAAACTGACAGGCAAGGCCGTAGAGGACGCAGGAGGACTGTAATTGGAGGGGAAAGGATAAAGACTATAAAATACGTGGATGATCAGACACTGCTGAAGGAATCAGAAGAGGAGCTACAGAAGATGTTGAAGAGCACTGAAAGAAGGGCCAAAGAGCATAGAATGAAGATAAATAAAGACAAAAGTTATGAGAATAAGTAAGAAGGAAGCTCCAGATAACACATTCCTAGCTGGAAAAAACACAGAACAAGTAAAATTGGCGTGTTTAATGAAAGGTAATGAAACCTGTACAGAAGAAATAAGGAGGAGGATAGCCATGGGAAAGAGAGCACTCGAAAAGTTGAAGGAGTTCCTAATATGTAGAAGAATTTCAATGGAGCTGAGGAAAATATTTGCTGGCCGCGGTGGCCGTGCGGTTCTGGCGCTGCAGTCCGGAACCGCGGGACTGCTCCGGTCGCAGGTTCTAATCCTGCCTCGGGCATGGGTGTGTGTGATGTCCTTAGGTTAGTTAGGTTTAAGTAGTTCTAAGTTCTAGGGGACTTATGACCTAAGATGTTGAGTCCCATAGTGCTCAGAGCCATTTGAACCATTTTTGAAAATATTTGCCTGGGGTGTAATATTATACAGTAGTGAATGATGGACAGTTCAAAAGAGAGAAGAAAGATATTTAGAAAGTTTTGAAATGTGGCTATGGAGACGAATGCTTTAGGTGACATAGACTGACAGACGTAATAATGAAGAAGACCCAAACTAAATAAGGAAAGATGTAATCAGAAAGAGGAAAAAAATCTTGGCTCAACAAAGAATTTTAGAAAGAAAAGTGGAATGGGAGCAAGAAGTAGGAAGAAAATTGGAATGATCCCTGAGATTAGAAGAGGTCGAGCATACAGACAGATTAAAGAAGATGCTCAGAACAGGAAACAATGGAGAGCCTCCTGTTGCAAGCTGTCATATGAAAGATAAAGGATAAGTCTTATAAATGTAGGCTTCTGCTGCCATTGTGACGTTCAATAAAAATTTTCTGGGTTTGTGACAGCACTGTCAGTATGTAAAACGTTTTAGTCCCTGCTGCAAGTGACATTCTTCAGGGTGTTTTTGTTTACAGCTGTATGCATTTATTTTTCTTTATTGTGAGTTCATTCCCTTGCCCCATATTGGCAGGAGAGGGTGGGAGCGGCATAATCCGCCGATCTTCAGCCGAGTGACATTACAGTGAATAAAAAGAGGAAACTATGCAAAAAAGGCGAAAAAAGGGGGACATAAAAACATAATAAAGGAAGACAGTGGGGTTAAAGTATACACTGACACAGGGATATTCAGTGTGGGACAGTTAAAAAAGCTTGACATAAAGTTAAAAGAACACAGTTTGTGGGTCGTGGAGCACTTAAAATACACTGGAGTCACACACACAAGAGTTGGCTGCAGTGTAAAAACACACAGAACGAGAGACACTTAAAAAACGACTGGAAGCGATGGAGCACACACAAAGAATAAAACCTGCCTGGAGGGATTTGCTGAGGGAGAGGGCGCCTGAGTGGAGGGATAAAGAGAGGCGAGGAAGGTGCAGTGGGGGAGGGGGCTGTAGAGAAAGAAGAAAAGGGGAGGTCGGGTAGCACAGCAAGGGGTAGGAGACGGGTGGGACGGGAAATGGAGAGGGAAGGTAAATCAGGAGGGAATGCAGAGACACAGATTGGGAGCCACAGGAAAGGGAGGGGGTGTAGGAGGGAGGAAAACCGCTCAGGGGAAGGAAAGAGAGGGAGCCCTGAGGAGTAGAAAGGGGGGAAGGTGGGATTAGAGTTGGTAGAACGGTTAGAGATCACGGTGAAGCTCATCATCAGGGATGGTTAGGTGCTGGAAGTATCTCTGGGAAAGGATCTGGATGTGGAGATGAAGAGAGGGTGAGACACAACGGTAAAGGTGCGGTAATAGATTGGGGCTAGAGAGGATAGAAGACACCAGGGGATGGGGAGGATCGAGTCGACAGACAATGTACAGGGTTTGGATGTGTTTGAGGAAAAGCAGAACGTGTGGGAAGGGCATGAGATCATAGAGGAGTCGCCTGGGTCTTGGAAGGGTATATGCGAAGGAGCCACTGGTTGCACCAGGCAGGTGAGTTTGAAGGGTACATTAGGACTGTTGAAGGGTAGGATAAAGAGCCAGGAAGGCGGTGTCATCAGCAAACTGGAGGAGCTGAACAGGTGGGCATATCTGTAGTATACAGGAAATAGAGGCGAGGGGAAAGGACAGAGTGTTGGGGCACGCTGGCGGTGGGATAGAAAGTACAGTAGTTGGTACTGTAGAGCTGAATGAAAAAACTTTGTTTTTATATACCTGCAGACTTGGTTGTTACCTAATTCTGATAAGCTATTAAGGATGAAGGGGAGGGATTTTAGAAGTCTTTATTGGTGTTTTTATTGTTGTTTTTATTATTTCTTTTCATTACTGTTTGTGATTGGTGGAAAGCGGCAAATGGAAAACCAGGCGGCATCTGTGACGTGGCGTTGTTTTCCTGCTTTCCAGCGCCGGCCGAGGCGCGCCACTACTCTACGTACCTGCAGCCGCTGCGGTCTCCCACAAGTCTAAGTGTGTTGCTTCATATGAGCTGTCCTCCCGTAATGCTGTTACTGCTGGCAGCTAAGACGTCTGAAGTCGGTACCCGTCTTCCCTGTTCATGTTTGAGGGTCGCTTGGCTATTTCTATTACCTCTTTAATCATCCTCCAGAAAGTAAGAGGCTGTCGCTTGCAACAGGGAATTAAACGTGGGTAGTTTTATACTGGCGGCCGAAGACTTCCGGCGGGTGGGAAATTGCCCCTAAAGGTGGAAGAATCAGCAATGATCAACGACATGAGGATGCAGAAGGCAATGGAAACCACTGCATTAAAGACACGTAACGTGTATCCACAGGACATGTGGCCTGTAATTGGAGAAGTGTCATGATGATCTCTCCATTGGCAAAAGATTCCGGAATAGTCCCCCATTCGGATCTCCGGGAGGGGACTGCCAAGGGGGAGGTTACCATGAGAAAAAGATTGATTAATCAACGAAAGGATAACGTTCTACGAGTCGGGGCGTGGAATGTCAGAAGCTTGAACGTGGTAGGGAAACTAGAAAATCTGAAAAGGGAAATGCAAAGGCTCAATCCTACACCTGTTATACCATTTTCTGCTGCTGTTGATATTACCCGATACTCATCTGACCAGAAATCCTTGTCTTCCTTCCACTTCACTTCGCTGACCCCTACTATATCTATAGTAGGGGTCAGTGAAGTGAAGTGGAAGGAAGACAAGGATTTCTGGTCAGATGAGTATCGGGTAATATCAACAGCAGCAGAAAACGGTATAACAGGTGTAGGATTCGTTATGAATAGGAAGGTAGGGCAGAGGGTGTGTTACTGTCAACAGTTCAGTGACCGGGTTGTTCTAATCAGAATCGACAGCAGACCAACACCGACAACGATAGTTCAGGTATACATGCCGACGTCGCAAGCTGAAGATGAACAGATAGAGAAAGTGTATGAGGATATTGAAAGGGTAATGCAGTATGTAAAGGGGGACGAAAATCTAATAGTCATGGGCGACTGGAATGCAGTTGTAGGGGAAGGAGTAGAAGAAAAGGTTACAGGAGAATATGGGCTTGAGACAAGGAATGAAATAGGAGAAAGACTAATTGAGTTCTGTAACAAGTTTCAGCTAGTAATAGCGAATACCCTGTTCAAGAATCACAAGAGGAGGAGGTATACTTGGAAAAGGCCGGGAGATATGGGAAGATTTCAATTAGATTACATCATGGTCAGACAGAGATTCCTAAATCAGATACTGGATTGTAAGGCGTACCCAGGAGCAGATATAGACTCAGATCACAATATAGTAGTGATGAAGAGTAGGCTGAAGTTCAAGACATTAGTCAGAAAGAATCAATACGCAAAGAAGTGGGATACGGAAGTACTAAGAAATGACGAGGTACGTTTGAAGTTCTCTAACGCTATAGATACAGCAATAAGGAATAGCGCAGTAGGCAGTACAGTTGAAGAGAAATGGACATCTCTAAAAAGGGCCATCACAGAAGTTGCGAAGGAAAACATAGCTACAAAGAAGGTAGCTGCGAAGAAACCATGGGTAACAGAAGAAATACTTCAGTTGATTGATGAAAGGAGGAAGTACAAACATGTTCCGGGAAAATCAGGAATACAGAAATACAAGTCGCTGAGGAATGAAATAAATAGGAAGTGCAGGGAAGCTAAGACGAAATGGCTGCAGGAAATATGTGAAGACATCGAAAAAGATATGATTGTCGGAAGGACAACTCAGCATACAGGAAAGTCAAAACAACCTTTGGTGACATTAAAAGCAACGGTGGTAACATTAAGAGTGCAACGGTAATTCCACTGTTAAATTCAGAGGAGAGAGCAGATAGGTGGAAAGAATACAATGAAAGCCTCTATGAGGGTGAAGATTTGTCTGATGTGATACAAGAAGAAACAGGAGTCGATTTAGAAGAGATAGGGGATCCAGTATTAGAATCGGAATTTAAAAGAGCTTTGGAGGACTTACGGTCAAATAAGGCAGAAGGGATAGATAACATTCCATCAGAATTTCTAAAATCATTGGGGGAAGTGGCAACAAAACGACTATTCACGTTGGTGTGTAGAATATATGAGTCTGGCGATATACCATCTGACTTTCGGAAAAGCATCATCCACACAGTTCCGAAGACGGCAAGAGCTGACAAGTGCGAGAATTATCGCACAATCAGCTTAACAGCTGATGAATCGAAGCTGCTTACAAGAATAATATACAGAAGAATGGAAAAGAAAATTGAGAATGCGCTAGGTGACGATCAGTTTGGCTCTAGGAAAAGTAAAGGGACGAGAGAGGCAACTCTGACGTTATGGCTAATAATGGAAGCAAGGCTAAAGAAAAATCAAGACACTTTCATAGGATTTGTCGACCTGGAAAAAGCGTTCGACAATATAAAATGCTGCAAGCTGTTCGAGATTCTGAAAAAAGTAGGGGTAAGCTATAGGGAGAAACGAGTCATATACAATATGTACAACAACCAAGAGGGAATAATAAGAGTCGACGATCAAGAACGAAGTGCTCGTATTAAGAAGGGTGTAAGACAAGGCTGTAGCCTTTCGCCCCTACTCTTCAATCTGTACATCGAGGAAGCAATGACGGAAATAAAAGGAAGGTTCAGGAGTGGAATTAAAGTACAAGGTGAAAGGATATCAATGATACGATTAGCTGATGACATTGCTATCCTGAGTGAAAGTGAAGAAGAATTAAATGATCTGCTGAACGGAATGAACAGTCTAATGATTGCACAGTATGGTTTGAGAGTTAATCGGAGAAAGACGAAGGTAATGAGAAGTAGTAGAAATGAGAACAGCGAGAAACTTAACATCAGGATTGATGGTCACGAAGTCAATGAAGTTAAGGAATTCTGCTACCTAGGCAGTAAAATAACCAATGACGGACGGAGTAAGGAGGACATCAAAAGCAGACTCGCTATGGCAAAAAAGGCATTTCTGGCCAAGAGAAGTCTACTAATATCAAATACCGGCCTTAATTTGAGGAAGAAATTTCTGAGGATGTACGTCTGGAGTACAGCATTGTATGGTAGTGAAACATGGACTGTGGGAAAACCGGAACAGAAGAGAATCGAAGCATTTGAGATGTGGTGCTATAGACGACTATTGAAAATTAGGTGGACTGGTAAGGTAAGGAATGAGGAGGTTCTATGCAGAATCGGAGAGGAAAGGAATATGTGGAAAACACTGATAAGGAGGACAGGATGACAGGACATCTGCTAACACATGAGGGAATGGCTTCCATGGTACTAGAGGGAGCTGTAGAGGGCAAAAACTGTAGAGGAAGACAGATATTGGAATACGTCAAGCAAATAATTCAGGACGTAGGTTGCAAGTGCTACTCTGAGATGAAGAGGTTAGCACAGGAAAGGAATTCGTGGCGGGCCGCATCAAACCAGTCAGTAGACTGATGACCAAAAAAAAAAAAAAAAATAAAAGTTTTATATACTGACAATGCGGTCACAAATACAGAAAAGTTTTATTGAAAGAAGAAGACTTCTTCATTATTCTGCGCCCTTAGCAGCATACTGTAGCAAACAGATTGCAGACTTTTCTAGTGCAAACACGAACGAGTTCGATCAGCGAACATACCATGATAGCAGTCAGGTTAGGCATATCATTTTCGTGCAGATTTCACATGCATTGTGTCTGGTTTTTGTTCACATTTTCAACTGACTGAGAACACGTCGTGATCTGAATTCTTATCTGGGCTAGGCATCAGCGACATACAAGCAACTGTTTTCACTCAGGACCAAGTTTGCAATAGATCTGCGATATTGTTTCTTTTGTGATTGTGAAATTGTCCCCGAAGGAATATAAGACACTCCATTTCGATGTTTATTCAGCACCACAACGTGAGAATTGTACAAATAACGAATTGGTACATTATACTACTTGACTACTGCATTTCAGCTTCACGAAAATCATTCAGACCTTTTTCTGGAATTACCAATTTTCATCACATGTATTTGCCTCATTGTTAGAATTCTCATGTACATTCATTAGGTAGTGCATTTGTGTTGCACTTGATTCATAGCTGAAATACACATGTGTTTTCTGCTAGAATTTCTTGTTTTGTTAAAGATTTTCACCAAACCAGGTAAACTAATGATGGCGTAATTGCTACGAAATTTCCTGCTGCTCAGACACTGTAATTGCAAATCAATGCTTTCATCACACGGCCTAAATGTTCACAGGTTATTAGGTAAAGTAGCTAATAGGTGACGAAGACTTTGTCTTTGCACAAATCTGGCCTGTAAGGTGTGATTTATTAAACTTGCGGCTTGAAGACACTGCCGGAGAAAAATCGCATCGTAAGAAAGGTGTAGTACGACGTAAACCGAAGTTAGTAGGCGTGTTCCTACATCTGAGATATGTCGTCCACTAAAAATTTCGCACCAGTAGCATAAGAGTGGCGCCAGTAGCTTCACAATGAGGATGCAGATCAGATTTGTTTTACATACACGCTGTAACAGTCGTGAGCGTTTGTTACCTGTGAGACTGGACGTGGTGAGTTGATGTTGGTCCAGAATGCATTTAAGGCGATCAAGACCCTGTAATCAGCAGCTCACTGACTTTGAACGACGTCGTGTAATACGGCTATGAGAAGAAGAAGTATCCTCGGTGTAACAAAGCAGCTTAAATCAATAAAGGCAAGGCCTCCGGTCCAGATTTATACCAGTCAGGTTCCTCTCAGAGTGTGCTGATAAAATAGCTCCATATTTAGCAATTATATACAGACACTCGCTCACAGAAAGATGCGTACCTGAAGACTGGAAAATTGCTCAAGTCACACCAATATCCAAAAACGGAAGTAGGAGTAATCCGCTGAATGAGAGGCCTATATCACTAACGTCGATTTGCAGTAGGGTTTTGGAACAAATACTGTATTCGATCATTATGTACTTAGAAGAAAACGATTTATTGACACAACACGGATTCAGAAAATATCGTTCTTGTGAAACACAGTATAAAACTCGTGAAGTAATAAGTGCTATCGACAGGGGATGTCAAATTGATTCCATATTTTTAGATTTCCAGAAGGCTTTCGACACCGTTCCTCACAATCGTCTTCTTACCAAACTGCGTGCCTACGAAGTATCGCCTCAGTTGTGCGACTTGATTCGTGATTTCCTGTAAGAAACGTCACAGTTTGAAGTAATAGACGGAAGTCATCGAGTAAAATAGAGGTAATATCCGGCTTTCCCCAAGGAAGTGTTACAGCCCCTCTATTGTTCCTGATCTATATTAACGATGTACGAGACAATCTGAGTAGCCGTCTTTGATTGTTTGCAGATGATGCTGTCATTTACCGTCTTGTAAAGTCATATGATGATCAAAACGACTTGCAAAATGATTTAGATATGATATCTGTAGGGTGTGAAAAGTGGCAATTGACGCAGAATAAAGAAAAGTGTGAAGTTATTCACGTGAGTACTAAAAGAAATCAGCTAAACTTCGATTACGCGATAAGTCTAACAAATCTGAAGGCTGCAAATTCAGCTCAATACTTAGAGATTACAATTACAAAAACCTAAATTGGAACGATCACATAGATAATATTGTGAGGAGAGCAAACCAAAGACTGCGAGTCATTGGCAGAACACTTAGAAGGCGCAACAGGTCTACTAAAGAGACTGCTTACACCACGCTTGTCCGCCCTATTCTGGAGTACTGCTGTGCGGTGTGGGATCCACATCAGGTGGTACTGACGGATGACATCGAAAAAGTACAAAGAAGGGCAGGTCGCATTGTATTATCGCGAAATAGGGGAGATACTGTCACAGACGTGATACGTGAATTGGAGTGGCAATCATTAAAACAGTGACGTTTTTCGTTGCGACGGGATCTTCTCATGAAATTTCAATCACTAGTTTTCTCCTCCGATTGCGAAAACATTCTTTTGGTACCCACCTACATAGGGAGAAATGATCATCAGGATCAACAGAAATCAGGGCTCGCACAGAAAATTTAAGTGCTCGTTTTTCCCGCGTGCCGTTCGTGAGTGAAATGGTAAAGAGACAGCTTGAAGGTGGTTCGTTGAACCCTCCGCCAGGCACTTTATTATGAATAGCAGAGTAATCACGTGGATGTAGATGTACATGGATGTTTATTTTGCGATACTGCAGAAAGACTTGGCAGGAATGTAGCCACCGTACGATCGCTGGCAGCGGTGGTCACGGGAATGTACAGTCTCAAGAAGACCGGGATCCGAGCGGTAGCAGGTTCGAATCCTGCCTCAGGAATGGATGTGTGTGATATCCTTAGGTTAGTTAGCTTTAAGTAGTTCTAAGTCTAGTGGAGTGATGACCTCAGATGTTAAGTCCCATAGTGGTCAGAGCCAGAGCGGGATCCGGACAGCAACGTGGCACTACTGATAGGTGAGACCATCGTGTTCGGCGTATGGCTCTGACGCTTCATACTGCTTATGCAGCAGCAATTCGAGCAGCAATTGGCGCAACAGTGACACAACTAACAGTTACAAATCGATTACTTCAAGGACAACACCGAGCCCGATGCCCTGTAGCGTGCGTTCCACTTATCCCATTTGCGACGTCAGTCGTGTCAAGCGAGAGCATATTGGAGGGCAGGGTGGAGGCCTGTTGTGTTTTCTGATGAAAGCTGGTCCTGCGTCGCTGCCAGCGATCTACGTCACTGATTCCGCTTGATGGACCTCTGCAGCTGACAGCAGTGATCCCCCTTCCATTTATATATTTCTGTTGTTTCTGGCTGCTTCTGGCTTCGTGCCAGTGATGTCCATGTGTTGGTTAGAAGGAGGCCACCTGAGGGCCAAGCTGTCTACGTGCTAGACACACTGGAGCTACACCTGAAATTATGGTCTGGGGTACTATTTTGTGTGACATCAAGAGCACTCTCGTGCTTATCCCATGCAAATTTGTTCGTCATTCTAGTGATTCGACATGTTGTAACGCCATTCATAAACAAAATTCCAGGAGGTGATTTCCAACAGGATACCGTTTGCCCACATAACACAGTTGTAACCCAACATACTCTACAGAGTGTCGACATGTTGCCTCAGCCTGCTCGGTCACCAGATGTGTCTCCAATTGAGCAGCGCGCGATTAGCCGAACAGTCTCAGGCGCTGCAGTCATGGACTGTGCGGCTGGTCCCGGCGGAGGTTCGAGTCCTCCGTCGGGCAAGGCTGTGTGTGTTTGTCCTTAGGATAATTTAGGTTAATTAGTGTGTAAGCTTAGGGACTGATGACCTTTGCAGCTAAGTCCCATAAGATTTCACACACACTTGAACATTTTCCAATCGAGCACGTATGGGACAGCATCAGACGACAACTCCAGCATCATCCGCAACCGGCATTTAATCGTCCCTGTTGTGATCAATCAAGAGCTATAGCTGTTGAGCTCTAACCCACAAACTGACATCCAGCTCCTGTACAACACACTCCTCGTACGTTTGCACGTTTGCATTCAACACTGTGGCGGTTACATCGGTTATTAATATACCAGCATTTTACATTTGTGGTGGCTTATCTCGCACTTACATTGACCTGTAATATTACAACATTACTCACTTAAATACACTACTGGCCATTATGACTGCTACACCACGAAGATGACGTGCTACAGACGCGAAGTTTAACCGACAAGAAGAAGTAGCTGTGATATGCAAATGATTACCTTTTCAGAGCATTCACACAAGGATGGCGCCAGTGACGACACATACAACGTGCTGGCACGAGGAAAGTTTCCAACCGATTTCTCATACATAAACAGCAGTTGACCGGCATTTACTGGTGAAACGATGTTGTGATGCCTCGTGTAAGGAGAATAAATGCGTACCATCACGTTTCCGACTTTGATAAAGATCGGATTGTAGCCTATCGCGATTGCGGTTTATCGTATCGCGACATTGCTGCTCACGTTGGTCGAGATCCAATGACTGTTAGCAGAATATGGAATCGGTGGGTTCAGGAGGGTAATACGGAACGCCGTGCTGGATCCCAACTGCCTCGTATCACTAACAGTCGAGATGAAAGGCATCTTATCCGCATGGCTGTAACGGATCGTGCATCCACGTCTCGATCCGTGACTCAACAGATGGGGACGTTTGCAAGACAACAACCATCTGCACGAACAGTTCGACGACGTTTGCAGCACCATGGACTATCAGTTCGGAGTCCATGGCTGCGGTTACCGTTGACGCTGTATCACAGACAGGAGCGCCTGCGATGGTGTACTCAACGACGAAACTGGATGCACTAATGGCACAACGTCATTTTTTTGGAGAAATTCATGTTCTGTTTACTGCATCGTGATGTTCGCATCTGTGTGTGGTGACATCACGGTGAACGCACATGGGAAACGTGTATTCGTCATCGCCATACTGGCGTATCACCCGGCGTAATGGTATGGGGTGCCATTGGTTGCACGTCTCGGTCACCTCTTGTTCGCATTGACGGCACTTTGAACAGTGGACGTTATATTTCAGATGTGTTACGACCTGTTGCTCTACCCTTCATTCGATCCCTGCGAAACCCTACATTTCAGCAGGATAATGCACGACCGCATGTTGCAGATCCTGTACGGGACTTTCCAGATACAGAAAATGTTCGACTGTTGCCCTGGCCAGCACATTCTCCAGATCTCTCACCAATTGAAAACGTCTGGTCAATGGTGGCCGAGCAACTGGCTCGTCACAATACACCAGTCACTATCTTGATGAACTGTGGTATCGTGTTGAAGCTGCATGCTCAGCTGTACCTTTACACGCCGTCCAAGCTCTGTTTGAGTCAATGCCCAGGCGTATCAACCTTTATCACGGCCAGAGGTGGTTGTTCTGGGTACTGATTTCTCAGGATCTATGCACTCAAATTGTGTGAAAATGTAATCACAGGTCAGTTCTGGTATAATATATTAGTCCAATGACTACCTGTTTGTCAACTGCATTTCTTCTTGGTGTAGCAATTTTAATGGCCAGTAGTGTATGTTACCTAGACAAGCGTATTTCATAAATTTCCCTACTCTACATTAATTAATATTTTGTGTTGAAATTTTTCCCGTCAGAGTAGTATGTCGTTAGCATTTTCATGTACAAGTTCAGTATTAAACTGTGTTGCTATCCGGTAAGTTTCCCATTTTATGTTGCGCTTTCCGTAAGCTAGCCATCTCATGTCATTAGTGAAAAGGTTATATGGCGTTACCATTGGGCGATATTCACTTTCTCGAGGTAAACTGCACGGCATAAACTGTGTTCATCATTGTCATACAAACAATAGTATTTGATGGGAATAGGAGGCTGACTCACAGTTTCATTCCATGGAACTAACATCAGTTGCTCTCTCCACTACCTCAGATGCTGGGTACAAATGGCTCTGAGCACTATTGGACTTAACTGCTGAGGTCATCAGTCCCCTAGAACTTAGAACTACTTAAACCAAACTAACCTAAAGACATCGCACACATCCATGTCCGAGGCAGGATTCGAACCTGCGACCATAGCGGTCGCGCGGTTCCAGACTGAAGGGCCTAGAATCGCTCGCCCACTCCGGCCGGCTGCTGGGTACAGTTTTGCGTTGCAGTACTGTCGGTATCAACACTTTTGTTCCCGATATTACCGAGGTATCGACTGAATTCTAGGTGTTGGTGTCAATAACTAAGTATTGAACTTGATGGTCAAACACTGCTAAGTGAGCCTGCCAGCAGAAAATGTTCACTTCAGCTATCTATTGTCTGGTGGGGGCCACATGCGTAGAAAAACGAGAAATAAAGACAGTAGACGAGCAGTTGCGGTATGAAAGGAAAGAGTTTATTCTAGAAAGAAAATGGCACTGTACAAGAAAACAGGAAGTGCGTGTGTA
Organism: Schistocerca cancellata; assembly: GCF_023864275.1. Taxonomy (NCBI): domain Eukaryota; kingdom Metazoa; phylum Arthropoda; class Insecta; order Orthoptera; family Acrididae; genus Schistocerca; species Schistocerca cancellata. The sequence goes on from NC_064628.1 coordinate 881,239,943, forward strand.
TGGGAGAGGCGCGAAGTCCATGTCCGTCAGCCGGGTCTCCTGTGTCGCAGCAGTAATGGCAGGGTGGGCAGGTGCCACGCGTCCCGAGTAGAGAGGTGAGCGGTGTTCTGGCTCAGGCCGCGCGGCCGCCGCCGCCACAGCCGCTGCTGCAGCCCACAGGGCCTTCTAGACAGTCTGGTGGCTGCGGGCTCAGGCCGACGCGGACACGTTGCCCACGGTGCGGTCCGTCGCCGTGCTGGAGGTGTCGGACTTGCTGCTGCGGGCGTCTTCGCCGAGGTGGAGCCACTTCATCCGCTTCTGCACCTCCGCCCTGCAATAACAGCCCACCGGCCACCATCAGCCGACACTGTCCCTACTTTGTTTCGAACTGCGTTTCATGCAGGGCAACAATTATTGAACTATACTGAAAAAACGTAAATTAATTAAAAACTACAGTGTGTACAACTGTATCCAACATGCAAACGTCACAACAGATATTCGAATTTTGGTTATGACATGTTCGTTATGCCTGCCATCGTTGGCGACAATGTGGTGCAGCGAATATAAAAATTCTGCACAACCCACTGAAATGTCGGAACATCGATGCCATCGATGACCTCCTGAATGGCTGTTTTCAGCTTGGCAATGGTTTTGCAGTTATTGCAGTACACCTTGTCTTTAATATACCCCCACAAAACGGAATCGCATGTGTTCAGATCCAGAGAAAATGGCGATAAATCGAGGCCCGTGCAAGTTGTCTCTGGGTACCCCAGAGACGTTTCCCAAATTGCCCCTCCAGGACATCAAACACTCTCCTACTTCGATGGGGTCGAGCTCCATCTTGCATGAACCACATCGTTTGGAAATCAGTAGCTTGGATTTGCATATATTCAGTGAATCCTGACAGTGGTAATTTAAATATGTTCCTGCTTTCATTTACATTTATAGCAAGGGATTGTAGTTGTTATCTACGTAGTGTTGATCGTATGTGTGTAAGAGATTTCACTTTTGTCAAATGCTACCAGAGCTAGGTCTAATGTGAAAGGCGCAATTGATGTAAGTTTTGATGATTATGTGGACAGAGAAGGGACCATTGAACAGGGACGCTTGATTTAACTGAAACAGATAGGACAATGCCTGCCAGGGTTGATCAGCGTAATTTTTCGGTTTCAAACATGGAACGAGAAAATCCAGTTGGGAATTCTGCTAGGTACTCTGAGTCTGTAGGATGTAATTTGTCACAACAGTCGTGTTCTGTAGTTAAAAATACAGGTTTTGCATCCACAACTGTTGACCAAGCTGAGCCAGTCTCTAACCCTTCCTGTAGCAATGCTGAAGATGGGGACAATGAATTTTCGCAAAATATCCTGAAGTGTTGTCAGAGCACAATAAATAATAGGATAGAAAATTTCTGAAGGTATTAGCAGAGCACGATAAAGAATGGGATAGAATGTTTCAAGAACTTAGAAATTTGAAGAAAGTGACAGAAGAGATTAAAGAAAAGATAGGGGATATTGCAAGCAATCTAGAACAGTATAATAAAAAGTTTAGAGAGGAACTTTCGGCCTTTTTAAATGAGAAACCTAAAAATGTTAAATAAGATGTACGTGAGGAGTTCAATCCTGAAATAAATAATCTAAAGTCAAGGTGCCGAAATTTCACAGTTAAAATAGCAGGATAGTCAGTTTGAAACCCAGATACAAAGTCTTGAAGAGCAGTGTGCATCTTTTAAATCTAAAGAGACAAAATCTGCTATCCAGGAACACTTAAGTACAATTACTAAACAGACAGACGAACTTTCTGTAAACGTGATTCAGTTTCCTAGCAATGCGGATAAAGTTTGTGATGTTACACAGCCTGTTCCCTTTCCGACTGGGAAGAACATCTTTGTCTTCGATGTTTCAAACAGGGACAAATTACCATAACCAACAGCACAAGTCTGATGTAAAGAAACTTGATGACCAGGTAACCAAAATTATTGAGTTGATCACAAACATTAGGGCAATGCGACTGAAATCGTCTTACAAAGCCTTCATGTACTGTTCAGTAGTCACACTGCCATCAAGGAATATTGCACCGATTATTCCGTGACTGGACACTGCACACCACACAGTCACTCGTTGAGGGTGAAGAGACTTCTCGATCGCAAAATGCGTATTCTCAGTCCCCCAAAATGCGCCAATTTTGCTTATTGACGAACCCATCCGAATGAAACTTGGCTTCGTCGCTAAAGCAAATGATACATGCGCATACTATTTCCCATCATGCCCCATGGCCATCTGTCCACTTTGAACGACCTAATGCAAACTATTTAGAAGTTATGATGATTTTATTTCATATGGTTAAATATTTGTCACCCTGTATATAGGTAAAAAATTACATTGTATCTATGGAGAAGTCATTGACCTTTTATGCACATTTTTTAAATTTAAGAAACAAATGTGTTATCACCTCTGAGCATATGCTGCCTCTAAGGTCTAGCAGTTAGCATCTGTGAGTAATAACACAGAAGCCCTCATTTGATTTATAGTGACCAAATCAGATTTTTCTCACGTGGCCGAATGAGAGACCACTTGATAAAATAAGTTGGAAAATATACATGAACACTGCCAAACTGACATCAAATAGGCTTTCAACAGGCTAGTAGCTCCAAATTTTTTTCATTCCCATCATTGGCCAGTTAGTTAAGGTGCCTTGTAGATGGAGGAGCATGGTAGAATAATGCTCTATGCCATCTGTTATGTACCATCACTTCTAAGCATAGGCACAGATATGTAAATACCCAAGTCCTTCGCAAAATCATCGCTAACTGGCCCATTTCTTCATTATTTTCATTCCAAAAACAGGTTTTACTCTAGTTTTAAACATGTTTGAAAGCATTTTGATTTGCACACTACATTGACATACACTAAATGACTAATTGTTTGAACTTACCAGTTATACAAAATAAGAAAATGGACATGTAATAGTGCAAACTGTAGGCTCTGTCCCCACACACACACACACACACACACACACACACACACACACACACACACACATATATATATATATATATATATATATATATATATATATATATATATATATATATATCCACATATTGTTTGTTTGTGTGTCTGTGTGTGTGTTAGTGTGTGTGTTAGTAGTAAGGAAGTCGAAGCACCACTTACTTAGCCTATATGTTTTCCTGGTTTTATTTTTCAGATGACAATGCATGTTATGAACACTTTGTGCAGCAAATACCACCAATGATCCAGATATCAACCACTATTATTTTGTTCCATGACATCAATATTTTGACCCATTCTTCTGGCTGAAAACTAGGCAGCTATTCTTAAGTGAGGTTTACATTAGAGACTGCTGTACTGGCATATGGCTAGCTGCACTGTGTAGGCACATGTGTAATAGTGTTAAACTGTAGGCTCCCAAGTTAAAATGTAGTAGTCAAAATGATAAAATTAGCTATCCCTAGATGTGGCATAAAATGTAAAAATTTACTTTGTGAAGGAATTAAAGAGATCGCCAGATTCCAAGACTTAGCTAGTTGAAAGCACCAACAGGACTAACGACGTCCTCTTCCAAATCTACTCATATTTCTACTGACTTCTTAGTAACTGGACCCCAGAAATATCTTGTTGTAGCCGATATTTTCGTGGCAGAATAATCCACAGTATGTCATGTGAAAATACTTTCTCAGCTACGACTGACTTACTGGACTGTGGGTGGAGAGTGTTGCAACCATATTCGATGCACCCTTCATAATCTCTGTGAGTGATGTGATGAATGTAAGCTTTCCTACATTTACATGGCATTCTGTAGACTGAAACTATCCGCATATATTTTGATTTTTTACTTAAGTCACTTACATATGTAAAACATGCGTAGATTTTAAGATTCTTACATGGGTTGTCTTCTTATCCAATGGCAGATTCTGAAGATACGAGTGTATCGCCGAAAAAGATGTAAGGATATTCTGTTACTGAGTCTAAAGTATATTCCTTGCATCAGCTATTCTGCGCAGTCTTGCTTTCTATATAGGAGAATTCTTTCAACTCTTCCACTACTGTCTTGTTCTCAACTTTGATACTGCTGTTGTTGTTATTGTTGTTTGTATTACGAATCAGCATGGTTTTAGAAAGCATCGCTCGTGCCAAACTCATCTTGCCCTTTTCTCACGTCATATACTGCGAACTATAGATGAAAGGCAACAGGTAGATACCATATTCTTAGATTTCCGGGAAGTATTTGACATGGTGCCCCAATGCACGTGGTTCGGATTCTATGCTGTAATGTAGGTCGACTCTTCCTAGTATCGTTACTGGGGTAGGTTAAGGGCGCGGAAATCTGCGAAGAGGAGTCCAGTTGAAAGAACGAACAGGCAGTTCACTGCAAATTGTACAGGCTACTCAGGTATCGAGGTCACCAGTCTATTGCAAGGGTCAAAGCGATCTAATTTCACTTCACACTCAAATTTATATTGGATGTTAACAAAATTTCTCTTTTTTTTTTTCAGGAAACCTGCCAGTCTGAACTTTGTCTCCTCTTTCCTTCTGACATCGTTAGTTAGTTTTCTGCCTCAGCAGCAAAACTCCTCTCTTACTTTCAGTGTCTCATTTCCGAATCTAATTCATTTAGCCTTGATCTAATTCGACCATATTCCATTGTCCTTATTTTATTTTTGTCGATGTTCGTCTTACACCTTCTTTTCAAGACCATTTTGTAATTAGGGCAGCCATAGCTTAGATTATATATTGTCACTGTAAAGAAATTTCCAAAAATTTTCAAAAACAAAATAATCGTACAAAATGCTTTAAATTTCTTTTTTAATAAATGAAAATTCTTCAAGGCCGCCTTCGTTGTATACAAATTCCTTTATTATGCAATACAACCGGTTGTAGGTGCATTTTCAGGTGATAATAATTTTTCACTTTGTAGGGGTATAGAGAATGTACCATGTCCCAACTGTGTCTTTTCAATTTCATTGATACTTCAAGTTCTTTGCCAACCCTGTTATAACACTCCGTTACCGAAAAACCGCTAAGTCCTTTCTTGCATTTTTTGAATTTTATTTTCATTTAAAAATTTATCCTTGGTTTCCTTGTTTGTTCTGTGAACAGATTGAACAGGTTGTTAAATAGTTTCACGCGCTGCTCAGCTGCTTCTTCCTTTTCATGTTCTTCGACTGAAATAACTACATCATGTACACGTTGGAGGTGAGCTCTCTTCTCCGGTAAATATGCTGTCCATTTCTTTCAACATGCCCTCTAGGTCGTTCATACATCTCCCCAGAAAGGCTACATCTCCCTTAAAAATGTTAGATGGTCTTTTAAACCAATGATTCTCGCACATGATAACTGATTTCTGGCTGATTGTGTGCATATCTAGAAATGTTGTGTGCTTACTTCCTGGGCATAATTTCTGTGGTCCTGTGGTACTATTTACTTATTTACGTATGACAATCTGGGATCCCTTAGAAGTCTATATCCGTCGCTGTGTGCCTGTGTTCTATATGGATCTAAAGCGAGACAAAATTAGCTGAATGAGCGGACCTTGCAGCCAGCAGCTGCTCCACTCCATCTAACAAATAAAAGTCCCTAGGTCGAACCCTAATTCCCCATCTAGCTTTAAGTCATGTTACTAGCTCAGCTATGTACAGTACTCTGAATTTTCGGTGACGTGTCAGTGTTTAAATATATTTTTATACTTACTGCAGGATATTTTTCCAGTCACACAACTATGATCAGTATCAAAACATGAGGTCATAGACTTACCTGAACCTAGGGTGGTTGATGGCGTACACCCATGGGTCGATGCACGACACGATCTTAGCTGTCACTGCTGGGATCATTGTCGACAAAGGTGTTAGTGCAGCCCTGCGAACAATAATTCATTAATCCATACCATACAATATTCAGCAGTGAATACTGGTTTGTGACAGGTGTACGTGTGTTATTTTTAAAAATTTATTCCTCCCTCGAAATCTTGGCAAATAAATTTTGCGAGAGTTTTTTTACAGACCTCGTCACTGAATCATTTGCACCTCAAATTAGCATGGATCGCTGGTTTTGATATTCACTCTGTGTGACAAAGTATCGAAATCTGATTCTCTTTATAAATAGTGTAAAAACGTAACGTTATTTATTAACAGCCAATGGAAGACATAAATCATGATCAAGCCTTTTACAAAATAGAAAAATTTCTATGGAGAGACTAAAATCTCCCTCAATTCTTTGACAAACCTCTCCTGGTCAGAGACGTCCAGTTTAAAGAAACACAACAATGCCATGGGTATCTGAAGGAAATGCTACAGACGTGAACGCAATGTCGTGCATGTACAGACTATTTGTGAGTGTCTAAATGATTAGAACTGCAATAATTTGTGACATAACAGGCACAAAGTACATTATTGTTGTCACCAGATGACGATGTTATCTGGTCTGCCAGGGTAGATCAAATTGACATACAAACTACATTGTTCGTATAGAACATAGTCAGTGAGGCTTAATGGTCATGTGGCGTTGTCTAAAACATAGCAGGGATGTAAATGAAACATGAGTCTACTGGATGCATAGAAATCATCCGAGCTATTTCGTGTGCAGAGAATGGAGGAAGTTGTGGACTAGGAAAGAATAGTACACCCTGCAGTTTGGGAACGACTATGGAAGAAATGGCTAGATCCGTAGGATGACAATCTGCATTGGAATATTTAATCAAATTTTCCGCCAGGGATCGGGAACGTGCCTTCTTTGAAGTTAGTGTATTTTAGCCACAGTTGTTGTTCAGTCTCTGAGAACGGATACTAAAGGCCCTTCCTCCAGTTCCATCATATGTGCAAGTATTTAAGAGTAAAAGGGCAACATACAACACTGTAAAGGCTAGAATACGGGAAACGACTAGTCAGCAATTCTCCAGTGACCAGGAGCAGTTATTAAGAAAAGGGTCGGTACACTTTCATCACTCCTCTTTTAATTCTGACTACGAAGAGATTATTTCTGACATAAATTTCACTCGTCCCAACTAAAAATGGCTGATCATCAAGAGATGTCTTCAGCAGTAAGAACAAGAAAGGCTATCACTATCTAAGAAGCCATTGCAACCCAGCAAGAATAAAAATGAGATGTTGTTGTTGTTGTGGTCTTTAGTCCTGAGACTGGTTTGATGCAGCTCTCCATGCTACTCTATCCTGTGCAAGCTTCTTCATCTCCCAGTACCTACTGCAACCTACATTCTTCTGAATCTGCTTAGTGTATTCATCTCTTGGTCTCCGATTTTTACCCTCCACGCTGCCCTCCAATACTAAATTGGTGATCCCTTGATTCCTCAGAACATGTCCTACCAACCGATCCCTTCTTCTGGTCAAGTTGTGCCACAAACTTCTCTTCTCCTCAATCCTATTCAATACTTCCTCATTAGTTATGTGATCTACCCATCTAATCTTCAGCATTCATCTGTAGCACCACATTTCAAAAGCTTCTATTCTCTTCTTGTCCAAGCTATTTACCGTCCATGTTTTCTTCCATACATGGCTACACTCCATACAAATACTTTCAGAAATGACTTCCTGACACTTAAATCTATACTCGATGTTAACAAATTTCTCTTCTTCAGAAACGCTTTCCTTGCCATTGCCAGTCTACATTTTATATCCTCTCTACTTCTACCATCATCAGTTATTTTGCTCCCCAAATAGCAAAACACATTTACTACTTTAAGTGTCTCATTTCCTAATCTAATTCCCTCAGCATCACCCGACTTAATTCGACTACATTCCATTATCCTCGTTTTGCTTCTGTTGATGTTCATCTTATATCCTCCCTTCAAGACACCATCCATTCCGTTCAACTGCTCTTCCAAGTCTTTTGCTGTCTCTGACAGAATTACAATGTCATCGGCGAACCTCAAAGTTTTTATTTCTTCTCCATGGATTTTAATACCAACTCCAAATTTTTCTTTTGTTTCCTTTACTGCTTGCTCAATATAGAGATTGAATAACATCGGGGAGAGGCTACAACCCTGTCTTACTCCCTTCCCAACCACTGCTTCCCTTTCATGTCCCTCGACTCTTATAACTGCCATCTGGTTTCTGTACAAATTGTAAATAGCCTTTCGCTCCCTGTATTTTACCCCTGCCACCTTTAGAATTTGAAAGAGAGTATTCCAGTCAACATCGTCAAAAGCTTTCTCTAAGTCTACAAATGCTAGAAACGTAGGTTTGCTTTCCTTAATCTTTCTTCTAAGATAAGTCGTAAGGTCAGTATTGCCTCACGTGTTCCAACATTTCTACGGAATCCAAACTGATCTTCCCCGAGGTCGGCTTCTACAAGTTTTTCCATTCGTCTGTAAAGAATTCGTGTTAGTACTTTGCAGCTGTGGCTTATTAAACTGATTGTTCGGTAATTTTCACATCTGTCAACACCTGCTTACTTTGGGATTGGAATTATTATATTCTTCTTGAAGTCTGAGGGTATTTCGCCTGTCTCATACATCTTGCTCACCAGATGGTAGAGTTTTGTCAGGACTGGCTTTCCCAAGGCCGTCAGTAGATCCAATGGAATGTTGTCTACTCCCGGGGCCTTGTTTCGACTCAGGTCTTTCAGTGCTCTGTCAAACTCTTCACGCAGTATCGTATCTCCCATTTCATCTTCATCTACATCCTCTTCCATTTCCATAATATTGTCCTCAAGTGCATCGCCCTTGTATAGACTCTCTATATACTCCTTCCACCTTCCTGCTTTCCCTTCTTTGCTTAGAACTGGGTTTCCATCTGAGCTCTTGATGTTCATATAAGTGGTTCTCTTATCTCCAAAGGTCTCTTTAATTTTCCTGTAGGCAGTATCTACCTTACCCCTAGTGAGATAAGCCTCTACATCCTTACATTTGTCCTCTAGCCATCCCTGCTTAGCCATTTTGCACTTCCTGTCAATCTCATTTTTGAGACGTTTGTATTCTTTTTTGCCTGCTTCATTTACTGCATTTTTATATTTTCTCCTTTCATCAATTAAATTCAATATTTCTTCTGTTACCCAAGGATTTCTACTAGCCCTCGTCTTTTTACCTACTTGATCCTCTGCTGCCTTCACTACTTCATCCCTCAAAGCTACCCATTCTTCTTCTACTGTATTTCTTTCCCCCATTCCTGTCAATTGTTCCCTTATGCTCTCCCTGAAACTCTGTACAACCTCTGGTTCTTTCGGTTTATCCAGGTCCCATCACCTTAAATTCCCACCTTTTTGCAGTTTCTTCAGTTTTAATCTACATAGATTGTGGTCTGAGTCCACATCTGCCCCTGTAAATGTCTTACAATTTAAAACCTGGTTCCTAAATCTCTGTCTTACCATTATATAATCTATCTGATACCTTTTAGTATCTCCAGGATTCTTCCATGTATACAACCTTCTATCATGATTCTTAAACCAAGTGTTAGCTATGATTAAGTTTTGCTCTGTGCAAAATTCTATCAGGCGGCTTCCTCTTTCATTTCCTAGCCCCAATCCATATTCACCTACTACGTTTCCTTCTCTCCCTTTTCCTACACTCAAATTCCAGTCACCCATGACTATTAAATTTTCGTCTCCCTTCACTATCTGAATAATTTCTTTTATTTCATCATACATTTCTTCAATTTCTTCGTCATCTGCAGAGCTAGTTGGCATATAAACTTGTACTACTGTAGTAGGTGTGGGATTCGTATCTATCTTACCCCTAGTGAGATAAGCCTCTACATCCTTACATTTGTCCTCTAGCCATCTCTGCTTAGCCATGGATGAGATGTAGTTAGTGAAGATTATTTATGAAATATTAGGAAACTGTGAATCCATTGTAATCAAAGTTGATAACGCAAACATACTACTTGTTACTGTCAAACAAAAACATACAGGGTGAGTCACCTAACGTTACCGCTGGATATATTTCGTAAACCACATCATATACTGACGAACCGATTCCACAGACCGAACGTGAGGCGAGGGGCTAGTGTAATTGTTTAATACAAACCATACAAAAATGCACGGAAGTATGTTTTTTAACACAAACCTACGTTTTTTTTAAAATGGAACCACGTTAGTTTTGTTAGCACATCTGAACATATAAATAAATACGTAATCAGTTACGTTTGTTGTATTGTAAAATGTTAATTACATCCGGAGATATTGTAACCTAAATTTGACGCTTGAGTACCACTTCTCCGCTGTTCGATCGTGTGTATCGGAGAGCACCGAATTACGTAGGGCTCCAAAGCGAACGGTGATGGACCTTAGGTACAGAAGAGACTGGAACAGCACATTACGTCCACATGCTAACACCTTTTTATTGGTCTTTTTCACTGACGCACCTGTACATTGCCATGACGTGGAGGACGCATAAATTGGCCAGCCCGTTCTCCTGATCTTACACCTCTAGACTTCTTTCTGTGGGGTACGTTAAAAGAGAATGTGTACCGTGATGTGCCTACAACCCCAGAGGATATGAAACAACGTATTGTGACAGCCTGCGGCGACATTACACCAGATGTACTGCAGCGTGTACGACATTCATTACGCCAGAGAGTGCAATTGCGTGCAGCAAATGATGGCCACCACATTGAACATCTATTGGCCTGACATGTCGGGACACACTCTATTCCACTCCGTAATTGAAAACGGAAACCGCGTGTGTACGTGTACCTCACCCCTCATGGTAATGTACATATCCGTCAGTGAAAAAGACCAATAAAAAGATGTTAGCATGTGGACGTAATGTGCTGTTCCAGTCTCTTCTGTACCTAAGGTCCATCACCGTTCCCTTTGAATCCCTACCGTAATTCGGTGCTCTCCGATACATACGATCGAACAGCGGAGAAGTGGTACTCAAGCGTCAACTTTAGGTTACAATACCTCCGGATGTAATTAACATTTTACAATGCAACAAACGGCACTGATCACGTATTTGTTTATATGTTCAGATGTGCTAACAAAACTAATGGGGTTCCATTTAAAAAAAACGTAGGTTTGTGTTAAAAAACATACTTCCGTGCATTTTTTTATGGTTTGTATTAACCAATTACACTAGCCCCTCTCCTCACGTTCGGTCTGTGGAATCGATTCGTCAGTATTTGATGTGGTTTACGAACTATATCCAGCGGTAATGTTAGGTGACTCACCCTGTATAGTTGAAGTAAAAGCATTCGTTCAGCAATTGGCTCAATTGAAATTATAAAATCCGGTTAAGAAATTACATAAATGGGCAATAAATTTTAAAGATGGTCGTACGAATGTTCACGACGAGGTACAAACTGGGCAATCTTCAGTAATTACTGACTAACTGATGCAGAACGTTGATGAAAAATTGAGAGAAAACGGGCACTTTACGATTTCGACGATATGCTTTCAGTTTCCTCAAGTGTCAAGAAGAATGCTTTATTCAGTTGTTGCCTAATATGGCGGCAGATTTCTACGAGGATGGTCTTCAAAAGGTGGTTGTACGATACGATAAGTACCTTAAATTTGGTGGTAATTGTGTGGAAAAGTAGATTAAAGTACAGGCTTTCACGTGAAAATAAAATTGTTAAGAAAAGTCTACATGTTTTATTTTTATTAAAAAACATACCTCGTGTGAAGTTGCATCTGGAAACAAACTGCACATTTATCCAGTCAGACCTCGATAACATTTCGAAATGATGTGGATATTGGTAGCTTGTTTCAAACATTCAGGAATGTAAAAATGTGTCTTCACAGAAAGCAGAAACGTACTATGACTACAATGTCACAGAGTCACAACTAGAATCAACTCATACACCCACTATGTGATCAAAAGCTTTCGGACACCTGGCTGAAAATGACTTACAAGTTCGTGACGCCCTTCATCGGTAATGCTGGAATTCAATATGGTGGTGGCCCACCGTTATAACCTTGATGACGGCTTCCACTCTCGCAGGAATACGTTCAATCAAGTGCTGGAAGATTTCTTGGGGAATGGCAGCCTATTCTTCAAGGAGTGCTGCATTGAGGAGAGGTATCGATGTCGGTCAGTGAGGCCTGGCACGAAGTCGGCGTTCCAAAACATCCAAAAGGTGTTCTATAGGATTCAGGTCAGGACTCTGTGCAGGCCAGTCCATAACAGGGATGTAATTGTCCCGTAACCACTCCGAAACAGGCCATGCATTATGAACAGGTGCTCGATTGTGCTGAAAGATGCAGTCGCCATCCCCGAATTGCTCTTCAACAGTGGGAAGCAAGAAGGTGCTTAAAACATCAATGTAAGCCTGTGCTTTGATAGTGCCACGCAAAATAACAAGGGTTGCAAGCCCCTTCCATGAAAAACACGACCACATCATAACACCACCGTCTCCCAATTTTACTGTTGACACTACAGACGCTCGCAGATGACGTTCACCGTGTATCAGCCATACCCACACCATGCCAACGGATCGCCACATTGTGTACCGTGATTCGACACTCCACACAACGTTTTTCCACTGTCCAATCGTCCAATGTTTACGATCGTTACACCAAGCGAGGCGTCGTTTGGCATTTACCGGCGTGATGTGTGGCTTATGAGCAGCCGCTCGACCATGATATCCAAGTTTTCTCGCCTCCCTCCTAACTGCCATAGTACTTGCAGTGGATCCCGATGCAGTTTAGAATTCCTGTGTGATGGTCTGGATAGATGTTTGCCTATTACACAAAACGATCGTCTTCAACAATGGGCGGTCTCTGTCAGTCAATAGACGAGGTCGGCCTGTACCCTTTTGTGCTGTACGTGTCCCTTCACGTTTCCACTTATTACATAAGAAACAGTGGACCCAGGGATGTTTAGGAGTGTGGAAATCTCGCGTATAGACATATGACACAAGTGACACCCTATCACCTGACGACGTCCGAGGTCCGTGAGTTTCGCGGAGCGCCCCATTCTCATCGCACAATGGATTGTGGAGTATGAATGTAGATGTTGTTGTAGAACTCGTGAGAACTCGAAATTGCGGGATTAAGCTTTTGACTAGAGCAGGGGTGTTCAGCCTTTTAGCTTATCTGTGCCACATTGGAAGAAGACGGGTATTTTGGGCCCGACAATGATGTACAGTGGATAGGCAAAATGATGTGAATAGTGGTAGTAATGGGATGTTTGTGTTTCACGGTCAACAACGCAGGCAAGGCACGTGTCGCGATGGATTGCGGGTGTTCAGACTAGGCATCAGTGCTGGTTGTTTATGAGTAGTGCACACTTTGTAGTAGCAGAGTTCGACATGTAATGAAAGACCTAACAGAGTTCCAAAGGGGGCGGATTTTGGGGGCCCAATTATCTGGAGCATCAGTAACCAAGACAACCAACTTATTGAATGTTTCAAGAGCAACTGTTTCAACTGTCATGACAGCCTACACAAAACATGGAAAGACATTATTGTGTAAACGTTATAGTGGGCGCAAATGAAAACTAAATGACAGAGATAGTCGTACGCTAACACGAATTGTCAAAAGAACACAAAACTAAAGTGACGGCAGAGCTCAATAGCCATCTTCGAGACCCCGTATCTATCGACACTGTCCGCTGAGAATTCATGAAAGAGCTGCTACTCCGAAACCATTAATGACGACAACCAACGCAAAGAAGCGTTAAACATTGTGTCAGGAGTATAAATCCTGGACGGCTGATCAGTGGAAACACGTCATATGATCCGACGAGTCAACGTTTTCCTTATTTCCAACATCGGGCCGGGTTTACATCTGTAGAACACAGATTACTTGATTCCAACGGTTAAGCTTGGAAGTGGAAGTGTGATGGTGCGGGCAGCCATGTCTTGATATTCCGCTAGTCCCATAATTACTGACAAAGGTCGTGTTACAGCCAACGATTATGCCAACACTGTAGGTGATCGGGTGCACACGGTGATTCAAATGCTGTTCCCCAACAGTGATGCAGTATTTCAGGACGATAATGCACCCATTCACACAGCCAGGACAGTACAACCGTCGCACGAGGAGCGTGCAACTGAACTGCAGCATCTTCCCTGGCCAGCATAGTCCTCGGACTTGAACATTATCGAACATTGTCGGCGGTTTTGGAGTGCAGTCTCCGGAGTAGATTTGCGCCTCCCTCGTCATTACAGGAGTTAGAGGAAGTTCTGATAGAAGAGTGGCATAACATTCCACTGGAGACCATGCAATCATTATATGCCAGTATTCCAAGAAGAATCGCAACCGTGTTTTGGACAAATGCGGGTCTATCCCCTCATTAATAAACCATTTCCAAGCAAGTACAGGTGTTCACATTATTTTGCCTCTCCCCTATACTTAATGCCAACAATAATCACTGAGGAGAAAACTACACTCCTGGAAATGGAAAAAAGAACACATTGACACCGGTGTGTCAGACCCACCATACTTGCTCCGGACACTGCGAGAGGGCTGTACAAGCAATGATCACACGCACGGCACAGCGGACACACCAGGAACCGCGGTGTTGGCCGTCGAATGGCGCTCGCTGCGCAGCATTTGTGCACCGCCGCCGTCAGTGTCAGCCAGTTTGCCGTGACATACGGAGCTCCATCGCAGTCTTTAACACTGGTAGCATGCCGCGATAGCGTGGACGTGAACCGTATGTGCAGTTGACGGACTTTGAGCGAGGGCGTATAGTGGGCATCCGGGAGGCCGGGTGGACGTACCGCCGAATTGCTCAACACGTGGGGCGTGAGGTCTCCACAGTACATCGATGTTGTCGCCAGTGGTCGGCGGAAGGTGCACGTGCCCGTCGACCTGGGACCGGACCGCAGCGACGCACGGATGCACGCCAAGACCGTAGGATCCTACGCAGTGCCGTAGGGGACCGCACCGCCACTTCCCAGGAAATTAGGGACACTGTTGCTCCTGGGGTATCGGCGAGGACCATTCGCAACCGTCTCCATGAAGCTGGGCTACGGTCCCGCACACCGTTAGGCCGTCTTCCGCTCACGCCCCAACATCGTGCAGCCCGCCTCCAGTGGTGTCGCGACAGGCGTGAATGGAGGGACGAATGGAGACGTGTCGTCTTCAGCGATGAGAGTCGCTTCTGCCTTGGTGCCAATGATGGTCGTATGCGTGTTTGGCGCCGTGCAGGTGAGCGCCACAATCAGGACTGCATACGACCGAGGCACACAGGGCCAACACCCGGCATCATGGTGTGGGGAGCGATCTCCTACACTGGCCGTACACCACTGGTGATCGTCGAGGGGACACTGAATAGTGCACGGTACTTCCAAACCGTCATCGAACCCATCGTTCTACCATTCCTAGACCGGCAAGGGAACTTGCTGTTCCAACAGGACAATGCACGTCCGCATGTATCCCGTGCCACCCAACGTGCTCTAGAAGGTGTAAGTCAACTACCCTGGCCAGCAAGATCTCCGGATCTGTCCCCCATTGAGCATGTTTGGGACTGGATGAAGCGTCGTCTCACGCGGTCTGCACGTCCAGCACGAACGCTGGTCCAACTGAGGCGCCAGGTGGAAATGGCATGGCAAGCCGTTCCACAGGACTACATCCAGCATCTCTACGATCGTCTCCATGGGAGAATAGCAGCCTGCATTGCTGCGAAAGGTGGATATGCACTGTACTAGTGCCGCTCTGTTGCCTGTGTCTATGTGCCTGTGGTTCTGTCAGTGTGATCATGTGATGTATCTGACCCCAGGAATGTGTCAATAAAGTTTCCCCTTCCTGGGACAATGAATTCACGGTGTTCTTATTTCAATTTCCAGGAGTGTAGTATGGACCAATGAGGGAATGACATCTTTACCATACGGCGGAAGCTTCATTACCATAACTTCCATAAAAGGGATTTTAGCAATCGTCTGACAGATGCTCACTTTGTGGGCCGCATGAGGCCCGAGGGCTGCGGGTTGTACATCCTTGGACTAGAGCGTCATGTGGTACACTTCACCTTGCTACACTCTATCGTGGCTCACATAAACTAATAAACGACATCGCCCAAGCACGACGCTGGCTCGGCCGCCAGATGTGACGCACCTGTTGCCGAAGGCGCCGATCATGGCCACGACGGCGTACGGTGTCCAGGAGCAGAGGAAGAGGAAGAAGATGGTGAGCGCCACCTTGGCGATCCTGATCTCGGCCGACTGGGCCTCCGTGTCGGCGTTGCTCTGCAGCGACTTGACGTTCATCTTCTTAGCCTGAAACACAGAAGTTGACGGCGCTTTCAGAACGCGCGAGTCCGTGTGGAGGGAATACGCCAGTGGCTGTGCGTCTGCAGCCAGGATAATGAGGCCTGGAGAAGAATATGTCTTTCTGCTGGGTACCAGGACGCTTGGGTATTACGGGGGACGAAAGGGCGTATGTAGCAAAGAAGGAGGCATGTTGCAATCCTCGGTTATTTCAATGTGCTAACCCCCTCCTTGATACCATATCACTCTTGAGGTACAGAGTAATGCATCGATGGTAAGACGAGTGGCTAGAAGTAAATGATAACTTGCTACATCTAGTGAAGCCCACTACGCGGCCATAGCAGACATCCTGTCGGCCACAAAGATGGGCTCCTGACGCATGGCTTCTCGCTCCAGCGAGACGATCCTCCAGTGTGTGGCGCTTGTAGTGTACTGACCCTTAACATAGACAAATGTAATGTATTGCGAATACATAGAAAGAAGGATCCTTTATTGTATGATTATATGATAGCGGAACAAACACTGGTAGCAGTTACTTCTGTAAAATATCTGGGAGTATGCGTGCGGAACGATTTGAAGTGGAATGATCATATAAAATTAATTGTTGGTAAGGCGGGTACCAGGTTGAGATTCATTGGGAGAGTCCTTACAAAATGTAGTCCATCAACAAAGGAGATGGCTTACAAAACACTCATTCGACCTATACTTGAGTATTGCTCATCAGTGTGGGATCCGTACCAGATCGGGTTGACGGAGGAGATAGAGAAGATACAAAGAAGAGCGGCGCGTTTCGTCACAGGGTTATTTGGTAACCGTGATAGCGTTATGGAGATGTTTAACAAACTCAAGTGGCAGACTCTGCAAGAGAGGCGCTCTGCATCGCGGTGTAGCTTGCTCGCCAGGTTTCGAGAGGGTGCGTTTCTGGATGAGGTATCGAATATATTGCTTCCCCCTACTTATACCTCCCGAGGAGATCACGAATGTAAAATTAGAGAGATTAGAGCGCGCATGGAGGCTTTCAGACAGTCGTTCTTCCCGCGAACCATACGCGACTGGAACAGGAAAGGGAGGTAATGACAGTGGCACGTAAAGTGCTCTCCGCCACACACCGTTGGGTGGCTTGAGGAGTACAAATGTAGATGTAGATGTAGATAAGTGTGTGCCACTTCTTGTGTGTGTGTGTATTGTGTGTTGAACCAGGGACCTAGAAACGTCGGAGAGACTTCGTCCCGCCGTAACCCTCAGTGGTACACAAGCCCACAACAGGCCACAACAGTCCACCCACCCCACCGCCGCCCCACACGGAACCCAGCGTTATTGTGTGGTTTGGTCCCCAGCAGACCCCCCAGGAACGTCTCATACTAGACGAGTGTAACCCCAAATGTTTGTGTGGTAGAGTAATTATGGTTGACCCATACGTGGAGACAATGTTTGTGCAGTAATCGCCGACATAGTGTGACTGAGGCGGAATAAGAGGAACCAGCCCACATTCGCTGAGGCAGATGGAAAGCCTTAAAAACCATCCACAGCCTGGCCGGCACACTGGAGCTCGACAATAATCCTCCAGGTGGATTCGAGCTGTGGACCTGCATGCCTTCCCACTCAGGAAGCAGTGCGTTACACCACAGGGCTAGCCAGGTGGGCAGCGCGCCACATGTTACTAGACTGTGTTTTCTTTTTGGACCAGACGGCAGCGGCGGATATACCAGCAGATCTGCCTCTATGTTAAATGACACTGAAATGAATTTGTTTGCGTTTCAAGATTGTGATGTGTCTCTCTTGTTTCCAAATATTTTAGGGTGATATTGTTAACGTGCTCTAACAGAGTGACTGGCTCGCCCATGTTTGTTGTATGTGGTCAACCAGTCACATCTCTCTGTGCCTTTCTTTCAGCTCTTCTTTGGTTTTACATATATTTTAATCCCCAGAATGGTATTTTGCATCCTTCGCCGTTGTACGA
Organism: Schistocerca cancellata; assembly: GCF_023864275.1. NCBI lineage: Eukaryota > Metazoa > Arthropoda > Insecta > Orthoptera > Acrididae > Schistocerca > Schistocerca cancellata. The sequence continues at coordinate 881,258,008 of NC_064628.1, forward strand.
GGGCTATTCAGAACGAAAGGGCCGATAGGTTGCGACATTGAAACCCCAGTGAAATTCCGATGAAGCTTTAAACAGATGTGTTGGGCAGTGTCTCTAGAATGTCCATCGATCGCGTCACGTCGCTGTTTTCAGTTCTGAGCGCATAGTGAGCACTTGAAGATGCTTAGAACAATAGTGTCCCGCACCAAGTACGAGGGCCTGGTGTGAGATTTCGCCTGATGCCATGCAGCCCACATAACATTACTGTCATGCGTTTCCTTCTACGAGACAGTTCTCGGCCATACCTGAAAGGGCAAAGAAGATGCTCCTGCTGCGTTTTCGCTAGGAAGTGTTTGATCATCCACAACAGAGCCCTTAATTGACTCTCCCTGAGTTTCATCTCTGCTCACATGAACCGCTAACTAAGAAGACAACGAGCTGCAGACCAGCGTAGAGAATTGGCAGGAAGCACAGGTGGTTTGCTTCTGTTGTGGCGTAGCAAGACAGCCACGCCACTAGGAAATAGCCGAAAGGCACGCGTACACACACGCCGGCTGGCGTGAGTTCTGGAACAGGATACTTGGTGAATGCTATAGAGAAAAATATGCAGTTCCTCGGATACTTAACTTTATTGCATCCTTGTGGTACATCGCTCTTGACTATACAAATGAGACTATATTCAGATACGGTTAATGGCGCCTTGCTAGGTCGTAGTCATGGACTTAGCTGAAGGCTATTGTAACTGTCTCTCGGCAAATGAGAGAAAGGCTTCGTCAGTGTAGTCGCTAGCAAAGTCGTCGTACAACTGGGGCGAATGCTAGTCCGTCTTTCTAGACCTGCCATGTGGTGGCGCTAGGTCTGCAAGTATTGACAGTGGCGACACGCGGGTCCGACATGTACTAATGGACCGCGGCCGATTTAGAGCTACCACCTAGCAAGTGTGGTGTCGGGCGGTGACACCACAGCTTCTATGACGAGGGTAGTGGAAAGTTGGTACAACGCTACGACAAGTGTCTAAATCTGAGCGGCGACCATGTAGGGAAGTAGCTGGAAGGTGTAGCTAACTGTTAAAAGTAAAACATTTTGCAGTTTCACGGGGGTCACCATTTTGCGACCGTTCGGACCTTACTTTCCGAATAGGCCTCGTATTAAGGCCTGTGAAACCGAGTGATTTTCTGGGTCAACGCGAGTGGCGTGGGAGTTAGTGAATGAGTATCTTTTATAGGTTTTCTCGTCACTGTGTGGCAACAATAATAGACATTTTATCACTTTCGTTTCTTTTAATATGTGTAAATGCGATGATAACCTCGGCGTTGAGCGCCTGTAAGTACGAAACACGCACACGCACGCACACACGCACACACACACACACACACACACACACACACACACACACATACACACACAAACACACACAATAAGGCCTGAAATCTCACCGGGTGCCTCACTAAAAACCTTTATTATATCTCTTTTTTTGCCTTCAGAGGATTTAACAATTGGGTCAGAAACAATATAAAACTAAACTGTTCTTTCTGTAAGGTAGAAATCAGTAAGAAGATATGTTTGAACTTTGCTGTAGGTCAATAACAAATGCCACGCCCTTTTCTATTTTCGATTGCTTCACCAGTTTTCAGATTCACATGAACCGTGTATGGTCAAAAAAAATAGTAGTGTGAGCGATAGGGTAGGGGGGAGGGGTGCTGGTTGAAACTAAATTGGAACTTGAATTTTTCTGAAATGAACTAGGAGGTTGTAATGCTACGAGTATAAAAGAGATGGGACTTACTGGATACTTCACAATTCCTATTACGTGCTATTAGGGATTGTAGAGTAGACTTTGTAGGTAAAGTTTTAATGAGGAAGCCATGTCCCAAAATGCACCGCTTTACTGTAAAATAAGTGTGAAGATCGGATCACTTTCAAATCTCCCGCTTCGCGGTGCGTGCAACGCAGAGAGAATGAGCTCTGACCCGCGTGCTGTACAGAAGCGTACGGCACAGACAATGTTTCGAGAAATCGACGATGGATTCTCCTTTCCGCAACGGAGGACGTCCTCTTCAAAGTTGAGAGCGTGCGGGCGCGTCCGTGAAGCACCACAAGTCGCGAACGTACCAGTTTCTCGCAGCCGGTATTGCTGTCGGAAAGAAAAATGGTGTGTGACGTCATAACTACAACAAAGTACTGGCGACGGCAGCCTCTTCTCAGCTGGTGGGCGTACCGTGAAGCGGGGGATTTGAAAATAATGCGATCTTCAAACTTATTTCTGGACATGAAGTGCCTATTAGAACTTTCTCTACTAAGTCCCTCCTATAATCCCTGAAAGTGTGTGATAGACACTGTGAAACGTCTTATATTTTCTTAAACTATCTTCTTAAGTGTCAACCCATTTTGTCTGCTCCTCCCGTCGGAGGTTCGAGTCCTCCTTCGGGCATGGGTGTGTGTCTGTTGTCCTTAGTGTAAGTTAGTTTAAGTTAGATCAAGTAGTGCGTAAGCATAGCGACCGATGATCTCAGCAGTTTGGTCCCATAGTCCTTACCACAAACTTCCCAAACTACTTCTCATTTTGTACGAGGAAAAATATTTATTTCTTCTGTAACTTCGAAGTTTCACCGGTAAAAATTTGGAAATTTGTGGTAAGTTATATTGGGCCAAACTGCTGAGGTCATAGGTCCGTAAGTTTACTCACTACTTAATCTAACTTAAACTAACTTACGCTAATTTACGCTAAGGACAACACACACAACCAAGCCCAAGGGAGGATTCGAACTACCGCCGGGGGGAGCTGCGCGAACCGTGACAAGGAGCCCCTGACCGCGTGACTACCCCGCGCGGCAAGTTTCACCTGTGACTAGAACAAAATGTTTTTAGAAATGATATGTATTTCCTAGAACAGTCTTTAACAACTTTCGTAATATTACGTGAATTGATATTACAGTGGGTCATGCAGTATTGGAATGGCTTCTATACCTGTGACAGAGAGTAGGCTGCAATGACAGCAGCGCCTCTGGGTGGTGCTTCAGTATGTCAGTGCGCTCGGCACTGTTGCCCCAAGCTCTACTTGTCGAGAGACAAGAGAAGCGACGTCGCCAGTCGAATTAAGCTCTAAATAACATCAAGAGCCTGCTCCGAAATCGTCTGCTATTACTGATAAGCACCGGAATGAATAGACAGTTGTCACTGATGCCGACACAGTCTTGTCAACAGGATCGGTAACTTGTGAGACTGTTCACATCTAGTTATCTTGGCACTATTGTAATGTATATCCAGTGAATTTCACTGAGAACTGAATAATAAAAACCTCACGTCAAGCTGTAATTTTTAGATCTTGAAAGTAACTTCTTTGTTACCTAAACTAGGATTCTGGAAATATCCTACTGTAATAGAATCGAGTGTCTTTGACGAAAATCTAATTTGTCAATTAAAGACAGAAACGTGTTTCAAAATTCTTAGTAATGTAATTTAAATGCAATAATACTGGCTAAGAAAAACTAAGTTGTTTTAAATCTTTCATTTGGCGATTGATTTTATAGAAGTGTTTTTATTGTTCGATTGATGTTTCCCGTTGCGGCGTTGCATCAGCGTTGAATTTTGGTTATTAGTATTTCATGCAAAGAGTTCCAGATTATTCAGAACAATGAATTCTATAATCTCTTTCGTTGAAGATGATCAGTTTTGCCTGTCCAGGTAAAAGTCAGTGAGAAGTAACTCAGTTTTGATTGTAATAGAGCTCACCATTTAACTATTTCTATAACGATTATTTCATTTTCCCCCAAATTATTACATGTTATTTTCTTAAGTAAGTTAAAGACGATATCTCTCCTTGTTATTTCCTAAAGTGCTTATGTTGGTTTTGCGTGCGAACTATTTCGTCAGCAAACGTTTCTTTAGTATAACTTACGTAATAATTATTGTTTTGATACCCAACAGACAGATAAACAGTGTATGATTTGCACTACTTTATAACGATCATTCAAAATTTACGTAAAGAAGAAAGTAGAGTACGTTAGTTGTAGAAGTAGCTTCTTGTACACTTTCCCTGATAATATTTATTATTTCGAATACGATTGTCTTAATTTTCTGGTCCGATTACGCACACGCGATCACATTCATTTACGTCGCCGAGGAAGGTCGTAACTTGTGTATCGGACATTATGGCACCATTTTTACTTTTTTGTCAGGAAACACATAACCACAGAAAGGTCATTTTGGATTGATAAACACAGGTTTAAAGACATCAATTGCAGAAGACTTGAAATACGTACTTTTTTTCATAATTCACTCGATTTATTTGTATTTGTTTTACAAAACTAGTTGGCACGACGTGTTTCGGCAGCATGGTATTATCACGTTAATCCTGTACTGCATTGATTCCGTGTGGTTATAGTGTTTTTTTACTATGTGCGCTAGTTGCGGTAAGTGGTGAAATATTGTTTTTAATCAGAATATTTAATAGAAATTAATTTCCTCTATTTATCGCCAGGGAGTTTATTAACTAAATAATAAAAACTGAAATTCATATAATGCTGAAACATTTGATCCATTCTCGGTGATATCAGCATGCAAACACAAAGCAACCATGTACATTTATAAGGTCTGGAGATACGGGAAATACCTTTTGGATTACATCATGATCACACAGAGATCCTAAATCAGTTACTGGATTGTAATGTATTCCCAGAAGCAGATATAGACTCAAATCGTAATCTACTAATGATGAAGAGTAGTTTTCAGGTTAAGAGAATCGTCAGGAAGAATCAATGTGGAATTAAGTGTGATAGGAAGTACTGAGATGTGACGATGTGCTTTCGAAATTCTTTCAGGTTGTAGATACTGCGATAATGTATACCACAGCAGCCAGCTAAGAAGAAGAGGAAAGAACATCCCTAAAAAGGGCAATCCCAGACGTTGCACAGACAAACATGGCTACGAGAAACGTAACTCCGAACAAACCTTGAGTAACAGAAGAAATACTACAACCGATCGATGAAAGACGGAAGTACAAAACTGCTCAGGAAAAACCAGGAACAGCACAATATAAGTCATTAATGAATGAAATAAAATGAAGTGCAGGGAAGCTAAGGCAAATGGATGCAGGCAAAATGCGAAGAATTCGAAAAAAAAGGTTGTATGAAGGACTGATTCAACTATAGAAAAGTCAAAACAATACACCGCAAAACTAAAAAAGGTTGCAACGAAGGGTGAAACTGTCTGTAGGCGAAATGGAAGAATAAATGGAAATCGATTTGCAAGACAAAGCGATCCAGTATTAAAGTTTGTGTTTGACAGAGACCATATTCCTCCAGAATTACTGACATCATTAGGGGAAATGGTAATAAAACGCCTGTTCAAGATGGTGTGTAGAATGTATAAGACTAGAGGCATCAGACTTTCAGAAAAATATTATCCACACAATTCTGGAGAAACCATTGGCAGATAAGTATGAGAATTACCGCACAAGCAGCCACATGCATCCAAGAATAATACACAGAAGAACTAAAAAGAAATTGAGGATCTCTTATGTGGCGATCAGTTTGGCATTCGGAAAGGTAAAGACAACGGAGATACAGTTACCACGTTGCACTAAATAATGGAAGCAACACTTAGGAGAAATCAAGACATCGTAGAATTTGTTGATCTGGAGAAAGCGTTCGACGACGTAAAATGGTGCAACATGTTCGAAAATACCAGGAAAATGGGGTAAACGATAGGCAAAGACGGATAATATAAAATGTGTGCAGGAGCCAAGAGGACAAAATAAGAATGGAAGACCAAGAATGAAGTGCTCGGATTAGAAATGGTGTAAGACAGAGTTCAGTCTTATATCCCTGCTGTTCAATCTATACATCGAAGAAGCAAGATGGAAATAAAACAGAAGTTCCTGAGTGTGTGCATAATTCGAGGTGAAAGGATATGAATATTAAAATTGGCTGATGACATTGCTAAACTCAGTGAAAATGACGAAGAATTAAAGGATATACTGAATGGAATGAACATTATACTGAGTAAATATCATGGATCGAGAGTAAACCGAAGAAAGACGAAAGTAATGAGGAGTAGCAAAAACAAGATTTGTGAAAAACTTACCATCAAAACTGGGGTCCACGAAGTAGATGGAGTGAAGGAGTGCTATTAACTTGGAAACGTATATTGAGGGGCGAAGCAAGGATTGCAGAAAACATAGAAAACATACAGCAACAGGAGAGCATTTCTGGTCAAAAGAAGGCTACTGTTATCAAAATCGGTCTTAATTTTAGGAAGAAATTTCTGAGAATTTACGTATGGTGCTTAGCATTTACGGAGGTGAATCATGGACTATCGGGAAAACGAAAAAGAAGAAAATCAAAGTGCTTAATATGTGGTGCTGTAGAATGACGATGGAAGTTTGTGGACTGATAAGCAATGAATTGGAAATGGTGTAAGACAGGGTCCAGTCTTATATCCCTGCTGTTCAATCTATACATCGAAGAAGCAAGACGGAAATAAAACAGAAGTTCCTGAGTGAGGACATAATTCGAGGTGAAAGGATATGAATATTAACGTTGGCTGATGACATTGCTATCCTCAGTGAAGGTGACGAAGAATTACTGAATTTACTGAATAGAATGAACATTATACAGAGTAAATATCATGGATCGAGAGTAACCCGAAGAAAGATGAAAGTAATGAGGCGTAGCAAAAACAAGATTTGTGAAAAACTTACCATCAAAACTGGGGTCCACGAAGTAGATGGAGTGAAGGAGTGCCATTAACTTGGAAACGTATATTGAGGGGCGAAGCAAGGATTGCAGAAAACATAGAAAACATACAGCAACAGAGAGCATTTCTGGTCAAAAGAAGGCTACTGTTATCAAAATCGGTTTTAATTTTAGGAAGAAATTTCTGAGAATTTACGTATGGTGCTTAGCATTTACGGAGGTGAATCATGGACTATCGGGAAAACGAAAAAGAAGAAAATCAAAGTGCTTAATATGTGGTGCTGTAGAATGACGATGGAAGTTTGTGGACTGATAAGCAATGAATTGGAAATGGTGTAAGACAGGGTCCAGTCTTATATCCCTGCTGTTCAATCTATACATCGAAGAAGCAAGACGGAAATAAAACAGAAGTTCCTGAGTGAGGACATAATTCGAGGTGAAAGGATATGAATATTAACGTTGGCTGATGACATTGCTATCCTCAGTGAAGGTGACGAAGAATTACTGAATTTACTGAATAGAATGAACATTATACAGAGTAAATATCATGGATCGAGAGTAACCCGAAGAAAGATGAAAGTAATGAGGCGTAGCAAAAACAAGATTTGTGAAAAACTTACCATCAAAACTGGGGTCCACGAAGTAGATGGAGTGAAGGAGTGCTATTAACTTGGAAACGTATATTGAGGGGCGAAGCAAGGATTGCAGAAAACATAGAAAACATACAGCAACAGGAGAGCATTTCTGGTCAAAAGAAGGCTACTGTTATCAAAATCGGTTTTAATTTTAGGAAGAAATTTCTGAGAATTTACGTATGGTGCTTAGCATTTACGGAGGTGAATCATGCACTATCGGGAAAACGAAAAAGAAGAAAATCAAAGTGCTTAATATGTGGTGCTGTAGAATGACGATGAAAGTTTATGGACTGATAAGATAAGCAATGATGAGGTGCCCATAGAATAGGCAATGAAAGGATCATAATGCAAAAAAAAATGAGAAAACACGATGTTGGGTACAATTGCTTCTCTGAGAACTTGACACAAGAGAGGAGACTGGTGAACGAACATGGGATTCTCCGTGATGGTGCGTTCTCATTCCGGGTCTTCTGCTGAGCGCCTCTTCAGCAGTTTGATCAGTGACGGTGATTTTAGGTGAGAGAATCTGGTGCGACGAAAATTGACATCTGTGTCTCGCTCTTAGGAAGGCTGTTGAAAGTGACAGCGGAGTGAAAAAAGCAGTCCGCCTCGCTACAGGTTTCCTCGGGCTTAGCAGAAAGAAACCGTATTGCACGCTAATCCACTTTGCAGCGCTCTCAAACGACTTTCACTGCCCCAGTGGCCGTGGTTTTGGTCCTGTATCGCCTCCAGAGCAATATTCAGTTGCTTCACGTTTACTTCAACACGTCGCAGACGTTGGCAAAAATTGTCCTCTTTACGAAGCAGGGCTTTATCGGCACTTCCCTTTCTGTATTGTCACACGAGTTCATTTGACTTCTCAGTGACGCGGAAATTTTCCACGGAAAAATTACAAAAAATCCGTTTCATTAAATACAACGGAAGTTCTAACTCATGGAAGTATAAAACGGGACATGTTGAATTAAACTGTGGTCATTATCGACCTCCAAGTTCTTACTAAGTGAAGTGTAAAGTATGAGGTCCGACTCCAACAGACGAAAATTCATAGCAGAGCCAATATTGCCGTCAGAGCGCCAGTCTATCGGACGGGTTACAATGGCGTACAGTAGTTTAATATCCGCGCATGCGGGTGCGCAACTGGATAAAAAAGAGTTGTGGAATCGGAAAAGGCAGATGTAGATGCGATATGGATGCAGGTCTCATTTCTTTTATACGTGCAGACCTCTACTGATGACATTTAGGCGATGCGAGTGGGTTAGGCGCTGGGAAGCGGTGTCATGTAAAACGTAACACTAGAACGCATGGAGAAATTGCAAGCAGATTCAATATGTACCAGTAACACCCTCTCACCCCACAAATCTTTAACAATCGATCCCCCCCGAACTGCCACGGATAAAACAGCTTCATACGTCTGGTTACAATTGAGTTAATGTGTTAAATATGCGGCGATAAGCATGTAAAACCTTAAGAATTGAAAACGCAAAACCCTAGTCATACTGGTTTTATTGGTTTCGGATCACACACGTATTAAAAAGTGGAAATAAAAAGTACTGTTTATGGGGTTGCAAGAGAGGAAAAGTTAAGAAAAGGTTTAAAATTAGTTTAAAGTTTGTTAAAAGATGCTACCTGCTCTCATAATCAAACTGTGGATGAGTACGGTTTGGGTGGTTTTCTCGCTGTTAGTTACGACTCAAGACTTACGCACAGTATCTCACTTAAATAGTTGTTTTATGGTGCTAAAACTATAATGTAAGTTTACACCTCTTAATGAGTATATTATGATAGCATTTTAAAAGTTTAAATTCGGTCAATAAATATATGAAATTAAATTTTTGTTGCCCCCATAAGCCTTTAGATATTGGAGAAATTGTCACGGATATGATAAGCGACTTGGGGTGGCAGTAATTAAAAAAAAGGTGTTGGCGAGATCTTTTCACGAAGTTTCAGTCACCAATTTTCTGCTATCAATGTCAAAATACGAGGGTTGTTCGGAAAGTAAGGAACGACCGGTCCCGAAATGGAAACCACAGTGAAAATCAAAACTGTTTTCTTTGCACATTTAGCTACGCCTTCCAGGTACTTCTCTACACAGCCGCCGCTCCGACTTAGACATTTGTCGGAGCGTTATACCAGATTTCGAACACCATCGTCAGGGCAGCCACCTGTGCTTTCCAATAATTCTCTATGCTGGTCTATAGCGCATAGCCTGCGCCCAAGTGTTGTCTTCGTATTCAGCGTTTCATGTGAACAGAGATGATACTCAGGACGAGCCAATTAGGGCTGTGTTGTGGATGACCGAACACTTCCCATCGAAAAGGCTGCAGGAGTGTCTTCGGTGCTCCTGCAGAGTGCGGCTTAGAATTGCCATGAAGAAGGAAGTGCGTGGCAGTTGTGTTAGGTGGGCTGCATTAATTAAGGCGAAGCCTCTCAGCGGGCCCTCCTACTTGGCCACAGACATTGTTGTGCTAGGCACCTCGTCGGATTTTCACAGTTCCTCACTTTCCAAATAGCCCTCGTATTCCACTGTTACCATCCCACATTAGGAGAAACTATCGGCGTAATATAACACAGGAAATCATTAGATGAACGTCGGCTGAAGAACCCGAGACAGAAGCCAATAGCGAGTTTGTCACAGGAAATCAGCGCTCGTACAGGAAGATTTAAGTGTTAATTTGTCCCACGCGCTGTTAGGGAGTGAAACGGTAGACAAACAGTCTGAAGGTGGTTCGAAGAACCCTACCGCAAGCACTTTAGTGTCAATTTCAGAATAGTAATGTAGATGTAAATGTTGAACTGCAACTGGGAACTGGGGCTGTGTGACCGTTTCAGCCGTTTATTAATGTACACTGTTGCACAAAATTCAATGACGATCGTAACTTTTGCATGGTATGTGACTGCCCAGTAACACAGATCGATGAAACCTTGGACCGTACGTAGAAACACCTGCTACAGTGTAGTACAGAAGAAAACCGTCTTTTATTCAAAGACAACAATTACACTCAAGCCACCGCTATTCGTGATGATCCGCCGGGCATTACAAATGGCGGGACATAGTTCTTAAAATAGGATGTGTGATCACTACGGACGACAGTGACTACATAGAGCTTTCATGCCGGTCACTAGATTGCTAAATAGTTCTTGAGGTGGGTAGTTACAATCCTCTACCAACGCTTTTGATAACTGGTGGATGGTCGTTGGTGCTTCCGGACGGGCTGTAGCACGTCTACCCACTTGTGCTCGGTGGGATTTAAGCCGGGGGAACCTGCAGTTCTGCCCATTCGCTGAATATCCTGTCGTTCCAAGAGTTCCTCGACCTGCACTCTTCAGTGCGGTCGCGTGTTGTCATCGACAACGGCCGAATGCACCCTCGAAAAGACCCTCATGGGAAAGGAGTACAGTGTGACAACAATGTTGAGCAGTGAATGAACTGCGTTCAAAGATTTGGTGGTCAGTGCATCCACGCAACATTATGCCTCCCCACACCGTCACACCTGGACCACTAGAAGTCATGTTCGACAAGATATCTGTGTCCGTTACGTGTTCTCTCCTCTCACCATATGAGAGCCCATCAAGAATCACTACTCAGGCGGAATCTGCTCTAATCCGAGAAGAGTACGTGGTCCTACTCCTCGTTAGTTCAGTCGCCACGGTCTCGGTGCGATGACAAACCTTTGAAAACAGTACACCCACTCATCAGTGTTATTCTGACACAGTACTCCTATCCCATGTCCGTCTTTTCGCGGGTGCTTCCGACCGTGACGTCATTTTTATGGATGGTAATGCGCGACCGCACCCAACATCGCAAGTGGAGGAGCTCTTCGAACAAGAGAATATTAGGCGGATGAGATGGTTTGACCGTTCACCCGACTTAAATCCCATCGACAATGTGTGGTAGGCGTTGAGGTGACTTACTGGAACACGTCCACATGCACCAATGACCATCCAGCAGTTGTCAGTCAGCGGCGCTGGTGGAGGAATGGAACGCAATACCAGAACTCCTTAGCATCCTGAACACTACACAGGATGGTCTTTTTCTTTTTTTTCCATCAGTCTTCTGACTAATTTGATGCAACCCGCCACGAATTCCTCTCCTGTGCCAATCTCTTGGCACTTACAACCTGCGTCCTCAATTATTTGCTGGATGTATTCCATTCTCTGGCTTCCTCTGCAGTTTTTGCCCTCCACAGATCCCTCTAGTGTCATGGAAGTCATTCCCTCATGTTTTAATAGATGTTGTTGTGGCGTAGCAAAACAGCCACGCCACTTTGAGGTAGCCGAAAGGCACGCGTACACACACGCCGACTGGCGTGATTTCTGGAACGGGATAATTAGTGAATGCGATAAAGAAAAGAACGTAGCTACTAGAACACTTAACTTTTATGCATCCTTTGGTATACAGCAATCTTGATGATACAAGTGAGACTCATTAAGATACATGCAATGTTACAAATGGCGCCTTGCTAGGTCGTAGCCATTAACTTAGCTGAAGGCTATTCTAACTGTCTCTCGGCAAATGAGAGGAAGGCTTCGTACGTCTAGTCGCTAGCAATGTCGTCCGTCTTTCTAGACCTGCCATGTGGTGGCGCTAGGTCTGCAAGTACTGACAGTGGCGACACGCGGGTCCGACACGTACTAATGGACCGCGGCCGATTTAAGCTACCACCTAGCAAGTGTGGTGTCTGGCGGTGACACCACAGATGTCCTATCATCCTGCCCCTTCTCCTTGTCAGTGTTCTCCACATATTTCTCCGATTCTGCGCAGAACCTCCTCATCCCTTACCCTATCAGTCCACCTAATTTTCATCACTCGTTTGTAGCATCACATCTCTAATGCTTCGGTTCTCTTCTGTTGCCTTTTCCCCACAGTCCATGTTTCACAACCATACAATGCTGTGCTCCAAACGTACATTCTCAGATGTTTCTTCCTCAAATTATGGCCTATGTTAGATACTAGTGGACTTGTCTTGGCCAGGAACACCCTTTTTGCCAGTGCTAGTCTGCTTTTGATGTCTACCGTCATTGGTTATTTTGCTGCCTAGGTAGCAAAATTCCTTAACTTTGTTTATTCGTGACCACCAATCGTAAAGTTAAGCTTCTCGCTGTTCTCATTTCCGCTACTTCTCATTACTTTTGTCTTTCGTCGATTTACTCTCAATCCTTATTCTATACTCATTAGACAATTCCATTCAGCGGATCACGTAATCCTTCTTCACTTTCACTCAGGATAGCAATGTCATCAACGAATCTTATGATTGATATCCTTTCATCTTGAATTTTAATCCCACTCCTGAACTTTTCTTTTATTTCCATCATTGCAACTTCGATGTACAGATTGAACAGTAGGGGCGAAAGACTACATCCCTGTCTTACACCCTTTTTAATCCGAGCACTTCGTTCTTGGTCGTCCACTCTTAATATCCTTTATGCTCTTGTACACATTGTACACTCCTGGAAATGGAAAAAAGAACACATTGACACCGGTGTGTCAGACCCACCATACTTGCTCCGGACACTGCGAGAGGGCTGTACAAGCAATGATCACACGCACGGCACAGCGGACACACCAGGAACCGCGGTGTTGGCCGTCGAATGGCGCTAGCTGCGCAGCATTTGTGCACCGCCACCGTCAGTGTCAGCCAGTTTGCCGTGGCATACGGAGCTCCATCGCAGTCTTTAACACTGGTAGCATGCCGCGACAAAGTGGACGTGAACCGTATGTGCAGTTGACGGACTTTGAGCGAGGGCGTATAGTGGGCATGCGGGAGGCCGGGTGGACGTACCGCCGAATTGCTCAACACGTGGGGCGTGAGGTCTCCACAGTACATCGATGTTGTCGCCAGTGGTTGGCGGAAGGTGCACGTGCCCGTCGACCTGGGACCGGACCGCAGCGACGCACGGATGCACGCCAAGACCGTAGGATCCTACGCAGTGCCGTAGGGGACCGCACCGCCACTTCCCAGCAAATTAGGGACACTGTTGCTCCTGGGGTATCGGCGAGGACCATTCGCAACCGTCTCCATGAAGCTGGGCTACGGTCCCGCACACCGTTAGGCCGTCTTCCGCTCACGCCCCAACATCGTGCAGCCCGCCTCCAGTGGTGTCGCGACAGGCGTGAATGGAGGGACGAATGGAGACGTGTCGTCTTCAGCGATGAGAGTCGCTTCTGCCTTGGTGCCAATGATGGTCGTATGCGTGTTTGGCGCTGTGCAGGTGAGCGCCACAATCAGGGCGCGCGGGGACGCGCGGACACGGAATTTAGCGGCAGTCAGTAGCGAGCCAGTGTGTGTGTTGGACCTTCCATCAAGCTACGGACCGCCTTGAAGATGTCTCCCGCAGTCGGAGACGAAACGTTGGGAATCACCATTGAATTCATCAACCGACCACGGCATAACAGCCCGGATAATTATAATGGACACAATCAGGACTGCATACGACCGAGGCACACACGGCCAACACCCGGCATCATGGTGTGGGGAGCGATCTCCTACACTGGCCGTACACCACTGGTGATCGTCGAGGGGACACTGAATAGTGCACGGTACATCCAAACCGTCATCGAACCCATCGTTCTACCATTCCTAGACCGGCAAGGGAACTTGCTGTTCCAACAGGACAATGCACGTCCGCATGTATCCCGTGCCACCCAACGTGCTCTAGAAGGTGTAAGTCAACTACCCTGGCCAGCAAGATCTCCGGATCTGTCCCCCATTGAGCATGTTTGGGACTGGATGAAGCGTCGTCTCACGCGGTCTGCACGTCCAGCACGAACGCTGGTCCAACTGAGGCGCCAGGTGGAAATGGCATGGCAAGCCATTCCACAGGACTACATCCAGCATCTCTACGATCGTCTCCATGGGAGAATAGCAGCCTGCATTGCTGCGAAAGGTGGATATACACTGTACTAGTGCCGACATTGTGCATGCTCTGTTGCCTGTGTCTATGTGCCTGTGGTTCTGTCAGTGTGATCATGTGATGTATCTGACCCCAGGAATGTGTCAATAAAGGTTCCCCTTCCTGGGACAATGAATTCACGGTGTTCTTATTTCAATTTCCAGGAGTGTATATTACCGTCTCTCCCTATAGCTTACCCCTGTTTTTCTCACAATATCGAACACCTTGCGTCATTTTACATTGTCCAATGGTTTTTCCAGGTCAAGAAATCCTATGAACGTGTCTTGATTTTCGTTTACTCTTGCTTTAATTATCAACCGCAGCGTCGGAATAGCCTCGCTGGTTCTTTTACCTTTCCTGAAGTCAAACTGATTGTCATCTAACACGTCCTCAATTTTCTTTTACATTCTTCTATATATTATTCTTGTAGGCAAGTCGAATGCATGAGCTGTTAAGCTGAATGTGCGGTAGTTCTTGCACTTGTCAGCTATTGTAATCTTCGGAATTGTGTGGATGTTATTTTTCCGAAAGTCAGATGGTATGTCGCCAGACTCATACATGCCTTATTTGATCTTAAGTCCTCCAAAGCTATCTTAAATTCTAATACTGGATCCTCTGTCTCTTCTAAATCGACTCGTGCTTCTTCTATCACATCAGATAAATCTTCCCCCCCCCCCCCCCCCTCATAGAGGCTTCGTTGTACTCTTTCCACCTATCTCCTCTCCATTTAAAAGACAGTACATAATGAAAATAAATGCTCCAAAGCCAACTGCAGTAAGGTAATATTTTTAAAAAAAACTATTTTACATGACTCACATGTTTAGGTTTATTGTCATTTTCAATTGACGTCTAGTTGGAAGTGAGGACCATATTACATCCATAGTAATTCTTGTTGTTATATCTTGGTCAATATATTACTTTTTGTAGTTACGGAAGGCAAAAATACATTATTGTCAGGTATTTCGATAGTTCAGTTTTCACAGTTCTTTACTACGATGTTATATGTTTACAAATATCCGCCGGCCGGGGTGGCCGAGCGGTTCTAGGCGCTACAGTCTGGAACCGCGCGACCGCTACGGTCGCAGATGTGTGTGATGCCCTTAGGTTAGTTAGGTTTAAGTAGTTCTAAGTTCTAGGGGACTGATGACCTCAGAAGTTAAGTCCCATAGTACTCAGAGCCATTTGAACCATTTGAACAAATATACATTTAGAGTCACGCTACAATTACGATAAGCCGAAAGAGGCCTGTCGTGTAAGATATTTAAAAAAATATTAACTTGATGCGCCTAGTTCTCGAGCATTCACTTTCACTGTGTCTATACACTGGTGTATACTATGCTGTGGGCCTAGTGGAATGTAAAATATACAGACATTATCAAACGGAGACACTGCGCTATTCTGTGTCAAGACTAGTGGCGGTGCTACACGGTATTAGCGTGATAAGTGGGTGGCGTATGTTTTCAGGCCGGAGTGTTTATTGTCTGAAGATGACGTAGCTTCACGTGAGAACTTCCGTTGCAGACCATACAGCGGCGACTCACCTGGTCGCGCAGCATCTTCTCGTGCTCCCGGACGGCTCCGATGAGGCGGTAGTAGAAGCAGCAGATGAGGCACAGCGGGAATGCGTAGGACCACGCGAAGATGCAGCCCACGAACACCTTGGTGTCCTCGTCGTCGGTCAGGTAGTCGAACGAACACGTCGTCAGGAAGCCCTCTGAAAGAAACCAGAGCCCCTCTCACTCACCGCTTACCTTAACACTTTCCACACAAATTCGAATGAAACAACAGAGTTTCTAGCGAAATGAAGGTAGACCTGCACGGGATCGACGCTTGGTGCAAGGCGTGGCAATTGAGCCTCAAAATTAAAAAATGTAACGCATTGTGAATACATAGACAGGAAGACCCTTTAGTACATTGCAGCGTTATTCTGATTACGCTGCAAAGTTGTGGCGACTACAGCCTCTGTGAAATGCATTAAATAAATTCGCAATTGCGAATACGGACAACCATCAGCTGTAGAATGAAATGACTCCAGTAAAAATTTGTGCCGTAGCGGGACTTGAACCCGTATTTTCCACTTATCACGAGCGGTCGCCTTACCATTTATTTATTTATTTATTGCTGATCTCATTTTGTTCGCTATTGTTGGTTGCATTTGTTCGGGGCGGACGTCCCATGACACCTGTTTAAGTTCATCGTTGACCCCATTCACTCAGTTTTTTTATTACAAAGGGCAAGTAGATCTCTTTTCTTTTTCTTTTTTTTTAATCTCATTTTGTTCGCTTTTGTTCGTTGCATCTGCTCGGGGCGGACGTCGTAAGACATCCGTTTACGTTCGTTGTTGATCGATTAACTCAGTTTTTTTTTTTTTTTTTTTTTTTTGTTACAGAGGGCAGCTAGCCCTCTGACCGAACCCGCTGAGCTACCGTGCCGGCGGTTATCTGGAGCGGTCGCCTCACCATTTGGCTATCCGTACACGACTCACAGCCGGATCCAAACTATACATTCCTGGTCTTTACTCAGTCCAATCTGGCCACTTCTATGAATGATGATGAAATGATGGGGACAGCACAAACACCCAATCCCGGGGCGGATAAAATCCCCAACCCGGCCAGGAATCGAGCCTGAGACCTCGTGATGACGTGTACAGGAATATACATAATGGATATGCAAGTGCAGATCGTATACGTACGGCTGACGACGTAAGGGAGTTTGGCTGTGGCCGTGAGTCGTGCACGGGTAGCCTAATGGTAAAGCGACCGCTTGCGATAAATGGGAAAACCAGGTTCGAGTCCAGCTACGGCACAAATTTTCATTGTCGCCATTCCATTCTACAGCTGGTTGTCCTTATTCGCAATTGCGAATACATTTAAAGACCCTTTACTGTATGATTACAAAATTGTACTCCATTCACTGGAAGCAGTTTCTTCCATAAAATACCTGGGAAAATGCGTACGGAGCGCTTTGGAGTGGAAAGAGCATAAAAAATTAATCGCTAGTAAGGCGATTCATTAGAAGATTCGTTGGAAGTAGTCCATCAGCAAGGGAAGTGGCTTACAAAAACCTCTCTCGACCAGTAGCTGATTATCTCTCGTCAGTATGGGATCTGTACCAGGTAAGACTCATAGAGGAAATGGAGAAGGTACAAAGAGGAGCAGCACGTTTCGTTACAGGTTCATTTAGCAAGCGCGAAACCGTTACAGGAATGCTCACCCAACTCCATTGGAAGACACCAAGTGAGGCGTTCTGCATCGCGTTATAGTCTGCTCTTAAGTTCCGAGAGCCTTCATTTCTGGAAGAGTCAACAAGTACATTGTTTCCTTTTACGTATATCTCACGTGAAGACCATCAAGATAAAATTAATGAGCTTCGAGCCCACACGAAGGGTTACTGGCAATCGTGCTTCCCGTGAACCATAAACGACTGGAACACCAAGAGAGCGGTCCGCCGCTCGTGGTCTCGCGGTAGCGTTCTCGCTTCCCGAGCACGGGGTCCCGGGTTCGATTCCCGGCGGGGTCAGGGATTTTCACCTGCCTCGAGATGACTGGGTGTTTGTGTTGTCGTCATCATTTCATCATCATCCAGGAAAGTGGCGCAATTGGACTGAGCAAAGGTTGGGAAATTGTACGGGCGCTGATAACCACGCAGTTGAGCGCCCCACAAACCAAAACATCATCACATCATCATCATCACCAAGAGAGCGAAGTAATACTGGTACACAAAGTGCCCTTCGTCACACACCGTAGGATGGCTTTCGGAGTGTAGATGTAGATACAGAGTAAGTTGGACTCGATAACTGATTCTTTTGTAATAATTCTAAATACTACGAGAAGAGGAATTTTTTTTTGTTTCGTCCTTTCCCCGTGGTCTGCAAGTTGTGACAGGCAGAAGTTGCTGTCGAGGGTCTTAGCTCACAGTCACTGATCTGCTTCGGTATTTGGCTCGCGAATCTGCCGCCAGATCGTGTTTTGTGCGTCCTTCACTATTTCCTCGATATAAACGCTCGACATCTTCAAGTAGTGGCTGAGGCTTACTGCTGCAAGCAATAACAAGTTATAGGGCGGCAGACGCGAGTGCCATGCATTGCACTGATCTATCTACAAAGCTCGGAAACCTACACTAACCTACTCGTTACAATAAAAGTTCGCTCATACTCTCCGAACTTTCTTTGTCATCAATCTTCTGGCAGGTCCGACGCGGCCCGTCTCAACTGCTTCTCCTGTGCTCCCCTTTTCATCTCAGAGAACGCCTCTGATAAAATTTTGGTGGTTGTTCAGGGATATTTCGTGAGTATTTTGCTATAAGGGAACCGTGGCGTGTTTGTCAACCGAATTCGTATCTGTGAAGAGGCCTGTAATATTCTATCTTCCGCTCTAACATAGAAGGGCCTAGTTCGTCGCAGGAGCCTATGTAGAGATGCAAAAGTACAAAGGTACTCTCTGCGACAGTGAAGCTGTGTTTGTTTCCCTCGCACCACTCCTCTCCCCTCAGGCGGTCTAAGTTCTCGTTTGTTTACAATCGTGGCTGACTGCCACGTAAGACTGTCCACACTTTGTAGTGAATGAAAGGAACAAGTTGGTTTCCAAACAACACACCCAGGGTACACCCACGACATTTTCGCTGTTGTGAATATATTTTCATTCCAGTAAAGATACGAAGGTAAGTCAGGGTAACAAATCAAATGAAATTTACTCTATCACGAGCTACCGGAGCTCACAGGTCCCTTATTATTAAAATAGTCAGAAAATATCGCTGAACGGTCTTCGAAATTTTGTCGATAAAGTTCGGGCACAGTCTGCAAATTACACGAGACATTGCTTCGTTGACAGGCAGCATTACCTCCAGTTGCAACCTTCCACTACCTGATAACACTAGGTAATTAGGGAGAGTAAGGCGCCATTAGCGAGGCGTTTAAGCTACAGTTTGTACCGCAAGTGCTCGCGTTTAAAAGCAGACCGCTGTCGCCCTTGGCTAAGCCACTATCCAAAACACGAGTTTATCCTCGCCTCATTTTTCTTACCTCTTTCTTTTTTTCTTTTGTCAGCCACAAACCAGCTAGCTACAAGCTGTTTAGCTTAATGCCGTCTCTTGCAACAAGTGTTACACCTGCAACCGGTCTACATCTACAATGAATTGTTGCAAGTATTTAATTTCTAAACAATTGCATGAATCACCTTTGTTTCTGTTATTTCCGATTCTTTGATTTTCTTTCTAGTTATGTTCTTATTTCTGTAACATATGCCTCTGTCGATTTCTTTTTCCAGAGAAACATTTGTTTCATTAGCCTATTCTCATTCATTTAGTAGATGTGTCCAAAGAAGATTCATCTTCGCTGTGCTATTACTTCTGACACTTTCGCAATATTTTCATAGATTCTTTCGTTACTTCTTATTTTCCAGCCATCTGTAGTTTGTGTTGCACCCACTGTTCTTCTAATAATCCGTCTTTCAAGTAGTTGTTCTGTCCCACTTCACCGTTAAGCATTCACATGGTCACAAACTTCTGGTCTTACCACTGCGGTACAGTGTTTTAATTTAGGTTTTATAGGTTTGCGTTTGTCGTTGTAGATATATTTTTTGTCGAACCACATGCTGTTTCCATTTCATTTACTCTTGCATCTATTACAACTTTTTTAGTCCATTCTGCTGTATAATTTCGCCCATGATATGTAGACTTACTAACTCGTTCTATTTTACGTACTTGCGTTTCCATATATTTTGGTACATTTCTTAGATATAGGTTCTACTCGTAAATTTTTCCAGAATACTTATTTGAATAACTACTTCTGTCAGATTTTTTGAAGGCATTGCAAAATCACCTGCAAAAGCCAGGTATTTTACTTTATTTTCATTTGTCTCCCTTTCCAAAATTATTGGCTCAATTTTGTGATTTTTTTTAGCTCCAAATTCCAGATACTTGCAATTTTTTCTGAAATGCAGTTAAACAGTACAGGTGATAAGCCTTCCTCTTGTCTAACAACTGTCTTTTTTAAATGGCTGTGATACTTCTCACATAAATTTAACTTTAGATATCATATTTGATAGTTTCACGAAGTAGGTTTGAATTTTGCTTTAACACCAAACTGTCTATCAATTGAGTCCGTTGAGTCTGCCGATTCAGATGCTTTCTCATTTATGTAAATTTTTCATTTCCCCACCTGCCCTTGGTTTCTGTTAGTAGCTTGATCACAATCACAGAGATAAGTGAGAGGAAGTTCATGTCTTCGTCATGATCAGGTCAGGAAAGAGCAGACAGCGTCAATGCTAGGGGGCATACGAGGCGTATTCGGAAAGTAAGCTCCGATTAGGCGCGAAATGGAAACCATAGTGAAAATCCGACGGATCTTTGCACACATTTGTTGGGAATTGTCTTTAGTGCGCCTGTCGAACGCTTCACGTCGCTCTTTTCAGTTCAGAGTGCAAAGCGATCACATAGAAATGCCTAAAACAACAGTGTCTCCCGCCAAGTATGTGGACCTGGTGAGAGTTTCGCCTGAAGCTATGCAGCCCACATAACGTAAATGTCATGCGTTTTTTCACATGGATCTGGTGAGAAATTTCGCCTGAAGTTATGCAGCCCACATAACGTAAATGTCATGCGTTTCTTTCTTCAAGACAATTTTCAGCCGCATTCTGCAGGGGCAATGAAGACGCTCCTGCAGCGTTTCCGATGGGAAGTGTCTGATCACCCAGAACACATCCCTTAATTGTCACCCTCCATTGTTCATCTCTGCTCACATGAACCGCTGGCTATGAAGACAACATTTTGGCACAAACAACGAAAGGCAGACCAGCGTACAGAATTGGCAGAAAGCACAGGCGGCTGCTTTCGGTGACGAGGGTACGGGAAAGTTTGCAAACCGCCACGACAAATGTGTAAGTCGGAGTGGCGATTATGTAGAGAGGTAGGTGGAAAGTGTGGCTCATTGTTGAGAATAAAAAATTTTTTACTTTCACTGTGGTCTTCATTTCGCTACCCATGGGACCTTACTTTCCGAACAGCCCTCGTATCTTCTGCAACCCGTCAGGCAGGAGGGATGCCATTACCTGCGGTGAACCTGCTCCAGATGCGGAGTAGCGGCATCAGCGTGAAGGGCAGTGTCCAGACCCACGTGCCGGCGACGAGCGCCAGCACCTGGCCCTGCGTCAATCGGCCGTCGATGGGGCACGAGATGGTCCTGAGGGCAGACACACGTACACACACACACCGTGTACACAGCAAAACGCAAAGCAGCAGGTACAGCTCCAGCGGTATCGAAAACTTTGCAGTACGTATCCTCGCACGAGACGTGAAAGCGATCCTGGACGTGGAGCTGATCACGTTTTGTGACATCACAACGTGGAATTCCACGTTCCAGAGCATTCCGAAGCGTGGAAAACTAAGGCACGTCAGATTTTTTTGCCTCGTGAAGAGAAACGTGGCCAATCAGATGCTTTCTACGTCACGAACAGAACTTAGGAGACACCATATTGAATTACGTAGTTTGCACTTGAAGCACGTATTTGATGCGTTTCACGTTAGTACACTACTGGCCATCAAAATTGCAACACCACGAAGATGACGTGCTTCAGACGCGAAATTTAATCGACAGGAAGAAGATCCTGTGATATGCAAATTATTAGTTTTTAAGAGCATTCACACAAGGCTGGCGCCGGTGGCGACACCTACAACGTGCTGACATGAGGAATGTTTCCAACCGATTTCTCATACACAAACAGCAGTTGACCGACGTTGCCTGGTGAAACGTTGTTGTGATGCCTCGTGTAAGGAGGAGAAATGCGTACCATCACGTTTCCGACTTTGATAAAGGTCGGATTGTAGCCTATCGCGATTGCTGTTTATCGTATCGCGACACTGTTGTTCGCGTTGGTCGAGATCCAATGACTGTTAGCAGAATATAGAATCGGTGGGTTCAGGAAGGTAATACGGAACGCCGTGCTGGATCCCAACGGCCTCGTATCACTAGCAGTCGAGATGACAGGCATCTTATGCGCATGGCTGTAACGGATCGTGCAGCCACGTCTCGATCCCTGGGTCAACAGATGGAGAGGTCTGCAAGACTGCACGAACAGTTCGACGACATTTGCAGCAGCATCGACTATCAGCTCGGAGATCATGGCTGCGGTTACCCTTGACGCTGCATTACAGACAGGACCGCCTGCGATGGTGTACCCAACGACGAACCTGGGTGCATGAATGGCAAAACGTCATTTTTTCGGATGAATCCAGGTTCTGTTTATAGTATCATGATGGTCGCATCCGTGTTTGGCGACATGCGGTGAATGCACATTGGAAGCTTGTATTCGTCATCGCCATACTGACGTATCACCCTCGGTCACCTCTTGTTCGCATTGACGGCACTATGAACAGTGGACGTTACATTTCAGATGTGTTACCACCCGTGGCTCTACCCTTCATTCGATCCCTGCGAAACCCTACATTTCCGCAGGATAATGCACGACCGCATGTTGCAGGTCCTCTACGTTCCTTTGTGGCTACAGAAAATGTTCGACTGCTGCCCTGGCCAGCACATTCTCCAGATCTCTCAGCAACTGAAAACGTCTGGTCAATGGTGGCCGAGCAACTCGCTCGTCACAATACGCCAGTCACTACTCTTGATGAACTGTGTTATCGTGTTGAAGCTGCATGGGCAGCTGTACCTGTACATGCCATCCAAGCTCTGTTTGACTCAATGCCCAGGCGTATCAAGGCCGTTATTACGGCCGGAGGTGGTTGTTCTGGGTACTGATTTATCAGGATCTATGCACCCAAATTGCGTGAAAATGTAATCACATGTCAGTTCTAGTACAATATATTTTTCCAATGAATACCCGTTTATCATCTGCATTTCTTCTTGGTGTAGCAATTTTAATGGCCAGTAGTGTACTTACGTACTAGGACTACATGCTGTTCCGAAGCAGCACCACAGCGCGGATTTCTCTAAAACTCGTCATTTTTTGTGCAATTTGTTGAAATAAAACTATGGGGAACATCATATCGGTGATTAAATAACTTTTGTATTTGATGTTCTTGTATTGCAACTTGCGTGTTATGAACGTACGCCGTTTCAAGTCAACGCCTCACTGAAGGTTTCTCAAAAACGAGTCGTTTTTGGTACGATTTTTCATAATTAAATGCCAATTAATGCGTTATTGGCCAACGGCCTTGCCGCAGTGGTAGCACCGGTTCCCGTCAGAACACCACAGTTAAGCGCTATCGGGCTGGGCTAACACTTGGATGGGTGACCATCCTGTCTGCCGAGCGCAGTTGGCAAGCGGGGTGCACTCAGCCCTTGTGAGGCCAACTGAGGAGCTCCGTGACTGAGAAGTAGCGGCTCCGGTCTCGTAAACTGAGAAAACAGCCGGAAGAGCGATGTACTGACCACATAGCCCTCCATATCCGCATCCAGTGAGGCCTGTGAGCCGAGAACGACACAGCGGTCTGTCGGTACCGTTTGGCCATCATGGTTTTTTCGGGCGCAGTTTGGTTTTTAATGAGATATTGGCGGTTAAAACCTTCAAGGCGTTTCACTCGAGTAAAAGATTTTAGCAAAAAAATCTATAGTGTATTGGACACAAGCTTTGTTATAAATACGAGTTAGGTGGCTCACATCTGCTATCTGCGATTATTTTTAAACGTCTGTGCTTTCTCTAAAAATTCTTAGACTTCCTTATTACTTTCATAGAAGTATGTACAATAAAATTCGGTGTTATGTATATATAAGGGTGCACCACTTCAGAAGTGAGCTCGTTCGGTTTTGTGAACATGCCATGGAACGTGGACCAGTGAATTGCAAATCTGTTTTGGATGACTCTACCTGATTGAATCGCAGTTTAGCATTTGTTCGTTTATTTATCCAAATAACTTTCCATACTGTAGGAAATGTAAGTCCTTTTTAAATATTGTGTATAATTGTGTGCACAAACACTCAAGTATACAAATTTATGTGTGCATACACACACACACACACACACACACACACACACACACACACACACTTACATGAAGTACAGAAAATTTAGTAGCAGTATTGCAGTACAGATATTAACTTTAGCATTTATCTGCAAGACAGCTTGCACTTTTTGCTGTAGGAAATTTCTCACTTTCTTGTTTTAGATCTCGTGTTTAGTAAATCCTAAAAATTCAGTTACTAAATAGAAGGAGTTTTCTAATACGAATCAATTTAGGAATTAACAAAAAAATAAGAATTATGATATAATTTCTATCTTA
This sequence comes from Schistocerca cancellata, assembly GCF_023864275.1. Taxonomy (NCBI): domain Eukaryota; kingdom Metazoa; phylum Arthropoda; class Insecta; order Orthoptera; family Acrididae; genus Schistocerca; species Schistocerca cancellata. The sequence continues at coordinate 881,282,438 of NC_064628.1, forward strand.
TGTAGAAGACTTTTGTACCTTTTTAACGCTCTATTTGTAATGGAAGTTTTAAAAGTTTATGACCACTATTGTGATGTAATCCAGCACTAGTAATCATGAAAGCTTGTGTCCGTTCCATCTGCAACTTCCGTCTATTTCAACAAAACTTTTCTTTTTGTCGCCTATCATGTTTATGGATATTTTATTTGCGTATACTACAGATAGAAGAACACGGTTGGCATATCGAGAAAGTAGAAAATGTGAGTTTTAATAGAGTAGGTGTAGCAATTTCACGCGTGTTCGTATTCATAAGCAAACTGTATGATTTGCGAGTCAGATGCAACTGAAAACTGCCGCTGGATCAGCGCTTCGGTCGCAGATAACGGTGAGGAACACGTTACGTTCCCTGTGATGCACCAGCTCGTTTCTAAGGGTGAACCAGCCACGATGGGATTCACGTTCGTCTTGCTTCACGCTATGAAACACGTTCCGATTCAGGGTGGCTTTAGCATTAATATGTATGGAGTGCGAAGCAGAAAGAATTGTATATATTACAGGCAAGGAGTATAACAAGGATATGTGTCCTATTTTTAGAGGCGGTAGTAGCCATCATAATATTTTTTTAAAAAAAAGGTCCCATGAATATGTTCCCGGTTACTGAGATCTGAACACTTGTTCGCAATGGAGGCTGAAAGATGGCTGAAAGATGTTGTTTGGTTGTGATAAGCGCACGGTCTGTGCAAAGACGCTCCGTTAACAACACCAACAGAGTGTTTTTATGTCATTTTGTATGTTCCTGCCTTCCCTTCTTTCTCGGCGGTTTTGAGGGAAACGCAGCCGTAATTTTACGTTGCCTAACAGATTCCTCAAACAGTACTGCATTAATTATTTGGTTTCACGTCATCAGATGTGGCTGGAAACTGAAGTACATCAGCCGAAAATAAGGGATTCCCACAGTAGATGTACGTTATTTTCCATTGATATACTTCTTTCCAGAAACATTAGAGGATAAGACAGGGTATCACGAAATCAATAATGTGAAATAAATTAATAAAATCAATGTATTGTAGTTACAGGAGTCAACTAACTTATACGAAAGTACTCCATGTACAAATTCGTCTTACTATTAATAAGTTACCAGTCACTTTTGTGGTTCTAGCCGTGTTGTACTATAGTTTCGGTCGTCAAGTCAAAGAAGTGTTGCGTCACAAGAAAGCACACAACCAACTAAAGAGGAAAATTTACAGATACGTCTTACTCTGCTGGCTCTATACGGCCCAGAATATCGGGCAGCAATAGCGAAATATAAACAACGGCTGCAAGAAACTGAAACGGAAATGTTGTCCACGTGTACGGTCAACAATGTTAACCTGGCCCAGAAAATATTGCAGGCAACCCAACTTACATCGCTAGCGCCCACAATGCACAATGGCTTTGCACGGCTGGTCCATACGAAGAACGCGTAATGGGAAAGAATGGGAGTCACAGTGATAATCGACAAATTAAAAGAAACATGTCTTAGGTGATGTGGCCACATCATCTATGGCAAAAACAGTCTTCCATTGCGGTCTAGGAGGACGTAGACGCCACGGGGGTAATAAGAAATGATGCTTAGAGCAAGTCAACGAGGGCATGTAAGGGACAGGTCTCAGAAGTTGCGCTCGACACCCAGCTGTAGATGAAACCGACCATGCAGACAAGTGCTAGGAATGATGGATGCGTGGGGAAATAGGTCGTAACTTCGTATAGGACAATCCCGGCATGCGCCTATAGCGAGCAGCAACAGAAAAATTGTTTGGGAATGCTTTCGTTTTTTGAATGGGCACAGCTAGGATATTAGACAAGCGAGACTTTGAGTGACGACTGTGTGGGTATTGGATCTCTGGAGTGAACGTATGCTGATGAGCCGACGAAGTACGTGTAGCGTGTGTTAATCACTCAAATAGACGGATGTTGCAGATGTAACGCAAGCTTTCAGGCTTAGTCTTTACCGCCTAGGGTTTCCGCTTTTAAGGCCGTGCTGGATTACATCGCAATAGTGGAGATTCGGCAGGATTAGTGATAGTAAAAGTGTACGTTTCACATCCGGGGGATATAATATGTTCTGAAATTTACGGACGGCATAGAGGCAAGCGGAAACCTCCTTGCCCATGGCGGCAGCATTTTCTGTCCAATTCAAATTCTCACCCGAAACTGCACCCAAGTTCTTCCCCATTTTCTGAGAGGAGATTTTGTGTCCACTTGAGCACTGAAGTCCAATCGTCGTTCATCTGGACGGTGACAGTATTCATATCTTCTGGCCTGACACTAGAGTTTTGCTGTAGGTTGTCAGTATAGTAATGATATTTATACGAGGACTGAATCGGCGAGATATCAGTGACATAGAAGGAAAATAACAGTGGACCCAGGAATGAGCCCTATGACATTCCCGAGAGAACGTCCATAGAGTAAGAGCGGAAAACCAACAACAAGAGGGCCGCCGGAGGTCTTATACTTGTTCTCCTCGAATACAAGTGCAGTAATCTTACAACCACGGTGTCACTCGTGTCAGTAATACAGAGGGTAATCACCCAGAGATACCTTCACGTCCGATCGTGATTCTCACCATCGTCATCCTAATAATCATCGTCATCTACAGGTTCCATCCCATGGCTGTGTCTGTTCAGAGCATAAGCCTCCCAACCTTTCCCTGACCTCCTACCGCGTTTCTCCCTACACTCCGTCCCAGTATTTTTCTCTCTTCATGGCAAATTTCTTCACTTCCACGATGCATCTCTGAGTCTTCCTCTAGGTCTCTTGCCTCCTACTGTCATTTTATGGTCCGGTCTCGGTATCCTGCCAATTCGCATTCTTACAGCATGCCCATACCGTCTTAATCTTGCTTTTTCTATGGTCTCCTGCAAGGGCTTCTCTTTCACTATTCCTCCCATTGTCTCATTTCCTTCTGTATCCATATCCTTTCACGCGTCTTTGTAATTGCATTTTGTAAGCTGATATACTGCTCACCTGCCTTCTCTTCATTACCCCTATTTCCGATGTATACGTGAATACTGGAGCATAATATACTCAGCATAACAAGTGCTTGCTTTAGGGTATTACGTCCTTGCTCCATACCAAGCTTTTTTCACTCTCCGTGGCCTTGCGGTCCCCTTTCACTAATCTTATTCTTCCTCCCGCTGTCTTCTATTACGCTCCCTAGGTATTTGAAACTTCCCACTTGTGCCAGTTCTCTGGCGCGTTGTGTATCCGGCACTATCGATAGCGACTTGTATTTCTGTTTCCGTCTGGTTCGGCCTGCGCAGGCGCTGAGGCGGCTGCTGCCCTCTGGAGCGTTTTTCGCGGGGGGCCGCGCGCGCTCGGCTCGGCAGTTGGTTTCGCACCGAGCTGGCGGTATTTTGCCTTCCACCCCGGCACGGACGTGTGGTCTCGTTGATTTGGACATTGGGCAGTGTGCCGTGTTGATGATGTGGTGTAGTGGAGAACTGATGGATTCCCGCACGAGATTGCTCGAGGTTCTCAGCCTATGAAAAGGGTGTCACGATATCGCTTGGGTTTCCGCGCTCAGCAGTTGTAAGGACTGCAGGGCAGTTTTGCCGGAGTCTGTGTCGAGTTTTCTGCTGGTGTGTACCCGGTCTTCGTCCCTGTTTTCCCGCCCGGGGGGCGGCCGTGTCTGTTGGTGGGAATTGTTTAGCAGCGTGTGTTTTGCGTGGACCCGGTGTGCTCACGCGCCCTGATTCTGAGTTGAAATTACTGTGGTCAGGCTGGCTCTGTTGCTGGAGTGTGTGTTGTTGGTATTCTGGCTTGCTGGGGACTGCGAGCGCGCCTGTTCCGTTTTTGATGTGGCAGCAGTCTGATATTTTTATGTGTGCTTGTTAAGTTGCTAGCAATTGCTTTTAGCCTTGTGCTTACTTATTTAAATTGCTGGGCATTGTCATTTGTCTGTCGTTTTACCTTTATTTGTAGTGTCAATTAAGCCTAAGACGATGTCCAAGGTGCTAGCAATTGATTTTAGCGTCGTGTGTACTTAATCCTATTTAAATTCTTGAGCATTGACATTTGCTCGTTCTTTTACTCTTATTTATTTGTTGTGCCAGTTAGCCCTAAGATGATGTCAGACCTTGGTATCTGTCAACCTTATTTTGGCTACTAGCGCTCAGGTGCAATATTGCTGGGCTTATCCCGGATTTGTCATTAACTGATAGCTTTTATACTGTATTTTTAGTAGTAGGTTTGGCAAGTGCACTTGCGTATGGTATTTGTTGTGTTTACCCCTCCCCCCCTCCTCCTCCTTCGTGTAAACTGATTTTGGCAAGATTGCAAGGTGGCCTGTGTTATTACCTATGTAAGTTCGCCCGCTGCTGTAGTCGTAACATGTTTTGACGGGCAAGCGGCCCATGTTGGCGAAAGTTTGTATGTGTTTGCGCTGGTAATGTTGGGCCTTGCTGTACATATATTTACTCATGTACGTGTTGTTGTCTTAAGGATTTTAGGGCATTTTAGCTGAGATACCTGTTGAAAATTTTATCATTCTTTTAAAGAAGGTATAGGAAGGAGTAACTTCAACTGAAAATTTAATTGTAAATTATACATTTGTGCTTCACGTTTAAAAATTTAACTGTATTAGGTAAAAGTATGTAGTTTAATGCGCAACGATTATTTGTTAAAGTATCACATTGTAAAGTTTGTTTGGCAGTGATTCAAACGACACAAATAAGTTTCTCTGTTCACATTTCACATTTTTATGACCTCATATTGTAAGCAGTTTGATTGTTTGTGTCACTGTAATTGGTAAACCATAGTGTAATTCATTACAATTAATTAATTGTTTTGGGGAAATAAACCTTGTATTGTATGTCCCCTTTTCATTAACCGAATCCCATCCAAATCGTCCGCTCACCACTTTCTTTAGTACTTGCCCACTAACACTTATATCCGTCGCTACTGCCCTCTTATTCCTCGTTGTCAGCATCATTTCACACTTCTTTTCCCAAATTTCAGTCGATACTGTCTCGCCTCTTAATCCCAACATTTTTGAACTTCTCCTTCACTATTTACCTATACAATTAAATCATGTGCAAACATCACTGTTTCCGTATTTTCCTTTCATATTCGCTGCATCACTCCTGTCATTATATCCTGCACAATGGCGATGAGAAATTAAAGTGATAGTACGTTCCCTTGCTTCAGCCCATTTATCTGTTCAAACCAGCCAGTCTTCTCTCCTCCTGCATTTACACAAGTCACAGTTCCTTGATACGCTTCCGTTGTGCTTTCCATAGTCAGCCTTCCAGTTCCCCTTTCCGGATGAGTTTCCCCGATCTCGCTTCGTTCCACACTACCACACCCCTTCTCATTACTAAATCCTTACGAAATTCAAAGCATCTCTCTTTGAACTGCTTTACCATGAAAGTTAGATCCACTGTTGACCTTCCCGGTCTAAACTGACCTTGTCCCTCTTTCAATACTCCTCCAGCTATCATCGAAGCTCTCTTTTCCTAGAATTTTGACACATTTTCCGGCTGCCCTCCTTAAAAATTACCACTATGATACACTTTTGCCAGACTTCAGGTGCCCTCCTTCTTTCTGTACCCTTCTCGTGACCTGACAGAACCACTGCACTCCAAAAATGTCAGCTGCTCTCGCCATCTCCAAGCTCACTTCATCCAGTCCAGCTGCTTCTCCCCTTCCCTCTACTTCTTTCTGATGTCTCTACTTCGGAAAGAGACTAGAGTGCAATTGGCAATGTGGAGATTACGGGAAGAGCAAGCTTGCCTCGTCGCTTGAATCGCTCACAGGCAGTGCAGAGCAACAGGTAGAGAGAAGGAGCACCAGCCATTCTTAAAAGTTACCACTATGATACCCTTTTGCGAGACTTCAGGTGCCCTCCTTCTTTCTGTACCGTTCTCGTGACCCGATAGAGCCACTGCACTCCAAAAATGTCAGCTGCTCTCGCCATCTCCAAGCTCACTTCATCCAGTGCAGGTGCTTCTCCCCTTCCCTCTGCTTCTGTCTGATACCTCTATTTCGGAAAACTCTAGAGTGCAATTGGCAATGCGGAGATTACAGGAAGCGCAAGCTGGCCTCACCGCTTGATTCGCTCGCAGGCAGCGCGGAGCAACAGGTAGAGAGACGGAGCTCCATTTGACCTACCTGTACCGGTCGAAGGCGATGGCGGCGTTGTTGATGGCGGAGCCCATTCCTGCGACGGAGCCGAGTGCGGCGTAAATGTCGCAGCCCAACTCCCAGCCGACGGGCCGCTGGTAGAACAACGAGTTGACCACCAGCATCGGCATCTCGAGCAGCATCAGTATGTCGAACAGCGCCAGGTTAACGATGAACATGTTGGACGGTGTGCGGATCGACTTGGTCCTGTGGGCGGCGCAACACTCTACTCAGTAACATTACCTCCACTTTCTGCTGGCTCTTTACAAGGTGCGCGACGTTCTACAGTGAGGGTTCGAACGCTGGCGGCGGAAGAAATTTTTATATCTGATGTCTGACCATAACGGAAGGCTATGTAGGGTTTCCGATCGCTAGATTGTGCTAGGTTATGGCTCTGAGCACTATCGGACTAAACTTCTGAGGTCATCAGTCCCCTAGAACTTAGAACTACTTAAACGTAACCAACCTAAGGACATCACACACATCCATGCCCGAGGCAGGATTCGAACCTGCGATCGTAGCGGTCGCGCGATTCCAGACTGTAGCGCCTAGAACCGCTCGGCCACTCCGGCCGGCCGTGCTAGGTTATCCTCGAACCACTCCGTACTGTCACCCGCCCCCTACCGCCCCCTTTCCCTGTAACATCACCAATCCTACAGAAACTGCAATTTATGGAATATTCCCTCGGTTCTTGCAGGAAGTCATATTAAAAACTTGAATACACAATAGTAACGTTCCACAATAATATTAATTTAACAGTTCGTCATGAACCGGTTTTCGGCCTCTTAGGTCCTCGTCAGATAACTTAATACTAAACAGATAGTTCACACGAGTTCAGCGGGACTTCATGGCTGTGCATAGATTGTTATACAAAGATATCTGACATTTTATGACAGTATCGACACAAAACACAAGCATAATGTAATACCCAAAGCGATTCTAAACAAATAAATCTTAAATTACAGTTGTAAATACGCAGTTTAGGTTTTTATGTTGGTAACGCCACGTAGCGCTCTGTATGAAAATCAGCGACTGTGCTGTACAGTCTGTGGCTGGTTGGACTCATTGTCGGAATATTCGGTATTGTAGTGTTGGGCAGTTGGATGTGAACAGCGCGTAGCGTTGCGCCGTTGGAGGTGAGCCGCCAGCAGTGATGGATGTGTGGAGAGAGATGGCAGAGTTTTGAGAGCGGACGATCTGGATGTGTGTCCGTCAGAAAAAGGAAATTTATAAGACTGGATGTCATGAACTGATATATATATTATGACTTTTGAACACTATTAAGGTAAATACATTGTTTGTTCTCTATCAAAATCTCTCATTTTCTAACTATGCCTATCAGTAGTTAGTGCCTTCAGTAGTCAGAATCTTTCATTTATCTGGCAGGATTGGTGCTTGCTGTATTGCATTAGTTCGAGTAACGAAGATTTTTGTGAGGTAAGTGATTCATGAAAGGTACAGGTTATTGTTAGTCAGGGACATTCTTTTGTAGGGATTATTGAAAGTCAGATTGCGTTGCGCTAAAAAAATAAAAAATAAAAAAAAAAAATTGTGTGTCTGTTTAGTGATGATTAGAATAAGTAAGAGAGAAATGTCTGAGTACGTTCAGTTTTGCTCAGCTGTTTGAAAATCAAATAACGTAAGAAGTTTATCAGTACAGTCATTTATAATTTTTCTAAGGGAACGTTACACAGTATACTCCAATATTAAAACTATATGAATCCGTAAGCCAAATATGTTGTACAAGTGAGTAATGGCACAGCCTACTATGTCATATGGACAAACTGGTGAATGTGATGAACAGGCCGGAATATAACATCCATTCAGAGCATATTCAGCAAAGGTGGAATCTTTCTCCAAGTCGTTTCATGCTCAATTAGTTTGCCACAGGCAGGACTTCACAGGTTCTTAC